>NC_052624.1:181031687-182281687 GCF_016161935.1 Mauremys reevesii | reverse complement strand
TTAACCAGTTAAAATAATGTAACAAAAATCCTGTCATAAATCAGTGGGCTCGGTCTTGGTCCCATTTAATTCAATGGTAGTTTCCCCATTGACTAAAACAGGAGAAAGAACAAATACAATAACTTTACTTAAAAGAAAACAAACTGAAGTATGTATCCTGTAAAGCCACATTTAAATAATCTAAATCTTATCCTCTCCCCTAAAAAAAAAACAAAAACAAAAAAACCACGAACAAGTAGAACAGTAAAGGAATTTACTGTATGTTAGCAAATTTTTTAAGTATTCTTGTAATGTCTTTTGAAAGTCACCAAATGTACAAAACATTAGACAAGGCTCCACCCAAATCTCAATTTTCAAATAATATCTCAAATCACTCAAACTTGGGTATGTAGCTTCATAGGTCGCGATTGGGTACCTGGGTGGTATTATATGTCTCTCTTGAAAACGTACACAAAATATAGAAAGTACTATAGTTCCCATTGCCTTAACTACACCTAAATTAAGATATATTTTGTACCTGTGGGTACAATAGAATAATATTTTGATTTTCTCACTGTCTAGTTGGGAAGCAAAGGTATCTAAATGCACACATGACAAACTATATTAATCAAATTGTATTCTCCACCATGCAGTGGTTTCTGCCATTCACAGTATAGTGGTGGGCAGAAATCAGACACACTGAATCCTATCTCTTCACACCTCCTTTGGTACAGAGCCATGCTTTCCCGTTACCTAACATTCTTCCCTAGTGCAAAACCTCCTCTCCCACTACATCCTAAGCACTGCTATCCTTCTGTTCTTTCCTCCCTGTGCAGAAACATTTATCTCTAGATCTTCTCCTCTACCTCCTATATTCCCTCCACCACCAGCTCTAGAAGCACCTTCATTGCAACTCTTAATTACAGCCATCAGAAAACATATTTTACAAAAATGGTTGTCACTTATTGTCAAAACACAGTCCAATAGAAATTTTCCCCACCCACTCTATTCTCTACTACTGCATCCTTCCATCTCTCACCTGTTTCTAGAGAACCTATATACGCTGGCCACCCACTCCCATTGCCTCTTTCCTGCACCCACCCAACTCCAGAGGCACAAACACAACATCACCACCCATTTCCTTCTGTTGCCATGTCCTGTCCCCTCACCCAGTTCCATAGATACTGCTTTCCTCCACTGTAACCTGCTCCTTCTCAGAGCTTGCTTCCCTTCCACCACTGATTTTCCCTAACACACCATCGGCTGCTCCCTCACTCAGCTTCCTTCCCCCACTTGGTTCCAGGGACCTCCTCATAGACTTCCTCCACAACATCACTCCACAAACATCTCTTGCCCCAGCTATACCACCACTGCCACCTCTTTTACTTTCTTACATACTTTTTGATGGGTCATTTCCCTTCTGCCAATATTACATAAGCAGCAGCATCTCGCTCTGCCTATCTGTGAAGTAAAACTGACCCCTCAGTGGTTGAAAAAGCCTTCGATGAACCTAAGCTTTTCTGGTGATGGCTGTACTAATGCGTGCATGGGAAAGACTTGTCCAAAGAGATAAAGAAACACAAAATCTGTCCTGAATGGTTAACAGCACTGCAAAGGAACGAGGAAAGACAAAATAAATATAAGCGTTAAAAATGTTTAAGTTCATATACAAATGCTGCCAGCGGGTTGCTGGGCCTTAGTTTTACTAGTCCATAATTATCAGCTGTCCTTACGCCATCCTTTCCTAACCAATCATAACCCCACAATATTCAGCATGTAGCTCCAAAACAAAATGATCCAAACTGAACATATCTGAATTTGGGAAGTTTGAGTCCAAAACTTGAGCACAAGCCCATATCTACCCCTCTTTGAACAGTTTAGTTTAATTTTTAATGACATATTTAGCCAAGGTGCATGGTTGAGGTGAGAATAACCAGTGTTAAATTTAAAGCAGTGCAGCTGATATGGTTGTTGGAGGAGTACCCACAACCTTGTCTATGAGGAAGGAGGGGAGAAGAGAGACCAAAACAGATTAAGGTGATCATTTTTGGAAATATCATCAGGAACTAGTTGAAAACACACACATGTAGCCCAGCTGCAATACAGATAGATCCCTGACCAATGTTGAGCTTTCTGATACACTCATAAGCACATGCAAAAGTTTGATTGGCTTCACCCTGAGCTCTACTGTGATTAGTTTTCTCTTAGGACAATTTTAATGGTCAGTTCAACTTCTTTGATTGCTTAGCAAATAAAAGCTACCCAAATTACAAAGAGTGCTGCATTGAAGGGTGTTGGAAAACTCAAACGCATGGGATTTATCAAAACCTCATGCCACTCTTTATAGAAACTCTCTTGTTACTAAAGAGGAAAAGTAAACTTTGAAGGTTGGTGCTTATAATTAAAGGGTGTTTCTGCAATATCTGAAGTTTCTTCTATTCCCATTTGAAACCACGAGAGTTATATCTTCCTGTTTTGACGACAGGCCTCCCGAAGAAAAATCTGAGTTCATTATAAATTATCCCATTACTCACCCCAGGTGTCCCTCCTGGAGCAGGAAGGAACTACAGCACAGAGAGCTGCATGTAAATCCTTTGATCACATACACAATCCCACTTCAAAAATATAAATCCTCCTCTTTCACTGTACTGACATGACTCATACCTGTAATGAAGAGAGAACAGGACACAAGCTCTCAGTAACCTTATGTCAATGGAAAAGTTAAAAAATAATAAATTTTAAAGTAATTAGCCAAGTCCCCATTATTTTCTCAAGCAGACACTGAAGTCAAATGCATTGCTGTAATTAAGTTTCAACAGCCCTTGATAAACACACATTTATTAAAAAAACCCTACATATTTCAAGCTAAATTCATTTAAATAGAATGTCCTGTTACATACTGCAGTCTGGACATTGCCTCAATTAATAGAACTAGTGCAAAGTCTTTGTTAGGATCCCTTTCTTACAAAAACTTTCAAGAGCAGAAACATAACAGGGACCTTAAGACAGGGCCTTAAAAATAAAATATATGTCCTACTTCCACACTGCAGAAGAAGCCAAAATATGTCTATGCAACACAAATATACCCTTACAATGGGTGTTTTTCAAGGTTTCTGCACCCTTTTGTAGTCTGTTTTTAATATTTTTTATTTATTTATTTTACTGCATCAGCTCCAGAAAAACAGGACCAATGTGCTATAGACAGACAGAAGTGGCCATCCTTTTATCGTTTTGGATGTGCTGAAAGACAGACAGAATAACATGTCTCACAGCATTAGCCAGTTTCCATGCATTTCTTCCACAAGAGAAGGTACACTTTCGCTATTTGTGAAGGGGACAAAGACTTGCAAGCCAAATTGTGTCAACAATAGCAGAATTAACAGTCTGGAGTGTTCAGCAAGACTTATACCAAAGTAAACACTAATAAAAATAAAATAAATAAAATGTAGAACGCATTAGCACAACAGAGAGCTGACCCACATGGCATCCTGGCCTGTCTGGTAAGCAGCCTACATATGGTTTCCTGAGCTGAGACACCAGATCTGTGATTGTTTTAAGTTCTCTGGCTTTTTTCTTTTTTTTAAATATACATTGTTGGAAACCTGGGAACTCCAACTTCCCAGTGATGTATAACAGTATTTTCCAACCAGTTCAGAGAGTATTAGACCTGAAAAAAATCATGTAATTCTGAATACCATTGTGCTTCCCGTACCTGCAATTCCAACCATATTTTAGTGACCATTATCTTGAAACCCGGTAGCAAAACCAACATTATTTACTTATAGGGAACTTTCCTGAACATTTTTATAATTGTTGAGTTTGCACCATTACCAAGTCCTACCATCTCTACTGCCTGCCATACCTCACCGATAGCTATTCTGCCTATACAGAATGCCCACAACAATCAAATTATTTGCCAACAATCAAATTTGGTAATAAATCAACAACAGAACAAAAACTATGCCATGTTTCCCCAGCAGAATGAATTTTTACATGTGTTAATGTGTATCCATATTTCCTGAACTGTGCTGGCTGTTTCCTTTTTACGTTTTTTTTTAACCATTAAGTTTCTCATTCTTAATTTAAAGTCAAATTGTGCTTGGAGATGCACACTCACACACAACTCTTATGGATGCAAGCGGGAATTGCAAATATATATATTTGAGGACAGAATTTGGCCCGGACTATTTAAATAAAATAGTACATTTATAAACACTAATGTACCTATGATACAAGTAAGATCAGTACGTTAATATCAGAATTTAGGGCCCGAAGGGGCCACCAGATTATCTAGTCTGACCTGTATACATAGGCCACCAACGCCATCCAGATACCCACACACTAACCCAGGGGTCGGCAACCTTCCAGAAGTGATGTGCCAAGTCTTCATTTATTCACTCTGATTTAAGGTTTCACGTGCCGGTAATACATTTTAACGTTTTTAGAAGGTCTCTTTCTAGAAGTCTATAATATATAACTAAACTATTGTTGTATGTAAAGTAAATAAGGTTTTTTTAAATGTTTAAGAAGCTTCATTTAAAATTAAATTAAATCAGACACACTTTTGCCTGAAAGAACACACGCACTAAGAAGTGGAAGAAAATAAACTTAAGTAAACATTCTTCTCTGAGATCACCAGAGCGTTAAGCCATTTCTTTTAGCTCTTTGAACAATACAGTCTAAACCGCAGACGCTGAAGCCTGTCAGATATGAAGTGTCCAAAGATTACACCTCAGCAACATACCCTTGAATCACATTCCAGTCCCACTTAATGATTGTAAAGTCAAAGAGAAGGTACTTTTGCTGAAAACACTTATGCCAAAAATGCCAGGGGAAAAATGTTTTCTACTATGAGAAATCTTTCATTAGTTCTATCTAAGGACAAGAAACATACATATTTTTATATATGATTATTAAAATGTTATGATTAGTTACAGTCAAAGAGGTCTATTTAGCCTCCTGTATAGCATTGTCATGATCTCTGCCCAAAATTAAAAGGCTTGGAGTTAAAAGAAACTGAATTACAAGCTTTCATACTAAAACAAACAAACAAACAAACAAACAACACATGAACTAAGCAAATAAGAGGGCCCACATGAAAACAGACTGTATTATACAAGGGGTCTCAAACAATCTATATACTAAAGCTATCAGGGAAAGACTAAAGGTCGCCAAATTATAGAGAGTGAATCTGACTACACAAACTAAGCAACACCCACAAAAAGTGGTAGCCACAACATTTTTACCACTGTGGTTTATGAGAAAGATCCCATCCTGCACAGATACAGTGGTGTAAGGGTTACATCTGAGGTCACTGTCATAGCAGTCTGGAAGCTTGAGGTTTATGTAAATGGGGTGGTTTGGGAACTTGCTATGAGTTTTTATATAATGATGCATATAGTGTAATGTTCTCCTGATCTATGAAATCATGGTCACAATAACTGTGTAGGAGTCTGCATGCTTTGCCGTTGCCTACTTCTTTTAGTTCAGTTAGAAGCAGTTAGAGCACTTAACAGATAAAGATTTCCTCCTACTATAAACTTATCTGATTTTATGTGACGGAACATAAAATGCTGTGTTTAATGATCTTGCTAAGGAATGCACTGCACATTAAATCAGCAGTGGATAAATAAAAGATCATTAAAGTTCCAGTCAGACTGCCCTGTCTTCACATGCAAAACAACACATTTCTATTTGTAACAACTGAAGAAGAAAACTGCAACTGCAAGAAGAAAAAAATACCACACACAAGTTTATGAGAGAGTCATAAGGGGTTGGCCTTCTTTGGCAGTCACAACAAAGATTGCAGCTAGCTAGTACGTAGACGCAATCAACATTAATCTTATTAATCATAAAAGTATTCCTTGGATCCTTGAATTTAATTATCGGCGCTCTGCTTGTGGACCAAGGGCATGTTCTGTAGTTCTGTAAGCCTCAGATGGAAGGGATCACTATTAGAAGATTTTACCACTTGAAGAGAGTTCACTCAAAAAATTATCATAAAGGCCCACTCCCCATACACTTTGAGCTGACTGCCAAGAAAATTTCAAAGCCCAGCTGCCACCTGTATCTGAGATAGATTCTTCAAATACTGTATGCAGAGTAGCACACCTTAAAATGTGTTAGTGGCTGATGTGAACAAAAATAAGCCAGAAGTCTCTCAGCTGGTGCTGGAAGAATCACTTGGGACATATTCTTCATCTGCCACACAGTTGTGACTGGGCTAAGGGCCAAATCTTGAGGGCCTTGTGCATGCTCAGCTCCAACTGAAATCAAAAGAAATTTAGACTTTAGGATTTGTCTATAAATATTCTAAGAGCAACGTTTGCTAAAGGGCATCATCCTGGCGTCCATTGGTGTGCATGAAAATCTGAACATGCGAATCACCTGTGTAGGCAATTTTTTTTTTGCATGCTTTCATTTGTGGACTCAAATGTTAGGGTTCATGCTGGTAAAATCCACTATTTAAGTGAAATATACTGCATAATTAGAGGCCACGATTTGAAAATTTGGCCCTGAAAGTTTTCCTGGTCTTGGGAGGTCTAATTTAAGCTAGCCTTTGGGCAAAGCAGACTAGCTGGCATTAAGATTTAAGATCATCATTGAGAAAAAGAAAAGTAAATTTCATTATTTATAAAGTCTCTGTTGAACGTATTCATAGCGCTGACATCTTTATATAAAACCCAAGACAGTGACAATGTAAAAAAGGGGAGAGAGATGTAAACTTCTGTTCACTTAACCTTTTACCTACTCAATGTGCCCAAGTTTCTTGTGGCATCCATTTAACGGAATAATAAAATCAAGGTATAGTCTTGACTTGGAAGGTGAATTTCCTTCTCTCTGCACAAGCTTTACCATCTAGTAGGCCATAATCACTCAACAGCCTTTAATACTTTATTTAAAACAAAGCAGACAGAAGAAAAAAAAATCACAAGAAAACAAGTCAGCCAGGCCCAAGCCTCCTTTTGAGACGCTCAATACAGTCACCTATATTACATGTGTTTGTTTATCATCAGTATATACTGTTGTCAGAATGGTACCGGTGTGGTGCTCTGCTTTCTCCTTGTTGATATCACTCGGCTGCGTGCGGGGGTTCCCTCTGTGTGCTGCCCCAGCTCTGCGCAGATAGCTGACACAGCAGATCCGACGAGAACCCCCAATAACCACAGAGTCCAGTAAGATGCAAAGTCACGTCGACTAGGTTTATTGCGACCTCGGACACAATGGCAGTTCCCTGTAGGTTTCTTAGCCTAACACAGGGCATACTACGAGAAAGTGCCTCTTGGCAATGGACTCAGCTCAGTCAGTGGCGGGAGTTTCCACTGCCCCCTCGGCTGGACAAAGGCGTCTCCCCAGGGATGCATTCTTATACACAGATACAAACAAGTTACACATCACACCTGACGTATTGAGGGGCCACCTTTCTACGTAGCAAGGTACAACCCCTCTACGTATTTAGGTGCCGCCTTCTACCTTGTACATGTTGGTTCGATCAAAACAACTCTATTCATCATTTTACCCTTTTGCCCCTGTCACTGGGATGGGTCAGCCTGTCCTCCTGTTATCTATGGAATGTTTCAGTATAGTGTGTTCTAGTGCTGTGTTTATGCTAGGTGAATATATGTTTATGCAGCATCAGCCCTATTCGTGCCAGCTTCTGTGAGCAGGGCCTACTTCTGGCTCACAGCTTAACTTTGCTTTATGTTAGCAAAGTCTTGACCATTACTTTAGTTCAGGCCTCAGGCCTCATACTGGGCCTTTATCAGGGCCTGCACTTACTACATTTACCAAAAGGAGATATAGGAAGTATCAGCAGCTTGGTTGTTGATCTTAGGACCATTAAAAAAACAAACAAACAAAAATACCCACAACAACAACAAAAAACATAGGTGAGTTTCCCCTAGCCCAGTCTTCAAATACTGACACGATGGGTGCACAGTTCATACCCCTCTTCCTGGTTTAGCATCACATGGGCATTGTGACAGGTACAGTGTCTCACTCTCAGGGTATGTCTACACTGGAACTGGAGGTGTAATTTCCAGCTTGGGTAGACACATCCATGCTAACTCTCAACAAGCTAGTACCCTAAAAACAGAAATGTAGCTACAGCAGTGTGAGTGGCGGGATAGGCTAGCCTCTCCCACATGATCCCATCTGAAACCTGAGGTATATACTCAAGGCGGCTCACTTGTGCTACTGTGGTTCCACAGCTATGTAAGCTCGATCAGAATTAGTGTGGGTATTGAGCTGGATGTTACACCTCCAGCTCCAGTGAAGATATACCCTATGATAGAAAGGAATGGTTAGGAATCTGGGGATCAAAAACAAGGAGCGAAATAGGGAAACCACCGGCAGGATCAATTAATCAGAACTAAGAAGCTGGCAACACAGGACTGGAGATGGGAAGATGGAAACTGGAATGAGGAATAAATAGGAAAGGAAAGAGAGAGGAAGGTGAGGCGATAATAGGTATAGATAATGGGGAGACACGTATCCGGGGGGGCAATACTAAAAGGGAAAGTGGCCTGGAAAGGAGGTTAGCGTCTGATGAGGTCAAGAGTGAAAGAGATCCTTGGTACTGAACTAAAGAAGGGTGAGCCTTGGTTTATTAGATAGATAGATAGATAGATAGATAGATAGATAGATAGATAGATAGATAGATAGATAGATAGATAGATAGATAGAAAGAAAGAAGAATTATATTGAGATTAAGTCAAAAGTCAGGGAACCCCAGAATAAAGATCTATTCCCAATACTGTAATAGACTATCATTATGACTGGAGGAAAATTAATTCCTCTGGCGTTTAGTTTCCTATCTATAATCTGGGAGTAATAGTTTATTTACCCAACAGGAGTACAAAGACTCATTAATTAATATGTTTGAAGTTGTTGGAAATCCTCAGCTACAATATGCAATAGAAGTTATTTTGTACAAGAATACTTATTTGACAGGAGAGATAAGGGCAGAGATTGGTGGGCAAAAGAGAAGCAGACAACCCACCAGAGGTGGAACTGCCATCATTTGAATTCCATTTTTCCCTCCACTTGTCTGGATTTACTATTCGTCAGTGAATATAGTTATGAAATGGTTCCATCTACCAACAGAAAATTAACAGCTCAGGGAAACAGACTGTTTTTCTTAAAAGCGCTTATATCATGTTTACTTTTAATTTTCTCAAGTATGTGCTTCTGGATTTTAACTTGAGGAACTCAGATTCAGGGCTGAACTCTCTAATCTGATAGCCTGTATAAAACCACACAGTGCATTTCTTTAGAGAAAGTCAAACCTACCTTGTTCCCTAATTCATTACAAGATACAGTTTAAATAACTTCATTCTCATTTACACATAAAAAGCCATTCCCATCAATTCAAACCTACGGCAAAACCTCTTTTCATCTTATTGCTCTTTATTCCCAAATAATTAACATGTGTATGTCTCTTTCCACATGCACATGCGCGCGCACACTCCTTTGCAGTAAGAGAAGTGAGTTGGCTTTAAGACGTTCAATGAAAACTGCATTTAAGATGTACACACCAGCATCTGGGCTGAGTTTGGTTGACCACATAATTGGACACAGATTTCATACACTGAGCAGATGGAATGCCCCCTTTTTCCCCCCTAAATCACATTGAGGACCCATTCACACCCTTACCCAGGCTGCCCCTACAGAATCTCCCATGGTTGCCATTTTCTAATGCTTGACATTATGCTGCCTCCGCCTCCTTGGCAGCTGGAGCCAATATATGCTCTTTGGTGGTGGGTCAGGGGGCATGCTCTAGATCTTCACATGCCAAGACACATAAAATCAATGTTAATGCCCAGGAGAAGGAACTACTGATGCAGAAGGTCATTAAATGCCAGTTGCTCTATAGCACTGAAGTCTTGAAGGGAAACCCCGCAAAATTGACAAGACATGAGCGACAATCTGGTCCTCTAACACCACCATGGGATACTGTAAAATGGCAAAGAAAGCCAAACATGAAATAGACATCGCGAGTCTCAGAGAACTGAACACGATTTTTTTTTAAATATTTTAATTACATGACAGGGATCAGTCCACAATATTATTTATTTTAAAAACCATCGTCATTTTCTAAGGACAACACAGATTATCAATGTTGTTCTTTAACAAAAGAAAAACAAAAACAAAAAAATTGATGTCATTTTTTTGTAGCACAAGAAAAAAGACATGATATGAACAGGCTGCTTATCTGATCCAACGTCCACTTAAAAATCTGAGCTATACTGACTGACGGATGGCATACAGAAATGTGAAACCATGTGCCACATTACTGGCACTATTTCCCCAAGGAAGAGAGAGAAAGAACAACAAACCACATCTGACAAATGCTAGTCACATCACTCCATTCACTTCTGAAAGGTGCTCAGATATTATGGTAACAAGGGCAGTTTAAGAACCAGAATAGAATAGAATCTTCAAACAAAAATGACCTTTTTCCTCTGTGTCTGCTTAAACACTGTTAAAAAGCAGCTGCACCCTTTGGTGTATTTTAAAGGATATGGTGTGTTGAAAACTGTAAGCTATCATTTTAAATTTCAGGAGTTTTCCTGGTCCTGCTTGCAGACAAGGGGTTCTGTGGGGAAGCATGTGATCTTGGTCTAGCAGCAGAGAGTCTGTAAAGAGTCAGCTTAGAGCAAGATGGGGTGAGTTGTGTATCTCTGTCTTACAAAGCATCCTGCTCTTTTTTTTTTTGGTTCTCATGCATTAAGATTCTGGATTTTAAGAAAAAGTAATGTTACACTGTAACCTTCCAGAAAGAGTATATTACAATTTTATCCAGTTTCTCTGTTGGTATGCCGTGAACATAACAGGACCACTGTATTGTTAGTCACGTGCACTCTTCTTAAAATGTGGATAGAACAGGGACTGATTGAGAGGACTCAGGGCATATCTACGTCCTCTCCAGAAGCACTTCCACAGACTTAAGAGGGGCACTGTGGGGGGCTGACAGCTCCACATACAGCTCCCTGACAGGAGCCCAGCTGTTGCCCAGGCTCTCGGCTCCCCTCTGGGAACCCGGCAGCCGAAGGGGGTCTCAGCTGTCTGCTACCCACCAGGAGCCTGGCTGCTCCCCAGGTTCTCAGCTCCCCACTTCGAGCATGGCTGCCCCTCACACTTCTGCCAGGGAGCTTCGCGCCCAGAGCCTGGGTGACTGATGGGCTCCCGGAGGAGAGCAGGGACCCTCAGTGTAGCTGGCTTCCTGGCGGGGGGCCTTGGTGCAGCCGTGCTCCTGGCAGAAAGTGGGGAGCCAGGAGCTACAGACCGAGCTGTTAGTGACTTTCTTGTAATTTTACAGCTTCAGCCTTGACCCCAGAAATTGACAAGAATGACAGCCAACAGCCAATGTAAGTAACCTGCAGTGTCTACACAGACACTGCGTTGCCTTAACTACACCTACATAAGCCTTGTGCCTCTTGGAGAGGGGGAGTTATGTTGGTGTAGCAGGGGACACATCAGTGGGAACAAGGTTGTAGTGTGTACACTGACATAATTACGTCGATGTAAGTTGCCTTATGTCGATCTAACTCTATAGTGTAGACCAGGCCTCAGAGGAGGAATTTAGCAAAGTGGGAAGCAAAATATGCATGGCTGATTTAAGGCAAATTTAGGACCTAGGTACAGCCTGACAGCCTGTTCCCATGCTAAGGTCCAAAACCACCTGGAACAGCTGTGGAAAGTGGGCACCCCCTTCCTTTCCAGAGAAATTGGGGCAGCAGCATGAACACCCTTCTACCTTCCAGGAGAAGTAGCAGGGACAGTACAGAAATTACCTCCACTGAACCCAAGAGCCAGGATGACAGCAGTGGGGTCCTCCAGTACTTATAAGCTCAGGTGGGTGGTCTGGGCCCGCTAAACCCTTCTCCTCCTGCCATGAACAGTCTTTTGCTAGGGTTGTGTTGGCAGGTCGATCCAGAGATGTGGGTTTTAGAGTTACTATCCCACTACCTGAATAGAGCAGTATGCCCTTCAGGACGTCAGCACTGCAATTGAACACCCACAGATGGCCCGTGCCAGCTGACTCAGACTCACGAGGCTCAGTCTAAGGGGCTGTTTAATTACAGTGTAGACGTTCAGGCTCAAGCTGCAGCCCGACTGAATATCTACACCACAATTAAACACCCCTTTAGCCCAAGCCCCAGTCAGCTGGCATGGAACAGCCACAGGTTTTTAATTGCATTGTAGACATACCCTCAGACAACTATTGTTTTGGGCTGATTGTAGACTCAGGTAGACATCACAGAACTAATTGTAACCAGATGCTTAATACAATTTCTATTAACAACAAGGGAGAAAGAATATAACTCAGAATAGGAAAAGAACAGGTTAAAGGATATTTAGATAAGTTAGATGTATTCGAATTAGCAGGGCCTGACAAAATTCACCCTACGTTACATAAGGAACTAATTGAAGCAACCTCAAAACTATTTGCAATTATCTTTGAGAACTCAGAGGATGCATGAGGTCCCTGAGAACTTGAGAAGGTCAAACATAGTACCTCTTTAAAAAAAAGGAAACAAAGAGGACCCAGTGAATTGTAGACGAGTCAACCTAACCAGGAAAGATACTGGAACAAATAATTAAATAATCAGTTTGCAAGCATCTAGAGGATAACAGGGTTTTAAGGAATAGCCAACATGCATTTGTCATAAACAAATCATGCCAAATCAATCTAATTTCCTGTTTTGACAGAGTTACTGGCTTAGTGGATAGGGGAAGCAGTTATGTGATTTATCTTGATATTAGTAAGCTTTTTGCACAGTCACATATGATATTCCCATAAACAAACTAGGGAAATGTGGTCTAGATGAAATTACTCTAAAATGGGTGCATAACTTGTTGAAAAACCATAAGCAAAGAACAGGGCCAGCTTTATGAAGGGCGGGGCCCAATTCGAATACCCGGCAGCAGTCCGGGGATTCAGCAGCAGGGAGTCCGCTCCAGGTCTTCCACGACACCGAAGGACCCCCTGCCGCCAAAATGCCACCCAAGACCCCTGGAGCGGACCCCCCACTGCTGAAATACCACTGGACCCCCCGCAGCTGAAATGCCACCGGGTAAGTAAAAAAAATAAAAATAAAATTTAAAAGGCACCTAAGGCGCGGGGCCCGATTCAGGGGAATCGGGCGAATCGGCCTAAAGCCAGCCCTGGCAAAGAGTTGTTATCAATGGTTCACTGTCAAAACTGGGAGGATGTTATCTAATGGAGTCCTGTAGGGTCTGTCCTAGATCTGGTGCTATCTAATATTTTCCACTTAGATCAGGGGTCAGCAACCTTTCAGAAGTGGTGTGCCGAGTCTTCATGTATTCACTTTAATTTAAGGTTTCGTGTGCCAGTAATACATTTTAACGTTTTTAGAAGGTCTCTTTCTATAAGTCTATAATATATAACTAAAATATTGTTGTTTGTAAAGTAAATAAGGTTTTTAAAATGTTTAAGAAGCTTCATTTAAAATTAAATTAAAATGCAGAGCCCCCCGAACCGGTGGCCAAGACCCGGGCAGTGTAAGTGCCACTGAAAATCTGCTTGCGTGCCATCTTCGTCTATATATTATAGACTTGTAGAAAGAGCCCTTCTAAAAACGTTAAAATGTATTACTGGCATGCAAAACCTTAAATTAGAGTGAATAAATGAAGACTTGGCACACCACTTCTGAAAGGTTGCCAACCCCTGTGTTAAGGGCTACTACATAGATGACCGTGATCAATTGTTCTCCCTGTCCACTGAAGATAGGACAAGAAATAAAAGGCTTACTTGCCTGCTGCAAAGGAGATTTAGGTTAGACATCAGGAAAAGCTTTCTAACTATAAGGATAGTTAATTTTGGCATATGCTTCCCAGGGAGATTGCAGGATCCCCATCAATGGAGATTAAGAACAGGTTCGATAAACAACTGCCAGGGATGGTCTAGGTTTACTTGGCCCTGCCTTAGCACACGGGGCTGGACTTGAGGTCCCCTTCAACTCTACATTTCCATGATTCTGTCAAAGAGCAAGCTATGCATAGCTTGGGTCACATTTTAAATATTTTCTTCTCAACTGTAGAGCTACAAACTCACTTGGGTTTTTTGGGTGGGTTTTAATGGAACAATAATCAGATGTAATCACAATTCCAGAAGCTGGGGCTCTAATATGGGCCAGTAGTGCCTATAGCCTAATCTGGCCCTGCGGACAAATTAAGTCATTCATTTCTTCTGTGGATCACAGGCATTTAGGAAACAGAGGCAGGAGTCCAGATGTGCTAGTTAGACCATCCATCCAAGGCTTTTAACTGCAGCTCAGGAACTAGTCATGTGAGGAATAAGGCTCCAGTCCTATAGTAATCTCCACATAGATGAACCCTTGCACAGGCATGGAGCCCATCTTAGTTTGAGGGCGTAATTTATTAAATTCCATTTGTCCAGACGAGTTTTTGCTTTTCCTTGGCTGCCACATGAGATATTTTCAGTCTTTTTTAATGTTAAAAACAATCTCTGTGGTGTGCCCAATATGTTGAAGAAATTATTCCTGAAGAGTTCATTATTTTAAAATTGACCTATTATGCTGATACACACAATGCATATCTTGGGCTATCTGCCACTTAATTGCTGGTTAGAGCCCTGATTTACACAGCCTACCCGTTAAGACACAGAAACTTTGCATTAATTAGTTCTGCAGTAGAATTAATTCAAAATAAAAAAAGTGACATTTTCTTTTTTCTTCATCCTTTTCTTGATATATACCAATTCTTTCAGTTTCTTTTACCACAGTCCCAACACATCCCACTCTAGTAAAATTAACTGAGAAACAATTTGCGTGGAATACATATTTCATTTAATTTACCAAACAGATTTGCATAACCAAACCTTTGTTGTACCTCTTTATGTGAAAAGTTCATATGTTGAAGGGCATAAAATATTTCAAATAGGGATCTTAGAATTGAAATTGACTTATTCCTCCCAAATTAAAAGCCGCATCCAGTTTTGTTTACACAACCCTCTCTCTGTTTCCCAGTGAATAACAACTATGCAGGTCTTCCTTCATAACTCTTTTTAGATACATCTTATATTTTCAGTGTCCAGCAGCCATGGAGAAGGTAAATGATATAGGAACCACTATCAACAAAGAGAAATTCAGTATTACAAGCAGCACAGGGGTCCCCGCACTCCGAGATCCCCCACTGCATATCTAACTAGAAAACCTACCTCAAGATTACCACTTCTTTGGCTTTGCCTACATCTAGCACAGTACTAGTTAAACTGTGACTCTGTGGTTAAGGCAGGTAGGAGAAAATTTTGCTTCAAGCTAGCCAAAGAGCAGCTTTGCTTTTAATTTACATGTTTGTTTTTTAAAATACATTTTAAATACAAAATGTCACAAAGGAGACTAAATAAATTATGAAAAGACAAATCCCATTCTATTTATATTTCTGCATCTTTTCTCCTCAAGTAAGGTTACATGCACCAAGAAAGGAAACCACTTTAAAAATGAGGCAAATCCATGGCACCAGTTTTTCACAATCCAGTAGTGGCTTCACATTGTTTTCTAAATGGCAATAGCTTCCATCTAGTCCAATGTTTTGCTTAAACGACCCAAGGGGTGGGGGGATAGGGATAGGGAGCATATCTAAACATTGGCACATTTGTACCAACACTCAAATGTGAAATGTTTCTTTACAAAACTCTGTTGGCTTTAGATATGGTCTTGAATAGTGGGGAAAAAAAAAAAAACATTAGCAGTAGCTTCTCAGAATTAGGCTAAATAATTAGTCAATTTAAACATGACCATATAGAGGGGGAAAAGTGAACTTATTCACTTTGGCCTGTGTTCAAATATCCTCTTTTCTAAACGCAATTATGTTTGAATCATTAACATAGCTCCATCTTAAGAAGACACAGTCTGATTGAGAAGAGTGGGCCAAATTCATTGTTGCCTATAACGTTCCACTGAAGCCAATTTGACAGAGAACATCAATAAGAATCCATCATGGGTAAGGCTGTGTGTCTGTTATGGAGGTCACGGATTCCATGACTTTCTGTGACTTCCGTGACTTCTGCAGTGGCCGGTGCAACTGGTTCAGGGACTGCCAGGCAGCCCCTGGGCCAGCAGCACCAGCCACTACTGGGGCACTTTGAGTGTGGGAGGGGGCTCAGAGGTGTGGCGGGGGGTTGGGGTGCAGAGTGGCGCATATCTTGGGGGGCTCCCCAGGAGCAGCCGGCATGTCCCTGCAGTTCCTAGGAGCCAGAAGTCTTCGCACACTGCCCATGCTCGCAGGCACCACCCCCCACAGCTCCCATTGTCTGCAGTTATCAGCCAATGTGATGGGGGCAGTGAGGGGAGCCCTGGCCTTCCCTCCCCCTAGGAGCTGCAGGGACACACGGAGCCGGATAGGGAGACTGCCAGCCCCACCAACCCTCCCCCCCAGCTCCAGCGGGGTCCCAGGCCATGTGCTGCCACCCCCCACTCCCCACCAGCCTGGGTCCTGGGCTACACGCCACCACCGCCCCCTCCAGCACCCGTGGCACCCCTGCCCCTCCCTCCAGATTACCCGCAGCCCCTAGCCCAAATTTTAGTTAGGGGTATATAGTACAAGTCATGGACAGGTCATGGGCCATGAATTTTTGTTTACTGCCCATGATCTGTCCATGACTTTTACTAAAAATACCCATGACCAAAATGTAGCCTTAATCATGGGCAATTTTTAAATCAAGAATGGATTTATTTTTCAAAGGTATGCCTTAGCTCAAACAGGAATTATTTTGAGGAAGTTCTATGCCCTGTGCTATACAGGAGATCACACTAGATCACATCAATTAATTTAAACAATACCAATTTATGGTATTTCACTAAGCATACTAATATTTATGAAGGAGGTTTTTTGTAATATTTTAAAAAGGAGCTTAGAAGTCAGAGTATATAAAATGACACCAGCTATCCATTTTGAAACTATCTTTTTTTTTTCAAACTTGTTAAATAAACAATAAATCAACTCCTGTTTTTCTTCCAATGCTGTATGTTTTCTTGGCAGGGACTAGACTGCAAAGCCTATCAGAAAACAGATAAAGGAAGAAGTAAGGATAAAACACAGCAGGGGAACAGTCCCCAAGGCTGATGATTTGAACACAATTTAGTTTATAGTTAACTCACAGCATGACATTTGTAATGTCCTTTATCACCTATGAAGCTGTTTTCTCATTTCTCATTATCATTACACATAACAAGACAAGAAAATATGTATCTGTGCAAAATGGAAAAATATTTGCACATGAACACACAAGACAAAAATATGACAACTTACATTTTAAAAGGAGCTTCTTGTTTACACTCTCACAAGAAAAATATAAAGTTACCATAGGTAGAACAGGTGTACTGATCATTTTTCAAATACCAAAACCTTTTCTTCTTTGTTTTTAATCTTCTCCCATCATGCTCACACCACTTAGCAATAGCTATAAATATTTTTCTCACTACACTTTGTCCTCATTCTAACCAAAATGCTCCAATTTTTGCTTTTTGCTTTATTTTCATTTTTAACACACATTACATTCTTCTTTAATTTTTTGGCCCTCAGAAGTATTAGACTGACAGAGTTTACCGCACAGAGCGTGCTGCTCCTACTACGTGGCCATAACAATGGACAAAGTCAGGGAGTGCATGCAGCACCAAACTTGGCCTGCAGAAGGCACTATGGAGCAGCTCCACTATGATGGGGTTTTTTGTCGATGACTGGAGGCCTGAAGTAACTGTGTAGGAGAAGCAAAGTTTTGCTGAGTCAGAAGATAAGCAGAAAAACAACCAGCAAAAACTAAAAGTACAACTAAACTCCATATTACTTCAACTATCCCTAAGAACATCTGAAACTTTTGATCAGTCAGGGTTTCACGTAATCTAACTAGATATCTATATAAATTTTAGATTTGAGAGACAAATCCAAATGTCCAAAAACTGAGGTTAAAATAGCTGGAATTTACTTGTACCTAAAGTACAGATCTGATGGCAAAAATTGACCGTTCATGTTCTAATTCCTTCTGAAGGCTTATATTTATTATTCTATTATTTCTACTCACTTTTTCTTCTAATTTAAGATGTTCAATCCCATGTTAAGCCCTCCCACCCCTATTTCCACACCATTGCTCCTGCTCTCTGAGATCTAAGACAGGATCTCCATTAGTGCTATTCTCAGCCTGAAAGGATGTTAATTGTTATAGAATTTACACTGTAAATATCAATGTCATAAAGCAGAGTTGAATAGCAGAAGCTAAACCACAGGTCCAACACATTAGGTTTGCATCCAAACATAGAGAAAATCTGGAAACCAGAAGTTAAGCATGGAGTTTTTTATTTGCTGGTTAATTTTGGGCTCGGAAAAGAGGAAAAATAGCATATGTATGAAACAAAACATAGAACAGGATGGGGGGTGGAAAGTACAGTGGGATGAAATGACTAGATTAAACCACAAAATGAAATCCTGGCACAGATTAGATTCCAAAAGATGCAGAGATCACCGTTTCACAAAAACACAGTGTCCCAACTCACATAGAAATACTTGGGGGAAAAAACCTATTGGCTTGTTGGTTTTCTAGATGATGTATAGTTTAAAGGGTTCCCTAGCTTTTGAAGATTAAAAGACAAACTCCTATTAACAAAAACATTGGAGAGGCTGTAAGCAAGATATGAAGAAATATTTGCTGGCATCCATTTTTCTAGCCAGCCAATTTTTCTATTAGAGTAAAACTCTCCAATCTACAGTGCAACTCTCCTCTGCATATTCTGCACCCATTCCATGCATGGAACTCCTACTGTCATCAATGAACATTCCACACAGGAAACAACTGCAGGATATGCAACCAAGTTATCCATTGCAAATCAAAGAGGATGTTGCCTTTGTTAGTGAGTTTAAAATATTGGTGGAGGAACTTATAATTTTCTCTATAAATTAGGCTGACCAGATCACCAAACTAAAATATCGGTACACATTGGGGTGCCATCAGTCTCACGCACAATCCAGCCCCGCTCCTCCCAGGCTCCGCCCCCATTCTGCCCCAGGTCCCGCCCCCTCCCCGCTCGCTTCCCCCCCCTACCGTGCCCTTCCTCATCCCCCGGCTGCCACTGGCTTGCTGTGTCCCTCCTCAGTCCCCAACCCACCGCTCGCCTCCCCACCCGCTCACTCACCCGCCCGCCACTCGCCTCTTCACACACACACACACACCCGCCCGCCACTCACCCCTCTGGCACCAACTTCCCCTCTGCTGGGTGGGTGCTTGCCCACCCACAGTCTCTTCCTGCCCCTGCACTACCCTCGCCCCGCCCCACTCTTCCCCCTTCCCCCAAGTCCCCGCCTCTGCCCTGCCTCTTCTCCACCACCTCCTCCCCTGAGCGCACTGCATCCCCGCTCCTTAACCCTCACTCCTGGAAAGTACTAAGCACCGCTAAACAGCTGTTAGGCAGCAGGAAGCGCTGGAAGGGAGGGGAATGAATGGGGACATGGCGCACTGGGGGGGGGAGAAGGAGACAAGGAGAGGGGAGCTTGGCTGCAATTTTTCCCCATGGGCTCTCCAGTCCCGGAGCACCCATGGGGTCAGCACCTCCCTCCCACTCGCTTCCTTACCTGAATATCGGGACAAATGGCGTCCCGACTGTACATTGATCGGGATGCAGGACAAAGGTTTAAATAACGGGACAGTCCCAATTTTATGGGGATATCTGGTCACACTACTGTAAGTTGGGAAATTAAACCTGTACATTCATATTAGTCAGAGAGAAAAAGAGAACTAGACCTAAAATTTATTTTGTAGAATTTTAATACTAAACTTAAAGCCTCATTTTGAGTTGTCCATACTTTATTCATCCTTTTTTAATTGCCTTGCCTGTATTGGCACACAGTTATTCCAGCTTTCTTTCTTTCTTTTGAATGTTATCAAATTAAAGTTATGGAGGAGGTGTTTGGAAGTGGAGAGGAGAGGAGATTCAGTTGTGGCCAGAGGTGATGCAAAGAACAATACACCATTCAAACCAGTTTCTACCTAAAATCAAATATGCTCTCAGTATGAGCTCTGGTAATTTCAGTCAAGGAACCATTATGAACTAAAGCTGAAAAACTTAATCAGTAAGCATGAATGCTAATCTAGCCTTACAGAAATGTGGTTACTGTGTGAGTTGTTCCAGATAGTGTGTGTCCTCAGAAGTCTGCTGTGATCTCACTGAGCAGACAGAGACAAGACAGCAGTGCCAAGAGCATTGGTGGAGTCAGCAAACACAAGCACAGAGCAAAGACTCATCAAGGACTCCACATTGAGTACAAAAGTGGTTTGTCTGGTGGAAGACCCGATAGTTAGAGGACAACCCTTTTTAAACTCAGTGGAAAAGACACATATATACAAGGCACCAGCATAATTACAGAAGCCACTATGCCAGCCTGCCAAGCTGGACTGATGTGGCCTTTTGACCGGGTTTTATTCTTGGATTCAGTCATCATCTTCTACCCTCCTCCTCCCCGCATCACAAAATCAGTTAGTAAATGTAAGCCTTGTATTGTCACAGTGGTTGTGTGTGGTACCACTTTCTCTTCGGAGGTATTTCTATCTGATAGTCTAAATTCTCCAGTCCAGTTTGGCATATAAGAACTCCTTTTGATGAAAAGAACTCTCACTATTCTGACTTAACTTTAAATGTTTTAAAAAAAAATCTTCCATTCAGACTTCCTTGTTTTCTCAAGTAAAGGTCTGTCACTTAGTCTAGACCAGGGGTCGGCAACCTTTCAGAAGTGGTGTGCCGAGTCTTCATTTATTCACTCTAATTTAAGGTGTCGTGTGCTGGTAATACATTTTAACGTTTTTAGGTCTCTTTCTATAAGTCTATATTATATAACTAAACTATTGTATGTAAAGTAAACAAGGTTTTCAAAATGTGTAAAAAGCGTCATTTAAAATTAAATTAAAATGCTGATCTTAAATTAAATTAAAATTAAATTAAAATGCTCAGCTCACTGCCAGCCTGGGGTTCTGTTCACCTAGGCCAGCAGCGGGCTGAGCAGGGCCTGCAACCGGGACCCCAGACCGGAGGGAGCGGGGGGGAGTTTCAGGGGTCAGGGCAGAGAGCTGGGGGAGGGGGTTCAGGGCAGAAGGCTGGGGTGGGGGTGGTTCAGGGATCAGGGCAGCGGGCTGGGGGGTGTGGGGGTGTAGGGCAGAAGGCTGGGGTCCAAGGGTCAGGGCAGAGGGCTGGGTGTGTGGGGGTGCAGGGCAGAGGGCCTGGGGGTGTAGGGGGTGCAGGGCAGAGGGCCTGGGGGTGTAGGGGGGGTCAGGGCAGAGGGATGGGGCTGTGGGGGGAATTCAGGGCAGAGGGATGGGGCTGTGGGGATGCAGGGCAGAAGGCTGGGTGTGGGGGGGGGGAGATCAGGGCAGAGGGCTGGAGTGCTCGGCTCGTAGGGATGCTTCCACCCCCTGCCCTGAGCCGCTCAGGTCAGGGGGCTGGAAGGGATATACCCTGTTCCACCCTCTACCCCAAGGCCCCCTCCCTACCACTCTCTGCGTCCTCTACGAGCTGTGGGCAGGCTGCCGCTCTTCCCCCTCCCCCTTGCTAGGGCCATCAGCTGATTGGCGCAGGGAAGGAGAGGGGGCAAGGCAGGAAAGCTGGGGGAAGAAGCAGGGGAGGGGGAAGCTTGGCTGCCACAGAACCAAGCTTCTGCCCCCGCAGGGGAGAGCGGTGGGCGGGGGGGCTGAGTGGGGCTGGGGGCCGGGACCGCAGCAGGCAGCTGCGTGCCGCTCAAAGTTGGCTCACGTGCTGTAGGTTGCCGACCCCTGGTCTAGACTGTATTCAGCAGAAGCAGAATAATCATATCATTTACCATGAAAAACTTTTTTCCATTATCTGTGTATAAAACATTGCCTTCTATTTGGTACCAAGGAAAAGTAAAACATTAAGACACATGGATTGTGATGTTCAATAATCACTCAGAGACAAGGTGCTTGACAAAGATCTGCTTCATCCAATGTCACAGTTCTAACTGCCTCAGTTACATAACATGAGCCTCTTAAAGGTACAGTTCCCCACATTGATGGATGGATGTTTTCCTTAACTTAGTCACTACTGTCGCTACTGAAACTGATTAGCATCTAATGATTTGGTCTAAATCATTTTTAAGAAGCCATAAACTTGGACACTAGTATAAGACCTACACGGGAGATGTCCCTATATCATTATTAATCACACCTGATTGTTAAACTCTATGCCCATCATATCTGTGTGTATCCCAGGAACCCCTACACAAATAAATTGACTCAGATTTGTGATTTCCTTCTAATGAACTTGAAAGATTTGGAATCTATTTCTTTTTGGATACATCGCTTTGGAATATTCAAGTGATGGTGTGTTATTCTCACTTTAATCTGTATAAAATATAGTAATCACTTAACATAAAAAAATCTGTCACCTAGTGTCACATTTTTCGAAGGGACCTCAACTTGATGGCACAATTTTTTTGTATGTCTATTTTTTCCACTCAATTTGTTTGCACACACAAACTGAATTTCCATATGTAAATTGCATAGATAGATATTAAATACCCATTTTGTATTTAATGAAGTTGAGAAGAAAGATTTTAGAGACAGCTTTTGAAATTGTGTTCATAAAATTTTAAGATAGACCCAAATGTAGCTTATGTTTTGAAATTGAAATTTAAAAGCAAAATTCTCACTGGAAAAAAGCTTTGTGGTTCTCAGTTTCCCACATAGTATTATTCACCAAGTAGACTGCAAGCAATTAAACAAATTGAAAAGTAGTAAAACACAAAACCACTGGTAATGTGGGAAACACTGTGGTCAAACAGATATCGAAAAATGCTACTTGTCGCATCCAATACAAGAAGTGTTTAGTAGTGCACTGCTACTACAGTGCAAAGATGTACACGCCATATCATTCAGTCTACACGCTTCAACTCTTCTGAAGCAAGACTCAGGCTAGAATACAGTAAGTGGCAGTGTATATGAATTTAATAATCCCTTCATAGCAGAAACTTCAGTTAAGCTGCAAGTAGGGTCCTCCCCCACAACCAAGCAGCATAAATCCAAACTGTCGGACAAGCATAGCAGATTTTCACATCTCAGGGTATGTCTACACGTCAAGCTGGGAGTGAGTCCCCGCTTGTGGAGACATCCTATGCTAGCAATCAGAGCTGGTGTGCTAAAAATCGTATGTAGTCACAACAGCAGGAGGGGGTAGCCCCCAGTACATACCCGGTGTCTCTGATAGGCATGCACTCAGGGTGGCTAGCCCCTCCCATCACTCAGGCTACACTGTATTTGTAGAGCACTAGCTCAATGAAAGCTAGTGGGGTAATGTGTCTTAGAGCTGGGAATCACACCCCTAGCTCAAAGTGTAGACAGAACCTAAGTCAAGCCTGGTTTACGAGAAGTTTCCACACAGATGCTGAATCCTATACTTCGTCCCATATGGAAGAAAAGTATAGCAGAAACCAGCATTGCAACACCCCACCATAATTTAAGAAATTTTTGTAACAAAGATGTCTGGACACTACAGATTAGCAAGCAAGAAAAAGCAGTAGTTAAAAGAACAAAGCACTTCCGTAGCATTTCTTACAATCATTAAACTTGCCCATAATGTGATACACAAGCCTGAAATGACTGTCCATCTGCTAAGGCAGAGCTTCCCTATCTCTTCCTAAATGATGGTCTCACTTCCCTGTATCAGGGATAGAAAAGTAAAATGTATTTCTTTTGAATACAAAACTACTGCCCTGCCTAAAGCACATCCTCATAGTTAGGAAGGTGTGTGCTAAGTTGGCATTCATCAATATCTCACTCTACTTACAAGTAATATGTTTCTCTTCAGTTCTCTTCCTTCAAACACTAAAGGATTTATATTTCTACTATTAAGATCCTGGAGCTCTGTGGACACAAGATTTTCTCTTGAACACTACTTTTCCGGGGAACACAGTACTTATTTAGAAGAGAATCTTACCTGCCCAAATCCAAATCCAAGCTGAGATACCAATGCCACCCCCACAATTAACATCTCTCAGCACTGGCAGGTCAGTTTGTTTAAAGCAATACACTATTTTGCATGCATCAGTGAAGTCACATCAACAACATTATACAAATACACTGATATTGGCTAATCCATCCACATTAACCACCACATTTTTTTCCAAGCCACTTTTTTATTATATTATTATTATTCCTGAAGTATTTTATTCACGTTGTAAAGACAGAGAATCAGCCTGTCTGGTACTTTCATCATATCACTTGCACATAACCAGTTCTACCTGATAGCCCAGCTATCTTAACTTGTCCCTTTGAAAGGATATTGGTTCAGCTTGTTGTTATATAGCCCTGTCTGAAGCGGCCCAGGCTAGTCTTAAAGAAGAAGAGGAGAAGAAATGCACCTCTTCTTTTAGGTTTTGTCATCAAACATGAGACAGCAAAAGGGTAGAAGTAGCAGGGGACTCTTGGCCCAGATATGGGGAAAAGAAAGGAGGGGCAATTATTTTAGTCCTCTTCTCACATCACTTTGTTAGTTAGACCTGAAGGACTGAAACCCATCCAAATTCTGCAGTCTTCACTAAATCCTTAAGCAAAATTCCCAAAGACTTTAATAGAACTTTTGCCTGGAGTAAAAAGTGCCAGATTGGGCCCAATTATTATGAGGTTTGTGGTAGGCTAGGATGATTTTAAAGTAATTGCATTTGGTTAAAAAAACAAGAGAAAACCTTATTCCTATTTCCATGCAGCACAAAGCAACACATGGAATGGTTCGAATGAAAGTGAAGGGAGAGCAATAGGGAGGAGGTGTTAAGCTAGATATTTAGAAACCTCCTAGCATGCGTTGGAAAGGACTGGGGGTAACACGTGTTAAGGAGTTGGAAGTGGAAGGCTCAGATCTTTCAAGGACTTGTGCATATTTTCAGGGCTAGACTTGTATGGGTTCACAGGGCTTAGCAAGCTTTTCTGCCAACTCTGCCAAGCTTGAAGCAAAAGCAGATAACCTCTTCTTAACCCAACTTCAAGCAAACCTCCCCACCCCCCACGCACACCACCCGTCCTTCCATTAATGAGCGCTTATCTAAAAACGAGCTATGAAATCACTTCAGTCACAGCTCATTTAATGCATTTTTTTATAAACTGTTCCATATCACTGGAATGCTGTGTCTCAGCATCCCACTATACACCTGGATTGTTAAAAACAAATAAATATATGGCAGCATAAAGAGTGCTGAGAGTTGATTTCCATCAAGCCTTTACTAATGCATCATGGGATTTCTACACATTGAATAAGGTATTCCAGATTTCATTACTGTTATCTGCTTCTAAGATAAACAATACCAAAAAAGTTCCTTGTGGGACTTCTCAAACACTGGTGGGCCTCTCACATGGCCAGACTGAGTGATTAGGCACTTAGTTAAACTCTTAGGATTTCTTCTCTACCCTCAGGTTGTTGTCCTTTCCCCTAAATGTGAACACAAGCTCACTGCAGTGTCTGACAAAGACCACCCAAGCATTAGCCTTCATTTCTCACCATCTGTTGGCCCAAGATAAAAATCTAGACAAAGGCTTCTTTATTATTTTACCCATAAGTGGCTAAACCTTCACCTGACAAACATAGGTTCAGCCTTTAAGCACCTGTAGTATGTGAAGTAAGGGAAATGAACCCTTGGCATGGAAGCAACAGCACAGACTTGAGAGCGTAAAATCAAATCTAACAAGGACACCAGAGAACTGGAGTCTACAATTATTGAGGCACCAGGAAACCCCAGATCTCAAAACAGGAACTAGTGGGGAGTATTCATTTTTATCATACGTTGCTAATTTGTTACCATAGGACATCTAGCAATATTTTTCTTTAATAACATCTCATCAACTCCAAATTACTACCTATGAATATTAAACTGCTACTTTTTATTCAGATACTTTTAGTGCTCCAGCTTTGGCTTGCAGCAAGAAAGAAAAAACCCACAGACACTGAAATGCAAACTCTAGGAAGAGTCTTTTAAATACACAAGACATTTGCAAATCAGCAACCCCTTCTACTTCATCACCTCGGGTCTTGATATAAGGAATGACAATGTAAGGACACGACAAAACTCCCAGATCATGATAAAATGCTGGTGAATTATGAAACTCATTACTTAAAGCTGATCAAATGAACCTTAATGAAACACTGTACTCTCTCTTCCCTTATGTGCTATCAGCATCCACATATATTGCTAAAACTACTTCATGACGAACTGGGACATCTCTCCTTTGGGTATAATTACATAGACTGCATTTGAATAGCTGCTGATGGGTGATAAAACCAAAGTAAAAAACATTGGCTTTTATTCTGACATTTAACACCACTTCCACATATAGAGCCATCTTCTGCACGATTGTGTTAAGAGATCACATTCTAATTCTCATTGCCTTGCTGAGTGAAACAAGTTCAGAATCCTTAATATCGTAATCTATTAGTCTTTTCTACTGAAACGAAAGCTATGCCGTGGCACTGAAACGGTGATTTGAAATGACATGAAGACTTTTTTAAAAAAAAAAATCCAACCTCTGAATTTATAGGACTTGAATCCACCTTTTCTAATGAGGACCTTCTTATGGGCCTGTTATCATATAGGGAGTTACAATTGTACACTGGGTGCAGGCTTTGAACTATTTTTTTCCCAAAAATTTCCATTTTCTATACTTTGACCTAAATTTAATTAGGCACTCTGAAGCACCAAGCAAGGGATTGTAATTTAGGATGCTTGCTTATCTAGAAGTAGCTTTGTGACATCTAGAAATGAAAGAGGAGATGGGTGTGGGGGGTTTAAAAATGCTTTTGAACACACACACTAGAGATAGAGAACATTGATGGCTATAAACTGCAGTACAGGCTCCCTGCTTATAGGAAGGAGAGGTTGACATTGGTCCTGGATAAGTACGAGGGAAAGAAGAATCTTTGTTTAGTGGTGGGACACTTCCACTACCAAAAACACTACATTATACAAAATAGAGCTGGTCAGATATCTTGCAGCAGAACAGTTAAATGAAGCATTTCAACCATATAAAAAAGAAATGGTTTGAAAAGGTCATCTCAATATTTCCAAAATTAATTTTTTCAGTATTTTTGTTATGCAGGAAATTTCAACTTTTCCTTTTCTCCAAATTGGAATGAAATTTTAAAATGTAGTAATATCCCATGGAATGAAAATTCCAAGTTTCTGCCAGCTGAATGTATAGCATGGAAAATGTACTCTCTCCAGTGGCAAGCAGTTAATTCTCTGGCTTGGTCTTCACTGACAAAAAAGGTGGTGGGGTTTTTTTTGGTTTTTTTTGTGGGGGGGGGAGGGCGTGAGACAGGGGTGCAGGAGGCTAATCTCAAGATAACAAATGCCCAATAGTTATTTCACTGTAAAATCCTAAATGGAGACCAGGCACATGTAGCATTTACCGCGAGAGAGTTTGGCAAGATCACTACTATAGCCCGTCTGTGGTTAACCTTGCCTAGTTTACCTCATAGTAAAACTAAAGTCCCTTGTCTCCACTATGTTTTTAAAGCAGCATAGCCAGCACACATTATTTATCCCACAGTAAAAAACACTTTTGCGGGTGTGGGGAGGGAGGGGGATTAGTGAAGACCTACACTACTGCGGCAGCAGGGGCAAATTGAAGTTTGCAAGATTCTTATGTTCAAGGCTGCCGCCTGTATTGGAAACAGGAATGAACCTGATCAGATTGGTGCATATTTCATTCTTAAGTATGGTAGTGTTCTGATGCTCTGCAAATGAAAGAAAAAACACTATTTCCGCTTCAGCACCCAGAGCAGAAGTCCCTGCTGCTCTGACTGTTGCACACAAGAAGAGCTGGTTGAAAATTTTCACAAACTTTTTGTCCATACTTACATTTTGAATTTCCAAATTTTTCATCTAAAACGGGACAATTTTTTTGTGAAAATTCTCATTAAATATTTTTTAGAATGAAACGGTTAGCAGTAGAATAAAGAAGAAGAAGAAAAGTCTTACCACCCCTGCACAGTCCCAAAGCCTTTGACAACTGTCTCTCATCCTCACACTTTTCTTTTGAAAAGTTGACAGGAATAATCCTGTTCAATACACCCATATTTTATACAGTACCTTGCATACAAAATTAATCTTAACATGCTTATTGACAAGCTTAATATAAACTCTAAAGGAGGGACTGAAGAATTAAGAGGTATAGAAAAGTGAGGAAATATATGGGTTCAGATGAAACCAGGAAATAGATGAAGCAGCAGAGATGGAACAATACGGAAAATTTAGAAGCTGAGATTCCAGCTGCAGCCATAACTTGGCCACATCATGTATTTGACATATGAAGTATTTTTATTATAGTTTCTATTGTAATATATGGGCCTCAAACTCATTGTATTCACTGAAGTTTTTCATGTAAGGGGCTATGTTTAATCCAAACACTAATTTTAGCTTTTATTTGACCTATTATAAAACATTCACTTTTCTATTTAGTATAATATTCCATTTATTGCTGCAGTGGAGGTGCAGCTATAAACCAGGGAGACTAAAACATCAGGATCACATCCTGTGAAATTCCTACTATATTTGTGAAACATTAAAGCGTTGTCCACACTGGCACTTTACAGCGCTGCAACTTTCTCGCAGTAGTTCTTTAACGTGCCTTGTGCTCGCTTCAGCAGCACATATACGAAAATTGGAACAATACAGAGAAGGTTAGCATGGCCCCTGTGCAAGGATGACTCGCAAATTCATGAAGCATGGTCATGGCAGAGAGCTCTCCCAATGCGCTAAAAAAATCACCTCCACGAGGGGCGGGGCTCCCAGCGCTGGTGCACTGTTTACACTCAGCGCTGTAAAGTGCCAAACTTGCTGCGCTCAGGGAGGTGTTTTTTCACACTCCTGAGCGAGAAACTTGCAGTATTTAAAGTGCCAGTGTAGGCAAACCCAGTGTAGGCATTAAGAGTGAATTTCACTCTTGTGCAGAGTAGGGTTGCCAACTTTCTAACTGCTGAAAACCAAACACCCCTGACCCACCTCTTCCCTCAAGGCTCCAGCCATGCCCCAACCCTTCCTCTGAAGCCCCCGCCCTCCTTACTCCTCTCTCCCCTCCCTCCATCGCTCACTTTCCACTCCTCCCTCTCCAGGACCAGGGGTGAAAGTAAAATTGATCTCTTACCCGTATGGGACCAGCTCTGCCTCCTCCTCCCCCCCACAGAAGGGGCAGGGCCTTGGCCGGAAGGGGTGGGGCTGGGGTCAGGGTCCCCCTGCCAGCCCATCTGCGCTGCCTGGCCCGCGCTGCCCAGGGCCCCAGCGGCAATTTAAAGGGCCCAGGGCTCCATCCGCCGCCGCCACCCTTTTAAATAGCGGCCCTAGGGCAGCTACTTCTTTTGTGCCCCCCCATTGGCAGCCGGGGGGCAGGCAAAAGGGGCAGTGATATTAAAGCGCTGCCACTGCAGCAGCACTTTAAAGTCAGCGGTATGGGCCGGTACTGGTGGCTACTTTTTACCAGTACACTGTACCAGCCCATAACCCCTGCCCAGGACTCACCTGCTTCCTGCAAAGCCAGGCTGGGAGGAGCTGATGGGCACTATACCTGCCTGCCCAATTGGGGCACAGCAGGGTGGAGAGGGGGTTGGTCCTCAGAGCAAGGGGCTGGTCTCCATAATGAGAGGCCAGGGCAATTAGGGCACGGCGGGGCAGGAGGGGTAGATAGATGTCCCCAACGAAGTGGCACCTACCTCTTGGAGCCCAGTCCGGATGCCAGTCACTGTTCTGTCAGACATCAGCAGCTGAGCAGATAGTAGTTCCTCCATGTGGCTCTAGCAGCAGCTGCTGCTCTTTCCCACCCCCACCTCCCAATGGAGGAGGCCGGTTACTGCAGCTAACCAGATTTTTAATGTCTTGTAATCTGTGCTGACCAGACACTGACAGATTCTCTTTTCAACCAGATGTTATGGTTGAAAACCGGACACCTGGTAATCCTGGTGCAGAGGGCTAGCAAATGACCTATGCACAATGTAAATCCCATCTAAGCCTTATTTTGAGCCCTAAAAAGGTTCAGCCCTTGTGGCACATGGGGTGAATAATCCCAAACGTCGTTCCTGTGTACATAATTGTAGCAAGAGTCTGACCAACTCCATGTGAGAGGTAAGAGGTCCCTTCTCTCTCATAGTTCAGAACACAGCAAAGGACTGCTCTTTTTTATGCATATGAAAGATGCAGGCAGACTGAGTCAAACACAACCATCTTCACCCTTAAAGGAAAAAAAGTGGAATCCCTGCCCACCTCTTACAGTAAGTGGTTCCAACTCCAAACAAATCCCCAGAAAAAAGGTGAAATCTCATTTAAAAAGAGGTTTATATTTTCATTTTCTGTAGATGTTATTTTGTTTCTCTCATGATCGTACGATTCAAACATTTAGAGGCTTCTCATTTTCTATTTGTATTCTCTTTTTATTCCTATTTGAGTCATTTGTGCCTGTGTATTCTCTAGCAAAAAACAGAGGTATTCAGAATGAGGGTTCTTCAGTGATTCAGTACCAATCTAGGAATGAAGAAAAATTTTAAACCTGACCAGAAAATGTCAATGAAGTTAACTTATTTTGATCATTGCCTTCTATGATGAGATAACTGGCTATGTGGATATGGGGAAAGCAGTGGATGCGATATATCTTGACTTTAGCAAAGCTTTTGATACAGTCTCCCACAGTATTCTTGCCAGCAAGTTGAAAAAGTATGGAGTGGATAGAAAGCTGCCTAGATTGTTGGGCTCAACAGGTAGTGATCAACGGCTCGATGTCTAGTTGGCAGCCAATATCAAGCGGAGTGCCCCACGGGTCAGTCCTGAGGCCAGTTTTGTTCAACATCTTTATTAATGATCTGGATGATGGGGATGGATTGCACCCTCAGCAGGTTTGCAGATGATACTAAGCTGGGGGGAGAGGTAGTGATAGGGTTCAGAGTGAGCTGGACAAATTGGAGGATTGGGCCAAAATAAATCTGATGAGGTTCAACAAGGACAAGTGCAGAGTCCTGCACTTAGGATGGAAGAATCCCATGCACTGCTACAGGCTGGGGACCAACTGGCTAAGCAGCAGTTCTGCAGAAAAGGACCTGGGGATTACAGTGGATGAGAAGCTGAATATGAGTTAGCAGTGTACCTTTGTTGCTAAGAAGGCTAATGGCATATTGGGCTGCATTAGTAGGAACACTGCCAACAGGTCAAGGGAAGTGATTATTCCCCTCTATTTGGCACTGGTGAGGCCACATCTGGAGTATTGCGTCCAGTTTTGGGCCCCCCGCTACAGAAAGCATGTGGACAAATTGGAGAGAGTCCAGCAGAGGGCAATGAAAATGATCAGGGGGCTAGGGCACATGACTTACAAGGAGCGGCTTAGGGAACTGGGCTTGTTTAGTCTGCAGAAGAGAAGAGTGAGCAGCCTTCAACTACCTGAAGGGGGTTCCAAAGAGGATGGAGCTAGGCTGTTCTCAGTGGTGGCAGATGACAGAACAAGGAGCAATGGTCTCAAATTGCAGTGGGGGAGTGTGACGAGTTGGATCACAGAACCCCCCTTGGGAGCTGTCACCCGATGTGACAAGACTACCTCTGCTCCTGCTTTCCCTGCCAGCTCGGGACCCCAGAGCCAGATATGCCCGTCTGCTCCAACAAAGACCCAGGGTCTGAATTACTTGCCCCAAAGCTGCAGGCTTTACTGAAAGCAGCTAACAGAAGTGTTCATACCCAACTCCCAATGGGGCTAAACCCAAATAAATCCGTTTTCCCTTGTATAAGGCTTATACAGAGTAAACTCATAAATTGTTCGCCCTCTATAATACAGAGAGAGATGCACAGCTGTTTGCCTCCCCCCAGGTATTAATACATACTCTGGGTTAATTAATAAGTAACAAGTGATTTTATTAAATACAGAAAGTAGGATTTAAGTGGTTCCAAGTAGTAACAGACAGAACAAAGTAAGTTACCAAGCCAAATAAAATAAAACACGCAAATCTATCAAACTGAATACAGATAAGATCCTCACCAGTTCCAGAATGCTGCCTTTTACAGACTAATCTCCTTTTAGCCTGGGTCCAGCAATCAATCACACCCCTTGCAGTCATTATCCTTTGTTCCAGTTTCTTTCCGGTATCCTAGGGGGTGGAGAGGCACTCTCTTTAGCCAGCTGAAGACAAAATGGAGGAGTCTCCCAGGGGTTTAAATAGACTTTCTCTTGTGAGTAGAGACCCCCCTCTTCACTCCTATGCAAAGTCCAGCTCCACGATGGAGTTTAGGAGTCACCTGGGCAAGTCACATGTCCATGCATGACTCACAGTTTCTTATCAGGTAGCAGCCATGAGTCACATGCTACCTTGAACATCCTCTAGTAGATTTCTTATGTGGATTGGAGCATTCCAAGATTCATTGTCCTTTAAGTGTTTCTTGATTAGGTACTTAACGTCAACATTCCTTTCTCCAGGAACTAACCAAATGCTCTACTAAGGTTATTTAGAAATCAAGCCAGTACACAGCGAATATTCATAACTTCGAATACAAAAATGATTCATGAATACAAATAGGATTAATAGATTCAGTAGATCATAACCTTTACAGAGACATGTTATATGGCATATGTAGCATAAAACACATTCTAAGCATATTTCCATAAAGCCTTATGGGAGGTACCATCACAGGGAGGTCTATGTTGGATATTAGGAAACACTATTTCACTAGGAGGGTGGTGAAGCACTGGAATGGGTTACCTAGGGACGTGGTGGAATCTCCATCCTTAGAGGTTCTTTGAGCAGGGGATTGGACTAGATGATCTCCTGAGGTCTCTTTCAATCCTAATCTTCTATGATTCTATGATTCATCTTTGCTACTTTTTAAGTAAGTAATTAGATGTAATGTAGAGCTGGATCCAAAGTCCATTGAAATCAGTGGAAAGTCTCCCTCTGATCTCCAAGGGCTTTGGACCAAATCCATAATGAACACATGAGTTCAATGATTCTCATTTCCTTCCTGATAGACATACCTTGAAACTCTTTGGGAGGGTCAGTTTGCATTTTCTCCTCCCTCATAACCTAATTCCACAACAAAGAAAACGACTGAAACCCATGAATGCAGAAGCGGATTTTTCAGGGTGATGTGCCATGGGTCCTTCTTGTACTTGAACTTGGCCTTTTGGGTATTGGTCAGATTTTTAATTGCTAATAAGCCCCACCAACATCTTACAGTCACCATTCTTCTTCCCCACAAAAGCCAACCTTGATGCTCTTTGAACTACAACACTACACTGTTAGCATTTGGAAGGATTGCTGTTGAGTAACATGATGTAGGGATTACTAGTACCATTAATATCTACCGTTTATTTATAGCTTTATAAAAAGCCAGAAAATTGTTCACCTAACTAGTTGTTCAAATACTTATACTTTTCTCTCTTGCCCCCCACAAATAACCAAAACGGTTTCATATTACGTTGTGCTCAGCTGGGTGTTTCCCAACTAATTTTCCCCTGCTCCTCCCACCTCAATGCCCGAAATTTATGTAGAAAAGAAGCCGTTACTGATTTTCTCCTGGTGGCTAGATCGATACCAACCTGCTGTGCCTGCCACTGTTTCATTCTCTCTACAGTGTGATGCTGCATGTGTGAAAAAGTAGGAACACGTACAGCTGAAGCATCAGCACTGGATAGTCCTAGCCATCTCAGACACATCACATCTGAGAGTTTACCACCTATGATAGCATCAGACCACGACTTAGAAGGCAAGTAGAAAGATTGATGTAAGTCTCGGGACAATTCTGATTAATCATCATTGGCTCTACTCCTAGTAGTGAACAAGGAGGAGTAAGTTGTTTAAAAGTTGCCTGTTTGATTATTGAAACACACGTATAATTAAAAAAAAAAATTCTGGTGCAATACATAATTTACCAGGACCAAAAAAAAACAAAACACCCACACACGGTGAAATTGCTTTGACTGTGTTTCATAATATCTAAAGCCCAAGATTTACTTTAACCCTGACCATGACCTCATGAAAAGGAATTTATCGTAGATAACTCTCCCTTTGTCATCCTTTTCTTCAAAGATGACGTCACAAAATACCTAGCCTCAAACAATAAAGCCAAAGAAATGGGGGAAAGCTCTGTTTTACACCAATGTGAAGAATTTTACAGTTTGACAAAAGATTGCAGTTCAATCCAAAATGTAGTCATTGGGGACTCAGTCCTCCATGCATAATGGAACAAGTGAAATTTGTTTTCCTGACCCAGACGTGATCACAGCATAATCCCTACCCAGGAATTTGGAGGTGAAGCATAGGGCAATTCTTTTCTCAACTCAACCCATGCAGTGGAAAGGAAGGGTGCTACCTATACACAAGATGGAGCTACATCATTCATTGATAGTGTATGAGCAAGAGAACAGTTTTAGTAGATAAACTACTCCCACTGCTTAGAATGAATGCTGTGATGAAAATAGGCGTTTATTATAACAGCAGAGAGTGACTAATCATAATATTCCTCTACTTACTTTCAGGCATAACAAATTAAAAAACAAAGGTTCATGCTCCACTGTTAAAACAATTCAGGTGACATTTTCTATACTCAAGCCAAATTGAATTTTGATTCACTAACAGAAGTTATTTACTGAATTTATGCTGATATTCTCCCAAGTACAGTTCAGTGCACCTGGCAACTCAAGACCTTATGTCTACATTTCAGCGGGGGGGTTAACCAACCAAACAAATTTTGGAAAGAACGTTTGGTTGCTATTTGTTTTGACTGGGGTTTTTGTTTGTTTGTTTGTTTTTTGGTTTTGGTTTTTAAGTGCATTTTCTCTCAAAATAAGGCTTGTGGTAACAAAAACACAGGGTCCCCTGAGGAAACCATGGCAGTCTCTGAAGTCTACTTTTATCTTCCTTAAAAGAAATTTGAAAGCAAGAACCATCACCCAGGCAAGTTTGATTAAATAATGTTTTAGCAACACCACCACTAATACACAAAAGTTAAAAAATAACAAGCACTGCAAACTTAAGAGGGGGAAATTTAAAAAATGTGGTAACAAGCCCAGTCTCTACTTTCTATGTGTCTGATTCTGCAACCCTTACATCTCTTGAATAATATATGAGATTACTCACTCTGAATAACATTTGCAAGTAAAGGCTGAAGAAGAGGCTTACAGTGTTCCTGAAATATTCTCAGAAACTGTGTGGCCTGTGTCATTTGGAAAAATTACATGAAATAGTGCTGAAATGTTATTGTACATGTACTGAATTTGGCTGAAGAGGCATCTATTTGTGTGGGAGTTATGACTCTTGCTTCCCCTCCCAATCCCCCTGCCACTGTTTAATAGCATGCTAGAAACAATAGGCCTACAAAACTTGTAAAGTTACTTGTGCAAACCAAATGTCATATCAGAGTTGGCATAATTAAAATACAATTGAAAGAAAATATCCCTATCACAGATCTGTCTGAATGGCCAGATTTGTGGAAGTCCTTTGTGTGGATGAAAAGCCTTCATTAAGACCTCAGATGGAACCATAGGCCACAAGACTGGAGACATTTCTTGTTTAGTTCCTTTATTACTTTTTTTAAATATCCAGGCTGAAATTATTATTTTAAATACAGCCATCTAGGCAAGTTTCTTTTCCAAGCTGAAAGCCAAGGAAACAAGCCAAGGAAAATGGAAATTCCTGGAGATTCTATGCTTATTGGGTGGTAGTGAAATATTTAGATGTTGTTTTCCTTCCATCCTAGCCATGACTACTTTTTTCCATATTTCAATGGATTCTCCTCCCCCCCACCACCACCACCCGACAGGGTGATTTATGGAAAAACAACAGCTAGCCAGCAGAAGCAGCAACAGCATGAGCTCCAGGTGTTAGGAAAAAAACCCTGCGTAATTAATTATCTCTGTTATTCTATCACATCCCCAAAAATATTATGGTTGAAGATTCAAAAATCTGTTATAGTCTATCATATTTATTCCTTTATCTTGGAAGAGAAACATCTCATGTAAAAAAAAATAAAAAAAAATAAAAAAGACAAAAGGGTTCAAGCATGGATTGCTCTCTGGCAGCTAAAAACATAGCAACCAATGGTTTGGGATGGACAGGGTTTTGTTTTTTCTGTTTTGTTTTTTAAGCCAAGATCTAGCAGTATGGACAACTTTCATTCTCAAAGATTCACAGGAAAATATAAGTGACTATCACAGGCTTCCAAAGCTATGCCACGCCAACTCTGTTGGCACCCAAATTGTATTACTGGGGGTTTTTTTCTTCCAAGAACTATAATGTTTAAGTACAAATGAATTTTAGATAACATACTGGTCCTGTTCTGTACCATGGGTATTTTGATTTTAATTATATAACTGTAGCACACCACAATGCATCCTGACTGTGACTAAGCAGCCCTTGAATTCAGGATGTTATTTCATTGCAAAGCCTTGGAAAGACTTCTTGTGTTGCAGCTGAAGGCTAATACATAACTGAAGGCTAATACTGCTGGAACATGTTTATTTTTCTACATAACTGTGTAATTACAGCAAGTTTCTCCAAATCAGGTATTATGGAATGGGTTGCCCACAATTTACAAACGTAACCAGCAAGTGGACTCTCTACCGGAAACATGGAAATACTTTAAATAATAAGATTCACTGCCAAAAATTGACTGCAGCTTGGTATTTTCATCTCACTGTGAATCTGAGTACAGCTGAATGTGGAAGAAATGAATAAAGTGGGAAATGCTAGGATGTCTGCAAATAACTTGGCACTGCAGTAAATTGATGAGAAGGGATCTGAATTGTTAGCTAAATCTGTGCTTAAAGGAGTAAGAAATGTGGAGAAACTTCTTGTAAAGTTGCAGCATGAATCTGAATAAGAGAACAAGCACAAAAGGCCTGGGGTATAATGAAGCAAGCATTCAAGGCAAAGCAGTCCAATTAGATTTGCAATGTTTTCTTTCCTTTCTGCTTTCTTTTAAAATAAATAAAATATAAACACACACAAACACACACACACACCAATAAAAACTGTGGACAGGTTAGGAAAGAAACAAAATGGAATAAAGGAAACTATATACATAGAAACAAAAACATATATAGTTTCCTTTATTTTATTTTGTTTCTTGCCTAACCTGCCCACAATTTCTACTGGAGTATACCATCAAGAAACCTTTTTTTTTTTATTATTTTTTAAAATCTGGTACTGCTGGAGGGAAAAAAAATTCCCAGACCCTGCTCCTAAATAAGATAAATGATAAAATAAGAACGGCCATACTGGGTCAGACCAAAATGGCTTAGGACATAAGAACCATGCCTGGCCTAAATCCATTAATAGATAGTTTTTAAAAAACAGGATTGACTGGCAGAACTGAAGGTCGTTCCCCAGCGTTGATCATGGAATGAGCTTACATAAAAATTTAGAGAAGCTGTACAACTATGTTCTTGTCACAGGGACAAGTGATTCAAAGAAGAGGCAAATTGGTTTGCAGTACAGAGTTAAAAAAATCCTCACTTTAATCTGGCTTCATTTTGGAAAGTTCTTGGTTATTTAGTCTACAGCCTTCTCTTGAAAGGTGATCAAGATGGAAAGAAACTGCTGGCTGCAGCTCTGAAAGAATGAAGAACATCAACAGAATATTTTTCTCCTTTTTTATTCCTAATATTTTCAAATAGGAAGGAATTCAGATTCAATTATTTCACTGTGCTGAATCCAAATGCAAATGCTTTAAAGCAGGAAAAAGAAATAAATTGATATCCTATAAATATTCTGCAAATAGAGCTTGTTCTCTAAGTTATTGAAGGGAACTTCCCTCAGGATAGTAGCTGGAAAAATAAGGGAGCAGTTTCCATTGACATATTTACAATTATGAATCAGTATATGTAATGTGGGATCATTATGTAACTTCAATTGTTGAGAAATATTATACATTATTTTTATGACATTAATTCATATCCTGGCCTTTTCCTTCTATCTATCTATTTAGATCTCTTAAGTACTGTATACCTCAATAACTGTAATATTTGACCACTTCACAACACTCCTGTTAGGGAAGTTCTATTAACCCCATTTGACAGATGCAGAACTGAGAGACTAAAAGGCATTCCCAGTGTCACACAGAAAATCTGTGTTTGAGCACGGAATTGAACCTAGGTCTCCCAAGTCCCAGGTTAGGTCCCTCTTTCCCACTCCTGACCACATATGTTTTTCTTTAATTTAACTGAGGACAGACACAATTATGATTGTGAAAAGCAAAACCCAATACTGGAATAAGTCCAATGAATGACTAGTTTTTTCCTGCCTAACATTGGTCACCAGAAGCCAAACCTTGTGAGGCACTAAGTGCTACTGAAGACAAACAAGACAGTGCCCAGAATCTCACAAGGCTGGTCCCTTTCTTTCACACTGTGGTACTACGGCAGGGCACTGATACAGGAAACTCAAGGGTTGCTCTGTGCACACACATGCACATGAATGTGAGAGCAGCTGCTCTCTGGCCAGCTTATCTTTAATGTTTTCATTCACAAAGGATACCAGACTTGCATTTTAGACAGCAGAATGAATACTTTCCTTGCGGCTGGGCTAATTAGAATTTCTCCATTAAATTTTACATGATTCCCAAGATTGCTGGCCAAAGCCCTATTGAAGTGGAAAATGTGGATTTATTTTCCTTTTAAAACAAAACAAAACAAAAAAATCATGATTGCGTTTATTTACACTCCTCTGACATTCTTCATATGGTGAGAGAAGAAAATTGGCAAGCAGAGTACCTCTTCCCAATCCCACACACAACTGCACAAATGACAACCACTGTGCCCTGTCTCACAATTTATTTTTCCCCTTTACTGTGAGGAAGAATCTAGCTATAATCTGTAAAGGTGGAGTAATTTTTTGAGGGGTTTTTGTTGTAATTTTTTTTTTAAAAAGTCCTAACTACTATAAAGAAAATTTTCTGAATTCTTCTCAGACTTTGATGTGCAGGCAGCATCTGGCCTGCTGTACAGACCATGAAGGGACGAATCACGCTATATTTAAGCACTTCACTCCTAAGCATGACTTCAGTCAAAGACAAATTGAGATATAACATGTATTCTTAGTTCATAAGTGGGTGCTCATGTTATGCCATATATAGCTGTTTACCACAAAGTGTTGTATCACACATATAGGACTGTACTCATGTTCAGACTACAATTGTGGAATTCCATGCTTCCAGCCAGCAAGCCGACAAGTAGCTCTTATTAGTAATGATTCTGAGGATAGAAATGTTGCCCCTCCCCCAACATAATACAGCTTTCTTGGTTAATAATATTAACCACTAAATAAAGGGGCTCCATTGCTCAGATTCACTCTAATCGCAGCTCAATACTTCATAATTTTTCCTTGTCTTAAGCAGTTCTTTCTAAAATATACTATTCTTACAAGGATTTTTCCCCACTTTGTTTAAGGGGGAAAAGGGGACATGGCAACTTAAAAGTCTGTAGATTCCTTGGCAAAATAATTCCAAAAGGGCAACATCACTATTGAGAGAACAACAAACAAAAATAAAATGATATCTGAAATTGTGAAAATTATGCTTTTAGTGAAGGGACTGGAATACTCCTATTTGGACTTGAATGAGACAGACGGGTCTGGCACACTACACTTTAGGAGGATGAAGTGCTCTGTTTGGAGCAGAGATGCGGCTAGTGGCAACATCCTGCTTTTGTTATTTTTTATAAGCAGGCTTAAATCAGACCATAGAGGGAGGAAGCAAATAAAAGAACTGGCTTCAAATTTAGACCACCAACGTAAATGAAAGAAAATTTGCCTACCTGTCTATGATTTCCTTTCAGCCAACTACATTTTTATATGAAAAGTATAAACAACTCTTAAGTGCTTGGTTTTAAAGTAATATTTACTTCTATTTCCAAAGTTGCTGTGGTGCTGTATTAAAGCTTTGTGAAAGGACGTAAAGAAAGAGGAGGAAGAGGAGGAATGGGAAAAAAGAACATGGAAGCTACAGATGGAAAACATTATTGAATCTCGCTCCTCCCACTCAGGCCATCTGCAAAAGCTTGGGTCTGTCCGACTTTGCAGCCAACATGACCTTGAGGCCCTGTATAGTTACTCAAAACTGCACCTGCGTGGGATTAAGTATCCTGTTAGTGAGTGATAGCCTTTCTCGCTCAGTCTCAAACAGCTTTCACAAGATCAAGCAGGAGGAGGAGGGGGAGGAAAAGGCAGCGGAGAGGGCACAGCAGAGCAGTGCCTTCCCTCACGGACAAAATAAGCAATAATATTGATTTAGGTAGCTAACCTTGTCCAAGTCACCACCTGAAGAAAGCTGTGTCTGAAATTCTTATGCATGTTTAGATCAGTTCTGGTTTCAGCTCGCACATAATTGCAGCCTGTCAGAGGCATGGATCTAACCTGGAACACAAAATATCTCCTTTGAGCCCATTACCATTTTATAATGCTGAGTGTGAAGCTTTTTTCTTTTGACCTAGCAAATTGCTGATTCTATGGACTACAGGCTATCTGAAATTGAGAGATGCCTGAGTAGATAAGACCTAAATATAGACACGTTTCTAAACAACATAATCCCACCTGCTTTCTTGGAATTTTTCTAATCCCAATAAGAAGTTGATGAAATGATAGCATTCAAAATATTCCTAAGAAGTCACATAATTGATCAGAGCAGTGACTTTGCAGTCCCTTGGAGAATGCATCCCCCTGAAAGTATAAAAGGGGCTCCTGAATCCTTGTTTAATAAGTGTCTCTAGTTAACTGATAATTGATTATAGTTTTGTTTAACAGAAATGGAGGGAAAATGTTCCAGCCACCTTCTACCAATGTTCTTTGCTCATAAAGGCAATTTTTATCTACTTAAAATATAGCTTTTTCCATACAAAATGTTCCTAATTTTCAGTGATAAAACAACATTCTTGCTAGATAAGAGTGAAAGGATTAAGGAGGAAAAGCTCCAATCCATCCCAGACTCAGAGATCCAAAACTAATCCAAATCTCAGTGGACAATCTAGCTTTCTCAGGGGAGCTCCACATCCCACTGTTAGGAATACTGCAAGATTTCAAATGCATGGAGTAGACATGCACACCAGTGTATGTTGTTAGACTGTTACTGTAACCACACAGCTCATGTGCCTGCACTGGGTGAAAAACATTACAGAGCTCATGCTCTGCCCTGAATTTAAGGACGACAGGAGGGATGGAACTAGACCATTTCTACAAAACCGCATTTTTCCAATCCAATTAGCCTTCTCCACCCAGCCTCCCATTCTCAAGGCCTGTGGTGATGCCCTGTGAGGCTGAAAGGCTCAGAACTCCCACCTATTATATTAGCATTTAATGCAGGGAGAGGTCAATTGCTACCATCCAAGTGTTTTTGCACACATGTACGTTTATATATGACACAGCAGGTTATTGCCAGGCTCAAGTGAAGGCCTAAATGATTTCCACCACCTGAGAAGTGCAATAATCCCCTGGAAAGGGTGCTATTGTGAAACGGAATTTATACATACAAATAAGGAAAACAGAGCCACAAATTTACTGGCCAGAGTGACATGTGCATGACATCATCAGCAACCAATCAGAAAGCGCCATGTGTGTCTGGTGTTCTTACACCATTTTATATTTATGAGTAAACACCAGGAGGGTGTTAACCCTAAGATGTGTGTTTCCTCCCTACCTACCTCTTAAAACACACACACACACACACACACACACACACACACAACTGCTTCCGTTCAATATCAGACCTGACAAAAATGTGCAGCCTTTCATCTCAACACACGTTCTCTGACAAATCCTGAAACAATAAGTGGAAAGCGGGGGAGAATGGCTGGAACTACATGTCACTGTTTCCTGCAAACCTGTAGGCAGCACAGAGCTTCAGATCATGTCTTGCTTGGCTATGGAATACAGAAACAAGGGAAAGAAGCACAACAGGTCAACACTAGGTCAAGGCTTTTGTTATTATTGAACAAATGAACACAATTGTTATTTCCATCTAGATACTTTAAACTGTCTGTAAATTAAGCACTTAGCTGCTTCCTTTACCACCATCTCTTCTGATTTTTTTGGTAAAAGCCTTTTTAAGGCCTATCACTTACTTACGTGATACATAATCCTAGTCAGGTGCAGTGTGAACAGGTCAATCAGAGCATTAAAAGTCGTGGCCATTCAGTCAGAGACACCAAGCTTTGGCAGCTGGCCTGAGAGGAGTGGGGAGCAAAGGTCAAGGAACTTACACATCTGTAATTGTCATATTCTTCTCCATCTGTCTTTATATTATTCACTAAGATTGTGGCCTTAGCATTCTGCTGCAGTAGCAAAAAAAACATTGGAGCAGGGATGTTACAGAGCTTTTCTGACAGCTTAAGTTATTACTATTAGTAGCAGTAGATTTTCAAAGGAAGATTTTAGACAGGGCAAAGAAAGCATTCTGCTGCCACACAAACCCATGCTCAAGAGTATTTAAAAAAAAGCCTAAACACATTCTCCTTTTTCAGCCTTTAACCATTACAGTAATAGCAGGCTCGCTGGATGCTGCATCATGAAATAAATCTAATAGAACTAACAACATGCTGTAGAGCTCTTGGCCAGCAGCAAAGAGTTCAACATGCTGGCTTTAAGCCATATTGACAACTCTCAAACTAATGTTCTATTCTCGTTCTTGGATTTAGCAAATTTTACAGGGGGTGGGGAATAAAGTTACCCAAGCTGGCCACAACAAACTTTGAGACCCTGGCTTCAAAGTTCCTTGTGAGATATTCCTGTTCTCTTGCTTGTGCAAATCCACATATAAACATTCTGACCTTGGTATGCACCTTCTTATAATTAATGTGGCTCAAAAAGTGCAGAGGACAATATAAGTATAAAGCTAATAAAGCAGACTTAAAAGATGGACTGTGTAATGTGAACATAGGCTTTATTGGCCAATACTGAGTTCCTATGTCATTTAGTCAGGAAGAGCTCATTTTACTTGAATTGTATCGCTGAGAGCTAAAGCATGGTGCCCTGTCTTCTGCTGTTTACTAGATATAATCACTTATGTCTTCTCCCATGCCTTTACAATGTGTCCTAGATAGCAAGGTCGCCAAAACCATTACCAAAAAAGTGTCATTTTATACTTTTAAGACACAGTTTATTACCTAAAAAGGAACCGGTTATTTTTCCTTTCTTCAAAATCTTCTATACCAGTCCAGACATTTGCATTATAGCTCATTACAAACACCTAGTTCTGCAGGAAAGGAAATTCCAACTTCCTCAGAGCTCACTCTACACATTTCTTCTTGTGGGGGGTGGGGGGGAAGAGGGGGAGAGAAGAGAGAGAGACAAGAAACGTCTTTCTTGAAGATTTGCAAGTCTATTGCCTGGGCATCACCAAACATCTTTCTGAAATATTATGGAACATACAGTTGAACCCTGTTATGTCGCCGGCCTAGGGGTTTGCCAAAAAGCGTCGAGATAACCGATGATCGAGATAAACCGATGATCGAGAGCGGGTAAGCAGGGCAGGCGCGCGGCGCAGGCGGGGACCGGGGCGGGGCGGGGCGCGCGCGCGCGGGGCGGCGGGGGGCCGGGTGGGCGGGGCGGGGGCGCGGACGGGGGGCGGCGGGCGGCGGGCGGGCGGACGGGCCGGCGGGCGGGGCGGCGGGCGGGGCGCGCGGCGGCGGGCGGGCGGGGGGGGGGGGGAGGGGGGGGGGGGGGCGGCGGGGGAGGGGGGGGGGTGGGGGGGGTGCGGGGGGGGGGCCGCGCGCGGGCGGGGGCGGGGGGGGGCGGGGGGGGGGGGCTGGGGGGGGGGGGGGGGGGGGGGGGGGGGGGGGGGGGGGCGGGGCAGGGGGGCCAGGGGCAGGAGCAGGGCGGGGGGGGGGCCAGGGGCAGGAGGGCGCGCAGGGAGGAGGGCGCAGGGCCGGGCCGGGCAGGGCCGCGGCCGCCGCCGGTGGCAGAGCTCTTCTGTGTTGAGAGGTTATCGAGGTCGTCTGAGATTAAAGAATCGACATAACCGGCGAGAAACCGAACCGAAAAAGAACCGAGAAGAAGAGGAAAAAAAACGCAACGGAATCCGAAAAAAAAAGAAAAATAACCGATAAATGGTTAAAATGGGGTATATGCGTATCTTTAGAGATGCAGTCTTAGAAAGGTGAAAGCTGTCAGGTGCTAGCCCCCACCCATAGTATTTACCAAAGTAAACTGCTTTTGGGAGATTCCAAGGGTCTAGACTGGTATAGAAGACTGAAGAAAGGAAGGGGGGTTGGGTTTTTTTTTCATAGAAAATTAATTTTCTTTCTCCAAGTTTTTTGTACCAGTCCAGCGTACTTTCCTAAAAAGCGTACTATCTAACATAAAATTCATGCTTTCTGAAATATTTTAATTGTTCATTGAAATATGATGCAAGTCTATTTGCTTTCCTGGGCTCTACTTTTCACATATTTAAATTAAGGCTAAGAGATGACTATGTTATACATGGACGCATGTCATCAGCAAAAGACCAGTAAATGCCTCTCCACTTGCTGGTTGGGAAGAACTAGAGAATCCAGACTGGTTTAGAAGACTGAAGAGAACATCTTTTTGAGTTTTGTCTTGTTTGGGTTTTTTGGCACAATCAAGTGACTACACTGGGTGTTGTCATTGTGAATGTCTAAAAATCCAAAACCAAGACAAATTAAGAAAAGGAAGAGAAACAGACATGGAAACCGAAGCAGTATAAGGAAAATTCAACACACGGGCAAAAAAAGGATGAATTGCTTCAATTTGAGAGTGGCTAGTACAATCAATGCCATTATGTCATATGAAATCCTGCCAAAATTTTACTTAATAATGGCCACTATGACCAGTATCTTAATTCAAAAAGAAAAACACTTTCAGTGGTCAGAATACTACTCAAAACGGACTTTGGACTAAACTTTGCAGAGGTTCTGAACCCAATAGAAAATTATTTTTCTCGTGAATATATAATTATTTGTACTTTTATAGTGTCTTAGAAAGATTAGTGAATGAGGCTTCACAGTACCCATTATGTAGGAAGTATAATTATGTCCATACCCAGAAAAAAGAAAAACACTTTAAGGCTGAGAGTACATAGCACTATCTTTAAGTATTAAAATCACTTCAAGAAAATTGTATTTTCAGTTCTAATATAGAACTGGACAAAGCTTGGGCCTTAGAAAAAAAGGGAGAATGGGGGTATTTTCCCCTACCTTCTTGCCAACTTCCAGAGAAGGAGAATGTCCATAAATGTCCAAATGAGCAAGTCCAAATGCAGATCTCCTCCCAGTCTTGTCGTTTAACCTCTAAATTATGTCTCCTTACCCACCACCTGTTGGAGCTGTTACAAATCACCAATTCAAAGATATCCAGTAGATAATGGTTATCACCCCCAAAACAATCTAAACTTAATTGCAATTGTCATTTCTTGGCCTAAAACTGAAAGACAGACTTCTTACTGAAAAGTAATCATTTTTGTTGGTGACAACCAATTGTAAGCCTATAAACCATATAACCTTTAATACTGCCCAAATTTTTGAAGTCACTAGGGCTCCTCCCCATCAATCCATAAAGAAACATATACCCTTTTTCCAAAATGGAGACAGAATGGCAACCTCTTCATCATTCCAAATACCTGAACACCATGGGGGCCAAGCTCACACCCTTAGTAGCCAAGACGGTTTCGGTGCAAGACTAAGCAGGTTCTGCAAGTTCTTCCCCTCAACATCTTTCTCCTAACTACACTTTCTTCGATTCCCAAAACTTGCAGCTCTTCTCAATCTGGCCTCTTGGAAGAGTGCATAATGTGCACTTACAGTGAAATTAGTCAGGACTACAGAGTAGTCAGACCAGAACTAGGAAAAGATCTAGAGTAACTGGGTCAATACCTAAAATGGCCATTAAGCTATTACAGTCTACAAGAATCTACATGGGGAAGAAATATTTAATTATGGGCTCTTTGATACAGCAGAAAAAGATACAACACAATCCAATGGCTGGAAGTTGGAGGTGGACAAATTCAGAATGGAAATGAGGCATATATTTTTAACTGTCAGTAATTAAGCATTGGAAAAATTTACCAAGAATAATAGTAAATTCTTCATCACTGACCATTGTTAAATCAAGACTGGATGTTTTTCTAAAATATATGCTCTAGGATTTATTTTGGGGAAGTTCTATGGCCTGTTATACAGGTGGTCAGACTTAGTGATCACAGTGGACCTTTCTGGCCTTGGAATTTATAAGTACACTAGGCAGAACAACCTCCTGCAAAAAGAGCAATATCTTCTTGAACTCTTAAACCCTAAAGCCCTCAAAAGCCAGAGAAACACCGCAAAATGTACGGATGATGATGTAGCTTATGCATTAAACTTCTTGGCAAAGCCTTCCATATTCTAAATTTCCCACTCCAAGACCACACCTCCAGAGTCAGGGGTTTTCCTGGTTTTGTACACCCACAAATAAACCCTCCCATACATCAGAGCTAAAAGATCTTGTGAAGTTTCATGACATGGCCCAAAATGTTTTCGACATCATCTACGGTTGTGGACTGCAAGGGCTACATATGTATGGTAATCTTTAAGCACCTCTAGATGCCATTGGATTCCTATTCTAACTATGAGGGTATTTAGGTTCTGGAATAGGCTTCCAAGGAAGGTTGTAGAATCCCCATCACAGGAGGTTTTTAAGAATAGCCTGGACAAACGCAGGTCAGGGATGGTCTGGGTTCCCTTGGTCCTGCCTCAGTGCAGGGAGATGGACTTGATGACCTTTCAAAGTCCCTTCCAGCCCTACATTTCTATCATTCTCATATGCCTCTTCCTCTTCCTGTGTACAGTGGACTAGGCAAAGAAAGTTATAAGGTTGGTTGTTTGGTTTAACACATGATGTTACAGCATTTGCTTGGTAGTTCTGGTAAAATTTAGCAAGTTTCTTTGCTTGCATTTAACTTTCTATGCCATAAAATATGAGGTCTCAAGCAAGGAAGCTCTAAATAGCTCTATTTCAACTTCACAATAAGAATGTAATTCATTGTCAAAGATCCCTCTTGTCCTCTTTGTCATTTCCTGAAGAACCTATCAAAAAAGGCAGGAAGCCTGAGCCAGAAGGGCGGGAGTCGTCTTTGACACACAATAGCATGAGGAGTCATGTTCAATTTTTTATTTTAATATGTTCCACTCTACTAGAGGAAGATTTCAATTTTACTGTTTATAATGATCTAAACCAGCTCCTGTAAACATTTATTCCGCATGGTCTGCATCTGAAATAATTTAATTCAAGTTACATGTAAAAATAGGATCTCCTGTCAGCAAGAGCTTTCTCTCTCAGATACACATATATACACAGACACCAAAGACACCATCATGCCGGCAAAGATAATGTTTAGAATTTCACTAGCATTTTTATGTTAGAGGAGGAAGAAGGGCCTGGCTCATACTAGAGTACAAGTTCTGCATTATACCTTGAACACCTGCTATAAAACAAAAGCCATTAGTGAACAGGAAAGAGACTTAATTCCCATTCTTACACAACTTGTTTAAAGTCTTTTTAAAAGCACCAATTAATCTTCTCTTCCTTCCACTCAATGATTTTCTAATTCTAACTGTGCCATTTGAACACATCTTGTGATATAAAAATTCAGAAGTAAAGGAAGGAAACGTATCCAGCTGTTTACTCATAATTACTCCCTGAATGGCAGCTCTCACACAATGGGTGACAAATCCTCACTTAAATATGACAAAATCAGAAACTCTCCACTACACTGCAGGTTCAATAATGTGCCTAAATTCTGGCACTTTTGCACCAGAATGTGATAATATACATTCCCAATGAAAGTCCTGATCTACCTATCCAGATCAGATGTAGTAGAGACCTATGAGAAGGCGGACTTGGTGACAGAGCAAGTCTTCACGAAGCTTGATGGCTGAGTGCCGCAGACCTAGAAACACCATCCACTCTCCACAGACTCCTACAGAGTAAAATTCTTTCTTCGCTCCAACTGATAACTCTATGAAAATTCTTCTCTTTTCATTCTTTCTATCTCTGTTGACTGACTCAAGCAGACCTACAGACAACCCTGTCAAAATGTTTTATTCCACTTTGTTGTGGAAGTAGTCATTTGTAGGAGGCACACAGTCTGCCAGTTTGATATGGCCCTCTGCAACACAGAGACCCACTGGTGTTTCACTACTCAGCAACTTTTGTCAGACCTGACATACTCACTACACCTAACACACTGTTGTCATGAAATCATAGAATCATAGATTATTAGGGTTGGAAGGGACCTCAGGAAATCATCTAGTCCAACCCCCTGCTCAAAGCAGAACCAATCTCCAAATCCCTAAATGGCCCCCTCAAGGATTATACCCAAAAGATGGCATGTAATATATCATTGGAAAACTAATAACTCTCTGATCATTCAAATTCTTCCATGAGTCTGTATGGGCTGTTTACAAAGATTTATAAGTATGTGGTAGAATTATGTTCCTAAAATGTGTTCAGCAAACAATGTATAAGCACAGTCTTACCAGACAAAGGAATGTGTATTTGCTTGTCTGACCAGCCTGTCATGCAAGTCACCAAACTGGCAAATCAGGGAAATTGCCTCTTAATTATAAGACAAGGGGTCTGAAGGTCAAATAAGTAATGGAATCGACTGATTGTATATATTACTACTATACATATAGGTCATCCAACTGCCATCCTATGGTACCACATTAAGTCACTACTGGACTAGGCTGGGCTGAATAGTTCTATGTCCCGTACCCAGTGGCCGGAAATATTCAGTATATAAGTAGAAGCATTTTTTTAAAGTTTCTTTATCTGCAAATAACTGCAATTTAAATCTGATATACCATACATTTTTATGAATATACATTCAGAAAATGACACATGCAGAGCATTTTGGTTATTTTATTTTAATTGTTTTAAGGCCCATTCTTGTTTTGAAAACATCCAACATCTTTTCAATGATCACACTTGGTGGTGGTGAAGCTTAATGAGTTGTACAAGTTTGTTTGTGTTCACTTTATTCCATTATGGTACAGTAGCATGCTAAAGATCCTACTAAAATCAGACTTTAGGAGATATTGAGAATGTGTGATCACCTAAGTGTTTTTCCTTAATAAAGTAACTGTTATGTTCACTGTTCTGTTCCAGAATACCTGAAGCCCTTATGGACTAACGCCATGCAGAATTTTGAAATAAATTAAATATTTTTTGTATTGTAGTAACACACAAAAGTAACTATCATCACCAGCCTAATGGTTTTTATTAAATTCCTTTAGCTTAAAAATATTTTAAACAAAAACTAAAAATTTGCTCTGGGCTCTCATACCTTGTGTGCCAAATTTCAGTCTGCAATGAATTTTAATAGCACAGTTATAAACCTTCAAAAGCAGGGGTCTACACTGGAAATAATACAATAATAACTATAGCTAGCAGTGCAAATGACACTGCTCTAATACATTGATTTGCCTGTGTGTAGATATTCCTTGGAGCCTAGGATTTTGTGCATTTGAGAATACGTTAAAAAGCGGGGTTACCTGTAATTGTATTCACTGGAGTTGGAGGTCAAAATACAAAGTCTATATCCTTAATCATTCCCTTCCTATCAAGAACCAGAAGTTCCTAATTAGTTAAGTGTTCCATGTACTTTCTGATTAGAGGTAGGGAGGAAGGTACTTAACTCAGACATTCTGGCTGGGAGGGAGAGGAAGAAACGAAGAATAAACTTAAAGAGAACAGAAGCAGGGAGAAAAAACAGAGGAGAAAGAGGGCTCACAAGAGACAAAACTGGAATACAATACAGTACAGAACAGGAAGCTGATTATGAAAATCTATGTTAATGAAGGTAACAGGAAAGCTTCAGCATGAGAAAATAAAGGAAGAAGAAAACAGAGCAGACAAAGGATGGAGAGAGGAAAAAAAGAAACTAGGAGAGAATGAAGGAAACAAAGAAAATGATGTTTTTTTAAAATGTAACTCAGATAAGGCCTAATCCTTCAGACTTTGTGCAGGCAAAACGTTAATTAATTTGCAGAATCAGAGCCACAATATTAAAGGTTAGTGATTTTTTTAATGTATCTTTTGTACATTTCATTGTACTGTACTTCTCAGGCAAAGTGTCCCATAGCTCTGTAAATGTGGGAAAGGAGGTGATGGCAAAATGTTGACGCTGAAGGGACTTGAGCCAAATTGCTGCTTACTGTTGGGAAAGTCCCTAGGTTAATGGGGCAGGTAGTTTTCAGAATTACATGTTGCAGCGACAGGTAATATTTTCCCCTGTATTTCATACCCTGCTGTCTGAAAAACCACCAGCACCAAGTGTAACCATTTAAATGAGGCCTGATGTTCTCAAATCAAGACTTAGCTTTTAAAAAATTAAATGCTCTGCATGTGTCATTTTCTGAATGCTAGCAAAAATGTACAGTGTATGAGATTTAATTTCGCAGGTAAGCATACGCTTTTTTAAAACACTTCCTCTTATTGCAGGAAAGTCTACGGACAAATGGAGTCGTCATTATGCTGGAAAGACACAATTAACTGGAGTTGAAGGCATTCAGACTTAGTCCCACATTGGAGAGTTGGATGCAAATGCCAGCACTGAGCAAATTCCATCCCCAGTGTTGCAAGCCTCTGAAACTCTCAAGAGGGAAAGCTAGGGTGTTTAGTTTCTGCATGAAGCCCAACATTCCTGGCTATTTTTATGCATCTCCAGGACCTGCAGAAGCTCCATGCTCCAAGGCCTAAGCTTTTTTCCCTTCCATAAATTTAATTAATGAGGAGTTTTCTAAAAGAGTACATTCTCTTTAGGGCTATGTTATTCAGAGGTTAATGGCTCTGATATGCAGCCAGGCCAAACAGTCATAAGCAGCAATAACTCTTCAACAGCTCCAATGCTCAGCCTTAAATGTCACTGAGTCCTACACCGAGCTTCTCCCCCACTCATCCCTGTTCATCCCATCCTACCCACCGTTACTCTTCTGGTTTATATTTAAGCATTACAGACTAGTGGTTCATACAATATATAAAGTTTCAGCAACATATTCAATGTCCCTTAATTACTGCACTTATTTTCCTTTAAGAAAAAAATATTAGTGGGAGTCCATTTTGACTGCCCTAGGGCATAAATACTAGATGATAGGGAAGTGATCCTATTTAATCTCTGGAAAAATAAACAGCATGCAGATTTCTAAACTATGCTGGAGTGCTACTGTAACATTTGGCACCACCTCATTGGGAGGACTGTCATGCTGATGGATTAATGAGCTTCTACAGAAGAAATGAACAGATATATGCAATAAGCAGGGCGAACTGACATAGCTGCTGCAAGTAAATACTGCAGCATGTCTTACCTATACTATTCAATGCCAGAGAGACCAAACGTATGAGAAATTCTGAATGGTATAAATTAAGAATGTGATTAGAAAAGTGGCGAGGATGATTTTATAATAAATATAAAAATTTTCAAGGTTCTACCCCACACTTTGAAGACTGGTCAGATAGGTTTAGGAAAGGACTAACAAAATGCACCTATAAAAACAAAAAACAAAAGTTTAAGTAATAAATCTTGCACCAGAAGTATAAATCCCTGCTGCATTAGTCCAAAGACTCTACATTATGGAATTATACCTTTGCTCTCTCATCTTCACGTAAAACTAAACAGATATGCTTCATTTGTTGGATGTTATTTTGACTGGTTAGTAAAAACTTTCTACCATTTTGCTTATGTAGGTCACTGAGCAATATTTTTGTTTATCGGTGAATATGAAATGCTCTTTGTACTTTAGGTATAATAAGTTGTTTGGTTTTTGTGACCTATTTAGGTATTTGTTCTAAAAAACATCAAGGAATCTCAAAGTTTACAAAATTTATTTTAGATGAACACCCGAATGTTTGTACAAATGTGCAAACCTAATTGTCTGAAAAATTGGGTTGGAAATCTTGAGAGAACAGACTGAGATCAAAACATTTAGCACTTCTACTTCCAGTAGGAACTAGAAAATGCAGAAAATGCACAGGAGAAGTGAAAAAAAAGCTTTTTAAAACCTCAAGTCTTTTCAGGTTCAAGTCAAGGAATGTGAAAAGGTCTGGCTCAGACCTTTGAGTCAAAGCTGTTCCCTCGTCCCTAATATCAGTTCCATTTAAGATTATTTTCAAAAGGACAGAAAATGGGAGGAAGAGAACATGTGTAGGAAAGCCATTCTCAAACCTTCAAAAAATAATCACCACCATGTAAATAAATACTAAAACCAGAGTGCTTGCATTTTCAGGATTCCCAAATTGTGCAGGACAGTTATGGCCTTTAACAATTTTTCTTAAATCCTACAAGCTTACAGGACAACTAGTGAACTCCAAAGGCACTGCATGCTCACAATGAGATATTGAGTCACATTGCAATAACACAACATGATTCAACATGACCAGGGTGCCCCACCGACGGACTGCGCACAGCCCACCAGAATGTTTCATAAGGCTCACAGCCTGCTTCAACACAATATAACAACGGCTGATTCATTAGCATTTTGTCATCAGGTTTACATCATTTTAGCTTACACAAGTAGACAATACTGTACATAGAAACAACCTATCTAAGTATGTACGAAAGAAGCTGAACTTAAAATATAAATCAATACAGGTGACTTTAAATCTTATTAAAATATGTAGAATTTGTTTGGCCTAAGGTTGTGCTTAGGTTTATGCGGCCCTCCTGTGTAATAAGGTTGGGCACCACTGAAGTAAACTAATAATGCACAGAAGGAAACGTGATATCAAGAACCAGGCTAACCATGCTGTTACACACAGTTATTCTGCCCAAGAAAAACAAAGCTAGGTAGCAATTAGAGCTAGGCCTGAAACCTGAATCTAAACTCTAGACCAGCCTCATCAACACTGTATCTGAGTAGTGCTGGTCAAAACCGGCCAATTCAGAATGAAAGCTTTTATTTCAGAAGTTCCTGCAAAAAAGAAAAAGTTTCCAAAATATCTATATATTTCTGTTTGATTTTCCAAAAAGAAACAGAGCAGCTGGTTGCCCTGACTCCAGAAGTTGCCTGAGGAGTCTCCAGACAAAGAGTGGGAAGCCTAGAAGCAGTGAAAGCCAGGATTCACAGGTGCTCCCTGTTGCAGAACCTGGAACCGAGACACTGAGTACCCTTTCCACAGTTCCATCAAACCCTACCTGTGTTTTGCAGAAGTTTGTCAAAACAGAAACATTTTCCAGAAAAGATGTCAGTTTTGACAAATCTGTGTTTTCAAGAGGGGAAAAAAAAATTAGAAAAATTCCCAACCAAACCTATATCTGATCACCCTCAGCGTAGTTCAGATCCAGAACTTCCCTTTCTCTCTCTCTCTCTTTTTTTTATTTATTATTATTATTATAACCCTCTAGCAAACCTGATAGCTGAAGCTGAGGCCACCTTGCTCTGTTTTGTGTATGGCAGTATCAGATGCAGAGGAAATGGGACAGGATCAGCAAAGTGTGATATTAAGCAGAAACAAGAGATGATGTGTAACTGCTGCAGTGGATTAAAGGAGTAGCCTTTCACCATTGCAGACCTGTCAATTAAAATCTCAGCACCAACATGGGTTAAATAAGTCACACAAAATATAGAAACATCACAGTAAAACACCAGTACACAGTAACATTACCACAAAGGTTTCAGCATAGAAACCTTTTCATATTACTATCATTGGACATTGACTATTTTTGATATTATGCAGTTAGAATATTTTTATTGCTAATCACTCTGTTTACATTCCATATTCCAGAAGATCATTAATATCAACAAGCCGTCTTCAGCACAGGCAGCTGTCGAAATTTGAGATAGAGTACCACAAGACCCTCACGTATATATAAAAAAAATATTCTGACCAATTAGTGTTCTACTATTTATCTGGAATTTTGAAACTCTTCTCATTTTTAACCACAACACATTTTAATATTATTAAAATATTACATCAAAATATTGATAATTTTACTAGATTACAGAATAGCTCCAAAAAGAAATTAACAAAATAAAAACAATTATCTGCTCTTTTTCTAGAAAACCCTGTTTTGTATCTCTATGTAAGAAGCTATAACATCACTGGACGCAGAGCAAGATAAATCAAGATGAACCCATAACAAAATACAAAAATGACCTCCCACAGAATATTCCAGTGTCACAGCAGGTTGCGCTTTATGGATTCATCACTAAAATGGGAACAAGCAAAACAACAGCTGCTTCTTCCTGTATCCCTGCACCAGTATTAATCTTTTCTAAATATGCCCCACTGAAACATGGAGGCAATAACAAATATTTTTTTAGTTCCAAAAAATCCAATAATAATCTTAAATGAGGAAACATGCGGCAAAATCATAGCATACCACCAAAAAACAGTTCAGTAAGTCAGCCAGCGAACTCCTGCACCTGACAATTGGAATGTGAAACTTTTGGTCAGGGACTGTGTTTTTACCATATGCCTACACTAGTAGTCACCAAACTGTGAGGCACACCCCCCCAGGGGGGCATGGAGAAACAGTCCGGGGAGGGGACTCAGCGCAGTCTGGGCCACCCCTACAGGGGAAGGGAGGGAGTGCCACCCAGCCCTGCTCTGCCACCAGCTCCACTCCTGACCCCGGCCCCGACCATGGCCCCACTTCCAGCTCCAGCTCTGGCTCTAGCTCCTACTGTAGCCCCGCTCCCGAGTGGGCCGAGGGACCAGAAATGGGAGGGGGGGGGCTGGAGCAAAAAAGTTTGGGAATCACTGCCCTACACACTACTGCAATACAGATAACATTATGTTGGGGGGGAGTTGTTTTGTAATTTACTATTGGTGTATTTAAATATATTTAGCTAAACACAGCTTGTTTGGAAACAATGTCAGATCTTGGGCCATATCACCCTCTTCTATGGTAAAAACCCATGCTAGGAGGAGATTGAGGGGAAAAAAAAACTACATGAGGAGATTCCATGACTAAAAGTAATACGGCTCCAATTTGAACCTTACCTGGAAATGACCACAGAGTACAATGGATGACAGTGCTCATCATTCTTCATAGCCCTGCCAGTATTCAGTGTGTCACTCTCCACACACATACCCGACCACACAATCCCAACACTAAGGAGCATTTGAGCATTTTCTTTGGAGTGTGGGACTGGATGATGCATTGTAGGTGGGTGGAACACTTTTTTATTGGGAAGTGGAGACTAAAGGGCTTTAAAATGGTCTTTATAGGGAGGCAATCATTCTGCAACATTTACACTTGAAGCAAAGAGCAAACAGAATGTCATCTAAACACTTCAGGTTACTTAGCTTTAAGTTATTTGAAAGCAAAACATTACGAAAAAGCACCTTCCATCCCATTCTAAACAAGTGCACAGGAGAAAGATGACAATACACGGACAGAGGGCAGGTATGGCTAACTCAGTGGAAGGAGAAATATCAAGGATTTTCTAGCACACACAATTCATAACCTCTCAACCTTTGCATGAAACACACACACAGTCCTTAACTAAACTCCAGATCTAGCACCTTAAGGGGAGATGACCATCACAACTGGCTCCCGATTGTCTGGTGGGAGCCTGCAGGGAGGTCATAGCTCTAAAGCAGTGGCATGGCTTCTGCTGATCACTTAGAAGAGTTGCAGCTCTGGTCCATCCCAGAGATTCTGACAGGCACCAAGACTGGCCAGACGCCCATAAAAGGTGGCACAGGGCAGAAGCTGGTCTCTTCCAGCTCCACCCATCACTGCAAAATCCCAATTTCCCCTCTCCTTTAGAATATTGGCTACACAGTGTCAATTTACTGTCACTGCCTGCATAGGGTTGTGTGTTGTCAGGTCAGGGAATCACAGTTTAACAGCCAAGGTGAGGATACATCTACATTTTGTACAGATTTGCATTGCATGGACTCAGCCTATTGGACAATAATCTTCATTTTGTGATGCACTTGAATTATGTTAAATTCATGGACTTGCAACTTCAGGAGGCTGGTCCCAGTAGCAAGTATTACATTTATTTCAGAGGGGATAGCATTAACAGGGAATATCATTCCTGCAGAGGTCAGGAATTGGGGTAATGTCTCACTTTTCCCACAAATTAGGCATCAGCCTTCCTTATGTGCAAGAAGGGTCTGAATTGACAGGGATGCCTGAGCTCTCATGGGATTCTCATATTGATTTATGCAGTAATCTTCACAGCCCTATGGCCTTAATATGCTTTAGTACTAGTTCAACTTTTGGTTGAAGTGGGTTTGCTCTGGATTTGTGTATCAGATGAAGAAAAGGCCAGTGACAGCCTGGGGTGGCTGTTGCTGACCCCCCCACCCCCACCCCTTTCATTGCTGCTGGGACAGGCTGCTTTTAGGAGTTCTTTGGTTTTAAATCAAGGATTTAAAAGAGTTGCAGTCGCTTGGACAAATGATTCTAATTCCATTCTCCATCATCACTGGCCCCCTGACATTCCCAAAAATTTTTTCCCAAAATGGAACAAACCGAATTACTACAAACAGAGTGTATGCAAAATTTCACTACATTCACAGCAAAAAAATAAAAGTCTATGTTCAGTATCTGATCTGCTCAACTTCCATTTTTAATGCCACATTAAGAAAGAAATGTCTTCCCATTAAATCAATCATGGAGCAATGTTGCCAACTCTCATGATTTTATTAGGAGTCTCACGTTATTTAATGTTTTTCTTAAAGTCCCAATTCTAGGGGTCATGTAATATGCTTACATTAGACTCTCAGCTTTTATTCAAAAAATTAAGTTTTAGGTCTCATGACTTTGGAGAAAACATGGAAAAAGTAAGTCCCAAAATCTCAAACATAAAAAAGCACATAAAAAGACCTCACATTTATTATTTTTTTAAATCTTGTGGTTTTTAAATAAATCATGATTTTTGGGGGCCTGTTTTAGGATGTTTGAATACTTGAGGTTGGTAATACTCCAAGTGGTACTTGCCAGACTCTGCAGTAACAAAAAGATCTTTGAGAGTAGATCACTTGTATCAGAATTTAGCTGATAGTTTTGCTCATGATGCATGAAAGCAAATGAAATAAAGTTCACTCTTCCAGTGCTGACCTGGCTTTCCATTAGTAAAACTTGGGCTTAGCAGTAAAACGAACAGATGAGTTTAAAGACAAAGGATAATATTTTCAACTAATTTATACCCACAAACAGGCCAAACTCTCCTCAAGAACTTAATCCTCCATCAACTGAAATCAAGTTAAAGCTCTCATTTTAATGGTGCAAGATCAGGCCTCAAAGCACTAAGGAGTTTAATTCAACATCTGGGGTGTAAAAGAAATCCTCCCCAGAGGCTGCTTTAGTTTCCATGGCTGCTATATTCCTCCTCCACTCCCCCTTACGTGGGACAAGTGGAATGGCTGATGCAGCCACTCCCCTCCACAAATCCCCACTCTAGCCATCAGAATATAATCCCTACAGAGTGGAGGGAGGAACACTGTGATTTATCCGAGCCTCTCTCTCATATGCCGATGTCTGAGCTCAAAGCCCAGGTTCCATAACCAGAGAACAGCCTCTGTACTAGGCACTGTAGACAGCCCTCCCAATGTTGGGTTGGGCACTGTTCCATGAGTTAACATCTGCAATGCCAGACCACACCAAACCAGACCACGCCAATACATGGCTGTGACAAATCTGGTCATGCCAGAGAGTAGCAGGTTGAGCCTGATCCAAGTGAAAAAGGAGGTGGGTGCAGGGTAGGCTCCTGAATTTATTTCGTGCATTAGACTCTTTCCCCATTAATGCTTCCACTCTGTAAGGATGTGATTTTCGGCTCACTGGTGGCACTGATGTATGGTAAAGGGCCAGCAGTGCCCTCATCCAAGCGTGCAGCAGCTGCTATAGGAAAGGGGCGTTGAAGAATTAGTCATGATGTCACACCCCCAGCCCACAGGAGTGGGATTCTTCCTAGGGTTGCCAACGTTCTAGTCGCACAAAACTGAACACCCTCGCCCCACCTCTTCCCCCAAGGCCCCGCCCCATCCACTACATTCCCCTTCCCTTTGTGGCTCGCTCTCCCTGACCCTCACTCCCTTTCACTGGGCTGGGGCAGCGGTGTGGGCTCCAGAATGGGGCCAGAAATGAGGGGTTCAGGTGTGGGAGGGGGCTTCAGGCTCGGGCAGGGAGTTGGGGTGCAGAAGGGGGTGTGGCCTCCAGGCTGGGAGACAGAGCCAAGGGATTGGGAGTGCAGGAGGGGGCTGCAGGTTGAGGCAGGGGGTTAGGCTGTGGGAGGGGGTGAGGCCCTGACTCTGGGGGTGAGGCCAGGGATGAGGGGTTTGGAGTGCAGGAGGGGGCTCCAGGCTGGGGATGAGGGATTTGGAGTGTGGGTCTGGACTATGGGTTGAGACAGGAGGTTGGGGTGCAGGGCCGGGGATGAGGGATTCAGGGTGTGGGAGGGGGCTCTGGACTGGCGCAGAGGGTTGGTGTGCAGAGGGGGTGAGAGCTCTGGGCTGGGGGTGCAGGCTGGGGATGAGGGGTTTGAGGTGGAGGAGGTTGCTCCAGATTTGTGGGGGGCTCAGGGCTGGGGAAGGGGGTTGGGGTGTGGGCTTACGTTGGGAGGCTCCTGGTGAGCAGTACAGCGGGGTGCTCCCATTGGCCCGTCACCCTAATTCTTCCCTGAATACAAGCAAGCCTTCAAGTTGGCACAGCAATCATTTGGTAGCTGTTTGGGTCTATCAGTGGTTTCCTAGCTTAGGACAGCTACCACATTTGCTCTGCATCAAGCTTTTGGGATGTTGCAGTCCTGGATAGAACAATTCAGAAATCAAAGCAGCCAGCTTTTGGTGATTTGTCTGAGAAACTCATTGTGGATGTTAACCAGACCAGGACCCTTGCTGATGTATAGCCATGTTATCTAAACACAGAGCTGCAGTTGATACATAGCCAGGTTGAGCTCTTGATCAGCTAAAGTAGCCATCAGGTTCGTGTCTACACTCAGACCCTGCCATCTCTCAGCATTCACCCTTTTAACTGCATGGCTGAAAATTTTGTCTCCATTAAGAGCTCTGCCATTGGCCACCAGCTGGAATGCATTGGAATTTACTGTGACTATGTATTTCCTTTTGCTCAGACTAGATTCTCTGCTCTATCATTCAATAGTTTGCCAGACTTTGCAACTGGAATGCATGAAATTCAGTGTGGAAACAATTTCTTTCCAATGCTCATCTGGTTTGATCTAGAAGATGAGAAAAAAAAACTCTACTTTTATGAAAAATCTCATGTTCATTCTCAGCAGATTTAAACTCCTGATATTGTCAATCTGATGTATTTACTACAGTGTACAGATGAAAACAGATAATTACATGGAAAATATTTATTTGGACACAATTACATGGCTAATCTCTTTTCTACACGAATAAATCATAAGACCAAGCTTAACAATAATCCTTGTAGCACCCACTGACACTTTTCCCTACCTCAATAGGCTGCTCTTATGCATTACTTTTGTTGCTGCTCCCACTGCCAGTTTTCAAATTTAAATCAATGTGCCAGTTCTCATATACAAACCAATATGAATAAGATTTCATGAGACAAAATATCAAATACTTTACAAAAACCAAGTTATTACATTGACTGAATTCCATTCAGCTATTTTGTAATTCCATCAAAATGGCAAACCAGTTTGTCTGGCATGATGTGGTCCTTAAAACATCTATGCTGTTTATTGCTCATCATTCTGTTATCTATATTCAGACAAGATTTTTTGTCTTTTAATATTAGTGATTCAAATTGAGAAATAGAAAACTGTCAGATTTTTGTTAAGATTAGGACCGGATTTGCTTTTTTCGTCACAATCCTCTAGTAGTGCCCAGTATTCCACAACTTTTTAGATATAGTGGTCAGTGGTATGGTAAAATCATTAGCTAAATTTTCTAAAAGCTCTGGGATCCATATAATTTGAACCTGCTGATTGATATAGTGTCTAATTTTTCAAACTCTACTCTTGTGTGCTTTTTATAAATGGCTATATTCTCTACTGCACCTTGCATTTTGATTTGGTACAATTTTATACCTGCTCTGCGTTCACTTTGCACAGGTATAACTTACTGTACAAGATGCAAGACAATGGAGAATCAGACCCAAGGTCTGCATTGTTCACCCACGAAAGCTCATGCTGCAAAACGTCTGTTAGTCTATAAGGTGCCACAGGATTCTTTGCTGATTGTTCACAAAGTTTCTTTTCCTTATTTCGCTTGTTGCAGACTACCTTCAAAAGCATTTGAGTAGCTCAAATCTCCCTCCTTACGTATTACTGACCCGTCTATATAGCATTTCTAGTAACAAGCTACTTAAATATTTTGTGTGTGTTTCAGAAAAAATAGTGAAAAATTTGTGCAGAAAAATATTAAGCCTTGATTTCTCATTTACACATCTAAAATGAGTGAGTTATTGTAGAGAGTGTTAATGTAGATTCTATAAAATAGCTCCTAAATCAAACTTTTTATGTACAACCACTAACACTTATATGTATATTTGTAGTGCAGCGTGTATATTTAAACATATAATTGTGGACAGCATGGCTGCAAAATCTAAGAGGAAGTTTCCAATTATCCTGCCCTAACTACATTGTTCCTACTGGAAAGATATTGCAATCAGTAGATTAACCATAAATTAAATGTATATATAAAAAAGAATCCTGCATTTTGCATCCTAAATTAAAAGAGATGTAATTAGGGCCCTTGAAAATAATTTTGGCTAGTGCTAAGTTTATACCAATAGCTATAGCAGCCATTTATCTCAGGCACTTCTGCCAAATTTGGCTCATTCTACCGGTCTGTGTTTTAATCATGATATATACTTTCATGTTCCAGTTGAAAGTATCCATTATACACTTGAACAGTCAATACTCTATGGAGAAGTTTTTAAGGCCAATGTCGTTTCAAATTATTTGGGTGTTACTGGCAAAGTACCAGAGGCATACAAATTCTTCTGAAGTGCATTATTTTATATATTGTCAATACACACACACAGAGCTGACCAGGCTGGTACAAGTCCGGTCAGCGGTACAGCGTGGCTAAGGCAGGCTCCCTGCCTGCCCTGGCTCCTGGCAGCTCCTGGAAGCAGCTGGCAAGTCTCTGTGGCCTCTAGGCATAGGGGCAGTCAGGGAAGCTGCACGCACTGCCCCCGCCCCGAGCGCCGGCTCCACAGCTCTCATTGGACAGGAACCGCGGACAATGGACGCTGCGGGGGCAGCGCTTGTGGGCACCCACCACGCAGAACCATCTGGCTGCCCTTGCACCTAGGAGCCAGACATGCCAGCTGCTTCTGGGAGCCACTACGAGCCTGCCTTAGGCAGCTCCCAGTCGGCAGTGCAGCAGGGCTGAGGTGAGCGCGCCCCCCTCATCCTCTCCCACACCTTAAGTCCCTCCCACAGCCTGCACCCTAACCCTGAGCCCCCTCCCATATCCCAAACCCCTGATCTGCCCCACCCCAGACCCCGCACTCCCGCCCACACCCCAACCCCCTGCCCCAGGCCTGATTCTGCTCCCACACTCCAAACCCCTCGCTTCCATCTCAGAGCCCCCTCCCGCACCCTGAGCCCCTCATTTCTGGCCCCACCCCAGAGCCTGCACACCAAGCCAGAGCCTTCACCCTCTCCTGTACCCCAACCCTCTGCCCCAGCCCAATTAAAGCACGTGAAAGTAGCGGAGAGCAGGCAACGGAGGGAGGGGGGATGGAGTGAGTGGGGAGTAGAGCCTTGAACAAGAGGCAGGGCAAATTAGGAGCAACTCTCCTGCTGATTATTAACTTACATTGGCATGATATTCAGGCCATTGTATTATACACATACACCAATACATAATCTTAAGTAAGCCTGGCAATAGTGTTAACACCACATTTACTAAATTTTATCCTCATTTTTTCCCCAAGTTAGCTTGGTTGTTTTGTGATTTTTTTCCATGTGCATGCACACACATGCAACGTAAACATTTGAAGACTGACAAAGTCCTTATTATAATCAAGTCCAGAGACAACTCACATCAATGGACCCTAACAATAATGTGCAAAGGCATATCCTCCTAATTTATGAGATGGTTCAGAGAACTGATAAAAATTATTCCTTGATTTAAGGATTCAGATTAGACTATAAAGTTTGGAAATAATTAGTTCTAGTGCCTGCTTAAACTTTCAGTCTACTTGTAAAATTAAATAGTGTTTTTTAAAGTGCAAAAATGTAAGCTACTTTGATCTGGTTCATACAGTGCTTGGTTCAGCTGCTGAGTGGCCTCCAAGAACAGCAGGAAGCAAACTATTTATGGAGCTGGAATTTTAGATAATTGTGTTTGGAGCAATCTCTCTGCAAAACCAATCTTGTTTTCTTATTTGGTTATATACAGGATACCACACGAGAGCACCTTATAAATGCTTCTATCAAATACATACATGCATATGTCTATGGTTAAACTGAAAGATCAGTGTTCAGATTTCCCTTGAATTAGACTAACAATGTCTAGACCAACTGCTTCAGCCAGTCCAATTATAACTCCCCTGTAAAAAAAAAGTGAACAGCTGCAGGGAAAGGAAGGCAATCACAGCTGCCTTAAAACTTACTAAATTATGCTGGAGGATCTACAGCTGAAAAGGAAATTTTTTCAACAGTAAATTCTCAAGTATTGAAAGTTTGAGATATTTTAGCAGCAGGTAAATTTATCTAATCTTTTTCTCTTTAATCTTCACCATAATTTTGCATGACTATGGGCCACAGTTTACATGAGCACTTACTGAGCAGCAAGCTGGCATGTAAATAAATCTACAGCACTCCACACACTGTCTGTCTGTGTGGATCCTGCTAATGTACACTTAACGTTCTACAGCAAGCTTTGACGTTCAGCTGTTTGAAATCGCAGTACATTGAAGTACACTAGTGAACTTTTAGTTTGCAGCAACAGGGTCCACGTTGTAGAGTTACACACCAGTTTGCAGTGGAGTAAGTGCTCACGTATGTAGACATGCCATCAGTTGCAAACGTTCAAATCTGGGATAATTACAATGAAGCTAATAGAGTTGCTTCAAATTCTAATGGGTGTAAAAGGAGAAGAGCTCAGGCCTACAATTTTTACTGACCACTCCCAGAAAAGGTAAAAATAAAAAGGTGAAAATAAAAACACCAGAAAAAAAAAGGATAATTATCTTTGTACACTTTCTACCTTTATTTACATAGGAACCCTCAGAAGCATTGAAATGAGATTCAAAAGAGACAGGTATACACTGGGTTAGGTTATAATTTCCTCAGAGCAGAGAATATGCTTAGGTTCTCTTCTAGATTAGTATAGATCCTGAAGATAAAACAAGTAGGTGTGTATATTCACATTCAGAGTACGTTAGAATTTTGCTCATGAGCTAGATCTACAAAAAAGACAAGCATTTGTTCATATTACTGTTCTTCATTAAAAACCAGCAAGATATTACAATCCTCCCCACACACAAGTGTAACCAGACATACATTAGCAAATAGACTGTACAATTTGAAAAAAATTACTACACATTGTTTCTATGTGACAGAAATCAGTTGCACAAATTTTGTTGGCCCACAGGAAGGATTAGTTATGAATATTTGTCGCTTGGATGCAAAAATGTTTGGATCTAGATTCTTTTTTGGCCATAAAAGGTGGTGAACCTAAACCCAAGCTTCATTAGCAAGGAGCCCTAGACCAGCTGCATGAAGAGACGTCTGGCATGCCAATCCTCTCCCGTGGTACAGGAATTGGGCCTCAAAGCTTGCAAATCTAAATTAGCAATCTTTGGGTCCAGTAAACAAAAGCAGATGGTCCAGCTTGTTTCCATTTCTACCCAGACCATTGGCCCAACCCCATTTACTACAACATCACTAACCTCACCTCGTGGGTGTCAGTGTGTGTGTTATTTACACAAGTACTCCTTTCAGAAAGGTGCAGTGTCGACATCATCAAATCACACCCTACAAGAGAACTCCCTTTCCCTCCTCCTCCCCTCCTCTCCCCCCTGCCCCGATGCATCAGGTATTTTTAATGTATTATGGCGTAGTAAGCATTAGACAAGTGTTCTTTGTATTCAAATCACATTCAGGTTTCTTCAGGATCTAGAAAATCACCAATCTGCTCCTTGTCTCACCTGGTGAGTGACAGCAACCTTAGAAATGGGAAACACAACAGTATTCTCACTGCAAAAAGTGTAAGCCATAAACAACAACAAAAGCCTAGATGAAAAAATAGAAATGCCTCAATCTTCAGCCCTTCCAAAAGAACGAACAAACCAGTTCATTGCTGAAAGCCTGAGAAATCTGCACTATAATTCTGTGATGCATATTCCTAATTGTATTGTATTCACTGACTGGAAAAAAAAAAACCCACTTACTGTCAAGGTTCCTTTTTTACCAACTTATCGGTGCATGCCCTTGACCACAGTACAAAAAAGCATTTACCAGCACTCTGCAGGTGAAAGACTGTTCTGCAGTATAAATTGTACATCTTAGAAACTCAGCATTTCTTTAGCACTGAAAAGCTATTCAAGCATTCCTCTATCTGTAGGCTAAGTGGTTTGCTTCAGCCCGGGGGCGACAATGCTGATATTTCAAGAAACCTAATCTCTTAATGATTGGGATCAGAGGAATGGGTATGGCCATGAAAGAAACAGCTTGAAACAGGCCTAATCTCAGGCATATCTGAACTTACAAACAGAGCGGAGAGTCAGCATTGCCACCAACACGGTTTCAACTGACTGCAATCTGTCTATCCCAGGGTGGTCCATCCAGCAAGATTGAATTCCACATCCTATCTCACACTGAAATTTCTTACTCAGAGATACCTTCTCATGACAGAATTATCACTTTTTTTCTCTTTGCATTGAATGCAATGGAAATGTGGGACTGCCATTATGCAGAACTACCACTGTGAGGTGAGTAGGCATCCCCCCTTCCATCCAACAATGGCAGTGCAAACTCCCAGAGACAAAACAAACAGTCCCACTTGGCTTTACTTTCTTTGGAAAGCAAATATGATCCTGCCCGTGACTATAGATTTTCCTGGTTCTGTCTTGTAGCTAGCTCACCTCTGCATCAGATTCCAGTCTATACAATACAGATGCTTTCTATTCATTTTAAAAGACTGGATATTATTTTTCATGGAAAATCCAAATGTTTTCCAATTCAGGTCCCTGAAGCACAACACTAATCAGTACTGGTGCACACACGGTGGCCTCCGCTTTCCTGATCAGTCCATATCAGGTCAGTCATATGTAACAGTATATGTTTTTTCCTTTTTCGTTTTTGTGATAGTGCCCTGCTGGATCTTCTCAAATAAACTAATCTTCCTCTGCTTCTTCACAGTATGCAGAGGTTTCTATGTTTGCAAAAAAAATACATAGTAATTCATAAAAAAGAATTTGAAACTGTGTCAGCTATAAGGATCTAAACCAGCATAATTACCTTTTAATGTTTAATTTTGGATTGGGGTAGGAGTCATTCTATAAACCACAAAGATCTGTCAGCAACTGTAACTGAAGTCCAGAAATATCACACCGGCAACTGCAATGCTGGTTTCCCCTGCCCTGATTCCAACAATAAAGGAAAGGACCACCCTTACTGGCATAGTAATATAATGCAATAATGCTAACTCATTTCCAAGCCTTTTCAGCAATAATTAGGGTTTGGTAATTGACCCAATTAACATGCCATTTTTGGGTCACCATTTTCTTAGTAATGCTCATCGGTAAGAGGTGACATGGGGGAGAGTTAAAAGCTGATGTGTTTTTGTTGTGGAGAAAATAGGATGACTATGACTATTCTTACTTATCTAGAGGGGAAACGGTCACTTGGCTCCATGATGGGTTCAGATAATTATCTGGCCACACAAAATGTGGCATTCTAATTTTTTTCCTGAACAGAACAGCAGTGGCTTTCAGTCAGCGATAAGTTTAGTATGTGGGAGTTTGGTTTTCTGCTTGGTGTTGCTTTTATTGACAAATATAATATACAGATAAGATAGGGGTGATGGATGCAAAAAAGGAGAGGGAGTTTAATAGATTTTGTAATGTGTATTTCATGGGTTTAATCTATCTATGCATTTCTAATGTCGTCATCATCACAAAACCTAAAATCCGAGACTTCCAATAATAAAAACAACCAGGAGAAGTCTCCTAGGAACCGAGTGGAGAAGAGCAATCGCAATTTAAACTTGACCTACAAAGCTAAAGGGTGACTCTTCAGTTCTGAAATATACCAAGACAGAAAGATCTTTGTTTATTGAATTGTCCTAGCATAAAGGTCCATTCTGAATGGCAGAATACTTGTGCTTATAGTTTTGGATAACAAAAAAAAGAGCACAAATATGGAAACTTGGAGACTCTGTACAACTTATGAATGCTGTTTAAGATCATGAACTCTGTATGTATCTGTATCAGACTGCAAACTCCAATTTGAATGTGAGAACTAGTTGCCTTCTCTGTTGTCTCTTTACCTGCATGTTGGACTGAGATTTCAAGCAGTAGTGATAAAGGGCTGAAAACAATGTCATTAAATTAGGACAGTCCTCTTTACAAATACAAAACATCCTATACAATATGCCAGCTCTCGCTTAGGAAAACTGATTTGTTGGGGGAGAGGTCGTCTCCCCATGAAGTTACCTAGTAGGGGTCTGATCTTTTGAGGAGGTTTAACAGAAAGTCACCTGGAAAAGGAGACTGGAAGGTTATAAAAAGGGCAGGGGCTACTCTGTTTGGGACCTTCAGCCACTTCTACGAGCTCAAGCAGAGGGTAGCTGTGGCAGGAATCTGATGAGGCAGACGGAATCCTCCACATGAACTCCGCTTGTCCCCTCAAGGGCTACCAAGGGAAGAGAGAGCTAGAGTGAGGGGCACAGCCTTGAAAAGGGTGGTTGTTTTCTACCTGAGCGGCACTCTGTGCTTTATTTATTGGGTAAAGAACAACGGTGATTTAGAATCCTGTGCCAAGACTGCCTGTATTTTACATGCTACACCTATCTCATGCTCTTGAACAATTAACCTGTGGACCCAGAGCACCCACACGGCTGGAGTTCTGGGAGAGGGCCTGTTTAAGATATGGGAGAAGTCTGAGGGGCCAGCACTGGTCTCAAGTGCTGTACGGTTTGACCACATGGTCTCAGCTCTGAGAGAGTGCTGCTAGACAGAGGGTCTGCTCCCTGAGTGTGTGCTGCCATACCTGGACCCTGTTCAGACCCCAGAGGCTTAAACCACATAGGATCCATTGGTTTGGCGAGTGGCCAAGAAGAATCGCTTGACTATTTCAAATTTGATGACAATATATATCTCCAGATCAGTGGCACCGCTATGGCACCCGCATGGCCCCACAATATGCCAATATTTTTATGGCCGACCTGGAACAACGCTTCCTCAGTTCCCGTCCACTCACACTCCTTCTCTACCTATGCTACATTGATGACATCTTCATCATCTGGACCCATGGGAAGGAGACTCTGGAAAAATTCCACCACGATTTCAACAGCTTCCACCCCTCCATCAACCTCAGCCTGGACCAATCTACACGGGAGGTCCACTTCCTAGACACCACAGTGCTAATAAGTGATGATCACATTAACACCACCCTATACCAAAAGCCTACCGACCGCTATACCTACCTTCATGCCTCCAGCTTCCATCCCGGACACACCACAAGATCCATTGTCTACAGCCAAGCACTGAGGTACAACCGTATCTGCTCTAACCCCGCAGACAGAGACCAACACCTAGAAAATCTCCACCAAGCATTCTCAAAACTACAGTACCCGCACGAGGAAATAAGGAAACAGATCAACAGAGCCAGACATGTACCCAGAAGCCTCCTACTGCAAGACAAACCCAAGAAAGAAACCAACAGGACTCCACTGGCCATCACATACAGTCCCCACCTAAAGCCCCTCCAACGCATCATCAGGGATCTACAACCCATCCTGGACAATGATCCCACACTTTCACAGGCCTTGGGTGGCAGGCCAGTCCTCGCCCACAGACAACCTGCCAACCTGAAGCATATTCTCACCAGTAACTACACACCGCACCATAGTAACTCTAGCTCAGGAACCAATCCATGCAACAAACCTCGATGTCAACTCTGCCCACATATCTACACCAGCAACACCATCACAGGACCTAACCAGATCAGCCACACCATCACCGGTTCATTCACCTGCACATCCACCAATGTAATATATGCCATCATATGCCAGCAATGCCCTTCTGCTATGTACATCAGCCAAACTGGACAGTCTCTAAGGAAAAGGATAAATGGACACAAATCAGATATTAGGAATGGCGATATACAAAAACCTGTAGGAGAACACTTCAACCTCCCTGGCCACACAATAGCAGATCTTAAGGTGGCCATCCTGCAGCAAAAAAACTTCAGGACCAGACTTCTAAGAGAAATGGCTGAGCTTCAGTTCATTTGCAAATTTGACACCATCAGCTCAGGATTAAACAAAGACTGTGAATGGCTTGCCAACTACAGAACCAGTTTCTCCTCCCTTGGTTTTCACACCTCAACTGCTAGAACAGGGCCTCATCCTCCCTGATTGATCTAACCTCGTTATCTCTAGCTTGCTTCTTGCTTGCTTATATTTACCTGCCCCTGGAAATTCCCACTCTTGCATCCGACGAAGTGTGCATTCACCCACGAAAGCTCATGCTGCAAAACGTCTGTTAGTCTATAAGGTGCCACAGGATTCTTTGCTGCTTTGACTAGTTCTGTGACATGTAATGTAAAAATTACTACATATAGACCTGCAATAATTATACGTAACTGCAATAATAAAACTAAGGTGATAAAATTTGCTCTAGTGTCTATTGCTAAGGTATCTTAATAAATGGGAGGTCATTTTACAGCTAACAAAATGACTAGGTTTAAACTTTAATGCTGTTTGAGTGCACAAGTGCATGCACGCATACATGCTCTGAGAGCAAAATTTAGACCATGAGGTGAAGATTTTCAAAATTCCAGTGGGAGCTGTTGGGTGCTCAGCACTTCTGAAAATCAGGCCACTTAGTTTGGTGCCCAAGATGGACTTAGGGGCCTACCTTTGAAAATCTTGACCTACGTTATATTTTAAGAATTGTGCACTCAGATATTGAAAGATATGATTCTCAGTTCAAACATGGACTCTACTGACACACTAAAAACTCAAGATAGATACTACAAAAAAAAAAAAAAAAAGGAGAATCTGGCCTCTCCAAAGAGATTCTGCCAGCTTTGATTTACACAAAACTACCAATATGTTGATTGTACGGTTGCCAGAAGTCCCTTATTACAAGGGATGTCCTTATTTTTTAATCTCTGCACAAGAAGATTGGGAGTTGCTTAGTGCTGCAAAAAGCAGGAAGTAATGCCCCTGCTGAATGTAGGCGAGTATTGCTTATTAATAAAATAAATAAATATCAGGAGGAGGAGTGGGGCCAGGGTACTAAGAAAACAGTCCCTTATTTTTTAAATACTTCACTGGCAACCCTAGCCTTGATTCTTATGTTCTCATAGCATTCACAACAGCAAGCATTGCAACAGGAACCAACAAAAGCTGATCTTATTGTGAATCATTTGTATGTATTAGGACAAGCAAGCCTTGCTGTAAGAGTAGAAATAAAAATTAAGGCTGTCAAGAGATTTAAAAAATTAATTGTGATTGTTATTTTAATCACACTGTTAAACAGAATACCATTTATTTAAATATTTTTGATGTTTTCTATATTTTCAAAAATATTTATTTCAATTACACCATAGAATACGCAGTGCTCAGGGACGGCACTTCCATTAGGCGACCCTAGGCAGTCGCCTAGGGCGCCAGGATTCGGGAGGCGGCATTTTGTGTGCTCCCCACGGGGCGCACGGGAGCTTCCGGTTCCGCTCCCGTCGCACCACCGAAGAAGGACCTTCTGCCGATGTGCCACAGAAAACAGCAGCAGGCAGTTGAGCAGCTCCATGACTGTCGCTGTCGCCTGCAGCATTTCGGCGGAGGGTCCTTCTTCGGCAGCACGATGGGAGCGGAACCGGAAGCTCCCGCGCGCCCCGTGGGGAGCGCACAAAATGCCGCCCCCCGAATTCTGCCTAGGGTGCTAGAAACTCTGGCACCGCTCCTGGCAGTGCTCACTTTATATTATTTTGATTACAAATATTTGCACTGTAAAGATAAACAGAAGAAATAGTATTTTTCAATTTATCTCATACAAGTACTGTAGTGCAATCTATATCATGAAAGTTGAATTTACAAATGTAGAATTATTATTTTTACATAACTCCCTTCAGCTGAGTGAGCCCTTGTTTGCAAGGGAGGATGCAGCAGGGGAGGAGAGACTGGTGCAGGGAGGCTGACCTTACCAGGCCCCTGTTCTCTATGGCCATGTTTCTCAAACTTTTTGTGCTGGGAATCCCTTTCGGACTTTAAAAAATTGTGACCCCCTATCTTCAGCCCTAGGTGGCTCAGGGCTCCAGTCCCCTCCGCCCCAGCTCCTCCAGCCAGTTGTCAAGGAAGCTCACAGAATGCAGATTCTAGAATTTTCCCTGAGAAGGGGAGTCAACTAAGAAATTCTGGGTGGCAAGCTTGCTTGGGGTGGATCTGAAGTTAGATGCTCATCCAATGAGTGCACAGAAAGATTCCAAGTTTAGCTTAACAACTTGGCTCAGTTGTTCCTCTAAGGGAGTGACTAGCAAGTCAGGCTGCAAGGCTGATTGCAGAGACTTCAAAGGAACAACTTGTTCAATTCTCAAGACAGACACAGAGCAGAGCATAGAGAAACCTAGCTTATGGTTTTAGTTAGAGATGTTTATTGGTTACAGTTCAACATAATTGTAGTTTGGCATTCCTGAATGTGTTTCAGTAAATTTCTTTTTTATACCTAGAAATGAAGTTCAGTCAGCATTTCCTTGACTGATTTCTCCAAGCTACCATATACCAAAAGGCGAGGGAGCAGAGCAGAATGTTACTCTGCCTTCAAAGCACACTATTCTGTATTATTAGAGGGATCCATACAAGAGTAATAGGATCTACACTAGCCCTGGAAAAAATTGAAACATTTAGAAAAACAATATTAATTATTTTTGTACTAGATTTAAAAAAACTGCATCAAACTGTATTGTAGAGCCAATGGAGTGGTTAGAGATCAGAAGTTTTGTACAGTCTCAAATCAGCAAGATTACTGTGGTCCTGTACTGTAATTACTGAAGAGTGTTATCTTAGGGTACGTCTACACTTACCTGCCGGTTCGACGGAGGAGTTTCTTTTTTTTTTGAACTATCCGCGTCCCTGATCTAGATAGATAGTTTCAACTCGGAGCGCGCCGCGAGCTCGTCAGGTACACCAGAAGGGCAGCAGGAGGGCGGGGAGTCGACGGGGGGGAGTTCGTCGACCCCCGCCGCCTGGACGGGTGAGTAGGGGTAGGGTAACTACTAGCATTCAGCTATTCGCGCTTCTGAATTAATGGATGTGTTGTACCCCCCCCTTAGTGTTCTTAGTGTAGACTAGGCCTTTTAAACCATTTATTTTTCTATTTTATTTTATACTTTTGACTTTTTTGACTTTCAATTGTGGATTATTTGATACTATATATATAATTTATTTGATATAGAAACCTGTCAATGGGGCAGGGCACCTGAAATGAAATCAAAAAAAAAAAAAAGAAAAAAGTTAAAAAGTAATTTACCTCCTGCCCTACCCCCCCCCTACCACCCCCCACCCCCTTTTTTTTTTTTTTTTTTTTTTTTCTTTTTTCTTTTTTCAAATTGCTGTGTGAAACTCACCTGTGCTGTGTGAACACACACACACCGGAAATGACTAATGACCCCCCCCCACAAACATGCCACACACCAACTTTTATACACAACAGCAGTAGCAGTCTTTTTTTTTTTTTTTTGGCTTCAATGGGATTAGTCATGTGCTTAAAGTTCAGCACATGTGTAAGTGTTTGTAGAAACAAGGCTTAACTGATTTTACCCACAGACTGCTATCAAATTCACAGAACAAACAATAAAGAAAAAAATTCCTAATCTCTTTCAGTTATAGCATCCTAAGCATGGGTGGCAGGTAGGGTGACCAGATGTCCCAATTTTATAGGGACAGTCCCAATTTTTGGGTCTCTCTCTTATATAGGCTCCTATTATCCCCCGCCACCCCCACCCCGCCCCAGTCCTGATTTTTCACACTTGCTGTCTGGTCACCCTAGTGGCAGGTATCTTAAGTAAGGGTAGGCTTTGCCTTCCCAAACAGCCTAGTGTGGTCCTGCCCACACTCCGCCCCCAGGCTAGGCCCCCTCCTGTGGTTCTCAGAGTGCTCTGCATGGCTGGCCACCTGGTGCTGGGGCCAGGGGCCATGGTGGGGATGCTCTGGTCTCCTGCACGGGGGAGGTGCAGAAGGGGGGCAGATCTGGAGGGGCAGGGCCATGGGCACAAGGGGGAGGGGCCAGGGTCTAGCCTCCCGCAACGGCCAGGTCACCGGCTGCCCACGATCCTAAGTGTTTCTTGTAACAATAGTAGGTAACAAATTTCAGAGAAGTGTGATTTTCAAACCTACTACGTGCCTTTAACAGTAGTGCATTTTTCCTGCTGTTTCAGTTGAGGCACATTAGACATGCATGGATAAATTTTCCAGGTGAAGTGGTTTAGATGGCAAGTCTCCTCCACCCTCCCACCCACACGTCCAAACCTGGAGAAAAAAAAAATCACATGCCACCATTTTGTATATTAAGCACTGATAGCATGAGGTTTTCTGGGTGAGACACGAAATGAAGGACCCTTCCCCTCCCTGCTCTCCTAGAATGGGTTCCTGAAGCTCAAGGCTCTTTGTGACTACTTAACAATGCACCCAGCCCTTCCACATCACCTATCATCTGAGGTCGGGCTGCAAGAGTCTTTGTACCATAATTAATCCCCAGGAAACTCTACACAAGATAGATAATGAAATACCTTCAACTGGAACAAGCAGCAATTTATAATACAGGCTTTCAGGCCAGAAAGATCCCTTTCTTTAGGTACTTCGGTATAAGTTACGAACTGAAGAATTCCAGGAACCAACTGCTGCAGGGTTCAACACATTCTCCTGTCTGTGCTTCAGACAATTACCAGCAGCATCTGCCAAAGCAGACAGAAGACTACTTGGACTATCTAGAAGACATGTAACTCAGAGCCACTTTCAGCACTGCCAAAGACAATTCTTCTGACTAAACTGACTGAGTCAGTTGCAGTGATTCACCATTAAAGAAAATAGGCCTTCCCAAGGGCCATTTTTTTGCGAAAGAAAATCTGCAGCAGTTCACAAGTGAATTTAATTTGCCATACTATATTTTAACAGTCATCTCTTCAGACAATTAAAATATTGCATTGCAAATTAAAATTGCTTATGCCTTGTTGCAAGTCTTATTACTACAAATGTGGTCCCCAGGAAGCACTATTAACTTTAATGGCAGTTCTCCGTTCCTGGCACATGATGAGTCATCCTCAAAGTAATTCAAAGGTCATCTCACTGAAGGTGGAAAGAGAAAAGAGGATCAAACAAATGACAGGGTATGACAAAGAGATGTGCAAGAAGGAGATACACAAGAAGAAAACAAAAATAAGGGCTAAAGGGAAATTAAAAATAAAGAATGCTGTGCCATTTGCTTAGAGGCGAGTATTCTGCACTGATATACAGACCTGGGTTCAATTCTCAGCCTCTGTCTCATTCTCCCAGGCTATGGGGGGTTGGAGTGCTGTTGACACAATGCTCTCAGGCCCTGGAGGAAGGGGCAGTACTTCAAATTGATCAAAAGAAGGATTATGGCAGCCTCTAAAGGAAATTCCTTCAATCCTCCTCAAGCTGGAAGGATGGGACTTTACAATGGAATTGGGGGAAATCATTTAAAACATTTTATGAAAAACAGCCAGCTCTGTTAGTAGATCTTATTTCTTGCCTTTGGGCTCTGCTGTGCTGTGGGCTTCAGGTAAAAATGTCTGCACTCTGCTTACATTACATACTATACCAGTGGAGATGCTCCAATACAGAATTTCTGTAAGTTCAAATTTTGCTATGGTAGAAGCAGCCAATGAAAAATGGATCCCCAATAGCCCTGCCTCATTCACTGCACACCATCCAATACATGTACTGAATCATTTGTGGATAATGGAAAAATAATAGTATGTGATAGGATAAATGCACTGTATCATAACACATATGAACTAGGGGCCAGAGATAAAGTTGAGATGTATTAAGACAATAGCACTAGAATGTTCTGTCCCAATTTTTCATTAAGACACCAAAAGACACTTCTGCCAAATTTCACCTTTATTCCCTCAGACAATATAGCACCTGGGTGGTTCATATGTCAGAAGATTTTTTTTTAAATAATGAGAGAAGTATATTCTCCCTCTTCTCATATTAAAAAATAAATAAAAAAATAAAGCCTGAACCCTATTCACTCAATACTTTCCAAAAAATCACGCTCAGCAGAGGCCAGGCCTGGAAAACTTAAATTATAAGATAAAAGTTTCAAAAAGTTACAAGCAAATGGAAAAAATTAAAATGCAAACACTTAAGAAACCTTAACTATAGCTATTGTTACATATTCTAGCTATAATTTAGTTTACCTCAACATAATTCAAAATTTATCACCACTTGAAACATGAATAGTAAAATAAGATCACTTTTTACTTGCAGGAGTAGAAAGCAAAAGCAGGAGCCACACCTGGTGTAAAAAGGAGCTACATTGATTGACACAGGCTGAAGCTCTGGACTGAGATGTGGATAGGCAGTTGAGGTGCATACAGAGAAAGAGAATGGTGGCTCCATTTCTCTGAACTCTCAGCCCTCAGACAGGCCCCCTAGCCAGATCCACATGATACCTACCCCCTTCATTAAAAAAAATCCTTGTGTGTTGCCCAGCTGCCAATGAATAACAACTGTTTGCTCTAACGCTATGGGAGATTACCAGGCACCTGCTGCAAGATCATACTGAGGAAGAAGGGGATCTTTACATGAGCTGCAGTTGAGGCATTTGGGCCAGTTCTTCTATACTCTGATCTTGTTCATCTTTCCCTAGAACAGATATCTTATTATAAACAGCTTCAGCATACACTATAGACAAGTATTTTACTGTGCTGCTCTATTAGCTTCAGAAGGGTATGGTCTATAGAAAGGCATCATGTAACTCTTAGGGATTTACTAGAATTTTATTTTTCCTTAGCATCCCTCTATTAAAGATCTGAGAGGCTTCTGTTAAAGTCCTACTTGAAAACCGGTTTCCAAAGTGAATTTAGCCACTTGAATCTACTAGTAAGTATTTGCAAAGGACAGAAGCTCCCAAACATACAACATTTCTAACTCAAAGTTCCTGATCTACACCAAGCTTTAGCCCATCAGTGTCTTCTCCATTTAGCTCCTTCACACACTTATTTTACATTGTGAGCATTTCAGTCAGAAACTAGGGTCATAAACTTCTCCATTGGAAAGCATTTATAGCTATTTGGACTGAATTATTCTGTTCAAGAGGTTATAATAATAAAGGATGCTTACAAGCGTACTTCTTCCAAATCCTAGTATGTCACTGCCAGTTTGGAAAATTGGCTCACTATTTATCTTTGTTTGGCTCCTCTAGATTCTCAAATTTCTTGCTTTGAACCTATACTGGACAAACAAAAAACTTAATGTTACCTCACATTAGCATCAGGAAGAATATAAAAAAGTTTTACTTCTCATTTATTCCAACTTCAGAGTCACAGTTGAATATAAATATTGTCAGAGTTTCAAACAGTATTAAAATGTTAAAATCCTGCCAAAGTTTACAGCCTAGTTATATCCTGCCACAGAAAATTTGTTCTGTTTTTCCAATTTTATTAAGTCTCTGGCAAGAAACAACCCAGCTCCTTATATTCATATACATACATCCATGGTTAGTGGATAAGCCTTATTTCACTGTAGCCTAATCAAACCGGCCAACTCACTTTCTCTACTGTCAAACATTTGCATCATCAGGGGTGTGCACAAGGGGGAGCAAGCAGGGGCACGGGCCCCGCCCCCCAATAATCGGCAGGGGCACAAAACTTCTCCGGCCCTGGTGGGAGTTGACAGTTCCTCCAACCCCAGGGCTGCAGTGAGGAGAACGAGCTCCTCGGGCCCCAGGGTCATGGCGGGGGCACAGAATATACCCCTCCAAAACCAGTGAAATTTTAATTCATGTGCATGCCCCGGCACAACATATACCATCTCTCGATCATCCATTCCTGCTCAGCAGAATGTAACAGCAGAACTTTTCCTCCTCTTCTGGTGACTGACTCACTCAAAAAAACAAACAAACAAACAAGCAAGCAAAAAAAAACCTCACAAACAAACCACACATGCACAGTCCTAGTAGGGTCAAGGATTTTTTATTCAGGCTTTTCACCCTCTTGCACTCTACTAAAGATCTAATCCCATCCCCTCATTCTAGTGCAGACATATTTTAACAGTAATGTCCTCATTTCCAAAGAGACAGCTTGTCCCTCTGCCTTCTATCTAGCCTCAGCACATTTAAGGAGCAAGTGACCCAAAACTTCTCTAATTGAGAGTCCTGCAATGTACTATGAGCTCCCATATGAGCCATCAGAACAGTCAATAAACTTCAAATCATTTTTTCGAAGAGGAAGAACTTACGTGAATGTCACATCCCACTCTCAACCCACCTATGATGACTCACTTCACCAGCTTAGCCTAGAGAAGGCCCAGAGCTTTGAAGAGCTGAATAAGAATAAGAACTGCCTTAAAGTTTTCTGTTCAGCGTGTAGGCAGGGACAACAGCAAACAAGGATAGATGTGCTCAAAATGAAATGCTACACAGCAATAACTTGGCTCCGTGTTCAGGATTAGATTACAGGCCCAACACCTCCATTATCCAGCTATCTCAACTCCATTGCCCAAATAGTCTTTGCCAACCTTGTAGGATCAACACGACACTGAATTACTGCCCTCTGCCACCAGCTAGCTCTGCTTTTTGGCAAATTTGGCTCCCTATTCTAGTTAGAGAATCTTTCCAAATAGTTAACACCTCATTTCTCAGAGTCAAATCTTGCAATGTTAAAGAGGCTCATCCACAAGAATGACAATAGCCTTTTTCATCTTGGCTATTTCTGGCATGAGGGTTAAGATTAATATTGATTTACCCTTAATCAGTCTACTCTTCTGATGCAGAAGACAATCTAGTCTACTAGACATGTGAAGGGTTCCCATTGGCTGCTGTACCTTCAACATGTCAAATGTGTACTCACGTCACTCAGTGGATTGGATTTGTAACAAGTTTTTTTGTTTGTTTTTTTAAATCTTTCACCTACCCAAAGTTTCTGTGGACCTCAACGTTATGCATTAGAAGAAAAAAATTAAAATAAAGCTAAAGAGAAAAAACAAGGCGTTAGTACTACACATAGATAGGCCCTTTTGCCGACAATGAGGCCTATGCTACAATGTGCTGACTGGGAGTTGAGGACTCTTAGCATCTTTCAGGATCCCTCTGCACCTTGGATTGTGCAGTTTGTGCTCTGATCTCTTCACTCCAGATCAGCTCTTCCCCCTTCGAACTAGGAGTCTGTCAGCCAGGGAAGAATTTTAAAAGAGCTGCATTGCAGCCCAATAGTATCATGCTCTCTCTGAATGAGCTCCAGAAAGGAGCTGTGTTAAACAGACTAGGAAGGGCCATGCAGCCCCAAAACTATCCCTGTACATGGAAAAAAAATAAGAAAGGGATAATCGGGAGAAGATTAGACTGGCTCATCTTCTCTGCTGAATTCTAGCAGTCAGTGAGTCAAGGAAGCCCATGACTCTCACTTCACTTCTAGAAAGTTTTATTTTAAACCTGTCTGGTAGGCCAAGCCCAATGCCTGTCCAACACCCTACTCTTGTCAGAGCTGGAAGTAATTCCGGCAGGCTGTGAGACTGCTGGGAGTTATGAAGTGCGGGAGCAAGGAAACTCATTCGTTTGAATGCTTAGTCTCTTTGCCCTAGGCTAGCTCTGCAACTCCCTACTACCACAGTGCTGGGTTTTAAAACATTTGTTTTGGAATCTGAGCGACAAGTTATCCTTTCTGCTGAGTAGGTTGGCCTTCTAAGGTGCCAGCTTCTGTGGCCTTCTGGGGTTTGTGCTGGAACATGCTCATAAGCAATGAGACCCAACAGGCAGTTCATGTTTTGGTAATTATATCCTTGAGAGGTATTTATAGCCACAAGGCCAAAAGCTGAGTTACTTTAACCACCCAAGCAGCACCAAAAATCACATTGAAGTTCAAGGTCTAGAGTTTCTCATGGCTAATCTGAAATATAGTTCAGCAATAAATAGGAGGCAAATGGTCCCCTTTATACACTGAATAGGCACTATTGCACAGGTATGACAACCAATCACAAAGCTCCATTTGCATCCAGCATTCTAGACAAACATGTATTACTGATAATCTTATGATTTAACAACATAAGAGCATTTGTGCATGTGACAGAATTGGGGTTTAAATACATTTATTCATGCAGAGAGGCTAATTTATGCCTCTTTCTTCCATACAAAATATAGGGCTTTCACCACTGCCTTCTATCTTTGGCAGTCTCTTGCTGCAGTCTTGGCTTCTTCCCATGTCTATTTGATAGCTTTCAGTTCTGCTTCTGCTGTGTATTTCCAAGTTGTCCTTGGTCTATCCTGTCACCTCTTGGCCTGGGGATTCCAGTCCAACATGTGTCTTGTTAAGTTGTTTGGTTATTTCTTCCATGTGCATCCTACTCACCCACTTTTGTTCCATAATTTCCTGTCCTATCAATTTGTTTCATCCTCCTCCAGAGCAATTCATTTCAGATTTTTTTCTGGCTATCTAATGTTCAGAATTTGTCTAAGGCTTTTGTTTATAAAACCTTAAACTTTAGATAGTAAGGTCTTGATAAGTCTCCAAATTCAGCACCATATAGTAAGACAGATTTTACAATGGTGCTAAATATTCAAAGTTGAGTTTGGAAGGCCAGGTTTCTGCTTCTCCAGATCAGCTTTAGGGTTTCAAAGGCATATCTGCCTTTTGCTATTCTGCACAAAGAAACATCACGGACATGTAGGAATACTCTTAAGCAAACCTTTTATAGAAATAAATGTCTTTAAAATAATAAGTTTCTAATATGTGAACATTAGTCACACTTAAGAGATCTCAGATGACAGTGAATTGTTCAACACCTTCAGAAATCCACACATGGCAACAGTGTAATACCTTCTAGAGACCCAAACCATACAGTTTCTTCCTGAGGTGATAGGATTGTGTGTCCAGAGAGGCAGGGCCGGCTCCAGCTTTTTTGCCGCCGCAAGCAGTGAAGCAGGAAAAAAAAACAAAAAAAAAAGATAAAGCCGATCGGCGGCACTTCGGCGGCAGCTCAATCGTGCCACTTCATTCTTCTGCGGCAATTCAGCGGCAGGTCCTTCACTCCCCCTCTTCAGCAGCACTTCGGCGGCAGCTCAAAGAGGAAGAGAGGGACTTGCTGCCGAAGACCCGGACGTGCCGCCCCTTTCCATTGGCCGCCCCAAGCACCTGCTTCCTTCGCTGGTGCCTGGAGCCGGCCCTGCAGAGAGGGAGGCACTAAATATACTGTAGTGCCCCCAGTCAGTTCATCCATGCAGCTGCACTAGCATTTTCAAAAAAAAAAAATACAGCCACTTATCTGGCCTTTCAACGGAAGGACTAGTGTTTATGATCCCAACACCCTATATGAAAGAACTGGAAAAATATTCAGTAAAGGGACAAATTCCACTACGTTTCTGTGCACACCCAGACTGGGTCAGCAAAGGAGAGCTTTCTGCAGTAGATCCATAAGCAACTAGATTCCATTTGAACAGGTGGGCTGACGAAAGAAGATAAAACAGACTAACTGGTAAATCCTTCAGTTATTAATTTGCTGTATCATATGTTGTCAGAGTCACCACATTTTTTAAAAAAAATTCTCAGATTTAAATAGAGACATATGTGAAGAGCAAGAGATGGAACTTTTTGATATTTTCACTGGCATTTTGTTGCTGTAACATAAATACTACTACTATTGGAATATATCCAGAAAAAAATGGAAGGCAAAGTTGTGGGAAAAATTAATGAACCACCACACTAAAAAACATATAGCCAGTTTCCTACCTGAAGAATATTCATCAATCCTTGCTGTCCTGTGACAATGCTTCAGCAGCCGGGCAAAAGAAAGAGATATGGCCAATTCCCTGTATATTTAAAAGAGAAACATAGCCATGTCATACTATGCAAAACCACAAAACTAACTTTCAATAGGACACCAATAAACTGATGCAGAAAAATAAAGACTTGCCAAAACTGGTTCATATGTTTCCATTGAAATTATTCTTTTGGGATGGCTCTGTGTTGTATAGCTAATTAAGTGTTTTATTCCACAAATTCAGACAGAATTGTGCTGTATTAATGAGATCAGGATGACTTCATTTTGGATAGAAAGCTCAGGGCAAAACAAATGAAAAACAAATCATAATGATAAATAATAATTAAAGCAGAAACCAGCAAGGAATTCACCAGATATGTCTGCTATGAAATGGAATAAAAATAAAAGCCATCTAAGTTTAAAGATCTGTCTTCTATGCTGTGTCCAGAGAGATGCTTGTTCTTGTTCATTTACACTGAAAGCAGAAAAAGCAGCTTTACGGTTCTCATAGGAAAAGAAAGAATGGTTTGCAAATGGTTTTATTTTACAGAGAGAATGACTTGTTTATTCTAAATGTGAAACATATGGTTTTTCTCAAAGCTTTGTTCTATTTTTAATTTCAGTTGGAAAGCTCTATCTTCCTAAACTGTCTTCGTATAAAAAATATTTTTGAATTTTGGACACAACGTTCTCCAGATTTATGTTCTGGCTATGATAATATCACACAAATAAGACAAGCTTCTGCAACTCAGAAAAGTGACAACACAGCAGAAAAAAAAGTAATTTTTCTAATCAAGTATTAAATTGGTAAAACTACTCAGATTCTACTGTGTTAATGTTAGATACATCTCCTTGATTACTAGAGAGAGTAAGCATGCAGTAAGCTATTAAATTAACCTTGCAGATTCAATGCAATGCAATCCTCTTCCATATTTGCTAGCATGTCTCCTTAAACCTCGTGGGCAAATCATGCTTTCTAGGGCACCGAAAAGGTACTATTACATAATATACTTGGGATTTTATGTAATACCCACTACACATTTTATGAACACCACTACACATTTTATTTTAAATAAAACCCATATCACACACACACACACACCACCCTCCCACCCCCGCTTATGTATATCACAGAATTATCCTGGACTAAGGTGTGAGACAATTTCTCACAGGAGGTCCTATCCAATTTCCTAGCAATCTGTAACACATGGAGGAGTGTTCTGTCACTGTGATACAGCTACCTCAGTTGTCAGTCTCACCCTAAATAGAGATAGCAAAGCATCATTCCCTGTACAATCTAAGGGATGTAGCTGCATTGCTCTCAATTTTATTTCTGTGTTAGTAAGAAATGAAGCATCTGAAATCCACTCGCAAATATCTGGCTCTCTTTTATAAAGCTTACACCACCACCTCTGATACCAGCACACTTAAGAATATTTTCATTTAAGGTTGAGGTTTTAACTCCGTCTGACCAAAGCAAGAACGTTTAGAGTTGTAACTATTCTTAACAGGCATCATGGGCAGTAGGCATAATACACCAGGGAAGACTTAGCCTTCCCCTGGCACTGCTGCCAACCCGCCACGGGACACCTGGGTTGTGGTGGCCCCACCCCTTCTGAGACCCCCACCTCCTCCTCCACTCCACCCCCTCCCTCCCTGAAGGTCCCCACTGCTCACCGCGTCCCTCCTCCTTGGTACAGGGAGAGCCAGCGGAGTGAGGAGGCTTGGCCAGGCGCTCTGGGGCTGGCAGCTTGGTGGGGGGGGGCCTTCAGGAGTGGAAGAAGCTGGCACTCGGGGTGCTAGCGTCTCAGGCCTGGCGAGGGAAGCCTTCAGGGCCAGGAGGGGCTGGCAGCTCGAGGGACCAGCCTGGCGCTTGGTGGGCCGGCGGCTTGTCCAGACACTGGCAGCCAGCAGCTTGTTATCTTGCTACAGTTTCAAGCTCAACATCGTGAAAAATCACCTCTGCTGCTCGTCCGAAATTTGGAGACTCCAGGAACACATGAAGTCCAAGGATAGTGACCACAGACACAATCACAAGTACAAAACTCTTTTTCTGTACTACAAGTTTTATTAAAGCAATAAGTAATATTACAGTTACCCATTCATACAGAAATCCTATAAAAACCCATGCAATGACTAACTGTAGCCTTATTCACATCCTCAGAAGATATTCTAGATTCTGATGGATCTCTCAGATGATCATCAGTAGAGGGATGGTTCCTGCTGGAGTTTCCTGTGGGGTCTTGCAGGTCTTGACTTTTACCCAACCAGGGAACCTCTTTTATATTGTTCTCACCTCACCCAACACATATGCATGAGGTTTCAGCCCTCTTTTCCTTATTTGTACTTCCACAGGACATGAATATTGGGTTGCCCCTTTTTTCATAGGTTGTTTCTTAGTTCCTTGTGTTCTCATTAGCATCTATGCACAACATGTACTCTGTGGTCAGGAAGGACATTCCATGATGTCACAGTCAGGTGTCTTGTGATCTTGTAAAACAAACAATGTGCCAACAGGCAACCTTGTGACCTTACTGCCATAGGGTTATTCCTAGGTCACCCACTCATGTCGAGCATTTTAAAGCCTACGGCATAGTCTGGCTAAGGTAAAAATTATACAGGCCTCAGCCTTTGCATTGCATGGTTCTTTATATATGTGTGGGTGGGTCCTGGGCACTGTTGGAAGACAGGGTACTGGGCTAGATGGACCATTGTTTTGATAAACTAACTTATTTATTAATTAAACAATTTAGTGAATTGAACTGATAGTTTCTAGGTCACTTTAAATTTTTAAGAACTAGTACCTTTCATCCTCATTTTTATTCATAGACCGGAAGAGGTAAACAAGCTCTTTTTCAACTCCAAAGTGGTTTCTTAACTTTAAATAAACTAATCATTGAACTAAACTAGTTAAATAAACTGAAATGAATATATTTTCTCTGTACCTACAGAAGGGGCTACGGCTAGTGAAAGCTGGTTTAGCACTTCAACAAACTCTAGTTCCAGGTGCTTAGCCAGTGACTTCTACCAGTTTAGTGGTTTCACTTTCTTTAAAACTTGACAGCAAACCTATACTGTTTACATTTTTATTTTAATTTATATGGTTTTAATAGATTATAGTAGGTTTAGGGCTTAATATAGGTTGTTACAATTTCAAATTTGATTTTTAAATAGGTTTATTTTAAAAAATAAAAAATCCATTTTAAGCAAAAAGCTGATTTTAAAAAAAATCTATTTTTATCCACACTGTCATCCTGAGCCTCTCAGTCCTGTCCTTGGCCAAAGCAGATTCTGACAGAAGCAGACCATTCTAGGAAACATATTTTAAATGTATTCAACTTTGACAGTTGTTGTCACTTTGCTACTTAATTTCCCAAAATTTTAGTGCAAGACCTGGGGTTCTCTTAAATGTAACTGGAGATTGTTTTACATGTCCTCACATCAGCTTCCCAAAGCTCAGCACAATGCAGCACTGACTCTTAAGTCAGCTCTCCAAAACTTCTGTAACTTACTAAAAATAACATGGTCGTTGATCAAAGAAATAATCTGAAAGATCAGACAGAGGTAAATTACAGTTGCATTTGGGAAGGTCTGATTGTTATATTCTCTGAGGGTTTTTTAAATTTTTCTTTTTTTCTGGAATACTGCACATGAAAACAGATTTGATTTTAAAGAAAATAATATGTAAGCTTTCTGCTAAAGGCAGGGGTACATACTTCACCATAGCAATTCTTTTGTCGTAGAACTTCTGCTCTGATAGCGGATGTCACAGCAGAAATAAAACCCAACTTGATTTCTATTATGTAGAAAACAGGATCAAATCAGTGCAGGAAATCAAATGCCTTTAATTTCTGTCAGGCTTTCAGACTTGGGTCATTCTGCCAGTTATTAAATGAACTTTGGTGTAACACATTCATAAATAAGAACGTTACAAATAGCCGATACTCATTATACTAGCAGAAATCAGAGACACTCAAGAATGTAGTAGTTTAAGGTGCATAATATTCTATTACTTTTTTTTTTTTTTTAAAAAGACCCCACAATATATCTCTAAAGAATATAGGGCTTGAGTCTCATTTGCATCAAACTCACTTTATGCTGCTCTGGCAATTTAAAGGCCTTTAATGTAATGAGAATAAAAGTTCCACATCAGCTTATGGTTATATACAGTATATTGTTGCATTTCTAAAATTTTAGAAAAAGCATTCCTGAAACAAATGTATTCATGTTTCTGATGAACATCTAAGCTAGACCTTTTAAATTGCAAAAATAAATTAATCATTTATTACTAAGATGCATCGTACAAAATACTACATTTTAAACAATAGTTAAACTCTTGCATGTAATCTTAGGCCCATATTCAAGTTTATCATGATTTTAGCATCAAATATACTTACAATTAATTACCTACAGTCTATTAACCTACTTATGTTCTTAGAATTCAAGTCATTTACTTTATATTAAACACATTTAAAGTGCATTTAATCTTAATGATAATAGACCATAAAAACAGATTTTTCTAATCAAAATATTTATTTCCATATTCTGTACTGATACTTGAAGCCTTATTTTTGTGAGTGGCTGGTCAAAAGGACACATGCATCTGTTTAAAAAATTAGTATTTGACATCTTATTTATTTTCACTTGTTTGCAATACTTGCTTGGAAGCTTGCAAATAATATTTCTTTCCCTATCTGTTGTTTTCCATTTGTAGCTGTATCAAGGTGGAGGACTTCTTTTAAAAATGTGAAGGTTATTCTCAATGAGGTTAATAACTCCTGTGATTTGTCATGTAGGTGTGTCATAAACAGATAGTTAAGGGTTAAGGTCTCTTTTACCTGTAAGGGGTTAACATGCAGTACCTGATGACCACCTGACCAGAGGACCAATCAGAGACAAGATCTTTTCAAATCTCTGTGGAGGGAAGCCTTTGTCTGTGTTCTTTGTTAAAGTGCTTTTTTTGGATCTAAGAAAGAACAGTCATGTCTCCAAGTTCTCCTGGAGTAGTTTCTACTAATTAATTGTGAGTATTAATTAGAAAGGCGAATTAGTCTTTTGAGTTGTTTTCTATATTTGCAATTGTGTGTTTTGCTAAAGGAAATTCTTTATTCCTGTTTGCTGATATTGCTTTTACTGAGAAAGGAAGGAGAGAGGATTCTCTCCAGAACTTAGCAAGGTTATACCCTATGAGTGTCCAGCTTGGACTCATAGAGATTCTGTATTTTCTTTTTATTCTTTAATAAATTCTTTTTTATTAAGGACTTGTTTGGTCTTTCCTTGGGTGGATTCTCAGGGAAAGAGAAGGGGGAGGTATCCCTCTGTACTTAGATCCCGGTATCTCTCCTAGGAAAAGGGAGGGGGGAGGAAGCAGGGGGAATGGTTTATTTCTCCTGGGTGTAAGAACTCCATGGATTTGGGGCTCTTGGAATCCCCTAGGATTTTGGGGAAGGACTGTGTCTCAATCCACATTTCCTGATTGAGTGGTGGCAGCTTACTAGATCTAAACTAGGATTTTAGTTTAGAGGAAAACCAAGTCAGGTCCCCACATTGGAGCCCAACAGTTCCAAGTGGGGGTGCAGACCATGACAAGGTGGTAAGACTTGGTAGCATTTGACATTTTGTGGAATTCAGGCACATCAGGAATTCAGCCCCAATACCATGGACTGCAAGATCAAATTTTTGCCAGTGTTCCTTTTAAAGAATATTGGCAGGATAAAATATGTAAAAGATTTTTAGAATTTAAATAGAAGAAAGGATATAGAAGGAAATACCTACATTTTAAGTAGCCCATATCCAAGACAAATTTGTCATAATACTAGTTGTTACAGTCATGCTGGGACAGATTATGCTCCATGTCCATATACAACTTCTTAATTTGTGAGATGCTGGCTAGGCTTGTTTCAGGGTTGATCTCAACATAGCTTCAGTTGAGTCAGTTTCCATTGTGTTGCTGCCATTGCGGATGAAAGTCACTACTCTATTAACACATGACCATTTGCCCTTCCTCCTAAATGCAATCCCATAGTGAACCAGGCTGTTTAAACTCATGTGTTATAAACTCAGCCTGTACAAAACCCACCTACCTGCACAAATAGCCCAGCATGGGTATATGGGCCTTAATTGTGAGGTATTTTCAAAGTGATCAGCTGCTTTTGGCCATGGATCTGCTATTTATACCATTCCTGATATGTTCCATATAAAGTCTTATCAAAAAATGTGAACACAGCCAGCAGTGTGAGTGCCACTGAAAATCGGCTCGCATGCCGCCTTTGGTACGTGTGCCATAGGTTGTCTACCCTTGCTCTAGTGGATAGATATTGTGGAAGTGATTGTCTTCATGACAGCGAGGGGAAGAAGTGGAGATGACCATTGTGACCTTTCAGAATTGGGAATACAGTGTCAGGAATCTGAAGAATTTGGTGAGGGACTTGCTTGAGTTTCAGGTCCTTTTTTGCCAAGCCAGAAATGGCTGTAGCCTTGGCTCCAGAGAAAATTTAGTAATTTTCACATTTCATAGAATCATAGAATATCAGGGTTGGAAGGGACCTCAGGAGGTCATCTAGTCCACCCCCCTGCTCAAAGCAGGACCAATCCCAAACTAAATCATCCCAGCCAGGACTTAAAAACCTCTAAGGAAGGAGATTCCACCACCTCCCTAGGTAACCCATTCTAGTGCTTCACCACTCACTGAGTGAAAAAGTTTTTCCTAATATCCAACCTAAACCTCCCCCACTTCAACTTGAGACCATTACTCCTTGTTCTGTCATCAGGTACCACTGAGAACAGTCTAGATCCATCCTCTTTGGAACCGCCTTTCAGGTAGTTGAAAGCAGCTATCAAATCCCCCCTCATTCTTCTCTTCTGCAGACTAAACAATCCCAGTTGATCAGTTCTGCACAAAATATTTTTTGTTAGATTTTTGCAGATAAAATCTGTCGTCATAAAGTACTTTGTTCCAAAGGGTGCCACTCTGTCAACTCTAATGAAGTCCATTTATTTTTCTTCTTTTAAAACTAACTATTTTTTAACATGCAAAGTGCCCATCTCTAGGTAATAGCTATGGAGAAAAGGGATAATTTTACTAGTTTGTTTTATAATAGTCTCTGAAGACTAAGTACCTGTGTTGGTTTATTGTTGGGTCCCTCTTTGGGGTATTTGTTCACTCTGAGGAAATTAGTTTTGTTGGAAAAACTTCATGTAAATTTATTTTGCACAAGAGAAATATTGAAGCAGATACTGCACCATTTGTCTTTTTCTGGTGATAATGGAGATGCATGTAAAAATGCCCATCTAATGTGTACAATACTACTTTTCTCCCAGATTTAAAAAAAAGATATTTATAAGATAGCCCTTACAAGCAACTTAGTTGTAGGGGTGAATAAAAATATGTGTGTAGCTACAGAACCCCTGTCCCTGTGCACCCTGTCCATTGCAACAAAGGAGGTATGTAACCGTTGGCCTTCTCTATGAAAACCTCCCCCTACTTGTACAGCAGAATAGCAATAGGGGAACCCACAGAGACCGAACAGGATTTCCCCCCTATTGCATATGGATTTCTTTGTGTGAGGGAGTGATATTAACCAGCTGAATTCCAGTCTAGTGCTCTATCCGCTATACCTCTCTGCCTCTTCAGTCAGGTTTAGCTGTGACACTGACCAGAATCTCTCAAAGTTGAGTCTTTCTTTGGGAACACAATGCTGACAGCAACTATGCAGATATAATTATCCTCATTTAGGGCAACATGTCCTTTATAGGTATGTGGGGAGAGGGAGAGGGAGAGGGAGTTGGCAACAGAAGTACCTATCCCAGTCAAATGATCTCCCCCATATTCTGATTGAGCTAAAAGGGTTCAATAAATGAGTACTGAAATGACAGAGGGAGAATGCTTATCATTGTTATGATTGTTATCCTTCTGAAATGAAAATACATTTAATTCAATGTTAGATCTAAATGGGATTAGTTTAATTGCAATTTGTGGCATCATTTTGACACTAAAGATCATAGATTACCCAAATCCCTCTAGTTTGAGGCTGGTATGGATTCAACAACTTCCCGCCCCCACCCCTCCACCCCCAAGGGGGCTCTAATGTGATCTAATGTGAAACTTACAATTGTGTTTATAATTCAGTAGTGAATCTCATTCCTTTTCTTAAAATGTAAGCATTTTAAAAGTTGTTAGACGGGCAGGAACTAGAAGTTTCATGACTTCAGAAGTTCTCTGTGCTCAAATCCCCTTTTTAACACACTCCCTTCAATTTTTGCATTTAATTAGGATCTGTCCTTTTGATACTTAAGTTAGAGAAACAATGAATTGAAAAGACATTAAGGTCTGAAAAGTGGCAGTGATGCTCAATGATGAGAGAAATAGAACTACACATTTCAATATAATCTAAAAATAACTGGGTGTACATTTTTGTGGATGTGCATTTTTATATTACTAATCAGATTGATGGGTCAAATAAATACTTAATTGAAAAGCCACTGAATACACACAAACGTGATCTAGTTAATAATGCAAGCTTTAAAAGTCTCTACATACTTTGCCAAAAGACATTAATCTGAATCATCAAGTAAATATTTATCTAAGGAGTTTTTAAGAGGTTAGTTATCTTAGAGCACTCCTTAGTATTAAAAAAGAAAATTCCTCAATGAAAAATACCTATGGAAATTAATCTATACAAATGCAAAAATAGTTTTTGAAGTCTTTGACTTAAGTCTATAAAAACTAGAAGAGCCACAGTTTAGACTGAGTATCGTTAGTGACTCATGCTTTAACTTGCTCTCTTATAAATTCTTCATGTGATTCAGGCTATTCAGTGATCTTTCATACATACAGTGTGTGATTCACTACTGCTTTGTTTCAGATTTACCATTTTTAAATGTACCTTTTCAGTGTACCTTTTTAAAAACAAATTGTGCAAAACTCAAGTATGGCACTTCAGTAGTCCTGATTCTCTGCTCCCTTATACCTTGTGTAGGTATTTACACATGTAAAAAGTGAATATAAAATTCTATCACAGGTTTAAATGAATGGGGAATTGTGATTTAATAGTGACTTGCTGCTAGCGACTTTGTACTAACTTTGCAAATGCGTAAATGACTATGCAAGGTACAAGGCAGGAGAGAACTGGATTGCATTAAGCAGAAAACCCCAAATTAATTCCAATCTTAACTTCTGTCTTTAATAGGCTTACATCAGGAATTAATTTGGCCCAGAGCTTGAGTCCAGATTTTCAACTTTAGCTCTGAATTCTTTGCTTTGTGGGTTTGACAGATGTGTAATAAAGGTATAATTATTTTAAATGATCTTAATATGCCATGGAAACTTTCTTCATATAAGGCTTTGCCATTTTCTTTTCTTTTGATGAGGGCTTGATTGTATGTTTCAGTTTCATGCCATTTTACATATAAACTGGTGCGATTCAGGTGCTTGTGTAGCTCTAGCTCAGATCATTCACCTCTAGGAAAACCTCATGCAAATAAGGTCCCCAAGAGAAATATATTAGATTTCAAGTTGTTCCTTTTGTTATTTCATAAACTGAGCCCAGCAGCTAGATCTTCGCTTTATTTGCAATGTTTGCTTAGCAGGGGTCCCAGGAATGAACTAAGAAAGTCAATGACTGATTCTGTCTGTTCTCTCTCCATGAGAGGTGGTCTCTTCACCTCACAGCTGAGGTTGCTCTTGAGGCATATAGGAAAAATAACTTTACAGAGGTTGGCTTCTATTTTGTAAAATGAATTCTTTAAACCTGAGTCTGGAGATCTTGCTGTGTTATATTAGTGGGTCATATAGTATAGCTTTCAATCCAGGCATAAGAGGGTTAAAAGAAAAATCATTTGCAGGCAATGTCCTTCATTCCATTATTACAAGCACAAGTATATACCAGAAAATATCTTCTTATGGTTTAAATAATGTCATAAAGACCCTTTCCTCACTTTGAAAATACAGTCGGACTGAACAGGGACAATTCACAGCAGCTGGGTAAGACTACTTTTCCTGCAGGATGCCATCTTGTGCTCCTCAAACTAAGCTTTCATATCATTTTTTAAAAATTTTCTAGCATACATGGTGATGAAGTTAATCCTTGTGATGAGACTATGAGAACTAAGTGTCTCCAGCCAGCCAGAAACAATGGGGCAGATTCTCTCCTGCACCAGAGCTCTGCTTAGGGCAGGGAAGATTGGGGTATAGGGGGGGAGAAGGGACATGAGGGTGCAGGCTATGGTGGAGCTGGGCCTGAGAACAAGGGATCCATAGTTTTGCTTAGGGCTTATAGACTTTAAGACCAGACGGAGCCATCGTGATCATCTAGTCTGACCTGCACATTGCAGGCCACAGAACCTTACCCATCCACTCTTGTGATAGACCCATAACATCTGACTGAGCTACTGAAGTCCTCAAATCATAATTTAAAAAGAGTTCAAGTTACAGAGAATCCACCATTTACTCTAATGTAAACCTGCAAGTGACCCATGCCTCATGATGCAGAAGGTGAAACAATCCCAAGGTCTCTGCCAATCTGACCCAGGGGAAAATTCCTTCCCGACCCCTAATATGGTGGTCAATCAGACCCTGAGCATATTGGTTAAACTCACTAGCCAGACACCTGGGAAAGAATTCTCTATAGTAACTCAGAGCCCTACCCATCTAGTGTGCCCATCACTGGGGATGTTTGCTATTAGTAGTTGCAGATGGGCCAAACTTATCAAGCTCAGTCTTGAAGCCAGTTAGGTTTTTTGCCCCCCCCCCCCCCAGTGGTCCCTTGGAAGGCTGTTGCAGAGCTACACACCTCTGACTGAGAAACCTTTGTCTAATTTCAGTACCAGAGCCTCACGGGGAAGTGTACAGAATGGAGCCATTTGGAGAGATCTACCCATCTTGCCCTCCCAGCTTCTGGCAGTCATAGGTTTAGGATCACCCCGAAGCGTGGGGTTACTCCCTGGCCATCTTGGATTATATCTAATGATAGTCCTGTCCTCCAAGAAAGTATTTAGTTTTTTCTAAACCCAGTTATTGCCATAGGATGTTGTAATTGCCAAAAGTATGAGTGCCATAGGGCAATTTTTAGAGTAGGTTTCACACACTCTGCCTACTATTTTCATTGGGTGACCCCTCGGTTTTGTGTTGTGTAAAAGAGTAAACAAACACTTCTCTATTCACTTGCTCTACACCATTCAAGAATTTATAGACCTCTATCATATTCCCCCTTAATAGTCTCTTTTCTAAACTGAACAGCCCTAATCCTTTTAGTCTCTTCTCGTATGGAAACCAATCCATACACTTGATCGTTGTTGCCGTCCTCTGACCCTGTTCCTGTTACACTATATTCTTGTTGAGATGGGCCTACCAGACTTAGACACAGTATTCAAGGTGTGGGTGCACCATGCCTTTATATAGTGGCATTATTATATTTGTTATTCCTTTCTGAATAGTTTTTAATATGAAGACCTATGATCCTAAAGTTGTCTGTAGAAGTGCAGTACCAAATGAAAATGATGATTAACTTTAAGAAATGTATCTTAACTTTATGTAATAAAATGACTAACAGGCGATATACACCAAAATCACAAGCTCTATAGACACAGACCATCCTGGGCAAGCTGCATGAGTGAGTAATTCTGAGAGCTGGAAAGAGCTGATGAGGTAATTCCTTAAATGTAAAAAAAAAACAAAAAACCACCAACTACAGCTTTAAGCCCTAACCCACACTTTTGTCACAAACTGCAGCTGGAGAGTTTTACTAATAGGAATCTGCAGAACATATGGACTGGAATGTGTCCCAGCATCAAGCACCTCAAATATGTACATTAAATCACTCAGCTTTAATACACTATTTACAGTTTGACTTATGAATGCATCATTGTATTTTACATTTCCAAAGTGAATATGTACAAAAACCCTGGAATCTTTATTGAGGGCAATTGATGCAAACATCAAAGACACCTAGACCAAAGAAAAATCCGTGACCATATTAGCTTGCAGCTCAAACACAAGAAGGATAGCATCTGTAAGTTCCATTTTATATAAAACAGCTTCAGCAAATTCTTTCCCTCTCACCCCCTATTGTATTTCCTGACTGCATCATCATGTAAGGAAGTAAGTATGTGAGCCTTTGAAGCCTTCACCCAAAACAAACAAGAGCCTTTGTAACTCAAAGTCTTCTGCTTTCTGACCACCCACAGAGAATTTAACAGGATATCTTCTTTTAAAGGCCACTGTAGGATGCTACTGGGGAAAATAAAGATGACAAAGCCCAAATGTAACCATTATATAATTTGTCTAGTGAAATATAACATTGTTGTAATCTAAACAGTATGCTAAGATTTTAATTAAGTTTTGAAGGGTCTGGTAATGTTCATTGACTGAACAGGATAAGAACAAGATTTATTGCAGGGCCATGTAGAAGACTCTTTTTCAGAAACAGGCAGAAATTTTGTTAGCGTCACTTTTCAGAACAGCAGCAGGCATTACCCTGTTTTTTGATGCCACTTCCAGAAACAATACTGCCTAAAAAGAGACGGTGACTACTGGCTGATGTAGCAGCTTTCCAGACAGCAACTTCCAGGAATTACATAATCAAAGCAACCCAAACAACATGGTATATATAGGGAGAGAGAGGTTTATGCCCAAGGTATACTAACTGAATGGACTAAGCATTAGGGTGCAAAATACTGAGGCTATGTCTACACTACTGCGGTCAAGCGACCTACGCTACGCAACTCCAGCTATGTGAGTAACGTAGCTGGAGTTGATGTACCTTAGGTCGAGTTACCGTGGGGTCTACACTGCAGGGGGCTGATGGGGGAAAATCTCCCATCAACTTACCTTACCCTTCTCATCGAGGGTAGAGTACAGGGGTCGACTGGAGAGCAATCTACAGTCAGGACCAGCTCTACAGTTTTCGCCGCCCCAAGCAGTGCACTGAATTGCCGCTGCAGACAGCGGGGGCAGTCCCTGTGCCCTTAGGGCAGCAGGTGCGTTTCCACAGCTGTGGCAATTCGGCGGCAGCTTCTATGTTTAGCTGAAGCCGCCGCGGACAGCTAAATATAGAAGCTGCTGCCGAATTGCCGCCACCGCGGAAATGCACGTCCCGCCCTAAGGGAACACGGACTGCCCCCGCCGTCCACGGCGGCAATTCGGCGTGCTGCTTGGGGGCAAAACAGGGACTGCCGCCCCTAGCACCAGCTTGGAATGCTGGTGCCTGGAGCCGGCCCTGTCTGCAGTTGATTTGGAGGGTCTTTACTAGACTCACTAAATCGACTGCCAGTGGATCGATCTCAGAGCTTCCATCCCAGCTGTAGTGTAGACCTGCCCCTCGAATTCCTGGAACCACAGATTCAAATCTTGGCATGATCAATTCAACTGGTCATTCTTGTGAGGCCATGTGTGAAACTTCATCTGTAACAATGTTAGAGATCCCTAAAGTACTTTACTTATCAGGTGTTTGCTTCCTCATCCTTCGCCAAAAATATTCTCCCCTTCAACTATACACAGTTTCAATCCTGGCAGTGACAATATTTCAGTGGTACTATCTAGTTTGCAAAGTACTTTGGGATCCTTCAGGATGAAAGGTCTCAAAGATATAATTTGTTTTGTATTGATAGTTAGAAGGCTGTTTAATTCCATTTTATTGACAAATAAGTATTTTATTATATGCAACTTGAAGCTTGTAAGAAATTCAAAAAAGTTCAGACTTAGTTGCCCCTACTTATAATTTATTATAAGATGTTTTATTGTAATAATTTGAGAGCATTTAAGAGAAAAATTTTAAAAATAAATAAAAATTCAAAGACACACTAACATGATAAAAATGCCATAAACTTTTAGAATGTTTTTAAATACAATTTTTAAGTTAATTTGGCATTCTTGAAAATAAGAATTAGAGTGCTGTTGGCAGAGTAGACATGGTGCTGCTGAGATAATGCTCAGACTAGGGCATAGAATTCCTACAAACTAGAGCCAGGTATAAGTGGAGGTTGTGCACTGACCTGCACTCAAATCCACAATCTTAACTGAACTACCCACCATCTCATAGCTGATGGCACCTTACATAAATAAAGTAAAAGTTGCCAAAAGGTGTCTGGCACTATACATAAAATAAAAATGTCAATAAATAATCATATACAGGGTCAAATGGTCCAACTGTAGCCTGCAATCTGTGACACAAACAAAAATAGGAAGCTAAACCATCGTTGATAAAATGACCCAAACAAGGAGGACTTAAAAGTTTCAAGATAGCAAAAGATGGATGACCTTAGGTGAGGAGCACCATAGCTTCAGGCCTTCTTAGAAGCCTCTCCTCTTCTGACTCTCATCTGGATCCAGATTAAATCTCAGGATAATGAGAAATTCTGCTCATGGGACACATGCAAAAATTCCTTTAAGGCATCCAGGTCCTAGATTATTAAAGGATTTTATATACTACAGGCATATGCTGTGTTTGTCCTCTATGTGTCACAAGAATAGCAGCCCTGTTGAGAAAGGCCACTTGCCAGCACTACATCTTGCAATAAATTCACACACAAATTTAAAAGCAGCAGGTGTCTGTCACTGTGAGGAGCCTGAGCAGATCCATGTCTAGCATCTAGAAGATATAATGGCAGAATGCAGCCAAAAAGGAGGAATTGAACTGTGTGTAAACCCACTTAGCAAGCAAGAACAAAAATATGCTCCAGGACCACTGTTACTCGAGAACAGAAGTGACGAAAAATTGGTTGTTGCACTGTGATTACTGAAATGAAATAGGCTGAATATATAAAATTGCAAATAAGGGGTGTGTACCACAGCATCTCAACTCTAGCAGTCAATACCATCACAATCCACACCTGAAAACCCACTGATGATAGTTAACAGAACATTTGCCTCGAAGGGCTAGCACACAATAGTGGTGTTAACCGGCCTCTAATAAAACATGAGAGACCATGTCCTCGAGGCTCAGTTGAAGCTTTAATATATATTGTCCATGTGAGCAAACCTCTGTAGGGTACATTTAAACCTCTGGCGAAATTCAAGATACACAGTTAAGGATTTTTGCATCCTGAATTAACACTTCACTCAGCAGACAGCTCCACATCAGTTATCCCATAGGAATGAATTAAAAAAAACAAAAAACACACCACACACACACACAGGTTATTCAGAAAATATTTTAAAAATTATAAATATGCAAAATGGCTGCAGGCATGCTAATTATTGCAAACAAATTGTAAGCATAATCACACCTTTACATATTTAAATTTTCATGCATTTTAGCCTCATTTGTGGAAAAGGGAATTAATACATTTTTATAAACACAAAACATTGTTGCATACAACATTTGTTATCATTTGCATTTTTTCCCTCCAGTAACACAATGTGATGTGCATCCACAAAACATCAGGTGAATGCCACCATTTTTCCCTCCCTCTGTTGCTGTTCTTACCACCTTGAGAATAGCTCACACTAAAACCAATGTTAGACACACAATTTCCCACCCTCTGACTCCTTTCCACTCGGAATTATTCCTAAAGGAAATATCTTGAATAAATATATTTTAACCACGAAGGAAAGTGCCAACATTTAAAAAAGAGATATCGATCCTAGAGACAGAGTTTCTCCTTGTTATAACCAGAAACTGATGAAATGCACAGTAGTGGGGAAACTGAAGGCCGAAAAGGTCCATTTTTCACAGCTGAACCTCAGATTTGCTTGCCTGTGCCTAGAAGTTCTAACCTCAGCCCTTCTGCATCTCTCCTCCTCAGTGTGGGCAGCTAAAAGAAAATAGACAGTCTTACCCAATATATATATTCCTTTAAATAAGTCAACGGAATGTTACACCTTATAAAGTCTCATGTTACTGAAAATATTTTATGGTGTTGCTTGAAATTGAATTTTGTTTCTCCTGTTATTGATGCATTCAGTTGCTAGCTCCTGTCTACTCAGGTGGAAAAATTATATTATGCACATCACAAAAGGGGGACAACGACTCCAGTAAGGTTTTGACAACTCAAAGGGATTCCTCTATTTATAAAATGTATATAAATAAAATAAAAATAATTTTCCAATAAACATTTTTCTTTTTGTCAGCACATACATGTAGTCCAGGGGGAAAAAAACAAAAACAAAAACCCACACCAAACCCCCATTTACAAAGCCATTCTGTTAATGGCAGAACACAGTATTTTCTGTTGTACAGAAGATCAGAGAGACTTTCAGGATAAAGCATTTTCTCAACAAAAGGAATTGGTGTAGGCTCAACCTATTGAAAAGAATCACTGACAATCTTAATGTATTCCTTTCAGTGAAACCAGTTCTGTGTGCTCCACAGAAGGCACATCAGCATCTTAAATAAGCACCCAGGTTACATACCCTTCCAGCTGCTTGTAAGCAGATGAGAGTGAAAACACTTAGAACCTGAAGGCTGAAACCAGCTGCTATCCTAGAAAATACCTTTGTTTCATAAAACATCCTTGTAGATCAGAATAAAAATAAGCATCTTCACAATTTGAAAGAGTCTTCATTCTTCTCAGCTAACAGAAGCGAGTTAACCTTTCACACTCGGCAATTTGGGTGATAGTCATGCAATGCTAGATTTCATGATTCTAAAGGAAAGGAAGGAGTGAGAGCAGCAGAATAAGGATAATGAGCTAAAAAAAAACAAAAAAAAAACAGGCTTTAACAAACAGAACTGATAGATAAAGTCTCATTGGGAGAAAAGCCAAGGGGAAAAAGGAGTTCAGGGGAGCTGGCAGTTCTTCAAGGAGACAATATTAAAGGCACAACTGCCAACTATTCTGATTCAAAGGAAAAAGGAAGAATAGTAAGAGGCCAGTATGGCTCCATCAGGAGCTCTTTAATAATGTGAAAATCAGAAGGGAATGCTACAAAAAGTAAAAACATTGTCAAATGGATAAGGAGGAGTACAAAACAGCACATGTATGTAGGGACAAAATCAGAAAGGCGAAGGCACAAAACGAGGTACACCTTGCAAGAGACAAAAGGCAGTAAGATGTTCTTTAAATACACTTACCTTTGTCTTTCTCTTACTCCTAGTGTAGGCCCTCTACTTAGCAAGGAAGGAGAGCTAATAATTGATGACATCAAGAAAGCTGAGGTGCTTAATGCCTGTTTTGCTTATCTACACTAAAAAGTAGAACCAGATACTCAACACAATATTAACAACTGGGGGAAGAAACACTAGGCAAAATAGGGAAAGAACAGGTTAAAGAATATTCAGATAAATTTGAGATATTCGAGTCAGCAGTGCCTGATGAAATTCATCCTAGGGTACTTAAGGAACCAGCCAAAGCAATCTTTGAGCTGTTAGCAATTATCTTTGAGAACTTCTTGAGGACAGGAGAGGTCCCAGAAGACTGGAAAAGGGCAAACATAGTACCTATCTCTAAAAAAGGGAACAAGGAGGACCTGGGGAATTATAGACCAGTCAGCCTAACTTGCATACCTTTGGAAAGATACTGGAGCCATTTATTAAACAATCTGCAAGCATCTGGAAAACAACAGGGTTATAAGGAATAGCCAGCATAGATTTATCAAGAAAAAAAACAACATGCCAAACCAACTTAATTTCCTTCTCTGATAGGATTAGTAATCTAGTGGATAAAAGGGAAGCAGTAGACATGATGTACCTTGGCTTTAGTAAGGCTTCTGATGCAGTTCCATATCACATTTTCATAAGCAAACTAGGGAAATGTGGTCTATATGAACTTACTATTAAGTGGGTGCACAACTGGATGAAAGATCACACTCAAAACATAAGTTACCAATGGTTTGCTGTCAAATTGGGAGGGCATATCTAGTGGGATTGTGCGGGGGTCAGTCCTGAGTCCAATACTATTCAATATTGTCATTAATACTTGGGTAATAGAGTAGAAAGTGTGCTTATGAAGTTTGCAGAGGACACCAAGTTGAGAGGAGGCTCAAGCACTTTGGAGGGCAGGACTAAAATTCAAAATGATCTTGATGAATTTGAGGCTTGGTCTGAAGTCAACAAGATGAAATTCAGTGAAGACAAGTGCAAAGTACTTCACTTAGGAAAGAAAAATAAAATGCACAACTACAAAGTGGGGAATAACTGTCTAGGTGATAGTACTGCTGAAAAGGATCTGGGAGTTATATCCCATTTGTGGTGCCCTCTGAGTGGTCAATGTGCTGCAACTGCAAAAAAGGCTAATAAGATTCTGGGGTGTATTAGTAGGAATGTTGTATGTAAGACATGGGAGGTAATGGTCCTGCTTTGTTCAGCACTGGGGAGACTCAAGCTGGAGAACGGTGTCCAATTGTGGGCACCACACTTTAAGAAAGACGTGGACAAATTGGAAAGAGTCTGAGGAGAGCAACAAAAATGATAAAAGGTTTTAGAAAACTGGGCATGTTTAGTCTAGAGAAAAGAAGACTGATAGGGAAACCTGATAGTCTTCCAATATGTGAAAGGCTGTTAGAAAGAGGCTGATGATCAATTGATTCTCCATGTCCACTTCTTTTAATGCAATTTATTGGCTGGAAACAAGAATGATGGCCACCACTATGTGGCCAGCCAACTCACCACAGACCACAAGTGATCCATGGATCACAGTTTGGGAATGTCTGATCCAGATCATTAGACATAGCTGCTCATAACTCTCAGTTACAAATACCATTTAATGATGCTGTGCAGCATTAAGTAAAAATATCCTTTCTAATTAAAGCTACATTTGTGCTTGAGTTAAACACTGGCATTTAATAAATCTTGCATGAGATGATCCTAAAGAAAAAACACACACTAAATATTTATTTTAATTTAAATGCTGTGTGACTCAAATGTTGGTAGCTCTAAGTCTCTCTAGTTATTATTCCAATCTCACAGATGGGTCAGGGTTCAGTGATCTTCTCCTTTCTCTCAGACTAAATTGCATAAAAATGCAATGAGTTTAGCAGACTGATTCTGCTACAGAGCCAGATCATAACTGGGGATGCAGCCAGCCTCCTCTTTTTCCTCCCACATTTAGTCACTTGGTCCATGAGAACAGTGTGGGCTTGCCTGACTTTACACTATCCCACTCCCAAGTCACTATGAAATCATTGTTGAAGAGATGCTTAGCATCGCAGGCATCTCAGCAGGAAAGGGCCTTTTTTTCCTAAAGTGGGCACCCCGCCCTCTCTTTCCTCTTAACAGCAGAGTTATATGTTGTAAAGTATGTAGCCATTCAGATTAATAATGAGAAGAGAGCACTGATCCCCCTGGACTTGGTCCATTTTAAAACTATGAGAACTTGGATTTCTTTCAGTTACTGAAAAAAATGAAATGTGAGGAGGGAAGGGGAAGTTCACATACACATCTCTTGGGAAAGAGAAAACTATGGAGACATTTATTATGCATATTTGAACCAAATTTTCAAAATGCCTTCAAGCTACCCAGATTCGTGCATCCAAATTTGTACCCCCAAGTTATTGCTCCTACAGATATTTGAATGCTTAATTTTGGGCACTTGTGACTACACAATTTGCATCTACAAATCCACATTCTCGGCAAGCAAAGACTACTCACACAAGAACATGAAGCAAATTTGAGCACATAAGAATAGATACTGCTTTTGAAAAATTTGGCCTTATAGGTATAATTTTCCCCAGTATATGATTTTATGATTAGCAACCTACTGTGGGAGACGAAGAGCTGAATTCTTTGTCAGACATATGCCTGATTTCCACTGGTTTCAGTGGGCAGAGCTTAGCCATAAAAATATACAGAAAAATAAAGACATCAATTACTCATCAGAAAAAGCTAATGTTTGGGAAAAAACACTATTGATAGAAGTTAGTAAATTGCGATCTGCTCAAACAAAAAGATGGGCCTACAGGGAAGATATACACAAAATGCAGTGATAGTGGAGCAAATCCTTCTTTTCTCACCTTCCACACCAACTTCAAGTAATCAGGCAGATTGAGGACAGAATAATCTTTCCCCTCCTTCACTTTTCACCTCCACTCCTCCCCACACTTAGGACTGCAGAAAGGGAATGGAGCTGCTCCATAGCCACAAAAAGCAGTATAGAATGAATCCTCAGCCCTTGTTTTCCCGCATGCTAGGGAAGGCAGGGGGTGGAGGGGGCGGGGAAGCCATGGGGAAATGACCAGGGGATTCTGATTTCTGATCCACCTGTCCCCTCCACTGAGCTGGAGGAAAAATGTGTCCATAAATGCAAATCCTAACCTTATTCTTCTCGAAATGCTATAAAACAATAGAAACAAAAAATGTGCTAGCAGTCTCTTTTGGCCTATTGTTTCTTTTACTGATCTAGTGAAATTTCATTATTACTGCAATATCTGAAGGTATTACTCAGTACTTCACTTCTTCTATTGTTGTGCGCACCACAAACAAAAATGATGGTTTTGATTTGTTTGTTTAAATAAAAGCAAGTTCTAGTTTGGTAGCATATTCATTTCATTCCCCCCCCCCACCACCACCACCCTTAAGAAAATCCAGTTTTTCCCGTACATTCTTTTATTAAGTACGTCAATTCAGTTTTTGGTGGGAAGAAATGGTTGCTTAGTCATGTTCGTCTATTGATTCTGAAACAAAGCACAGGGCTGGCCTTACCATGAGGCGAACTGAGACGGCCGCCTAAGTGCCAGACTGTGGGAGGGGAGCCACTAGGACCAAGAGTGTAGAAAACTGTGTCTGCTGCTGGTGCACATGTATTCTCTCTGCTCTAGCTGCACAGAGATGGAGGAGTGCTGTGCTGGAGGAAGGAGGGCACAAGAGACATAACAGGCAGACAGGAGAAAAGGTGAGAGGGAATAACAGAAAGCAGCAGGAACTGCTGCGGGGTAGAGGAGGAACCTCTCTAGCACCCCCAGGAGCCTAGACTGATTAACAACAGCTTCTCAGGGAACTTCCTGTTTCCTGCTGCTTCCCTGAACCCACTTGAGGAGAACAGGCAGTCAACTGAAGTAGTAAAAGCGAGTTAGGCCCTTAAGACGCTAATATCTTCTCTTAGCCCTGGTCTACACACAGCCCCTGGTTCGAACTAGGGTACGCGAATTCAGCTACGTGAATAACGTAGCTGAATTTGAACTACCCTAGTTCGAATGACTTACCGTCCAGACGCCGCGGAAGCGAACTCCGCGGCTCCAAGGTCGACTCCGGCAACTCCTCCTGCCGCGGTGGAGTACCGGAGTTCGAACTATCGCTTCCGGAGTTCGAACTGTCGCGTCTAGATCAGACGCGATAGTTCGAACTCCGGAAGCAATAGTTCGAACTCCGAGAAGTCGAACTCGCCGCGTCGACCCGGCGGGTAAGTATAGACGTGGCCTTACTCAGGCCCTGCTACCAGCCTGCTTTTTTGTCCCCTTCAACTGAGTGTTGAGAGCCACTATAGCTGGCACAGAACAGCAGTCATGAGTGAAAGAAGAAAACGCCCCTCTGGGGCAGCATTCAGAAAAAGAAAGAATGCAAAGGAAGCTCTTCTATCTAAGCAGGAAGGAGTTCTCCTGAGATATATAAACACAAATGTTCATGGTGAGCCTTCTGGCCCCAGTGAGGATGTGAGTGGTGAGGAGATGCCTGATCTTCCAGTTAGTCAGAGTGCAGGTGACCTGGCAGCTACTACAGCATCCATATCTCCATCTCAAATGGATGTAACCATGCACATTCCTGAGGAAAAGTGTAGATCAGAGAAGAGTGTGGTGGAGGCACGAGAAACAGCTGCTGCTGAGTTTAGTTCCTTAAGTCTAGATGACCCAGGACTGTGGACCCACTTGAGCAGTAGCCTGAGGGACTTCCTTGAACTGCATGGACCACAGCAAGTGAAAAACTTCATGTTCCCCAAAGACAATGAAAATAGAAGTTTCCATCCAACACATTACTGGCGTGAAATCCCCAATGGTGACAAAGTGGAGAGGCCATAGCTTATGTACTCAAAAACCCAGAAAGCCGCATACTGTTTTTGTTGCAAACTCTTCCAGTCTAATCTTCCAGCCACATTGGTTTCTACAGGAACAAAGGCCTGGAAAAATCTGCTAGAAATCTGACATGCCATGAGAAGGCAGCAAATCACCAGAGAACATTCCATAGGTGGAAAGAGCTTGAGATGAGACTAAGGTTAAAGGCCACCAGAGATGATCAGCATCACGAGAAGATTGCATCAGAGTCTCTTTACTGGCAAAATGTTCTGAAAAGGCTCATTGGCATTGTGAGAATGCTTGCTACCCAAAACCTAGCACTGTGTGGCACTTCAGATCAGCTGTACGTGCCAAACAACTGAAACTTCCTTAAAATTGGGGAGCTGATGGCGGAGTCACCACTCAAGAAATGTACACACACTACCTTGGAAAAACCAATACAAAATGAGATCATACAGTTACTAGCAAGAAAAGTCAAGCAGAAGATTGTGGCAGAACTGAAGTCAGCAAGATATTACTCCGTTATTCTGGACTGCACACCTGACATCAGCCATATGGAACAAATGACTGTAATGGTACGTTTTGTAACAGAAACTATTGAAAATGTCTCTGCAATGGTGACTGTTCAAGTATTTTCTAGAATTTATTGACATTGATGATATTACAGGAGCTGGTATGACAAATGTGCTTCTTAAAAACCTAGAAGATATGGGAATTGCAATAGCTGATATGAGAGGTCAGGGCTACGATAATGGTGCAAACATCAGAGGAAAGAAGAGGAGTGCAGACATGGATCCAAGAGTTAAACCCTCGAGCTTTTTTTGTCCTATGCAGTTCTCATTCATTGAACTTGGTGGTCAGTGATGCAGCATCACTTTGCACTTTTTTTGTCCTATGCAGCAATTTTTAAAATGTAATTCAAAGCATCTATGTATTCTTCTCTGCATCAACTCATTGATGGCAAATTTTGAAGCAACATCTGGGAACATCCTCTCTGACATTGAAACCACTGAGTGCCACATGACGGGAAAGTCAAGTGGAGGTGATAAAGCCTATCAAACACCAAATTGGGAAGATGGATGATTCCACAGTTGCCATTATGGAGGATAATGCTATGACAGGAACTGTTCGTAGGAAGATAGTGCCAGAAGGAAATGGAATCACCAGAAACATACATAACTTCACATTTCTGTGTGGCTTAGTGTTGTGGCATGACACTCTGTTTGAAATAAATGTTGTAAGCAAGAGACTCCAAGGTGTTGACTTTGATATATCTGGAGCAATGGAACAACTGGACAAAGCAAAGTCATACCTACAGTCTTACCGGTCAGATGAGGAATTTCAAAACGTTCTGAAGAGTGCACAGAAGTTGACAGAGAAACTTCACACTGAAGCTATTTTCCCACCCATTCAAGAATACCAGAGTCACCGAAGAAGAGGACATTGTGATTACGAGGCACGGGATAATCCCATAAGAGACCCCAAAAAACAATTCAAAATTGAATTCTTTAACCAGGTGCTAGATTGTGCAATACAGTCAGTTGAAGAACATTTCATTCAGCTCAAGGAACACAGCAGTATATCTGGGATGTTGTACAATATTCCAAAACTCCTCACTATACCTGAGGAAAACCTACACCAGCAATGTAGGGCACTAGAGACAGTGTTGACACATGATGACATGCATGATCTTGATGCGAGTGATTTAGGTGATGAACTGAAAGCCCTTTCAAGATACATTTCAACAGAATCAACTCCAAAGGCTGTTCTAGAATATATGTGCACAAATAAGATGACCATCCTCTTTCCAAATGCCTCTGTTGCTCTGCGCATACTTTTAACACTTCCTGTAACAGTTGCCAGTGGAGAACGCAGTTTCTCCAAGCTGAAGTTAACACATCTATGCTCCACAATGACACAGGAGAGGCTGGTCAGCCTTGCAACCATCTCAACAGAGCATGAGCTGGCCCAGACTGTGGACCGTCAGCAGGAAGCAGTTCAAATCTTTGCAACCAAGAAGGCCACAGAAAGAACCACTTTGATTATTCAAACAGATAAAAATGCCAGTGTTCACTATGCAGACAAGAAAAGTTAACTTTCAAACGCCTGAACAGCAAATGTAAGTGTTACTTAACATTTTTGAACAAGGCATTTTAAGTTGTTAGTTCTCCTTTATTGGGGTAGGTAGCACAGCAGTACCATGAGGGTAGAACTGGAAGACGACAGAATTGAGACCTTTCAAAGTTTTGGCCCAAGCAAGCGGGCATGGGGGTGTCACTTGAGCTCCCCGCCTCAGGTGCCAAAATGTTGTGGGCCGTCCTGACTGAAGATAACAGAACAGTGATTTGCCTACTTCATGCTTTAAAAAAGGTTTAGTCTCGTGATGTAGGAATGAAATGGGAGATTTGAGTAATTTTAATTGCCCAATATTCTGTTCAACTGGCATACAAGTCTGAAAGTTTAGGAAGAACATCAAACCACTCATCTAATCTTTATTCAAGGCAACCTGATGCAGATAGTGTGACAAAAGTCTGAACTCTAACTGGTGGGAGTTAGTATAAGATACCCCAGTTTTGGAAGGGATAACAACTTGCCTCTATCAGAGAACAAATACATGTAGGTGTCCTTATTTGATCAAGTATCAGAGGGGTAGCTGTGTCAGTCTGGATCTGTAAAAGCAGCAAAGAGTCCTGTGGCACCTTATAGACTAACAGACGTATTAGAGCATGAGCTTTCGTGGGTGAATACCCACTTCGTCACTCTTTGCTGCTTATTTGATCAGTTTGACAGGCCCTCAAATAAAAGGACAAGTTTGCCCATCATTAATGCAGAGCTACTTGAAACATTTCTAATATAGATCTGTCTCAATCAGGCCCACCCAACAGATATGTAATACCCTGGCTCAAAGTGTAAATAATACAAGACTGTTGCAATTTCCTGTCTCATCTGTCTGGTTAATGGATTTTTTTGTAATGCTTTAAATTAACAATATACAAAAGTGGGATTAATTAGGGTCTAACATTGCTGTGGGTTAGTGGGTTATACAGTCCTGCAAAGTATACTGCCTTTTAGGGATTCCATTTGGGATCTGAAATTTTCTAAAATACTACACTATTCGATAATCAGTTAATCAAAGCCATTTGAGAATATTCATTTACACTGCTATATTACTTCAATGTACAAAAATGTGCCTCCTGTGGCCTTAAGGCTCATACATAAAAATTACTACAAAAAACAAACATATCTATACATCAGTTGAATCAATGTAACTAACATTCCCACCCCTCAAAGCTCCCTGCACAAGAAATGGGCTTTGCAACATGCAATGGAAGTCAACTATTTTAGGCTGTCTCCAACAGAAGAGAAAGAATTCCAGAGTAGGAGTTTCTGCGCGGAGAACATTCTTTTCCCCTCCATGTCCCAAATGAGTGGCTAGATACAAAAAAAAAGTAGTCTGAGGTACACAGAACCCAAGTTTCTAATGACTTCTACAGATTTTAAAAATATCTTCAATTGCACCCCAGGGGAAAAAAGAAAAAAAAAACCCACAGGAGTCTGGGAAGAAAAACTGTAATATATTCCATCTATGAAACACCTGTAAGTAGACAGAAAATTCTTCACTAGCTGAAGTTTGAAGGTTGAAGGATCTTGACAGGTAGCCCCAGTGCACTGAAATACAAAGGAAAAAAGCATATAAGCAAAAAGGTTGCAACCTCCTTGCCACACAGTGTTTGGGGGAAAAAACAAAACAAAAAAGCACTCTCAGCCACCAGATTATCAAGATGTGGCAAAGGAACTACTAGGACTCCTCGATTGCAAATTTCAATAGGCATTGAAGAAGAAATAGGCATTCCCTCCTGGTCAGTGACAGCTATCAGACACCACAGCCATCTCCTTGGGTTATTCCCCATCAGACAACCAGTATCACCTTTGGTCTGATCCAAAAACAGATTCAGCCAGCTGACTCTAATCCAACCCCAGTCTCATCCAGGCAGCAGGAAAGTTGAACAGCTGCATCACCAACATAGTTATGTTGAGGCAATTTAAGATGCAGTGCTAGTACCCCTGGCAGTTTCACATACACATTGACTGATACTGCTTGTCTACTGAACACCACTTGGAAGTTAAAAAGTGTAGGTTTTGATCAATAAAGTTCTACATGACTTGGGACCTTGTTCTCTAGGAGACCACCGCTTATCATCATTACTCCTGAGGAAGCTCTGCACCACTACACAATGCAGAATTTGTGCAGAAATTAATGTTGTGTGCGCAGAATTTCCTTCTCTCCCCTCAAAAAAGGGCTGCAGAGCTGCTGGCTACCACTATGGGCCGTTGGACCCAGCAGAGTCCATCTCCCAAATAGAAGACACTGCAGGGAGCAAGGGTAGGGAGCTAAAAAGTTCCTGGCAGCAGCAGTTCTCAGCATGCCCTGAAGGAAAGAAGTGGCATTCAAGAAACTCTATCCAAGCCCAGGACCCAGCATCAGGCTGTTTCTCCCTCTGGATCCCTGGGCTCTGGGGAAGAAGAGGGTCAGAGAACTGGAAATGGGTTGTCATAGGGATTTCTTTAACTCTCTACTCCTGAGGGAATTTTTTGTGTGTCTGTATTTTTACAGACCTACTTGCTGACCGGTATTTTGAAATACATTACTAAAATAATTGAAACTGGCATGACTATATATAGTGTTATTTTGACAAATAAAATATGAAGATTTTAAAATATTGTGTGCAGAATTCCCCCTGGAATACCCCATGTTATATCGCCAGTGTCACAATTAGCAGAAGTGATCGAGCTGGAACAGCCTCAGAGTAGATGGCTGATGTGTGGAAGAGGTGTTGGTAGAGCCTTTACCATATGAGGGGCATTTGATTCTGAAGCTGTTTTCCTGCCTCAGTCCATTAGAGCCTGGATGTGTTAATCTTCAAAGCACATCTTGTCTTATCTTTATTCCCAGGTTTTTTATTGGAGTTCTGATTGAAAGATAATGGGATTATATTTATTATTATTTTCTTGTGCAATTGTTATTTGGAAATTCTGGATGCACAATTTGTCTGTGTTCAATGGCAGCTTGGAATTATTCTTAGTTTTGTTTACTGTATTGCACAGCATCTAGAATGAGTGATAGGTACTTTATGGATCCAAAAAACAAATGAAATTAAAATACATTAAAATGGGCAGGCAGGATGGCAAGATAGAGCCCTACAATACTGCACACAAAAGACCTTTTAAGTTAGTTCTCCCCTCAGGATCAAACATAATATCAGCCTTTCTGCTATGGTCAACACTTGATTGTTGGCCAGTGCTAGAAGCAATTACTCACCTAACAAGGGGCCGACTTTCCCATGCCCCAGCGAGTGCTCAACTCCTGGCCTTGCCCCACTCTACTCCTTCCCCCAAGTCCCCACCCTGCCTCTTCCTACCCCCATCCCCTCCCCTGACTGCACTCTTGCTCCTCCCCCCAAAGCCTCCTGCACACATGATACAGCTGATCGTGGCAAGCAGGAAGCAATGAGGAAGGGGAGGCTAATAGGGGGCTGCCCCGTAGGTGCTCTATCTCCAGAGCACCCATGGAGTTGACGCCTATGCTTGCACAGCCTCCACCATACCCAGGCCTAAAATCAGATTGAGAGGGGTTAAAGAAATCTGGGGACTCCAGATTTGTGTGTTGAAAATACTGAAGTAGGACTAAAACAAAACAGATGGCAGTACACTGCCAGATCCAAGTAATTCTAACCTATTGCAACAATTTAAAAAAAGAATATTTGCTGACTCTATAGCAGTTCTCAGCCCCTAAATGTCAAGAGCACAGCAATCTCAAGGAAAGAGACAAATACATTTAGTGGCCACAGACTTTCCATAAATCCCATGGATTTGGGAGCTTACTACTTGTCCTCTCCAAGCAGCAAAGTGAAATTTACTAAAAATCTTAATCCCTGGAGTGCTGAGACAGCACTTCAGAGCTCCAAATTTTCATGTATTTCACTTGACTGCCAGCACACTGAACTCAGCAGAGAGGCACAGCAGGGGAGGGCAACACAAGAGCAAAGCGTGGGGGAGGGGTAATGACTGCATAAGGGCTGCAGTGAAGGTGAATGTAGAAAGACAAGACAGATTAGTAGCAGAGGGGAGAAAGAAATAGTGTGGGAGGTAAGTAGAAAAAAAATAAGGATACTCCTAAAGGGAATTCTATGTCAAAAAAATTAAAAATTCTGCACCAAAACATTAAAATTCCACGCACTATATAAGATCTGCAACTTTCTGCAAATGTTATTTGTCAAATAAATGTGGAGGCTCCAGCATGGCATTGGGGAGCACAGGCCACTGGTTGCACAGAGGTAGGAGATCACTGTGCAGCGCCCCCTCTTCCCCCCCGGGACATGGACCCAGCGGAAAGGTTGCCCCCAACCCTGACACAGTGCAAGGACCAGGCCTGCCCCAGAAACACCCCAGAGCCCTGCCTCTCTGTGCCAGGTGCACCAGGTGTGGGCAGGCAGGCTCAGCAAGGCAGGACCCAAGTGTGGAGGAACTTATTGTGGGTTGAGAGGGTTCTGTGTGGGGCAATCTGGGTGTGCGAGGGGCGAGATCTTGATGCAGAGGCTTGTTGGGGGGTTCTAGGTACAACGGTAATAGGACTCTGCAGGGAGGTCCTTGTGAAGGTGGTTGGGGCTTAGCAAGGCAGGTCTGGATGTGGGGTGCAGATGCTGGGGGAGTCAGGCTCAGTGGGGTGGGGATCCAGGTGCAGCTGTTTGGGGCTCAGTAGGCTGGGGATCTTGGTTCAGGTGGCTTGTCGGGGTGGTCCAGGTGCAGGGGGAGTGGGGCTCAGTGAGAGAATTGAGTATGAGGGGGTCTGGAAGCATGGGAGTTGGGTGAATGGGGGGGAGCAGCTCCCTGTACAGTAATCCCTTCCCCTGTGGCTGAGGACAAAAGGGTGCAGGAAACACAGGGATGAGGGAAGTTTGCAGAGCTTCCTACAGCCGGGGAGAAATCTGGAGGTGGGTCTGACCTGGCCCTGGATGCTATGCAGGGGAAGAGGAAGTCCTGTCCTTCCCAGCCTAGCTGGGAGTAGCAGCTGAGCCTGATGCAGCCACCAGCTGGGTCTTCCCAAAATCCCATCCTCTACCTCACAGTGATTTACCTCTCTGCCTGCTGTCTTGAGCACCAGAAACATACTGCTGGGTAGGGTCACATGACCGCTTGTGGCTTCCATTTGCTTCCCCATCAGAAAGCCATTTTTCTGCAGGGAAGCAAAGAAATCTGCTGGGAATATGAATGCTGCACATGAGCAGTGGTGCAGAATTTCCCCAGGAGTAATAAGAATCAAGTTAGAGCATCTGCTCACTTACCTGGGAATCCAGCAGATTCTTGCTTCTCCCTCTCCCCCCACCCACTCCGCTTTCAGCTCATTGCTTTTTCTGGGTTCCTATTTTTAATCATCTCCCTCTTCTTTGCTCTCTCCCTGTATTTATTTACTTAGGATGGTGATAACGAGAGCCCTTAAACACTCAGAGGGTTCCAAGTGAACATTTTATTTAGTTTTAAATCACTTGGGTTCACAGCCCTTCCCCTTGTGTTTTGGTTCATTTTTTCAAAGAACGCCAAAGGAAAAAAAGCAAAGCAAACACACAAATCAGTCCTTTAACAGGGCTTCAGCAAAGTTATACATCAACTATGGGCCATACAAAAAGTTCCCAAAACTTTTACTGAACATTTTGAGTAACTCGGATTGAATACGAAAATTATAATGGAACCTGAAACTAGATGAATGTTGACTACCTTTTTTGTACTGTTGGGACATTTTGCACATTAATACTGATTGGCTTCTCTCTTTTTTGTGAGAATCTCACAAACACTGATGAATGTGTCTTCACTGTATCCTTGCGGGGTATGAAAGGATCATCATCATCATCATAAAAGTGAACGAAGCACCAGAGAGATTAAGCGACTGGCTCAGGATTATGCAGGAAATCTGACACAGAGCTGAGAAATGAAATCAAATCTCTGGAGGTCCCAGTCCAGTGCCTTAATCACTAGTCCAACATCCTTCCCTTAGTAATAACTCCTGGTCGCGGAGTTTCCAAATGCTAGAATGGGAAACAGAAATCAGCCCCCTTCAGCCCCACTGAAAATAAATGGGACATGTTGCTATTTTTAGTTAAGGCCAAAAATTCACAAGTGAAGTCCTGCTATTCCTAGAATCGTGAGCAGCTTTAGCCCATACACCCACACAGAGAGCTTAATATTGCAATACTCATAAAAGTAACCAAGAGCTAGCAACACAGTATCATCAATGGTCTGGCAGATGTACAGATAAAGATTGTTCATATTAAATGGAACTAACATGATGTATGCCAGTTTTCACCATGATCATTTGGCTCATATATTGCATCCCTGTCCACTACCTTTTATCTGTTTCTCTTCACAGACTGATCTGTATTTTCCTGTGTCTGTAGCTCAATTTGTGCACTTCCATAAAGATACGCAATCCAAGTGGAAGGCTGGTGTAGTGACTAAGGTACTAGCCTGGGTCTCAGGAGAGCCAAATTCATATGCCTGCTTCACCACAGGACTTCCTGTGTGACCCTGAGCATGCTTCACTACTTAATAGTACTTCCCCTCCTCAGAGGGGTGTTAGGAGTATAACTATATTAAATATTGTGAAGGCACTCATTTTGGTAATGAGGTCCTAAAAGTATAACAGATAGATAACTACTTGGTCACTACATGCCTGGACTTGATTTAAAGGAGAAATCATATAGGCTTTACATCTCATCAACAATTAACTAAGGCATCCAGTACCCACATCCAGGGCCAGTGCAAGGATGTTTCGCGCCCTAGGCGAAACTTCCACTTTGCGTACCCCCCCCCCCCCACACACACACACACTTCCCCACCCTGAGGTGCCCCCCCCACAGCAGCTCCCCACCCCCACCCTGAGGCACCCTCCCCGCCCCAGCTCACCCCTGCTCCGCACACGAGCACCGCAAGCACGCCGTCACTGCTTCATTTCTCCCGCCTCCCAGGCTTGTGGCACCTAAGCTGATTGGCGCCATAAGCCTGGGAGGCGGGAGAAGTGAAGCAGCTCACCCCTGCCCCGCCTCCTCCCCGAGCACGCCGTGGCTGCTTAACTAAATGCCGGTGGCGACTGGGGCAGCCAAAGATCCGGCCACCGCGGTCGCTGCCAAAGAAAATGGCGCCCCCCAAATCCCAGCGTGCTAGGTGACCACCTAGGTCGCCTAAATGGTTGCACCTGCCCTGCCCACATCTACACATATTGTGTGATACACTAGATACAAATACATTCAAACAAGTCCAATAATAAGATTATAAACATTAACTCCTATTGTTATTACAATAAGTTATAGATCATAAAAAGACAATGAAGGAGCACAAACAGCCTACAGTTCATGCTGAAAAGATTGTGCACATTAATATACCAGTTTGGCTACAGTTTTTCCAGTGCACTAATTTATAAGTGTTGGTGAGAGATTTGTAGAAACTCCAAGGTCTAGTAATGTTACTGTTAATAATGCCCTCATATAAATTCACAGTACACCCAGACATTGAATACTGTGTGCAGTTCAGGTAGCCCCATCTCAAAAAAAAGATATTAGAACTCAAAAAAAGTACAGAGAAGAGCAACAAAAACTCATTTCTTGGGGATGTTGTGACGGCCAAAAGTATAACTGGGTTAAAAAAAATATAGATATGTTCTGGGGGGGTGGGATAGGCCATCACTATGTATTAGCCAAGATGGTCATGGATGCCACCCCATGCTCTTGGTGTTCTTTAACCTCTGACTGTCATAAGATGGGACTAGATGACTGGGGAGGGATCACCTGATCATTGCCCTGTCTGTTCATAACTTCTGAAGCATCTGGCACCAGCCAGTGTCTGAAAACAGGATACTGGGATTAGATGAACCATTGGTCTGACCCAGTATGGCCATTATTTTGTTCCTTTTGGCTGATAAAGCTATGTGAATGTATTCTTTTGCATGTTTGATGTACTTCACTTTCAAAGCAGGTAGATATTGGGGGATAAATCTATCGGAGCATCAAATACCTTGCTCAGTATTTTTTCAATTGCTTTCAAAAATTTCTTCTGTAAAGGGCAGGACCATGTCATGCATGTCAGATGATACATGACATGTGGGGCACAGAGGCAATAGCTTACTGAAGGAGTATTTTTCCTTATATATAGTAAACATGGTAGCAACATAAAATACATAACTCAGATACAGAAATGACAAACAATATTCAGAGTAGTTCAGGTGTGTATCAGTCTATTATACAGTCACATAATTCTATAGATAATATCTTATTGGCATGGTGACCTTCATTTATATAACTGACAGCCAGTTAAGGAGAACAAAACAAACACCCCTCTACATATCTATGAAGGCCACCATGCCATTAAGATCTTTTCTAAATCTAGTTATTGACATTGATAACAAGTGCTCCCAAGTCCCACAGTTCTGTGAACCAACTAACATACAAAAGCAGCAAAGAATCCTGTGGCACCTTATAGACTAACAGACGTTGGTCCTCACCCACAGACAACCTGCCAACTTGAAGCATATTCTCACCAGTAACTGCACACCGCACCATAGTAACTCTAGCTCAGGAACCAATCCATGCAACAAACCTCGATGCCAACTCTGCCCACATATCTACACCAGCGACACCATCACAGGACCTAACCAGATCAGCCACACCATCACCGGTTCATTCACCTGCACGACCACCAATGTAATATATGCCATCATATGCCAGCAATGCCCCTCTGCTATGTACATTGGCCAAACTGGACAGTCTCTAAGGAAAAGGATAAATGGACACAAATCAGATATTAGGAATGGCAATATACAAAAGCTGTACGAGAACACTTCAACCTCCCTGGCCACACAATAGCAGATCTTAAGGTGGCCATCCTCCAGCAAAAAAACTTCAGGACCAGACTTCAGAGAGAAACTGCTGAGCTTCAGTTCATCTGCAGTTCATTTGACACCATCAGCTCAGGATTAAACAGACTGTGAATGGCTTGCCAACTACAGAACCAGTTTCTCCTCCCTTGGTTTTCACACCTCAACTGCTAGAACAGGGCCTCATCCTCCCTGATTGATCTAACCTCGTTATCTCTAGCTTGCTTCTTGCTTGCTTATATATACCTGCCCCTGGAAATTTCTACTACTTGCATCTGACGAAGTGGGTATTCACCCACGAAAGCTCATGCTCCAAAACGTCTGTTAGTCTATAAGGTGCCACAGGATTCTTTGCTGCTTTTACAGATCCAGACTAACACAGCTACCCCTCTGATAACTAACACAGAAATCTCTATTGCCAAAAAAAGTCATATGGGTTCTTGACTTAAGAGGGAAGTTAAAAATACAGGCAGAACAGACAGACTTGTTAAACAGAAAGCAGAGTAGTTTTTCCTTTCTACAAGGGTTCTCAGTGCAAACCCCTAATTCATACACCTGAATACGTTTAGGATAAGCAAATGTGCCAGTTTCTACTGAAATCCATGTTTAGTCATCATTTTAGGAGAACCAGTCAGGGTAATATGCAGCAATCTCTGCCTGTCTCCTCTCTCTTATCTTTGTGGCTCCTTCTACCACTGTAACATTCCAACTCTTCCCTGTCTGGCTCCTTTCCCACTTCCTCTCTTAATCAAACTCAGCAGCTGCCACTGTGCTAGGCCCTCCCACCACCTTTACCACTGACATTCCCCAGAGTACAAGCTGGACTGTTAGTGTCTCCTTAAACATTTCACCCGGTGATGCCTCTTATATTGCTTTGCTGGGGAACCACCACCTCTCCTCGCTTCCGTTCACACACAGCCTTCAGCATGTAAATTCACACCTCGTTAAATAAATGAGCACTCTGACCAGTCACTCATGAATTACACACAGGATGACACCTGCAAATTTGTAGTCCCAGACTTTCCACCAGAAATGTGCATCTTGTACTGCACAGTACCCTCCTGGACAGTACAAGCTCATAGTGGGTGCATCACTTCATCAAAGGAAAATTATAATGCACCAACCTTATCCCAAATGGAGTTTCCACACACACTTCAATCCAAACACACACTGGTTAAGATAATAAGGTAAAGTTTATTAACTACAGAAAGAAAGATTGTAAGTGATTTGTAACAAATCCTGATTTATGCATAAAGAAAATAAAAGAGTAATATCCAAGCTAATACCTCACTTAACATGCGAAGTGAGCTTAAAAGCAAAGATTTGGTCTCACCATGAAATTCTCAACAGCTATATGCTGGGTCTCCTTCCAGCCTGGGACCACTACCCCTTAGTTCTTTGATAGTTATTGTTGTCATGAGCAGAGAGACAGGAGGAGGAGGAGTGGTGAAATGGGGCCTGCTATGTATTTTTCTCTCTTATACCACCCTCCTCTGAGGATTATCCACCACCGGGATGTAGGCAACACAGTCTGGGGGTGGCTGAGCCGCATGTGGCTCGTTTACTATTAAAGTGCAGCTCTCGGAGCCCTCCACCCACCCCCATTCCCTGCCTACCACACTCGGGGGGAGAGAGCTTGGGGCTTCTGCTCTGCAGCAAGGTGGGCTTCAGCCAGAGACAACTGGTGCCTGCTGAGAGTGGGGAGCACAATTTAAAAGGTTTGCCCACTCACCCTGAGTCATACCCCCCCCAGCCACACTCTCCTCTTGCCCTCAGCAGCCCCTCCCTGCACTGCCCAGATGTTAGCTCCACATGGAGAGGCCGCAGCAAACAGCTGGGAGATGCAGGGAGGTAGAATGAGTCAGCAGCAAAAGCAGCTGTTCTCCCAGCTGTCTGCTGCTGCCTCTCCCCACAGCCTCAGCTCCCAGATTTCTGGCTCCAGCAGCTGCCATGCAGGGAGGGGGCCCAGCATCACCATGTTACCGAGTGAGCCAGCAAACCCTGACAAAAATCTGGGGAAGGGCACGTGACCCCACACGTCCCCCCCTCACACATTGCTTCTGGCTTCAGCCCAGCAGGAAGGGGGGGGGAGGTCCTAGGGGCTTCAGCCCCATGGGGTGATTGGGGCTGAACCCCTGATCCATGGCAGGTGCACCCCAGCTCTCAAACTTCTGACGATTGTCATATGTGGCTCAGCAGGTCAGTAAATTTAGCTACCTCCTCATGGACATCAGGATTGAAATGTTCCTGTGATGCAATGTAAATTTCTTATTCACATGTCAGTGTGTCTTTGTCTCTGAAAAACTGGTTACCCTGAATTACAACACATTTCAGTAAAAATCATACAGTAGACTCTCATAACTTCACATATAGTGTTGCTACATACTTTAATGGGATAATAATATTCATCAAATTATGAATTTTCAAATTATACAAATCCTGTATAGAGTATGCCTTATCAGTCTTGTAAAAGTAGTGACCATAATAGTAGACTGTCACAACAACCATCTCCTCTGATTCTTCAGGCCTACCATATTTTAGCCTGTCTCTCAGACGCCACTTATGTAAATATGGCAAATTCACACACGAGGAGGCAGGGGGGGGGGGGAAAAAAAAACCACACACACAGAGAGAAGCAGACAGGGCCTGGTCTACACTTAAAAGTTTTGCCAGCGTAGCTTTGTTGGTTAGGTGTGTGGGAAGAGTCAGATCCCCTCCAAGTGATGTCTACGTTGCAAAATCCTTAGAACAGACACTGTTACACAGACAGAAGTCCTTCTCAAGGTACGGTTTAGTACATTTGAGGAACTGATGTAAGCTATACCAACAGATAGACTTTTTTGCCAGCATAAGCTGCGTCTCCATTAGACATGTTTGCCAGTGTAGCTATACTAGTCTATCACTCTCAAAAAGACAAATCCCAAAGGGACATAGCCTCCTTGCAAATTGAGCACCACCCAGATTGATCTCTAAGCTAGGGCCTTCAGACAGTTTGGCTGGATATTCAGTCTATGTCCATCACTGGCAATCTTATGTCACCAAAGCTTTTGGACACCATGTGACTGCTGGCCGGTTAGCAACATTCTTTGGTGAACATACCTCAATTAGTTTGTCAAACCTAATAATATGGCTGTAGAAAGAAAGACACCAAAACTGAACCAATGCTAATGGATGCAGTTGCTGGACTCAACTAGCAAAATCCTCTTTGCTGATCTTATTCTGCTACTAACTATGGAGCAACTGATGAAGATGATGAGAATCAAACATCAATCTGCTGCTCTTCAACCTTCCTCAGTGCCCACATTTCACTGCTGTACAAGAAAGCTGGTATAACCATGCTTCCACAGATCTACAGCTTTGTAGAAAGCTTCATGTCATGACATCTCAGAAGCTACTGCATGGCCCTAAACATGGCAGCAGCTGCGGCTATAAGCGCATCCACATCTTTTAAACATCCTCCAGTACTATGATGCTTCCTGTACACTTCTGATGTGCTCTGTGGGAAAGGCCAGGATACTCAGTGCAGCTTCAGACTAAGTTGTTCCATTATCAGCCAGATATTTACCTTGACACAGCTTTTTGAGAAGATGACTGAATTTAATAAGCTATGAGTAACTGTTTAATAGATGGTCCCTGGGACGATATTGTTATTGATAAATGGAGGTCTATAATGGAGTGGAAAGCAGTGTTGGAGTTTAGGGTAGGAAACAGGAAACTATGCTGTTTATCAGGAGAGTTTAGCAACGCTACATCCTGTCACCATCATTGTTCAATATCAGCATTGATGGGATAAGCTTGATGAGGCAGATGTTGGTGGCATCAATCTGATCATGTTGCTTTAAGACCTCAAAATACACCAATCATATTGCTTTGTTAGCTCAGTCTGGTGAATTGCTGCAGTTGATGGCCAGTCTGGTCAGGCAAGCAGCAGCATGCCAGGTCCAGTTATAAATCCAGATAAATCTTTACCATCAAGCAGCTACCAACCCTAAATTACAGTCAGCTCATTATTAACCTGACCTGACGGGTTACTGAGCAAGTAGCAACTGTCAAATGCAGCGGTGGCTCCAGGCACCAGCGCTCCAAGCGCTTGCCTGGGGCGCCACGCCACAGCGGGCGCCCTGCTGGTCCCTGCGAGGGTGGCAGTCAGGCAGCCTTCAGCGGCTTGCCTGCGGGAGGTCCGCCAGTCCCGCGGATTCGGCAGCAATTCGGCAGTGGGTATGCCAAAGCTGCAGCACTGGTGGACCTCCCGCAGGTGCGCCGTCAAAGGCTGCCTGACTGCCGTGCTTGAGGTGGCAAAAAAGCTAGAGCCACCCCGGTCAAATGCCAGTATAGCTATACCAGCAAATCTTTACTAGGGTATATAAGGCCTAGTACATGACATACCAAGCAAGTTAAAGGCAGCTCCTGGGTCCATCTTCAGATGTCATTTAGGAGCCAGGAAAGGCATTTCAGGGGAAAGGCAGCAAGAGTGGAGATAGTCATAAATGAAAGCCATAAGACTAGGGCAGGAACTATAACATGCCCAGCTATCACATGGTTCCTCCTCTCCCTTCCCCACACCAGTCTTATTTCCCACACCCACATATTATAACCATATTCCACCCACTTGCCACTCCCCAACTGCATACCCCAAAACCATCTGACACCCACAAGTGACATATCAATCTTGTCTGACCAATGCTTTCTCTTTATGGTGAAAGTGCTCTTTGTTCCCTCCAGCCCTTAGATCTCCCAATATTGCATATGCCCTGAGAGGTATGCTCATCTCAGAGGAGTCTACTATTCCCTTTAATACAGAAACAGCAAGTATAGGCTTATGACAATTATCGTTTCCACTTTGGTTATAAAGCTTAGAATATACTAAAGTAAATGCAAATCTTAAGAAAATAATTTCTTTCAAGGAGATTTGGTAGTTAAGTGCAACTTGTAGAAAATTCATAGAAATTGTTTCTTGTCATACCCATTGATGCAGGAGTTAGAATTTAAGTAGCAGCTGAGTTAGATCTCTCATTCACTGAGAATTAGTCTCAGAAGAAATATAGCGGAACATTAGAAATGCATCTAATTCATTATCTTTGCAAGATTCTAAACATATTTATTGCTAAAGTTTTCAAACTTATTAAGAACCTAATAAGTACCTGGATTTTCAGAGAGAACAAAATCCTGCAGCTCAAATCCAAATCAACTGAGCTATTTCCACTTTTGAAACCTCAGACTGCTTATTTAAGTCCCTAAATACGGATTTTGGTGCCTAAAGTTAGGCATCCAAATTTGAAAATTTTGGCAAGTGCTCACATTCCTGTGTCCTGATGCTGATAATAATGATTTATTGCAGTATATTTATTGTTTTCTTGCAAATAAGAAAAAATCCATTAAGAAATAAAGCTATTTCAAACTCAAATGAGAAAAACACTTTGGAGGAGAAAAATGAAGTAAGTATGTTTTAAAATTATGGAACTTTGGAGAGATCCTAGTTACATATGCTATACATAAAAAAATAGTTTAGTGCAAGGAGGAGGGGGAGGGGGAAAAACCAAAACAAAAAAAACCACCAAACAGGAAAAGTCAATATTCTGCTGTGTAGATCTAGTGGCTAAATTCTACTTTGGGGACCACATATCAGTGTTTCTGCTGTGGCAAGCTTTTCAATAGTGCCAATATAGCCTATATACTCCTTTTTGGGGGCATCTTCTGTGTTAAAGATAAAAATATAGACCTTTTTGGTCTTTTTCCATGCACATTTTAGGAGCATTGCCCATACACAGGCTGACACCCAGAGTGACAAAATTAGCAAGTTATGTAAATGAAATGAAGTTGTGATGAATTTGCAGGACATGTGTCAATGAGCTTAAAAGGAAGAAAACATGAAAAGAATTTTTCAAAGTGTTAGTTTATTTCTAAAGGTTCCACCTTTCACTCCACTGGGTTGCAAATTCTTCAAAGTAAAGTCTATTTCAAGCCTAATTAGCAGTAATGCTGCTGACAGGTTTTTTCCCTGCTAGCCCACATTTTCAAGAAAAAAAAAAAAAGGTTGAAGGTGGGGGTAAATTAGTAAGAGTTGCTGTAAATCATTCTTTTCTCTTATAAAAAAGGTTTCAAATGTGGCATAGGTCACAAAAGAGATGAGCTACATGTGTTTAATCTGATTTAGCAGACAAAATCACCACACAACTGACAACTAAAAATTGTCAGCATGGTGCCAGGATTTAAGTACATTGACTAAATCACAATGTATTTGGAAAGCTGTACAATCTGTTTCTAGAAACTAATCATCAGTACCTCTAAAAAGAAAGGAAAAGATAAAAGTCAAATGATAACATAGCTAACTGACAGTTTGACAAATCCCCCTTTTACTCAAAGTGTTTCTGGCCATGACAGTTTGAAAGGAGGTAGACAGCAGACCCCAGACAAACATTAAGATGATCTCACACCAATACTCAAAAATCTTGAATTACCCTTCTAACTGAAAAAAAACAGGAGTACTTGTGGCACCTTAAAGACTAACAAATTTATTTTAGCATGAGCTTTCGTGAGCTGCAGCTCACTTCTTCGGATGTTCCATTCTATGCATCCGAAGAAGTTAGCTGCAGCTCACGAAAGCTCATGCTAAAATAAATTTGTTAGTCTTTAAGGTGCCACAAGTACTCCTGTTTTTTTTGCGGATACAGACTAACACGGCTGCTACTCTGAAACCTTCTAACTGAGGTGAGCCAAAGATAAAAATGTGAATTACAAGATTAAATGCTCTTTGCACTAAACATCCGTTCTCACAGTTACTGTATTGACTTCACTGGGGTTTCTAACTAGAGAACAGAATTTAGCCTTGAATATGCTCTTAGCATATCATTGTACAAAACTCCCAGTACATTCAGAATAAGTCTTCCATGATTTCATTATTTAATAGTGACTTAACTCATAAGCCAGTTACAGAATTGTTTCCTAAAACAAAAGACTTACTGATGTCCAATAAAATATTTTGAGGACTTACACATTCACTGTTACTACATAGTGATATTTATGTGACAAGATGCCACGAACATGCAATGTGAAGATCCTATTAATTTAATCCTTTTATATTTAGTTTCAAAGCTAGGCTAAAAGATACACGATGCTGAGGCATGTTGAACAATGACCTTTACTAATTCCTTTCTCCAGATAGCCAATTTCTTCCTCCTGAGGTGTGTCACTAATACACCATTTTTCCTGCTTCAGGCATTCTTAGAAATAGGAATGTTGTGGCTGCCATGTACTCTCTTCCTATTATAAAATTTAAAACCAGGAAACATCATTTATGAGTTTTGAGATGTCAAATAAAAGTTAAGGCACCAGCCATGTATAATGAAGAACTTCTCAAAGCTGCAGTCACGCAGAGTTTAAAAACCAAAAACAAACCACACACATACACAAACACATACATACACCCCTTCAAAGGTTTTCCAAAACTATTATTAACCCATTCAATGTCACCGAACATAGCAGATACTTCTTAACATTGCATTGACAATAGTGGAACATCATTAAACTCAGAATCACAACATATGCTGGTGAAAGGGACCAGCAGCAAAGCAGTTAAAAGTAAAGCTCCTCTTAATTAGCATTTAAAATGAATTTTAGAATGCAGACAGTATGCATGCACAGCAATAGCATAATCCTGAGGTTTAAGAAATCCCTAATTCCTCATTGACACAGTAGCCCATAACAGCTCCTTCAAACTCTTGACATCTATACAGTCAAAAAATAAGCTTTATTAAAGTCCCTAAATAAGCAGCAGTTATAGCCTAAAAAAAATCCTGTCATGTATATATATATTTATAAGGTGGCAGCTCTTAGTGAACATTTTAGAACTTTTATAGGGTTATCCCCAGCATTCTCATAGCAGCACTCTTGGCACCCATGCAAAATAAGGTGTGAAATAATGCTGTATGTATTTGTGCTACATTTATGTAATGCTTTTCATCATAAAGAATCTCAAAACATTTTACAAAGTACACACAAGGAAAAATTTCACCCATCACCAAAATGCAGCAAATGGTATGGTGGAACACAGTAGCTATTTAACAATGCATAGCAATACCACAGAACGGCTTAGGACAGAAAGTGAGAAGAATATAGTATCTAGTTGAAACAGTAGAAAAATTGTAGGTAGTCAGAACATAGGCCAGAACACTAGGGGCCAACACATCTATTGCTGCAAATAGTTTTATAGGATCTTTTATGACAATAGTTTCACAGGATCTCATTTTTAAACTTTCAGGACCTCAGTTTTGTATATGAGAATGAATGCAACTGAAGTGGTACAGTATTTACCCCACCCTAGCACCATGCTGGGACTTTCAATCAATGCTTTTGAGATTCATGGTGTGCCACCTGCTGAACGGCCATCACCACTTCTGTGACCCTGCCAGAGGTACCTAGGGTTGTGAGGCACCTCGCTACCACCTGCCCTTAGCATGTGGAAGCCTTGTCTGCAGATCAGCTCCCAAACTCCAGCCATAGGCAACATAAGCACTCCCCTCTAGGCCAACATAGGCCGCACTACCTCACTCTCTACAGATATTTAGAGATCCATTGCTTCCAAAGAAGCAGTACAACCCTGCTTACCAGTTACCTTAGTGCTGTGTGTCAGGTGGAGTATGTTTATAGTGAAAACAAGTGAACATTTATATAACCAAGTAGATTCAAGTGACAGTGAGTAAAGATATTGGAAACAAACAAACAGTTACATATACAATAAAATCATAACACACTTTGAATTTCTTTAAGTAAGTATAAACTTAATTTTGAATGTCCTGGATTTATAATGTTTGGTTTGGGGATAATTACAACATGCCTGCAATTTTTTTTAAACCTTCAAGTTACTGATACACAATCTCAACCTTATCGCCATCTTAATATACTTTAATTTTGAAATATAATATACAGTCTGAGGTCTGCCTGGAATTAATACCTTGAAGCAGACTGACATTGCTATGGGTGGTTGAATGGTATAATGGACCAGTCATATCTAGGCCTACTCTACATGGCAGAAACTTGAATACTTGAAACACTTTATTCAGTATCACTGGCACAAGACATTCTATGGATATTTAAAATTTGTAGGCTGTTCCCCCTCCTATTATTAAAAACAAAAATAGCAAGTTCAGTAATACAAGGCATTACAAAGCAGATAAATAGTGTTTTTACTACCTAAACTGTCAGATATCCATCAACAGGAAGAATTTTCTTTTTTGTGCATTTAAATAATGTCACATTGCATACCTGTAGCAGCATTACCAAGAGCATGTTGTTTTACACATCAAGGAAAGCACATTAAGCAGCTTAAATTCTGTGGCTTACAGGTCTCAAGCAGATGGGATACTGCCTTATTGGCTGTCTGTACAACTCCGATTATAAACATAATGAAAACTCCTTGAGCAAATGAGCCAATTTCAGGAGAGAGATTAAATTTGACCAACATGGCCATATCCATGCCCTTTTATTTAAAAAAAAAAATAAAGATGTGCTTAAAACCTGAAAGCCCTGGTTTGAAGACTCCTTTTTGAAAATGTTGTTTACGCATCTGGCTGTGGGTGACACTTCCAAATCTACAGCACTACCAAATAAGAGCATCTGGCAAGTAATTAACATATCACTATGGAGCTGCAGTTACACATTCTTGTTAACTGAAGCTTCAGTTCCTGCAAGCCTTGCCAACATAACTGTCCTCCTGCCTGTGAAGTTCCCTACCAGAACTGTAGCCATCTCAGCTACTAAGAATCAGGGCTTGGCTACACTTACAAATTTGCAGCGCTGCAGCAGGGTGTGAAAATACACCCTCTCCAGCGCTGCAAATTGCGGCGCTGCAAAGCGCCAGTGTGGTCAAAGCCTCCCAGCGCTGTACGTTATTCCCCACAGGGAGGTGGAGTACGGACAGTGCTGGGAGAGCTTTCTCCCAGCGCTGGCGCTTTGATTACACTTAGCGCTTCAAAGCGCTGCCGCGGCAGCGCTTTGAAGTGTAAGTGTAGCCAAAGCCTCAGTCACAGCCTCAAGAAAATTAGTCTTTAAAAGAATAAATATCACAGAACACTATACAACAGTCCAAAAAATAAGCATGACCAGAGAAGAAAGTGGATGTAATCAAGGTTTGAAAAATTTACCAAACACCTGCTAGCCAGAGGCTGATCAGAAAGATGGGAGGGCGGGGGGTCCCCAAACACACAGACTCAACACCCTGGGGAGAAAACCAAGCACTACACTACCCAATCACCATTGTGAGGGGCAGAAGTCTCTCCTATTCTGTCCCACCCTCATATTCTTAATAGGGTGACCAGGTGTCCCGATTTTATAGAGACAGTCCCGATTTTTGGGTCTCTCTCTTATATAGACTCCTATTACCCTCAACCCACGTCCCGATTTTTCACACTTGCTGTCTGGTCACCCTAATTCTTACACACTGGGATAAGGTTGCTTGAAGTCACATCTCCACTGCCAACAATAGCCTGACAACCCCCAGTTTTAACTCTCCTTCACAGCAAACGCAGCCAACCCATCACAAAGATGTCAATAGGACTACAAGAGATCTCATATACAGGGAGAGAAGCTCGCATAAGGGCTTGGCTACACTTGAGAGTTGCAGCGCTGGGAGTTTACAGCGCTGGTGTGTGGCCACATTTGCAGCGCTGTTGGGAGTGATGCATTATGGGCAGCTATCCCAGCGTTCAAGTGGCAGCAACATGCTTTTCAAAAGAGCGGGGTGGGGTGGGGTATAGTGTGACAGGGAGCGGGGGAGAGAGAGTGGATTTTTGGAGCCAACACTGTGTGTTAGCTTCCTGCCTTGCAAAATCAGAAAATGTTCCCGACCCCTTACTCTTAACTCTTAACTGCAAACAGCCTGCATCCAACGGACTCCCTCTCCCCCCTCTGCCCCTGCTGTTTCTCTATCAAGCAAACAGCTTACTCCCTGCCTGCCTCATTCACAGGCGTTATCTCATTTGATTGTTCACAGTCAGGTACAGATTGATCACAGCAAACAGGAGCTGTGTTTGTTTTTTAGATAAGCAGCTCCCGGAGCACCGGAGCGGAGCTCCGAGTTCACAACAAAACAAAGAGGCTGCATAACAAAACAAAGAGTAATTTAGTTAAAAGCATTCTGGGATATCTGCTAATACCCTGGAGGCCAATAACTGCGCTGGTGTGTGTCCACACCTGATGCGCAGCGCTGGATCACCAGCGCTGCACTCGCTACACCCCAAGCAGACCAGGTGTTCAGCCAGCGCTGCAGCCAGGGAGTTGCAGCGCTGGATGTGCCTTGCAGGTGTGGACAGTTACTAAGTTGCAGCGCTGGAAAGCCTCCACCAGCGCTGCAACTCTCAAGTGTAGCCAAGCCCTAAGACTGAGGTGATGGTGATAGAAAAGGAGGTGACATTCAGAGAAGCTAGCCAAGTGACCAACCTCCAAATAAGCCACCTGCATGTCATTCAACAAGTTAATATGAAACTTTGATGCCCTATTGGAGTCATATGAAGATATACCTATTTCATAGAACTAAGGGACCCTGAAAAGTCATCGAGTCCAGCCCCCTACCTTCACTAGCAGGACCAAGTACTGATTTTGCCCCAGATCCCTAAGGGCCCCCCCCTCAAGGATTGAGCTCACAACCCTGGGTTTAGCAGGCCAATACTCAAATCACTGAGCTATCCCTCCCCCTATTACTAATCCTGAACACCCAGACAGCAACAGTGGTGAGAAATTCCTTCCACATCTAGCTTTTCAGGAAACTATGCCTTGGGAGAGGCTCTGGCAATGGCCACAGATGCTATTTGGACTATTGTAACTCACTGTACCTGGAGTTGAATGCAGAGGTAACAAATTCCAGCTTGTGCATAATGCAGCAATCCACATTTTTAGTAAGAAGAACTATCAAGAACACATCACATGGGTGCTCCATACACACCACCATTTTCCCAGATTCATGCAAGGTCAGAGTTCATTCACAGCCTTGTAGCTGTGTCTGGGGATTAGCTTTCATTCAGATATAACACCCCCTTCCTTGCACTATGACCCCACTCTCTCAGGGACTGAGGGTGCTCCACTTCACGATTCAGCCAGGACACTGTACAGTCCTCCCATTCTGGGATATCAAAGTCCCACTAGATCAGCTGTCCTCATGCCACTCCAGAGAGTCTTCCAGCCCAGGGACAACTCCTGTGTCACTTTCCCAGCAGCTGGTATAAGAACCCCAGCCCACCCACTACTCTGGATTCCCGCTCAGGGACCCTATATCCAGCAACTACAGTCTGCTTGCTCCCAGACCCCCCATCACTATTTCCCTGGACTCCTTCCTATTTCCTTTATTGTCTGCCCCAACCCAGGTTTACTGTCCCAAACAACCTCCTTCCAGGCAGTACTTGTAGACTACCTCTCCACTTTGATTCCTTGCCAAACAAAACTCCCATTCTCCCTGAGAGGGACTGCAGACTACTTCCCTTTCTGGTCTCAGCTTCATCCCTTTATTCAGGACTAACCTGGTCCTTGCCAGCTGAACTTCACCTCTCATTAGACTTTATTAAGCCCTGGCTCTCCTCCCAGGTGCAACATATAGGGTTAATTAACCTAACAACCTGCTCTGAGTGGGGTAGACACCCCATCACAATACCTTTCCAGTCAAAACTCACAAAGAGAGCTGTGTTTCTCTAGGATAATACAGCTACTGTCACTCAGGATGACAATAACCAGTTAACACTGCCCTCCTCACAATAACTGAAGAAAAGAAATTACAGCAACAAGAGAGTGCACGCGAAAATAAGAAACAGTAATCAAAACTGCCAAACCTAGTGCATAGTGAAGTGCAGGGTTCACTATGGACAACTCTATGCACAGCTTATTTATTGTATTTAATGTTTGGATTCTAGGAACCCATCACTATAGCTCTAGGTACAATTCCCCTAAATAGACACTTCTATTAGCATACTCTAGCAACATTACATGTTTTCAGAAGGAAGGGAAGAAGTTGATCCCAGAAATTTAGAAGCTATACTTTGGAGTTTTCCCCCAAGTCCTGTGAGCAAAAAAAAATGTATAGCTTGTGTACATTTTGTTTGAAAATGTTAGCGTCTATGGACAGGCTATGGATTCTATGCTTACTTTGCCAAAGTAGCTACAGAAGATCAATGGGAAAAACTTACATAGGGCCTGACTGGTCTGTTTCTCAACTTCTGTCAGAGCTTTAGTTTAACAACAATCAATAAAATGATTTAGAGCAAGAATGTACCATTATCAAAATTAATTAAATGCCACAAGCTTGATTTTTTGGTATTAAGAAATTAATTACTCTCAGATGTCAGAATGTGAACTTTAAGCCTTCAAAGTAATTTTTTCATCCTATTTCAACACTCTGCCATGAAAGGCATACAAGGGTGACAGAGGAAATATGTTTGCAGATTCTACAGATAATTTATCTTTAACTAGCATATTAAAAACACAAAAATTCAGGATAAAAAGTTATTTCAGTTCTGCCTTTTTCTTTCACCATATGTATTTACCACAGAACAATGACACCGCCCCCACCCTTCCAATTCACAGGGAGAATTTGTAATAAATACCATTACCTCTATCCATGAACTGAATTGTCTAAATTGTCATTAGAGCCTCAGGTAAAATTCATTTTGACACTTTCCTCTACATTCTGAATGAAAGGAGCCATAATCAAGTATTTTGCCATGCTATTAGCAGTACATGTTTTGATGATGTTCTACGCCAGCCATTCCCCAGAGACTACACAACCATTAAAGTTTATGTTTACCCATTCTGGAAGCCCTGTGTGAATAAACTGGAGGACCCAGGGAGCTCTTAAAACCTTTAAGAAAACGCTGCCTGTTTAAATAGATTTGTAGAGCAAAAATGATGAATTTCCATTGTGAGATCAGATTAGCATAATGTTCTATAAATTCACTTACCAAAACTCTGAATCTTACAGTCCCTACTATCTACCCAGAATCCCTGTTAACCATTTTACTTTGTGGTCTGCAAATATGATAGATAGTGCATTACTTTGAAAAGGCTATGATTTCTTATATGAAGAATGCAGTTTCTTTATAAAGCAGAATAGCACTGCGTTAAGCCAATACCAACTAAAGCGGGGGAGGGATAGCTCAGTGGTTTGAGCATTGGCTTGCTAAACCCAGGGTTGTGAGTTCAATCCTTGAGGGGGCCATTTAGGGAACTGGGGTAAAAATCTGTCTGGGGATTGGTCCTGCTTTGAGCAGGGGGTTGGACTAGATCTCATAAGGTCTCTTCTAACCCTGATAGTCTATGAAAGAAAGTGGGGAGGGAGGACACTATTATCTGCAATTAATTAGGTGTGAAGAAAAAGTTGGGAAATGATAGTTGCATGTTTGGTCAATATGTATTAATGGTCTGTAAAATAAGGCTATCAATGTTTCATCAATAGCTAATGACAATACACAGTTTCCATTCAACACTGGAGTGTGTCAAAGCTATAGTCATTCACAAAAGGAACAAAACAATTCCATTTTGGCACAATCCACTAATCCACCACAGTTTGTATTTAGCTTCCTGTCAGAAAGGTATTTCAGGTTTCCCACCATGAGCAGCCCAATTACAATTCAGGAAGTGATGAGAGTTCCATTAAGAAGCTGCTTCCACCAAGGCTGTCTCCAAAGATGGCGTGTCTGAGATGAAAGCTTATTTACCACCAAGCCTCAAAGTTTTAGGAAGACTGACAGTCCTTTGCCAAGCTGGGAAAGAATATTTACTTAGCCAGTTATTGTTCTGTTTTATGAAAAGAATATATAAACCAAAATTATTCTTTGGAGTTTATGATGGGCACATTTATTCATAAAGTCACAGTATAACACATCAGGTGAATACCACAGCTTAGCATTTTTCTCTTTTCCAACATTAGTCAGAAGCATAGGATATAGTCTGAAGCTAATGTACATTAATATATACACAAAAATAACAGGATTACATCATAAAGTAAACAATCACAATGAGGCTTTTCTGCTCCAAGTCTGCAATTGTCTCCTAATCACTTTCACTATTATTTGTTAAAATTAGAGGCTTTCAAAGGCAGCCTTACAAACAAAAGTTCAAATTTGAATTACAATATGTTTAAATTCAAAGGCAGAGACAGAATAAACAAGAGGCTCAGAGTAAAGGTTCAATCACCATAAAGATGTACACTAAATAGCACCCCATGTCCCACATATTGAACTCTAGACATTGTTCAATAGTGCTTGAGACAGCATACCCTTAAGTGCCAATATTTTTCCTAGGAGACATTTTAACTACTCCAGAGTCCCATAAACTTGATATATTTGGAGCGGTTAAGAGGAAATCTCTAGACTCTGAACTTACATGTCTGTAAAGAACAGTTACTTCCCTAGAGTAACTGTGGTTCTTCAAGATGTTGTAGTCAGCATGGATCCCTCACTGTAGGCACATATGTGCCTCACACACAAGATCAGAAATGTTTTGAGTGGCAGCATCCATTGCAGCCATGCATGCACCCTATGCTTCCTCATGCTCCTGCACAAGGGCATACAGAGTGGGGCAACCACAACCCTATCTCAGTTCACTTGCAAGGCAAAACTTGCATTAGCTGAGGGCTCAGAAAGCAGGGATGGAGGGCAGGTCATTGGATTCACACTGACTACAACATCTTGAAGAACCATAGCTATTATGAGGGTAAATAACTACTCTTTCTTCTTCAAATATGTGTCAATATGGATCCCACTGTAGGTGCTGGCAAGCAGAATCATTTCTGAAAGTTGGAAGTGAAGCGTGTCAGCTGTCTCCATCAAATAGTGATTGCAATACTACTCTCCTGAAATTAGTATCTGATCTGGCTGCCCTGTCAAGGGCATAATGTTTAACAAAAATCAGTGGGTTACTCCACTTTTCAGCCTTGCAGATCTCAGTTGTTGGCAAACTCCTGAAGCAGATTCTAACTCAGTTGGAAGAGTCTAACTCTGCCTTGGTGGAATACATCTTGGCATTCAAAGGCAGAGGCTGCAATAGGTCCGACAGCCAAAACTACCTCTGCCAGTAAAGAGCTATCAGGATGACTGCAGCCTTCTCCCATCTGATCTTGGATATTATCCTTGGGATCAGGGGAGTGAGTGGAAAGGTATATCAGAGGCCTTGTGGCCAACATCAGGCCTAAGAGTCCCAGGCACATTCACAATATTGTGGAATCTGATCTGAGGTCATTTGCCAACAGTTGAAAAGACTGGAATCTGTCATCTGGGAGCCAGGTTCTTGTTCATCGGGTATCTATCAGAGTCCCTATGAACTCTATTATCTGTGAGGTGTGAGCAATGATTTTCATCATTCACAAGGAGTCCTACCTGACAGAACATGGACTGGACATAGTCTAAAGCTATTGCAGTCCCCTGTTGGGATCTGCCTCTGATCAGCCAGTCATCCAGGTCTGAGAGAGATGAATTTCCTGTCTCCTTAAATATACTATGCACTACCATCCCTGCCAGGGATTTGGTAAATACTTTCAGTGCTGTGGAGAGCTGAAAGGGCAGAACCCTGTACTCGTGATGGTTGGACCTAGGGTGACCAGACAGCAAGTGTGAAAAATCGGAACGGGGTGGGAGGTAATAGGAGCCTATATAAGAAAAGGAACCAAAAATCGGGACTGTCCGTATAAAATCGGGACATCTGGTCACCCTAGTTGGACCCCACTGTGAATTTATATACTTCCTGTGTGCCAGATGGATGGCTATATGAAAATATTCATGCTGCAAATCCAGAGCCACAAACCAGTCATGAGGTTGCAAAGATAGAATAATGGAGGCAAGCGTTACCATCCGGAATCTGAGATAATGTACATATTTGTTGAGTCTTCTCAGGTCAAGTATAGAATGAAGACCCTAGTTTCTTCTTTGGAATAAGGAAATACCAGAAGAAGTCTTTTCCTATAAACTCTGTTGGAATCTATTCTGTTCTACATAAAACAACAAGGTCACTTCTCTTTGTAATAGGCCCGCATGAGAAAGATCCCTGAAGACAGATGGTGAAGGGGATAAGTAGAATGTAAAGAATGGAATTGGACCGGCTAGTTATGGGCGATGATCTCCAACACCCACCTGTCCAGTGTCATGGCAGACCACACCTGATAGAATGGGGCACGGTGGCCTTTGAAGGTGGGTCTGAAGAGCCTCATGACAATCCTGTCAAATCTGTTGACATGTCTGGAGTGGGGTGTATTGTCAAGGAGGAGGGCTGTCATCCTCTGTTGTATTTCAGGATGCCTGATGCATGCCACATTGTCTCTGCAGTGACCATTGCCTCTGACCACAGTGTCAGAGGCATCCATTGCTGCAGATAGCCACCTTCTTTAATTATGTCAACCAAATACAGACAGGCCCTGTACCCCTCTTCTCTAGCTAAACCTAGCTTTTGTCCATCTAAATAGAAAATTAAAGAAACGTTAATGTATATTACCATTTACCAGAATATTCCGGTATCTTATTTATCAACTATTGGTGCTTAAATCTAAAATAAATTTCTGCTCAGCTTTCCATAAAAATAACAAAATTGTTTCAATAAAACATTAAATTAACTGAGAAGAGGGAAATCTGAACACATTTGGCATAACTGCATATAGAATGGAGTTACTGTACTTCTGACTGCAGACCAAACAGAGACGTATTCATTTTTAAATCTGTAGGAAATGACATGTTATAATAATAAAAGCTTGAAAGTTCCTTCTTTAGAACAGAACCCCAAAAATCAACATGGCATTTTTTACGCTAAGGTTGCTGTTGCACCAGTGTTTCCATTATAAATCTCTACCTTCAGGAATTTATAGCATCATGAAAACAATTCCAGCCAGGCTGAAATTTGGCACAAGTTCCCGAGACGATGTTTTTTCAAATATCTGAAAGAAATCACTCTAGCTTCCTTTGGCTAGACTGGACTAAACAGTGTTTTCCCCCTAGTTTTAGACCAAGTTTTTGCTTACTACAAAACAAACAAACAAACAAAAAACGATTTTTAACTTTTTTTTTTTAAGAAAACATGAATGTTTGTATGCCATTAGTGCTAATGGCTTTTGATATTTTGTAAGAAATATATTTAAAGTGAATAAAATGTTTATAAACGGAACACCATCCGTGGGAAGAGGGGGAAAATCACATCACTTACTTGTAAACATCCATGATTACTAAAACTGAAGAAAGGTAGAGAAATAATTGTTTTTACTATCTTCTTCAGTTTTACTTTGGTATGTGACAGCACTATAGTCAAGTTCACTGCTCTATGGATGATCAGTTGCTCTTCCATTCTCAGGCACCAGCATTGTTCTAAATATAGCTTACGGGCGGGCTGGTAACAAAAAGCAGTAGAGTCATCATTATTGTTAGTGGGTATTTTATTTGTATCTCTATTACAGTAGCACTTGGAGGCCTCAACTAAGATCAAGCTTTCATGGTGGTAGGTGCTGTACATAAATATAATAAAAGAAGAGACAATCCCTTCCCCAAAGAGCTCAGAGCCTAAATCTGAGACCATGCGAGTGCCATCTTTTCCTGGGACCACTACTGGGAGACAGGAGAAACTCAAAGGATCCATAACTTCACTTCCCAGGCCCCTGCATTGAGCTAGAGTGCAATGGGAGCCCTGGAGGAGCATTTTCTGGATCCCAACAAATACTGAGGAGCAACTGAGGCTTGCAAGGTGCTGGGGAGGTGTTTCACTCCCTGGAACGCCTCTATTGTTCCGAGGAGGAGTTTTAAAGCTTTATCTTGATGCTGCTTCTGCTGCAGATTCTGGTAAGCAGGTAGCCATGTGTGCAGCAGGAGAGTAAGGAATGATAGGCTAAATTCAGGACATGGTTTTCTAAAGAGTGCTTTATCTGGACAACAATGGACAAAACAGTAGCAGCAAAACTTGCAAAGACATATCACCAACTGTCAGAACTCCAGTAAAGCAGATGTGTTCAAACCTCCACCCAGGTTATTCTTAATTCTAAAATTCTACTAACATTTTCCAACTGGAGAACTGACAGGCACCTGGACAAGCAGCTAAATAGCTCTGATCCAAAGGACATTAGTGAACAGTTGAAGACAAAAAGAATGAAGAATTTCTTTTAGCATAGAAGCAGCAAGCTCCTTCACTTAGCATCTCAAGCACTGACAGACACATGCAGGTATGACAACACTGAAAATTCATGAATGGTATTTTCCTCACAAAGTACAGAAAATACAAGCTTTATATTGACAATGGTGTATATTAATATGCAGAATGGTCATAGCCCTAATTTTCTTGTTAGACGGATCAATCCTATTTAATTCTTTATGTAGATCTTACAGAGCTCGTCCCTCCGGTTCAATACAAGTCTTCCATTGATATCATTTTTGATTGGTAAAATTATGGATTCAGTCTGAGGTTTCATTCCATTGAGTTGTTTAATTATTAAGAGCCAATGTGACTTTGGCATTAGTGTATACACCTGAGTTCTACCTCTTTACTTTTGCAAAAAAATTGGCCCTTCATGGTGCAAGCCCTCCTGATTGTGAAGATGACCCTTAAAGTCAGAAGTCACTGTAAACTGATACAGCGATCTCTTTCCAAGATTGCAGACAGCCCGAAACCACCATCCTAAGAGATCTCAATTGCCTCATTCATCTCAATCACCAAAATTCATCAAATCCTAAATTGCCTTGCAAGGCTTTTCAACTAGCAAAAACCACAACTGCCTTCTCCTGAGCTGCCAAAACCTCCAGCTTTATCCGAACAGTTTCTATTATAGTAATACACTATCTGTTGTCAAGATGAAAGACTGCAGCACACTGAAAATACAGGACCAGCATAAAAAAAAAGATTAATTTTAATTTCAAAATAAATGTCACAGGGGCTCTAATAGTTTTATTAACAATAATAGCTCCATCTACAAATAAATCAAGCAGAACTATCACAAAAATTCCAGCTTGCTACTCTGGAGTGTCAATGACTCCAGGAGGACTTGTTGCAGACCATTTCTAGCTTGCTGCAAATGGTCATGGGATCTTGCTTATAAATTATTAAGTAACAAAGTAGGTTTAGATTGGTTGGCTTTGCTCAGGAAGCACATTGAAAAGGGAGGCATTAGATGGAAAATTAATGCAGAATTTGTAAGTAATCCAGATTGCTCAAGTGTTTACACTGGAACTTAATCCAAAACTCAAAATGCAATGGGTCAGAAATAAGCATACTAAAATGTTGCCATACCTAAAAGAATGTTGAGCATGTCTGGTACGGTTGCCATCCAAGTGACTATGTTCATATCAAAACCTTGTCCCCTCACTGAGAGGCCTAGCAAGAAATGGGACCATCATGGAGACAGGTGCTCAGGCTCTATGGGAGGAGGAGTCAACAACTTATGTCACTCTTGAACTATTCCTTCCAGATCTAGCAGAAATCCTATCCAGCCCTGCTCACTGTGAGAAAAGATCCCCATTATACCAGGTGATATATTATACATAATTTTATAAGACCCCAGTAAACCCTCCCTAAGGACTAAATTTCCCCCTCGATCCATGATTTAGATAAATTTATTGGTCCTGGAAGCATTTGTATCAGACAGCTGAAGCATTTCTAGCTCAATGATTTTGCACCTTCAATTCATGTCTCATCTTGTTTTTTTCATTTCCGCACTCCTCCACTTCCACCTGACTTCAGTCACTTTAGTATGTAATCTCTCACAAAAATACTAGAAACAGAACAACATTTTAAAACATCTGAATGCTTGGATTTCAGACTTTCAAAAGTAGTAAAGCTCTGGTTTCTTGCTCTTGTTTTTGAGATACAGACGATAAAATAGTGTCAAATTCATTTGTGAGTGACAGGGAAAGTAAGGCGGTAATCATAATAACATGAGTTTAAGGCTATGGCTACACTTGCAAATTTGCAGCGCTGCAGCAGGGTGTGAAAAAAAAAAACTCTGCTGCGCAGCTTGCGCCTGCTTACGCCGCGCCAGTGTAGTAGCCCCAGCCCAGCTCCCAGCGCTCGCGGCTCCCAGCGCTTCCCAGGGGAGGGACGGAGTGACAGCAGCGCTGGAGAGCTTTCTCAGCACTGGGGCTTTGCTTCACGCTTGCGCTGCGCGCGCTGCGCGCGCGCTGAGCGCGCGCTAGCGCCAGCGCCATAGCCTCAGAGCCAATATTTTGCAACCAATCAGCACTGGAAATAAATGCTGTGTTTCATATAACTACATTTCTACCCCCTTTATCTTTCCAAAATAAATATGAAGTTGGTGTCTTGTTTATACATTGTTTGCATTTCACGAAGAAGGATCAGATTTAAGACCATAGTAATCATAAAGTCGTATCTAATTAAACTTCTCTTCTCACATTTTTTATATTTATCACTTAAGCAGTGCCTTTGTTCCATCCTGTTGATGTAGCATCCCATTCAGTAGGCTTTTGACTTCTCTTGATCTCTGTGTTACACAAATATGGCCCCATGTATTTACTAAAATTGATAGTCATGATTAAAACTAGTTGTTTCTTATAGAAACCAAGTGGGAAAAAATAATCACTGCTTTGCCATGGCAAAAAAGTAGTAATTTTAGATAACAGAAAACCACTGCTCAGTTTTTCAATTGTATATTTTTAGTCAGAGTATTTAAAAATTTAAACATACAAAGAGACTACACAATGAAGTATTATAAAAATATATACTAAATTTTGGTAAAGCATGCTATATGTTCCTAGATGACATAGTTTTATTGCTCTCATTACCACTAAACATTTTTAACTGAAGAAAAGGAATTATGTGCATGGGAGTTGGGGGGGGGGAGAGGAGGGAATGGCAGGGTCCGGTCTGTCTCTCTAAATTCCATCCAAGACCTGAGAAACCTTTCTGCAGTAACATTGGACTGTGTTAACAATGCATGACACTGTACCAGTAAGGCTGGAGTGCACAAGAAACAGCTGTGCACACACTCACAATATGCTGTTTCTGTGGAGAAGCTAGTAAATAGTTGTACAAGCGCCAGCAATGCTCTGCATATGCCTTAATGCTGCAAACACTTACATAGGTACTTAACTTTACTACCTTGAATAGTCCCACTGAAATTAATACTCACAGTCAAAGTCAGGGGCGTGCACAAGTGGGGGCAAGCAGGGGCATGGGCCTGCCCAATAATCAGCAGGAGGGCACAGGACTCCTCTGGCCCCAAGGTCGGGGTGGGGACACAATGTGCACCTTCAAAAGCCATCAAATTTTTATTCCTATGCATGCCCCTGGCAAAGTTAAGCATGCGTGTAAGTGTTTGCACAATCAGAGCCATAGCAAGTTTGCACTACAGAATCTCTTCTGGGAACATATGAAAGGCTGTTGGCTTCTGCCTTCCATAAAATCAGGAAAATCTTGGATTTCACGACAATCCGCAAGAGCATGATGGAGAATCAACATTTGCCAGGATCTCTCTTATATGTATTTACAGTCAGAACCACAATACGTACCGATATATATTGGAAAGGTCAGAGTACAATACATAAAAGGCATATTCTTAAACCATTAAAGTGCTCCATTTTTGTGCTTGTATATTATTTACATAGGTTCATTTTAAATTTACCTCTCATATACTGCATAAGGAACCCTATTCAAAAAAACAAACACTCATGCACATGTAAAAGCTCTTCACTTCTTAGCTGATATGGGGCAGTGCAAGGATTTTGTTACAGAGTTTAAATGTTTGCTTATCCTGAAATTTTGTATTTTGTGAACTAATATTGTTAAAATAAAATAATAAAATAAAGACAAGAGAAACTGCCAACCAGTTAGCATGGTTCTTAATGATAGTCTCACAAACAGCACCGTATGGATGAAAGGTGGCTGACTGATATAAATTATGCATTTATGAAGAAAAGAATATAGCCTTTTTGGCCATAAGCATCATCTTTACTGTATTTGCTTGGAGGGAAGGAATATTTAATCTTATTTTTCTCAATTTTATGAGTGCACACATTTCATATGTCCGTCAATTGTACATTCCTTGTTCATCATCTTTTTAAAATTTTACTTCTATCTGTTCTGGTAGATGTGAGGTCACTGTATGAAATGGCCTGATCTTGCCTCTTCTCTCTGCTGTCAATATGATCCAATCTGGTTTAACAAACTGATATTGTGGATTTTAGAGCAGCTTTATTTAAAAAAAGCAAATTGTATTACATTCACTAAGTGAATGCCAACTGATCACAATTCACTGCATTAAATGTGATCTCAGTATTTTTTGCACTTATGCTGTGACAAAGTCTGTAACAATTAATCATTTCTGATTTGCTTACAGCAAAAATTTACTATAGCAATAACATTCAAAAGCAAGACAGGAAAACCAAGATAAAATTGCAAATCCACATACTCCTAAGTCCCCTGCGTCATTTACACATAGTAGCTTAAAAGGTTGTTGTTGTTTTTTAAACTCTGTACAATATCCCTGATAAACTGTGTGGGACAGGAAGTAAAAAGCGTGGTCATCTCTCTTTCCACTAGTATACAATAGCATTTCAATAAGCGGCGGTTGTTTTATTTTGCATGAAGAATACTAGATCTGTAAAAGCCAAACCAAACTGAAGAGCAGAAATAAGGTGGGAATCACAGAGGAAGTTTTAATAAAATTCAGGATATATGCTTATTTTTAAAAGGCATTTGAAATACACAGAAGAATGTCACAACTTTTTAGAAAGTCTTTAAGCTGAAAAATATTAAATGAGTAAGCAACCATTACTAACTAGAAAGAAGAGATTCCTTGGAGGAAAAGGATGAAAATACAGTAAATTTAAATCTAAAAGTTCTTGAACCACCAAAGGAATGGAGAAATGAAAATGAGTCACTATGGCTTAACAGTCAAACATAAGCAACATCTAAATTTCACTCTCAATTATCTACTTTTTAAAAAGCTACAGTGGTGAATTTCATAAAACTGTATTACATAAAGTTACTGACTGTCCTCACTGTTTTCTTAGACTGTAACACGGTTGAGTAGAAAACATTTTGTTTACGGTTTCACAGTGCTAATATGAGAAACATAAATAATGTATTTCCATTAAAAACATCTACTAGTTTTGTTGTCTTATTGCTCGCTAGAAATATTTACATGCCATAGTGAAAATGAAACAAGTTTGTGTCTTCAGGTACGGTATTCATAACACTACTTACATTTATTTATATTCAGGCTAAAAATGTTCAAACTTGTTAGGACTTCCAGTTGAGCATTTTTTATCTATTTAAAATTAAAATATTTTTAGTGCTTTCCTGAAAAGAGGCAATATTCTCATGGGTAAGAAGGCCCAGAAAAAAGAAACATCAAACATACATGAACCAAAAATGTTCATAAGCCATAGGAGCTAGTAATAGGCTAGAGTCAAAGATTAAGAGAGATATGGCAATTATCTGCAATACCTTTGGGAGACCTTACTGAAGTAAATTTAAGTATCTACAGAGTCCATTGCATTAAATGCAAAGGTTATGTATTATTGTGGGCTGGGATGATCAAAGGACTAGATTGAACAATGTGGCAGACAAAAACGAACTTTTGGGAAGAGGATTTCTAGGGAGATCCCCACACCTCTTGTTATGCAAAACCCCAGCCCTTTAAAGCTACACTCTGAGGTGTGATACCAGACACCTCTGTGTTCTTGGGGAACCAGGGTGCAGTATCCAGCCTGACTCATGAAAGACCCCCCCACACCCTCCCGAGCCTCTGCTTAAACCAAAACCCATCAGAGAACAAAAATTTGCAGAGAGCAGTGAAGGGCCTTGGAAGACACACCTAGACCCCTCCTGACAAGGGTGACAAGATTAAGACATCTCCATTAGCATACAGAATGGAGAGCAGAGACAACTCCCCTAGCCTCATCTGCATGAAAGATGGGACAGGAAGACATCTCAGTTTACATACAGAATGGAGAACAGAGAACCACACTGAATTCTGGGGCCAGAAAAAGCAGGGAAGCACTGCATCATGGGAATCTCTGCTCCAGGTGCTAATGAACCGATGTCTGCACACACCCAGCTCAGCAATTATCAGACCAATTCTAGTAATGAATCCTTAATTGATATCCAAATAGTGAAGCATCCTAGTTGCATTGTGAGCTCCCTGGAAGAAAACACCACCCATAGCCAAGAGCAATCAGCTCCTGTTGTCTAGTCTAAAGAAAACCCTTGAGTCATCAGCTTACCTATAAACAAATCTAGTGTTCTCCCTTCAACCTTTGTAATTTCTCTACAAAAATCCCCACTCACCCTCCAGTCAGTGTTCTGATGCTTAGATCCAAACTAGGCATCAGTCCCACTGGGACTCCATCTTCTCCTGACGGATTGTGCTGGGGACTCTGCCTGTCTCCAGCCCTCAGGACCCTGAGCTACCAGCATCACCTGGGAACCCTGACCAGTTCAAGCCTCATGGAGTGGGTGAGATCCCCCCCACTCTTTCTCTCTCTCTGTTTTCCTTTCTACCTTAGGTATTAACTTTAATAATGTATGTTATGTTGGTTTAGCCCTCCTTGTGTAGTTATCACTATTATTCAATAAATAACTTTTATGGTTAAGTTGATTGCTTCTCTCTCCCTTGCTGAACTTTACTCTTTTGTGTTTTTAGCTTCCCCCATTTACTCTACAGCAACACTTCTTTTACCTAAGCTAAAGATCCCTGCAGCACCCAGAATACTGTGGGGTTTGCTCATCAAGTAGGTTACTGCCAGTATAATTTTGTTGTGAAGGTGGGGATAGGGACGTGCTGAATCTGGGACGCATAAGGGTAACAGCTTGAAAGTGCCGCTTGACCCAGTCCATGGAGCCCAGGGGCATATAAGGAGAGTCAGCTTGAAAGTGCTGCTTCATCCAGCCCAGTGAGTCCAGAGACATATAAGGGGTCAGCTTGACAGTGCTGACTGACCCAGTCCGCTCAAACTTGCTCTGTTAATGTATGTATGGGTGAGTGGGTGTTCATCCGGTTCTGGGACTGGAGGAACCCAGCCCTGGGGAACCTAGGTCCTGTAGGATAGCTCCACTGGGAGCAGACTTGCAGAAGGGAGAAGTAGAGCTCCCTATGAAAACACAGTTTTTTTTCCGCCTGCTGATGATAGCTCATCTCAATTGATTAGACTTTTCCTGTTGTTATGCATACTTCCACCTTTTCATGTTCTCTGTATGTATAAATATCTCCTCTCTGTATGTTCCATTCTATGCATCTGAAGAAGTGAGCTGTAACTCACAAAAGCTCATGCTAAAATAAATTTGTTAGTCTTTAAGGTGCCACAAGTACTCCTGTTCTTTTTATGAAAACACAAGTGACACAAGCAGAACATTAATAGAATTACAGAATCCCCTTCCCCAGAAGAGTAACCCGAATAAATGAGCATACCCCAAAGTAATGGGCAAATCTGGTAACAGGTGAGGATGAATGCCTGCTGAATATCTGGTTCCAGGGTCCCAAGATCAAAGGCCCAGACTGTATAAAGGAGGGAGTCACAGCTTCACGGGGGTGCTTGTTCTGATCTAGCAGCTGTTACAAACTTGTAACCGGGGACAAAACCTTTGGTGGGGTTTGAAGGGTCATTCACCTGCCAGAGTCCTTAATGGAATGGGGGTGCTGGTAAGCATATTAGTATGTGTAAAGGTTCTTTTATTGTTTAAATGTTTTCTCTGTAAGGATTTCACCATAACAATAAACATGCTTGCTTAGATAGAGCTGTGCGGTAACTTATAACTGTGGGCAATTTTGCTGCTCATAGGCTCTGAGGAGAACACAAAGCAGGCCTGCTGAGGCAGTCTGATTTGCTGGGGAACCCACATGCAGGCAGAGAACTGTGAAGCCTGGAAAAACCCCAGTCAGGAGGGTGAGATGTAGGTCTCTGCCCAAGAGAAGTGACAGCTGAGGAACTGGGAACATAGAATGGGTGCCCTTACCAGAGTACACAGGGGAACTGTGTACCCTGAACTGTGACAGACTCTACAGAACAGATTCATAGCTGAAAATCAGAAGTTGGTCCTAAATTCCTACTTCTTTCCCTTCTTCAAACACTAATAGAAGTGGTGAAACATTCGAAGGAAGAAGTTAATAACACAAGTTATTACCAGGCTTTTTTCTATGTTCCAATACCACGTAGCAAGCACTATTTTAAAATAATAATAAAGTGTAAAAGAACTGGTATAAATTATCTCAAATAGAAAAAACAGTGAATATACTACAAACTTCAAATCTAAACAGTCCTCTCTCATTATCACGCTTTTCTCCATGCCATTATCAAATTTTTATATCCATTTTCTAAAGAAAGCTATAAAGCCAGATTGAGCCTTTGATCAATGACTTGTGTAAAGAGGTCCCACAATTCCTTCCATGAGTCCCACCTTGCACCAGGGAGTAAGGGCATGGCTACACTTGCGAGTTAGAGCGCATTAAAGCACCCTGTGCGCTCTAACTCATGCGTCCACATTGGCAAGGCACGTAGAGCGCCCGAACTCCGTAGCTAAAGCGCTCCTGGTAATCCACCTCGGCGAGTGGAATAACATTTGATGCACCCCCGCTGGTGCACTGCAGTGCCAGTGTGGATGCCCTTGTCTGTTAATGCGCTCTGATTGGCCTCCTGAAGTGTCCCACAATGCCTGTTCTAGCCACTCTGGTCATCACTTTGAACTCTCCTGCCCTGCCCTCAGGTGACCAACCGTCAGACCCGCCCTTTAAATTCTCTGGGAATTTTGAACATCCCCTTTCTGTTTGCTCAGCCAAGTATGGAGTGCCCTCAGCGCATCTTTCCAAGTCACCATGTGTCCACACGCATCAGGCGATCCCCAGTATGGAGCAATGGCGAGGTGCTGGACCTCATCAGTGTTTGCGGGGAGGAAGCTGTACAGTCCCAGCTGCGCTCCAGCCGTAGGAATTACGATAGCTTCAGGCAGATATCAAGGGACATGATGGAAAGGGGCCATCACCGGGATGCACTGCAGTGCAGGGTTAAAGTGAAGGAGCTGTGGAATGCCTACTGCAAAGCCCACAAAGCAAACCGCCGCTCTAGTGGTGCCCCCAAGACCTGCCATTTCTACATAGAGCTGGATGCGATACTTGGGGGTGACCCCACCTCCACTCCAAGTACCACCATGGACACTTCAGAACCCAGTTCAACAAGGCAGGAGGATGAGGAGGAAGAAAGCGGGAGCGAGGGTGCTGAGCAGGAGGAAGACACCCTGGAATCCCTAGATGCATGCAGCCAGGAGCTGTTCTCAAGCCAGAAGGAAGGTAGCCAGTCGCAGTGGCTGGTGCTTGGGAAAGGACAAATACCAGAAGAGGTTCCTGGTAAGCAGCTTTTATTTTGGGAAGGAAGTTATTCAGTGCAGGTTCTTGGGGCGAGGAGAGCTAGGGCTGCATGCATGCCTAGATGCGGAATAGGGCCTTGATGTGCTCTCTCACATCACAGTAATCGGCCTCAGTGATCTCTTCAAATGTCTCATCCAGGAGTTGGGCAATGCGCTTGTGCAGGTTTCTTGGGAGAGCCACTGTGGTCCTTGTCCCAGTCAGGCTAACATGTCCGCACCACTGTGCCGTGAGGGGCATGGGGACCATTGCTGTACACAGGCAAGCTGCATATGAGCCAAGGCAGAAGCCGCATTGCAGCAGAAGACCCTCCCTTGCTTCCCAGGTCACCCTCAGCAGCGAGATATCTTCCAGAACGAACTCCCATGGAAAATGTGGGGACAGTGTTCAGTGTAGGGCCCCCCGAAGCTGTTGGCTCTCCCCAAGGCACAGAAACCCAGAGGACAGTACGGCCGTGAAACAGTCAGTTCCCCTTGACCCTGTGGTTACTCACCATTTTGGGGCTCCTGTGGGTTATGTGCGCTCGCTTTGGGCCAGGCAAATTATGCTATTGTGTAGACTGTGCTTGCATTTAAGTACAGGGGAATCATTGCTCTGTCTGGTATGAACAATGCTGCCTCTGTTAAGTGTTGCATTTTGCCTTGAGATCTCAGCCGTCCATATTATCATCGGCCGAAAGACTGCAAGAAATTAGGAAGAGGCCACATAGAAGCAAAGAAGACATGCTGCATGAAGTAATGCAGTAGTCCCTTAACGAGAATCTAAAAGCGCAGAATCATAGAATCATAGAATCTCAGAGTTGGAAGGGACCCCAGGAGGTCATCCAGTCCAACCCCCTGCTCAAAGCAGGACCAAACCCAACTAAATCATCCCACCCAGGGCTTTGTCAAGCCTGACCTTAAAAACCTCTAAGGAAGGAGATTCCACCACCTCCCTAGGTAACCCATTCCAGTTCTTCACCACCCTACTAGTGAAAAAGTTTTTCCTAATATCCAACCTAAACCTCCCCCACTGCAACTTGAGACCATTACTCCTTGTTCTGTCATCTTCTACCACTGAGAACAGTCTAGATCCATCCTCTTTGGAACCCCCTTTCAGGTAGTTGAAAGCAGCTATCAAATCCCCCCTCATTCTTCTCTTCTGCAGGCTAAACAATCCCAGTTCCCTCAGCCTCTCCTCATAAGTCATGTGTTCCAGCCCCCTAATCATTTTTGTTGCCCTCCGCTGGACTCTCTCCAATTTATCCACATCCTTCTTGTAGTGTGGGGCCCAAAACTGGACACAGTACTCCAAATGAGGCCTCACCAGTGCTAAATGATCACATCCCTCGATCTGCTGGAAATGCCCCTACTTATACAACCCAAAATGCCATTAGCCTTCTTGGCAACAAGGGCACACTGTTGACTCATATTCAGCTTTTCGTCCACCGTAACCCCTAGGTCCTTTTCTGCAGAACTGCTGCCCAGCCATTCGGTCCCTAGTCTGTAGCAGTGCATGGAATTCTTCCGTCCTAAGTGCAGGACTCTGCACTTGTCCTTGTTGAACCTCATCATATTTCTTTTGGCCCAATCCTCTAATTTGTCTAGGTCCCTCTGTATCCTATCCCTACCCTCCAGCGTATCAACCACTCCTCCCAGTTTAGTGTCATCTGCAAACTTGCTAAGGCTGCAGTCCACACCATCCTCCAGATCGTTAATGAAGATATTGAATAAAACCGGCCCCAGCACCGACCCTTGGGGCACCCCACTTGATACCGGCTGCCAACTAGACATGGAACCATTGATCACTACCCGTTGAGCCCGACCATCTAGCCAGTTTTCTATCCACCTTACCGTCCATTCATCCAGCCCATACTTCTTTAACTTGCTGGCAAGAATACTGTGGGAGACTGTATCAAAAGCTTTGCTAAAGTCCAGAAATAGCACATCCACTGCTTTCCCCTCATCCACAGAGCCGGTTATCTCATCATAGAAGGCAATTAGGTTAGTCAGGCATTACTTGCCCTTGGTGAATCCATGCTGACTGTTCCTGATCACTTTCCCCTCCTTTAAGTGGTTCAGAATTGATTCCTTGAGGACCTGTTCCATGATTTTTCCAGGGACTGAGGTGAGACTGACTGGCCTGTAGTTCCCTGGATCTTCCTTCTTCTCTTTTTTAAAGATGGGCACTACATTAGCCTTTTTCCAGTCATCCGGGACCTTCCCCGATCGCCATGATTTTTCAAAGATAATGGCCAATGGCTCTGCAATCTCATCGGCCAACTCCTTTAGCACCCTCGGATGCAGCGCATCCGGCCCCATGGACTTGTGCTCGTCCAGCTTTTCTAAATAGTCCCGAACTACTTCTTTCCCCACAGAGAGCTGGTCACCTCCTCCCCATACCGTGCTGCAGAGTGCAGCTGTCTGGGAGCTGACCTTGTCTGTGAAGACAGAGGCAAAAAAAGCATTGAGTACACTAGCTTTCTCCACATTCTCTGTCACTAGGTTCCCTCCCTCATTCAGCAAGGGGCCCACACTTTCCTTGACTTTCTTCTTGTTGCTAACATATCTGAAGAAACCCTTCTTGTTACTCCTAACATCTCCGGCTAGCTGCAACTCCAAGCATGATTTGGCCTTCCTAATTTCACTCCTGCATGCCTGAGCAATACTTTTATACTCCTCCCTGTGGAAGGAGACTGAAAAGAGGATCCGCCAGCAGAATGAGGAGCGCCGGCATACAAGCACAGAGCTCCAGCAGTAAAGCACGGATCAGCTGATAAGCATCATCGAGCGCCAAGTGGACTCGATCCAGGAGCTTGTAGCCATGCAGGTGGAGCGCTACCATGACACACACACACACCCCGCAGCCCTTGTCTCAAAACTCTTTTCCTTGTGCCCCCATGTCACCTCCAATCCACTTTCCCCAACATCCGGGTTCTTATCACCACCAGCTGCCTCCACCTGTAGCTTCACCACCCAGCCCTGAAAACTAGGACCCTTACCCACTGCACTCAATCCCCATCACCCCATCAGCATAGCCATCCTGAAGGTGCAGCACTCATTGCACAGCACTCCAGACAGGAAGGCTGAGTATGATAACAGGACATACGCAAATCTGTGATTGTACCATTCCCCACCCCACCCCCTTGCCCTTTCTGTTTCCCCAGCAGTTGTGTTTCTTTTCAATAAATGGATTTTTTGGCTTTGAAAACATTCTTTATTATTGCCTAAAGTAAAAGATACCTTAGCCCAGGAAAGCATCAGGCACGGCAAGTCAGCGTAGGAAACACAGATTCCTACTAACATTGGAACCACTGCACTTCAATCCCATGCAGGGCACCAGACATTACTGTAAAAGCAGCAAAGAGTCTTGTGGCACCTTATAGACTAACAGACATTTTGGAGCATGAGCTTTCATGGGTGAATACCCACTTTGTCGGATGCATGTAGTGGAAATCTCCAGGGGCAGGTATATATAAGCAAGCAAGAAGCAGGCTAGAGATAACGAGGTTAGTTCAATCAGGGAGGATGAGGCCCTCTTCTAGCAGCTGAGGTGTGAAAACCAAGGGAGGAGAAACTGGTTTTGTAGTTGGCAAGCCATTCACAGTCTTTGTTTAATCCTGAGCTGATGGTGTCAAATTTGCAGATGAACTGAAGCTCAGCAGTTTCTCTTTGAAGTCTGGTCCTGAAGTTTTTTTGGTGTAGGATGGCCACCTTAAAATCTGCTATGGTGTGGCCAGGGAGGTTGAAGTGTTCTCCTACAGGTTTTTGTATATTGCCATTCCTAATATCTGATTTGTGTCCATTTATCCTTTTCCGTAGAGACTGTCCAGTTTGGCCGATGTACATAGCACAGGGGCATTGCTGGCATATGATGGCATATATTACATTGGTGGACGTGCAGGTGAATGAACTGGTGATGGTGTGGCTGATCTAGTTAGGTCCAGACATTACTGGTGGCTTTCAGCCTCAAATTGCTCCCTCAAGGCATCCCGAATCCTTACAGCCCCACAATGGGCCCCTCTAATAGCCCTGCTCTCTGGCTGTTCAAATTCAGCCTTCAGGTGTTGAACCTCAGAGTTCCATGCCTGAGAGAATCTTTCACTCTTCCCTTCACAAATGTTGTGGAGGGTACAGCACGCGAATATAACCGTGGAGATGTCGTCATTGGCCAGGTCCAGCTTCCCTTACAGAGAGTGCCAGCGGCCCTTTAAAGAGCCAAAAGCACACTCCACTGTCATTCTGCACCAGCTCAGCCTGTTGTTGAACCGGTCCTTGCTGCTGTCAAGGCTCTCTGTGTAGGGTTTCATGAGTCACAGCATTAAAGGGTAAGTGGGGTCTCCCAGGATCACAATGGGCATTTCGATTTCCCCTACGGTGATCTTCTCATCTGAGAAAAAAGTCCCAGCTTGCAGCTTCCTGAACAGGTCAGTGTTCTGAAAGACGTGTGCGTCATGCACCTTTCCGGGCCAGCTGGTGTTAAGTTCAATGAAACGCCCACAGTGATCCACAAGCGCCTGGAGAACCATAGAGAAATACCCCTTCCGATTAATGTACTCTGTGGCCAGGTGGGCTGGGCCAGAACTGGAATATGTATCCCATTTATCATTCCTCTGCAGTTAGGGAAACTCATCTGTGCAAAGCCAGCCAAAATGTCATGTACATTACCCAGAGTCACGGTTTTTCTGAGCAGGATGCAATTAATGGCCCTGAAAACTTGCATCAACACAATTCCAAGGGTCAACTTTCCCACTCCAAACTGGTTAGTGACCGATCGGTAGCTGTCTGGAGTTGCCAGCTTCCAGATTTCAATAGCCACCCGCTTCTCTACCGTCAGAGCAGCTCTCAATCTCATGTCATTGCGCCGCAGGGTGGGGGCGAGCTCCTCACACAGTCCTACGAAAGTGGCTTTTCTCATCCAAAAGTTCTGCAGCCACTGCTCATCATCCCAGACTTGCAGGATGTGATCCCACCACTTAGTGCTTGTTTCCTGAGCCCAAAAGCAGCATTACATGGTGGCAAGCATGTTCATGAATACCACAAGCAATCTCATGTCATATGCGTTACTCAAGTCAATATCATCATCGGAGTCCTCACTGTCAGTTTGGATCTTAAAGAGTAACTCGACTGCCAAACGTGACGTGCTGGCGAGAGTCGTCAGCACATTCTGCAGCAGTTCGGGCTCCATTCCCGCAGACCGAAAGGAAAGACAGGGCGCACAGTACAAAAAATGTTGAAAGATGGCGCCAAATGTGGACAGAAGCACAGGGATTGCTGAGATGCAAAGCACTGCATCATGAGGCGATGGGACAGGACCCAGAATGCCCTGCATCCCCTGCCCCTTCCCACAAGCCACAGCGCCAAAATGGGAAGAAGTGCTCTGTTGGATAGCTGCCCATAATGCACCACTCCCAATGCCACTGCAAGTGCTGCAAATGTGGCCACACCAGCGCGCTTGCAGCTGTCAGTGGACAGTGTGGACAGACTGCAGCACTTTCCCTACTGCGCTCTACAAAGGCTGGTTAACTCAAAGCGCTCTACATCTGCAAGTGTAGCCATGCCCTTAGTAATTTGTATCAGTCCTTCAACAGACACAGATTTCTCCCCTCACCACATCAGCTTTTTTGACAGATGCATTAACCAGTCAAGGCTTCATCTACTCCTCAACCCTCACAGCTCACCCATTCAGGAAGGAAGGGGAATAGCAGTGTGGTCACAGCCCCAGTTCCCCCTTTCTGTACCAAGGGGTAAGGTCCAGAGAGGCTATGTACACATGCCCACATGTTTTTATTCCCCTTTACATGCCTCACCAGCCATGTGAGGTTTAACCACAATCTGGCCCACGGAGACACACTTTTCTGTAATTGTTAGCACACAATATTAAGCATCTACAAACCAGGGCATCATCTTTAACTTTAAGAAGGTAAGAAATGAATGCTAAGTATAAGTGTTTACAAATATAAATCGGACAAGCACTATACAGAAATTACTCACTTCTACTTAATTCACAACTGAAGATTTTTGTCAAATACCACAATTGTATTTTGTCCCACTTTCTTTAACTGAGAAATTGCCTTGCCTTTCAATATTTTCAGATGTAAATAACCTATGGCATCAAGTATTGATTTTATTTCAGATGCAGTTTTTCAATACCTTCAAGAATAGCAAAGACTGTATTGTGTGCCATTCTCTCAAAGATCAGTTACTACTGAAAAACAATAAAAAATCTTGATGGATTTTCTTAGGCTGAGGGATGTGGGAAAATAAACTAATGTAAAGAATTGATAAGATCTGTGGTTCAAATATTTTTATATGGAAAAAATAAATCTAACACTCTGGTTTAGCACATTACCAGAGAAGAACTTACTGCAATAAACTAAAAACACTTTGGAATTGTAGTTGGAAAAGCAGCACTGTGAGTGATATCACAAGTGTGGATACAGTTTCTCTTGTTTTATTTTGCTGTAATGATTTTAAATCCATGTGATGTTTATAAACATACCGTGGTATATTCAATTGTCTAATTTTTTCTTTGTATTTCCACCACGTATTGTGTCTTGTCATACTTAGTCCCTGCCCCAAAGAACTTACAATCTATCTTTTATTCCTGTTTGTACAACACCTAGGATAGACGTGGGCAAACTACGGCCCATGGGCCACATCCAGCCTTCAGGACCGTCCTGCCCAGCAGGGGCAGCTCTATGTTTTTTGCCGCCCCAAGCACGGCAGTCAGGCAGCCTTCGGTGGCGTTTCTGCGGGAGGTCCGCAGCCACGTGGATTCAGCAGCAGTTCTGCGGGTGATCTGCCAGTCCCGCGCCTTCAGCATACCCGCCGCCGAATTGCCACCGAAGCCGGGGGACCGGCAGACCTCCCGCAGAAATGCCGCCGAAGGCTTCCTGACTGCTGCCCTCACAGCGACCAGGAGGCCGCCCCCTGCAGCTTGCTGCCCCAGGCACGCGCTTGCTGTGCTGGTGCCTGGAGCCGCCCCTGCTGCCCAGCCCCTGAGCTAACGGCCGGGGAGCCTAGCCCCCAGCCTCTCCCCCATTGCCCCCCTCCCGCGCAGCCACGCCACGCCCTGGCCCACTGCTCCCACTGGGCAGCGTGGGGAGCGCAGCTAGCTCTGGCTAGGTGTTGCGGCTCCAAGCTCCCGCTGCTGGTAAGGGGGCAGGGCGGTAAGGGAGCAGGGGGTCCTGGGGAGCAGTCAGGGAGGAGGGGGGCAGTTGGATGGGGCAGAGGTTCTGGGGGGGCAGTCAGGGGATGGGGAACAGAGAGGGTTGGGAGTGGGAGTCCCAGGGGGGCCTGTCAGGGGGTGGGGATGTGGATAGGGGTCGGGAAGACAGTCAGGGGACAGGGAGCGGGTGGGTTGGATAAGGGGGTGGGATCCCGGGGGGCAGTTAGGGGTGGGCGGTCCTGGGAAGAGGTGGTCAGGGGACGAGGAGCAGAGGGCGGTTGGATAGGGGATAGGCGTCCCAGGGGAGCTGTCAGGGGCCTGGGGTGTGGATAGGGGTCGGGGCAGTCAGAGGACAGGGAGCAAGAGAGTTGGATAGGGCCGGGATCACGGGAGGGGGTGATCAGGGTACAAGGAGCAGGGGGGGTTGGATGGGTTGGAGGTTCTGAGGGGGCCAGTCAGAGGGTGGGAAGTGGGCGGGGGTGTATTGGGAAAGGAGGCCAGGCTGTTTGGGGAGGCACAGCCTTCCCTACCCGGCCCTCCATACAGTTGCGCATCTCCGATGTGGCCCTCAGGCCGAGAAGTTTACCCATCCCTGACCTAGGACAATGGCAGCCTGGTCCATGACTGTGGCTTCTAGCACTAGAATAATAAATGCCCAAGCTGTCATTAGTGTAGATTTCAACAGAATGGTCACACGAAAGGATGGTTCATTTTTGCTCCCTGCATGACACGATTTCCCTTTCATAATTCAGACGATGAGTAAGGGTCATCTTCATGGGCAGGAGTGAAGTTTCTCTGCTAAAAAGCAATAAACACTCATGTGCATCTATTCAAATTTAGAGTACAAAGAGTAAATAAAAAATAGGACAAAGATGGAAGAGAGCATATAGCAATAACTACTGGTAGGGTAATGAGTGGAGCCAGTATAAATACTGGGGGAAAAAGTATTTGCCACAACATTGTTGCAGCAGCAGTAAGCGGATTAGCTACATAGCTAAAATCAAATAAACTGGAAGGAGAAAGAAAAAATTTAGACAAGAGATTATTCATTAGGCACTCCATAAGAACCACCAGTTTAACTGTCTGCATTTCAATACATCCTAAAATAAAATCAATATTTATCATAAAACACTGTTGTAAAAATAATAGCAAGTGGAGTTACCAGAAGAAAAATGAAAGTACCTTTTTATAAGTAATATTAAGGAATTAATAGTTTTCAGAAAATTACAGTACAAGATATGAATTTTGTGTTAGATGAGATCATCCTTTAAAATGAAGTGAGAATAGCATATCTGTTCCCTCTGCTCAGTGATCAAATTAATAAATAATGAGTGGTGAAATCCTGAGCTGTGAGTAGAATCTAGTCCCTTATATATGTGACAATTAATGTGTCACACTTACAGCAGCTCAGAGGGTGCCATTTCTATGCATGTATAGTTTTAAAATATTTCTTCCAAAATTACATTTGATATTTTTAATGGACTGATTTGCACTTCAGCCATTCACCATCACAGAATTAGAGAAAAGAGACATGAGAAAGATCTTTTCAAGTTCATCGAGGGCTATATTTTCACAAGCAGACGTCTATTTACCCCATTACCAATAATATTTGTTACTCACGGAAGCAAAACTGACCATATAGTTTTCACAGATTGTGTCATTTATTCAGACTATTAAGAATGGTACAAAAATATGAAATAGTTATGTTTGATATTCACAAAACAGGAGAATGACAGTGACTAGGAAACATTTGCTGCCTAAACATTCCGTGGAGCAGAAGGCTAACATTAGTAACATTAGTTACTCAGGGTACGTCTACACTACGGGACTATTCCGAATTTGCATAAACCGGTTTTGTAAAACAGATTTTATAAAATCGAGTGCGCGCGGCCACACTAAACACATTAAATCGGTGGTGTGCGTCCATGGTCCGAGGCTAGCGTCGATTTCTGGAGCGTTGCACTGTGGGTAGCTATTCCCTAGCTATCCCATAGTTCCCGCAGCCTCCCCCGCCCCTTGGAACTTCCGGGTTGAGATCCCAGTGCCTGATGGGGCAAAAATCATTGTCGCGGGTGGTTCTGGGTAAATGTCGTCAGTCACTCCTTCGTCTGGGAAAGCAACGGCAGACAAGCATTTCGCGCCTTTTTTCCCTGGATTGCCCTGGCAGATGCCATAGCATGGCAATCATGGAGCTTATTTTGCCGTTTGTGACTCTCACCGTATGTGTACTAGATGCCGCTCACAGAGGCGATTCAGCAGCGCTACACAGAAGCATGCTTTTGCTTTTGCATGACAGCAGAGATGGTTACTAGCCATATTGCACCATCCAAACCCTTCCATAAATTGGAACTGAGGATGATCATGGCTACCAGTCCTTTTGTACCATTTGCTGCTAGTGCCCTGGTCAATCAGCCAAAGCCAAGAGTGGTTACTAGCCATATTGTACCTTCCATCGTTTTGTACCATTGGCTGCTGTCATAAGTGCCCCTGGCCGATCAGCCAGGGCGCAATTGGGAATGACTCCTGAGTCAATCCCTCCTTTTATCTAAAAATAGAATCTGTGCTGCCTAATATAGGCAAGTGTGCTAGAGAACCACCTGCTCTGTGTCAGAGCCCAGAAATTATCTGTATGCTATTCACAGGGGGTGCTCCTGTAACAACCCCACCTGTTGATTCCGTTCTTCCCCCAGCCTTTCTTGGCTACCGTAGCATTGTCCCCCCACTTGTGTGATGAATTAATAAAGAATGCAGGAATAAGACACACTGACTTGTTAGTGAGAAATGAGTGGAAGGCAGCCTCCAGCTGCTATGATAGTCCAGACAGGACATTAAGCAGTGTGTAGGAGAGAAGCCCAGCATCCCACTGCTAGTCCAGGGGCAACTGAATCTTTTCTTTACACATGAAGGGTGGGGCTGATGGAGCTCAGCCCCTGTTGCTATGATGAGGATGGTTACCAGCCATATTGCACCATCCATCCACCAGAAAAAATTAGGGCCAATAGGCTGATGACGAGGACGGTTACCAGTCCTTTTGTCCCATCAGCTGAAGCTGATCATGAGGATAGATTTCCATCATTTTGTACGATCAGCTTATGCTGATGATGAGGATGGATTTCCATCTTTTTGTACCATCAGCCGCCCATGACGGGGGGGGGGAGCAAGGATGTTGGTGTTGAGTGCTGCACTATCGCGTCTATCTGCAGCATTCAGTAAAGATAGGGTGACATGTAAAAGAGTCAGAGGATTGTTTTACCTTTCGCTTCTGGGGTGGGTGGGGATGGGTGAGTAGATTGCCAAGCTATGCCCTGACCGGCACTGTGTTTGACCCTAGAAGCATTTGGAGCTCAGCCAAGAATGCAAATAATTTTAGGAGGCTGCAGGAACTGTGGGATAGCTTCAGTCCTCCAGTCCATGCGCATCCATTTGATTCTTTGGCTTTCCGTTACGCTTGTCACGCTGCAGTGCGCTGAGTCCCTGCTTTGGCGTCTGTCTGGAGATTTTTAAAAAAGGATTCTAACGGAGCGCTGATAGAACGGATAGAACGGATTTGCCTGCCCTTACAGCGATCACATCCGCATGGTCCATGCGGGAGCTCTTTTTTTTATTTTGATTTCGGACTGCATCGCCACCCGTGCTGATCGGAGCTCCACGCTGGGCAAACAGGAAATATTCAAAAGTTCGCGGGGCTTTTCCTGTTTACCTGACCACTGCATCCGAGTTCAGATTGCGGTCCAGAGCGGTCACTGGTGCACTGTGGGATAGCTCCCGGAGGCCAATACCGTCGATCAGCGTCCACACTAACCCTAATCCGATATGTTAATACCGATACCTCGTTAGGGAGAGTACAGAAACCGGTTTAAAGAGCCATTAAAATCGATATAAGGTGCCTGCTAGTGTGGACGGTTTCGGCGTTAAATCGGTTTTACGCTCCTAAAACCGATTTAAACGCCTAGTGTAGACCAGGCCTCAGACCACACGCCTTCAAGGAGCTCTGCCTGGGTGGTCCTCCTTGCAGCATTGGGGCCTAAATGTGTACACCTATTGCTTTTGCAACTTTACCCTACTACCTTAATGTTAAAGTTACCATGGTGTGATTTTCTTTGGTCTGAAAATTCCTTGTCTGTTACTGTTATAAGTAACATCTAACTTTTACTATGACTGAAAAAGAAACCTAGAAATGTTTCTTTTATTTTTTCAAATTTGTGTACTTCATGCGTTTTGCATATGACCTTAACCCAGTCATTGGTAAGGTGAGAAGAGGCATTATGCAGCTCTTAAATTATTCTGCCCTTGCTGTGCTTCAACCCTTGAGAGGATGGACCCCACTGGGTGAATGGTGGCCATTGTAGTACTTGAAAGAGAAGGCAGTTGCCTTCCTCTCCTGTGGAGTTCCAGAATACTTTGGTTTGTACTAAGTACTGGTAGGTCCTAAAAACTTTGACGTGTTTTGGAAAAGTACTTGGGACTTGTCAAAGTGGCTGAAATAATATTGACTTAATTGCACCATTCACCCAGTGGGCCCCATCCTCTCAAGCACTGAAGCACAGCAAGGGCAGAATAATTTAAGAGCTGCATAATACCTCTTCTCACCTTACCCTAACAGGGCAATCCCCTCTCTCTTTCTAAAGGTAAGCCCAGTTGGGAAACTGTTCTTGCTGCAGAGGTCCAGTGCTGCTCATCTGCATCTCGGGAGGCTCTCTTTATTACTACCTCCCACATAGCAGAGAGGAGACTCCCTTGCAGAAGAAAATACAGAGCATTACCAGGACAGGGAAAAGTCAAGAAAAATGGGGATGTCAGGAAAGTCTCATTTTTGTGGCTATCATAACATAGTGATTTGTTGCATCTTGAATAAAAAAGGAAGAGTATCAGAGGGGTAGCCGTGTTAGTCTGGATCTGTAAAAGCAACAAAGAATCCTGTGGCACCTTATAGACTAACAGACGTTCTGCAGCATGAGCTTTCGTGGGTGAATACCCACTTCTTCAGATGCAAGTGATGCTTGCATCTGAAGAAGTGGGTATTCACCCACGAAAGCTCATGCTGCAGAACGTCTGTTAGTCTATAAGGTGCCACAGGATTCTTTGTTGCTAAAAAAGGAAGAATTATCCAGTTAATAGTGTGTTATTTACTTGCATTATAGACAGGGCCCTATGCAGACTATATAAAATTAATGAGAAACAAAACAGGTGGCCACTCGCACCATACAATGAATATTTTTATGTATAGAAGGAACAGCTGAATAAAACTGCTGTCCAAGCTGCATAAAATGGAGATGGTACAACACTAGGGTGGTCTTCCATTTGAATTTGCATCTGATAGCAATATGAAGTATTTCACGCTTGACAATTATCTCCTCAACTCAGATTCCAAAACTGGAATAATATCCTTTTCAGTAAGTAATTCTTGCCCCGTTTCTTGGACTATACATATAACAATTCAAACACCAATATTACCACAGAAAAACTAAGCGTAAAAGCAGTTCAAAACTTAACAAAAATTTAAATGCAACAGTTTATGTTGCTTTTCTAACATACAGATACTAAAGAGATATGTTCAACTTGATTTGCAGAAATGTTGAATACCTGCAAATCCAAGTGAAGCAAGTGAGAATTGCAGGTGCTCCACACCCTGTAAAATCTGGCCTTTGTGCTCCTCTGATGTAAGAACTTTCACATGAAATGCATTTTTGCTGGAGCTCCAAAAACTAAGAAGAAAAGGGGCTAATTTTGAGTATTTATAATTTTACAGTGAATATTTTGCTCTCACTGTACAGATTTTAGGTCTTTTCTACTGAGTAAGCACTTTTTTTTTAAATGTACACTGGATTCAGTTGTATTACAGTTATTTCACTGAAATAGTAACAGCTATGCAAGACATGTTTATGAGACAACACATGTTAATGACTACCTAGGGATTCCTCATTACATGAATCAGTGACACAATAGACTAACGGCTAATGGAAAAGCTTATTTAAGGATTCTTTCATATGCATATTACTGTCCTAACAATACAGCCATGGTCTGTTTTGTCAAAGGCCTAGTTAGGCAATCTTTTGTCCACAGATTCTGCATTCAGTACTCAAATTGTTGAAACAATACAGCATAATGGCTCCTTCAGAGACATAATCCATCATACTAAGGCATATATTTAGGGTTTAGTGTGGGCATCGGCACCCAAGAGAGACGTGCTCCATCAGAACATGGAGCAATCTCTGCAACTGCACACAGGGAAACTCACGGAGCTTCTGCAAACTACACAGCTGCAGCATCCATTACGGAGCCAGAGCCCACCAATGTACCTTTACCATACTTGAAGGATAACACAATCTACAAGTCATACCACACTGCTAAGGTAGCACAGTGAAGATTTATATGTACAGCAGCAACAACAACAAAATGGCAGCATTATCTCTATATCTAATCCATTGCAAAAGCATTATTTATTAAAAAAGGACACAGCAGACCTGAAGTATAGTAAATTAAAAAAAATAAAAGTAGTTTCACTTTCCCTGAAGGACACACACAGAGGATAAGAATGACTGTGTGAAGGAAAAAAGTGAAACTAAAATACACAAATGCACAAAGTAACCAAACTGAAAATAATTAGAGAAAAACAACAGTTCTACCACGTGGAAACAACAGGCAAAATAAAAATTATACTTCTGTCTGAATTAAGTTGATCGCAACTGTTTAAAAAAAAAATCACAAATTTCACTGCATCATGCTATACTAGGAATTTATTCAAACTCTGACCACACTCTATTTCTAAATCCCCAAACAAATGTTGACAATGATCTATGCATTCTTATAGACAAAAATTGATCTGCTGGGGGAAAAAATAAGACTAATAGCTTTGAAGCATTTCACATGTTTCTCTAGGGGAAAAAAAAAAACACACCTTACCAAAAACAGATAACCAAAACTAAGGGTTTGTCTACACATTGAATAATCTCTGATTAACTCCATGTGTGAACAAGAACTAATGAACTGTGGGGTTTGTACTAACAAATGAATTGTCACATAGTTTTCTAAGTCCAGACTATCATACAATCTACTCAACACCCTTCCTGCACTGAATCCTAAACATAGAATATTTCCTTTAATTTCATGCTTCCTTGCATCATCTGAAAGTGAGCCATTTGGAAAAAAAAACTATAAAAATAAAAAAAAATACATATTACCCTCCATTAAGTATCCTAAGAGGTGGACATTTTTATCCGTTTGTGGACATTTCTTTCTTTAATAGCTAATAGTTATAATGCTTTCTAAAAGATGTTTTAAGGGGTTACATGACCATTGTGTTAACTTGAAACAACTGTTAGCAAAAAACCTCATCCATTTAGGTAATTACATTAAACCTCCGTTTTCTTTATTAAGTTACACTCAAATTTCTCTTCACAAATTCTAATTCTCTATTCAACTTTCTTCTAGTGTTTACCACCATTAAGAGGGAGGCAATGAATTTTGGGGTGACTATAACAATAAAAGGAAGTCTGAAAGGAGGGTACTGGAATGGAATAGCTGTCTAGAGCCAGACAAAAATGTCCCCCTCAAAGGATAAGGCAAAGAGTCTTTTTTAGATAAGGGAATAGGAATTTGGTGGTTAGGAAGAACGTGTGGAAGTAGGTAGATACAGTTGGAGGTTGAAAATAGGAAACTAGCAATCAGGAAAAAGGAAGGATGTTGTAAAGAGGAAGAGAGAAGACATGAATTGGATTGGTCAGAAGAAGAAAGAAGAAGAGCACATTTTTCAAAGTTTCTCATCACCAAAAAGGGCTGTTTTGGATTTTTTTTTTAAATAACCAGGGTTTATAAAAAGCCCCCAGACCTCCAATTTTTCTAATCCAATGTCTGTTTCCTTGGAAAGAAAAACAGATAACAACTCTTGCATGCTGAAAGAGGCTGGGACTCTTGTCGGTTTCAACTAAGGGTATGTCTACACTACCCACCAGATCGGCGGGCAGCGATTGATCCATCATGGGTCGATTTAGCGCATCTAGTGTAGACGCGATAAATCAACCCCCGAGCGCTCTCCTGTCGACTCCTGTACTCCACCACGAGAGGCGCAGGCAGAGTCAACGAGGGAGCGGCAGCAGTCGACTCACCACGGCGAAGACACCATGTGAGTAGGTCTAAGTACGTTGACTTCAGCTACATTATTCATCAGATCGATCCCTCCCCCCCCCCACCCCCAGTGCAGACCAGGGGTAAGGCTACAAGTTAATCACCTACAAATTTTGACTTTTTAAAGTCTAAACAAAACACCCTGAAAATTCTGGTGGTTTAAACTATAAAAAGTTAAAATAAAGCTTAAAAAAAAAAAGTGGCATTAAAAAAGTTCTAAAATTTCTTACATTTTTCTTTGCTTTAAAATAAGCTCTCTTATGGTGAACATCTGCATTTCTCCCATATAGTACGTTTGTCTCTCACACTTTTAAAACTCATAAATAAAAAAGAAATACTACACAAATACTATTTTGTTTGGTTTTGTTTTCTGGAAGAAGGGATATTTTCATGATGCAAATATGAAAAATACAAGTTCCAATCCTAAACCAGTTACCAGGCCAGATGTACAGAGTTATCTGCTTCGTCTCTCATGGATTATGCAGCAGCTTAAAGACTGATATTGCTCCGTGTGTGTGTGCGCGTGCGCCCTATTAAATGCACACATACAAAAAAACAATCATTCCATATTAACACTGTGCAGTTAAAATTACAAAGTCAAGAATTTCAAAAGTTAATATTGCCTCACTGAACATTATATATGCTTTTATATACATTTAACAAATCATATTTTAGTCTACCTACTGAAATAAAAATAGAATAGCCTGCAGTAATGAAGCCACATAATTATGCTGTGACAACCTTAACTAGTATCAGAGGGGTAGCCGTGTTAGTCTGGATCTGTTTGCAGCATGAGCTTGGATGCAGAAGAAGTGGGTATTCACCAGCTCATGCTGCAAAATGTCTGTTTGTAACCTTAACTAGGTGCATTACCCAACACTGTGATTGTAACTATGCATTTAATGTTGTATCAACAGCTTTCTGCATTTAGATTTCCTAGGGTTTCTTTTGTTTTTGTTTTTAAAAAGGAGGGGGAGAAATTAAATTAAGCTTATAAACTCCTTAAACCTGAGCTATTGAGCTGGCAGAGCTCACAGCACTCATAAGCTCCTTAAACTGGAGTTATTGGACTGGTGGAGGTTACACACCATCATGGTGTCTTTAATAAAAATGGGGCAACTCTGAAAATGCAGAAAATGAAGCACTCAGGACAGTAAGAGAATGATTTCCTAATGAAAAAGCTAAGGCCCAGATTCACCAAGGCACATGGTTAACTATAACTTCAATGGGATTTAAGCATGTTGTTTTGCTGAATCAAGGCCACACAAAATACTGGGCTGCAGAAGTGAAGCTCATTGCTTCACTTGTAACTTTGCTACTGAAGGTTTCACCCAACAAAAGAATGCTGCAAGTGCATCCACAGAACTATTTTATTCAAGAATCCTGGTGCTCAAAATTTTGCTATTCCTTTTGAAAATGTACAGCTATTTTCTAATATATACACACACAGCAGAGAATTCATTTCATCACACCTGGATCAGACACAAGAAATAATTTACAATGATTTGTCAGGATTAACCTTTTGATAAGAAATAAATTTGTCTAGATTTAAGGCACTTGAAAAAGGTGCAAAGGTCCATTTGTGTTAAACAAATGCTGTATCAGCAGTTTGATGGCAGCAAATATATTGACACTGATAAAAACTACCACTCTAGTGGACTTAAACTTCAGTGTAATAAAACATAGATTTGGCATTTCAGCATGGCAAGATATGATTCATAACCAGATATCATTCTTATTTAGGCCTAGAAATGTCAAGCTCTGTAATTAACGGTAAGTACTTGCAGGTTCACACATTCAGGGTGTAATAATAATGTGAATTCTGTCTCACACAGTTATTACAGTTATTTGCAAATGTATTTTTTAAATACCTTTACAATCGCACAATTTTTAACATTGTAAGATAGACTGCATCAAATGTCATTGATTTTAGACCTGTGTGATTAGAGTTTGTAATGTAAATCAAGATAACTGAGAAAAACATTTACTTAAATTTGGAATAAAAATAAGTACTGCAATCTGTTTCATGATTAACTGTAATATCAGTAATAATTAAGTACTCTGGCCAAGACTTTACAAACAATTTTTATTCTTCCTCAAAAGAAACAAAAACAAACAAAAAAATGCAACCTAATTTTGATTATTTTTTTATATATCCGATATGTTTACAGCGCTTTCTTCATTTTAACAAATTAAGCACTTATGTTTGGTAAGCCATATATGTTTAGATATTGATTACAATAGATACAACTACAGAAATTCTATTTGAAGACCACACAAAAACACATTCTTCTGCTGGAGCCTACCACATATGTAATATAGTGCCAGGAAATTTCATTGTAAACAGGATCATCCAACCAACCAAGGGCTACATTGACACTTTGCCGGGAGTCCAAAGACCATATCTAATAAGTATAAATGCACTCATTGTCATTTTTAATACAGAGAAAGAGTCCCCATAAAGAAATTACAGGCCTCAGCAGATATGCTACTCTAATTAAGATAGAACCTATAGTCATCCCAGGCTGCACCTTCATACTAGAGATGAGAGCAACAGTGGATTCCTTTATAGAACCTCATGCACTTTTATTACATCTTTGTGCAGCATTTTGGCTATCACTGCCATAGGTAATGTTCGGAAGAAGACCTTCAGGAGTAGTCCTCTGATTTGACACATAATCAATTTGTTAAACATTTTAATTTTACTAAAAATATTAATCTAAAAATTTCATACTGAATCACAGCAGAACCAGCAACATACTGTGAAGATCAATAAGTCTAAAATTACTGTAAACCATCTTGTGTTTTGATTTGTGTGTACATTTCTCTCTATGCTACTTGTCTACTCCATTCTAGGAAGTAGAAAGGGTATCAGAATCTACATCAGGCTGTTTGTATAATCTCCATGATCATTGTTTAATTCCTTGGGCAATACACATATCAATGTGTTAGCCATGATTCAGCACTATATTTCAGGCCCCAATTCAACAAAGCATCTCTATCCAGGGCAGTGCTTAAGCATTAGACTAGATGATCATGACAGTCCCTTCTGACCTGATGGATGAATAATAAAAAAAAAACCCACCACACAAATGAATGAAATACCTCTTTGGATGAGCTCTGATACCCAATATATTTTATTATGAACAAGCCTAACTTTGCCGTTCACTGTAAATAAACAATACATATTATGAAAAAACAGGTATCTGCATACTGCAGTGTTGACATCATATTGAACACCACATTGCAGATAATTTTTTACCAATTATTAAACAAACAAACAAGATTTTAAGAAGTCATGGATAGTGGATTAGAAAATACACTTTGTTCATTTATGTTGACAAATTTAAGTTGTTATATGTACTTCTTAGTCAATGCACTGTAGTATATTTATATAAAATAAATGAAAACTTAATAATGTGAAACTTCACTAGTTTTCTGCTAATAATCTTTGCTGAGAAATGGGGAAAAACCACCAATGTTTTTGTGGGACTGCAGATTACCGACATGAAAATTAGTGAGCTTCTACTACAATATGACAAACTTCAACACTAGTCTGCTTGCATCCGAAGAAGTGGGTATTCACCCACGAAAGCTCATGCTGCAAAACATCTGTTAGTCTATAAGGTGCCACAGGATTCTTTGCTGCTTCTACAGAACCAGACTAACACGGCTACCCCTCTGATACTTCAACACTAGTCTCTCAAAGGATGAAAATCAAACAGAAAATGTATTATACAATACATACTTTTAAAATGCCATGTAAACATAGCTAAGTTTATTTCAATGTAATCCATAATACATACTGCTTATGTAGCTAAAGTTTAAACCAGTCATGTTTTTATTTCCAGAACTCAAGTATATGCTATATCACTGGAAAACACCTCATGTTTGGCCACATGAAAGCTGCTCATATGGTGATCTGCTGGATTTGACACAAAGTGTTATTCAAATCACCAGCAGCAGCCTCTTGCATTGCTTTCTTCTAAATCAAAGTAAAACAGAGGCAGGTACCAGATCCCATATTTACACACATGCACACTCAAGCTGTCTATTGCACACTTCTCTCTAAGAACAAAAGTACTGTAATCCTTCACTTCTTCAAGCCTGCTTTATTAAAAATTTAAGAAGAAGTGAAAACAGGACAATTAAAATATGATCATTGCAGAGTTACTGTGTTCACACACTAAGTGCACGTCTTCATTGGCAACGTTAAAGCGTTATCAATAAGTGAATTACCACACTCTGCATGCACCAAATATGTATCTTTTTCTGCCCTTTTTTTCCTGCTTACCTACCCCATTTGGAACATTAAACCTCTGTGCTACTTAAATGAAAGTAATTAATTATACAAACAGAAAGAAAAAGGTTTACAGACATATAATTCCTTTATTCTTTAAGCTAAACTGTTGAAAACATAACTGAACATCTGTTAGCAATTTCAGAATCCTAAAACCAGTCCTTTATACACTTTCAAAATTACATGAAAACAATGTAGAGCATTTTGATCTTAATAAAATTATGTTACTGTATCTGAATTTTTAGGTAAAATTTTTAAAAAAGTCTCTGGAAGAAGAACATCATCAGTCCAAGGGGACATGCAAATTCAGAAAGACACTGCTCATTTGTTCTGTGGTTTTTCAATTATTTTGGTAACCAACTATAATCGCAAATGAATAAAAAGCTAAATAGCAAACAGAACTCAAGTAAATAAAACATATCCTAATTGAGAGCTATTCTGCAGCCCTTCTATGAACAGAAAAACCCATTTGAACCAATGGGAGTTCAATTCATGGAGCCACTGCACTAGAGAGAGAGAGGGCTTGGCTACACTTACAAGTTGCAGCGCTGGGAGTTACAGCGCTGCTCATGCAGCTGTGTAAGGGCCAGCGCTGGAGTGTGGCCACACTGACAGCTACCAGCGCTGCAGTGTGGCCACACTTGCAGCACTTTCCAGCGCTGTATTGAGAGGTGCATTGTGGGCAGCTATCCCACAGAACACCTCGTTTGGCGTTGGCGCTGAGTATTGTGGGAAGGGGAAGGAAGTGTGCGGGTCATTCCGCTTCCTGTTTGCCAGCGCCCCGTGGTGCATCGCTTCACATCCCAGCATTCATTCCGGCAGCGTTTGGCGCCATTGTGAGTGTCTTTCTGTTACTCTCTGTGAATCGCGATTTCTGTGGCAAATGGAGCCCGATCTGCTGAGGACTCTGCTGATGAGTGTCACCAGCACAACACGTTTGGCAGTCGAGCTATTCCTTCAGCTCCAAAGTGACAGTGAGGAGTCCGACGATGATATCAATATGGATTTGTCTGCCGCGTGTGACACTAGAGTGCTTGCGGCATTCACGGAAATGCTCAGCACCGTTGACGCCGCTTTTGGGCTCGGAAACAAGCACTGAGTGGTGGGATCACATCGTCATGGAAGTCTGGGATGACGAGTAGTGGCTGCAGAACTTTCGTATGAGAAAAGCCAATTTCATGGGACTGTGTGATGAGCTCGCCACCAATCTGCGGCGCAAGGACACAAGATTGAGAGCTGCCCTGACGGTGGAAAAGCGGGTGGCTATTGCAATCTGGAAGATGGCAAATCCAGACAGCTACCGGTCGGTCGGGAACCAGTTTGGTGTGGGAAAGTCGACCGTGGGAATCGTTTTGATGCAAGTTTGCAAGGCAATTAATCGCATCCTGCTAAGAAAGACCGTGACTCTGGGGAGCGTGCAGGACATTGTGGATGGCTTTGCACAAATGGGTTTCCCTAACTGTGGAGGGGCGATAGATGGGACGCATATTCCTATTCTGGCCCCCCCCCACCTGGCATCAGAGTACGTTAATCTTAAGTGGTATTTCTATATGGTTCTCCAGGCGATTGTGGATCACAGCGGGCGTTTCATTGACATTTACACAGGCTGGCCTGGAAAGGTGCATGATGCACGCATCTTTCGGAACAGTGGCCTGTTCAGGAAGATGCAGGCAGGGACTTTTTTCCCAGACAGGAAGATCACAGTAGGGGATGTTGAAATGCCCACTGTGATCCTTGGAGACCCGTTACTGCCCGTTACTGCCTTGGCTCATGAAACCCTATACAGGGAAGCTTGACAGGAGCAAGGACCGGTTCAACTACAGGCTGAGCCGGTGCAGAATGACTGTGGAGTGTGCTTTTGGGCGTTTAAAGGCTCGCTGGAGATGTTTGTATGGGAAGCTAGACTTGGGAAAGCAGCATCCCCAGGTTATAAGCGCTTGCTGTACCCTCCATAATATTTGTGAAGGGAAGGGTGAAACATTCAGTGAGGCATGGACCACCGAGGTTCAAGTCCTGGAGGCTGAATATGCACAGCCAGAGAGCAGGGCTAATAGAGAGGCCCAGCACAGGGCTTCAAGGATTAGGGATGCCTTGAGGGAAGAATTTGAGGCTGAAAGCCAACAGTAATGTTTGCTGCCTTGCATGGGAGTGAATTGCACTGCTTACACTGTTATTCTATTATCCATAATAATAATATGATTTGCAGTGCCTCTTTCTTTACTGGGCTAAGGTGTCTTTCACTATCTGCTATAATAAAGACTGTTTTCAAAGCCAAGAATTGTTTTATTGAAAAGAAAAAAACTTCCTTGACAGACAGACAGACACACAACATTTCATTAACACAAGAGGGCAAGGGTGTGGGTTGGTGAACTGTACAGTCACAAGTTTGCATATGCCATGTCTGGATTGCTGTTTAATGAATCCTGCACTTCAGGGTGCATATACTGCATGGTGATGGGGGTTGAATGCAGAGGGTAAGGGTGGTGGTAGGTATCAGGGCTGGTTGGGGAACGTACAGGTGTTGGAGGCAGCTGGTGGTGGTAAGAGCCTGGATGCTGGGGAAAGGTGGTTGGAGCTGACATTGGGGCACAAGGCACAAAGGACGGGCGGGTGGGGAGTAGCACGGTAGTGCTCTGCTTGCATGGCAACGAGTGACTCTATAGACTCCGCTTGGCGCTCCAGGATGCTTAGCAGCCGCTCCGTGCTTTTCCTCTTGGCCACTGCATTTCTCTTGGTCCTGCTTTCTTTCTCTCGCCACTCCTTCAATTCTTTTCTCTCTGTAGCAGAGTGCTGAAGAACAGTTTTCAGCATGTCCTCTTTGCTCTTTCGGGATTTTTCTCAAATTTTGAAGCCTCTGTGATGTTGAACATCTGGGCAGTCCAGTCAAGGTCACTGTACACACAGAAATGACAACATTTAACACGGGCATTGTATCCACTATCTCCAGACATGAATTGTTACACTGAGGAGTTCTCACTTGCAAGTTCTCACTTGCATTCTTTATCCCAAAAGGAAAACACAACAGAAGCCACGAAATGGTGAGTGAGGAGTGGGGCTTGAGTGAGAGGAGCTGGTTGCTTGGGTAATCTGGAGTGCTAGAGGGGTTGAGTGAAGATGCAGATGCAGGGGTGATCTTATCTCCTATCTCTTCACTAAAGAGTCTCCCAACATTTTCACAGGACTTAATCCTGGAAGATGTTTCCCTACTGCGAGTCACTAGGGAACAGCGGGGGGCTCTTTTAGAGCAATGTGGATTCCGCCCGGGACCCTATGCGGCGTGCCTGTGTTCAGAAATGGTCCCCCCCCCCCTGGCCGAAGAGTGGCGCGGACGCGTCACCGTCACTGGGACAAGGGACACAGTGGCTCTGCCTATAAACCTGCGCAGGCATATTGCCCACGCTCTGGATGAAGCTTTTGCTGAGATAACTGAAGCAGATTACCGCGACGTGATAGACCACATCAACGGGCTATTCCACATCTAGACGCTGCCATGCATGCATCCATAACCCCCCTTCCTCTCCAGAAACATTTCCACCCAGAAAATAAAAGCCGCTTACCGGTACACCGCTCCTCTGCCTGTCCTTCTGCAACTGCTGGCTGCTGCTGCGATTGGGTACTTTCCTCCTGGCTTGAGAAGAGCTCCTGGCTGCATGCCTCCAGGGAATCTGCGGTTTCTTCCCCCATCCCAGGAGCTTCACTCGCGGTTTCCTCTCCCCCCCCCGCAGCCTCCTCCTCCTCCTGTCCCCCAGCCTGCTCAGAAGTGTCCATCGTTACCCTGGGATTGGCAGTGGGGTCACCCCCAAGTATGTTGTCCATCTCCACGTAAAAACGGCAGGTCGTGGGGGCGGATCCGGATCTGCGATTCCTCTCGGGCTTTGTATTAGGCTCTCCGCAGCTCTTTATCTTTCTCCCTGCATTGTAGTGCGTACCGTTGATGGCCCCTATCCAGCATGTCCCTTGATATCTGCTCAAAGATATCGTAATTCCTACGGCCGGAGCGCAGCTGTGCCTGAACAGACGCCTCACCCCAAACACTGATGAGGTCCTGCAATTCACCTGTGCTCCATGCTGGGGCTCGTTTGCGGAGGCATGGTTACCTGTAACCTGTAACTGATTAACTGATTGCACTCCACACCTGGCTGCAGCAAACAGGAAGGAGATTTTTAAATTTCCGGGCATTTAAAGGCGGGTCACCTGAGGCAAGAGCAGTAGAGTGCAAACTGATGTGCAGAGTGGCTGAACAGGAATTCTGGGATAGCTCCTTATTCCCTGGAGGACAGGTAAAGCGCTGGTGAGTGTCCACCTGCTGAGCAGCGCTGGTGTCACCAGCGCTGCACTCTTATACCCCAACCCGGATGGGTTTTCAGCCAGCGCTGCAACCAGGGAGTTGCAGCGCTGGTTGTGCCCTGCAAGTGTGGACGGGGTGTTAATTGCAGCGCTGGAAAGCCTCCACCAGCGCTGCAACTTGTAAGTGTAGCCAAGCCCAGAGAGAGAGAGACTGACTAGCAAGTGTCTCATTAAATGAGGACATGGTCAATATTGTTAAGCCTTAAAATAAACTTCCCCGACAGTTGTTAGATACTTGGGCTGTTACACTGAAGATTACAGCGGTGGTTTTTTTTTTTTTTTTAATGATTATAGCTGCCTCACTACTGTAAATATTTAACTAAATCCCAAGTTATTTTGAGACACATTGTAAAGATCCACAAATGCATTTGTGGTAATGCAAGAACTACAATATGGAGCAGATGTCAAGATAAGTTAACTTTATGGCCTAAACTTTCTAGGGCCTTAATTCTAAAACAAAAGAAGCAATCACTGACTTATCAGCTTTCCATTAGCATGTAAAGATATGTACAGAATAGGCTGGTGGGCCCTGTATATTTATACGTGCCCTTCAAGGAAGCAAGATTTTAGCATCTCTCCAAGCAGTATTTGTCAGGATTCTGATTGCCTTCCTGAGGTTAACCTTTTGCAAGGCTCTCACTTCTTAGTTTTGAAATCCTGGAGTTGGAAGGAAGGATTGGAGCTTATTGGATTCCCGAGCTGCCTTTGAAATCCAGGTAGCAGCAATGACAAAGCATGCTTTTTCCTCATTCACTCTTGACAAGAAGGTTGCAATCTTTCCTTCTTTTGGAGGCTCACCTCATTACATTTACCAATGCCTTGGTCAGCTTGAGGTTAGGTTACTGTAATACATGCTCTATATGTAACTGCACCTGAAGATGACTCACAAACTTCAACTGATGCAGAATGTGGCATCCTATCTATTTAGCTGGTGTATTTTGCAAAGAATTGATGACCTGAGAAACCACCTTTCTGCTTGTGTGATACGGATATTTGAAATCAGCTTAGGATTTTGAACTAACAGACCATTGATTTAAATGCAAGACAGCTTTCAGCAGGATATTTTCAATGAAGGCTTTTGATTCTTGAACTGACTTTCCCACTCTTCTTCAAAGCCAGAGTCTCTTGTCCTTCAAGACTAGGAGCCTGGGTAATAAACAAGAGGAATTGGAATTGCTCAATTACTAGCATATTTATTAAATCTAGCTAGTATTACTGAAACCTGGTGGGATGATTCTGGAATGTTAAAATAAATGGTTATAACCTATTTAGGAAGAATGAAGAGGGCAAAAGGGCAGGGGAGTGGCACTGTATGTCAAAAATGGCATTACATGTTTCCGAGTCACTGCTAACACTGAAGACAATGATCTTGAATGCTTATGAATCAATATCCAAACAGATAAATCACAAGATGGGGTACTAGTTGGTGTCAGCTACAGACCACCTAATCACACGAGGAAACAGGATGACCGCTTTCTTACATAGCTTTTGACGTATAGGAAAAAAAGTTACACGCTCATAGGGGATGTCCATTTGAGTGACATATGCTGGAGGTCTCATGCTGCCAGTACTAAAACATTCTTGGAATTCCTAAACCTAATTGATCACATTTTCCTAATTCAAAAAATGTTGCAATTAACACTGGGGAATTCTATATTAGACGTTGTCCTAACAGACAAAGAAGAATTGGTCACAGAACTAAAAATTAACAGTAGCTTAGGCACAGGTGATCATGACTTCATCACATTTTTTAATGTGCAAGCAAAATAAAGTCCCAACCAGAAATATATATACTTGGTACTTTAATAGGGCCAATTTCATAAAGCTGAAAACAATTATGAGCCAAAGCAGTTGTGAGAAAGAATTTAATCAGAAAAATTTGAATGATAATTGGGAATCATTTAAGAACACCTTACTAGATGCTCAAAAACTGAGAAAGAAGGTTGTACTGGTTTTTTAAAAAATAACCTAGTTTAGAGCATCTTCACAAATTAAAAATAATACTGTATAACAAATGGAGAAAGGGGAAGTTGATATTAATTAATATAAGTATACTAAAGTTAGACATTTTTTAAATCAGCAGATCCAACTAAGTTGCATCCAAGAGTTTTACAAAAGCTGCCCAAGGAGCTCGCTAGGCCACTGATTTTCAGTAACTATAAGAGCACTGAGGAAGTTCCAGAAGATTGGAAGAAAGCTAATGTGCCAATTTTTAAAATAGGTAAATTTGATTACCTGGATAATTATAGGCTTGTCAGCCTCACACTGCAAGATAATGGAGTGAGTAATATAGGACTCGATTAATGAAGAACTAAAGGGTACTGTAATTATTGCAAATCAACATGGGTTAACGGAAGATAGATCCTGTCAAATTAATTTGATTTTTTTGTATCAGATTACAAGTTTGATTGATAAAGGTAATAGTATTGTCATAATAAACTTCTGTAAGACATTTAAATTTGTACCACATGACATTTTGATTAAAAAACTAGAACTATATAAAATTAACATAGCACACATTAAATGGATTAAAAACTGGCTAACTGATAGGTCTCAAAATGTAACTAAACTGGGAATTGTTATCAAGCGGGTCTGTTTCCAATGGGATCCCGCAGGGATCAATTCTTGGTCCTATGCTATTTAACATCTTTATCAATGACCTGAAAGAAAACCTAAAATCATCACTGATAAAGTTTGCAGATGATACAAAAATTGGGGGAGCAGTAAATAATGTGGGGAACAGGTCACTGATTCAAAGGGATCTAGGTTGCTAGGTAAACTGGGTGCAAGCAAACAATGTATGTCTCATATAGCTAAACGTAAGCATCTAAGAATAAAGAATACTTGCAGGATAGGGGATGTTATCTTGGGAAGGAGTGACTCTGAAAAAATATTTGGGGGTTGTGGTGGATGATCAGTTGAACATGAGCTCCCAGCGCGACAGTGTGGCCAAAAGAGCTAATGTGATCCTGGGATGGATAAACAGGGGAATCTCAAGTAGGAGTGGAGAGGTTATTTTACCACTGCTGGAATACCATGTCCAATTCTGGTGCCCATGATTCAAGAAGGATATTGATAAATTGGAGACAGTTCAGAGAAGAGACACAAGAATGATTAAAGGATTCGAAAAAATGCCTTATAGTGATAGACTCAAGGAGATCAATCCATTTAGCTAAACAAAGAGAAGGTCAAGTGGTGACTTGATTACAGTCTATAAGTACCTACAGGGGGAACAAATACTTAATAATTGGCTCTTAAATCTAACAGAGAAAGGTATAACACAATCCAATGGCTGGAAGTTGAAGCTAGACAAATTCAGACTACAAATGAGGCATACATTTTTAACAGTGACAGAAATGAACCATTGGAACAATTTACCCACGGTAATGGTAGACTCTCCATCACTGACAATTTTTAAATCAAATTGGATGTTTTTCTAAAAGATATGTTCTAGGAATTATTTTGAAGAAGTTCTATGGCCTGTGATATACAGGAGGTCAGACTAGGTGACCATAATAGTCCCTCCTGGCCTTCAAGCTTTCAAGAAGAGAGAGAGTTGAAATGGTGTAGAAGTGTACAAAGGTAGGTATTACTTAGGTGGTAGGGCAAGTGAGACTACATTATGAATGTAATTCAATTAAAATGTTTGTAATTGTTCTTATGTTGTTTATGCTCTAAAGTCTACAATCAGAACATTTTGTAAATAAATGTTGTTTTGTCAAGCAAAACTATTACAACACATCCTCAATTCACTTCAGAATTATTCTACTTTTAAATGTCACAGGAGAAAATAGGTTACATTTGCTCCAGAAATCTCAGATGTTTAATGAATTGTTTGTTACCATTCAGATACTGGCAGGTAGCAAAGAGTTCAGTGAATAATTAAGATGTCAAGCTACTGACTATTACTTTGCTTGTCCTGCTACATGTCATTTTCATGGGATATTGTTAATATTCAAGTATAGCATTAGAACTGGTAAGATAAAAAGGAGTATCACAACAAACTCATGTCTACATTAGTTCTCTAGAATGTTACATCCTCTAATGCAGTGGTCCCCAAACTTTTCAGGGTTGCACCTCCCTTACCCCTGTCTGTGCCTCCCCACAACTGGGGCCTGGAGTGGGGCTGTGGCTCGGAGAGGTGTGGGGGGAGACATGGACAGGAGTAACGGAGCCGAGGCTGGGGCTGGCAGCCAGGGCCCTGGGTACAGGGCCGGGGCCAGAAGTGGAGCTGGGTGGTGTTCCCTCCCTGCCCCACATGGGGGCTGGCCCAGGCCCCAGCTGCGTCCCCCCAAACATTCCTCCACGCCCCACAGTTTGGGGAGCTCTACTCTACTGCATTATAGTAATAGTTTTAACTAAGATTAAGGTGTGGCAATAACCATGCCATAGTTATGACCAAGGGCTTGGCTACACTTGCAAGTTGCAGCGCTGGTAGAGGCTTTCCAGCGCTGCAATTAGTAACCGTCCACACCTGCAAGGCACATCCAGCGCTGCAACTCCCTGGCTGCAGCGCTGGCTGTACACCTGGTCAGGTTGGGGTGTAGCGATTGCAGCGCTGGTGATCCAGCGCTGCTCATCAAGTGTGGACACACACCAGCGCTTTTATTGGCCTCCAGGGAATAAGGAGATATCCCAGAATGCTTTTAACTAAATTACTCTCTTTGTTTTGTTATGCAGCCTCTCTTTGTTTTGTTGTGAACTCCGATCGGAGCTCCGTTGAACTGCTTATCTAAAAAAACAAACACTGATCACAGCAAACAGGAGCTATCTGTACCTGGCTGTGAACGATCAAATGAGAGGCAGGGAGTGAATGTTTGCTTGACAGAGAAACAGCGCTGGATGCAGGCTGTTTGCAATTAAGACTAAGGGTTCGCGAACATTTTGTGATTTTTCAATCCAGGAAGCTAACACACAGTGTTGGCTCCAAAAATCCACTCTCTCTATCTTCCCCGCTCCCTGTCACAGTACACCACCCTCCACCCCCCTCTTTTGAAAAGCACGTTGTTGCCACTTGAATGCTGGGATAGCTGCCCATAATGCAGCACTCCCAACAGCGCTGCAAATGCTGTAAATGTGGCCACACACCAGCGCTGGTAGCTGTGAGTGTGGCCACACACCAGCGCTGTTCCTGCACAGCTGCATGACCAGCGCTGTAACTCCCAGCGCTGCAACTTTCAAGTGTAGCCAAGCCCCAAGACTTGCTTTCCAATATAGCCACATTCTCCAGAGGCAGAGATGGTTGTGGTTGCTTAGCTACTTTAATTTTGAGTGTATATACTTCCAAATGTTTGGCTGTCTGTTAAATTTAACCTTAATTCTATATTACCTGATTTTTTTTATGCTGTGGGCATGGTTTTGTGTTAAGGTAACACATGTTCTAATAAGGTTTTTAAAACTTAAAGCGGTTATAGGTATTTTCAACCTTGATTCCAGTTTAAACCAAATATTCTTGCTTGGTTTTTCACTTAGTACAGTATACTCTCTTGAAAGCTTTACCTTGCTTGCAAGCTAACTTTTTCAATGTTTTCTTTTGTATTAACTGAATAGTAACAAAAATCATGGTTGTATACTGACCTCCCAGGTTGAATGTGGGTTTTAATAGACGTAATATTTCTTCATTGCAAGTCGGTGCCCAATTTGTTACCTACTCATTGACTCAACTATAACGTCTTTTATGAGTGGTGTATTAAACTAGTTAGCATTAACCTGGCAGAAGAACCAGACATAATTTAGGGACAGAGTTTCACTTAAATATAGCTGGCTTTCTACACTGTGTAAGTTCTCCTAAAGAGAGAGATTCAGAGATGTGAAGCATTAAACAGAACATCATTTTCGGTAAACACTGTCATTTGCCTGGCATTTTTGTACTGTTTCCTTCCTACGTGAATTTCAGGGTTTTACTCCCATAAAGACCTCTTACTCAGGGGAAAATTGCCTTGCAAAAAACTTTCATTGATTTTAAATTTCACAAAATAGTGGAGCATAGGGAAGTTTTCCCTATGCAAGGACTGCAGCATGCACTTTTGGTAATAATTTTAACAGCAGCCATTATCCATATGATTTTTATTTATTTATTTATTTTAAGAATAACTAAATAATTAGTGTTAGGCTTATCCACCTACTTCCTCTGCCAGGTCCATAATTACTGATAAACTGAAAGTGGAGAGCTTGACACCAGTGAGGAAGTTCAGACACCCAACTCCTCACATCAATGTTCTCAATGTGCTGTTTTTTTAAGATCAAAAAGGAAGGGTATTAGGTCAAACTTCAGTGAAACAGATACATCAAATACTTTAAGTGCATAATAGATATGATAACTGTAAATGAGAACATTCAAACTTTATTTAGAAACAGAGGGCCTAATTCAATACAGAGATGCACAAAATACCCATGTAGCTCTTGAAAGCAAAACTACTTCCAAGCATGTTTCCTGACAAGTAACTACTTTGTACCATTCACCACACAGTTACCCCCCAATATCTATTATTCAGAAAAGAGAGTGCTCTTGCCTATATGAACAGCAGGGTGGATAAAAAAAAATTTAAATAGTTTTTATTTCAATTGTTATTATTTAAATTAAATACAAGGGGGTTAAGTAAATGTATTTAAAATTAAATTTGAAATTGAACGCCTATGTTATGACAAACTTATCTCTTAAAATCATTTAAATTAAATTTAAAAAAAAAAATTAAGCAGTACTTGTTTGATGCCAAGTTTTAAAGAAAGTAACCAGTGATGTCAGTGGTTTGAAACACCTGGAACTAGACTTTGTTGAAGTGCTAAACCAGTTTTTGACATCAGTGGTCTCTTATGCAGGTGCAGAGAGAATATTTTCTTCAGCATATTCAACGAGTTTAGTTCAATTACTAGTTCATTCAAATTAAGAAACCAGTTGGGAGATGAAAAAACAAACGTGGTTTTTTTACCTTTCCCAATCTATGAATGAAAACTAGGTATGAGGATGAGATGAACTAGTTCTAAAATTCTTCAGACATGGTGACCAGAACCAATCCATTCAATACAGTAAATACAGATACTACTTCATTTGTTTAGTAAATCAGTTAGTTTTAAATACAAAACATATTTGATCAACTTTTTTTTCCTTATGTATCCAGCACTTTTATGGTAGGATTATTTAATACAAAAAATTAAATACTATTTTTGTGTATTTAATTTAATTTTCATCCAAAGAGAGCTTGATATAAATCACAAGTTTAAACAACAACAAAAAAAAATCCTCATCTAGTAAATAAGAAATGCATAATTCATAAATTTCTAACAATAAAAAAAGTAAAAATTAAAGAACTGAATATAAATTAAACTATATAATTGCTTAAAATGTGTGTAAATGTACTCCTTGTTAGCAAAAAATTTTGAAGAAAAAAAGGCAAATTAGTGTAAAGGCTATATTTAGTTGCAAATCAACAAGTTTTAATGGTTAACAACCAAGGAGAAAAATAACTAAAAAGCAAAACATGATTAAAATTGACTATTTAAATCAGGATTTCCTGTTTGCTGATTTAACTCTTGATTAAAATTGGTGATTTAATGAACTCTGATTTAAATCAATCCACCCTGGACAGGGTTACAGAGTGGGCATGTACAAGCATCAAACACCCTGCTCAGTATTGCCAGCCTCAAGAGATCAAAAATCATGAGATTGGCCCCACAAATCATGAGATTTTAAAATCAAACCATGTTTTTTAGTTTGTCCCTTGATTTATTTTTTTTAAACACTCCTCTCACGGCTATTTGTGAGAGATAATTTCAGTTTGAAAAGTCAGCCTTTCATTTCACACAAAAATGCAAGCCTCTCTCTGGCTGCTCAGAAGGAGACTCCACTTACCCTCTCTCCTAGCCCCTAAGAAAGGCAAATTACTATCATACATTTCCTATTATTGTCTTGACTCCCCTCCCCCCCCCGCATCTCACTGCCTCCTGGGGTTCTCACCTTCCCCAGATCAGCAATATACCTCCCCAACTTGTTGTCTCCTTCCCTGGACTCTCCTTATCCACCACTACACTCAGAGGGAGCTACTATTCTACCCCATCCTTCTCTCATCCCCATCAATGATCCTCTGCACCCCTCTCAGCCTCTCTCCTGCCCCACAGTTGTACCCACACCAGGCACCCAGCAGCCTCCATTAGTTTACCAGTTACATCTGATAAACCATTTTTGCCATGTGAAAGCAACACATCAGAGTACTCAGTCATATGATCCTTGTAGTTATTCCCTGATCACATAGACAATTCAGTGCCCATATGCCATCATCTTTTCTCTTTAAAAATGTATATCAGATATTTGTCAGCTTCCATCAGATCTTCTTTACACAACTGTGATCCGTTACACCCACAAACTTTGCACAGAAGGTATAGGTTGAGCTGCCATCTCTACATGTTGACTGGTGGCTGCTTAATCACTTGGAGGGGAAGTTGGCCACTTCCATCAGCAAGTGACCTCTTCCCCCATATTCCTCTTCTTGGCTATAGTGTCCTTTGCTCCTGAATGCAAAGCAGGGACTATTCCAAATGTGCTGCATTGCAGCGTTGAGGAACTGAGCAGCTAGACACTAATTCCTAGCTTTCTGTAAAATGTTCTGAAATGAGTCCATGAATCCTTCGGTTTTTGCTTTGTATCATCTGACTCATCTCAGACACATGCACTATCCATACTGTCTGTAATCCATAACAGTTAACACTACACACATCAGAACCTCTCCTCTGAGTACTCAAAATACCACACAGTGCACTATTTAATATGATGGGTCAGGTGTGCAACGTGCGGGCATACGTGGGGGCCCAATCCCCACCCCCTTTGGACCATATCAAAGATGGGTGGCATAAAAGTGGAGCCCCTTCCATATTGGCATCATGGAGGCACGGCTAGGCCAAGTTTGAGTAGCATTGTGACCCCAATTACCTGCCTGGCTTCCGTACCTTTCACAGTCCTGGCACCCATGGGCACCAGGCACCCCAGCCCCCGGGGTAGGTTGGCAACCCTCCAGAAATTAAAGATTAATCTTTAATTAAAGATTATGTTCTGTGATGAAACCTCCAGGAATATGTCCCCCCAAAATTGACAGTGCTACCCTGGGGAAAAGTGGAACATGGGGCACCAGGAACCCCCAGTCCCCAAGAGGATTGGATTAGGGCTTCTTGTGCTTCCTGGAGAAGTGGAGACACAGGAAGAGGATGGTAATTGGGGCTCCCAGAATGGCCTGCTCCCTGGTGGGGATGGTGCTCTTCAGCCTGACTGCCTCTCTGAGTCAGAACTAGGGGGCGGGGCAGCAGGAGGACAGGGTGTATGGGGCTGGGTGCGGGGGGTGGGGTGGGGTTATGGATCTGGGTGCAAAAGGCAGTGTAAGAGCGCTCAGGACTGGATTGGGGGGAAGTGACAGGGGGAGAGCCCTGGGCCCTCTCTTTATGAAAATTCTATTTGTGCCAGTGGATGGGGTCCAGAACTCCATCAAAACCACCACAGGAAATTATTATTTTTTAATCTGGCTATAAATACCAGGCGCAAAACTTAACTATTTTCATAAAACTTGTCATAGCTATGCTTCAGACGTGCCTTATTTTTTTGTTCTTGATGTTTGGAGAGGGCTGGCGGTGAAGAATTAGTCATGTACCTAGGAACTGAGATTAAATATTTAACAAGTGATTATGGCGGTATTCTGTCCATATGTCCCTGATCACGACTAAATACAATTAATATCCCTTTCTGTTATATTTTTTGCAGGGTAGGAGAGTCTTTTCTGAGAAAAATAGGCAATATACTTATTTAGGTGTTGGTTTGTGGGTTTTCTGGAGAAGTTGACTCATTTGACAGGGTCAAAACAGAACACAGTTCTCTGAGGCAAAATGGAAGAGATTTATTAAGCACTGATAGTGCACTGGATGCTATATAAAACACAGTGGAAGAAAGTCTTTACTCTGTGAGACTTGTAATTTAAGGTGATCATTTTCGTTGTTGTTGCAAGGTAGATAATAATCCATGATATAAAAAAAAACGAACAACACATTTTTAGTTAAATTTGTTTTTTTTTAGTTAAATACAGATTTTAAAAGTAAACCTATTTAAAATTAAATTTGAAAGCTTACTATAAGCTTACTATAATCTATTCAAATCATTTAAATTAAATAAAAATATATTAAAACGCTGTGTGTTTGCTGTCAAGTTTCTCAGTCAAAGAGCTGGTGGCAGACACTGGCTAAGCATGTGGAACCACAGTTTGCTGAAGTGCTAAACCAGCTTTTGACAGCAGTAGCCTCTTCTGCAGTGCAAAGAAAATATTTTGTTCATTTCAGTTTATTCAAATCACTGTATCGTAATTCAAAGTTAAGAAACCAGATGGGATTTGGTAAAACAGGAAATCTTGTTTTCCTCTTCCAATCTATAAATAAAAATGAAATCTAATAGCTCTAAAATCTTGAAGTACATAGCGACCAGAAACAATCAGTTCAATTCATTAACTACTGACAACACTTTCCTTTGTTAGTTTTGAGACAAAGTGGGAATTTTCTGCAGTATTTTCATGAGTTCTATGTCTGCCTCAGTTTTCCCCTATTCTTTGCATTGCTACCCAGTCAGAGGGAAAGGATTACTTCCTCTCAGGGCATACTCAGAGACATAGGCATGTCACCACCCTGTCTGGAATAAATAGAGTCGTTAAGGAACTGGCTGAAACTGACCCAGATAACAAAGAGTCCATACAGACAACAAGTTCCAACGACTCAGGAATCAACACTCAACGGCTGGACACACCAGCCAAGGGGATTGTGAACTCAACATGGGCCTAGCCTGGAGAACAAAGGACAGAGGTGTCCAGCAGAGAACAAGTCTGAGCTCTGGAAGAAGCTGGCTCTCCCATCTGGGAACTGACTCAGGGCTTGTCTACACTTACCAGGGGATCAATGAGCAGCGATCGATGCATCAGCGGTCAATTTAGCAAGTCTAGTGAAGACCCATTAAATCGACCACAGATCGTTCTCCCGTCAACTCCTGTACTCTACTGGATCGAGAAGAGTAGGGGGGAGTAAACGGGAGAGCGTCTCCCATTGACATCACGTAGAATGGAAACAACGGTAAGTAGATCTAAGATACGTCAATTTGAATTACACTATTCACGTAACAAACTGCGTAGTTAGACTGAATTTCCGCTGTAGTGTAGACAAGACCTCAGAAAGAAAGTCAGAGAGGGAGACAGAGCCTGAAAAACTGAGATCACTACAGTTGGTGAATTGTGGCTTGACCAGAATGGTCTATGCTTTCGCTTTTGTTTCTCTGTGCTAACCTAAGGTCTTCCAATGCTGAGTTCTAGTTGACTAATCAATCCACTCTGCTGTTTGGGGTGTCACTGCAAATACTGACTGGGGAGTGTAAAAGTCTCTACCCAGAGCAGGGTGGATACAAATCAATGATTTAAAAAAAATGTTTTTTTTTATTTAAATTGGATTTTTTTTGATATAATGCTTTTTGAGGAAAAAACCTATCTAAAGATCATTTTAATTAAGATACATTATAGCTCAAAGCTATCTCATCATGGAATAGGGATTATAAATTCTAACTCTATAGTATGAGACAATATATTCATGTAACGTTTAAGAAAAGTTTTGTAAATGAGTTCCAATAGTTCATGAATTAGGGACCCAATCTTATGGGTTTCCAGGGGCTTCTGTATAGATTATTTAGGTTAATCTTTCTATCTACCCAATGGGACTCAGTACATGATCTAGAAGATACCATCAGAGATGCTTAGTTTCACAGTTCTAAAACTGTGGATTTCTCTCCCCAGAGATACATTTTTGCTGTTAACAATCATGTTTTTAAATAAATAATATATAGAGGTGAGAAACAACAGACCTCAACCCTACTGTCCCTCTGCAAATTTGTGTACACAGAGTCAATCTCTTACTTCTCTCTAAAAGTGCAAAGTTTCAAAAAGTTCAATGAATAGAAGATTGTTGGGGGTGGAATAGATCTGGACAAGGAGAAGAAGTCTAGAGATAAATGTGAAAAGGGAGGGACAGGCAGTAGAAACAAAAGTGAAACTGCTTGAGTAGCATACTCCAGAAGTCTTGAGGTCTTTCTGAGTGTAGTCTTCATTGATTTGAGATCTACCATACCATTCTCTCACTAGAAGGGAAAACCTATAATGGCAGCAGCCATAAAAGAGACCCAGTTTGGGAATATTTCAATGAAGTTCTTCTATCTGTGGGTAAAACAGGCATGCGTGGAAAACACAAACAGTGCAACAAAAATGCATGGCCTGGTTACCCGAGTGAAACACCATAATGAGAAGTGATCCTTCTCAGGAGGAAGCTACGTTCAAGAGGATGAAAGCAACGTCTGAACATGCAGGATCTTCAGGTTGGTAAACTTTTTTATTTCATACTTCTTTCTTAAGGACTTCCTGTCTTCCTTCTGGACTACTCTTGAATTCTCATGTTTGAGCAAAAAAATATAGTTGTTACTCTATGGTACATCATGTATGTCACTGTGCCACAGTATATCACCTGTAGCAAAAAAAAAAAAAAATTAAAAAAAAAATCCCTCCATCATCCAGAAACAACCTTAGATAAGTTTGTGATAAGAACCAGCAGATTAAAAGAAAAAGTAATTGATGAAAAAATTGCCTGGGTTGTTTATGCAACAAACTCTCCTTTCTGTATGATTGAGAACCCATTAATTATTATTATATTATTATTAACCCATATTTCATTAATGTGGTTCAGTCATTAAGACCAAGATACAGTCCAACCAACAGAGCAGATGTCACAGGCAAATTGCTGGATAAAGTGCATGGAAGAGAAATTGAGCAGTGTGCAAAAGGTGTAGAGGGTGAAATTGTTAACCTGAGTCTTGATGGTTGGAACAACAGGATCATTGTGGACATTGCATGTGCTTGTGTGACAACAAAAGAAGGGAAATATCTTCCTTACAGAAACAACTGATACATCAGGAAATGCACACGCAGCAGAATACTTACAAGAAGTAGCAGTGAAAGCTATAACAAAAACTGTGAAAAAAAATTAAAATGTCTAGTATGCAGCTTGGTCACAGATAATGCTGCAAATGTATCCAAGATGAGAAGAAATTATTTAGAAGAGAGTCCCAAGCTAATAACATATGGTTGCAGTGCTCATTTGATGCACCTCCTATCCAAAGACTTCAATTTTCCAGAAATAAAAGCTAATGTTGAAATTACAAAATATTTCCATAACAACCACTTTGCAGCAGCTGCTCTGAAAAAAGTGGGAGGAACCAAGCTAACTCTCCCACAAGACATGCGATGGAATTCAGTAGTGGACTGTTTGAGCACTGTATCAGGAACTGGCCTAATCTGATGACAGTTTGTGAACAAAATTGTGAAAAAATAGATGGCACTGTCACAAAGTTCTCAACATTGGGTTTAAGAAAATGTTGAACACACGCTAAGTAGCCTGAAGCCTATTTCTGTAGCCTTGAACAAAAAGCAGGGAAATAGCTGTTTTATTGTGACGCTGTTGAAATGGGGAAGGAACTGAGTGAGATCTTAAAAAGAGAAATATGCAATGACAGAGTTAAATTACAAGCATTAAAAAAAACGAATGGGACAGCTCATTTTCTTGCAAATATTCTCAATATTCTGTAGCAGGTTATTCAAACCTTAACTGCTGAAGAAGAGGAGTTGGCTATGACATGGACATCCAGCAATCATCCCTCCATAATGCCAACCATAGTAAACTTCAGAGCTAAGGGTGAACCATTCAAGAAATATGTTTGATGATGATGTTTTAAAGAAAGTCGCACCAGTGAACTGGTGGAAGTCACTTAAGCACTTGGATTCAGAGACTGTTGAAGTGATAATATCACTTTTTACAGCAATAGCTTCTTCTGCCAGTGTAGAAAGAATATTTCCTTCCTTTGGACTAATTCATTCCAAAATTGAGAAATCATTTGGGATCTGAAAAAAAGCAGGAAAGCTTGTTTTTCTTTTCCAGATTATGAACAAACAGGAAAATGAAGGTGAAGACTGAGTTAGCTGCAGAAGACAATATTTTAAGTTTCTCATGTTGACCTGGCTGACACAGTAGATTTAATTTTTGGTTTTTTTTTTAAATATTTCATTTAACTAATTTAGTTCAAACCAATTTTAACAAAAACAAACCTGATTTTAAAAAAACTAGAATGTTTAACTAAATTCAAAAATTCATATGCTTGTTTTGTTAAAATATTCTCTGTTTGCTGTTGAAAAAAAATCCAGAATACATAACATTGTTGTTTTAGTTAAATAAAACAATTTTAATTGTCTGTCTGGTGATGTTCTCCTCCTAATACAGCACGGCAAGAAAATCCTCCAAATATTAATGATTAACCTGTTGAATTGGAGATAGTTCACCTCCTAATGACTTCATAAATATCTGCTTCAATTACCTTTGGTAAATGAAATAACCAATCATTCGCTTTCTGATATAGCTGTAAAACTAATCTGAAAAGTTTTCAAAATAAATCACTTTAAAAATGTATAGTGTGTATCTTCTAAAAATGAAACCTACATCTATCTCTGAGTTGTGAAGAATATGTATTAAGGTTATAACAACCAACAAGAATGCACTTTTATGTAGAAATCCATGATTAAATCGAGTCTTCCTGACTAGTGATTTAAATCATGATTTAAATCCAATACACCCTGACCCAGAGTCTAGCTCATTTGGACTTGCTGGACTCTGAAGCCCAGAGGCTCAGTCTAAGAGGCTGTGAAGCTGCATGGCCTACCCTTAAGGAAGGGTGAGACCCTTTGGGGGTCTGGCACACTGAAAGGGTTCCTCCAAAAGACTGTTTAAAAGCTGAGGCCTGAACTGTCGCGCTGTATTTTCTTACAAGCTCTTTACAGCATCAACTCAGTCCAAACCCAAAGTCAAAACCCCACTGTGTATTACGTATTAAAAGCGCTGACTGTTACTGACTGTTTTCACACACGCTTCTGTGTCAGAAGACTTTCTGTTGTTCTCTGGGGGGTAATGTCACTGCATATGCCACAGCCATGGCTGCAGGCTGCAGGCTGCAGCTGCAGGCACAGCACACACACTGCACCACACAGACAGCAGGTGGTGAGTTGTAGCACAGAACCTGTGGATCCATGGCAAATTTTAAATGTAAAAACATGTTTTAATAAACTTACTTTTTTCCTTCTATATCCAACACACTTAAGGTAGTTTTATGTTACTAATAAAAATGCAGTCTTTGTTGTATTTAATTTGGATGGAGATTTGAATTCAATTAGAGCTTTACACAAGTCACAAGTAAAAAAACTCCATAATCTAGTACGTAAGAAATGCACCATTTTTAACAGTATAAAAAAAAAGTAAAAATTAAAGACTCTAAATATATGTAAATTAAGCTATTTAATCACATAAATAAATGCATATAAGTAATGTAGCTGGTTATCAAAAAGATATTAGTGTACACACTATATTTAGTTGCAAATCAACATGGTTTAAATGATTACCAAACAATGAGACTCAACCTTTCTTTAGGAAAAATAACTAAAAAGTACAAATGCTAAATATGATTAGAATTGATTATTTAAATCAAGGGTCCAGTTTGCTGATTTAAATCATGATTAATATCAATGATTAAAATGACCCTGCATTGGTGGCTAACTTTAAGCACTTAAGTAGCCTATTTTTCAAAGGCGCTGAGGACCCATGTCACTAGTGAAGTCAATGGCAATTACAGGTGTTTGGCACTGCATAGCGAAATATAGCCACCTAAGTTTGAACCCTTTGACCAAACAAAATTGAATGGAACGTTGCAGTTACTGGTTTTAATTTCTGAGTGTGGAAAAGCTCTTACGAATTAGGTGAGTTAACATGAGTTTTAAAGGAGGCATTCGAATGGAAAATTAATAGAGAATTTCTAGTTAATCCTGAATGTTTAGGCATTTATATTGTATTTATATTGCGACTGGATCCAAAAGCAGTGTGAACAAGAACTAAACACAAATTGTTATTGTTAGGGGCAGGAAAGAGGTGTTTTGTTTTTGTTGGTTTTAATATATTACGTTTCCTATATGAACACATTGTTGGGAAAACTTGATCTGCTGCCATGCAGAGAAAGTGTGCACAAGGCTTGGTCTCTGACCACCATAAAAACCAAAGTGACCATAGTCCTTTGGAAGGTAGAATCACCAACTGTTTCCAGCTATACCTTATGTCTGATGTTCAGAAGGGAACTGTGGGGAGCCTCATAGACCCACTTAGTGTGAGGCAGGGTCACAATTACATTTACTTCTTGAAAGTAGTAGAAAGACAAAACATGGGAAATTAGAAAAAAAAACAAAAAAACAGGAGATACCCCATACTACGTCAACCTTTTCTCCTTTCTGTTCACATATCTGTTAGCCTTTTTAAGCATTACTAGCTCTGAAATAATTTTGGACTTTAAATGTTGTGGGTGAAAATGACATGCAACTGCAGTGCTACACCAACAGCCAGTATATTCCAAACTGTGAGACAAGTCATCACTGTCTTCACCATCCAAACACTTACATCTCATGTTTTCAGAAGAAGGTATAGTGCTTCAATTTCTGCTATAGCTCTTCTTGAGATACTGCTGATAAAATGTTGGAATTTCAAGAAAGATGGTAATCAGAATGACATGGATATCTGGTGTCTTGCAGCCTGCTAGAGCTAGAAGTAAAAGTCATACCACACACCAATGTAAAACTGAAAATTCCAGCTTTGCAATGGCATATAGTATTAGTTCTCCAACCCTGGTGTTTCCTCAAGAAATTGGACTACCCCAGAACAGATGAAATCTCCTTCCATTTCTGGCAGCTATGCTAAATTGCCCAAAACCACACAAAAAAAATTTTTTAAGGGAAAAAGAGTGTCTAAAACATGTGCAGATAATTTTAAAGTCAGTTTAACTGATCAACTTTAAATTATAAATTCAAGCTTTTAAAATTATCTCAAGTAGCATGTGCATGTAAAATTGCATAGGATTATAATTTGGGTTGGTAATGCAGCTTGTTATAAAGATAACTGGTTTAAATTTTCGCTGGTTTTGTTTTCATTGAAGCATTTTATACTTTTTAAAAGCAATGTGATCAATCCAACACATACAACATAATGTACAGTACCTGATGGTCACGGGGTTTACATAATAATGAAATGCATATAGAAAATTTATATATTTCAGAACTTCCTAAATTTCATTCAGATGACCAAAACCAAGAGATTCTATTGTTCAAAAGCTTCATTTTGATTTAAACAAAAGTTTTTTGCTGTACAATCAGATAGTCAACAGACCAAAAATAATTCTCATGCATCCAGTACATATAAAGTTGAATGACAGTATTCAAATATCAGGTTTTGATATTGATAAAAAGAATGTATGAAAGAAATGTCAGTTCATCCAGATAAACCAAGTAGATGTGGACATAATCTTTAAACATGCACAGAAGAGAAGCTTTAAACTGATAAACTATAGAATGCATGGATTAGAAATAAGACTGACCATAAAAATCACACGTGCTTCATGAAGCTGCAGCACACCTACATGATAAGAAGCATACTTTTAATTTAGAAATGAGTGTATTTCACTAGCTGTTTTGTGATCTTAATGAATTTCAGTGATCAACAAAGTGAGATATTGAGAACATCAAGTACAGCCAAGCAGGAACGCTCAAAATTTTCCAAACATGGATCTCTCAAAGCACCTCATTTCTGACCTCCATTCCCAGTTCTGAGTGCTGAGCTTCTAATGAAGGAAGCTACTATCTATATTATAGTGCCAAATTGTGTTGTCATGCAAAGTGTTAATCACCAGAAAAACATGTCTAAATTTTTTTCTTTGCAAATTTAGTTTGCATCAGTGAGGATATGAATTATTTATCAGGCCCCATTTTCAAACTTATGAACTTCACACACACAAAATCTCTCTTTTACTACACTTTTGCAGACTCTTTAGATTGAAGCCAAACACACAATAAGCACTGATGTTTCAACATCCCTTAACTTAGTTATTCTGAATCCATCATCAATTTTGGTATTGGGAATATGTACGTACTGACCCATGGACTCTGACCAAAAGTAGATTAGCAAATTCTGAAAATTGCTCAGTGAATGACCACACAAATCCTTGCTTACAGCATGTATGAATTTAGCAAATTTCACTGTGTTAAAGCTAGTACTTGCTTACAGTGGAAAAATTGATTATAAGCCCAACAGTGGCACATATCCAAGGTATTAAATTATTGAATTTTCTGAAGGAGAAATGTTAGCATTTATCTAAAGGCCTCCTTACACTACATAGTATTGCAAAATTAAACAGAGGAGGCTAATTTTATCTCATGTGTAACCTCGCTGAGGATAGCAGAGTTATTTCAGAGAACAAATTTCATTCAGAACATATAGTGCTTTAAAAAAAAAAAAGGGAACTTTCCCTTTTTCAGAGCATTGTATGACAGTTTTCTCATTCACTGTATGGGGATCAATCCCACTGATCCCCAAGATAGCTATACCCCATATCATGGCTATTTAAGGACTTCACTAACTTTTTCCATTTGAAGCACTTTCATGGCACAATTTTGGGACACATAATTTATTGCAAACAGGGTTAATTCTCTCCCCATTCCGATATCATAGTATTCAGTCTGCATCTCTCGAGATTTCACATTTAACTAAAGAAACTTGTTTAAAGTGCTCTTGTTTAAACTACATAGAAGTAGCATTTAAAATGAACCACAGTCTCTCTTTTTTTTCCCTACCTATAGGTAGAACAGCAAGAAGGAAAAACGCCCCCAGTATCTGGACACTTCCTGAAGTGGAAATAACCCAGAAGAAGAAAAGGAAAATCCAGGACCAGCCAATTCACTTTGTACATCTGAGATGTTGAAGGAGGATCTGAATTTTGTTACATGCCTTGTCAAAAAGAAACTCTAATTTATTTTTGAATCAAGTGGCAGAAAGGAATACTGGAAAGATGGGTGGAGGGAAGACCTCTATACGGGATTTTCATCCCAGAAAGTTGAATTGAGAGACCTGGATGTACAGCAGGATGTATCCTTGAGTCACTGAATGGAGCATAATGTCCATGAGACAGCAGGTTCTCCCATAAAAGTGTTGTTTCCAGCGACATCAAGAATAGCTGTGGCCTGAACTAGAATTAATATATTTAGGAAGTTATGTGACCCCACCTCTTGGTATTTACATTTAAACATCCACCTGAATGATCACGGAGATATAAATATGCCTACTTTCATATCAGCCATATCTTTTCCCCCAAAAGAAGTCCCACAAGATAACAGAAGTGCTCAGCTTGTAGGATGGCAAAAAATAAACAGTGTCCCATGAACTAATGGGTTTGAAAACTCAAACAAGTTCACTTAAAATTATGCAAATAGAGCTCTACCAAAACTAAACAACTCACATACTATAAATCTACTCAAGATGGCTTGTCTTTGCAGCACTGAACATATCAATGCTTGTCAGACAGCATATTTTCATAAATTATTAATACACTAGCAGTAATATTGAGTAGCTTCCTGTTTAGATCTCTAATAAAATACTCAGAGATAAAGTTAAAGAGAACCTCTTGGGTTATCTTGTCCATCCCTTTGCAATCAAAGGTCAAGAAAGGTGGGTCACAAGAGATCCAATAAAACTGAGAGCTTCAGTTTCCCTGTCTGTGCATAGATACATTGGTACTATTTTTCCACCCTTGGCATACTAGTTAAACTACAAGTTTAAACATTTTTCCTACAACATGGGGTATTTTAAGTCTCTGTGGGTAAAATTTCATTCAAAGCACCTAAGGGACCAAGTCACTTTTGAAAATGGGACTCAGGAGACTAAGTAACTAATATGAAGTGTTGTTGTAACCATGTCAGTCCCAGGATATTAGAGACACAAGAGAGGTAATATCATCTATGGGACCAAGTTCTGTTTGTGAGAAAGATAATCTTTCGAGCTTACACAGTTCTTCTTCAGCTCTGTATAAGCTCAAAAGCTTGTCTCTCTCACCAACAAAAGTTGGTCCACCTTATCTCTCTAAGTCACTAACTGTCACTTCTGAAAATTTTATCCAAAAATCTATTTTTTTTATTATATTTTTGTATTGGCACTAGGCATTCCTCAGTGCTTCTTTTGTTTTAATCCTTAAAAGGCTAAATGAATGCTTCCTACACAAAAAGGAAGATACAGCAAAAAAGCGTGAGCACACAGCCAGTAACAGCCTAGAAGATCAACTCTTCAAGTGCCATCTTACAACCAGCATTACCTATCTATGACTGCTACAAGTGTTATACTCAGGATGACTAAGGCAACATTGCAGAACAGAAAGAAATTAAGAGTTAAAAAAAATTCTTCATTTTTGCTTGGTTGATAGTTTGAAATAATTTTTTGCATGTTAAATATATTACCAGTATTAACAACATATTTTATTTGGAGACATTTAACATAACCGGAATTAGATATTCAGAAGTATGCTTCTAGCTAAATAAATAGCTTGCATGACTGTAGAACGTGGCTTAGTTTCCAACACTGCATTTAGGTGTAAAGATATTTAGCAAAATTCACACTCCTGTGTCTAGTTGCTTAGGTATATTAAAGCGCTGATTCATTATTTCCACATAATGGAAAATACTCATGTTTATATCCAAAACAATAATATTACTATCATGCTACCATTCAGCACTTGCATAGTGCTTTCATCTACCAAGATCTTTAAAAATATTATGTAATGTTGTAAAACAGACAATAAAATGAATAGAATAAGAGATGACGACATTTTGAATCATATGAAAAACACACAACATGTAAATGTTTACTGTAATTATATATAATTTAACCTATTTTGAAAAGTTGCATGAGAGACTTTCAACGGGACTATCCTGATTTAAGGCAAATGATTGAAGTGTTCTATTTCTGTACAGTAAGTAAATACAGTATTTTCCTAGCAATGTGCTCTACAATGTGTCTAGTTGTGCACATAGAATCTGCACTTGCAGCCTCACTGTAACCATATAGGGGAAAGTTTCTCCCTCTGTAGCCATATCTAATTCTTTGTTAAAAGGCAGAGTTCTCAATCCCCCCTAGAAACCTAAACATGTCTATGCATTTTAATCAAACAAAAGGGAAAGATACCAAGCACAATAGCATACAGCTCAGGCTTCACAGAAGGTCTGCAGCAAATTTCAAATTATGTCCATTTAAGGGCCCTCTGACAAATAGTCACTGAGAATGTGTGCAGAACTCGGGTCCTTTCTTCTGCAAGAACTGGAGAACTCATTCTTTTGGGGGATAGGGAGAACGGCTCAAGGAGGAAGTGAAATGAAGGGGAAGGGAGCAGGACCTCACTGAGTTTTCCTTTCCTTGGGGCCTCAATCTGAAGGTTTTTCCTACAGAAGAGGGCAATCTCTCCCCTTTCTCTGCATGGCCACTATTCACCATAACATCCAACTGCACCACACCTTTAGTACCTACAGAACAGAAGTTACAACAATCCCGGTTTCTTCCTTCCTTTCTTCCCAATGATCAAGCTCAATATTACAATTTAACCATCCATGACAGACTGTGAAAGCACTTTGCATACCTTTTATGTTCTCTTCTCTAACTTCCACGTCTAACTGTTGCTCTGTGTCATTCCCATGGTCATTTTCACATCAATAAGAAATAAAAAGAATGTGGAAAAAGAGTATTTCTTACAACCAAAGCTTGTGGGGTCAAAAGCTTTTCTTACGATGTTCTCATTATTCAACATGTTCTCACTGAATAATGAGACCTGAGGTGGATCTGAAGACAGCATTATAGCATAAGGTTTTCTCCCTGACTTTAGTCAGTCGTAATGTGAGACCTTATTTCACTTAATAAAGTAACTCAAAAGTATTCTCTAACCATTGTATTTTTCCTTCTCTCTCTTTGAATCCTGCTTTTCATTTTTCCTGGAAGTGGTCCAAAGTAATATGAGACAACATAAATTGTATTTTTTATCCTTAAATATTATTTCAGTCCCTAAGATATTAACAATAGAAATGTAATGCAAATGCAAATCAAAGTATAACAAGAAAACATATAGTAATTTGTTTCGTATGTCCTGAAAACCATGACAGCAAGAAACCTCAATAACACCAAAGACTCAAATAATTGTAAAGCACAGTAGTCATCCCTTCTTAAAGATTTATATAAATTTTGCTCCAGTTATCAAATTTTGATCAAATTAACAGATTTCAAATAGATGTAAAAAAATAAATCACATTTTCCATTTATTAGAAAAACTAGTAAAATTAACTTTGAACAAAGGCAAAGAGCTGTAGATGGGTAAAGGATAAGCAACTGATGAGGAAGAGAATTTATCTTCATTGAAAACAAGTTTTTTAAAAATTTTATTACTTAATGACTGAGCTTTTGCTGTGAGTTGATGCTAAATGGCAAAAGTTTCATGCAGCACAGATCTTTTTACAAACAGCTCAGTACTTTCTTTGTGGTGAGACTTGAAAACAAAGAGTTCCATACTGCTGATTTAAGATGTCCTGAGTTCCAGAAAAAATGTCCACAGAAAACAAATTTTAAGGGTAGAAATCTAGAACTATATTAAGGACATTCAGTACTTTGCAAGATCATAGCCTCAGTAAGCAACAGAAATAAAAAAGTATATTCACATTACTTTACAAAAAAAACACAAACAAAAAAACAAAAACAAAAACAAAAAACCCTACCATTAGGTACAGGTAACTATACACAAAACAAGCACAAAGACTATCAGTCTCTCTTTACAGCTGGAAAGGATAACAATGATTATTTGTTCAGATTTCTAATTTTCCTCTAAACTAGGCCAACCAGCTCAGCACTTTTCTTAAGATGATGTACACTTGTCTGCCCTCAATCTTCTATAGGCCAGAGGAGGGAAAGGATACATCTAAAGCAACCATTTTAATATTGTTCATATTATGTTGCAAATACATACCATACAAAACAGGTATCAAACTGATATCAAGTATTTTTTCCACTGAAAACGCATGATTCTCTTTCCAAACTTCATAATTAATTTAGAGACAGCATAGAGTTCCCCAACTATGTCATTAACATCTTTGCTTCATGATGTTATTCCATGTTTAATAGTTTACTTTTTCTCCATAAACCATAATTTTTGCTTGTCTCTCAGTTTGAACGACTAAAAGAGAATGGGGTCAGGTTCAACTGTCCAGATCTCATCAACTCCCACAATGCTGTAAGATCTGAATTGCAAATAAATATGGTAGAACAAGAATGTGTTTAAATCCAAACTAAAAAAATAAATAAAAGAAAAGAACTTTTCATTTTATTTTTGTTAAAGAAAAATTCTATTGATCCTAACTTCTGTAAAAATGTTTGTTTTGAGGGTGGTATTTTTAATTGATATATTTTAAAGAGAACACACTGATTTTAGACTGAATTCAACGCAGGATTGACCCTTTAAACAGCATTCTGTTACATTTCCTACAGTCATGATATGTTTATACTGTTTTTAATCTTTCTTTTCTTAAAAGTTAGTGGCTTGATTTTAGGGATTCCCAGCGCTTCTAATTCCCACCAACTTCAAAGGGATTTGTGGGTATTCAATACCTCCGAAAAAAATCAGTCCATAAATAAATAACTTACTGTATTCTGTCTAAATTTAAGAAATGTATGTTGCATGCAAAATTAGAGACATTCCTCTCAGTTACACCACATAATGCTATTGATAGCTATAAAAGAAAATGGAAAGAACAAATACAAGTTTGTCTGCAATGAAAACATAATATTTAATATTTCAATGGATAAAAATATATCTTTTGCAATGACCAGAGAACAAACATACCTTATTTTAATTGTAGAATATCATTGTCAAAGTGATCTCCAGACCATTTTCAACAACATCTTCCATATTTTCTGATTTCTTCAAGAGCCACTACCACCAGTTTTATCAGTTTATTAATAGATGTATAAATCCAAATGATGATGTTTGATGTCTTTAGTCATTCAGTGTTTGTACTCTGTTAATCCCCACTAAAGTATCCACAGCTGTATTCCACCATTTGAAGAGCAAATGCAATATGGCACCTATTGCTGTAAGGTGTTTTGGCAGCAATCATGCTTGTCTGACAATCACACTTTACCTATTCAGATAAAATTAATGAGTGAGTGTTAGTTCTAAACACATGAGCAATAATACTATACAGTAATTCTGCAGAACCATTCCTGGCTCAAGTATAAATATCAAAGTTACAGTCTAGCATTTGAATAACTTCAGCTGTTTTATTTAATGGATAATTTGTTCATATTCTAAATTTAAATTTGCTGATTGTTTAAACTTGGAAAACTTCATCATGTTGGAATACTAAAAAAGAATCCAGTTGGATATTTTTATTTAGTACTTTCAATACCCTCTAAAACAGGCATAGGTATGTCTTTACACAGTGAGTACTCTTACATCTTAGAAAACCCTAAAGCATTAAGGGGAAAAGTGACGTAGAGGATCTTCAAAAGGCCTCAGAAATATTTCAAAAGCCTGAAGTTAGAAAGATATGGGAAGTAAGAAAGTATCTGGGAGAGTGTGACGAGTAAGGGAGTGCACATGCTCAGACACACTTGCAAAGCTGGGACAGGGGGCAGGGCAGGGCAGAACCTATAGCCTTGTCCACAGTAGCCTTCCCCTGCTAAGATTTCCCAGTATTGCATCTCCACCAGTGGGAGTGCTAGTGTAGACAAGGTGCTGGCAGTATTTCAAACCTTGCTGCTGAGACCTGGCCCTACATAGAACAGATGATAAAGCAATTAAAAGCAGCAGCTTGTCTACACTAGTGTTCCCACTGCTCCTGCCTCTGGTGTGGCTCCTTCAGTGATAGCAGCAATGGGAAATTTTAGGGGGGAGCGGAATGCTGGTGCAGACGAGGGTTGTGTGTTGATTGGGGGGGGCATAAGGGAACCTGTTTTTGTGCTGCCAGGGATAGGTGGGCAGGAAGGAGAGAGAGAGAGAGAGAGAGAGAACAAACTTCTACATAGCAGAGGGAGGGGGAGAAATAGTGAAACCCTTTGTGGAGAGGATGAGGCATACTTATAGAGAGGAGGATGGGAGACTGCACCAGTGTAGGGGAGAGGAGGCTTGGTGGGGGGAAGTCTATGTGTGTGGGGGAGTTTGGGTAATGAGTCCTGTTTATGTAAAGAGGGAGCCTACATATGTGTGAGAGTGAAAGAGAAAGTTATGTGGAGGGTGAGGGGAGGAGTAGGGAAGGAGCCTGCACCTTTGAGTGGATGTGTGCGCCCGCCCTTGTGCCTGGTTTGGGAAAGACCCTAGCACGTGAAGGGGATTTTTGGTAGGCAGGGAAGCGAAGGGAGAGAGAAGAATGTGTGACCATAGCTGGAGACTGGAAAAGTACAGGGACATTGGCAAGGGGAAGTAAAAAGGAGAAGGACAGAGAGGTAGTGGGGGTGGGGAGAGGGATGCCCAGAGTAGGAAAAGAACAGCACAGGAAAAAAGGGGGGAAAAGTGCGGAGTGGGATGAAGGGAAGAGAAGGAGCAGTTATTACACGATGTAGAAAAAGTGAGGGGAAATGGGAAAAAACAATAGCTAAGATATACAGAAAAAAAGTGAAGAAGAAATATGAGGAAGACAGAATAAGTTTTCCAAAGTTGCAGAGTATTTAATAGAAAGCACAAATGCTAAAACACTACAATAAATAACCAATTAAGGTTTCTGTTTTGTTTTGAGGCCACTGGATTTAAAAAAATAAACTGTGGGGGTGAAGGGAATTTCACCTGGGACCAGCCTGGTCTGGCCATCTTAAATTCACCATCGTAAACTGAACAAAATTCCCCTTCCTAGTCTCTACTCCGCTCCCCAAACTGGTTGTATGTGGTTGCACCTATGCCCTCCTGCACACCTTACTCTACCTTCCCATGAAAGTCCCAGACCAGCAGTGTCTAAATACCGGGCACTTCCCAGCATCTTACCCACATTTCCACAAATGCACTACACCCCCCCCCTCCCGTTGCTGGGCTCTCCCCTTACCACTAAAATGCCCCTCGCCCCCCCTTTCACCCTGCCAGATTTTGCTGCCAGCATTTCTGAACATTTTTCATTCCGATTATTCCCATAATCCTGGGAAGTTTTCCTGTTCAGGATCCTTCCTCCTCCCAGGAAAAAATACACCCAGACTCTTAAAGTTCTCTATATCCTAAAGAAAGCCTGCACCGGGGCAGGAGTGACTAGCGTCCACCAATCTATTTTACGTAAGCAGATACTGAATAGCTGAGTTGCCGTCATAAAACAATACTTCCATGCGCTGTTACAAGTACAAAAGAAAGAAAGAAAAGATTCCTCTAGCCTGTGACTTCCCTCTAGAGCACCCTCACTTCACGTTTTCAACTCACTCTGAAGCCTGGAGCAGGGGGGAGGGGAGAAAAGAACAAATAAACCATAGGACAAAAACTCACCTTCTCTCTTCTTTAAACTCTGAAAACGAAATCGAGGGAATTCCTTATGAGGCCACGGTGGGGCCGTTTGTTTTGTAAGTAATGAGAGAGCTTGAAGGAAGTTGGGTAATTCTCTCTGGATAAAGTTCCCGAAGATTAGATAACCCAGAAGAAGAGAGAGAGATGGAGAGTTCATCCGAGTTTCTCCTTTTGTTCAAGTTCCCTGAGCAGACAAAGAGCCAGCAAGCGGCAGCAGGTTCCTCTCTGCCTCCCCCACCCCCTTTTCCCTCCCCCAGTCCTTGCGTATCCAAAGGAGCAACTCAGGTCCAACACTGCCCTTCCCCTCTTCTTCTCCCTCCATTCAATTAACACTGCAATTGTTAGTCATCCCCATCTCTAGCAGGCTCCAAGTCCAAACTTCCTGCTAACTGAGCCTCCCAGAAAAACCATTTCAATCAAGGGGGGAGAGAGAGAGAGAGAAACATCTCTCAAATCATTATTTCCGGTAGATGCACCTCTTTGTTTGGATTCCCTTGACAATCACTGAGAACAATCCCCTTGGTATCTGGTTTCGGTCAGTTTGATCTTCTACAGTCTGTAGGACAAATGTAGATTCAAGGAAAATATAAAAACAAGAGGGGGGAAGGGTCCATTTACAGGCGCACACGCACGCACACACACGAGTGGATTTGGCAAGACTTTGTCCCTTTCACTTGTGGAGACATCCAGCCTTCAGAACAAAAGCTTAATCCCGGCCACGAGACCAACAACAAAAGATATCTCCAGTCTTTGGCATCTCTACCTGTTGCGCAAAGAGATGGGGCCAGCAGCATCCCCTAGCAAACCACACACATACACACACACACACACACACACAAAACTACACAAACCACACTGCCCCTTCACCTGTCCCCCAGCCACTAGACCATCTACTCAGCCCCTCTCCAAATAAAACCAGAAGAGGAGGAAAAGGTAATAACAGACAAGAGCCCCAAATCTAATCTGCAGCCAGGAAGACGGGGGATTTCCAGAAGCCCTGCCCGGGGCCCATCCCATTCATTACCTGCACAGATAAATCACTCCACACTCAGAGCTTTGAACCCCTTTCGCTTGCTCCTTGATGCCGAGCCAGGAAAATTAGACAGCCCCTATCCACCCCAAGGAAAAGAAAGGTCATTTCTGGCTCTAGGACCCGCTCTCGCTCTCTCTCCGTTTCATCTGCGATGGAGCAGATAGCGCACAAGGTTGCTGCCCATGACGACTAACTTTCTGATGAAGTTTCACTGTCTTGGAAAGGAAACCGGTTGCAGTGGGATGGACGGCGTGTTAGTTTCGCAACAAGACAAAAGGAAAGCAGAGTAAATCGCAACTCACCTTGGTGTGATTGATACACCTTCCGCTTTCCTCCGCCTCCTCCAAGCGCCTGGCTCCTTTGGGTGGAGGGAGGCGTTTGACGGGAAAGGCTAATTGCTGTCGATCGCTTCTGACCTGGACGTGTCTGGCTCAGCCACCCTCTCCAAAGGTCCCCCCTAGCAGAACAAAGGATCTCTCCTCGCTTTGTGTTTAACTTTCTCACGCCGCCCAGCCCGCTTCGCAACTTTCCAGCCCCATTCAAAGGGAGTGCCGGGGGGGGAGAGAGAAATCAAATCAGCCCTGAGCTGCAACCACTGCACCCCTCGCTAACAAGCAAATGCCCCACTCCCACCCCCCGAAAGGGAACCTCACTCTGACTCACATCAGGGACGGGGCTAGAAGTTGCAGGAACCAGCCCTACGCCTCAGCGAGGTGCTGCTGACTCCCCGACCCGGTTTGTGTGTGCGCTGCGCGCGTTTTTGTTTTGGAGGAGGAGGATGACAGGGGGAGGGGGAGAGGAGTTATTAGTCCGATGGGAAGAAGCGGCGGCGGTGGCGGCTGCTCCGGGTCCCTTTGTGTGCACGTGTGAGAGGAGAGGCTCTGGCCGCGCCTTGTTGTTGAGCTCTGGGATCCCGCCCTCCAGTCCCCACCACAGGCACGGCCCAGCCACCAGCAAGGGAAGCGGCCACCCCGAGCATGAAACGGCGGCGCTGGGCTCGCCCTCCTCCTCCTCTCTTCCACGCAGGGAGCTTCGCTTCCAGCAGCAGGTCCGGAGCTCGACACCTTCGGGGTTTAATTACTCCTGGCGGGGTCCAAAATATATGATGGGGCTGCAGGTAGGAGGCTCCCGCCTCCCCCCCCCCCCCCCCCGCCCACAGGAGAGACCGTTGTTCAAAGGGAACCGAAACAGAGAGGGGGGGTCAAAGGGAAAGTGGAGGGGAAAGAACCCCCCCCCACGCACACTACTCTTAAAATAAAAGTGCAGGGGAGAGAAAAAAATAGTAGCTCTCTGTGATCCATTAGGCGCTAATATTTATTTCCAAGACCCTGTAGGGCCTTATTGTCGCTACCCAGCAATATCCTCTATTGTTTGTCTGTCCGTCTCTCCCTGTCACCCACCAATTCTAGGCTCACACCTATCCACTGCTACCTGAACTTACCAGGCGCAGACTTCCTTCCCCTCCATCAGCTCAAAACCCTTCTCCTCCTTCTAGGATCCATCCTCTTTCCCACCCCAACAAAATCCTTCCTATCCAGCCTGCACACAGCTCTGAACCCTTCTCTTCCCAAATGGTCCTCCACCCTGGCTCAAAACCTCTCCTGTTTCAACTAGATCCTGCTCACACCCATTCCTGGGGCCTGCTGCAGGCATTTTGCTGCGTTAGATAAACTACCGTGGTCCCCAACCTTTTTGTGGCCAGTAGCACATTCATGTTTTCAGAAGAGTGTGGCGGGCACCAACAATTTGTCAATTTTGTATTTGTACATTAAATAATATGAAAATCATCATATTTAAGATAATGTTTTCACCCCTTAGCTCAGAGAGCCGAATAGATGAATCCAGAGAGAAGCCGCAAGGACAGAGAACACCAGCGCCTGCAGCCCCGGAGTTCTCTGTCCCCGGCAGGCGCGGGGCCATGGCTTCTCTCCCCTGCTGGGCACTAGGCGGGCACACATAAATGCCCCAGCAGGCACCATGGCGCTCGCGGGCACCACGTTTGGGCCACTGAACTATACTGTGTGCGCTGCCCCCCCTCCCAGTCTCTCTTTTTTATCCCATCCTATATTTTACTTTTTATTGCTACTCAATCTAACATTCTGGCATTAAAGCAGTTTTATATTAAGTAGCCACCAGGTCTGTGTTGTGTTAACTCTGCTTTTTCTTTCCTTTGTCATCCCTTCCCCCCACCACACACATCATTTTTGGTTTCCCTCATATTCTTAAACTTATTCTCCTGTAGTGTATAATAATTGTTTCCTCTTTTCCTCACTTCTTCCTTTTTTTCTAATTCTGGGTTTTGTTCTCTCATTGTCTCTCCATCCACCCTTCTCTTATTTATTTTCTCCCCATCCACATTCTCAGTCTCTCCCCTAGGGCCGGCTCCAGACCCCAGCGGGCCAAGCAGGCGTGTGGGGCGGCATTGTCCTGGCAGGGCGGCATTTGGCTCCGGCGGACCTTCCGCAGTCATGCCTGCGGGAGGTCCACCGGAGCCCCGGGACGAGCGGAGGTTCCCCTCTTCCCGCGGCTCCACTTGAGCTCCCGCAAGCATGACTGCGGCGGGTGTGCTGGTCCCGCGGCTCGGACGGAGCTCCCGCAGGCATGCCTGCGGATGCTCCACCGGAGCTGCGGGACCATGGGACCGTCCGCAGGCACTTCTGCCCCAGCCGCGGGACCGGGGAAGGGCGGCGCGAGCCGCGCAGCGCGCCGCCCTGCTTGGGGCGGCGGAATTTCTAGAGCCGTCCCTACTCTACCCCACCCCTTCCCTTTTTAATTTATGCCCTTAATACATCCCTACTTTCTCCCTACCTGTCACATATACACTCCTCCTCATGCACACTGCTGCCTTAATCACAATTATAAATTCTCGCTTAATCCTGTTCCATAACCCAATAGAATATATGGACTGGAATCTCGTGGTGAGAATAAGCAGAAATAATAGACCTCTTTTAAGGTCCTTATCCTGCCAGCATGTCTTCCATATCACTCTGTTCTGGGAAAAGACCAACAGCCACATTTTCAAAAGTAACCACTAATTTCAGATTCTTCAGTTTTTAGGTACCTGATCCAAAACAACTTCGGGTGATTTTTACAAGTGTGGAACACCTGCAGCCGCAGTTTTTTTTCAATGTATGCCCAAAGAGAAGCACTAACTGTGACTTGCCCCCATTGCCTGGGGTCTGGGTTAGCAGTATCACCTGTGCCTCCCCACACACACACCCCACTACAGATATGGGAGTAATAACACTAAAATGTGTAGGAAGGCAAAGGAAGAAATGCATTTTTGAGGAGAAATAGAGGTAAGTGAAATTATTTAGTAAATTTGTTTATATTTTTGCCACCCTTGGCAACCACTCTATGACACTATAAGGTTCAGAAACCTTGTCTCTCTCCCACCTTACCTCCTACTTCAAAACATCTCCCCAGCTCAGAAACTCTTCTTTCCCATTACTGCTGGTGCTGGAAGAGCAGAGGCAGTAGAAAGAAACTCTGCAGAGAACATGTGCATTGGGACCCATACTTTGTCTCCAATATCTGAATTAGTAGCTGGAATCCCAGCTTCGCACCTGCTCCCTATGCTGACTGCAACCTGGATTGAAGTTGCAACAACCCCACCAACAGTTTCTTAGCAGTAGCCAGATGTATTGTGGCCACAAGGAATCTTGCAGTGCCCACAAATGGTACAGTAGCCACCCTATAGATAATTTCCATGTCCTACAAATCCTTAACAAAAAACTATTCCTGTCACGATGGACTTCGATTTGAGAGACATATGCCACACATCTCATTCAGATAGCAGTTAATCAGAGTTTCCAAAAATTATAGATTTTTTTTAAGAAAAAGTATTGTACCCAACACAGGGGTAACTATTTTGGACATCATTGTGATGGATAAAGATGAATTAATCATTGGACTGGAAGTCGATGGTTGCATAGGGACCAGTGATCATGACCTGGTTATATTAGTAAGAGAAAATAAAAAACAGTCCCAACCAGATTTTATTTATTTGTATTTATTCTCTCTCACACACACACACAGTTTCAAAAAGGCTATGGCCAATATCCTCAAAGGTATTTAGGTGCTTACCTCCTTTGAGGGTCTGTGCCTAATTTCCCAAAGCTGAGGGAGATTATGAATTAAACTAATTGTGAGGGGGGAAAATAGGCAGAAAAATATGAATGAAAATTGGGGGTTAAGAGTTTATTAGATGGCCAAAAAGCCATAATTCACAATCAAGAAAGATGACAACTTTGGCTAAAGTCCATCCTGGTTCAAGTGGCAAAATTAAGGCAGCAATTGGGGATGGGGGTGGGGGAAGCAACATATAACAAGCAGAGAAAGGGGGAAACAGATAGAAATAGATATACTCTGGAAGTTACAAAGTACAGAAAATTAAAAAGGGAAGCAAAAGACTGCAGGGAGAAATACAGGCTAAGGATAATGGGTGTTTTTAAAGTATATTAGGGACAAAAGAAATCCTAGCAATTGAATATGTCTATTACTAGATGGAGATGGTAAAATTGTCAATGATGCAGAAAAGGCAGAAATGTTTAATAAATACTTCTGTTCTGTATTTGGAAAGAAGCAGGATGATGGTGTCACATTATATTAGGCTTGTGAAATACTTTCCAATCCACTAGTAACAGGAGGATGCTACGATGTTACAAGGGATAAACATTTTTAAATCACCAGGCCCAGATAACCTATACCCAAGAATCCTAAAAGAGGTGGCTGAGGAGCTCTCTGACCCACTGGTGTTAATTTTAATAAATCTTGGAATAGCAAGGAAATTCCAGACGACTAGAATAGAGGTGATGATGTGCCAGTATTCAAAAAGGGAAAGCAGGATGATCCAGGTAACAATAGACCAGTTATATTGACAATAGTCTCATGCGAAACAGAAAACCTGATATGGGATTCAATTGATAAAGAATTAAAGGATAGGAATATAATCAATTACAAAACCTGGTTACCAAGAATGCCACTACATGATCAGTGATAACATAATTTCCAAAAGCTTTAGTGGCAATAAATTATCCACTTTTGGACATAGAGTGAACATCCAGCCAGTCTGTATTAAAGCTGTAACTAGAGATCAATCTCAATCTGGGTGACATTCGATCAGCAAAGAAGCTATGTCCCTCTGGTATATGCCTTGATGATGACAATAATATTGAATATAATTAACACCAGTCAACATGGCTTTACAGATAATAGGTTTGTCTAACAAACCTAATTGTTCTTTGCTGAGATTGTTACCTTTATCAACCAAACATGTATAGATGTAATAGATTTTTGTAAAGCATTTGACTTAATAGCACTTGACATTCTGATTTTTTAAAAATAGCACTATGCGATATCAATGGAATCCATGTTAAATGGATTAAGAACTGGCAGATGTCAAATAGTTGTTGTCAGTGGGGAATCATCATCAAATGGGAGGTTTCTAGTGGGCTTCCACGGAGATTGATATTAGACCAGACATTATGCAACATTTTTATCAGTGATCTGGATGTAAATATAAAATAATCGCTGATCAAATTTACAGATGACAAAAAGATTGGTTGAGTGGTAAATATTTATGAGGACATTGCAGTCACATAGAATGATCAAGATTCGTTGGTAACCTGGGACCATTAAAACGTGTTTTAATACAGACATGCACAATTACATATCTAGGAGCAAAGAATGCAGGCCCTACAGAATGGGGGAGTGTATCTGAAAATGATTTAGAGGCCACAGTGGACAAGCAACTGAACATGAGCTCCCATCAGGATGCTGTGGCAAAAAGGACTAATGCAATCCTTGAATTAACAGAGGAGTAATAATTAGGAGTAGGTTTCAGAGTAGCAGCCGTGTTAGTCTGTATCCACAAAAAGAACAGGAGTACTTGTGGCACCTTAGAGACTAACAAATTTATTTGAGCATAAGCTTTTGTGGGCTACAGCCCACTTCATCGGGTGCATAGACTGGAACATACAGCAAGAAGATATTTATACATACAGAGAACATGAAAAGGTGAAAGTAGCCATACCAACTGTAAGAGGCCAATCAATTGAGGTGAGCTACCATCAGCAGGAGAAAAAAAAATTTTTTGAAGTGATAATCAAGATGACCCATAGAAGGTGTGAGGATACTTAACGTGGGGAAATAGATTCAATTAGTGTAATGGCCCAACCATTCCCAGTCTCTGTTCAAATCTAAGTTAATTGTATCTAATTTGCATATTAATTCAAGTTCAGCAGTCTCTCTTTGAAGTCTGTTTTTGAAGTTTTTTTGTTGTAAAATTACCATCTTCAAATCTGTCACTGAGTGGTTAGAGAGGTTGAAGTGTTCTCCCACTGGTTTTTGAATGTTATGATTCCTGATGTCAGATTTGTGTCCACTTACTCTTTTGCATAGAAACTGTCCGGTTTGGCCAATATATATGGCAGAGGGGCATTCCTGGCACATGATGGCATATATCATGTTGATAGATGTGCAGGTGAACAAGTCCCTAATGGTGTAGCTGATGTGATTAGGTCTTATGATGGTGTCACTTGAATAGATATGTGGACAGAGTTGGCATCGGGCTTTGTTGCAAGGATAGGTTCCTGGATTAGTGTTTATGTTGTATGGTGTGCGGATACTGGTGAGTATTTGCTTCAGGTTTGGGGGCTGTCTGTAAGCAAGGACTGGCCTGTCTCCCAAGATCTGTGAGAGTGGGGGATCATCTTTCAGGATAGGTTGTAGATCTTTGATGATGCGCTGGAGAGGTTTTAGTTGGGGGCTGAAGGTAGGGTGACCAGATATCCCGATTTTATAGGGATAGTCCTGATTTTTGGGTCTTTTTCTTATATAGGCTCCTATTACCGCCTGTCCCGATTTTTTACATTTGTTGTCTAGTCACCCTAGCTGAAGGTGACGGCTAGTGGCGTTCTGTTATTTTCTTTGTTGGGCCTGTCCTGTAGTAGGTGACTTCTGGGTACTCTTCTGGCTCTGTCAATCTGTTTTTTCACTTTAGCAGGTGGGTATTGTAGTTTTAAAAATGCTTGGTAGAGATCTTGTAGGTGTTTGTCTCTGTCTGAGGGATTGGAGCAAATGCGGTTGTATCTTAGAGCTTGGCTATAGACAATGGATCGTGTGGTGTGTCCTGGATGGAAGCTGGAGGCATGTAAGTAAGTATAGCGGTCAGTAGGTTCCCAATATAGGGTAGTGTTTATGTGACCATCACTTATCACAGTAGTGTCTAGGAATGGACCGCTTGTGTGGATTGGTCTAGGATGAGGTTGACGGTAGGATGGAAATTATTAAAATCATGGTGGAATTCTTCGAAGGCTTCTTTTCCATGGGTCCAGATGATGAAGATGGCATCAATGTACCACAAGTAGAGTAGGGGTGTTAGGGGACGAGAGCTAAGGAAGCGTTGTTCTAAGTCAGCCATAAAAATGTTGGTATATTATGGGGCCATGCGGGTACCCATAGCAGTGCCGCTGATTTGAAGGTATATATTATCCCCAAATGTGAAACAGTTGTGGGTGAGGACAAAGTCACAAAGTTCAGCCACCAGGTTTGCCATGATATTATCAGGGATACTATTCTAATACTAATTAGGAGTAGGGTTGTGATTTTATTTCCATATATGGCATTGATGAGACCAATAATGGAATGCTGCATACAGCTCCACTGTTCACGTTTTAAAAAGTATACAGAAAAATTGGAGAGTGTGCAGAAAAAAGCCACCAAAATGATTCCAAGACTGGAGAAAGTGCCTTGAAGCAAGAGACTTAAAGAGCTCAATCTGTTTACCTTATCAAAAAGAAGATTAAGATGTGATTTCATTACAGTGTATAAGTATCTTCACAGGGAGAAAATACTAAAGTGCTCTGTAATCTTGGTGAGAAAACCATAACAAGAACCAATGACTGGAAGCTGAAGCCAAACAAATTCAAATTAGAAATTAGGCACACACTTGGAGCAATGAGGGTGATTAGACCTGGAACAAATTACCAAGGGATGTGGTAGGTTCTCCACCTCTTGATAGTTTCAAATCAGTACTTTCTGGTAGATATGTTTTAGTCAAATGCAAGTTATTGGGCTCAGTTCAGATGTAACTGGGTGAAATTTAATGGCCTGTGATATACAGGAGATAAGACTAGACATTCTAATGGTCCCTTCTGACCTTTAACTCTATAAACTTATGTATTTGCAAAACTTAAGGTTTCCTGCTGCTGTCATATTTCACTGAAACATAAAACCTCTTTGCCAACCCACTCCAAATGTACGTTCCATCTTGCTGTCCTGGATCTCCATGCCTTCCTTTTCCACCTCATATTCTCACTGGATTAACTCTCATCCAATGTGGCCCTTTCTTTCCCTTTTCCTCTATATTTGGACCTTGATTTCATAGTTGCTGTAAGAGGGGTCTGAATAGAACTTTATCCTCCACTTTCAAATAAAACCGTTCTCCAACGACAGTCATAGATGGTTTAGTCTGGTTTGGAGGAAGTTGCAATACTGTCATCTCTGAGCTCCTAAATAATAGGGACAGATGGCTGCACTCACCTAACTCACCTTTGATTTAGTTTTAGAATCCTTCATCACCTACTGTACAAAGAAGTTATTGTTTAAGTCTTTTAGCCTTGGGGCTGTTCTAACTCATATTCTGCTTCCCAGGGCCCTTATGGGATCTGGGAAGCAGACAACAACTGCAGTGCAGTGCGCTCTAGCCAGAGATTCATAAATTTTAATGCCAGAAAGGCCATTAGATCACCTAGTCTGACCTCTAGTATAACATAGGCCATAGAATTTTATCCATTTATTCCTGTATGGGCCCAATAGCTTATGCTTGTCCAAAACATATCTTCCAGGAATACATCCAGTCTTGATCAGAAGTCATCAAGAGATGTAGGATCAACCACTTCCCTTGGAAGTTTGATCCAATGGCTCATCACCCTCACTGTTAAAAATGTGTACCTTATTTCTAGTTTGAATTTATCTGGCTTAACTTCCAACCACTAGTTTATATTGTACCTTTGTCTGATAAATTAGATTTACCTGCACTTGGCTCAACTCCAAAGCACCCTCTATAACAAGGGATTGGAATCAGGGCTTGTATATAGCCTTCATGCCAGTTCTGCAGTGGTCAGAAAAGCTCATAAACTCCTAGACTTTAAGACCAGAAGGGACCATCATGATCATCTAGTCTGACCTGCTGCACATGACATGACCCATCCCTCCTGTAATAGACTGATAACCTCTGGCTGAGGTTCTGAAGTCCTCAAATCATGATTTAAAGACTTCACGTTACAGAGACTCCACCATTTACATTAGTTCAAACCTGCAAGTGACCAAAGCCCCATCCTGCAGAGGAAGGCAGTGGGAAAAAAAACCACACACACAACAGGGTCTCAGGTTCAGCCCATCTGACCTGTGGGGAAATTCCTTCCTGACCCCAAATATGGTCGTCAGTTGGACCCTGAGCATTTGGCAAGATCCAAGAGCCAGACACTAGGAAAGAATTCTCTGAAATAACTCAGAGCCCTTCCCATCTAATGTCCCATCACAGGTCATTGGGGATATTTGCTACTAGCAATCACAGATTAGCTACATGCCATTGTAGGCAGTCTCATCATGCCATCCCCTCCATAAACTTACCTAGTTCAGTCTTGAAGCCAGTTAGGTTTTTCCCCCCTCCCCCTCAATTCCCCTTGGAAGGCGGTTCCAGAGCTTCACTCCCCTGATGGTTAGAAACCTTTGTCTAATTTCAAGCCTAAACTTGTTGATGGCCGGTTTATATCCATTTGTTCATGTGTCCACATTGGTACTAAGCTTAAATAATTCCTCTCCCTCCCTGGTATTTATCCCTCTGATGTATTTATAGAGAGCAAATCATATCTCCCCTCAGTCTTCATTTGGTTAGGCTAAACAAGCCAATCTCTTTGACTCTCCTCTCATAAGGTAGGTTTTCCATTCCTCTGATAATCTTAATAGCCCTTTACTGCACCTGTTCCAGTTTGAATCCATCTTTCTTAAACATGGGAGACCAGAATTGCGCACAGTGTTCCAGATGACATCTCACCCATGCATTGTATAATGGTACTAACACTTCCCTGTCTCTACCTCAACTGATGCATGCAAGGATCACATTAACCTTTTTCACAGCTGCACCATCATTGGCAGTTCATAGTCATCCTGTGATCAACCAACAAACCCAGGTCTTTCTCCTCCTCTGTCACTACCAACTGTTAAGTCCCCATCTTATACCAAAAATTCTTGTTGTTAGTCCCTAAGTACATGACCTTGAACTTTCCCATTACATTTCATCCCAGTTCTATTACTCCAGTTTTCAAGGTCATCCAGATCTTCTTGTATGATACTGCAATCCTCCCAACTTTGTGCCATCTGCAAATTTTATTATCACAATCCCACTTCTTATTTTTATTAATGACCTTGAAACGTTAAGTAAGATTGGTCCTAAGGCCGATCCCTGAGGAACTGCACTAGTAACCTCCCTCCAGCCTCACAGTTCACCTTTCAGTATTACCTGTTGTTGTCTCCCTTTTAACCAGTTCATTATTAACTTTTCAATTTTCATATTAACCCCCATCTTCTCCAGTTTAATAATTTCACATGCAGGTATTTTAAATCTACTTCATTTCCTTTGTCTAAAACATCAATTATCTTCTGAAAGAAAGAGATCAGTTTGGTCTAGCACGATCTCCCTTTTGTAAAACCATGTTATATTTTATCCCAGTTACCATTTCCCGCCATGTCTAACTATTTTCTCCTTCAGAATTTATTCTAAAACCTTGCATACAATTGAGGTTAAACTAACAGGACTGTAATTTCCCAGATCACACTCGCAACCATGACTCCTGCATCCCCTCACACGCACCCAGCCATGTCTCCTACACCCCCTCACACACTCCTAGCCACCTGCCCTCCCTGACTCCTGCACACACACCCTCGCACCAAACGGGAGCTGCTCCAGCTAAACCAACCTCCATCCCAGAAGACTATGTCCCTCCCTACTTAGGTGGAGTCTATCCCTGAGAACAGTCCTCTGTCCATGAATGCCTCCCAGTCTTTGAACTTCCCCAAACCCTCCTTATAGCACTAATGCCTGAATCGTCTGTTGATCATCATAATCTTGTCTCACCTTCATTCTCCTCCTCTAAGGACAGGTAGAATCCCACTGAAGATCACCTGAGCCTCCATTTCTTTAAATGTCTTCCCCAGCCTAGCACAGTCTCCCATGAGGTGTCCCAGCAAGAATCTAGCAGTATCATTTGTTCCTACATGAAGGACAATCAGTGGATTATTTCCTGCTCCCATTAGGATCCTGTTCAGCCTTAGGTCCAAATCCCATTTCTTGGCTCCCAGCAGACAGCACATCCTTCTGTTCTCCATATCAGCTCTGGTGAGAGGCCTGTCCATTCTTCTTAGCAGAGAGTCCCTAGTCACACGGACCTGCCTCTTCCTTGTATTGGTGCAATTCTCCAGCCTGCCTCCTGTTCCTTTTGGCTGCAAGTCCTCTTGTCTTTTGTTCAGTCTTGCAATCTTCTGTGAGTCCTCCTCTATCCTCTTGGGGCTCCAAACTCTGGCTACTCCATTGACCCTTGCCCTCTTCTTTTAGGACTAGTTGCTCTTCTCTTCTTCCTTGCCCTACCACCTTCTTTCATTGCCCGTTGTGACTTTCATTTTCCAGCTCAGCAAACCTGTTCCTGAGCTCTGTTTCTCCTTCATTACCTGGTCTTTTCCTCTGCCTGGTTCTCGTAGTCACATGCCTCCACTGGCCGCTTTTCTCACCCAGCAGTCTATCCTCACCGTTCTCCAGTCCTTGCCTCTGCGAGTCTTGAGTTCTCTCTTCAGCCTCCTCTTGCCTTCCCTCCATCATCAGCTCAAATCCCCATTGAAACTCAACCATACTTACCACTTGCATCTCCAAACCTTGGATCTTCTCTTCCATCAGCTCCATCAGGCAGCACTTCATACAAACAAGGCCCTTTTTGGGTACCCACTCCAGGAAAATTTACATGCCGCAGCTTCCACATCCAATCATCTTAATTGTCTCTTCCATTCCTTGGGTGACTTCCACTGCTGCCTCTGCATCTGTCAGAGCCTTCCTGCCTAAGCTCCAGTCAGAGAAAATAAATAAACACACACCAAAATAGAACCAGAACACCACACAGTCCCTCCCCCAAGCTTCCCTTGCAAACTCCTACTCAAATTCCCATTTTCAACTCTCCTTGCTGGCTCCTGTGCCTCTGGCTGACTGCTACCCTGCCATTATAGGCCCCCTAATCAGGGAAACCCTGTCTCCTGATCAGGCTCCCTACACAGAGGCTATTCTTACAGGTTGTTTCTGTTCCCAGGCCTATTTACACTCAAATATTAAGGTCCCATTGTTTTTCCTAGAATAATAGGCAATTGAATCTTTTTCTCCCCATAGTTCTCTTATAGTAGGAGATGGGCAATGGTTGTTCTCCTTTAACTGCCAACTCACATTATTTTAGCTCTCTAGATGTCCTTTGCTTTTGCTGACAAAGCAGTGCACTGCTTTCCAGTCCCTGCTTCCTACCAGCAGCTTCTTCCTTTTACAGAAGATGCTTCTGCAATTAACAATATTTTTTTTGTTTGGAAGCATGAGTTAAATCATTAGGTTCAATCTACTCCTGCAGATGTAATGATCAAGACAGATGAGTCTGAAAATGAAAGAGCTGTTTTGGCTTGAATATGTTCTTGTCTGGAGACACATACTCAGCAAATTCATGGTCTGTTTATTTTGGAAATGCGAGTACTGGAAACTTTCACATAAAAAAAAACAACAGTGTTATTCCAAGAGCATAGAAAAACACAAGCTTTATAGCTCAGCATTCTTTTAACCCACCTAGAGGTCGTTCACGGCCTCCAAAATATAGAGGAAAAGGATTTGCAATCAATTCTTGAGCAAATGACTTTTTCCATATATTCTCTGAAGTCAAATGAGATTAGCTAAATTGTGTATGCTCTTTATTCCAAGGTCCACTTGATTAGGCCAGGGGAAAGGTCTGGAACTCAGTTAATCCAACCTTCTCCATGAATATGTCTGCCAGAGTCCCCTTGTCACCTTAGACCATGCTGAACCCCCTTTATCGCCTATTCTTTTTTGTTTTCCTTTTTGTTTTCTATTTTCTTCATTCTGGCAGTCTAGTTGCAAGCTCAGTGCCATAAATTCAATTCTATTTCAATTATTTTAACTATTTCATCCAGTATACTAGGGACCATCTAGTAGATACTGTAGAAATTGTCTGGGAAATTGTAATCATTCCCAGACAAACTCCAGTAGGGGGTTTGATTCATCGATGTATTCCTATACATATATTGTTGCATCAGACTCTTTATTTGAATTTGTCTGGGAATTACAATTTATGTATGTATACGTGAATTTCAGTTGCTGATCTGGTGTAGGGAAAGCATTCATTGTGATGACTGAAAGAGCTATTGGGAGTTAAAAACAAGATTGTTTTATTTAAAAAAAATAGGCAGAGAAGGACAGTTGTTTTCTCCCAATTGTGAATTTGTTTCAGTTCACTTCAGACATAATTGTGATCATTAATTGTATGCAGTGTTGTAGCTATGTTGGTCCCAGGATATTAGAAAAACTAAGTGGATGAGGTAATATCTTGTATTGGAGCAACTTCAGTTGGTGAGAGAGACAAGCTGAAGAAGAGCTCTGTGTAAGCTCAAAAGCTTCTCTCTCTCAGCAACAGAAGTTGGCCCAATAAAATATTATCTTGCCTACCTTGTCTCTCTATAATCATTAGGACAATACAAAACACATCAAAATGACTTAGGGTATCCTTAAAGATTTTAATAATGAGCATGGGGAGATTTTTTATAAGTTTATCCAAGTCTAGAAGCCCAGTAGCATAAGAGATTGCCACATGAAACTTGTACAAGGAACTAACATTACTATGATAAGATGTTATTTTAAGAGATCACCCCTAACATATCCACAAAGTACTGGGCCAGAATCCTAGCCCCAATGTCACCCCTTTGAGAGTAGCACAAACAAGCCATAAATCTGGCTTAACCAGTGAGTTGGGGATTCCCCCAGCATAAAAGAATCCCCAACTAGTGTAGAGATCTACACAATCCTTATTCTCTGGCATTCCCCAGTGTAGAGGACATGTAGAGAACAGTGCCAGGCAAAAGGTCCTGAGTGCTATTCACTTCAGTGATCCCCAGCTAGTGTAAGAACTCTTTATGACTGCAGCCACAGCCACCTTCGTTCCTGGGACCAGGCCAGTAGACCCCACCCTCCAGTTCTGATGAGCCACAAACACATCCTTTGCAGATGCCTCAATTCCCTCATCTGTGTCCAGCACATAATGAACACAGCTGAGAATCTGAGTACATTTCTGGTTTGTCAGTCTTTGAAGTATTTACTTAAGACAGGGAGAAGACCTGAATAAGGTTTTCAATTTTAAAGCACTCATATTTAATAAAAGTTAGCTGGTTAGTCTCTCAGATATCACTGTATTGAGTGGACTGAATCCTTAGATAGGTAGCTAGAACTATTCAGTTTGTCTAAATCCATCCCCTACCTCCAGGGAGCCTCCCCATTCAGTGGAACTGGGAAGAACTGGATGGGCATACAGGGATTACACAACTCTGCAGCAGCAGCCCATAAGGGCCACATTACACACTCCAGAGCCTACTCCAGGCATTAAGCTGGAGGAGTCTCAATGGAGCTATTCTGCAGTCACTCTGCAGACTGCAAACGCGGATTCCTCTCCCTCTACCCAATGCATCTTCCCAGCAACAGATCTATTGTTAGTAACAATAAATAATAAACTGAATTACTTCCAACGCCAAAATGACAGATATTTTAAAATTGGGGAATTTATCAATTAGAAATAATGTGGAAAAAACAAATCACAGTTAAGCTGTGTTCTCAATGTTTTATTTTCTTAACACACAGTTTTGCCCTATCTTTAGCAAGAATGTCAAAATTACCACCTCAGTCACAAAATTAAGAATGGTTCTTCTTTATTAAGATGTTTAAGAGCATAAATCTATATATAGTTTAATATTCATGGGAGGATGTTTTTCCCATGTTTGACTGTCTGAACCCTGGAACTGAATCTGTTGTGGTTTGTAGCCTAATATTTAAAGTAACACAATTAAAAGTTTTTTAAAACAAAAACAAAAAAAAAACAGATCTGGCAACTCAGACATGATGCTGCTTTTTAGATTCTGGGCCTATATGAATATTGAATTGCTGCTAAGACCCTTGTTTTCATATGAAAAAAAGTCAAATTTGCAAGAATTAATAACACGTATCTGTGATAGTAAAACCAAACAATAAAAAGGGACCTGTTTTTCTTTGTGAAAATAGATGTGATGCAGTATTACATGCATCTCAAGGAAGATCAAGGCCATTGTAAATATAGAAGTTTCTCAACCTGGCATTTTTATTACAATTGCAATGTACCAAGTCTGGTAAATCCAGCTCTAGCAAAGATGTAGAGATATATAGAGAGATATATACAGGATGAACTAGTTGTCTGGTTTATAACCTGTATTATAGTATAGTAGTTGATAGCAGTCCACCCTTTGGGCTTACATGATTATTGGTGTCAGCACCTCTGGTATACTCAGATTACATCAGTGACTGCCTTTAAATGTTGTGACATTATTTAGTTTTATTATTTTTGTCAGAAAAGGTGCCTGTGATCAATACAGGATGCTTTTATCATAATCACCTGTCCCTTAGTCATAAAAATACAGATGTTCAGCTTCATATGAATGTATTTATTTTTAATTACATGTATAGTTGTAATTTAGGACTGTCTTAATACGTGTTTATACAGCAGCCAGTACAAAGGGGCCCCAATTCTGACTGGGGCCTCTTGGCACGACCGGAATACAAGTAATAATCCTACTTTGCTAAAAATGGAATTAATTTCAGTGTACCTTAAAATGCAGTAAAACTAAGACAAGTTATATTAATAATCACAAGAACATATTGCTTCTACCCCTTTAGAAACTGTGGAAGCGCTACACGGATAGCATATGGGATTTAGTCATTTTCTTTGTACCAAGGGCTTAGTCTAACTCCCACTGAAGTAATTGAAAGGTTCCGACTTACTTCAGTAGAGCAAGACTAAAGATTGATATCAGTCATAACTGAATAAGTCCTAGTACAATATGCAGTTACCCATGACCAAAAACATACACTTTTAGAATCCAACCCTGCAAATACACATGCAAGTAGCTTTATGCACATGAGTAGTTCTACTGACGTCAAAGGAGTAAAGATAAGCAAATGAATAAATGTTTCCATGATCAGGGCTTTCAGTTTCTATTGCTCACTGGGGCCAGGAGAAGGTAGGAGGAGTTGGGGACAATAGCAAGTAACAGTCAAATTTAAGGGTTTACCTGCCTGATAAATATTTTTATGGAAATGTTCTTGACAAAAATCCAATAACTAGAACTCCAGTGACCTCCTTTTCTCCAAGTGTGATGCTTTGTGCTCAACAAAAATGGATCCTAGAACAGATTAATACAATTTTTGAACATTCTTATCCTTAATAGGTAAGGGGTTGAAACCTTACTAAATAAACTGATGATCTTTCAATAACCACTGCCTGAAAGGTCAACTTTCAAATTTGGTCTTGTTTTCTGTAGCCATTATAAATGAGTACACCAAATTTCAAGATTTCTAGAGCAGCAGAAACCAAGATGTTAATTAGGTCTGTCAGTCAGCGATTGTATTGTATTAGATTCCAATATAAAACAGAAGTAGCACAGATAATAAATATTTTTACTAATGTGTGTTAGAGAATATGTGGATACTCGTTTTCTTATAAAGTTAAGCTAACTGTGCAAAAGATGACAACATTAAACAGTAGTAATACCCTTAATATTTCCTCTGGTTGCTATTTAGGTATTTTTTTTAATTTCCTACACATTCAGCAATGATTCTTCCTGCATATATTTTGACTGTGAATTCCTCAGTGATGAGAGACAAAGCCAGGAGAAATAATTGTAATATTAAAAAGAGGTAAATATTTACCAGCTGAAGGTCAGAGTGAGGCAAAATGACTACCTTAGGACAGCAGCTGGTTCTCTCTCCAGATTCAAAAGATCAGCTACCGGGAGTATAGTTTAGGAAAATCTGAGTTCAATAATGGCTGGCCAGTGAGAACACAGGTACTTCTTAAGAAAAGATGGCTGAAATTCAAATTTTATGAGGTTAAGGATCTGAGAGAAAGTCTGTGGTTTCCATAACTGAAGGTAATGTGCTATTTGTTTCATTAGTTTTGTTATATCTTGATGCAATAAGTACCCATATCCATTCTGGACATCTGCTGCTTGAAGTTTACCACCACATCATCAGAAAAGGCCTTATTTTTCCTGGTCGTGGAAGGGGTGAGGAGCACTAGGAGCCTTGCTCCCTTTATGCAGCCCAGGTAAGGGCAAGGTAGAATTGCATTTCTTGTGCTCAATGGAATGCAGACACTGCTCCATCCCCATTTGCAAAGTGCCACAAATGGGATCAGTAGGAGGTGAGGCCATGCCTCCCTCCCCTCCATTATGCCTGCAGATTGGGGCTGACACACAAGGTTTAGCTAGCTGCAACCCATAAAGGGGCACATTACCAAATTCACTCCCTTGCATTTCAGGAAGTTCAGCGATGCATTCTGCCGGATGCCTCCAATTCAGTTCCTAGGTCATTCACCCACCATCAGATGGTAATGACTTTTGGCTACTTGTAACCTAGATTTAGCTCAGTAATCTGGAGTAGAGACCGTCATCCTATTACAAGTCTCCTAAACCACCCAACTGACAATAAAGGATTTATTTTCATCATTTCCCCACCCATTGTCAATTATATAATTTATACCCATGTAAAATTTTGACAAAAGCTCCAAGGCAGTGGAGAATCAGGCTCTAAATATTTTTGTTGAGTGCCTAAATCCTTCCTTCTTTGGTGAATACTCCAATTCCATTTTTGACATTATTCCAAATGATAACTCACTTGTAATATATGTAACTCAGAGCCCTGAGACCAGTATTAACAATGTTTATATTGTAATTCTTCTGAATATTCAGATTTATATTTTTACTTTGATTATAAATATCAAACATACAAAAACTTTGTTTGGTGACTGTTAAGGTTGCATCAGGACACATCCCATCAACCCCGCACTTTGAAAGCATTGAAATAAATTACAATAAAAAGTCTTTTATTCGTTGCTACCTTCTTATCACTTACAATTCTGTCAATCACGCACTCCATAAGGTTTTTCCTTCCACCTTCAACAGATACTTAAAAATCGATGTGTACCCCAACTCCTCCTACCTTCTCCTGGCCCCAGTGAGAAATAGAAACCGAAAGCCCTAATCCAGAGCCAACTGTTCCAACACCCTCCTCCAGAACGCTGGGAAAGAGACGGTGTGGTGCAATGCCAGCTGATGGTGCTGTGCAATGTGCATTGATATTTCATATGATTTGAAAATATGAAGCATCAATCTTAAATCTACCTATCTACATTTGTTTTAACTTTTATGGTCAGATTCACTACAACTTTACCTCACTTGTGAATATCATAAAGCAGCCAAAGTTTATAGGCCAGTTAACTGCATTTTGAGTTGCTTTGCTTTGCCAGAGCAGCACAAAACAGCTGGAGTTCCCCCTTCCTCCTGTCCTCTGTGTTTTAACTATATGGGAGGTTACTGGCATTTTGGAAGGAAAAATAAATTGGCAGTGGTTGCTAAATTTCTTAAAGGACACACTTTTAATTAATTTGTATGTCTACATAACAAGTTTTACTTGTAAATTTTCAAAAAATTCATTTTCTACTGAAAAGCTAAGTACTGTAATTTTGGAGAGGATACACTGTGTTTAATATATACCAAACAGATTAACGTCCAGCTTTAAGATCAGCTTTAACTATTGTGTCACTGCTAATGCCTACATAAAATCATGGTTCAGCAAAAATATTTTGCTAGTCATTGAACTTATTACCTCACATTTTTATCAGCAGAAATCTCTCTGGATCAGAATTCAGTATATTAATATTTGTACATGGCAGTAACGGGAGCTAAGAAATTCATCCTTATGTTCAGAACAAGAATTGTAAAGAAAACTAAAACAGTGTACAAGTTGGTCTCTTTTATCAACAGAAGTTGGTCCAATAAAAGATATCACCTCACCCACCTTTTTTGTCAATTTTGTTACTCATTTGTTTTGTTACAAATGATTGTTTCCATGCAATAACTCAGCTGAATAAAGCTTAAACTCACATGATAAACTGAGGCAAATATTGCTATGAGATATGCAACCTCCAGGAATTTCAGTCTGTAGCTGTGAAAATGCACAATGTACAACCATAATCAAAAGCTGAAAACCGAACATTAGTGTCCTGACACTGTCTTTTCTAATTTGGTATGTGCACTGGATTCCGTCTTGTTTGCTGTGTTTTTTGTATATTTTAATGAAAATGTTTTAAAGATATTTTACACATATGTTTTTATGTTACTATTCTGAGAACAGAAAGTGAACATATTGATCAGAGAGCTGTTGAGGTTCAGAAATAGTAGTTATTGATAGATGTCAAAAACTATTACCTCCATCCTCAAAGTTTCTATTTGCATGTTGTATTAATCAGCTGTGTTAGTTTGTGATTTTGTTGTTGTTTATTGGCATGGAATTATTTTTAGAAGGGGGATGGTAATTAGCGGTTGCAGTCAGTGGATATTGGCCCTTGCCAAGTGACAAGGGGGTATAACATTCTGTAACATTGACCCATACTGTGAGACAGGGCCAGGAAATAAAGATTTGTCCCATGTTAGTACCACCGTGTTTCATACCTTCATAACACACGACACCCCTTCCAATACCAGTTAATCCAATCTTACTCTTTACAGTAACTGTGAACTGAGTTACCTCAGCTCTTACTGGCAAAAACAACAAAAACTTGTAAATCAGAATTTACTTGTATAGACATGATTCATTGAATACAGCAGTCATCAAGGTAGAACTTGATAAAAATTATGTCAGAAGCATAACATCTGACTAGAAAGAATACTAAGGCCTAGTCCAAAGCCCATTTAAGTCACTGGGAGTTTTTCCAGTGGTGTCAATGGTCTTTGGATCACAGCTTAATCAAATATCACCTATAGGTGTTCTCATTTGGCAGCTCTAAAAGACCGAAAACCACCATGAAAACACAACAGATTTTTCTAGTTCAGTTCTCATGGAGTATCATAGATAATAAGGTGAAACTGATTAATTAACAGTACTCTAACTGATGAGCAGATCACACTTTCCCCTTTTGTAGCATCAATGTTATTTAAATAATTCTGGGTCTTCACTTCCCCTCGTTTAAAGGCTCTCATGTGGAACAGAGTAAATAGGGGTGGAAAAGCCCCCAGACACCCAGAATAGGGAAAAATAGAGCCAGAGCTTTCTCCTCTATGACACTTCACCCCTTTCTCTCCTACCAAAACCCTGACAGAATGGGGAGTCTGGGAGCAGCTGTATGTGCAGCAGTGTTTTCTCATAACTCACTATGTATCTGCACAGAAACTGATGTTGCTCAGTTAAATGTGATCTCTTTCCCTGAGGGAGGACAGAAGATCAATCCCAGAATAATAATAATATTTAAGTATATGTCAGGGATCATTTCTGATGATAAAGTAGCTATTTTATCAACTTAAAAGCTTCTCTAGCAGAATCATTCTAATCTCTTGGAGATACCTTTTTATTTACTGCGTGAGCACAGTTCTTCTAGCTGTGTGCAGAGGCGGTTTTAGTTTTGATTTCCTATTAATAAACTATGAAACTTACAGCAATTACATACAAGTTCTATAGGAACCCTCTATAGAGCAAGTCTCACTTGCTTAAAATCAAGGTTAGAATGTTCAGGCTATAAGGTGTCTTATAAGATAATCATTTTCTTTCTGAAGAAAGTTTTGCCTAAAGATAAAGCTGAATTTAAATCTTATTTAAAAGATACTTCTTGAAAATACTTCTATATTGTACTAAATACAGTCTTTACTTCTTAGTTAACAGAAATATGTTTCTTGCTATGGTAAACTGATTTGAATAATTCAGAAATGTATCTTTTATGAGATGTTTCTTGAAGTTATTCATATTTATACTTTGCTGAATCATCATAAGCAATGTTTTTGCACCATTTGTAATATCTGATGTAGGTTATCAGATGGAAGATATTATTTCAGTTTAACACATACTGTATAGAACAGGGGTCTCAAACATGCAGCCCGCAGGCCGCATGTGGCCCACAAGGTTATTTTCTGCGGCCCGTGAGCTCCTCGCAGCCCCCACCTGCCCTCCCCCAGCATTTACCTAGAGCAGCTCTGGCCCGGCGCACACCAGGGGCAGGGCAGGCTCCCTGCCTGCTTGCCCTGCCCTGCCCCCGCGCTGCTTCAGGAAGCGGAAAGAACGTAGGGGAGGAGAAGCACAGAGGTATGTGTTGATGTTGCTTCAGGCACTGTCCCCACTCCCCAGCAGGTCCCATTGCCTGCGGTTCCCCGTTCCCGGCCAATGGGAGATGCTGGGGGTGGTGCCTGAAGCAACAGCAACACACCCCCTGCCAGTGATGAGCTGCCAAAATCTTAACAACGGGTTCCCTATAAAAAGTTCTGATTTAACAACGGGTTCCCTATAAAAAGTTCTGATTTAACAACGGGTTCCCTATAAAAAGTTCTGATTTAAGGGATGTGCGACAGCATGTATTTTTTGTACCAATAGGGTTACCATACGTCCATATTTTCCCAGGAGGTGATTAAGAACCGAAAAGCCTGACAAGTCCAGGAAAATACAGATGTATTTTAACCCTACCTAAAGTTCTTTTTTAAAAAGATGGGGCTGAACTAGAAATGAGCTCCGTTTCACATGTGTGGGTGGTGATCAGGGACATTCTCAATTTTTGGGTCTTTTTCTTATATAGGCTCCTATTACCCCTCACCCCCGTCCCGATTTTTCACACTTGCTGTTTGGTCACTCTAGGGTGTGCACATGTGTGGGTCCCAGCTGCTCCCTGCCCCCCCTCATTGAAGCAGGTGTGCAGGGTTACTGCCCTGGGAACTGCAGGGCACCAGTGGATGTGGGGCTGGCTGCAGATAGGGGCGTGGGGCAGGGCTAGCTGGAGGCAGGGAGTGACACGGGCTGGCTGTGGGCAGGTGATGCAGACGGGCGGGCTGCGGGTGGCTGTGGGCAGGGGGTGGCTGCGGGCGGCTGTGGACAGGGGGTGGCTGCGGGCAGGGGGTGGCTGTGGCAGGGGCTGCAGGCAGAGGCTGGCTGCGGGCAGAGGGCGGCTGTGGGCAGGGGCTGGCTGCGGGCGGCTGTGGGCAGAGGGCGGCTGTGGGCAGGGGGGCTGGCTGTGGGCAGGGGTGGCTGGCTGTGGGCAGGGGCTGGCTGTGGGCAGGGGGGCTGGCTGTGGGCAGGGGTGGGGCTGGCTGGGGGCAGGGGATGGGGCTGGGGTGGGGCAGGGGCTGGCTGGGACTGGCTGGGGCAGGGGCTGGCTGGGACTGGCTGGGGCAGGGGCGGGCAGGTGGGTGGCTGGGGCAGGGGCGGGCAGGTGGGTGGCTGGGGCTGGCAGGGGCTGGCAGGGGCTGGCTGGGGGCAAGGGGTGGGGCTGCGGGTAGCTGCAGGCAGGGGCTGGCTGGGGCAGGGGTGGCAGGGGCGGGCTGGGGGCAGGGGCGGGCTGGGGGCAGGGGCTGGCTGGGGCAGGCTGTGGCAGGGGGCGGGTGGGGGCAGGGGCGGGCTGGGGGCAGGGGCTGGCTGGGGGCAGGGGTGGGGCAGGGGCTGGCTGGGGCAGGGGTGGCTGGGGGGGGCTGGCTGGGGGCAGGGGCTGGCTGTGGCAGGGAAGGCGGGGGAGGGGCGCAGATACTCACACGGGGGGCGGGGGGGCTGGGAGCAGCAGGACGCAGCCAGGGACTCACCAGGCAGCAGCAGCAGGAGCCCCAGGGCCAGAGGTCCAAAGAGCAGGAGCAGCAACAGGGCCAGGAGGCAGCTCACATGGCTCTCGCAGCACAGCGCAGCGCCCCCCGGCGGCCGGGAGGAGGAATTACAGGCTTCCTGGCAGAGCCCATCAAAGCTTCCCTCGCAGGGAAGCTAGTTAACAAGCGGTTCTAAAACCGCTTCTAAATTTAACAACGGGTTCATGCCAACCGGTGCGAACGGGCTCCAGCTCACCCCTTGCGCGTCTCCTTCCCCACATTCCAGCCACTTCCCGGAGCGGTGTGGGGGGCAGGGCAGACAGGCAGGGAGCCTGCCCTGCCCCTCGTGCACGCTGGGCCAGAGCCCACCCCTGAGCCCTTCCTGCAGTCAAACCCCTTGCCCTGAGCCCCTTACCACACCCTGCACCCGACCCCCTGCCACACCCCTCCTGCACCCCAACCCACTGCCCTGAGCCCCCTGCCGCACCCCAACCCCATGCCCTGAGCCCCTGCTGCACCCCGCACTCCTCCTACACCCCAACCCACTGCCCTGAGCCCCCTCCACATCCCTCCTGCACCCCAATCCCCGACACACCCTTCATCCCTCCTGCACCCCACACCCCAACTCCCTGCCCTGAGCCCCTGCCACACCCCACACCCCTCCTGCACCCCCTGGGGGCAGGGAGGGGGCGGAGTTGGGGTGGGGATTTCAGGAGGGGTTGGAATGGGGGCAGAGAAGGGGTGAGAAGAGGGGGGGCAGAGGCGGGGCCTCATGGAAGTGGTGGAGTGGAGGCGAGGCTGAGAGAGGGAGGTGTCAGTAATGCGGCCCTCGGGCCAATGTAATAGTCCTCATGTGGCCCTCGTGGTCATTTGAGCTTGAGACCTCTGGTATAAAACATCACATGAGCTTATTTTGAACCTGACTAGTTACTTTATTTATTTACTTTACACAAAATGCCTTCACACAAAGATCAAATTTTAAATAGGAAATATTTCCTATTTTTGTACATCTAAAATGAATTTGTATTCCATCTGTACTGAAGATCTACTGAAATCCTGCCCTGAATTTCACACATTAGGTTAAGATTCATTTGTTGTAATGAAATATTTAGAGTTAACTTTGAGTAAAAAAAAAAGTTATACCAATGCAACAGGATGCAGGGGCACTGCTCAGAAAGATAATGAGGCAGGGCTGGAGATAGCAGAACAATCAGAATCTCAGCAATTCAGAAGGCTCTACAAGAGTGGCTTCAGAGTCAGAAGAGGACTTTACAGCCATCCACTCACTACTATGGTCCTGGATTATTTTCTGGTAATGTAAGATAGCGTAGATAAAAATAATTGATCAAAAAAACCCACACCAGATTTTTAATTTAAATTAAATAGGTTTATTTAAAAAAGAAGGGTATTTAAATTAAATATGAAATTATGACAATTCTATGTTAAGGCAAACTTCTTATAATCTTTTAAAATAATTTAAAGTAGTGTATGTTTGCTGGCACACTTTTAAAGTATGTTAAGCCACTGAACTAGTGGAGTCATTGGCTAAGCACATGGAACTCCAGTTTGTTGAAGTGCTTTTGACAGCAGTAGCTTTTCCTGCAGGTGGGAGAGACCATTTTGTTAATTTCAGTTTATTCAACTAGTTTATTTCAATGACAAGTTCACCAAAAGTTGAGAAAACAGTTTGGACTTGAAAAAACAGGAAAGCTCATTTTTCTTTTCCAGTCTATGAATAAAACCAAGTGTGAGAGGATGAGATCTACTAATTCTAAAATCTTGAAGGACAAGTTGACTAGAAATAATCATTTCAATTTACTATCTACAGATAATACTTCCTTTGTTTATAAATCAGTTATTTTTAAATTTAAAATATGTTTTTTTGATTAAGAACTATGAACCAGATCCTCAAGCCAGTGCTACCACGGACAAACCACAAAAACAGCTGTCAGCAGCCATTATGAATACTTGACCCTCAGGCCACCAGATGCCAGTCCAATCCCAAACAACAACTCAGAATAGCCTCAGAACTGCCCTAAACTGCATTAGCTGCAACTGCACTCATGGGTCTGTTTTAGCAGCTGAGAATTGCTATAGCTCAAGGGCACTTTATGTCCCTTTTCCTCTGTCTACACCCCCTACACTAGAAAAGGACATGGATAGAACCAGTTACACAGATTCTTCCCCCACCCAGAGATTTCCCCCACAGCCTCATCCCAACAGTATTAGTTATTTGTTTACTATGATATCATTTTTCCAAATATATAGCAATTTAATAATGAAATTCCAAAAAAATAAAAAGGAGAGTGTGTGATAGGATCCTCTACTCACTGCTGGATGGTGCTGCCTGCTAGTAGTTCTGGGGATTAACTCGGTCGGGCTTATGCCCCTTCCAATGGTTACAGCCCATCAGTTTCTCCTCTGCAATCCCTTTCTTGCTTTCAGGAACCACAGGTATCCTCTTAGTGACTCAGCACTCCGGCCAGGTCACTATTGTGGTTTCTCCTTCCAGGGGGAGTATATTAAGGTTCCTGCTCTCCTGCTGTCTCAGGCAGTCTTCTGCTTTGTTGCCTTTCAGTGTCACTCCTGCAGTGCCACAGGCCCATCCTATACTGCAAGTTCTAGCTCAGGTCCATTCTCTGCCCCTTGCTGCCTTTCCATGAGCTGCTTCCATAGCTCCTGGCCTTCCCCACTCCTCTGGGTTTTCCAATCTCTTCACTTCCTCCTTCCTGGGAGTAACTTTAGGTAATTTGTCCCTGCAGCCCCTCAAACACTCCTCCCTTGTCCCTGCTGCCCCTTCTGTTTCCATTTTCCGTGGAGATTTTTCACTTTCCTCTGTAGCCTGGGGCACAGGTCACTTGCAGGTTCAAACTAGTGTAAATGGTGGAGTATCTGTAACTTAAAGTCTTTCCATCATGATTTGAGGACTTCAGTAACTCAGTTAGAACTTAGGGGTCTATTACAGGCATGGGTGGGTGAAGTTCTGTTGCCTGCAATTTGCAGAAGACCAGACTGGAGAATCACAATGGTCCCTTCTAAGCTTAATGTCTATGAGTCTTTTATAGAAGCCCTGCTTGTCTCTCATCACAGGTGAGCTTTCTCTAATTAGCTGCCTCCAGCCTATAGCTTCCCCATTTGCAGCCTAATTAGCTGATTGGGTCCACCTGATCCAACTCATCTCTCACAGGGCCAATATGAGGTGCAGACCCCATCACAGATGTCCTTGTATAGTAACATTATAGTTATTTTTATTTAATATATTATACTTTTTCTTGTAATATGTCATTTTAAAATTATATTACATGCATCAGTTTCATAAATTGAATTAGAATTTGTGTACATTCAGTTGCATCTAATTCACTGAAGCAAGTTCACATGTAGTCTGTGCATATTTTGCTTTCCCTGGGGGAGGGGAGAAACAAAGGACACAGTTTGCTAAGACAATTATCATTCCTTTTTGTAATTTGTTAAACCTTTTTTCACACTGTGCACAAGTAGTTACTTCTCTGTAACATATGCTGAGTATGTACATGTGCCAATGGAAGGGAGATTCTCACACTCCTTCCAAAGCTGATTCCAGAAGACAAGAAATCATTGAAGATCCTAACACTACACTAATTACCTACTTCCTATTTTGTTTCCTGACCTAGTTTACTAGAAATGTAGGAACAAACAAGCCTTTACTAATTCTCTGTACTCTTTTGTATTTTTCACCTAACTGGTACCTTTCAGCCAAGAATCTCAATTCACTCTGTAAACATTAACTAACTATAAAAAATCCTATAATAATCTTGCAAAATAGGTAAGTATCAGTATGCCCATTTTTACATACAGGTATAATGAGGCATAAGCATCTCAAATGTAACATATAAAAAAAACTGGGAAACCAAAACTCTCTATTTTTAGTCTTGGCTCCAGGGAACAGCAAAGCCAGGAATAATACTGAGGAGGCCTACTTCCCAGTCTGCTGATTTATTCAGTGCAACACCCAATTCCCCACTGCCAAAGCTACATTTGACATCAGTACATTTCAGCAATATTTAAACTATGTACTGTCTTTCATTACAATATAATACTGGTGTTTACTTATTATAAAAAGAAATGGGTTTCCAGAATATCTGAATAATTACAGAAAAATATGTCCCTATCTGGGGATTATGCTCTGTATCTTGCAAAAGTTCCCTCTACATGTAGATAGAGTTGTCAAGTGTCCGGTTTTCGACCGGAACACCCAGTCAACAAGTGACCCTGGCTGCTCCAGTCAGCACTGCTGACTGGGCAATTAACAATCCAGTTGGTGGCACAGTGGGGCTAAGGCAGGCTCCCTGCCTGTCCTGGCTCTGCACAGCTCCCTGGAAGCAGCCGTCATGTCCGGCCCCTTGGCACAGGAGCGATCAGGGAAGCTTCACTTGATGACCCGCCCCCCCAGTGCCAGCTCAGCGACTCCCATTGGCCAGGAACTGCAGCCAGTGGGAGCTGCAGGGGCAGCGTCTGTGGGTGTGGGCAGCACGCACTGCATAGAGTCACCTGGCCTCGCCTCTGCCTAAGGGCCAGACATGCTCGCTGCTTCCAGGAGCAGTGCAAAGTCAAGGCATATAGGGAGCCTGCCTTAGCCCCACTGTGCCGCCAACCAGGAGCCACCTGAGGTTAAGCGTCACCTGGCTGGAGCCTGCACCCTAAACCCCATCCCAGGTCATAACCCCCTCCGCACCCTAACTCCCTCCCAGAGCCTCCACCCCACACGCCTTCCTGCACCCCAGCGCCCTATCCCAGCCTTGAGCCTCCCTTCCTCAGCCAAACTCCCTCCCAGAGCCCATACCCCCTCCCACACTTCAAACCCCTCAGCCCCAGCCCAGAGCCCCCTCCTGCACCCTGAATCCATCATTTCTGGCCCCACCTCAGAGCCTGCAACCCTCCAGATGGAGTTGTCACCCCTCTCCCGCACCCCAACGCCCTGCCCCAGCCCAGTGAAAGTGAGTGAGTGAGGGTGGAGGCGAGCAAGTGACAGAGGAAGTGGGGCTGGAGTGAGTGGGGGGTGAGGCCTCAGATAAGGGGTGGGGCATGGGTGGGGTCTCAGATAAGGGTCAGGCCAAGGGTGTTCAGTTTTGTGCATTTAGAAAGTTGGCAACCCTACGTGTAGAGAACATATGCTCTTACACCTACATAGAGAATACCTCATGTTACCTTTGAAGTTGCTTTGCCTTTCTTTCTGATGATCTGAGGTAAATTTGAACCAGTAAGCTACATGTGAAGGATTCTGAGCTATACCATCCCCATAAGCTATATTTTCTAAATCCAAAAGCATGTAAATTTGTCTTAATCCCATTTCCTTTCTTTATGTTGAAAGAACCAGATCTGAAAAAATTGTTTAGATTCTCCTGAAAATTGCTTCTTCCATATGTCATTCATGCTATGGCAGTAATGAATCTTGTACCTGTGTAACCCACTGATTAGTGTGTGTTATGTGTCCCTGTCTGTGCCCAATCTACAGAGGATATGAGTCTATTAAAGAAAGCCTGACTGGTAGTAGATCTCTTCAGATCCCTAATTCAATAGCCCGGGTCAGTCAAAATGGTAACCATAACACTTGCTGCTAGTAGCTGTGTTGGTGTGTGGAGGAAGAAAAAAGCAGGTCCAAGCCACTCTGAGCATCCTTGATTCATCATAGTTGTGTAGAACAGGGTGGCTCAGTGCAGTCCTGTGGAGAGTTTGATGTTTGTGGGATGAACCATACTGTTACTCCAAAAGAAACGGTATGTGTCCCTTTCTAGATTGTGCTGTAGTCTGGCCACCTGCTCAAGTCAGCAGACCATGCCCCAGTGGAGTCATGAAGCATCTACAAGAGTATTAGCCAGGTTCATCTAGTACAGAAGAGTGCTACGAGGCTGTCTTGTGCTGGTGTTTAATATGAGGAGGGAGGAGGGATTTCCGTATGCCCAGTTACTCCCTCATTAACTTGAGGACTGCACTTTAAATGACTGTAGTTCTGGAGTCTTGACAAGATATTTTAATATTTGTTCCACTGCCTTGAGATTGATGGAACTGTTAATCATGTTTAACTGCAAAGCTTCATGTATGTTGTTAAAATAAGAAGTCACTGACTTCTGTTTCCTCAGATATGCCAAGAATTCATATATAAAATTGCAAGATCTGTTGTGATTGAAGATTAAAATATAAATATTCATAATCTGTGATAAGATCACACAGCTAGATCTAGTCTGATCTCACCTTTTCATGGTAAACTCCTCCCCTGCCATTCAAAATAGTCAGTTTGATCAACAGTCTTTTACATTATTTATGTAGGTCACCAGCTATTTTAATTTAGCCTTAATGGATACAGTCACAGCTTGTACCCAGCATGATTTGGTGATCTGTCAAGACAGACAACGTATAGAAATATCCTAATTTGAAAGATGGGGTCTGAGACCAAGGTAATAGCTTCTATGCAATACCTAGTATGTGTATATAATAGATCCATATTCAGTGGTTCATCGTGCTCTATTGATATGTTCTGTACAATGCCCCTTTTGCAGAAAACGAGGTTCAATACTGGAATCAGAAGATTCCATGACGGGTTGGAGCTGTGAGGAGAGAAAAACAGTTTGACCTGAGCAGCTATAGAGAGGAAAATAATTCTGACGTGATAACACTGGCAAAAGACCCCTCTTGAAAAGGATAGGACAAGCAGGGAGAAGCAGGGGGAAATGAAAGAGACCTGAATGTTAAGCCAAAAGCAAAAAAACGGACAAGAGCCATAGAAAAAAAACAAATGAAGCCCAAAGAAAATGGGGCAGGGAAAGAAAAAACCGATCAACCTTTCCCTTCCTCCTCCCATGAAAAGGTAAGAAAGATCAGGTCTACATGAGGAGCACTTTGCCAGTATAGCTATAGTGGTATGCTATACCAGTAGTCTCTACTGGCAAAGTGCTCCTACTGTGGATGCAGTTCACACCAGCCTCCAACCTCCCCAAGCACAATAATCTATACCAGCAAAGTGCAGTTTTTCTAGTATAACTGCATCTGTACTATGGATTTTTGTCAGCAGAGCTATGTCAGTCTGAGATCACATCCTTGACCGACCTTGCTAGGCCAGCAAAAGTTTGTAATGTAGACTTGGCCTGAGTTCCTGCTTCCCTCTCACTGCACTAATAATACTTAATACTCCACACTTAGGCACAAAATTGTTGGCAGGAAGATCCAACTGCCCAGATAACACAATACTAAACTCTTCCTTGCAGGGGAAACCTTTGTGACTGTCAACTCCTATTTCAAAGGAGGCTGATGTGCTGTGGAAGAACTGCTTCCTATACGCTGTAGATACCACTGCCCACAGCTCCCCTGTTGTCTACTTCCCATCTTCTGAGAGATCCTTTCTCCTGTCAGACACTTGCCCATTACACTCTCTCCCACATGTGTGAATGCCCCTCTTCCCAAAACAAGAACAATGCCTTTGCTTATCCTACAAGGCCTGTTCCCCATCCACTTTGTCTTCCCTCTCTCCACAGTGAGCTATTCCCTCTTGCCCTTGCCACTGTACCTTTCCTCACTAAGATGGATACTCAAGTCTTCAAGACTTTAAAATTCTCCACCCACCTACTTGTAATAAAGTTGGGACAGGCAGAAATGCTGGTGAGAGACTAGTCTTTATTTCCTGGCTCCAGTAACATGGCATCAGTCAGGATTACAAAAAGTTCCTATCACATAGCAGGAGTCAGTGGGCACTGATACCAGTGGCTACTGTAACATTATCTTCCTTTTAAATTAAATTCAAATAAAAAGGCAGTAACTACTGGAGTCAGAAAATACTGACACTTGTCAGGTGACAGAGGTATTAACCTCTTAAAGGTGCTGAAGTTTGAGGGAGCCATGTCAGAAAGGGGGGTGGATGTGGGAGCAGAAGCAGGGAGTTACTGTGTTGCTAGGAAAAAAGACATTTAGAAATTATAATGAGGGTCAGGGTGCATTAGGAAGTTTTCATTGAGATACATAAATCATTACATCCCAGATTGTTTAGTTTTGGTGATGGTTAAAAAAATTCTGTGAACCTTATTACTAGTACTGAGATATGTTTGTAAGAGGACATGCAAAACTCAGGTTAACAGACATAATTGTCTACAAGAAAAAAAGACTCCAAGTAATCCATGCTTAGTAAGCAGTCTTGGGTAAATCAACTTATGTTCCTCAGTTCACCCACCATAAAACAAGGACAATCATATTACCTTCCTCATCTGGATGACAAGCAGCATAGGTAATATTATTAAAGTACTTCAAGATCTTTAGAAGAAAGGTTCCACGAAGCATACAATATGTTTGTATCCTGGAAAACCCAAAACTCTACTGTATTTACATTTATATAGCCAGTCATTAAATATTTGTAATGACTTCAGAGCTTTTTAGAAACCATGAGTGAAAATTATCTCATATAAAAGGTGTTCGTGTTAGTCTTTATCTACATATCAAAACAAAATGTTTTATAGTAGTTGGTTGTTGAACTTCTACATGTAAACACTTATTTTAATTTTCAGTTGGGTAATTGACACTAATGCTGAAAACAAAGAAAACAAAACCTCAATTAAATAATTTGCTCTTCATGCACTAAGATTTTCCTCTCCCTAGCCCCAATTACATTTAAAGACCATAACTCTTACTTAAAATGTCTACATTAGCAATTTAGCTTTTCTCCTCTGAGCTTTTGAGGTGCACCATATTGAATAAGAGCAGGGAGAGGTTATTTTAGGCTCCAGTGCCCTGCTGCTGCCACTTGGAGACCATGGCAGAAGTATAACATGAAAGTATAAAAAGTGTTCTTTTTATTAATTACTCTTGGGATACTTTGCTTTGGAAAAGAGAGAAAATGTTCTGTGAATACAGCCACATCCCACGCTACTTCCCAGAGAAGGCACTGAAATGACTCAAAGAAGAGGCAGTCCTGAATGATATAAAATCAGACTCTACAAATAAACGGCAATCACGTATCTTTTAAGTCCAGTTTTTGTTTTAAAAATAAGCACCATTTGTTTAAAAAATTACATTGGTATGGTAATACTTTAAACAAGTTAGAAACTAGTAGTTCAGCTCCTTGCACCAGCAGGTCTATGTGTTGTACACAGAAGCTAATTGTACTACCCTACACTTGTTTTTACTACTAAAAATCCCTGTTTATGTACACTAGATTTCAGATTTTCCTGTTTACTATTAATTTTTCTTCTAAAAAATTTAATGATATGCTATTTTAACTATACTCTTTAAGCAAAACAAAATTGAGTATATTAAATAATATTGGATTATATTTTCTTTAATATTTTGTGCTTTAATTTGGTGTATCTCCTCTGGACAAAGCAACTGCATAGGCTCTTACTGCAGAAAGCAAAGAATGTCTAAATATTTTTTTATTTAAAAAGAATGTAAGACAGCCATTTCCATTTAGTTATATGAATGCAGCAACTTGTGCCACCAAATATTCCCCAGAGATCTAAATCAGTTTGGTAATACTGAACTTTATTATAACTGAAAATGAAAACAACTTATGCAGGAAACCATAAAACCCTTCAAGTTAACAGTAGTCAACGGTAAAATCTCATTAGAGATAATAGACATATTGTGGCACAATCTAAATGCTCAGAGCTCATGGTCTGACTGAATTCCAAATGCTGTCAGAAGGAAGAATCTGCAATTCAATCTTGCCACCCCTCCCCCCCATATCCTTTTTTCCATCCTCTGTGTCTAGTCCCAAAAGCCTGTGTGTGTATAACTACACCATATTAGGCACTTCAAAATCCTTATAATGGTGAGGTTTTATTTACACATATTAATTACTACTATAATTTCCATCATTCCCCCTGCCACCTCCCACCACCCACAAAAGGATGCAGCCCTCCCCATTACACACACTTTGATGTGTAGGAGTCATCTGGGTAGCAAATATGGGAGAAACTTCACTGATGCTCCTACTGGGATTTTTTTTTCATTTTATTTTTAAATGCTATCATGAAATGAGAGAAGTCAGAAATAAGGTTGGGTGGATGATGTTAACAGACAAATTAGAGTGCCATTGACTGTAGAGTTCTGAATTAGAAATACAATCCAGGAGTTGATTTAGGGTAGTGTGTTATAAAAGTAACCTCCATCACATTAGCAGCTCTGCAAAATCCCAGATTAAACATGTGGTCTTTTTTCAAATAAAGGAATGTTTATGGATTAAACTCAACAGTAAATTAACACCCATGTGGAATTATATTAAATATATATATATGGAATTTAAAAATGCACTTTGCAAAATATTAGAGTACAATAGTTTGGGTTTTTTTGGATGGGCAGAGGGGAAGGATGTGAGTACTGAATGGTTTGCCTTGGCTTCCTGAACACCTTTGCTTTTTCCCCACACCGAGTAGGTATCTAGCAGAATAACATGTTCCACAATAGTGAACAGAGAAATTGCAGAGCCAAGAAGCCTATACACACTCAACCCATCATTTCAGGCAGTCTTCTCCTCAGATTTACCCTTTTGCCCTGCAGTTAATCATGGTTCTGGCTGCAGGCCCATGGGGTCCATCCTAACAGTCTATGAAATCATCACATTCCCATCTCCCCCCCCCCTTCCAATTGTGCTCCACTTAGTGTTGGTTTTTATCACCATTTGCAAAGAGTTAATTAAAATCCTCCAGAGAATCTACTTTGCATCAGTGTTCGGCTGTCTGAAACAAAGTTGTCCAATCTTTCCTAAGTTTTGAGTTTGTTTATTATTACAGTTCTGATGTATACCCCCATGGGAATGAAAATTGATTCAGATTTAAGAAAGCACGCACATGTTTAGTATCATTAAACTCACATTAGACAAGGCACCTGGCCAAAAAAGTGGACAAAGAGCAGTCTGTCATTGCAAAAACCCAAACGTAGTCTTTGATTCAAACAGGCCACCTATAATCAGAATGCCACAGGTTCAAGTTAAAGGAGAATTCTTCTAACTGCCTATGTAAAAAGTTACACAGGTCTAATAGATATAGTGTTAATTTGTAAAGAAATTATAAACAGCAAAAACAAGAAGTCTTGGATTTTTGGGAATTCATATATTACTGGAGTAGTTAAAGACACATAGGTTTTCCAAAGGAGAAATTTTATTGAAATACTGTAGCTGGACTACTTTCAAATCACTCAATTTTAACTGAATTTACAGTACAATGAACTGCTTAATTTAGGTTCACACATTCCCCTCCCCCTAGTTTACAATGCAAATACTAGGCTTCCCTACACCTACCTTATTTCCAAGTTTCCTCAACTCTTGACAGCTTTTCCCATAGCCTCTCACTATCACTCTGCTTAAGAAGTTGTGACAAAGATACACAGGAATATAAACAGCCCCCTGCCTGAGGAAATCTTGTAAAACCCAAGGCACCCAGAAAGTTGCCCTTTCAGTTTGCAAACAGCATGCCTACTGTACTGTAGAAATAAATGGTGACAATTATTTTCCGTCTCTACAGTCTCCTTGTTGCTATGACGTCTGCATATGTTAAAGCCTGACTCTTTCCAAGCTGGGGGGAACAGAGCCAAAGTTAATGGCAAAATAGGTTGTGGGTTACTTTGGCAGGCCCCCCCTCATATCGACTAGCAAAGGTGTGTAGGGGGGAAAAAGGGTTCACTTCTCTTCATTAATGTATCTGTTGGGAACACTGCAAGCAGCAGAGCAAATCTCTTTCTTTTGCATTTGAAATCGTTGGAGGTAAATCTACCCCCCCCCCGCCCCAAAATGTATTTATAAGCAAACTCAATCGGTTGCACAGCTCTTTTCTCTTGTTAGGATACTGAGCAATGTCTCTTTCACCTTGAAGAGGTGAGACTGAAATGAACAAATCCTCCCACCGGGCAGGTTTCCTGCAAGATAGTTACTGAAATGGCAAGGCAGGATTCAAGTCACAAGGTCAAACAAAACGGTTGATGTGGCCTCTTCTACACATTCCTGCTGTCTAGATTTCGTCTCGCATGGCAGCGGGCTTCGCCCAGCTCCCGAGTGCAGCTTCCCCATCCCCCATTCCCACTGCAGTCTTTGCTACTTCCACCGAAAGGTTATTAGCATTTGGTTAATGCACGAAAATTCCTAGAGAGCATTCAGCGACGGCACACATTCAGACTAACATCCATTTACTTCCAGACTTTGGCCTGCCAAGTCTCTCCGGGGGGACGGGGGAGGGGCGGGGGACGGAACATGTTCCTGCAAAAAAAGATGTATTTTATAGTCGTCACTGTAAGTACATTTTATTTAACTGCTAACACAGAGAGTACCAGTGTCTAAGACCGTTACAGAATAACCACATAGAAACGTTGTAGCATAACAATGATGACAAAAAACAGTCAAAGTTTAGGGTTCAGTTCCAGCTGATTTTATTTCCTTCTCAAAAAAAAAATATTTACAGAAGGTATATCAACAATCTGACAGGCAGTGAACTGGACATGATTAGCTGGCATGATTTTTTTTCCTCCTCTTTCCCAACGTTGTGTTGTGGGGTGATCGTTAGACAAAAATATTCTACACAGCATATTGCACAGGATGGATGACCAAAAAACAAAACAAAAAACCCTTAACGGAACCACCTCATTAGGCAGACGTCCTAGTGCCTGTCATGTTATATTAACATACATAAACACACAATCCTCTTTTTTTCTTATTATAATACAGACTTAAATGTACAAAGATGTTTTCACTTTTTTCATCTTAAACACAACAGCTATAAACCTGAATACATATGCTATCATCATGCCATAAGAGACTAAAACAATTATATTTAGCGACAAGTAGAAAGGATTAAATAGTCAAATACAAGAATGAAAAACGCAGTACATAGTGTCGCGAACTCAAATCGGCATTTAGATAGATCCAGTGGTTTAAACGGCACGTTTTTTGCTTATAAAAAAAAAAGTGCAAAAGATGTGGTTTACAAGTTAAAGGTACAGGATCCCTTTTTTCTGTAAATGCACCAGTTGCTTTAAAGCGCCTGTACGATATATGGTTGTACTTAATTATGGGAATTTTTTTTAAGTTAGGAGACAGTGTATAACGTTTATTCTTCCCCCTCCCCCCTCATAGAAATCAATGAGATTAAACACTGGGCACTGGTGGTATGTATAAGGGATACTGTCACTTTAAGAAGCCTGCAGATTGGAGTGTAAACATGGAGAAAATAGGGGCTGATTTTTGTGTGTATGGGTGAGACATTAACCAGCGGCCCTGTAATTATAATCAGGAAATCCAAACAGCGATTTACACCGATTTACACCCCCTTTATATATTTTTTACAAAAATACACTGAGAAAATAATCAAACGTTTTCATCTCTCTTCTCTTTTGTTTTTAAAAGTGTCAAAAGTCTACATTTAAATATAAAAAATTAAAAGTTAAAACTCTAGCCCTTCAGTGAAGGAGACATAAAAATGGTGCGAGTAACAACGAGGACTACCAAAAAAGGACAAAGAAATACAAGTCAAAAATGTTTGGCCAGTATAAATACATCCACTTATAAAATGGCATCCGATTACATTTACAAGGAAAAAACAATAAAGGAATAGAGCATCGGTGAGAAAAAACAGTCTTTTCATTTACAGCTATAAGGAACAAACACATACATACTCTGAGAAAAAATTTGGTCCTGATTTTTTTTTAAATCCAGCACAGATTTGAGTTGCGTTTGAATCCTTTAAAGAGTTAAGAATGAAAAAAAAGCTGGTGATTTTTGTAGGAATCAAACATAGCGCCATCTATCTGCTTTTATAGTATCCTAACACTATTTTAAACTGTTCAACAGTCTTACAGAAATCTTAAAAAGATAGACAGGATAACATGCTATATTAAACCCCACCAGTGAAATAATCCAACACCATCACGATTCTGAGTAAGAAGAAAAACATTTTTTGTTTTTGCAAAAGCAATCGCCCTCCCTCCATTTCCCCTGTACCACATCATTAGAGAAACTGTTTTGTATGTCTCCGTTTCAAAAAGTTTTCCGTGTTCATGAAGTTCCATTTTATTGATTGATTTCTCTCTATATAATAAGGTGACTGAGAAAAGCGCTGCCACCTTCTCCTCTATACGTGCAAATGCATTTCAGTTTATTATTATCTTCCTCTAGTCGTGTTTCCAGTTCATTTTTAAAAAAGGCAAAAAAAAAAATCCCAAACCCCTTCCTCTTCTCTGTCCAACTAGGATCTCAGTTCAGTTTCTAGCTCAATTCGCCCTTTCCGCCTCCTATTATCTTCATCTCCTCTTGCTGCAGGAAAAAAAAATCGAAATAGGATTCGCTTCCCTTCCCCCACACTATGTAAACCCCGCAGTCTGTTTTTTTAAACAGTTCTCATCTCTCAGAACAAAATACTCGAGATCTCCAATGCACTCAGCACAATGTATCACTCCCCCTTCTTCTTCACATAGAGTGGATAAAAAAAATCAAAAACCCAGAGGTGTGTGTGGTTTTTCCCCTTCTCTCTCTCGCTTTCAAAAAAAAAAAATCACTCCCGCCAGTGTCTAAAAATTAACATCAGGCATCGGAAGGGGCGTGGGGGGATGTGTGTGTGTGTGTCTATCTCCAAGCAGAGGAAGGGAGCGAGCGTGTGTCTATTTTTTTTTAAAAAAAGGATGATCCCTTTTATCATCTCGGTTTTTTAAAAGCACAGCAAGTCAGTTTCATCTGCCCCTCCAAGGAAAAAAGATACACCCAGCAGCGTGGGCGAGTCCTCTCAATAGTGTATATGTCTACGTTTTCCCCGGCATTTATTTATTTATTTTCTTCAGTAAGTGAAGACCAGGTTTGAAATGCTGGACTCCAGCCAGTCCCCTGAGATCATCTCACTTACCTCCGGGGTGCAGTAGTCCGGGAACTCAAAATGCGAGCCCGAGCCAGGCTCGAAGTTAAAATCTAGGTCCCGGTCCAGCACGGACGAGCCGAAGCTGCCCAGGGACATGCTCTCAAACCCGGGGCTGGGGTTCAGGTCCAACAGGTCGTCTTCAAACTCGTCGTCCGAGGAAGAGGAGCCGGAGGAGGAGGAGGACGAGGAGGAATGGGAGGAAGCCGAGGAGGAATGGGAGGTGGAGGGGGCCGGGGAAGAGGCCCTCAGGCTGGTGTAGCTGCGGTGATCCGAGGGGGAGCTGCTGCCCGGCGGCGAAGGGCAGGAGACGCTGCTGCAGTCTCCGTCCTGCTGGCACCCTCCGGCGCCCCCTTCCTCGTACAGGCTCAGAGGGTCGCTGGCCTCCGTGGAGCAGCTCAGGGTCGGGCTGGCGGGCACGGCGCCCCCCGGGGAGGAGGACGCGCTCTGCCCGTGGCCCCCGCCCGTGCCGAAGACATAGACCCGCTTGAGCTTCTTCTCCGAGAGGTGTTTGCCCGAGGCCGAGCAGGAGCCGGAGGCGCCGCCGCGGGATTTGTACAGCGAGTGGTGGTCCGGGGGCAGCAGGGCGGCCTGAGCCGGCGGCTCGGCGGGGAAGGGGGCGGCTTTGCTGCCCAGGATCACCTTGGCGTGCGGCTTGCTGGCCCCGGAGCCGCCGCCGCCGCCGGGGGAGAGCTTGGAGCCGCCGCTCTTCTTCGGGGCGGGCTTGGAGGAGTTCGTGCTGCCCCCGCTGCTGCCACTGCCGGTGCCGCCCCCGCTGGCGCCAGGGCTGCCCCCGCCGCTCTTGTCTCCTTTCTCGCCGGGCTTGGCGGAGCTGTTTCCCGATTTCACCTTCTTCCTGGGCCGGTACTTGTAGTCGGGATAGTCCGCCATGTGCTTGAGCCTCAGCCGCTCCGCCTCCCGGATGAAGGGGATCTTGTCGCTGTCCTTGAGCAGCTTCCAGCGCTTGCCCAGGCGCTTGGAGATCTCGGCGTTGTGCATGTCCGGGGACTGCTCCATGATCTTCCGCCTCTCGATCTGGGACCACACCATGAAGGCGTTCATGGGCCGCTTGATGTGCCCGCTGGGGGTCTTGCACCAGCTCGGGTCGTCCGCTTTGCCCCCGGTGGAAGCGGTGGAGCCCGGCGTGGGAGAGGAGGCGATGCCCAGCTCGATGCCGGCCCCGGAGTCCGAGGTCTCTCCGGCCAGAAGCGCTTCCGTGTTCTCCGCGTTGTTAGTCTGCTGCACCATAGCTGGGGCTCACAACACACGGCGGCGGCGGCGGCGGCGGCTGCTTGCAGGGAGGTCGCCGGGGCTCAGCTCGGCACCAGTGCAACGTAAAAAAAAAAAGGCTCTCAACTTTAACAGGTACAACAAGGAAGGGGAACGAATCAAACAGTCCCAAACCACAGCGAAATGCTCAGCCCTTCTCCAGCGCGCAGCCCCTCTACTAAGTAGTTGTAGTTCCAGACAGGCTCGTCTCCAGCGCTCTGTGCAGTCCTTCCCCCTTTGCTCTCTATTAATTTAGGGGCAGCAGCCAGTGCTCAAAGTGGAACAGAAACAGAGTTTCTTTAAAAATGCTGCAATTCCCCCTCTCCTTGTCAGTGTTTCCCCCCCTCCCCTCCCCGAAGCAGTTGATTCCAGTTCACAAGTGCTTTTTCTCTGCCCAAGATGTTTCAGGAAAACAGCACACGCGCTGGTAAAGCCTCCCACTACTGTGCCCAGCACCACACACACACACAAAATAAAAACAAAAAAATAAAAATAAAAACCGGACTCCAGGACTCGTGGCTGTGCAGTCAGTGATCAGGAGCTTGTGCAGTTAATTATTTGGTTGTTGAGAGGTACTGAATAAAAAACAAAACAAAAAACCCCGACTCATGCAACCGGGTAGCATTAATAAATGTGTGCCTTCCCTGTAGGAAGAGCGGTGACTAATGCGATAAATATATTTAGTCCCGTTTTCCCTTCCTTTGCATGCACAACCCCAAAGAGAGGAGACACACATACACAGACCGGGGCTACTGGTATTGGCCTCTTCCCCCTCACACACTGTTTCTCTTGCTGCAGCTTAGAGCGGACCCCAAATTCCGCCTAGCGCCTCTTTATCCTTTCACAGTCCTAGCCCCGGCCAATCACTCGCTGTATCCAACGCTTCCTCGTGCCAAACCCCACCCCGCCGGCTGCTATTGGCTTGGAACCCGATGCAATAATAATCACCGCGTGCAATGAGAAGCTCCAAATCTGACCTCATTCCAATTTACAGAGCAAACTTTTTAAAAGGGCCAGAAGTGCAGCTGAGATTTCTGAGTCTCTTTTTCCTTTTGCATTTCTCCTCCCCTCTTCTCTTCCCTCCCACCTCCGTGTGTGTGATAATGCACTAAATTATTGAGGGGTGGGAAGGAGGAAATATATTCTATCCTTTATGTTAGATAAGTTGGATGGGGAGAAGTGAAATATTGTACATGGGAGCTTTACTTTCTGCATAAAGGGAAAAGTGATTATCTGTGAATATTAGTTCCTTTCAGCACCGAAAGAAAAAAATCAGCATGTGGTGTAAAAAATCTGTTCCTTGTAGAGAGGATTCATTCTGAGAAAGGACCAGAGGGAAAAGGAAAGGGAAGGGAGAGACAGCAAAGATAAATCAATGATTTAAAAGCCACTGAGAAAGTGAGTAGACACCTGTCATCACAAATATTTTCACATTAATTCCTATATCACAGATGCTGATAGATTGTATAACACTCCTTACAACAATTTATTCACTTATAATTATCACAAAATACTGGCAATGCTTGTAGGAGATTCAGATTCCCATTCCTCCCAAACAGATTGCTTTTTGAACACTGCAATGATTGAAATCAGGTCACATTTTCTCCAAGGCTCAAATTAAGGATGCACCATGGGATGCAGTTTGGGACACAGTTCTGTTATTATAATAGAATTATAAATATTTTTTGTGTAGCTTCTATCTCATTTTCCTCTGGAAGTTGGGTGGGAGGAAGAGGCATTTCTCTTATCTAATGTTTACCATTCACACCCTCCTGTTTGCTTCTTAATTGTGCTATAGGCATCCTGTCTGCTGGCAAGCCCACTTGGTTCAGGGTGCATTGGGGCTAGGTGGTGGAGTTCCACATCTGTCATTGAACTTCTTGCAGCACCCCTGGTACACAGTGAGTATTGTGACACAGCTGTTTTTTGTTTTTGTTTTTTTTAATCTGATGAGGGAAGGAAAGGGGGATCTCTTGTGAGAAGTTGCTGCTCTGTGACTGATATATTCAACAAAGAAGGGTTTGCAGACATGACAGACAAGATTATAAATTGGGTGCTATTTTGATTTTTTTCCTAATTAGAAGAGATATCTAAATTGCCAAACACATTCGTACTTTATTGTTTTTGTCTATTTTAAAAAACTGTCCAAGTAGTTTAGGCCTCTAATCTCGTATGTGCTATAATTGTTATAACCTGATGGAAAACAGATATTTTAGGGATATTTTTAATCCAACATTCTGCCTCCGGTAAGTAAAATAAATCAATCAATAAAGTTTTAAAAGGATAAAATGTAATAATGATTTGTGCAATAGAGCTCTCCTGCAGCCTCTGTAGCACCAGTTAAATAAAACACTGGGGTTAAAGGTATAGGCCCACAAAAAACAACAAAAAATCACTCTTTTCCAAACTTTCCTTGACATCAGTGGTTATGCCAGTAACCAAAATGATGTTAAACAAATCAGATATGTCAATTTCACTTCCAAATTTGGGGGGGAGGGGGAAAGAGCAGGGAAAACAATGTTTGCTAAATAGGAAAAAAAAACAAATAAACATTGTAGGGAACGTTTCAAGGTTCTAAGAAAGTAGTACGCAAAAGTTATATATTTTTCAAAAATGGAAAGCCCATGATAGTGTCCTTTCAAAGACTATTTGGTTTGAATACAAGCTATGAGTTTTTAGGCTCCAAATTTGAACCAAACTAAAACTGCTATGAAGTGCTGAGAAAAGTCCTGTGAATTCTAAATATCTGCTCTCTCTGTTTGTTGTTTTAAACCTAGAACTAAATAACTGATATTTATTTAAAAATACAGTAATCTCTTATTGTTGGGCCTACACAATTAATATTTTGTATTCAGTCTGCTGGCTCTTCAGGAGTAGCTTCTTCAAACCTTGGATCAAAGTCTCTTCTCAGTTACAATGGCAACTCCAGTAACATCAAGTATAGTTACATCTGATTTACACCAGTATAGAGAGGAATTTGGCACATTTTTCGCACAGCTGTGCTGACATTAAATATATTACTTCAAAGTACCTACATCTATTGCAATCAGTGGGAGTCTAAACAGGTTCAAAAGTGTTTTGGTGTCCTAAAAGTGTTACTGACTTTATTCACACCATTTCTATCCCTGTGTAAAATCCTGAAAAAGCTGTGACTGAATAGAGCCAGTAACAAGTCCACTGATTTGCTTGTTATCTTGGGTATTTACAGACATTTCAATGTATAGTTAAAATCTAACTGTAAATGTATTTAAACTGCAAGATATCTAAAATAGCCTCATGTTTCTAAATAGGTTAAAGAAGAAATCAAGGTACCACACCTAAAGACATGTGTAGAGATAGATACAAAACGTAGCAAATAAACCTACAGGAAAATGAGTTCAAGAGAAACTTTTCCTCTAAATTTGTTACCAGAAGCAGGGTCTTGATCACTATCACTACTGCGGCAATATAAGTCAATGTTTATGTTAATTAAAACAGTCATGTCAGTTTTATCTCCATTCAAAGAGTGTGTGTGTGGGAAGGGAAAATCAATTTTTGCTAAATGGAAAAAGACAAAATGGTTGGTAAAAATATGAACCTTGTAATCGCAACTAACATTTTAAAAGTATTTTATTATAATTTCTTGGCAGCGTCCTTTAAGTTAATCATGGTTTCCATTCTTAATTATTGAACGTGGGCTGAGAACCATTCAGACTGGCCAAAGAAATTTAACATATAAGTAAAGTGCGAACATTCTGCTTTCAGCTAAAAGGCAGTTTTAACAGCGCTGTCAAAATCTCTCCACGTTTAATAACTTAAAAGGACAGGAACTGTAGGTTTTCCAAGTCTGGGGGTGGAAAAAAGGACGCTAGGTGGCAGAGCTGAGCCTCTTCTGGACAAATAAGTAAACGTGGGAAAACGTGGATCTAACAAATCCAAGGTTTTATCCTTCCCCACCCCCATTTTACTGAGCAGCTTACAGCTCTAAAGTTTCTGAAAGAACTCCAGTGGGTTTCTAGAAAGGACCTCTCATGAGGAATAACACACACACGTTACGCACTTTTCAGTTGACAGAAAATCTCTGAGAAGGAAAATTAAGGTCTTTATTCAGTGCTTAATTTGTAATGAAAGAGGTGCTAGGGCTCAAGCGATGTTTTTACTTTCATAACTGATGCAGTAAGCCAGAGGTGCTGAACTGCCAAGCCTGAGCCCTGGCACAAATTAAGCACTGTCGTTATTATTGTTAATTAAATTATTATACTTGTAGTTGAAAGCAAGAGTTTACAATTTATTATGTTATATTATCTCTTGCTTATAAAACAGAGGAGTATTTAGTAGATCAGTTATTCATACAAATGTCTTCAAGACATATGCGCAATATGAAAAATAAAAACATTGAAGTTTTACTTAAGAATTAGCAAGGTACAAAGATGGTTCCATCAGTTAAAATGTCTGATTTAATAATGCAGCAGATCTTTTCTCTCTCTTAAAACAAGGATTAATGGTACTCAGCCTTACGTAGCAGCTGCTGAAGATTTTTTTTTTCGATTGTGCTGAGAGAAATGAATTGGAATCGACTCAGATTGTGCTTTTGGAAACAAGCCTTTCCTAGTGTTAAACATGTTTTTGACATGTTGCTGTCAGCCACATTTAAAAACTTCTCTCTTTCAAGAATAATGACTGGACAATAAGCATAAGAAAGTATGAATAAGAAGTGATCATGGCCTTAAAGTGGCTATATAGTCAATTACACCTTACATTGTCAAAAAGTTCAACTAGTTTCTGTGAATCCCCAAACATTGGGGAATGGCTGATTCCTTCTGAAGTCAGTGTTCTTATTAATGCCTGCATACAGAATAGCATTTCCCTATATAGTTACAATACAGTATACTGTAGTACATATATTTACTTGAGTAAATATCACATCCATACGACATATCTTTTAAACATAGAGTGTACTGCTGTATTTGTATAGAGTGCATAATGTATATACTGAATGTAGAGTGTGTACACTGTAAATATACAGTGCATGCATCTCCACTGCAGTGTGCTGTAACTCTACAAATGTATGCTTTATGGTATAAATAATGTATTTTATTTATAAATATATCAACATCCAAACTCCGAATTGTTGTTTTCCTGATTCTTGCATATCATGTACTTTCCATAGTAGAGTTTAGGATAAGACTTAATAGACTATTCGGTTATAAGCTTTCTGATCACTTGTCTCTTGAAAGCTGCAGAGGAAAAAACTGACCCTCCCATTACCCCCTCCCCACTATAAATGCACAGCGAAGGGCAGCAAAGCAGACTGTGTCTGAATCCCCAGAGCAGCAAGCGCTGAAGCTACTTATTCCATTTCTCCCCCCCCCCCTTTCCTGTTTTCTCCCCAGAGGGTTGTGACGGGGCCGCGGAGAGAAACTGGAAACAGAGGAAGCTGGAAACAGAGGAAGCTGATGCAGCCGCTTATAGAAAAACAAGGCAGCGTTTAGTTTAAAAGAGCCCTTTCGTTTCTGTGAGGATCAAAGCACCTGTGGGAGGAGGAGGGGTCAAGTTTGAGCAGGAACAGAAGATGAGGCACCAGATGGCAGGTAGGTAACAGGTCGCTTTCGAAGGTTGCCTCTGGCATCAGTGCGGAGCTTTTCAGGGCTTGACACGCTGTAGCTGAACTTTGAATTCACAGCTCTCAGAGCCAGGCGCACCGCATGCAAATAGGGAGCCTGCAGCAAGAGTCCCTACAACTTCCCTGTGCGGAAAGGCGCCGTCGCTGCCCGCTAGCGCCGTGCCTGAAACTCGCCCAACGGAGAGATTTAAAACCCTTACCACCGTCCACGCCGTCAATTTTACCGCTATTTCCACAGTTAAAAACCCGCAGATCAACCTACCCGCTTTAGAGCTATAAGGGACCCTGGGGGAGGAATCTCGAGCCCTCCAACCCAGTGCACGCAATATGCCTGCACGCCCCCAATTGACTGCGCTAATCTAACGCGCACAACCGCTCCACCCCAGGGTGTATAATCCCCGCACCCTCCCAGTCCCAAACACGGTCAGGAACCGCCAGCCCAATGCAAATAACTCACACCCCTCCAGTCCCATGCACACATACCACACGCCAACTCACTGCACACACCCAGCAGCGCTAGAGATCTAGCCCCTGGGGTTGCACGTGGAGGAAACGCTCGCTGTTAACTGCATCCCTTTTTTTTGCATGCCCCCCCCTTTTTTTTTGTAGCCTGTGGAGGGCTGGGGTGGCGGGAGATCTGGTGCATAGACATGGCTGGGGGGTGGGGTGGGGAGAGTAGGAAGCTTAAACAGCTGCCACGCGACGCTTGTCTGGGGGAAAGAAAGGGGGAGGAGGGGTAGGGGCCGGGCGCGTGGCGGCGCGAGACAGGCAGGTGGCGCGGAGCGGCGGGAGTCGGAGAGGCGCAGGCTCCTCCGGTCTAGCCCGGCGCCAGCCAGCCAGGCACAGCGGCGAGTGGGCGGGACGCGGGCCAGGGAGCGCGCGGTGCAGGCTCGTCTCGGGCCAGGGCAGCTGCACAGGCTGGTTTTCGTTCACTGCCGCCTGGAGCTGCCTTAGCTTTCCCTACACCCTCGCTCTGCGCTGGCTCCGCTACAGTGCCCGCCTCAGCTGGGCTGCGAGTAGGTGCGGGGATTGAATTCACCCCTCGCCGGGCTCAGGCCACTTAAAAAATATAAATTACCCGAGCATGGCCCCGGGAGATGCAGATCAAGCTCGGCCGCAACCTGGGGCTCCAGATCTCGCATTTCCCAGCAAGGGACCAGACTGCAGGGTGCTGCAGTCTGGGCAGTGGTTAGTCTAGTCTTGCAAATTTAAATCCCCTAGCGGCGAGACAAGCGCGTAAAATCTCACTAGGCACTTTAACCAGTGCATAGGCTTGGGGGCGAGCGAGGACAGGAGCCGCAGTTAAATTGTACCTGCATATTTGTTTGGGGGTGAAAGTCTCTACAGTGACTATGGAACAATTCCTGAGCCTTTGAAGGGGGAGACTTGGGACAGCCCGAATTTTGTATCTGATTTCTCCCCCTTTGGGGTACAGTGTAGATGTACTACCTGGTGCAAAGAGTGACCAGGTATCCTGGGTTGAAGTGTGAACTTGATTGTATGGCATTTCAAAAGGCCCTATAGTGCTATGCTCAGGGTTGTTCCCTTACTTCCTTCAAACAGGAGGGTAGCATCTCAGTAGAGATTTGTTTTCCCAATTGTCCCTTTCTGTCTCTCAAACACACACACATTTTTTCCCCCATTCCAGATGTGTCTCACTGCCAGAGACAAAAACTACACACAAGGACCAACACTAAATAATAAGGCAAGCTTCCTGTAGGGGATAGGCTTCTATATTGGTAAATAATATAGTTATTCATAACTAACAGATATGGTTATTTATACAATTATAATAATTTGTTATTCCCCTCTTAATTTTATCACTGAATTTAGGAGACATTTATTTTATACATGTGACTCTTAGAAAATAGTTTGCTTCACCTGCTTATGTTTTTGGTTGTTTACTGCAATGAAATGCTCCAGCTAAATAAGGAAATTCCTAGGAAATCTGCCAACCTGTGACAAGCACCAAAATGTCACAAAGGATGACATTTATGTCCAGAAAGCCTGTTCATTACCTGCAAATGTGTTTACACTGACTGGAATAGAGCTTTAATTTTCTATACTGTTTTCTTTTATACTGTTTTAACAGATAGTATATGTGGTGTTGTGATTTTTGCCTTGTACAGAATATTTGATAGGGGTCTTCAAGAGCATATTGAAAATGTACTGCAAATAGCATGCACTAAGTTAGGGAACCATTTGGTCAGAGAGGCCAACAAACACAAGATTGTTTTCTCAAAGAATAGAAATGTAACAGGGTGCCTTGCCTCTTAAAGGCTGGATGCCTGGGCCAGCCAACCCTGATCACTGAAGGAAATGCTCTAGCCCACTTGTGCCATGTTATCATCATGGATGGTGTGTGATGAAGGACAGACAGGTGATTCCCCTATGAAGGGAGTGAGAAAGGTCACAGCAGGGCAGAGCTTGATATAATGGGAGTCGAGAAGTCAGAGCCAGGAGACTGAACTCCAGCCAGGTAAAGCCTGAAAGTGACTGTTGAATGAGGACCCAGCCCTGGGAAGGAGAGCAGAGGGCTGCTGTACCTAAGGGAAAGAGACACACACTGAAGTCTGTGGTCTTGAAGGACCATTGTGTACCCTGAGAGCTGAATAAATTAGGCCCCCCAGAGGAGAAGTGTTTTAATGAACTTTGGGTAGTTTGAGTTTCTTAAAGAAATAAGAGGGGAAACAGAGGCAGGGTGCTGCAGAGGCCTCTGGCCATGAGCAGGTGCTCAGGAGGGGCTGACCCCCCACCCCCGCTCCTTGGGAGAGAGGCCATTTGTCCAATTATAAACTGGATAGTCATCTTTTTGCATGGCTAGTACCGCAAATGTGGTTTTGTCCAGTGTTGGATGGGGTGTGTGTGGCATTTTGAAGAGCCTGTTGCTCTGCCCCTGCTGGCGTGACCTCACAGAATGTGTGTGAGGTCATGCTGATGGGAAAGGAGCAGCATGCTCTTCAAAATGCAGTTCTCAAGGGGGCCAGTGTCATGCTGGAGGTGGGGTTGGGGCAGACCTATGCTGTTCCTGGGGGTATGGGAATGTGTGAATGGCCACCCTATTCCTTGTGAAAAACACCAGTGTGGTATAGATGTGATCTTTATCTCAAGAAATACACAACCAATTTTTTTAGGATGGGTGAGAAAGACTTGGTTCTGTAAAAGAACGAGGATGCCCTCTATTCAGAATCAGAGAGGAGTGATGCTTAAGTTAGACACCAATAATGCATCCTGAAGTCATAAAAGTGGAGTCTCTTTGAATCCAGTCAGGACCCTGAAAAAGATGTGCTTTGTACATTCAGTGAGACTACAGAAAGAAGAATATAAATTCCTCTGAACTCTCATGCTCTTTATACAAATGCATAGTCATGATTATATTCTTACCTTTATGCATGCCTGCAGTCCTGTGCTTTCAGCACTCATCTCAACTTGACCTGTTCATTTAATCTTATCTCCAGAAGCAAGCAAACTACATCAACAAGACACCTAAGAAGAAAAAGCCACAATACAGCATCAAGGAGCAGCAAATATCCAGCCCAGCACTGCTTGTGAATAGGACTTCACTGAGACTTCAGCATCAATGGTGAGAAGGTGTAAAAGCACGGCCAACTGATTATTTCAAAAACAAATTTAAGTCTAATTTCAGTGGGATATTGAAATGCTATTGTAATACAAGATATTCCTGGAAAGGAGACAAGCTAAGGCTTTGTCTCCACTAGCACTTGTCAGCAAAACTTTTGTTGGTCAGGGGTATGGGGGGGAAAAAAACCATCACACACCAACTGACATAAGTTTCACAAACAATAGTACCAGCCTGGACAGCAGGAGAGCATCCCCTGCTGTCATCACACCCAATGAATGGTGGTAGCTGTTTAATTATGCCAATGGGAGAGCTCCGCACCGGCATAGAGCAGTTGCATAGGACACCTTCCAGCGGTGCAGCTGCAGTGGTACAGCTGTGCCGTTGTAAGGTCCGTAGTATAGACATAGCCTAACCTTGGTAAACAAATAGTGGAATTTTATTTGAATTTAAGATTAACATTTGTTAATTTGCCTGTCTCAAGAGAGTTCCTTGAATGGCTTCTTTTTAAGTAATTGAGTTAAAACTTCATTCAGCTTCATAGGAATTTGGGCTTGTCTACACAGCCCCAAAGTTTGGACTTTGGTGGTCTGAATTGAAGCATGTATTGGAGTGTTGCTCTGAAATTTCCCCATGTGGATGCTGCTGGCATGAACTCAGTATGTCTACACATGAAATGCTACAGTGGCACAGCTGCGCCGCTGCAGCACTTCAGTCTAGGCACAACCTACTCCAACGGGAGGGGTTCTCCACCTCCATGAGATGCAGTAGCTAGGTCAACAGAATAATTCTTCTGTTGACCTAGCACTGTCTACACTGCGGGTAGGTTGGCTTAACTATGCCACTTTGGTTAGGATTTTTCACGTCCCTGAGTGATGTAGTTAAGCCAACTTAATTTTCATGTGTATCTAAAAGGTATCTAGTTTGTATTAGTGTAGTCTCCTTTGAAAGAGGACTATGTTAAAACAAATTAAATACCTTTTAGTTCACACCAGCAGCATCCACATGGGGGGAATTACAGATCAGCACTCTAGTGCGTCCTGGAATTCACATCCTCAGAGTCTGAACTGTGGGGCTGTGTAAACAGTTAAGATTGCTTACCTTTGCCCATTTATCAACTGTTTGGTTAATTCATACTAAACTAAGCAGGATTCACCAACTCTTTGGACAAAGGAATTTTGTTTTTGTTCCTTATGATATACTAAGACAGAACTCGACACATTTGGGGAATAATATACTTTGGTTTTAACTAGAGAAGCGTGTACCCACCAGGGTTGGCCAAACTCTTAAGTCTCTTTTGAGCAACATACAAAAGAGATTGTAAGTGAAGTAACCATTGCTTGCTGCTTATTTTGTGTGTTCTGATTTGGTTTTGCTAGTTTTTCCTCCCCCCCCCCGCTTAAATATTAAAATGGACACAACTAATAACTGATCGTTTTGCTTGTCTTTAATTATGTTGATCCCCGACTACATGGAAAGAACCCCATGTAACTAAATAGTGGGAGTCACATCCCTGCATTGGCCTTAAGAAACAGTTACTAAGATTTGGCTTACTATATCTTGTCTCTCTAGACTATAACACTTGTAGTAACTGCTGGGATAAAATTACTCAGTGGTCCACAATTTAAACCTGCCCTTTCTACACTACAGTCTTCAAAAAAAGTGGGGTTAGATTCTGTGGCACAAATAATATTCTTCAGAGCTTTATTTTCCTGATTTGGCATTTCAGGTGTACAATTTAGAATGCCAAAGACGAAAACAGCAAGTTTTTGAAGGGTGACGCAAAACATATGTTTTAGTCCAAAATGAAGGACAAGTTTAAAAAAAAAAGTAGATTTCTTTACTATGTTTTTTGTGTCCAGGGCAAACACAGTCTCTTCCCTTTTTTCTTATTTATCAAAGAGAGCAGTAAAGGTGTTTACAACTAGTAAATGTACTATTTTCCTGTATAGACAGTTTAAATGGCAGTTATGTCCATACATGTATATCCTGTAACTTATCTTACCTTGACTATAGAGTTTCTGTGGAGTAAGCAACTTCCAAATAAGTATTTTCTACTTCTAAAAACTTTTGCTCTTAGAATTGTATATCTTTTAACACAATTCCAGTAAAAGTGAAGAATTCTGTACCACTTGCTATAGAATATTGAAACCTGTCACATTCAGGCAGTGCGTATGATTAATCTTAATGTGCCAGGTATGCTTAAGTGAGGCAGGATGTTTGAATTTATATCACTGTTTTAAATTATTGTATTTAATTGCTATCAGAAGTAATAAATCCTCTCGACAGGACACTAGGAAGCTCCAGTATCTATTTTACTTTGCTAGAGACTGCTTAAAATCAGGTACTTTCACTGCATCATAACACTTATAGCTTCAGTTCATATACTTTATGGCAAGAAACTGTCCACTGTCCTAACCAGGCATCAGAAACCAATTAAAACAAAAGTTGAAAAAGCTAAATTTTTGCTCTTTTTAACTTCAGAATAATAGCAGATCAGGGCAGCTGAACTGATATCAGATTTTGCCCTTTGGATTTTCAGATTTCTAAGCATCTGGCTGTGGGAGGAGTTATGACATCTGTACACCTGCCAGACATGGTGAGTGTTTAACCTGTGTGTCTATACACGTATATCTCTACTTATTTTTTTCCTTAGTGCTTTCCTTATTTTGGGGTATAGGTGCTAAATAGAATTCTTAACCATTACTGCACAGGATATAAACTCGCATTACTACTGGAACTTATAATTTAATAAGGACTGCTATATTCTACAATACTTCAGTTAGAATATAGGACATTATGCAAATGAACCAACGATGGTCCAGTTATTTTTAAACTACAATTACAAAGAGATGAGAAAAACAGATTTTAAATTTCAGTCAATACTATACTGGCCATAAACAATTAATTGGATCCAGAAAGTCATTATTAGTCCTGTAAACAAATTACTCTTCATCAGCTCGGCTGTAATGAAGTTTCTCTATAACTGATCAAAATCTACTGATAGCAAACAGACAAGTTATGCATTTGGGGTAAATCTGTCTGATTCTGGTGGTCTGCCATCACAAATGCAGCTGATCTGAGGCTATAGCCATGTGCACTTTTCAAGGATGGAAGAATCAGTTTACATTAAGTATCACTTAAATATAGAGGTTCCTGGCAGTCACTCCAATGGCTACATTTATTCTATAGTTTGGAGACCTGTATAGCAAGCCCCTAGAGCTAAATTTTGGCTGGTGAGTATGTGCCTCCTTGTATACCAGAAAAGCTAAAGCTTGAGGTGGACAATGAAAGAACTTTGATTCTGGCTTTCCTAAAACTTTCACGAGTGCGATTCCTCTCCTGATCCACAAGACCTGAAGATATGATCCATGCATTATTAAGGACACTTGCCCTGACATGCCATGATCCCAGGCACCCTTCTACTGGCCAGATTACTTCTGTTCCAGAGGAAGGGAGAAGCTGACAGTTAGAATATGGGAACACAATGTTACTTTTGAGTCGGTTTTGTGGAGAAAGCTAAAAGTGCCTACATTTGGTCCAGGTGTCTAGTTATTTAAGAAAATTAATGACTCACGGTTTACGTTCAGATTCATAGTGCTTCTGCAGAGGAAACCGATACATCACTAATTGTGAGATCTATCTGTATGTTGATGTAAAGTCAATGGTCAGCAAGGAAGTTTATGCACACAAATCTTTAGCAGAACCCATTCTACAAGTGCAGCACCAGACAAAAAGCTACATTTAGAATATCCTGATATTTTTCAGCAATATTTATTGAAAGGCAAATTCCCCTGCCCATGTACTCAGACAATTAGCTAGCATGGGCAACAAAAGGCTTTCACAGCTGGAGAAGGGAAAGGAGTCCTTCCTTCCAGGACTATGAGTAGTAGCAGAGATGCTCCATGCATGCTGCTCCAGCATCATAGCTGCATAGAGAAAGTGGTCAGTGGAAAGACTATGTAGTGGCAGACCCATTAATCCTACTCCCCCATTTCCCTCCCCCAATGTACCCCATGCTCTGTCCCAACCCCTCCTGTATCAGTCAGCTTGAAGCACCTGTGGTCCATGTTGTGCAGGAGGTTTTGCACACCCTACCGTGGCTGCCAATGTTTTACACCTCCTCATCTCTGCTATGCAGTAGAACCACTGTCGTTCTAATGCATTTGACAAGCGTTCACCTGTGGAGGTAGGAAGTAGGATTTACTGCTGTGGGTCAGGTTATGTGCATACATTGGTCACTTTACAAGTTTCTTCCGTTTTCAAAGATTCTACTGGTCTGGGATATGTTCCCTATACTGAAAAATGGAGTACTATTTGTGGAACTGTTAACTCAAAACAAACTTTAAGAATGTGACCACTGTGCCTGCATAAATCATGAACAATTTAGTAATCTGTAGGAAGAAAAAGATGGCAAGGTTTCATAACAAAATCTTGTAGGTAATTTCAGTGTAAACTGTTTGTTTGCCTTTAGCTGAAAAGTACAGCTCTAGATGAGTAAATCAACATACACAAGTGAGGTACAACGTTGTTTGTTCTACTTGCACTTTTATTCTTCTTGTAAATCAGTAATCTAATAAAAGGCAAAAAACTTGGTGCTGAATAGAAAAATAAATCAGTTCTTACAAATGGCACAAAAGTTCTCTTCATTGTTTACCAAAGTGAAAAGCAGTTACTCCATACTTATCACAGTGACTAGTGGAAATCACACTGCAATTTATAGATGGCCAGGTGCAATCGACATACCTAATCTTATCATGCATTTGTTTTATTTGCAGCTGTAACAGTTGGTGTCAGTTAATAGGTTACTAACCATCAAGTAAACTTATTTCCTTTTAGTATTTATTCTGCCTCAGAGCTATAGAAATTATTTACAAATGGTCCTGACTTGTGTATTAGCTGCTAAATTTGAATTTCATTGTTTCAGATTTTTCATTATTTAGTGCACTCGATTTAGAATGAAAATGGTTAATGAGGAATCCATTATGGCAATCAAAAGTAGGTTTTGCTAAACATGTTCCATTTCATATATTTTCTCTGGATCTAACGTCTGGAATTTTCAAAAATACAACATTTACTTTCTGGGCTTTTAATGTTGTAAAGAGGGGATCAAGAAAGCTGGTGAGTGTAGAAAAGAATGAGCTATTGCTAAGTAGGGCCCAGTTCTGCCAGGTGCAGAGTGCCTCAACTCCTGGTTGTTGAAGATACTCCTTTTGAGAGGAGCTTAGCACCAAAACCAATTGGGCTCTTAGTTTCCTAAATACAATCGTAGTCTGTATGAACTTGATTTTAAATCGGGGTAGGCAACCTATGGCACGGGTGCCGAAGGCGGCACATGAGCTGATTTTCAGTGGCACTCACACTGCCCGGGTCCTGGCCACCAGTCCAGGGGGCTCTGCATTTTAATTTAATTTTAAATGAAGCTTCTTAAACATTTTTAAAACCTTACTTACTTTACATACAACAATAGTTTAGTTATATATTATAGACTTATAGAAAGAGACCTTCTAAAAACGTTAAAATGTATTACTGGCACGTGAAACCTTAAATTAGAGTGAATAAATGAAGACTCGGCACACCACTTCTGAAAGGTTGCCGACCCCTGTTTTAAATAATATCCTGAAAACTAAGGATCAAATTCTGTCCTTAGATTCAGGCATATTGCCAGGGCCCCCCAGAGGATTCAGGGGGCTTGGGGCAAAGCAATTTCAGAGGCCCCTTCCATAAAAAAAAGTTGCAATACTATAGAATACTATATTCTCATGGTGGCCCCTGCAGGGCCCGAGACAAATTGCCCCATTTGCGCGCCCCCCCCCCCCCGGCAGCCCTGGGAAAAATAAACATTTAAAAACCTTCCGCATCTCGGCACAAACCCAGTTTTGAGAAAACTTATTTTCAAGTCACCTTTACAAGGTATCACAGGTTCTCAGTATCAGCCAGTGCTAAAAGGCACTAAAGCTCATTAAAAGGGTTGGACAAATATTTTCTGTCAAAACTTTTTTTTTGAATAAAAAACTAGGGGTTTTTAAAAAGCAGAAAAAAATCACGGCCAATGTCTGCTTTCCTTCAAAATTTGTTGTGTTTTTTTTTAATTGAAAAGCTGAAATAAGTCTGCCAAAACCTGAACATGGTTTAGGGTTTCAGAAGTGTGTGGCCAAATATTTGCTGCTTGCAGTATTTGTGTAAAGAAACAAAAAAATTCTGCTTACAAAAATCCAAAACTTCTGAACCACCTCAGCTTGTGACCAAACGCCTGAGCCCATCCAGTCAGAGATTTTTCCAGGTTTCTGATACTCTGCTGGCTTCCTTGATTCATATCTGTCTCCATCACTTTGGGTTCATTTAGCTTAGAACATAAGAATGGCCATACTGGGTCAGACCAAAGGTCCATCCAGCCCAGTATCCTGTCTACCGACAGTGTCCAATGCCAAGTGCCCCAGAGGGAGTGAACCTAACAGGTAATGATCAAGTGATCTCTCTCCTGCCATCCAGCTCCACCCTCTGACAAACAGAGGTTAGGGACACCATTCCTTACCCATCCTGGATAATAGCCATTAAAGGACTTAACCTCCATGAATGTATCTGTTTCCTAGAGACTGTCTCCACGGGGTGCCTCACAAACTGGAGACGGTTACTGTAGGTTTGTCTTTAGTATAGACTATATACATACTCCACGAACTGAGCAGTTGAGCTTGTTCCAGAATCTGAGATGAGCCTATGTTGTGAAAACTGAAATGCTCAAAATAGCACATGAATGTGAATGGACACAGGGTGCTAAAATTAAGTTAACCCAGGGGTTCTCAAACTGGGGGTTGGGACCCCTCAGGGGGTCATGAGGTTATTACTGGGGGTCACAAGCTGTCAGCCTCTACCTCAAACCCTGCTTTGCCTCCAGCATTTATAATAGTGTTAAATATATAAAAAAGTGTTTTTATTTATAAGGGGGGGTGTCACACTCAGAGGTTTGTTCACCAGTACAAAACTTTGAGAACCACTGAATTAACCCCTCTGGAGCCTCGGGGAATGCAGGGGATGGGGGTCTCCCATGGTAGGGTTGGGAAGGAGGTAGGTGGTGTAGGATATTGCTCTTCTCATGTGATCCCTCCCCCACGGAAAAGATAACAGCTTGGCTCTTTGTGTTAAATAGCTGTAGGCAAGCCTCAAACTGCTGAATGAGCTTTAGGGTAGGGAAGGCTGTGCCTCCCCAAACAGCCTGGCCCTGCCCCCTATCTGACCCCCATCTACTTCCTGCCCCCCTCAGAATCCCCAACCCATTCTGCTCCTTGTCCCCTCACTGCCCCCCCGACACACCCTCCCCAACTCACTCCGGGACCCCACCCCCACCAGTTCCCTGTCCCCTGACTGCCCTGACCCCTATCCACCCCCACCAAGTCCTGACAGACCTCTGGAATGCCCACGATCCAGCCCCCAGAACCTCTGCCTCCTCCCTGTCCCCCGACTGTCCCTGGGACTCCCTGCCCCTTATCCAATCCCCCCAGCCCTGGTGCCCTGCCATGCTGCTTATCCCCGTCTTCCCCCTCTCCTGGAGCCTCAGCGCGCCGCATCCAGGAGCGGCCCTCGACAGCACTACAGCGGCCTGGCTCTAGCGGGGCCTAAGTTCCCGCCTGTCAGCCTGGAGCTCACAGCCCCGTCCCCTTACCACGCAGCTCCAAGTGGGAGGAGCTCAGGCCCTGCCCCCTTACCAGGCCCTGCTTGAGCCACGCCGCTTTAGCTCTGTCCAGGGCTGCTCCTGGGTTACCCCCACCTCTCCCCTCTCTCAGAGCCTCAGCGCGCTGCGTCCAGGATCTGCCCTGGCCCATGGACAGCGCTGCAGCAGCGTGGCTCCAACGGGACCGGAACTCGCAGCCCCGTCCCCTTACTATGCGGCTCTAAGCAGGGCAGAGCTCAGGCCCCACCCGAGCCAGGCCGCTTTAGTTCTGTCCAGGGCCGCTCCTGGACGTGGCGCGCTGAGGCGCCGGGGGATGGGGGAAGGCGGAGGCGGGGCCAGAGAATTCTTGTGGGGGCCCCTGTGGGGCCCAGGGCCTGGGGCAAATTGCCCCCCTCCCCCCCCCCCCCCGCCTCCGGGCGGCCCTGCATATTTCAGACAATGGGATCTGTACACATATCAAGGAAAGAATTTGCAGTAAAGGTTTGTTTTTATGGAAACATTTATGGTTGTCGTTACAGGCATTTGTTTTCTGCCCAGGAGTCTATGGCAGCAGCTAGGAGATTTGCATTTTCCCTATTTCCATCATGAGTAGAATCACTTACAAAACCCTGACCAACCTCCAAAGCTTTCTGGTATTCTTTCACTGTAATATTAAGCAGCTACTTGAAGATAAACAAAATGTACTCATTAGGAGTGAGTAGTCTGCAGTTTCTAAAAGTGAGCAATAGATTCTCAGTTATTCCAAACTTTTGTTTCCATTTACATACAGTCTACCATATTCTCTGCTCTTAAGTTTGTACGATTGTATTCAATTTTATCTATTATCTGCATATACTCTATTAAAATGCATATTACTTTTAGATAATTTGTTCCTAGTTTTGGCCATCAAAACTTCAATAATAAATAAGACAGTGCAGTGGGGTGTAATTATAGAATGGACTAGTAAGGCATTCTCCTAAGTCATGAGGTTTCAGGTTGAGTGTTTTTAACCAACAGAGACATGAAGAAAAGTGCTGTAACCTCATAGGCCCCCCATCCTGATCAGACGTTAGAAATGCCTCACCTGGAGTGTTGTCTTGTAGAAATTCTCTTCTGTACCAACATATTTATGAACCATTAAACATGTGAGTTTTTGAATAATTTGTAGTGAAGAATTTACTCTCTGCTGACAGAATGCCCATGAGCAGATTGTAATTCCCTCTAATTCCTCAGGTTTTTAATGCAATGTTTTGTTCTGTTAGTTAATACTAACAATTTACTTAATACTGTACAGGACATTCAAAATTATGTCTAGTTCTATGATTATTTTTATTTGCTAAAATCCTAAAAGTACAAAAATGTACACATTCCAATAAACTAACATTATTCACAAAATTATAACCTGTCCTTCCTCTGCAACTGATTCAGAATGCTCTGGCTGTCCAGTTCTGGCTCCCTCCTACTCCTGCTTCTCCAGTTCTGATAGGAGGATGGTGCTTGTAGTGGGCCTCAGAATATCTGTTCATGGTCTCAACATTGTTGGTGGGATGGTGCTGCTGCCTTTGGGTCTTGAAATGTCTGCTCCCACTATCCCTGCTGTGCAGTGGAGAGGATGCTAGCTGATCAGTGAGGTAGAGGATATATTATTAGACAATGAAAACAGCTTATTAGCAGTTTTGACACTTCCACATTAAAAGGGACTTTTTGGTGGGAGGTGAAACCACATTGCTAACTTCCTTGTCCCACTGTCTTTCATGTAGTATGCTATCTTCACTGTTATTGGTGATTTCAAACAATGGCAGTTTCCATTGTCAGCTGCTAGCTCTCCTACATGTTTGAATCATACATGCAGTTGACCAGAAGTCGTATTTATGGGCAGACAACACTGAAAACTGACTAATCTAGATCTTGCTGCCACAGCTTGATCTTGCTATAGCTGCCAAGCTAGAACTAGCCCTGTTCTGTGGCTGCTTGTGCTCCCATAGCTTGATCTTCCAATGATTGAATCTTTTTAAAGAACAGAACGAGGACTAACAAATCTTGAATAGATGAACAAATGCATTGCTGGTGTGAATTTTCAGAATAATAGTTTGTGCTAAATTTGGAGGTTCACAAAGATTTTCACAAAGTACCTGGCAGCTATCTGCATACTTCATAAGAACTACTATTGCCCTCAAATAAAAGCAAAGTGAACTCAATGCTTTTATTCTCAAATCACTTTTCATATTAATCATCTCTACTGGGCATATCTTGAATGCCTATGTCTACATTTTCACATTTATTGAATATTTTATATTGTTTTTTTAAATGCTCTTTAATGTTACATTTGATTAGACATTTCATTTCTCAGAATTTAATGTGAAAGGTATTAACGTATGTAAAGATTCCAGTTTTGAAGTATTCTGTGCTGTGTACTCATCAGGTTTAGTTAGCTCCCAATCCCACATGAAGAACTGCACAGCCAGATCATTGCGCACAGACCCCATTGATTTCCTTGGCGTTTAGCAGGAGTTCGGGTCCATATACGTAGTTCTCAATGCAGCACGGAGGACTTATTTAAAGTACGGTAAAATTTACTTTACAAGCTATGATCAACTCCATATTATGGGCCATAGTGTACCTACTTCTAAGTGGGTGAATAGAGTGGGAAGAGGGCATGGGGAGCCCTTTTTCCCAGTGTACCAAAGCCAAAGGCAGCCACAATGCTGCTGGTAGTGAATGCAAGTGAGATCTAGCTAGTGATGCACATACCAACAGAGGTGCAAGAATCAGGCTGGAGATGTGCCTGGGACCTGCTCCCTGTGCGTCATCTAGCCTTGAGGGAAGTACTACTGCAACTTTTTAAAGCGGTAGTGGTTCAGATGACCACTACAATACAAATTTAAAAAAAAAAAAAACTTTAAAGCAATTGCACTGTAGGGCAAGGGACTCTTCTGTGTGCGCATGCACAGTGCTTAACATAGTAGGGCCTTGATACCGGGCTGAGGCGATAATCTACTACCACAATCAGGACTTGAACTGGGCTGGGTCATGCTAGGTCAGTGATGCAGCACTTTTATGAGACTACATCTTTTCCCCCAAAATCTGAGTTTTCATTAAAAAAAAAAGTCTCTAGCCCTTGTTTTTGTGGCGGAAACCTTGAAAATGTATAGTGACTATAAATCAATTTACTGAGGCTTGCTTGAGTCTTCAGAGAGCCTGAAATAATAGCTCTCAGAACCCTGAAATGTACTGTTAATTCAGCTGCCCAGTGATTGTTATTTAAATCTCTCTATTGATAACTATTTCACTGCAGATCAAAGCATGGAAGAGTGGGAGTAACATTATGAAGACCTGTGGAATTTATTGGGAGTGGTAGTCTGTTTTGGAGACTACTGCCACCTTTAAAAAAAAAACCCACAGTTTTGACCTGTGGAACCAAAAGGCAAGAAGGAAAGAAGAGCCCTGAGGCCTAACAAGGGGGACTAGTTGCACGGAAGCTCCCTTCAGTTAGCTCCAATCCTGAGAGGCCAGTGGCTTCAATGACTGCTGTTCCTCTATAAGCTGGAGGCTGCTCACAAACTCAGGCACACATTAGAATTTATACTCAGGCCTGGAGTACAGCTAAAATTTCGATCAAACTAGCTATGTTGCTCAGGGTGTGAAAAAGACACTACTAGCTCTATAGAAGAATTCTTCTGTCAACCTAGCTACCGCCTCTTAGAAGGATGGATTAACAGTGATGGAAAAAATCCTTTTTGTTGCTGTAGTTGGTGTATGCACTATGCCAGCATAGCTGCAGTGTTGTAGCTGTGCCACGGTAGTGTAGATATAATTTACTGAGCCTCTCTTTCACAATAAGGGCTAGAAACTTTGGTTTGTCAATGAAAGCTCAGATTCTGATGCTATTACAGAACTCTGGGAACGAGGACTCTGCACAGGTGCTTATTCTGTCAATGCCTTAATCTAGCCTGCCCAAAAATGTATATTAAAAAAAAAATCTACTGATAAAGAATCAAGCCTGAGGAGTTCAGCGGAGCTTGCATGATCCTATTTTGAACATGTCTATTGTTTGCTGTGAGGAGGCATCTCAAGTGGGCAGACCTTGAGAGAGTACCATCACTTCTTTGCTCCCTCCCACTTTTGAGTTGTGACCATAAGAGAAATAATATACCATTTCAGTTTATATGCCATGAAATTCATGCCTACTCACACTTTTAGTGCTTGACTCTAAGCAATTTGCTGTTGCACCAGATATTTTACAAAACCTACTCAAGCTGCTGCTTTCATGTACTTATGTCCCTAGTGCATTATGAAGGTAACAGCAAATTTCAGTTTTAAGTTTTCACATGCACAAATTTAATAGCTCTAATCACCTATCACAATCATATTTCACCCTGTAAGGGTGTGGACTCACCCCTGCGGCACCTCCTGCTGGTTGTCCATGGGAATTAACTCTTTCAGCATCCTGGAGCGCCCCCTGCAGGCTGGTGAGCCACTTTACCTCTGCCCCCCCCATGTCCCTCCAAGGACCCCAGTGCCCTGTTATCTGGGTTGCTGCGCCCTGGCAGTAACCCCTCAGTCTTAGGGTCTCCCCTCCCTGGGGAACTCCCACTCACTATTCCCAGCTCACCTCAGTATACAGCTACTGTCAGTCATTGTCTAGCCCCCACGCCCTGGGGCAGACTGCAGTATCAGCCTACTCATCACTGGCAAGGTTGGGTTTGGACCTACTGCCTTTGCCTACCCCTGGGCTGCCCTCTGCAAGCCCCAGTACTTATTAGCCCAATGCTAGGCCACAGCCTGGGGCTTTCCAGGCTGGAGCTCCCCAGCTCCTCTGCCTTTCCCCAGCCCTGCTCCATTCAGGTACCCTGTCTCTAGTTCCCTGCAACCAGGCCCATCTCCCTCTACATCCTGGGTCTGTTTGGGGCATGGCCACAGCTGAGGTTGTTTCCCCCACCCCCCAATCAGCCCAGCTTTTCCCCTGACACAGCCCTCTCTAAGGGCTGTTTTAAGCCCTTCCGGGCAGGAGCGGGTGACTACCCCACTACACATCCTTATTACAAAATGTTGGTGTGTGCAGGAATAATTAGAAGTACAAAGTGTAAATTAAATTTTAGGGTGTGTTTTTCCTATCCTGCTCTGAATTTCCTTCCTCTAGCCATGAGCTCCTATAAGCAAATGGCTCAATAGACAGCGTCTAAAAAAGTCCCCATGCTGCAAATATCTGCAATTTAAATAGCTTATTTAAAAAAAAACAAAACCAAAACCTAGTTTTTGGCCTTTCTACTGGCAATCCAAGAAATGGCTGTGTTCTAGTAGAGTAATGGTATTATAGGAGTCTTTGAAATAAAACAGTAGTCCTGCATTATTGATTGTGGTAAATTTTAGTAAGAATGTTGCAGGATACATAATGTGGTTATGGTGTGGAGTTCTTAGACCAAACTCTTCCCAACAAAAATCTCATGTTTGAAACATTTCAGACCACACTGTTCATGACAATATATACCAGTACTCATTGCATGAGCTAGATGCCAATATTTTTCCTTTAATATATCTCAGTGGAGCTTAGAATTGGCAATTTATTTTTTGACATCCATATAGAGTCTCTTTATATCTCACATTTTTATTTGCCAGTATGGAATTCATTGTACAATAAAATACTTATGGATGTAAATTTAGTAATTTTAAACAGTTAGAAATGTCATAGCTAGACCTCAGTATTGTCCAATTCTTTATATTTATTTTCCAGTTTATGGAGGGGATTCAACTTATCCCTTGGGTGAAGTCTAACAAGACAACATTTCTAATGTAGCTACTTCCTCATGCTGTACTTAGGTTTTAGTCCTACAATATATTATACAAAGTGACTTAAATTTCTGTTTGATTCTCTGAGGATATAGTATCTGCCACATGTGAGTCCCTGCACTGATGGAGACTAACTGTCTCCCTTAACAGGATTCTTAATGCCTGTTCCATTCACAATTCAGAATGGAACTATTCCTCTTAAAAAAAAATTAAAAAAATTAAAACACCAACAAACTCAGACAAATCTTATCTGTTCCTGGAAGTCTGAAACCATGTAAGTACCCAAGCCCTAATAGACAATTGAATGCATGTTCCTGCAGACACATGATTATCACAAGTGTGAGTAATCTTAATGTCACTTTGAATTAAGGGCCATTCTGATGAACTATGATGTTGACGTAGAAACTTTTAGGGCTAGATTGTGCACTTGTCTTAGAGGGCTGAGTAGGGGAGTGAGAGTGGAAAGAATGAGGAGGGCCTTATCCTTGATCAGACAAGACAGACCAGATCTTGGGTCTGGAGTTCAGTCCCTGTTTTCCAGGTACTGCTGTCATGAGCAAGTAGGCTGGGAAATGGCAGAGAAGTGTGGGCAGCAGGCAAGGCTGGCCAGTCACAAGGGCAAAGCAAGCAGTGTCTTTTCAAGGGCAGTAACTTACTTTTCCCTCAGAGGAAGCATGTTTGAGACTTAGTACCTCCCAGGCTTCTGCTCCTCCTCCTCCTCAGGGCTGTGTGTAAAGGCAAATCTGGCCTTCAGACAGTGAGCTATAAAATATTGCAGACCTCACGTTCTCCATAGTACTGGTTCTTTGTGTGTGTGTTTTCTCCCACCCAGGATCATTTATTTACTCTTCTGAACTGCCTTCAGGTGTTTAGTGAGAGAAGGTTGGTGAGGTAATCATTTATTGGATCAACTTTGGTTGGTGAAAGAGACAAGCTTTTTAGTTACACAGTTCAGGTCTTTAGCTAACTTGGCATCTAGTTTCTGATATCCTATTTCAGCTTGTCTGCTGGTTTGAAAACTCTGCTCTGTTAAGGAGGCACAGGAGGAGATGTAACCTAAAGCTCATAGTGTGTAAGAGAAGGAACCTTTCCATCAGTGGTTTTTATGTGGTTTGAATGGCTAGTTTGTTGTGTCCCTCAAATGAAACAGTCTCTTCAGAGCTTGGCAGTTGGGTGATTTAATCTCATTTTACCCTTTGTTTATATGTAGCATGTAATGAATATGACTTGGTATTACAAAGCCAGGTATGTGGCAAGTCTGTAGCAACAGCCAGCAATCCTTGATTGGAAATAATCACTCATGTAGGGAGACAGATCCTCCTTTAGTGGAAAGACAAATGGGTGGGGCCAGGGTCAGTGCTGCTCTGACCCCTCGTTTCCTTCTTACCACCCGCAGCTAGGGTCAGAGTGGTCAGTGTAGTTTTACCTCATGCTTGTTTCACAATCTCTCTGATTTCTGTACATTAGTCAGTCAGTATCCTTATGTTTTGTGATGGCTTCCTCCTCACCCCCCCAATGGGATGCCCTCACCCGGTGTTAGCTACCCTACGTGAAGGACAGTGCTTATCCCCAATAGCGACCTCCACACTCAATGTTTGTGCCTCAGGGAGGCACACATTGAGGGAAGGTACTCCCTCTGTACTTTTTTTCGGGAGGTAGGGGAAGGACACAGGTGGCCAGAGATTTGAGGTTGAAGCAGCATCTTCTCAAGCAAGCCATGGTCTAGCTTCAGCACCAGGGACCAATGTAGAGTATTAGACCTCTCAAAGAGCCCTAGTACGGTCTGGGATGCCTCAACAGGGCTTGGTTTTCTTGCCCAAGAGGAAGAGGGATAGTTATCTTTCAGGTCCCCTGAGGAAGGGAACCCACAGAATAAACTAGGGCTGTTTCAGAGCTTGGATAGATTCTTCTCCTTCCAGGGGAAGTACTGACCAGCACAGTGAGTCTTTGGGTACGTAAGCTAGAACTGGGCTGTCAACCCACTCTCCAGTGCTGACGAGGGACCAGGTGGACACTGTACTGTTGATGCCATTACTACCTCAGGGGTATCCGTTGAGTCTGGTACTGCTGACAGATATCAGCACTGTCGGTTTCCACACTGACCACATATCAAGTAGCAGTGGATTTGCTGTGCCTCTCTGCTCCTGACTTGCCACTTATTGAGGAACATTCGACTGCAGTAGTGTTAGCCTCTGTTCTCAGCGATCCCTAGATGGGCAGCAGAAGTGTCATTGTTGCCGTCACCATTGCCCGTGCCACAGCAGACTTTCTGCTCAGCACAGAGAGGGTTGCTAATGCAGATGAGGTCTTCAGTACTGATGCTGCGTACAATGCAGTGTGCATCTTGTGGACCTGGTACCAACTCTTGTTTTGGTACTAGTACCTGTCCTGGGGCTAACTGTGAGTGAGATGCCAGTACTATTATTCTCAGAGCCAACAGCTGTTCCTTTGGTACCGATTGGACCGAAGTGTTGGGTGTTGGTATGATGTGAGGTGCATGGTGGCCCCCCATCAGGAATAGCTCCTCCAGCCCCATGACCCCACTGAGGAGTCTTCATGATCAATTTCTGAGGCAGCTCCGTCTCCTTACCTCTCATGTTTCTGGGGTTGAAGGTCATTGAAATGCAGTGGGAGTCTTTGTCAGTAGCAGGATCGGTACCATTTCCACACCAGAGACAAGGGCTCCTGGCTTGATCCTACTGCCCATCAATGCTATATCTCTACTCACAACAGTCTCCGTGAAATCCCAGGGAGGTCCTTCATTTGGTTAAGTTCTGGTCATCTGCCCACTCTTGGGTAAGATCACCTGGGATAGTTCCCCTGTCGGAGCCACCAATCCTGCAGCCACAGAGAGATGGAGGCTCCTTCTGTGCTGAGCAACCTGAAACCTTAGCCCCTCTGATAACACCATCACAAGACATTCTGCATCTTTTGTCATCCTTGTTGCCAGAGGACACTGAATTACTCAATTAATCATCTCGACTGCTGGAGGATTTCAAATAGTGTCAGGACTGCCTAAGACAGATAGTGTCAGTGTTGGGTATTCAGGCAGAGTTTGTTCAAAATACTCATAAGTTAATGGATATGCTCCAGACCTTAGCTCCTGGAGAGTTGCTCTCCCTATAAATGAAGGGGTATTAGAGCCTGCTAAGTCCCTATGAAATACCCAGTCTATGTTAATGCCCATAGCAAAACATGCTGACCATATACTATATGCTCATGAAAGGTTTCAAATGTTTCTTCTCACATCAATCTCCTAATTCCCTGGTTGCAACAGAGGCAAATAAGAGCGGCAGGGAAGATATAAATCTGCACCTAAAGACAGGCAAAAAGGTTGGATGAGATAGGAAGAAAAGTCTCGTCAACCTCTTTCTTGCAGATGTGTATTGCCAACCAGCAAATGCTACTGTCTAACATGACTGAACTGGGACGCTCTGTCCAAATTTGTGGCTCAGCTACCAGAATCCTTCAGGTAGGAGTAAAAGTCTTTTGTTGCAGAGGGCCGCTTAGTGGCCAAGACATCATTGCAGTCAGCTCTGGTTAATTGGATGCCTCATCCAGGCTCATGGCCCTAACCATTACGATGAGAAGGATCTCATCATTACAAACCTCTGGCATAGATCCAGCCAAGTGTAGAAGACTTGCTGCTCGATAATAGTCTCTTGTTCTTTGAGAAAACTGACACTGCAGTCTCTTAATGACTCCCAAGCCTCTTTGCGCTCCTTGGCCACAAGGAGATGTCACTTTGGGAGCCATCAGCAGCCAATGGTGCTTTCAGAGATATTTCCATCAGTTCTCCTACCCCTTGAGACAGAAATATTTCCCCAGAAGGGGGCATAAGTGTTTCCAGACATGCACAGAGACCCTTTGTGCACTCACACAATGGCTGTCCCAAAGAGGTTTCAAAGTGTTGGTGGAGCAGAGGGAACAAAAACACTGGAGGAGAAATCTGGCCAACCCCAGGGTGAAATGAATGGCAAAATTCCCACTGAGTTCAGTAGGGCGTGGGACTCACGTCATGTGTTTCAGCACAGAATTAGATTTGAGAGGTGGTCAAAAATGCCAATTTGTTTCCCTCAAAGCTGTTTTGGCTGGGGAAAAGAAAGTTATAACAATTTTCACCAGTCTATAAATCTAAAATTAATTTGCAAGGCCTATATATCCACACACATAAAAAACATAGTAAGATATTGAAGGTTAAGGACTAGATCAGGGTTTCTCAAACTGGGGTTGCCGCTTGTGTAGGGAAAGCCGCTGGCGGGCCAGGCCGGTGTGTTTACCTGCCCCGTCCGCAGGTCCAGTCGATCGCGGCTCCCACTGGCCGCGGATCACTGCTCCGGGCCAATGGGAGCTGCAGGAAGCAGCGGCCAGTATGTCCCTCGGCCCACGCTGCTTCCAGCAGCTCCCATTGGCCAGGAGCAGCGATCCGCGGCCAGTGGGAGCCGTGATCGGCTGGACCTGCAGACGGGGCAGGTAAACACACTGGCCTGGCCCGCTAGGGGCTTTTCCTACACAAGCAGCGACCCTAGTTTGAGAAACCCTGGTGTAGACACTGCAGTAAGTCGACCTAAGGTATGTCGACTCCAGCTATGTTGTTATTGCACAACTCCAGCTATATCTTAGGCCCTGTAGCCTAGACCTGACTCTTCAACACACAATTCAAAAAAACAGTGAAAATGGTTCACTTAGCAGAAACATAGGCACAGATTATGGTATTCACTTGCATGAGTAGTACCTTACTCCAAAAGTAGCTCTATTAGCTTCATGGTGTAGTGTCAAAATTCTTCTCAAACAACGTTTATAGCCATTTGAAAGGCTTGTTTTGTTGTTTAATTTTTTTTTTGTTTAAAAACTCAGACTCTGACTCATAGACTTTAAGGTCAGAAGGGACCATTATGATAATCTAATCTGACCTCCTGCACAACGCAGGCCTCAGAATCTCACCCACCCACTCCTGTAACAAACCCCTAACTCATGTCTTTATTGAAGTCCTCAAATCATGATTTAAAGACCTCAAGGTGCAGAAAATCCTCCAGCAAGTGATCCATGCCTCACGCTGCAGAGGAAGGTGAAAAACCTCCAGGGCCTCTGCTAATCTGCCCTGGAGGAAAATTCCTTCCCGACCCAAAATATGGCAATCAGTTAAACCCTGAGCATGTGGGCAAGACTCATCAGCCAGCACCCAGGAAAGAATTCTCTGTAGTAACTCAAATCCCACCCCATCTAACATCCCATCACAGACCGCTGGGCATACCTGGTGATAATCAAAGATGAATTAATTGCCAAAATTAGGCTATCCCATCATACCATCCCCTCTATAAACTTATCAAGCTCAGTCTTGAAGCCAGATATGTCTTTTGTCCTCACTACTCCTCTTGGAAGGCTGTTCCAGAACTTCACTCCTCTGATGGTTAGAAACCTTCATCTAATTTCAAGTCTAAACTTCCTAGTGTCCAGTTTATATCCATTTGTTCTTGTGTCCACATTGGTACTAAGCTTAAATAATTCCGCTACCTCCCTGATATTTAGCCCTCTGATATATTTATAAAGAGCAATCATATCTCCCCTCAGCCTTCTTTTGGTTAGGCTAAACAAGCCAAGCTCTTTGAATCTCCTTTCATAAGACAGGTTTTCCATTCCTCGGATCATTCTGGTAGCCCTTCTCTGTACCTGTCCAGTTTGAATTCATCCTTCTTAAACATGGGAGACCAGAACTGCACACAATATTCCAGATGAGGTCTTACAAGTGCCTTGTATAATGGTACTAACACCTCCTTTTCTTTACTGGAAATACCTCGCCGGATGCATCCCAAGACCGCATTAGCTTTTTTAACAGCCATATCACATTGGCAGCTCATAGTCATCCTGTGATCAACCAATACGCCGAGGTCCTTCTCCTCCTCTGTTACTTCCAACTGCTGTGTCCCCAATTTATAACCAAAATTCTTGTTATTAATTCCTAAATTAAACCTTGCACTTTTCACTATTAAATTTCATCCTATTACTATTACTCCAGTTTACAAGGTCATCCAGAGCTTCCTGTATGATATCCCGGTCCTTCTCTGTATTAGCAATACCTCCCAGTTTTGTGTCATCCACAAATTTTATTAGCATATTCCCACTTTTTGTGCCAAGGTCAGTAATAAAAAGATTAAATAAGATTGGTCCCAAAACCGATCCCTGAGGGACTCCACTAGTAACCTCCTTCCAGCCTGACAGTTCACCTTTCAGTATGACCTGTTGTAGTCTCCCCTTTAACCAGTTTCTTATCTACCTTTCAGTTTTCATATTGATCCCCATCTTTTCCAATTTAGCTAATAATTCCCCATGTGGAACCATATCAAATGCCTTACTGAAACCGAGGTGAATTAGATCCACTGCATTTCCTTTGTCTAAAAAATCTGTTACCTTCTTTGAGAAGGTGATCAGGTTGGTTTGGCACGATCTACCTTTTTTAAAACTATGTTGTATTTTGTCCCAATTACCATTGACCTCAATGTCCTTAACTACTTTCTCCGTCAAAATTTTTTCCAAGACCTTACATACTACAGATGTCAAACTAACAGGCCTGTAGTTACTCGGATCACATTTTTGTCCTTTCTTAAAAATAGGAACTATGTTAGCAATTCTCCAGTCGTACGGTACAACCCCTGAGTTTACTGATTCATTAAAAATTCTTGCTAATGGGCTTGCAATTTCATGTGCCAGTTCCTTTATTATTCTTGGATGAAGATTATCTGGGCCCACTGATTTAGTTCCATTAAGCTGTTCGAGTTTGGCTTCTACCTCGGATGTGGTAATATCTACCTCCATATCCTCATTCCCATTTGTCATCCTACCATGATCCCTAAGCTCCTCATTAAAGACTGAGGCAAAGTATTTGTTTAGATATTGGGCCATGCCTAGATTATCCTTAACCTCCACTCCATCCTCAGTGTTTAGCAGTCCCACTTCTTCTTTCTTTGTTTTCTTCTTATTTATATGGCTATATAACCTTTTACTATTGGTTTTAATTCCCTTTGCAAAGGCCAAAATCCATGTAGCGTTGGACCTTCTCACTTTGTCCCTACATGTTCTGACCTCAATAAGGTAGCTTTCCTTGCTGATCCCTCCCATCTTCCACTTCTCGTAGGCTTTCTGCTTTTTCTTAATTACCTCTCTGAGATGCTTGCTCATCCAGCTTGGTCTACAACTCCTACCTATGAAGGGCCAGATTTGAATACCCTTATTCACGTTGGCTAGTATTCAAGGTGTGATGCTCAGCATGAGTAAAAGTGTCAGAATCTGGCCCCATGTCATACATAAAGCAGTAACACTATAATAGGACCTGATCCTGCAATTCTTAAGAATCCTATGTGATCCTAAGAATGCCTTAGTGCCAACTGGCAAAGGGGTCACTCTTCTGTAACAGCAACTCCTTACACAATGCTTTCATAGTATTTACTCAGAAAGAGTCCTGCAAAGTATCTAATGGATCCTCCTAATGGTTGTGTGATGTAGGTATGGGGGATATAAAGATGTAGGTATGTACTGGAAATATTTTTAGAATCTGTATCTCAGGCAGGGTTGACAAGTAGCCTTTGCCAGACAAAGTGATGGAATCACCTATCTGCCTAAGTCTGTGACTGGAAATGCTTTATGTTGGCTTTACAATGCTGCAAGTGCCATTTTCATATAAAGTCAATGGGAAAAACAGGTTGATTGTGTGTGTGTGTGGGGGGGGAATGTGAACTCAACTGGGGAGAGCACAGAGTCCGAATCCCAGGGAGTCAACCTGACTCTGGGGGGGTGGGGAGGAAGAGACCTTTAGGGTGTAAGAACCAAGGCTCCAGACCCCTCTTTTATCCTGTGCTTGAGGGGGTAACTGGGCAGTGCAGGTACATCCATGTAAACAGGATCTCAACCTAGCTGGGTTGAAACACTCCAGAAAAGGCTTAGGTGAGGTAAGACTATGTTAGACAAGGATTGTATCCTATTCAGTTTTAGTCTCTAGAAAACATATACTTTTATGTGTAACCTGTTATTACCCTTGTTCACTTCCATAATTTTGTTTTCACTATAAAATAGATTAGAGTTGTGTTGTTACATTGGAGTGGACACTCGGCTGAATCAAACAAGCAGCTGTATTTATGCTAGACTAGAAAACCTGGTAATTACTGAGAGTGTCCAGTGACAGGGGCTGGATGCTATAGGGGAATGCTCTTCAAGGATGGTCATAGATTGGGACACACCTCCTATTAACCTGCAAAGCAAAGTAGGATTGGTACAGTCGTTGAAAGACTGGTGATGTACAGGTGCTGACACCCAGCTCCCACAAAACAGATTCCCTCCTGCTGAAGGCAGGAGAGGGTGGGTAACATGGGGACTCTCAGTCCTGGGAACCCTGAGAAAGTGTCTTACTGATATAGGTATACTCACTTCAAAGGGCTACTCATGTAAGGGTGACATGATCAGGCCCAGATCAACTGGTGTTAAGTTAGAGTAACTGAGTTGTACAATGCTAATTTACACCAGCTGAAGATCTAGCCAATATATTGTAGCATACTTTCAGGAACATCTATTTTAAAACATTGCATAAATGTCTGGATTAGTAATGAAATATTTTCGATCTCAGCAAAAGCAGAATGGTATGTTTCTTCCCATTCATCATTTTTAAATGAATCAACATAGAAATCCAGAGTGACTGAGGAAAACCCCTACTACAAGTCATGAGTCCATGACCACCCAGTAATGAAAGCAGGCGGAAAAAAAATACACACACCAAAAAACCCCAGTCCAGGTTGTTTGCAGATTTAAATTATATTCAGCACTTTTACTCATGGTTGTTTCAGCTTTCTGGTTCCATATTTCTATTTTTATTTTTAGTTGGGTGGATTTAAAGTGTCTAATGGAAGCTTAGTTTAAACTGGCTCCATAGTGAGTGAGACAGTTTTAAATGTGTGTGTGATGTGTGCACAAGAGAGAGATGCATGCGCACAGTGACTTTAGGGGCCCCTCAATGGATGCTAGGGGATCTGGGCAGGGTGTGGATTTTTTTAATTGGAGAATTAGGGCCCTGTAGGAGTTGGATTTGGGGGACTAGCTCAGTTTTCATGGATGGCCTTTTACCGTGCAGAAAGACTAATTTGCTACGGCTGTTTTTGGCTCCTAGTGTCCTGCACCTCCAACTACAGCTCAGATATAATGGATGGTGTTAGCTGAATTGGACCACTTCTGGGTTCCCTGATGGAGTTAGAGTAGCAAGGGGATCTATTGTAACTTCCCCTGGCAGCATAAGATAGAGAGTTTATACCACCAGGGGTTCAGGTATCTTAGGGCTTGGCTCTCCCATGCAGTCCCTTCCCACCCTCAGCACATTTCAGTTGTACCCCCCTCCTCCTACTTACATTAGAAGTTGTGGGGGCACAGTGGTATAGGCAGTGGCTACACCATCTCTGCCAGGTTTGCAGTGGTAGAGATTCCCCCTACACAAGGGGAATTTTTCCAGTTGGAATCTCCAAAGTTCCCTTAGTGCCACATAAAATCAAAAGTAAAATAAAGGGCTGGGTATTAATTGTAATTACTTGGTAGGGCTCTCAGTCTCCTGCTGCATCTGAGTCACCTCCTGTTGGGCGGTTGCTTGGACCCGGGTAGCCTCCGGCTGGGCTGCGGTGGCTTGTATTAGGGCCTTGACCACGTTGTCCATCTTAAGGACAGGAGGGTTTTTCCTAACCCTGGTTTAAGTCCCCAGCACGCAAATCCCACTCCTCTGACACCACATGTGGCAAAGTGCTGGCACTATTACGCTAGGTCTCACACTTTCTCTTCTTTGCGGGGGGGTCAGGGTGCCATTTCTTGCCCCTGAATTGGAATATTAATTGCCCCATTAGGAGGGGAGTGGAGAGGGAGGGACCTGGGCCCACCCTCTACTCCAGGTCCCAGCCCAGAGGCCTGAGGATAGTGGTGAATCACTTGAACTGGCGGTTCCTTCCCCTGGGCTACTTCCCTCTCCTGCCCTTCAGCTTGTGGGGGGGGGCTTCCTGCCCTCCCTCTGCATAAGCCAGGTGCCCCTTACCTAGGGTCTTGGACTTCTTAGCCCACTGCAGCACTTCTCCAAACTTTCCTCTGCTTCTCTTCAAACTGTTCTCTGCTCCAACACCAATCTTCTCTGCTTCAACTCCTTCAAACTGTTCTCTGCTCCAACACCAATCTTCTCTGCTCCAACACCTTCAAACTGTTCTCTGCTCCAATACCAATCCTCTCTGCTCCAACTCCCACACTGTCTGATTGAAGCAGGGGTTTTTATCATGTGACTGACTGCAGGTGCTCTAATTGGCTTCAGGTGCTCTAATTAATCTATAGCAAACTTTCTTCCCTTTACAGGGAATAAGGCTCCCTTCTAATACTCTCCTGCTGCCCTCTGGCCATGCTGTATCACAAATAATATATAAGATTATCCACTGGGACCTCTATTTGTCTGCCTTTGTTTATGCTTTGGATAATACAGTATTCACATTTGTTGAGAAGGACAGCACTGGTGGAAGGGATAATGAGAAAACAATTTGCGGTAGCTATAAAAAGGGGAAAAACAAGGTATATTGTACATGGGAAAACCTGTGGAAGAAACGCTATATAAGGACAAAACTGGGTGAGGAGACTAGAGCTGGGAGGCAAATGACTTTTCCTTTCCATAAGAATGAGATTTTTTTTGAAAAATTTTCCCAACCTCAATTGGGAGGAAGTCAAAATCTCAAATTTTGTGAACTGGAAATCTGAAAAATAAATTTCTGATTGTGCCAAATGAAACATTTCATTTTGATGTCAACCTTCTACATTTTATTTTACTATAAAATTAGCTTAAAACTCTAAACAGGTTGTTTTGACCTAAATAAATGGAACATTTTAGTTTAGAAAATGTCAAAAAGGGACATCCTGACAATTTCAAAACTTAAAAAAAGACTCAAAATGGGAAATGTGTTGAAACAGTTTCTTTCCTACAAAGAGTTTCAGTTTTAATAGGCGTTTTCTGACACAGATTTTCTCCAAATGTGATCATGCTCTTCAGGGTCCAAGACAAACATCAGGGCATATTTGAGTAGAGTGCAAAGTCCACTGCATTTATTGAGGCAGTTTCCCACACCCCACCTTTGGGAAAGGGTTCTATACAACCGTCTTGTTAGGCCTCTCAGGCCTGTCCCAGACAGCACAGACACACTAATAGTCCTTGGGCGCCAGAGGCTGTCCTAGACAGCCCAAAAAACTGTTTTGGGGACTACTACTTTGCTTTACTCAAAAAACAAAACAAAAAACCCCACTCAATAGTCCTGGTGCAGGCCTACCTTTTTCCACAGGGCTCTATCAGTCATCAGTCTCTGAAGGGGTTCTGGGATGGTCTTTTCTTCAAGGAGCAAAGGAGAGAAGGTCTGTTCTCCTCCCTAGTCAGCCAGCTATCGAGCTGCCATCATCCCCTTTTAACTGCCCCTTCGTTACCTGACAGTGAGTGCAGGTGTAGTGGGACAGGGCTGAGTGGGCCCACAGCATCTCATTAACTATTGCTGGTTCAGTGTAGGGTTGGTATACTCCATCACACTGAAAAAATCTTGACAAGTTCTAGAAAATACCAACTATGCTGGCCTCTGCTAATGTGAGTTTAAAGATAAGAAGCTAGTGCTCTAATACAGCCACATCTGTAGCAACTGAATAAACAAACAAAAGTGCATAGAACATCTATATAAACCCGTCTTAATAATTTACAGAGACACTCTGAAACCTTTTATTTTGCACTGTTTTTTTGTATAACTCCAAATTGTATACTTCTGTTGTTGTGTATACTTTGTCCTGTTTTCCCCACAACTGTGAAGAAATCATTGTACACCTTTAAAATAATAGCAGATGAATACATGCCAAGTTACAATGAAATTATATGTTCGTAGGGGAGAAGGGGAAGTGGGGACAACATTAAAAAGAGTTGCAAAGTGTTCTGAGTTCATCATTTCACATAAAATATAAGTCTTTTTGGTTATACCTTAAAAACAAGTTGTAGTACTGCATCCTGTCAGCAGCACTAGAGTTAAGTGCCTGTCAGGGCTTTCCCTTTAATATCATTGGATCACATTTTCAGTATACTACATCAGCTGTTTCAAATTGTGTTGGCCTAAAACTTAGCATACAAGTTTTTGAGCCTGGATGCAGTTTTCTGTTTAAAAAATTGATTTGTCTTGTTCACTGACTTGCCGAATGGCCAAAAAATGTGCAACTTTCAATATTCCAGTGACTGTTTCCAAACTGTAGATCAATAATGTCCTAGTTTAAATATATAATAAAAATTTTGGCCAGGAACTAGTCAATACAGTAGAATCTCAGAGTTATGAACACCCAAGTTACAAATTGACTGGCCAACAATACACCTCATTTGGAACCACAAGTACGCAGCAAAGACAAAAAATAAAAAAGGCAGATACAGTACTGTGTTAAACATAAACTACTAAAAAATAAAGGAAACGTGTAAAAAAAAAAGTGACAAGATAAGGCAACATTCTATGCTTGTTTCATTTAAATTAAGATTGGTAAAAGTAGCATTTTTCTTCTGCATAGTAAAGTTTCAAAGCTGTATAAAATCAATGTTCATTTGTAAACTTTTGAAAGAACAACCATAACATTTTGTTCAGAGTTATGAACAACTTCCATGCCTGAAGTGTTTGGAAATCTGAGGGTCTGCTGTACTTTGAACGAAGCACCTTCTGCAAAAATATTTTAAGGCAACCAAAGATGATATTTTTTAACATACCTGATTAAGGAACTGTGTACACATTGTTGGAAAATTCATTATCCTTCAGCAATATTGATAACTAAATTGAAAGCAGGACTGTTTGAAAGGTCCATATAAGCCAACATAGGTTTCAGAAAGGTTCCTGAATCTGGGTCGATGGGATTTGCACAGTCCTGCATTTCACACTCAGCTCACTTTCAGTGACGCCCACTCATTGTGCTATGGCCCACTAACTTCTTTCACCATTCCACCAGCATGGTCTTCAAGAATAATCCTCAATCCCTATTTGGGGAATAGGGTGCATCTATCTATCTATCGTTTCACTGAAATAAAGCAGCAGGATTGGGGAAACGCTTCAGAGCAAAGGCGCCAACTCCAAAGGTGATTTGGGACTGGAGCACCCATGGAAAAAAAATAGTGGATGCTTTGCACTCACCAGCAAAAGTTGTTTGGTGGCTGGGGGAGGTGCTTTGGGGAGGGCAGAGAGCAGCGAGCGGGCGGTGCCTTGGGGGGCGGGGTTGGAGCGGGGCAGGAAGAGACAGAGCAAGGGCAGGGCCTCGGTGGAGGGGGCAGAGTGGGGGCAGGGCCTTAGCAGAAGGAGCAGAGTGGGAGCGAAGTCTTGGGGTGGACTATCCCCGGGAAAAAAGAAAACTCAGTGCCTATGCTTCAGAGTGTTCCTTAGCTAGTGTATGCTATATCTGAACCCAGCTCAGTAGAGCTGGTGGCTGCAGCAGAAGAGAGAAATGCTTCCCTTTTCCCGACCTAATGGTGGCAGGGCCAAGAGAGGGCAAAAGGGAGCCACTTCAGCCCTAGGAGAAGCCCAACGGAAGAGGGATCCCCTGAGCAAATATAAGAGGAGGGTTTCTCAGGGCAAGGAACAAATAGTGTCTGAGGCCGCCAGGCAAACGTGCTTAAAATTTCTGGTGTATGCTTCTGAGAAGGGCCTGTGTAGATGCCAATTCCTGGGACCAAGATACATTTGACAGAGTGTACTAGTAATCCAACAGTTCCACAAACTGGTATCCTTTGGCCTGCTAAACCCAGGGTTGTTCGTTCAATCCTTGAGGAGGCCATTTAGGGATCTGGGGCAAAAATCTGTCTGGCAATTGGTCCTGCTTTGAGCAGGGGGTTGGACTAGATGACCTCCTGAGGTCCCTTCCAACCCTATGGTTCTAACTTGCTTCTGTTTGCTTTATGCTTCTCCATAGTGTGTGTTAGGGGGTCTCACAACAGTAAATGAAAAGGCAGTGTTAAATACCATATGTGGCATTACTGAGACACAGCAAAAACTAGTTCAGGATAGCCCTGCCAAGGGGAAAGGGTGGAGGCACAAGAAGCTTCCCCACTTTTCTGCCACATGTATAGGGGCTGGCTACTATTGGAGTTCTTGTATTTTCCTAAGTACAGAACTGTTCTTTCTTAGTGCCCTCTGGGACATTAATCACCCTAAAATGGTTAGGGAGGAAGTAGGCTGATGGCCCCGTTTCCCCTTCACTATCTGGTCATGCATGTGGACACATGCCTCACCCCCCAAAGCAGAGTAGCAGTGGATGTCTGCCCTATGTGCATCAGGAAGATCTGGGTATCATGCCTTCCATTCCGCTCCCAACACAAAACTGTGGCTTAGAAGTCACAACAAAGCTTTTAACAGTGTTGTTTTAATACAGTTTATTCAGTTTCTGGTGCAAATTGTTATAGTATAATTCCATATTGCTTCCACTAAAATACTGAACTAATTCAGTATGATGATAGTTGTTACTGTTAATACCAACCTAGTGTATAGCATCATGTCCAGTATCAGAGGGGTAGCCGTGTTAGTCTGGATCTGTAAAAGCAGCAAAGAGTCCTGTGGCACCTTATAGACCAGGGGTGGGCAAACTTTTTGGCCCAAGGGCCACATTGGGGTTGCAAAACAGTATGGAGGGCCAGGTAGGGAAGACTGTGCCCCCTCCCAAACAGCCTGCCCCCCACCCCTTATCCACCCCCTCCCACTTCCTGCCCCCTGACTGCCCCCCTAAGAACCTCCAAACCCATCCAACCCCTCTGCTCCTTGTCCCCAACCGACCCTCCATCCACCCACCCCTGACCACCCCCTTCCAGGACCCCCTGCCCCTGACCGCCCCCTTCCAGGACCCTACCCCTTATCCATCTTCCCCCCCCCCAGCCCCGTTCGGAATGTGGCCCCGCAAACATGGGCGGAGGACTCAACAGGAGCAGGGGCAGCCGCACAGCCAGAGAGAAGCGGCGGTTTCCCCTTCAAAGGGCTGCTTCTCTCTGGCCGGCTGCGTGGCCTCCCAGTGCTCCCCCTGAGTCCTCCGCCTGCGTTCCCTGCGCTCCCGCCATCTGCACCGCCCGCCTGCATATGATTTCAGTGCAGCCAGTGTTGAGTTGCCCGAGTGCCCGGCCCTGGGTCCCCCTGTTGTTGGGGGGCCTTTGCCAGGGCACCCTGTGTTCACTTGTAAATCTGCCCCTGCACCACGCCGCCCAGCCCCGGAGCCAGCCAGGATGCCGCGCTGCCAGCACAGCAAGCTGAGGCTGCGGGGGAGGAAGGACAGCCGGGGAGGGGCCGGGGCCAGCTGGGAGCTCAGGGGCTGGGCAGGATGGCCCCGCAGGCCAGATGTGGCTCGCGGTCCGTAATTTGCCCACCTCTGCCCTATCCACACCCCCGCCCTCTGACCACCACCCCGAACTCCTCTGCCCTCTATCCAACCCCCCCGTCCCCTGCCCCCTTACCACACTGCCTGGAGCACCGCTGGCTGGCGGCGCTACAGCCACGCAGCCGCCGCCACCGTGCAGCACAGAGACTGGGTCAGGCCGGGCTCCGCAGCTCGCTGCCCCAGGAGCTCACAGCCCCGCCGCCCAGAGCATTGCGCCAGCGGCGGAGCGAGCGAGCTGAGGCTGCGGGGGATGGGGGATAGCAAGGGAGGGGCCAAGGGTGAGCCTCCTGGGTCAGGAGCTCGAGGGCCGGGCAGGACAGTCCCGTGGGCCGGATGTGGCCCACGGGCCGTAGTTTGCCCACCCCTGTTATAGACTAACAGACGTATTGGAGCATGAGCTTTCATGGGTGAAGTGGGTATTCACTCATGAAAGCTCATGCTGCAGTACGTCTGTTAGTCTATAAGGTGCCACAGGACTCTTTGCTGCTAGTGTATAGCAATTGCTTTGCTTAGTTTAGGGCTTGTCTTCATGGCATCACAAAGTGTGCTAGAGAGATGTGATTGGTAAAGTACACTAACGTGCTGTGCTCTAATTTCACTGTATAGGCCCTGTTGGTGTGTTTTAAAAGGTACCCAGTTCACATTAACATAGTCCTGACTAGGTTAGTGTGAAGTAGGTACTTTTTTAGAATGCACCATCAAGTCTACATCAGGTGTTAAGAGTGCAACTTTACAAATCATAGTGTGCTTTGCTGGCACCATGTAGACAAGCCCTCAGTGGTGTTACACCTCACGGTAACACCTTTATAAGTACTTTTCATTGACATAAGTGGCTCACTGAGATGCACAGCATACAGTAGGAACATAGGGGAAAATTTAGCCCTGGCCTAAGTGAGTGTGTTTAGACCATACAATATACATGCCTTTTTGTAGGACTTCACTATGATTTAAGACAGATGAGTTCATTGTGTAATAACCATTTCTAATGGAACTGCCATAGCTACAAGAATAATTTAGAATTATATGTGGCCAAGATTTTCAAAGATGGATGCCTACATTTAGGTTCCTAGAGGAAGAATTTCAAAGGCACAAATAGCGGTTAGGCACTTGACTCCCATTGAGTTTGAATGGAAGTTAGCCACCCAGTTGCCACGCGTACCTTTGAAATTCTCCCTCGGAAGTCCCTCTTTAGGTACCTGAACAAGTGTCCTGATTATCAAAAGCACCCAATAGCTCTGACTGACTTCAATTGGGAGCTGCATAACGATCAGCAGCACCTATGAAAATCAGGTCATTTATTTAGATGCCTAAATGGGGACCTAACTTCAAGCACATATCTTCCCAAATCTTGGCTTATATTTCTAAGGCACTAAACCCCATAGTATATGAGCGCCAGAGACATGCTCATGTTCATATTCAGGCAAGATACTTCCATAGATAAACCTCACCATTTTTGTAGGCACATGACTTACAATTCAGCATTTTTAGTTCATTTCTAACACTGTACTTAGTCAAAGCAACTGTTGTCATTAATAGCTTATCATATTGCTTATTTTGGTGACAGGAGGTTAACTATCCAATAGACATGTTCCATTCTTGTAAGGCATTTTAAAAAAAAATTCAAGACCCTCAAGAAACTGCTGAAAACTATGTAGATGGAAAATGGCACCAAAAATCACTGCCAGGTGTATCTGAGTGTAGCTACTTTTTGTAGTCCAATTTTTGTATGCAAGGTCATCCTTCTGGTGCTACCTTAGAAACTGGCCTTATCCTATAGAGGACATTGAATGATAACACTGCAAGTCAGCTGACTGCTGTGTCACAGAGCTGCTGCTTTCTACATTATCGCAACTGCCAGAGCTCTTAGTGCTGCAGTTTTCTAGTCGCAGTGCGGCAAAGCAGACGCATAGAACTAGGCACAAAGCAACACAGGTTTTTTATTCTTCGATCTTTTTTTTTTTATATGAGGGAAATTTACTTTTGTTCGCATAAGAGCAGACATACAGCCTGGATGTGCACATTGGCTTCTAACTTGGCAGCGTTTTCAGCTGAGCAGCTACTGCTCGGAGCCTGAGACCCAAATTGCCTCTGATGAAGAACAACTGGTTTCCCACCTTGTTTACTAATAGTTTTTTATACCACGGTGATATACCTGCAAGAATAGGACAAAGGAGGCGGCACTTCTCACTGTCTGACTGGGGCCTTTGCAGCCACTTCACTGCTGAAGCTTTCTAAACGAGCCAAGGGTCACATATAATATTGGCATTATAGATCGATTGTAAGAAACTGCAGCAGTTAGAGCAAAGCTCAAACAAGAAACCAGACTCGCTGACCTAAATCAATCCCAGTCCTTCTGGATACAGGGCAGCAGTCGACTAGCATTGACACAACCAGCCATCAAGTGGAGAGTCTCTGGGATTGCAATCTGTGTCAGTTGGAGCCTGTGAGAATGAAACACTCCACTTTCGGTTATCCACTTGCTTCTTTTTTTCCCCCTTCTTTCCCTGTAAGCAGCTATTAATTGTGCTTGGTTTCTAAGTGTATATTTGTGTGGATTAGTCTGTCTGTAGTGCAGTCCTTATCTGCTCTAGCTGGAAATCAGGGCACTAAGTCAGCCTGCTTTAACAGTTGTTTCTTTCTGCGTGATGCTATGCAGCTAGAATGGGTTACACTGACAACAAAGGAGGAAGCACAAAGCATCACTTTATCTTCTGGGCTGTTACAGGAACATAACTCTTTTTTTCGATATGCCGCCCTCTTTTTCTTTTCTTCTTTTTTTTTTAAATTCATCTAATCGAAGAGCCTAACAGACAATCATCATGGATGTGGTTTTTAATGATTTGGAAAAGACAGCCTGTGGAGACTGTGATTTGAGACAGCATCACATTTAGGTTATTGCCAATTTGAAATACTTGGTTTGTGAAGCAGAGCCCTAAGGGACAAGCTCAGTAACTGAGAGAAAGATCGTAGATAAAGAAATAAAAATGACAAGCGTAATGGAGGTTCTGCAAAAGAGACTGTCAGAGAATCAGTTCATGGATGGCAATTTCACCAGTCTGAAACTGAATAATTCATAGAATGAAATTACCCTGCTTTCACCTTTCCATTTAAACCGGCATGATCTGAATCTCTAATAAATTTTCAAGATAAAGTAAAACGCCAATTTGAATCTGAAGAGCTTTTAAAACCAGATGCTACATTCTGAATCTTTCGATACCTTTCACAATTTTCCTGTGAGAACCGCACTTCATCACGAAGCACCATTACCAGTGAAAATTACTGTGATTACAATAGCAACAATAGAATATCATCAAATGATACCTAATTTTCCTAATTTACTAAGGCTGACAGTGTGGTTTTAATGCCCATCGTGTGTCATCATGTCTGGTATTGGATCAGTATCACACTGGAACAAAAATGTCTTAGTCTATGCCTCAATCTTTGGTACTTTTAACTTTGAAAACACAGGAAAATCTATATACAGTGTTAAAAATGTGCATTGTAAGCGTGTTTTAAGGTATGGGTGATTCTCCATGATTTTGTTTAGCTCCTGAGTACTGGTTGGCATTATGTTACTAATTTGTTTATACCGTATACTGTTGCACAAAGACTGCAGCAAATGATTAACAGTGTGGAGAATCCGCACTATGAAAGCAGTAGCAGTGCTTTCATAAATTAAGCCAATATGGGTTTTGTGCCTTATTTGTATGGTTACCTGTTTTCAGGTTAAAAATCCTTTTCTGGAATTGCTGGTCATGGTTGCGTTCCTTAAGTATTTGATTTTTAAAATGCACACCATTGCCAGTAAAAACAACTGTATGTAGCACTAACAGGATTTTTTCCCCTCTTCAGCAATTAAACTATGATATGTGTATGCTCTGAAAAATATGTGCTGATCATTGGAAATCTCTTACTGAAAATAACTTATTTTAACAAGCTGGGAAACACAGTGCTTCTGAATCTGCTCTCATTACGCCTTGAGAAGCTGTTCTGGTAACAAATCTTCACTTGGGAACTGGCCATAATTTTGTACAGCGGGATGCATGACTTCTGAAACAATAGGTAGCATTTATACAGTATGTCGGTTCCTACGGATAGGATACAGGAGAGTATTTTAACATGTATTTTGAGATGGAGTCCTTATCATTTAATAGTAGAGTGGGTGAGAGGCACAGAAGTTTAGAAATATGCATTCTTTATGGAGGCAGTTGTGGGTTTTTTTGGTATGTGTTTGAGTTATATACCTCAGTTTTGTTTTTCATTCCACCATCAGGTCTATTTTATCTTCAAAAGATATTTTCGAATGGAAAGAAGGTAAGTATTTCTACTTATTTCCATGATTGTGTAATATTTTCTATCTAATTTCATTTGGGGAAAAGTGCACTTTTCTATTGTAGGTTTATATAGACAGTATCTCATGGCATACTGTACAAAATATCCTCAGTATCTGTTTTTAATAAAACTAAATAAAGTAGATTTTAAAAGAAAAATTTGTGTTCTTTAGTCAAAGTCCTTTTTTTTTAAATTGCTACACAAGACAAAAGACTTCTTTTTTTTACATTGAATGTTTGCTCTTAGATATTATTTAATAAGGATCTACTAGATTTCATTATGAGTGTTCTTAAAACTTTGCATGGTACCATTTTGGATTTTAAGATACTGCGTCGTCCTACACTGTGTTATATCTCTGAATTTTCAGTATAGGAGTTCAGTCTGTGTTCATACTATGTGTAGAAGTGGCAGAAGGTTTTGCAGTTTGTGCTGTGGTAACAAAGGGCTTTGGAAAGGCACTAAATATGCTTATGCAAAAGGTTTAGGTTTTTTAATATTCAGTAACTGTGATTTAGCAAACAGTTTTTCCTAGGCAGCAGATTCTTTAGCTGCTAAACTATCAGGAATTAATTAGTGTAATCAGTGATGTGAAAATCTATTTTGTGTTCATCACTTTTAAAGTGGTATTCAGAAATTAACAAAGAAAGGGCTTTGTACAGTGCAAAGACTGCTACTCTTTTGGTGAAAGTGTGGAAACTATGCTATGCTACCTTGGTAATAAAAGGCAAAATATTCAAACTAAACTTTTCATGAGAGAATTAAAATAAGTATATTTTAGACGTGAGCTGCTTTATAACATATATTTTACATTTGTATGCATCTTAAAGATATAATAGATAATGTAGCAATTAGTATAGAATATGAATTTTGCATACTGGAACATGAATAATTTTTGAAAAATTCCATACAAATATGGGTTAGCACTGATATTAGTATTACAGTTGACTACTGGTAGTCCGTTGAGCCCTTCTGTTCAGATCCTTATACCATGTTCGTCACAGTGGTGATGGTCTGTATAGAGTTGGTTGGTCACATGGTGCTAGCTGTCCTCATTTCCAGCTACAAAACAGTATTAAAAAATAAGAAAATGTATTTTTAGCAATGTCTTGATTTGCTCCCCTAAATTTGTATGGTCTGATCCAAAGCCTATGGAAGTCAGCTTGAAGAATCCCATTGAATTCCATAGGCTTTGGATCAGGCCCTTATTAACAATAAACGTGACTCAGATCCTCTTTGAATGGTCCCATGTTTAATCTGCCAATTGATTCCTTCTGTGGCTCCAAATCTACCTCATGCTTCAAAATAAGCGGTGCTGGTACCTGGTCCAGTCTAATATTACCTTTTTAATGTAAGCATCTTCTGTAGTTGCCACAAGGTTGCTATGAGATGGCCAGTAGGAGGGGAGGTGGTCTGTGAGACACTCTGCCATAAGCACCTTATGAAAATGTTTGAGAACACTGCAAGTAAGCTATACATTTAGGTCTGCTGTATATTTAAAAATAAGCAGCACTGTCATGTGCCTCTAAATATACTGCTGATTGTAAATGGGGGTGAGGGAGAGAGACAAAATCAAACACTTAAAAAAATTAGATAAATGTTGGCATTGTTACATTATTAAAAATTGTTAAAAATATAACTATATATTCATATAGCAATGGCAACTATAACAATAATATTTGTATGATTGTATAAGCAATTAATAAAATGCAGCCAAAACTGAAATATGCTGACATTGAGTAATATAATGACTGAAAGATAGCTAATGTAACGCCAATATTTAAAAAGGGCTCTAGAGGTGATTCCGGCAATTACAGACTGGTAAGTCTAACGTCAGTACCAGGCAAATTAGTTGAAACAATAGTAAAGAATAAAATTTTCAGACACATAGAAGAACATAACTTGTGGGCAAAAGTCAACATGGTTTCTGTAAAGGGAAATGATGTCTTACTAATCTATTAGAGTTCTTTGAAGGGGTCAACAAACGTGGACAACGGGGATCCAGTGGACATAGTGTACTTAGATTTCCAGAAAGCCTTTGACAAGGTCCCTCACCAAAGGCTCTTACATAAATTAAGTTGTCATGGGATAATAGGGAAGATCGTTTCATGGATTGAGAACTGGTTAAAAGACAGGGAACAAAGGGTAGGAATAAATGGTAAATTTTCAGAATGGAGAGGGGTAACTAGTGGTGTTCCCAAAGGGTCAGTCTTAGGACCAATCTTATTCAACTTATTCATAAATGATCTGGAGAAAGGGGTAAACAGTGAGGTGGCAAAGTTTGCAGATGATACTAAACTGCTCAAGATAGTTAAGACCAAAACAGACTGTGAAGAACTTCAAAAAGATCTCACAAAACTAAGTGATTGGGCAACAAAATGGCAAATGAAATTTAATGTGGATAAATGTAAAGTAATGCACATTGGAAAAAATAACCCCAACTATACATACAATATGATGGGTGCTAATTTAGCTACAACTAATCAGGAAAGAGATCTTGGAGTCATCGTGGATAGTCCTCTGAAGACGTCCACGCAGTGTGCACCGGCAGTCAAAAAAGCAAACAGGATGTTAGGAATCATTCAAAGAGAATAAGACAGAGAATATCTTATTGCCCTTATATTAATCCATGGTACACCCACATCTTGAATACTGCATACTGATGTGGTCTCCTGATCTCAAAAAAGTTATACTGGCATTAGAAAAAGTTCAGAAAAGGGCAACTAAAATGATTAAGGGTTTGGAAAGGGTCCCATATGAGGAGAGATTAAAGAGGCTAGGACTTTTCAGCTTGGAAAAGAGGAGACTAAGGGGGGATATGATAGAGATATATACAATCATGAGTGGTGTGGAGAAAGTGAATAAGGAAAAGTTATTTACTTGTTCCCATAATACAAGAACTAGGGGTCACCAAATGAAATTAATGGGCAGCAGGTTTAAAACAAATAAAAGGAAGTTCTTCCTACAGCACACAGTTAACCTGTGGAACGCCTTGTCTGAGGATGTTATGAAGGCTAGGACTGTAACAGGGTTTAAAAGAGAACTAGATAAATTCATAAATTCATTAATGGCTATTAGCCAGGATGGGTAAGGAATGGTGTCCCTAGCCTCTGTTTGTCAGAGGGTGGAGATGGATGGCAGGAGAGAGATCACTTGATCATTCATTACCTGTTAGGTTCACTCCCTCTCGGGCACCTGGCATTGGCCACTGTTGGTAGACAGGATACGCGGCTGGATGAACCTTTGGTCTGACCCAGTATGGCTGTTCTTATGTTCTTATAATTACAAATAATAAAATAAATGGTACAATCTACAAAGTGAAACTTCTTAACTAAAATCCTATATTATAGTATAACGTGGATTGGCTCTGGCTTTGTATTTATTATTCCTTTGCAATGATGTACTATTACATACAATTATATCTTCAATACGGGGAAAATACGGTCCCAGTCACTTTTGCACATGAGTAACAAATGGATCTACTCACCTTAGTAAAATTACTCGTGTGTAAACGTTTGTGGGATTAGGCCCTAAAGCTACACTTGGTAGTGATCCTAATTCTATAGCACATATAACAAAATATTGCGACCAATTCTTCTAACATTGAAGTCAATGGCAGAATGATTGGTCCCATTTGCTTTATGTTTATGGCCTTTTTGCTTTTTCTGAAAGTTGCTTTTGTTTCTTTCCTATAAGTGATAGTATATTTGATTAAATGATAAATGGAAGTTGCTTCCTGTATTCAAAGTATTCAAACACTCATATCCTGGAGTAAACAAACTCTAAGAATGAACATCCAGAATATGTTGGCTAATCATATAGCAGGGAACAGCAAGATATTGTATGTCTGTCATTATAATGAAATGTACCATCCGGGCTGTCAATCTTGCATTCTTATTGGTACTAAAAACCATGCTGGTTTTGGGTGGCCACTGCCTCTCTAAACTCCCTGATCTAAAGCCCATTAAAGTCAGTGGAGTACTAGAATGTAGTAACTCAAGCTAACTGTTGCAGTGAAGACAAGCCCTCTCTCTTCCCCTCCTCTATCTACACACACAGAGGCCCCAATTCAGGAAAACATCCCTAGTCAGAAAAGTCCTATGGGATTTAAGCATGTACTTTCCTGAATAGATTTAAGTGCATGCTCAAGTTCCGCTCTGAATTGGAGCCATTTTACAAATTAAGTGGGGTACTGAGTAACATAGTAGAGAAGGAAGTCAGAAGTTGAGGCTTCCATATTTTCTGTGGGCTAATGGACGGGGAATACCAAGGACCGTAACCAATCAAAGCTGAGGGATTGTCACAATTACTGTACATTCCTCTATTCTATTTGGCTACTGTCCTTCAGAGCACCGGCATTTTTTACTGTATAATTACTAAGAAATAACTGTACACGCTGATGGAAATCTGAGCCTCTCAGAATGCAGAGAAATGAATAACTGATGAGTGTACAGTTATGCACTGTAACTCTAGAGTCCTCTGTACTCTGGCTGATATAATATATAAAAACAATATATTCTTATTTCCAGACAGAAAACTATGATACATGCTGTTAACCTTAACTCCATCTTACAGTAAATTAAGGTTAAAAACAAATTACAGGGATATTGTAGGCATCCCAAAACCAAGCATTAGAAATCCAGACAATTCAGTTACTGAAAAGAAATCCAAGCATTTTAAGATAAGAAATACCTAATTAAAGTACCCAAACAACTTTACTCTGCCCTGCAGGAACTCCAGAGGATGACCATCTGATACACTAAATTGCCTAAATCAGAATCTGTGGTTCTAAATTAAATTAAATTGATTTTGAAAGGATTAGATTTTTAAAATATTTATTTTCATTCATAACAATTAGATACAATGATCATTAATAACTTAATTATAAATTAATTTATTCAAATGTAGCCTATGCACAAGATTTCTGTTAACTCTATGGAAAATTGAAGAGTCTACTTTATTCCAGTGTTACAATCATTCCAGACAAAGAAAAGACTGACAAAATGCCAAGTTCTTAAAAGGACCCAAATTTTAATTTATTTTAAACCATAAACAAATTAACAGATTTATTTGTAAATTCATCTTGTACTCAAGAATAAGTGCTGTAAATTTGGGAGGCTAGGTTGTATTTTTCATACACAACAAAGAGGTTGAATAGCTTTATGGCCAAATATAACTAGTCTTTACTATGGAGTCACTGTTGTCATCTCCATAGTATTTTACATACTAGTAATATATACAATAAAAATCTTCTCGCTTTGTCCATAAAAATATCACTGTTGTTCTGTACAAATTTTATTGTCATGTACATTTTAGTTTAGGTATACCTATTTTTAGGTGCAGTTAATAAAGCAAATTTTGACATCATGATGGCTATTTGATGCATAAAGCTTCACAAAAAGATCCCCTCAGCCTCAAGATCACATACTTATAGATGTGCATCTATGACCAGATTATCCATCTTGGGCCAAATTCTGTCGTCAGTCATATCAGCTGCAGCTCTGCTTGGTCCATAGTGTTCTTTTGGTAGATGTTATGTATTGTGCACATTATTGATCGGTTTTACTGAACTTTCAAAGGAAAACTTTATTAGCAGTCTGATCCAATGCCCCTGGGAGTCAATGGGAGTCTTTCCATTGACCTCAGTGAAGACAGAATCTGGCCAGAGGTCCAATTTTTTTTTCTGAGACAGGGATATATGTTATATATTACCAGAAAATGATAGAAGTGTAATATTAATATTACTAAAGGCAGTTCTACAGTAGAAAGTTTTGCTGGTTTAACTATACCAGTATGGTAAAAACAGCAAAATCCTGCTAATGCAGACACAGTTATATCTGTATAAAAGTGTCTGTACCACCATAGTTTATGTTATAAGCATTCTTATGCACATGTAAGCTGCGTCTATACTACAGCTTTAACTATATCAGTAAAAAAGTACATCCCTAACTGGCATAACTATGGTAGTAAAACTTTAAGTGTAGACCAGGCCTAACTGTAGAAGTTATAATGATATACTAAGTCTGTTAGCAAGAAATAAACAGGAAGAAAACCCAAACCCACCAAGAATTTGTAACAGATAGCTTTATTATTCTGTTTGATTCCTTTTCTGTGGACTGAGTAAGAAAGTCTGTCTATCAAAAGCTTGCTGAATTCATAATTTAGTCAAAATAAAAGGATCAACACGCCAATTTAATTTTTTTTATTGTTTCATGTGGAGTAAATCAAAATTATTTAGGAAATCTGATTACAAGCCCTGGTATTCATACAGTGATGTTAAGATGTGTATCTGAGTAGATCTTTTTATGGGTCAAGTTCTGTCTGGCCCTTCATGTAATTTGGGAATAGAAGCAATCTGAAAGGAAAGCCAGGACATAGTTAATATGTCCCAATCCCTGCAAATCTGTGGAACTGATACTCATAGTCCACCATAGAGAGCTGTTTCCAAATGCTACTTGGAGATCGGGGCCACATGTTTTAGTGCTGATCCACGAATCACTGTGGCCACTCTACAGCCTTACCTGTCCAGAATACTCTCGTTTTTTCCAGGAATAATTTGTGTGGACAGCTGGTTGGGGATCCCGAGCTGACGAGAATGTGGGTGCAAAATAAAACTTATCTGTATTGTGGTAGTACCAGGGAACCACACTCAGGGATTACGACGTGATTGTGCCAGGTACTGTATAAACACAATAAAAAGATACAGAAAATAAGCAATTTTGGGCAGTAATAGCAGCATTAATTTGTATCCATTTGTGTGGGAGGGAAGGGGAATCAAATAGAGGCAGAATGTGGCCTTGTGTGGTTTTACCATTCAACTGCTTAAGAGTGAAAGAGGAGAGACCAAAATTCACATTAATAGTTAAAGAAGAATAAATGTCTTCATATGCTAAAGTCTGTATGTGCTTGGTTATTTACTTAGCTGTGTGTAGCTGCTGAGCTGCCATTATTATCTAAGCACTAGTCATGGTAATGAATATTTGGTTGCTTACAGCGGCATTTATATTTCCATGGTCCCTAAAATGGAAACCAGACAGACCTTTACTTTACATATGTTGTATTTATATGCACACATTAAAAAAGGGTATCTGTCCATATGCTCTACGCCCCCCTGATGTAATTTGAAAGTACACAAAACCTCAAAAGAACACTCCAACTTAGCTAACATGAATCAATGACATTCAGTATGACCCACAGCCAGAAACCAAAGCAAATCAAAAGCTGAAACCACCCTTCTTCTCCAGCAGCTCACCACCCTCGCAATTCTCTATCATGTACAAAAGCCTGTAAAAAACCCTAAGATTTGCACTGTACCCTGATGGTCCTTAAATTCAGGCTATTTCTGACCATCAGGTGAATTCCAGAGTGGCAGACCCCCAAAGAGAGTGCTTTGTCAGCAGTCCCCCCTTTTTGTTTGTACCATCTGGGCTTCAGCTTGAAATACCTCTGATGATCCGAACCAGGGGAGCGAGGCTGTATTCTAATGTCTTTAGCCTGCATGACAGAAGTAAAACATCTCCACCTAGATTTCTCCTCCTGTTGTTGGCTTTATTGCTGCGAAGGGCTGGGTGCTTCCGGCAAGGTGCTGAGTACCTTCAGCTCCCAATGAAGTTAGTCGGAGCAGAACTCCTCAGTTCCTGTTGAGATCAAGCCCATTGGTGCTAGATTTCTGTGTAGACAAATGCCAGAGAGAAAGTCAATCAAACACTGTTTAAACTCCATGTAATGTAACAGTATGGCAACAGCAGCACAACGTGCTTTACATAATTTACAAAGTTATCAAGACATTATCAAAAAAGCTTCAGACAGACGAGGCGCTGTAGTAATCTGTAGAAAGACTCAGATTCATGTTAGTGATGCCTCAAAGCCGTTGGCCTAAAATAGAAAATGCCATACAGACCTCATAACTTAATCCTCCATATTCATTACAAAATCTGGCCCATATCTCTGTTTGCGTTACTCAGACAAATAACCCCTATAACTCAGTGGCTCTACTCACATAAGATGAGAAGGCTTTGACCCTAAAATTCCTGAGAAGTCTGCAATATCCATTTATATTTTAGTCCTCAAATCACTGAATCAAACAAGTCCTACAGTGTCACTATGTTCCAGTTTCACTAAAACAATTGCTAAATTATTTCCCCTCAGTCTTCATGTTGAATCACTACATAAGGTAAAAATTCCATGTACATGTTACACATATTGGATTAAATGGCCCTTCAGACAAGAATCAAGTTTTATTTAATAAATATTAAGGATTTGTCACTTACTTCACATGCATTTCAGTTATAGTCAAACAATAGAGCTGCCTGGCATGATGTTTCTGTTTTAATGAGTCCAAATCATCATTCTGCTACCATCTCAAAGCTCCCATATGTTTCAGCAATGAACAGAGTTAGAATCATCTAAATGTAGTAGTATTGTGCAAGAAGGAAGTTAATCAACATCTTCTTTCATGAGGCAAAAAATAATAAAAAATTGGTATAAATAACTTAGCTCTTCCTTGGATGACCTTAGCTTATTCAGGAACTCCTGGCCCCAACATATACCAACTATTTCATGTAAATGTAACCCAGTAGAAAAGGTCTATTAAAATGATTAAGGATTCATTGTATGCATTATCCCACAATTTCTGAAACATAGGAAAATCCCACTGACTTTCACAGTTGCTGTGCAAGTATAAAAGACAACCTTCAACCCTTAACTGACAGGAATTTAAATATATTAATTTATATTTTATTACATATCTAATACTGTAAATAAGTAACATAGGATAGTTAATATCAAGGCATTACATTAAAATGTAATGCAATGGTACTAATAAAAGTTTGTACTCTGAACAGTGTTTTAATCTGACATGTCATTTTCATTATGAGTAAGGTGCATAAACCAGGTTTATTGTTCTCAGCATGTGATACAAATTTTAGGGTCTGTATTTTAATGTTTTGACTCCATCTACTTACTCAGCTCAAACGTCTATTGAAGTTAGAGTTTTCTTGAATAAGAACTACATTAAACCCAAGTAAATGATCCAATCACTGAGCTATGGGATATTCTGATGTGGGTCTCCCTCAGTCTCTCCTGTTGAGGTGTTCCACTTACATTTAAATTCAATGAAATAATTCAATAATTAAATATTAATTGGGCTCATAAGCGCCAACTTCCCCGCTTTCTCCTGGGTGCTCAACCCACCCTCAGCCCCACCCCCACCCCACCCCTATAACTCAGTGGCCCCACCCCTGCTCTGCCCCCATTCCAACCCATTCCCCAAAGTCCCCACCCCAACTCCATCCATTCCCTGCCCCTATTCCAACCCCTTCCCCAAATCCCCGCTCCAGCCCTGCCTCTTCCCCTGAGCGTGCCGCATTCCCGCTCCTCCCCCCCCCCCGGAGCTTGCGCACGCTGCCAAACAGCTGTTTAGCAGCATCTGGGCAGAGGAGGAGGTGGGGTGGGGGGGAGCTTGGCTGCCGGTGGGTACAGACCACCCACTAATTTTTCCCTGTGGGTGCTCCAGCCCTGGAGTTGGCACCTATGATTGGGCTAGAGAGAGTGAGAATCACCCAGTGGTTAGAACACTCACCTGAAAGGTGGCAGATCCCTGTTCAAATCCCATCTCATCAGGCAGAGGGAAAACTTGAACCTCCTGTATTGTAAGTACCCCAACCAATGGGCTAAAGGTTATAAGTAGGTTTGATATTCCCCACCCTCCCCAATAATTTCAATGGATAATACTGATGTTTATTTTTAAGCATTTTAAAAAAGATGTTTAATCTATTTAAATTTTCACAGTTGCAGGAAATTATGGGGGGGATCAGACACTTATTTAATGACAGTAAACATTGAGATTCAGAAAGTTAACCATTTAAAACACAAAGTGTCAACCTCACATGCCAAAATATACAAAGCAGATAGCCTTCAATCAAACTCCTTTTTCTTACTCTGCTTATTGTAAATTTCAATTATCAATAGAAATATTTTGTCATCAGTTTGTGTGTGTACTGCGAAATTGACTTTACTGAGATTTGCCAATTTAAAAATCTAATTTTTCAAGCCTAGTTTGAAGGGAGGTCCCCCCTGGCTGTTTTGTGTGGTGTTAAGGAGACTCTGAGCACACCTACCAGACTGGGCTCTGCACACGAGTTAGGCAGAGGAGCCCCTATCTTCCCAGCTCGTGGATCACTTTGGGGCACAGACAGGAGCTATGAACCCGGACACCTAAAGGGAGGCAGCAGCGTGCATGCCTAGAGGCAGGAACATAAGTGCTTAGGGAACTTTTATTGCAAAAACTTAGGAGCCGAGTGACTTTAGGCACCTACAGGGTTGGGTGGTAGTTGAGCAGGAGTTTTGTGGACCACAGTGGCACCTAAAACAGGACTTAGGCTCCTAACTCACAGATTTAGGGACCTATGTCCCTTTTTGGATCCAGGCCTTAAGTCATTTTTCATGCTCTTAGGCCCACTGATGTCAATGGGACTGCTCACATGACTAAGGGCTCCTCACATAGTGGTTTCTCTGACTGAGCCCCAGTAGTGTAAAGAAAACTTTACAATGAATTGAGTTTTGCACAGCTCCAATTTAAATACACTTTTCACAGCATTATGAAAAAACAGGCTGCATATGTCAATAACTTGTACTGCTATTTCTTTGGCTCATCATCTTCACAATCCTTAACAATTTTTATTTACAGTATTTTAATAAAGGATTTAAGGGCCTGATTCAAATTCCATTGAAGTCAACGGAAAGACTTCCATTGAGTGCAGTGGGATTTGAATCAGGTCCTTAAGCACCCTTCAAAGTGTATTTATTGGTTCAGTAATATATTCCATTCTGGAATGACTTGATGCATTTCCAGTCTTGTGCTACCCGTCCTCTCTTCATAGCTCATGTTTCCCTCCCTGGGCTTCTCATCCAATCTCAGTCTCTGCCCCCCATTCCTCACCAGTCTCTTTGCCCAGCCAGTGCCAGTTCTCCCCTTGTTCCCTGGCTCATCGTTTGATCTATTCCACTTCCTCCACCCCACTGGTTCTCAGTCCTAGTCTCTCCCTTGGCTCCTCATCCAATTTGAGTCTCCCCATGACCTATCACCTTCCCAAACCATTTTCTTCCCAGACTCCTAGTCTCCTGGATGACCCAGTCCCAGTCATCCACCACCCCCGGCTTCCAGTCTCCTTGTCCAGCCAGCCCTAATCTCCCTCCAGCCTAACTCCCAGTTTCCATCCCCACCTCTGTCAGCCTCTCCTTTCTCAGGCTGCTTGTCCCAATCGATACCCTCATAGGTCCAGTTCTTGTCCCCTCTTCATTCAGATCAGGCAGGTTTCTTATCACTGCTGTTTGGCCCAGTAGTGGGGTTATTCAGAGCACAAGGAGGACAGTCTCCCTGTTCACGGGTAAGGTGCCCAGACCTAGCATGATCTGCAGTGTCCCAGGGCTGAAATGTCATGGAAAGTCCTAATCAGCCCCACGCTTGAGCATGCCCAGGATGGATGGAATCTTCATGGAATTTAGCTGCTCCAATCTAAGAAATCTTTACTAAACATGTGCCAGCGAGGGTTGCCAGGCGTCCAGTTGCCAGCTGACCAGGTTGCTAAAAGTCCAGTTGGCTGCAGTGGCCGGCTCCGTGCAGCTCCCGGAAGCTGCCAGCATGTTCCTCCAGCTCCTAGGTGCAGATGTGGCCAGGGGGGCTCTGTGCACTGCCTCTGCCTGTGGCGCAGACACCACCTCAAGCACTGGCTCCGCAGCGCCCTTTGGCTGGGAACGCCCACAGATTCCTCACAGGGAAACCCCCAGCCCTGAGCTCCCTCCTGCATCCAAACTCCCTCCCAGAGCCTGCACCTCCTCCCACACCCCAACCCCGTGCCCCAGCTCAGAACCCCTTCCCGCACCCAAACTCCTTCCCAGAGCCCACGCCCCCTCATACACTCCTTCCCACAGCCGAACCCCTCAGCCCCAGGGCAGAGCCCCCACCTGCACCCCAAACTCCTCATCCCCAGCCCCAGCCTGGAGCCCTCACCCTCTCACACTCCTGCCCCAGCCCAGTGAAAATGGAGTGAGTGAGGGCAGGGGAGAGCGCGTGACGGAGGGAGGGGGCGATGGAGTGAGCAGGGGTAGGGCCGTGGAGCAGGGGCAGAGGCTCATGGTGGGGCAGGGGATGGGGCAAGGGTGTTTGGTTTTTTGCAATCAGAAAGTTGGCAACCATAGTGCCAACTTGATTTTTCAGAGGCTTGTAACTTGGTCAAATTTGGGCAGATTTTCATGGGATGGCAAAAGGTACATCTCTGGCACAAAGCCTCCCCCCTGCCAAATTTCAAGACCCTGCTGCAAAACATGGGGACAGCTGAGCTTTTCAAAGAAAAGGTCTCAAGAATTTTTAACATGGGCAAAATAACGTAGAATCATAGAAATGCAGGTCTGGAACTGAGGTCATCTAGTCCAGTCCCCTGCACAGAGGCAGGACTAAGTATTATCTACACCATCCTTGACAGGTGTTTGTCTAACCTGTTCTTAAAAATCTCCAATGACAGAGATTCCACAACATTCCTGGATAATTTGTTCCAGTGCTTTACTACCCTTATAGTAAGGCAGTTTTTTCTAATGTCTCATCTAACTCTTGCTTGCTGCGATTTAAGTCCATTGCTACTTGTCCTGTCCTCAGTGATTAAGGAGAACAGTTTATCACCCTCCTCTTTATAAACTTTTATGTATTTCAGGACTGTTATCATGTCCCCTCTCAGTTGTCTCCAGACTAAACAAATCCAGTTTTTTCAACCTTTCCTTGTAGGTCGTGTTTTCTAGACCTTTAATCATTTCTGTTGCTTTGTCCATATCTTTCCTCAAGTTCCCCCCAGAACTGGACACTACTCTAGTACATAGTTTCCCCTAACTTTGTTCTCAGAAACAGCTGAGTTATTCTTGTTGAAATTTTCCAGAAATGATAAGCATGAGGCACACACCCAGCATGGAAAATTTCAACTCAAAAGTTTAGTAATGTTATAAGTAACTGATAGGGTCTTATAGTGGGAAGTACTGAGCAACTTTAATGATTGGCAGTCCTACCTGCCCTGTGTATAATAAGTATGATAAATACAAATGAAGTCATCATTTAAACTTCTCTTAAAGGATAGCATGAGCACACAATTTCTAGCAATATTTAATTAAGACACAATTCTCCATCCTTAAAGGCATTTCTTGGATTAAAGACAAAAAAATTATACTGATTTGGATATGAGTGGTTTCTTAATATACGAATGAGATTTGCTGTTTAACTACAATACTTCTTGCTCATTTATACAGGATTAAATTTTTTGCCAAATTTGGGACCAGGAAGAAATTTCCACCTCATTCCCATGGCTTGGATTGTGGTTGGTCCTTTCACTTCCTCGGGATCAACAAAGATGGGATCATCAGGTAGGCATACCTCACTCAGAAGTTTTCTTTCATTTGCTAGGTGCTGTACTAAAAGCAAATTGAAAATCTGTATTTTTGACCTAGTTTTCATCCTGCTCTAGAATATGCATTCAGTACTTCAGAGAACAGCATACCATTTCTAAATATCATCATTCCAGCCTCAATTAAAAAATTACTAATAATGCTATTAACTTTAGAGGAAAAAAATCTGCATTGTATCTTCAGGTCAGTTTTCTAAAAGCCTGATGTAATTCTATTATCTATTTTCAACTACAGTAACTCCTCACTTAATGTTGTAGTTATGTTCCTGAAAAATGCTACTTTAAGTGAAACGATGTTAAGCGAATCCAATTTCCCCATAAGAATTAATGTAAATAGTGGGGGTTAGGTTCCAGGGAATTTTTTTTTGCCAGACAAAAGACTATTTGTGTGTGTGTGTGTGTGTGTGTGTGTGTATACACATATTCATACACACACACATACATATATATATATACACAGTATAAGTTTTAAACAATTTAATACCATACACAGCAATGATGATTGTGAGGTTGGTTGAGGTGGTGGAGTCAGAGGTGGAAGAGGATGGGATATTTCCCAGGGAATGCCTTATTGCTAAATGATGAATTAACACTCGGCTGAGCCCTCAAAGGTTAACATGACCAAGCGGAAAAGATAGGACAAGAACACACCAAAAATTAAAAATAACTAACAAGTGGCGATATAAGAGAAATTCCTCATTAATCATAGAATCATAGAATCTCAGGGTTGGAAGGGACCTCAGGAGGTCATCTAGTCCAACCCCCTGCTCAAAGCAGGACCAAACCCAACTAAATCATCCCAGCCAGGGCTTTGTCAAGCCTGACCTTAAAAAGGACCTCTAAGGAAGGAGATTCCACTACCTCCCTAGGTAACCCATTCCAGTTCTTCACCACCCTACTAGTGAAAAAGTTTTTCCTAATATCCAACCTAAACCTCCCCCTCTGCAACTTGAGACCATTACTCCTTGTTCTGTCATCTTCTACCACTGAGAACAGTCTAGATCCATCCTCTTTGGAACCTCCTTTCAGGTAGTTGAAAGCAGCTTTCAAATCCCCCCTCATTCTTCTCTTCTGCAGACTAAACAATCCCAGTTCCCTCAGCCTCTCCTCATAAGTCATGTGCTCCAGCCCCCTAATCATTTTTGTTGCCCTCCGCTGGACTCTCTCCAATTTATCCACATCCTTCTTGTAGTGTGGGGCCCAAAACTGGACACAGTACTCCAAATGAGGCCTCACCAGTGCTGAGTAGAGGGGAATGATCACATCCCTCGATCTGCTGGAAATGCCCCTACTTATACAACCCAAAATGCCATTAGCCTTCTTGGCAACAAGGGCACACTGTTGACTCATATTCAGCTTTTCATCCACCATAACCCCTAGGTCCTTTTCTGCAGAACTGCTACCCAGCCATTCAGTCCCTAGTCTGTAGCAGTGCATGGGATTCTTCCGTCCTAAGTGCAGGACTCTGCACTTGTCCTTGTTGAACCTCATCATATTTCTTTTGGCCCAATCCTCTAATTTGTCTAGGTCCCTCTGTATCCTATCCCTACCCTCCAGCGTATCAACCACTCCTCCCAGTTTAGTGTCATCTGCAAACTTGCTAAGGGTGCAGTCCACACCATCCTCCAGATCGTTAATGAAGATATTGAACCAAACCGGCCCCAGCACCGACCCTTGGGGCACTCCACTTGATACCGGCTGCCAACTAGACATGGAACCATTGATCACTACCCGTTGAGCCCGACCGTCTAGCCAGTTTTCTATCCACCTTACCGTCCATTCATCCAGCCCATACTTCTTTAACTTGCTGGCAAGAATACTGTGGGAGACTGTATCAAAAGCTTTGCTAAAGTCCAGAAATAGTACATCCACTGCTTTCCCCACATCCACAGAGCCGGTTATCTCGTCATAGAAGGCAATTAGGTTAGTCAGGCATGACTTGCCCTTGGTGAATCCATGCTGACTGTTCCTGATCACTTTCCCCTCCTTTAATATCTTGTCCACTAACATATACTTATTCGGACAATAAATAAATAAATTGTTCTTGCACAGAGAACCCCAAACGTATTTCACAGTCCAAGTAAATTTGGAGCAGTTGCGAATAAAATGACTTCTGAAAGTGTAGAAAAAACTGTGAGTTTATAAAAATTATCAAAGATCCCAGCTAATCATATCAGCATAGCATATAATCATAATACTTGGCATATATATAGCCCCTCAATATGAGGATCTTAAAATGCTTTACAAATATTAATTAAGCCACTGTAAACAACTATAGGAGATAGGTAAATATCTCCATTTTACTGTTTGGAAAACAGGTGCAGAAAGATTAAACGCCTTACCCAAAGTTATACAGGAGTTCTGTGGCAAAGTGGGCACAGGTCTCCTGACGTATTTTAACCACAAGACCCTCTGGATGTATTGAGGTATAAATGGAGAGAAGAGAGATGCCATTTGTACCTTGGGAGTACGACTAAAAACTCAGACTTTCAACACTTGTGGAAGAGCAACTATCTCAGAAGTACAGGCAAGACAAACCCTAATTAACCTGTGAGGACTTACAAACATATTTTTCTGTTAAATTATTTTTATATGAAATTAACAGCAAATAGGTTTCAAGAAGATTGAAAAATTAGCTTCACCTGCTACTGATTTTCTTCCTAGTTGCAAAGTCTATTGTTTGATATGGCAAGAAATAAGCTGTTAACCATAATGCATATTAATGCATGACTAGAAGGGGACATATTTAATCATCAAAAGGGCATTGATCAGTAGTTGTTCATCTGAAAATAATTCCATTCCTGTACTTGTGCAATTTTACATGTCATGATGCACTTAATATGAGCTCTGTAAATGTAGTCCTCATTATCTAAATCCACATTCTTATGACTAAATTTTCTGCACACCTCCAGAAATTCATCCACAGTATTTGATAGCACACCCATATTTCACATGACAGTTAACTGTGTGCAGAGATACTCAGGCATGTTTTTAAACACTTGCTGAAATGTTGACATTTATCAACATATTGGGCAATTTTGATGATATCCCTAAATGAGGACCTCAGCTGTATCTTGCTATTGGCTAATTTGCATTCTATGCCAGTTAAGAACATGAACCCTTTTCAGGAAAACTTTCTGGGCCAGAAGTTATCTCTTGGGAAAAATAATTCTTGTCCTTAAACAAGCGTGGCATATGCATTGAGATCTGCTGATAAAAATCGCTATATAAGAGCTAGGAATTATTACTGTTATTGAAGTGGGGGTTGGGAAGGAATGCACTTAGAGCTTTTCTCCTGTATGCTCCCCAGGCAAGGGTCTGGGATAAATCCATCCATCCCCCTGCACTCGAGGCAGGTCCTAGACAACTACTCCTATGCACAATCCACCCCAGAGGGGACAGGAAAGAGAACCAAGTCTCTTTCCCTAGCTCATTTTCACATTGATCAATGTAGCTGACCAGCCACTCAGAGAGGAACAAGCTGCACCATTAATGGAGGTTCCCCCTCCCCCCCCCAAATCATTTTCACTTTGCTATTTACATGTTTTATTTTTCAGGATAATGTTAAGTGTGTTATTACCAACTGCTAATAGAATATTTGGTAAAGATCTTAAAGTTGCAGTTTCTTCCAAATGATGTTGTAAATCACATTTAATAGGAAAATATACATAATTTATAATGAATATATAGATTGTGTGTGTATATATGTGGGTGTTTACTTAATATTCAGTGTGTCGTCATAGAATACATATATAATTGTTATATTTTGTTTTCAAAATAATTTGTGATTTCTTTATATTTTGAGATTCCTGAAGAATCTAAAAACAGTTTTTATTCTCCTTTGCCATTTTTTTTCCTCTGTTTGCTTCATTGACCAAAGAATCTGGTCTTGTTCTCAAATAATGCCAATTCCTTAAATAGTACAGTGCTGTGATGTATTTTCGAATGTTTCAAGAGCAGAAAAATATAAAGAGCCCCCATAGTGCTATGTGATCCATAGTTTTTATCTATCAACAGGGGAAATATTAGTTTTCAAAGGAATAGATTATGAGTGCACAAGAAAACCTTAAAACTTTGTTTGAATTTTGATTCTGTAGGCCAAGCCACAGCACAATCTCAGAAAAATTTTACAATGTTTATGGAATTTGCTTCCCTTAATTTTTTCTTGGCTTTTTTTTTTTTGTATAGCTTTCCTGAATCTTGAGTTGTTTTTCTCACTCAGATATTAGGTTTGCCTTTCTCTTCCTAATACTCAGATTCTGTCTTCCTGTGGTAATTATTATTTTTGCCACTGTTTCCTGATGCTATTTCAGCCTAACAGCACATACCTAGTCAGACAGACATTCTTCTTGCATCCCATTCAGTTTCTATCTGCCTCCTGTTTGTCTGTTCTAGCATTCTGATGTCATAACAATCTAGAACAGACAGTCAGAGACTGAAAGAGCAGAGCAGGACAAAAATAAATGCAATAGAAAGTGAATTGTATAGAAACAGAGAAAACAAAAAATACTTGCTCCTAGCTGCGTAAAAATAATTTGGTACCTATTTATCAAGCTAAATTGTTTTCTTATTTCAAAACAGAAAAGAATTACAGAGCTCATTTACACATGGTTGACTCTTGCTTGAGCAATTTTTCTAATGTATTATGCACAAACATGATTTTCTTTCTGTTGTTCTTCTACCTTATGTTTTCAGAAAACAAAACAGCTATTTTGGACAGTACAAGGACAAAACCATTTTTCCATTCATGCTTAATTTCCTCTACATCCCATTTACATTTTCCCAGGGCACAGATGGTAGTGCATTCTTGGAACACATTCCATCTTGTGTTTTTGGAAGATTCCCCTATTCAAGATTACAGTGCTCTGAGGCATCTACTAGTTTTTATTGTTCTTTCCCTCCCCTAAATAGTGTGGTTATTGGGTTGGGTTGGGAAATTGAGATAATCTTCTTAGCATATGCAAATCCAGAGCATGCCCATGACACATTAATACCCAAATGCACAAATTAAAAATAAAAGGATATAAGCGTAACTTCTAAAAATTATTAGGGAACAAAACCTCCAGCGAGCCTTAACCTGTTTACTAACAGTGCACTTAATGTATTTAGTTCACAAATGTGCTCACTGCAATTGAATGTGGTGGGTCTTTGTCAGGCTGCCTGAAGGAAAAAGGGTCATTGCTCTGTAAGGGGCCTCTCTGCAATTAGGTTACAGTGGGCGTAGGGTAGGAGAACTTACCTGAATAGATCAAGGAAGGAACAGGAAGTGGCCAGGCAGGGTGGGGGACACTACTCCTCTAGATGCCCATGGAAGGAAGGTATTTCCATCTCTAGCAGTTCTGAAGAAGTCCTGCGTCTCAGCAATCATGGGGTAGCAACATGCACTCTCCGACCTGGGATCAGAGGAGGATTTTGTTTTCCCAGTGATCTGCTATCCGCACTGTGCTAGTTGCCTTTTTCTTTAGGGGTTAGGAAGGAATTTTTCCCTTCCCTTCAGATTGGCAAAAGTGGGGTGGGTTTTTTTCCCCTTCTCCACAACAAGTCAGGGACCCGGTGGGGTAGGGAAAGAAATTGGGTCAAGTGGTTGCAACGTAGTAGTTAGCAGGTGTCCAGTGCCATACTCATTCCAGAGAGGTTATATGGTTCTCTGATAAACAGCATTTGAGGGGGATTTAGGGCATCCCCTAAGGAATTGGAGGAAGAGGTTTGGGGCTCCTAACCCCTGGTACAGTGGGGACATAACTTACCCCCTTTTTTCAGCCCCCTTAACCCTCATATAAGGGCAGGGTGGCAGGGCCCCAGCCTGTTTCCCAGGTTAGGAAAGGCTGACACCAACCTAAATAGCTGGGAAAAAAATGATGACCTGCACTGTTGAATTTATTATAGGGTATTCCCAGTAAGTGAATAATGTTGTGGCCTAATTATACCATCCGTGCTTCTTGTCTTTTTTATGGTGTGGCCAGGACAAGGTACACACAAATGGGATGTTTATGTGCCTAATCACGATATTTCTATTCTCTTGCAGTAGTATGGAGGCATGATAGCCACTATGTAGTTAAGGCTGAAAAAGCCATTCTATTCTAAAACTTGGTTGACGCTTGTTGTCACTTTCACAAAAATTCCTGGTGAGCTGAAATTTCTTGTGCTTAGTCTTATCCCAGTGATTCATTTTTTGGTAAAATTAAAAAGTCAGTCCAGCACTTTCCAAATTATAAAATGGTGAGGAAAAAACTTCATTTCCCTGCTTTTTGCTCCAGTTTGCAACCTTTTGTTGTGTTGCATAGCCCAAAAACTATTTGGTTTCCAGATATACCATATGCTTGTTCCTCAATGAGGACAAGTACTTTTGATATGTTTCAAGAAATTTGGTTCGTAAGTTTTTCACATGGAGATGAGACAGAACTAAGTTTGAAGGTAGAATAGTCTTGACAAAATGTACCTCTTTCTGGGTACATATTCCCTCTCTCTGGTTACAAACAAAACAAGGCCCAGTGTTTGCAGAAGTAGCTAATTAGGTCTTTGGAACAAGACACATTTAAATTCCCAGGTGCCATTCATACACCAGTGAAGGCAGTGCACACTGAAGAAGTGGAAAAAGACTTGATACCCAAACCATCACGTCAGCAGTAGGAAAGTAACCTGCACTTTCTATCTAATGTCATGCATATGATAGAAGCAGATACAGATCTGATTGGAAGAAGGTGCTAAAGGGGAAAAGGAAGAAAAACAAACAGAAAATATACTTTTCTGCTTTTTCAGATGCTGAGGCAGGTTCTTCAAGATGTTTGAAACAGCAATGTGTCAAAGGGCTCTACAATAGCCTAAATCTTTTAGGGAGTGACTAATGCTTAAGTTTTTCTATACTATTGCTAGATGCGCAGTGATGTATAAAATCAGACTGCTGTATATGTATAATAGCAGAGAACAGAGAGCTATTCTGTTGGTAAACACTTTAGTGAAAACTTCATGTTGTGCTAAGGAGGAAGGTAAGAGGCACACAGTTCCAGTTTTTACTTTCTGGGCGAAATAAATTACTGTATCCCTGTTAAAAGTAAGTGGTAGAGCTTTTTTGTTTGTTTGTAGTTGTGTATTTTCTGTAAACAGAACAATGGGATTAGAACATTTCTTACAGAAATGGATGGAGTAGCCATTAGAACCTGCAACTTTATCAGATTGGTGCTATTTAATAGCTTCTTGGATTGCATTCAAAATTATGGCATTCTGAAAAGTGTATGGTATATTTTCTGTTAATGTGGGGAATTTTAACTCCTGTAAGAACCCCTTGGTGTCAGTAGGACTCTGCTTCTCTTCAGGAACATTCAGCTTCTTATAGAAATTCAGGCTAATTTTATTAGTAAATTGGTAACTAGTTTTACCTAACATCCTACCTTGACTGTTGCTATAATACTTTTGATGTTGAGCTGTATATGAATTGCTAGCTAATTTGCCAAATTTGTTGCTAAGCTTGAAGGACAGCTGTTTCTTATAAGATATCATTTTGCTTTTTCAGATAAAAGAAGGTCCACTTCATTTTTTAATATGGGTTACCTGTTCAAGAGTTTAAGGTGAGAATATTAAATGTTGATTTCCTACAGCTCTTTTAATGGTTTTTCTACTTTGTCTTTAGGGAATATGTCTTGATTTGAGAGGCATGGGCTATTATAATCCTAAGCAGGTAAGTGTCATATGGTGACTTAAGGGATGTGGGAAAGCCTCATTAATTTAAAATATTAAGCTCAGTTTGAAAGGCCTTATTTTTAAAATTAGCCCTTAAGTCTCTGATTTAAATAAATCAAGCATATGCAAATAGTATAAATGAGTTGGTACTCATGTCAGAAGATATATTTACCTTGATCTTGGTTCGTTAGCTTTTGAGAGATATTTGGGACAAGTATAAACAAATAACTCTCACAGACCTCCATTTTACCAGAGGAGTAAACAATTCCAAGCTAAAACTGAATTACTTTCTCGCGTTATCAATTTGACAAGAGTTGCCTTAAGGCGCCACCTTTTCCTACCTCCCACCCCTTCTGCTTTGCTCATTAAGTCAGTAACTATGTATTTGTCAAGCTGACGCTCTCACTGAAGCTGTCTCATTTGTCTCTTTTCTTTAGGACATGTTAGACTTATTCTACAGTGCTAAAACAGAGATCTTTGCAAAATACCTACACAAAGTTACTTGTCATGTAGCAATTGAAAGGTGCAATGGGAAGAGTATATTGCATTACTACTTTTAATCAGATAAAGGTGTAATGATGATTGAGAGAATACACGGCAGAAGTCAGTCACATTGCTTAATGCACTACTGGAAAGCACTCATGAAACTATTGGAGTAAGGGCATTACAAGTATCTATACAAAACAGAAGTAAAACAGAATCACTATAGGGGCAAGAATGATGATTTTCACAACTAAACAAGATGGTCACTTATATATTATAATTAGAATGATCTTTGCTAATAAAGCTAATGTATAAAAATAGTGATATACTACTGTACATCACTGGCTTTCCAAAGCAGAGTAATTAATTTTCAATGCAAAGTAGTGAACCACCTTACAACAATTATGAAAAAGAAAATTAAAGGAGAATTCTTATATAAAATAATTCTTTTCCCCCTCCTGCAGCTTTTGCTGACAAGCACTTTGTGAATGAATTTTTTAAATGCAGCACTAGAGAGACTTTTCAGGTTAAGACAGCTTTATTACCTATGGAAATGGGAAGTACTGATTGGCTAATGCAGGGGTTGGCAACCTTTCAGAAGTGGTGTGCCGAGTCTTCATTTATTCACTCTAATTTTGTGTGCCAGAAATAAATTTTAACATTTTTAGACGGTCTCTTTCTATAAGTCTATAATATATAACTAAGCTATTGTTGTATTTAAAATAAATAAGATTTTTAAAATGTTTAAGAAGCTTAATTTAAAATTAAATTAAAATGCAGAGCCCCCCCAGACCAGTGATCAGGACCCGGGCAGTGTAAGTGCCACTAAAAATCAGCTCGCATGCCATAGGTTGCCTACCCCTGGGCTAATGAGTTGATAGTATAAACATTAGGCTTTTTGTTTGGCATCTATATATGCTGAAACATACAGAGGGTATTTTCTGATAAGTAAACTGGAAAGAGATTTTTCTAGTCATTTTGCTCTCAGTTCACAATTTTGTGTCTCTTTTGAATATACCCAGGGTGGCTCTGCTGTGGGAAATTTACAGAAGATAGCACAGTGCTGATGATGCAGAGATGAGAAGTTTTTGGTTTGGAAATATAGAGAGTAAAGCCAAAAACTTGAGTGCCTAAAAAATTAGACATGTAAATCTATATTTGATCACCTGAATAAATGTCCCAATTCTCAAGGGTGCTGAAGACCCATGGCTTCCACAAAAATCAGTGAGGGCTGTAGTTACTCAGCAAAACTGAAAATTAGAACACTTATTTAGGTGCCTGTGGGCCTCATCTTGTTTACACTTACATCTTTGAGGATCTTTGTGCTTTAAAGGAGTCCCATTGAAATTAGGGGACTTGTTACATGAATAATTGCTCATGGGCAGAAGTGTTTGCAGGATCAGGGACTAAATAGAAATTTAGGTGCCTAACTAGGTAGCAAAGCTTGACAATTTTGGCATTTTTGCATTAGACTGTGAATATTCTAGGTGAGATATTTAGGTAGTAATGAGGTGGGAAAACCATTTTTATTACTACTATATGTAATAAAATGTAAAAGTGGTTTTTTTTATTTGGTCAATAATAAAAATAAAACCTGGAATTTTATTTTGCAATCTTTTTATAATGAAAAAGTCATAAACCATCACAGAACAGGTTAATCAATTATCAGGACAGGAGAGTTTTGGGCACTAATATATATTTTTACAAGATAGGGTGGTGGTGGAACATAGATAGATAAATAAAGAATACTGAACAAAAATAGACTGTACTGCACTGAGGGATAGTGAGATTTACAGTATCAGAGGGGTAGCCGTGTTAGTCTGGTTCTGTAGAAGCAGCAAAGAATCCTGTGGCACCTTATAGACTAACAGACGTTTTGCAGCATGAACTTTCGTGGGTGAATACCCACTTCTTCGGATGCAAGACTTCTTGCATCCGAAGAAGTGGGTATTCACCCACGAAAGCTCATGCTGCAAAACGTCTGTTAGTCTATAAGGTGCCACAGGATTCCTTGAGATTTACAGTTTCAAATTGCAGTATGAGGAGTTTTAAGTGGAAAAGCTACTGGTCAGGGCTGGTGGTAGGAAGTGGAAGAGGCAGGCTAGTGCATGTAGATTTGTGCAGCCTGTCAGGGCCCCTAATATCAGAGTTTGGGATAATAGTAAAGTAAATAATAAATAAGCAAGTTCCACTATATAAACACCTTCCATATAGTCTCAAAATGGCTGACTTGCAGGGGTGATATAGTTGTTGTCAAATGAATATATCTGATAGTACAGGTAAAAGTTGGTAACTCTCTTTTAGGTGTGATATCCACCTGGTGGTGGGAGTCAAAGCTCTCTCTCCCCCTCCCCACCCCCCAACTTCCTTCTGGCATGTTGCCCCGTTTTCTTATGAATGATCTCATTACAAGAGAAATAACCAGATGTCTCAGCAGGATTGTTTTCATAATGCTACCACAGTCTATGCTTACCCAGGGTCATCATGCTTTCCTTTACATTATAGTATTTGTTTTTCCTTCTTTTGGACTTCAGCTGTACTCTGTATCCTTCTGTATTAGATTTTTATTTAAAAAACAAAGGCTATTGCAAATCATTGAGGGAGGAGAGGCTGCTTTCCTCAGATCCCCCTGTCTGCAGGGCTAGGTGAGAAGCCCCGGATATGATGGGGACAGATTGCGTGGGGCACATGGGGCTGCTGGAAGGGTCACAGACTGGGGTACAGAAGGGCTAGTGTGGGGGGGCAGACTGTAGAGGGGCACAGGAACTAGTGGGGTAACAGCATTGAGCCAGAGGCTGAATGGGAATGAGGGGTGCAGGGACAGATGGGGAAGGGAGGTGGCTGAGTGGGGGTGCAGGGCCACGTGGGGAGAGAGAGGGTGCATGGACACACAGGGACGGGGCAGATGTGCCTGACTGAATGGGAGAAGCTAGGGGTCAGCCAGGGTCTCCATGGGAGAGGCTCTCAAACTCCCTAAAAATCTCCATGCCTTCCCCTCCTCCCTCCCCCCCCAAAAGCCCATTCCATACTTTGGCCACTCACACCCAACCACCCTCCAGGTTCACTCCCAGGTTTCTGCCTGTAACGATGCAGTTCTGGCGGGACCCAACTGAGAGTGCCAATTCAGGACAAATTGCTTAAACAGGGCAGTTACAGCCCAAGGCTGGGGTTTTTCCACTTCTAAGGCAAACCAAACCAGCCAGACAAAGAGGACTTTGGTCTCACCCCACTGGCTAGCAACAAGTCACACAAGCAATTCCCTTAGACACTCCAGTTTCCCAGTATCACCACCAGTGCCACTCGTCCTGGGAATGAACGGTTATGAAAACCAACACCCCAATAAAAGAAAAAGGTTCTCTCGATCCCAAAGAATCAAGCCCCAGACCCAGGTCAATATACAAATCAGATCTTACCCACAAATCATGCTGTTGCCAATCCTTTAGAATCTAAAATCTAAAGATTTATTCATAAAAGGAAAAAGATATAGATGAGAGCTAGAATTGGTTAAATGGAATCAATTACATACAGTAATGGCAAAGTTCTTGGTTCAGGCTTGTAGCAGTGATGGAGTAAACTGAAGGTTCAAATCAAGTCTCTGGAGTACATCCCCCGCTGGGATGGGTCATTCAGTCCTTTGTTCAGAGCTTCAGTTTGTAGCAAAGTCCCTCCAGAGGTAAGAAGCAGGACTGAAGACAAGATGGAGATGCGGCATCAGCCTTTTGTAGTCTTTTCCAGGTGTAAGAACACCTCTTTGTTCTTACTGTGGAAAATTACAGCAAAATGGAGTCTGGAGTCACATGGGCAAGTCCCTGCATACTTTGCTGAGTTACAAAGCGTATCTGCCTTCTCTCAATAGGTCAATTGTATAGCTGATGGTCCTTAATGGGCCATCAAGCAGGCTAGGCAGAGCCAACACCAACTTGTCTGGGATGTCACCCAGAAGCACAGCATAAGTTTGAAGTACAGACAGTATAGAGCCAATATTCGTAACTTCAACTACAAAATGATACATACATATAGACAGCATAATCATAACCAGCAACCCATTACCTGGTCTTAGACACCCCATGTGACCCCATTTACATAAGATTTGGTGCCACTACAGGACCTTGGTTGCAACCATGTTCTATATGGTCCCAGATTATATCAATAACGTCACACTGCCCAGCAATTACTTCTGTCTCCTTCAGCTCCTCCATTAGCCCTGATTCTCCCAAGCCTTTGCACTGCTTCTCAGGGGTGTGGGAAATAAGTTCCTGTACTGTAGTTTAAATGAATTATTACTCCAAGTTCTGTATTAATATGCCTACTAAGGAATCTATGCATCAAAAAATATTTCCTGAATCTTTTTTTGTGTCAGTATTGTTACAGACATACCTGCTGATAGGTATTTTTAAATAAATTAACAAAACAATTGAAACTGGCATAATTATACAGTGTTATTTTGACAAATAATATTTACAGAATTTTAAAATATTGTACGCTGAATTTAATTTTTTGGCGCAGAATTCCCTTAGGAATAAGATGTGTGGCTAAGTACCTCATCTTGCGGCCTAAAATATCTGAGGAAATATATATTTGTCACGTGAGAAAAGACTTCAACTCTGCATTTCCTTCTCTCTGTGTCTCCTCTTCCTCCACGCCAGTTGTAATGTTTGGGCCTTCAGCCAAGTTCCCAAAGTGTTGCCTGAACTTTTGGCCTGATACTCAAACAGTGCATATGTTTCACCTCTCAGAGCTCTGAGGGGGCAGCATTACTGAAGATAAATCACCATTTTAAAAAACCCAAGTTGTAGCTCTTGAGAGAAGTAGGAGCCTATATTTAAAACACGGAAGGCTGTATCAGTATTGTTATGAAAGGGCATGGCAGAGCGATACTAGGAGTGAAAATCCTTTCCAGGGTACTCTCAAACCAGAAAACAGTTCAAACTTTAAGAATGGAATTAATTGTCCACAAAAGGGGCATAATGGCCTTGAAAGAAGACTGGGATGGGTACATATAAGAAAAACATTAAAAAGGCTGGAGGAATGAACACCCACTGGGAGTCAGGAAGTCCTAAATTCTAATTCCAGCCTTGCCACTAATTAGTCTTTGGGCAATTTTTTCCACTTCTCTTGGTTAGGTTCCTCATCTGTTTTTTGTAAAGTGTGGGTGAGGCAATAATATTACTAATTTACCTATCTCACAGGAATGTTTTAAGGATTAATTAGCTATTTGTGTACAGTGCTTTCAACATGTAAGACACTAAATGCCTCATTCTGAGGCTGATTTATACCATCTTGGTAGTGCTAAGGGCCCTTTAACACTGCCAGAGGAGTGTGAAGTGGCATTAGTGTAAATACGAATCTGGCCCTAAATATGCTAGGTATTCCTCTTGTTGGTATAGGCACAGCAGCTCAAGTGCCAGAAACACAAATCCCAAACGTTAACAGTTATTTTAAATTACATATTGCTAATAGAACAGGAGTACTTGTGGCACCTTAGAGACTAACAAATTTATTTCAGCATGAGCTTTCGTGAGCTACAGCTTACTTCAGCTCATGCTGAAATAAATTTGTTAGTCTCTAAGGTGCCACAAGTACTCTTGTTCTTTTTGCGGATACAGACTAACACGGCTGCTACTCTGAAATCTGTCATATTGCTAATAGAAAATCTATTCTTTAATGAGAGTATGGAATCAGCAGACAATATATGCATATTCCATGTTGAGCCATTATGCTATGCTTCAGCACATCCAAGGTGTACATACACTGGCTGTTTAATGTACACCCTGTGGCGTGTTATTGCTTACCTAAGGCCTAATACTGCATGACCTTGTTGTTTCTGTTAATTATGTTTTCTCTTCTAGGAAAGTAAGTTTACTCATTCTGTATTGTGCCAAACCACATAATCTGAAAAGGACTATTGTGGCTCCAGTTGGAAAGACCTCACTTGGCTTCAGCCATCACTGGGAAAGCGCTATAGTCTTTTATTATTTTAACTGGCCAAATGCCCTTTTTCCCCACATTAGCAGCCTCCCTATGGTGCTTGTAACCTTGATATTATTTTCACTTTTATGCTAAATTTCACCAGATGAAAGACATAAACCCTCAAATTTCAAAAGAAAAAAATAGCATGTTTTGTTAACTCCATATTTCAGAAACAAAGCCTGTGAAAATTATAACCTATGTCTGCTGGCTGCAATTGTGTTCAGTAAAGCCATCTTGCCAGCTGTTCTCATTGGCAAAAGGAAACATAATATTTTGGTATCTTTAATTTGTCCATTCCAGAGGAGAGTTTTGCTTGTGTCATCATTTAAACCATACATGCTAACATCAGTCTGGCAAACATAACACTTTATACAGACTCAGTTTTGGACAGTAGCACTATGATGTTGCAATAAAGCAGTTTTAGAATATTAAATCCAACTTAAATTGTTTTCCTGAGTGTGGATTACTGCAGGTGTTCTGCATGGCTCTGCTGAAAAATTGTTTTGTATTTGTTCTAATTAAAATCCTAAAGTAGATGTAAAAACAAACATGAATGTCTTAGGGCCTGATCCTGCCTTCGTGGGAGTTGAGGGTGCTCATCATCTGTAAGGACTGAGCCTTTAGTGACATGCCTTTTGGTGTGATCTCGAATGACATTCAGTGCCCATAGCTCCATCTGAGGTGACCAACAAACAGCAACTCTTATTTTCAGGCCTTAGAGAGAAAAAACTATGGTGTTGTGGCTTGTGCATAAAACTCAGGGGCATGAAACCTGGAGTTCCATGAGCTGTCAGGCCATATTTTTAAAAAAAATCACACAGCAAATAAGAAAAGAACCATTTAAGTGTATTTATTCGGCACTGCGGTGGAACCCCCAAGGCAGCGAAAGAAAGGGCCCCCAGAGAAACTGGCGACGACGACCTTCAGGTGATAGCAAAAAAAAAATATACCTGGAACCAGCTAGAGCGAATGGCCCAGGATAGAAGACTCTGGAGATCTGTGGTTGGCGGCCCATACCCCGGTTGGGGTGACGGGCATGAATGATGAATGATTCTTAAGGCAAGATGACAGGATTTACAATATGCATATGCCCTTCTGTTGCCTGATTGGTTGAGCTGTTATTGATTATTCTGACTGTACTGATTATTTTAAAGAATCCTTATTGAGGTTGCAGGAATAAACCATCCCGCTGTGTAGAAAGAATAATAAATATGGTAGGCAACCAGCTTGGCTTAACAGTGAAATCCTTGATGATCTTAAACACAAAAAAGACGCTTACAAGAAGTGGAAGATTGGACAAGTGACCAGGGAGGAGTATAAAAATATTGCTCAGGCATGCAGGAGTGAAATCAGGAAGGCCAAATCACACTTGGAGTTGCAGCTAGCAAGGGATGTTAAGAGTAACAAGAAGGGTTTCTTCAGGTATGTTAGCAACAAGAAGAAAGTCAAGGAAAGTGTGGGCCCCTTACTGAATGAGGGAGGCAACCTAGTGACAGAGGATGTGGAAAAAGCTAATGTACTCAATGCTTTTTTTTGCCTCTGTCTTCCTGAACAAGGTCAGCTCCCAAACTACTGCACTGGGCAGCACAGCATGGGGAGGAGGTGACCAACCCTTTGTGGAGAAAAGTGGTTCAGGACTATTTAGGAAAGCTGGATGAGCACAAGTCCATGGGGCTGGATGCACTGAATCCGAAGGTGCTAAAGGAGTTGGCGGATGTGACTGCAGAGCCATTGGCCATTATCTTTGAAAACTCATGGCGATCTGGGGAAGTCCCGGATGACTGGAAAAAGGGTAATGTAGTGCCCATCTTTAAAAAAGGGAAGGAGGAGGATTCGGGGAACTGCAGGCCAGTCAGCCTCACCCCAGTCCCTGGAAAAATCATGGAGCCAGGGCCTCAAGGAATCAAATTTGAAGCACTTAGAGGAGAGGAAAGTGATCAGGAACAGTCAGCATGGATTCACCAAGAGCAAGCCATGCCTGACTAACGTAATTACCTTCTATGATGAGATAACTGGCTCTGTGGATGAGGGGAAAGCAGTGGACGTGTTATTCCTTGACTTTAGCAAAACTTTTGATACGGTCTCCCACAGTATTCTTGCCGGCAAGTTAAAGAAGTATGGGCTGGATGAATAGACTACAAGGTGGAGAGAAAGCTGGCTAGATCATCGGGCTAAACAGGTAGTGATCAATGGCTCCATGTCTAGTTGGCAGCCAGTATCAAGCTGAGTGCTCCAAGGGTCGGTCCCGGGGCTGGTTTTGTTCAATAGCTTCATTAATGATCTGGAGGATGGCGTGGACTGCACCATCAGCAAGTTTGCAGATGACACTAAACTGGGAGGAGTGGTAAATATGCTGGAGGGTAGGGATAGCATACAAAGGGACCTAGACAAATTAGAGGATTGGGCCAAAAGAAATCTGATGAGGTTCAACAAGGATAAGTGCAGAGTCCTGCACTTAGGACGGAAGAATCCCATGCACCGCTACAGACTAGGGACCGAAAAGCTAGGCAGCAGTTCTGCAGAAAAGGACCTAGGGGTTACAGTGGACAAGAAGCTGGATATGAGTCGACAGTGTGCCCTTGTTGCCAAGAAGGCTAATGGCATTTTGGGCTGTATAAGTAGGGGCATTGCCAGCAGATCGAGGGACATGATCATTCCCTTCTATTTGACATTGGTGAGGCCTCATCTGGAGTATTGTGTCCAGTTTTGGACACCACACACAAGAAGGATGTGGAAAAATTGGAAAGAGTCCAGCGGAGGACAACAAAGATGATTAGGGGGCTGGAGCACATGACTTATGAGGGGTGGCTGAGGGACCTGGCATTGTTTAGTCTGCAGAAGAGAAGAATGAGGGGGGATTTGATAGTTGCTTTCAACTACCTGAAAGGAGGTTCCAAAGAGGATGGATCTAGACCAGTGGTTTTCAAAGCCAGGCCGCCACTTGTTCAGGGAAAGCCCCTGGCGGGCCGGGCCGGTTTGTTTACCTGCTGCATCTGCAGGTTTGGCCGATCGCGGCTCCCACTGGCCGCGGTTTGCCGCTCCAGGCCAATACGGGCTGCGGGAAGGGTGGCCAGCACATCCCTCAGCCCGCGCTGCTTCCTGCAGCCCCCATTGGCCTGGAGCAGCAAACTGCGGCCGGTCAGGGGCTTTCCCTGAACAAGCAGCGGACCGGCTTTGAGAACCACTGATCTAGACTGTTCTCAGTAGTACCAGATAACAGAACAAGGAGTAATGGTCTCAAGTTGCACTGGGGGAGGTTTAGGTTAGATATTAGGAAAAACTTTTTCACTAGGAGGGTGGTGAAGCACTGGAATGCGTTACGTAGGGAGGTGGTGGAATCTTAGAGATTTTTAAGGTCAGGCTTGACAAAGCCCTGGTTGGGATGATTTAGTTGGGGATTGGTCCTGCTTTGAGCAGGGGGGTTGGACTAGATGACCTCCTGAGGTCCCTTCCAACCCTGATATTCTATGATTTTATGATTTAGAATCCCCAATTGATAAAAGTAATTGGACCCTTGAGCTTCGACAGGTTCCAGCTCTCTGTTTGGGAACCCCCATGTGCACAGCGGTGACTCTCACACTGAGGGCAAAGCAGAGTTCTTAATAATTGTATTAACACGGTTAGTAAAAGCACAAATCTGCCAATCCAAAAGAGAATGTAGCTGTAGTGTAATATTAGTTTGACATTCCATGTCATCCCATGCACATACTCACACAATTCTTGTGGAGACTTAGAGGTGGGAAGACAGGTGGGTCCTATCCTGTGTCTAGCATGCCAAGAAAGTCCAATAAGGAAGGTCTACTACTCACATGGTGGTTGGGCCTGATGGCTCTCATGAATATTTAGAGCCAAGCTTCCCTGACAGGGCTAGCTCTCAAGAGGTCTGCTCTCTTTTCCAGTCAGCCATCACTGAGCTGGGTTCTTCCTTGTATTGCCTCTCTCCAGGCTCTCACAGAGAAGGCGGGGTAAGGCTGATTGCAGCGACAGACTCACGTTAACCCCTTCAGACCCAGTGTGGGGTTGGTACACCCCACCACACTTTTCAGGTGGGCTCTGCACTAAAGTCTTAAGAAAAAGATTGAGTCTGCAGGTTTTTTTAGTTCCTTGCAGCTTTTAAGGATTGTGCCTTATCCTTTAAAAATAAAATAGGAAGTTTGACTGAAATAATGTTTTATTCCAAGCTTCTGCTTGCCCTTAGGTACTGTATGGACTCCATCAAGATGAGAACTGGAGAAGAGGAAATTGGCCTTATTAAATACATGTAGTTTTTGCATCCTCTTCATTGTTTCACCACCATGTATGTGGGAATCCCAAACACCCTTAGGCTTGAGTGTTGGTGAACATTTTGAGATGATCAATTAGTGGTTACTATTTGTATACGTTCCAGTATACTTTTATACCATGACCACAATATCCTCTGCAGTGCTGATGTAGAGTCAGATCTTACAGTCCATTAAAGCACAGAATATCACAGAACCACTGTAGTTGCTCCTGTGTCACCTCTCACAACCCCAGGATTGGCAGGATGCAAATCCACTTTTCCATACATCTGTTGTGAGCTGTGCCAAGTTTTTGAATTTAGCAAATTGTTTTTCACTGCAGCGTTTTTTAACCCCATATGAAAACATTTTCTCCTTCTTCAGGCTCTGAGTCCTCCATGTGACAATCCCTTCGCTGAAATTAGCTTCCTTGATGAAGTGCTGGAGTCCTGCGGGGCTCAGCTGAATATTTCAGTGCTGGGAATGTAGGTAAGTCCATAGAATAAAGCTTCAGAAAACTAGAAACCCACTTTCAAAAGTGGCAAATACATTTTGGCAGTTTTGATACAGGTCAGTATCCTGAGTTCGCTCTGCATCATCTGAGAGTCCCTCCTCCCCCCGCCTTGTGTGTCTATTACAATGGCACCAAGCAGCTCCATCCAGGAGTGAGGGCCTCAGTGTAGCAGGCCCTGTAAGAGAGAGTCCTTGCCCCCAAATAGCTTGATGGGTAGTAAGCTATGTAAATTCCACCCAACCATGTGCTGTGTTTGAAGGAAAGGGTGTATTACCCCACTTAAGTTAATCAGATGTAATGTGCTTTTGTCGCTTTAAAGGAGCAATGAACCTTATTATTTCTGAGCTGTCCAGGAGAGCTGCTGGGGTAAGAGCTGCTGAAGCACGCAGGGAGTGACTTCCATGCTTGCAAGCTGGTTCTAAGTGTCCCAGGCTGGGAGCTACAGCAGCAAAGCATTGTAAGGCACCCAGGGTTACAGGGAAGGTGATGGCAACCCCTCACTGGTCTGGATTGCACCGCATACCCTGTGATAGACCCATCCTCTACCCAGCTATGACTATCCAGGAGACCTATGGTACCCAGTGCCTGGGGATCCCTATGCTAGGCACTCCAGATCCATACGTGAATCCCAACCAGCCCTCTCTTCTCCTAGCTGACACTAGCTGGTTCCATTAGAGCACACAGAGGAAGAAATTGAACTGGATCTACCAGTGTCGACAGTTCCGATAGGCATGTCATCCTCCTCACCCAATGAGGCAATCACCCAATCCCTGCCTGATGATCACAGGCAATACCAAGAGCTCTTGCAGAGGGTATTGACTGAACTCTAGATCCCACTCAAGGAGGTCCATGATACTCAGCAGAGGCTCCTGGACATCTTGCAGCCTTCTGGTGCCAGCCAGGTGGCCCTCCCAGTAAATAAGGTCATCGTTGCACTAGCCAGGACAGTAGGACATACACTTACTAACTGTGCCCACCATTCTCAAAGAGGGCTGAGGGGTGATGATACTTTGTACCAGATAAAAAGTCAGAGTCTGTTTACTCACGCTGCACCCAACTCCCTAGTAGGGCAAGCAGCCACAGAGAGATCCAGGCTACAGCACCCTCAAGGAAACCTCTGCAGACAAAGGCACTAAATGCCTAGACTTTCTATTTTCGTCCACCGACCTTCAGTTTAGTATTGCTAACTAACAGACCTGTTAGCAAAATATGATTTTACAAACTATTCCAAATTCCTACAGTTCAAAGACAAACTCCCTTAGGAGGACAGGTCCCAATGGCAAACCGGTAGCCATGACCTCTCTTCAACCTGCAATGGATGTAGCTGATAGCATGTCAAGTGCTCTATAGCTAAGGCCAGTAACAGATTAGCCCCTCATGCCCCAACAGGAATAGCAGGGGAAAGGGGCAGATTGGTGGCAGAAAGGGTGGAGAGGGGCTGCCACTTGCTCTGGCCCAGAGGCCCCACACAACCCTAATCCGCCCCTGGCTATGGCAATAGTTATGAGGTGTGAATCTTGGCTTAACTCACTGTTTCCCAGGGAGGTCTAGAGTACCACAGAGGCCTTGCCCTTTGACAAATCTAATCGCTTCAGTGAGAAGACTGATGAGTAGATACACGTGGTAAAAGACTCCAGGACAATTCTCTGGGCATTCATACCCCAGTTCCAAAGAGAACACAACACAAGCAGGTGTATAAATCAAGACCTCTTCCTCAGCCATTCTACCACCAGAGCCCTTATGAACCACTGCCCAAATGCCACGTGGTACAAAGACCGAGGTTTGCAGCTTTCTCAACTGCAGCTGCTCAACCCCACTCACCAACCAGCTTTTGCCAGGATGCCTGAGAACCCTCATGCATGGCATCTCTTAGGGTCTCCCAAACCTTTTGTGGCCACTTCGCCTTTTTCACCCACAACTAGAGGACATTAACAACAGATAGGTGAATACCGGATATAGTCTATTCTGTTTACATCAAGTGCTTCTCACAGCCCCTCTTCAAAGACCACTCTCATGAAGAAATCTTCCTTCAGGAGGTGGACTCTATCCTTTGGCAAGGGGCTATAGAGAAAGTGCCATTCCAACTTCAAGAAAAAGGGGTTTGTTCCACATATTTCACAGTTCCGAGGAAAAAGAGGATAAAGACCCATTCTTGACTTGTCAGCTAAGTATCTTTAAGCACAAATCAAAATTCCACATGGTTACTGTGTCATTCCAGGTGCGATCCAATCCACTGAGGCATTGTGTTACCACCTGTCCTGCAACCTTGGGTGCCTCATACTGCTTTGAAGTTGTAGCCCCCATGCTGGACTGCTTGCAAACAGCATGCAGGTCACACCCTGAGTGTCTGTGTATAGCTACAGAGCTGGTCCAGCAGCTCTGCCTGCACCACACTAGCCACACTATGGCTTCCACCAGCCTTGGTTACTAACTTCAGGGTAGGGTGACTAGACAGCAAATGTGAAAAATCAGGATAGGGGGTGGCGGTAATAGGAGCCTATATAGGAAAAAGACCCAAAATTGGGACTGTCCCTATAAAATCAGGAGATCTGGTCACCCCACTTCAGGGTAGCCCCAACACACTCCTGAATTTTCCCCCAAATGTGTGTTCTGCACAGTCCAGCTTTCTCCTGGGCAGTTCAGATATTATAGCAGCAAAGAGTCCTGTGGTACCTTATAGACTAACAGACGTATTGGAGCATGAGCTTTCATGTGTGAATACCCACTTTGTCGGATGCATGTAGTGGAAATTTCCAGGGGCAGGTATATATATGCAAGCCAGAAGCAGGCTAGAGATAACGAGGTTAGTTCAATCAGAGAGGATGAGGCCCTCTTCTAACAGTTGAGGTGTGAAAACCAAGGGAGGAGAAAATATATTATAGGTCCATTCCGCATTTAAGGGGTCAATATGCAACACTTTTAACTGGAATTACCCTCAACAGTTCAGTTTAAACACAACAATGGATTAGTTTTGATTAAAAAAATAAAACAAGTTTATTTAACTACAGAGGGACAGATTCTAAGTGAGTACAAGTACAAGGTATTAAAGTCAGAAATGGTTACAAGAGAAAAAGATAAAATACGTTCTAGTTACTGAAGTGTAAACTAAACTTGGTTCAAGATAAAATCCTTACATTTTGGTTAGCAATGTTGCTAACCAAATTTACATGTTAGGATCCCTTCCAAAGTCAAAAGGCTGGTTCATTCCTTTGTTGTCTTAGAGAGAGAAAGGCAAAAACACCACAGGCTATATTTCTCTCACTTTTATAGTCCAGTCATCCTTTGAAATGCATCTTCCTGAAGGTTAGCCCTAGATAAAATTCCTTCCAGCTGCAAGGATGGACTCAAAGTCTCATGGTGAAAGAGGTTCCTTGGTATTTGCTTGCTAAAATGTAGTTTGATCTGTTCTGCCCCACTTCATTGTCAAAGAAAGGCCACTTGACTGGTGAGTGCCAGTCAACTGATGACACCTGGCTAGAGGCATCAGCTTGTCCTTTATCTTTGAGAAACTGGTTTACCCCCTCTTGCTGTCCCAAGGGCCCTGTTTACTACTTATATGTAAGTTGAAGTGTAAACACATTTCTTTGTTTAGGATAGAACTGTTTAACAACTTATGCCTAGTCAGGGCTATGTGGGTTTCAACTTGTGCTATAATCATCATACAGGGGAAATTCATAACTTTATATATAATGCTGCTACACACATGTCACCATGATGTTATTAACCAGTGAGTTATTAGTTTTCATATGATACCTTACAAGGCATATTTTGTACAAAGATTACTACGATAGTGTGTAGGGTGTATATACTGGGTGCATTTGGTTCCAGTTGTATTGGCTTCAGTTATTCTATTCTCTGGAGAGGTGCATATGATTTGTGGTTCTCGACTTGAAAGATGCTTACTTTCATGTTGACATTAATCCATCCTACAGAAGGTTCTTCAAATTTCTGTTAGAACAAGACCACCACCAGTTCAGAGTATTTCCGTTCGGCCTGGTAAAAGCACCCAGGGTCATCAAAGAGTAGGTCACGTGGATGACCTTCTCCTGGCATCCTTGGGAATCTGTATAAACAGAGAAAAGTCTCCTCTGACTCCCATAAAAACAGATTTCATAGGAGCAACTCTAGACTCAGCCTCAGCAAAGGCCGACCTTCCTATGGAGGGATTCCAGGCATCGAACAGCCTGATAGAACAAATCATCCTCAGACCTTGAACCACTGTCAAGGTCTGTCTTTCCCTACTAGGCCACATGGCCCCATCGAGCTATATAATACCATTTGCCAGATTTCACCTCCATTACATACAGGGCTGGCTCCAATCTGTTTACTTACTAGACAAAGACAATATCAAAGTAACAGTCCCCACCAGGATCATGGTTTCTCTTGTTCACTGGATGTACCTGGAACACACCTTTTCCTTTCAGCCCCACATGATGCGACCATAATCATGGATGCATCCCTCACAGGATGGGGAGCACACAAGGGCTACGCAAGGCACATGGAGGCCAGGATGCCTATTGCTCTCCTAGAACTAAGGGCAGTCTGTAGTGCAATCCTCCCAGTTACTCTGATCTGTCATAGTCACTCAATGGCTGAAAACATGACGATTGTCTTCTACGTAAAAAACAAGGCAGAGCACAATCTCTTCTTCTCTGAATAGAGGCATGTGACAGGGTGGACTGGACCTGAGGCCTCCTGTTGGAAGCCTCGCAGCCCTGCCACACCCTGCTCCAGAAAAGGGAAGTGGAGAGGTCCTCCAAGCTGCATAGAGCAGCTGCGTGGGACACAGCCAGTCAAGGCCCAGCAGGTTCATATAAAAAGAGCTGCAGGGCCAGAGTGAGTTCAGTCTGCCGGCAGGGATTGGGGCAGCAAAAGGTGCTCCTGGCTGGCTGCAGTAGCTAAACCGAGATTGACCTAATTGGAGAGCTGGGGTCAGAAGACTAGAGGATGAGTAAAGAGCTTCCAGGGAGGAAGAAGCCCTGGGGGTGCTGCTCCACCCCAGAGCAAGAACCTTCACCCATAAGCTGGGCAACTAGTGTATTGAGATAAGCCCTGTTGGTCAGTGTAGCGGGGTGGTTACCCGCTCCTGCCCTGAGGGGTTTAAAACAGCCCGGGAGGAGGGCTGTGGGAGGAGAAAAAGCAGCGAGGCTGATTGGGGGAAACAGCCTCAGCTGGGGGCCATGCCCCAATCAGGGCCCAGCTCGCTCTATAAAGGCTTGAGCATGAGTAAAGGTGCACAGTCTCCTCTAGCTGTGGAGGGAGACAGGCCTGGCTGCTGGGGAGCTAGAGAAGGTACCTGGATTGGAGCAGGGCTGGGGGAAGGCCAAGGGAGCTCTGGGCTGGAAACCCCCCAGGCTGTGGCCTAGTAAAAGGCAAAACAGGTACTTGGGTTGCCGGGGACCACCCAAGGCTAGGCAGAGGCAGCAGGTCCAAACCCAACCTTGCCTGTGATGAGTGGCTGATACTGCAATCTGCCTCAGGGAGTGGGGGCTAGTTGGTGACTGGCAGTAGCCTATGACTGAGGCAAGGTGGGGATAGGGGGTGGGGGTTCCCCTGGGCGGGGAGACCCCAAGACTGAGGAGTTACTGCCAGAGGGGCAGCACCCCCGAGAAAGGGGCACCAGGGTCCTGGGAGGGAAATGGGGGCCAGTGGTAAGGCAGATCACCAGCCTGCAGAGGGCACTCTGGAAGCTGGACGAGCTAATTCCCGACAAAGACCAGCAGGAGGCGGCGCAGGGGTGAGTCTGCACGCTTACAGTCAGACTGAAGATTGAGCCCGGGGAGGGCTACAGAGACATTGCCAACAGAGGGGTACCATGATGGGCTGGGTTGGACTGTTAAAGGACTGAGCTTAGGGAGAGCTGCAGGACATTTTGGACTTATACCCGCCCTGGAAGGGGTTTGTTTGTTTTGCACATGGACTGTGTGTGACTTGGCCGGAGAGCTGAGTCACCAAAGATCGGTCTAAGCACAGCGGCTGATGGGGGCACAGTGAGCGGAGAAATGGAGAAAACTGCAGGCATGGACACATTCAACCAGGGGGCACTCACTTGAGGTGCATACACCCCATCACAGGCAGTCAATTCATGGATATGGCACATCAGGAACCACACTACAGTGTCAGCAACATACCTATCCGGTGCGCACAACTCTTTGGAAGACAATCTCACCAGGCACTTCTCCACAGACTAAAAGTGGGATTTCTCTTCTGAATGAAATCTTCACTCCATGGGGACCATTTGCCTCCCCTATGAACAGAATGTTTATTCTATTTTGCTCCAGAGAAGCACTAGGCCAAGACTCCAGGAGCGCGTACACCTTTCCTCCCACCACTACAAAAGGTCCTACAAAAGATCCATCATGATAAAACTTGATTCATTCTCATCATATCTAACTGGCCCAGACAGTTCTGGCTTCCGGACCTTTTATGAATGTCAATGTAGCAGGGTGGACCCCTGCTCCGGGGTTTTAAGGGGTTAGAAACAGCTTGGCAGGGCTTGAGAGCTGCTGCTCTCAAGCTGAGCTGATTAGAGAAGTGGCTGCAGCTGGGGGCCACGCCCCAAACTGAGGAACAGGGCCTTATAAAAGGCAGGGAAGCCAGGTGCCCAGACAGTCTCTCTCTGGTGATAGAGAGAGATGGGCCTAGCTGCTTGGTAGATGAGACGAGGTACCTACGGTGAAGCAGGGCTGGGGACAGGCTAAGGAGCGGGGGAGCTCTGGCCTGGAAAGCCCCAGGCTGTGGCCTAGCAGAGGGCAGAAGGTACTGGGAGGTTGCAGAGGGCAACTTAAGGTTAGGCCAAGGCAGCAGGTCCGAACCTAACTTTGCCTGTGATGAGTAGGCTGATACTGCAGTCTGCCCCAGTGTGTGGGGCTAGACAATGACTGGCAGTAGCCACTACTGAGGCGAAGTGGGGATAGTAGGGTGGTGGGTTCCCAAGGAAGGGGAAACCCAGACAGAGTAAGAAAGGGGTTATTGCCAGGGGGCAGCACCCCAGAGAAAGGGGCACCGGGTCTAGGAAGGGACACGGGGGCCAGAAGAACAGGTGGATCACCGGCCTGCAGAGGGCGCTCCGGAGCTGGACTGAGCTCTATTCGGAGAGCAACCAGTAGGAGGCGCCGTGGGGGTGAGTCCAACCCGTTACAGTCAACCTCTCCTCCCATCAGATCTGTTCACTCAGGCGAATGATCAGACATCTCAGCCCAGGCCCTCTTCAACTCACAGTATATTATTTGGATGGGCCTCAGACCTAGATGTTCAGAGGCTGTTCAAACTGTTCTCAAATACAGCAGAGAGGCCTCCACCAGAGACCATATCTAGCTAAATGGAGGCATTTCTCTACTTGGACACAACAGAACCAGTTATCTTCAGAAACAGTAGGTATTCCTGAATTAACTACCTCCTCATCCCTCAGTACATTGGGACTTTCCACTCGTTCACTGGGGGGTCCACTTAGCAGTAGTCAGTCATCTATCCTCTGGTTGAAAGCTATTCTATTTTCACTCACCCAACAAAAATCAGATTCCTGAAAGGTTTCATTAGGAAATTCCTGCCAGTGGTAAAACAAACATCACAATGGGACATCAGTCTTGTACTCTCAATACTTACCAGACTACTCTTTGAACTGGTGACCACATACGAATGGCCATACTGGGTCAGACCAGTCATCCATCTAGCCCAGTGTTTTGTCTTCTGAAGGTGGCTAGTGCCAGATGCTTCAGAGGGAATGAATGGAACAGGGCAATTATCAGGTGAGCCATCCTGTCATCCAGTCCCAGCCTCTGGCAGTCAGAGACCTAGTGACACCCAGATGTCCCTGACCAGCTTGGCTAATAGTCATGGATGAACCTATCCTTCATGAGCTTATCTAATTTATATTTTTGGCCTTCACAACATCCCCTGGCAACAAGTTCTGTGTGTTGTATGAAGTAGTACTTGTTAATGTTTGTTTTAAACCCGCCACCTATTAAAATTTATTGGATGACCTCTGGTTCTTGTATTATGTTAAGGAGTAAATAACACTTCCTTATTCGCTTCACTTTAAGCTGAAAAGTCCCAGTCTTTTTCATCTTTTTTCATATGGAAGCTGTTCCATATCCCTAATCATTGCCTTTCTCTGTATATTGTTCCCATGTGTTCAATGTACCATCTGTCCTTCCTACTCACTTTCACATCAGCCAGAAGAGTAGGTGAACTGGGCGCACTCATGGCTGACCTGCCTTACTCCACATTTCATATGAAGGTTCCCCGTCATCTCCACCATAAATTCATCCCTATGGTAATTTCTGAGTTTCACGTGAACTGATTCTCTTACCAGTATTCTTTCCAAAACATCATGCTCCCAACGAGAAGAGGAGACTTCATTCTCTCAACATCAGATGGGCTTTAGCGTTCTGCCTGCAAAGAATGAAATCAGTTAGGAGAATGCCACCCTAGACTATTTGTTGCTATAGTAGAATGATCATGAAGTCAAGCATTATCTTCTCAGCAACTGGGTGGTTCTCCAGCTGTATCAGGCTTTATTAGTCGGTGTGTACTCCTTCCCTGGAGGGGTGAGGGCCCATTCCACCAGAGCACAGGCAACCTCAATAGCATCTCTTCTTTCAAAAATATCTGGACATTTGTAAGACCTGGAGTTCCAGCCATACTTTTATGAACCACTGCACCTTAGCCCAGGCCTCGTCTGCAGATGCAGCTGTCGGGACAGCAGTATTACAGACATCTATACCAACTGCATTCTTCCACCCGACTTCTGTTTGAATACAGGAACCTGCACTTGGAGAAGACATGGAAGTTGCTTACCAAGAACTGGAGGTTCTTTGAAATGTGTGGTCCCGATCTGTAGTCCACTATCTGCCCTTCTTCTCCTCTGCTTTGGGATAAGAGGAGTAACTGGAGAGACATTAGTCTACACTGCCACTTTATACCTATGGTACACAGCATGAGGGGAGAAACTGCATCTGTGAATATTTAAACTTGCCCTATTCTCCAACTTTTAAGAAAAAACTTTTGCAAATATCTGATTTACCCACTATATGTGATAACTTAATCGAACAAAAATATTTTGCATTAACATATTCATTTTTAAAGTTTAGAATAAGAGGCATTTAGAATTATTTAGCTAAAAGAATGGATTCAAATTCATTCATTGATATTCTTTGTTTGGCTTCTGGAATACTGCTAAGAAAGCTACAGGAATTCTGACTGATAATGAATAATTAAAAGTAAGGCAGTAACTTCACTGGAATTGTATGGCAGCAGTGCCTTGTACTGGTCTGCATGAAGCCTGGGATTGAGAATGATCTTCAGGCTCTCGTTATTCATGATTACTGAGCTTGGTCTCCAGTTGTGTAGAGTTTCTTCTGCTGGCTACTATAGCTGAGCAGGAAATGGCTATCCCATCATGCAAAAGTCTGCATATTTTTCCTGTCCCAAATCAGAATGAAAAAAATTGAAATCTCAAAAAATTTTAACGAACCAAAGATCTGGGGGGAGGAGCGGACGTCAGTTTGGATCAAAGTTTCATTTTAATAATGTCAAAATGTTTTTCAATGTAAACTAGGGCTGTCAAGCAATTAAAAAAATGAACCGTGATTAATCGCGTGATTAAAAAAACTAATCATGATTAATTGCACTGTTAAACAATAGAATACCATTTATTTAAATATTTTTGGATGTTTTCTACATTTTCAAATGTATTGATTTAAATTACAACACAGAATACAAAATGTACAGTGCTCACTTTATATTTATTTTTCATTACAAGTATTTGCACTCTAAAAAAACAAAATAAATAGTATTTTTCAATTCACCTAATACAAGTACTGTAGTGCAATCCGTTTATCATTAAATTTGAACTTACAAATGTAGAATTATTTACAAAAAACTGCATTAAAAAATAAAACAATGTAAAATTTTAGAGCCTGCAAGTCCACTCAGTCCCACTTCTTGTTCAGCCAATCGCTCAGACAAACAAGTTTGTTTACATTTGCAGGAGATAATGCTGCCCACTTCTTGTTTACAGTGTCACCTGAAAGTGAGAACAGATGTTGTTGTGGCCAGCATCGCAAGATATTTATGTGCCAGATGTGCTAAAGATTCACATGTCCCTTTATGCTTCAACCACCATTCTAGGGGACATGCATCCATGCTTATGATGGGTTCTGCTCAATAACAATCCCAAGCAGTACAGACCGACGCATGTTCATTTACCTTATGTGATTCAGATGCCACCAGCAGAAGGTTGATTTTCTTTTTTGAGGTTCAGGTTCTGTAGTTTCCGCATCAGAATGTTGCTCTTTTAAGACTTCTGAAAGCATGCTCCGCATCTAGTCCCTCTCAGATTTTGGAAGGCACGTCAGATTCTTAAACCTTGGGTCGAGTGTTGTAGCTATCTTTAGAAATATCACATTGGTACCTTCTTTGCGTTTTGTCAAATCTGCAGTGAAAGCGTTCTTAAAATGAACAACATGTGCTGGGTCATCATCCGAGACTGCTATAACATGAAATATATGTCAGAATGTGGGTAAAACAGAGCAGGGGACATACAATTCTCCCCCCAGGAGTTCAGTCACAAATTTAATTAACGCATTATTTTTTTAAACGAGCATCATAAGCATGAAAGCATGTCCTCTGGAATGCTGGCCAAAGCATGAAGGGGCATATGAATGTTTAGCACATCTGGCACGTAAATACCTTGCAATGCCAGCTACAAAAGTGCCATGTAAATGCCTGTTCTCACTTTCTGGTGACATTGCAAATAAGGAGAGGGCAGCATTATCTCCTGTAAATGTAAACAAATGTGGTAGTCTTAGCGATTGGCTGAACGAGAAGTAGGACTGAGTTGACTTACAGGCTTTGAAGTTTTACATTGTTTTGTTTTTGAGTGCAGTTATGTAAGAACAAAAATCTACATTTGTAAATTGCACTATAGTACTAGTCTGAGGTGAATTGAAAAAATACTATTTATTTTGTTTATCATTTTTACAGTGCAAATATTTGTAATAAAAAATATACACTTGATTTCAAGTACAACACTGATACAGAAAATGTAGAAAAACATCCAAATATTTAATAAATTTCAATTGGTATTCTATTGTTTAACGGTGCAATTAATTTTTGTGAGTTAATCATGTGAGTTAACTGCGATTGACAGCCCTTATTTAAACCTTTTACATTTTGTTTAAAAGTTGAACTATAATTTCGCTTAAATTTCAAAATCAAAATGTCAAAAATCCCATGACAATTTTGAAGTTTATTTCAACATTTTTCAAGTTTTTCATCAACTGATATTGCCTGTAAAATTTGAGAGAATTCCCGTTAGATCAATAGACTTTTGTTTGCAGCACTAAATAACATTGGTTTTGATTATAATAAAGTATTGCTAGCTCCAATAAAGAAGACGTATCATTTACACTGCTTAATTACCTTTCAAGGCAAAAGAAAAGCAGCTTAGAACACAAAGTTGTTTAAAGATGAAATTTCATTACATGAATTTCCTGTGATTATTATTGGTATATTCTGTCTGTTTTTAATTCTCTTTTTTTTTTAAGTTGTGTTTCTGATTGCCTTACATCAAAACACAAACATGGCTGGAAGCTCATTAACTTGGTGAATTTGAGTGGATTTTCACAAGACAGTGAAAGGCACACCTGTGATATTATGGTGACACTCCCCCCTTCTTCCCCCTCCCCCCCCAATTTAAAGTCCCTGCTCCAAAGCATGGAGGCTTCACAATAAATTATTTTAAGAATATTTTAACACGGGAAAAAAATTTTCCCTAACTTATTTCTGAAGAACTATTGTAGCTGAAGCTTTCAAAAATCAATTCAGCCTGAGGCAGACAACCGGTATGGAAAATTTCAGCCCAGACAGTTAAAATTGGCAAAGTTGTAAGTAATTGGAAGCAGGGTCTTATAATGCACTGGCTCTCAACCTTTCCAGACTACTGTGCCCCTTTCAAGAGTCTGATTTGTCTTTACATACCTCCAAGTTTCACCTCACTTAAAAACTATTTGCTTACCAAATCAAAACCCAAAAGGGTCACAGCACACTATTACTGAAAAACTGCTTATGTTCTCATTTTTACTATATTATAAAAATCAATTTGAATATAAATATTGTACTTACATTACAGTGTACAGTATATAGAACAGTATAAACAAGTCATTGTATGCATGAAATTATAGTTTGTACTGCCTTCACTAGTGCTTTTTATGTAGCTTGTTGTAAAACTAGGCAAATATCTAGATGAGTTGATGTATCCTCTGGAAGACATTTGCATACCCCCAGGGGTACGCATACCCCTGGTTAAGGACCGCTGTTATAATGGAAAGCATTGGGCAATCATAACAATAGTCATCACTACCAGCGTTGCCTATAATTCTTCAGTGGAAAATTATTAGCCCACCCCTTTCCTATCCTCCTGCATCAAACCTTGTATCATCATATTTTCTTGGAAAACAATGCAAGATTCCGTGATAACAGCAAATAGAGACAATTACTAGTATAAATAGGCTGAAAAAAGAAATTTAAAAATGAATGGAGAATAAATCATAATTTAAGATTAATTGTATTTGCTTGGATGTCATTGAACATCTGTTGCCAATCTCGAAACTCTATAGACACCAACATAACATCCTCTCCTTCGCTCTGATTGCATTCTTACTCACCCATGAGGAGGACTATCCACTGAGGTAGCTCATAATTAAGGCTGCAAGTCTGTCACAGATTCTGTGACTTTCCAGGACCTCCGTGACTTCTGCAGCAGCCAGTGCAACTGACCCCAGTGCCGCCCAAGCAGCTCGGGAGGCCCTCGGGCTAGCTGCAGTGGCCGCTTCTGGGGCAGTCTTGGGCCCTCCTCCCCCAACACCAGCAGCAGTCCTGGGCCTCACACCACATCCCTCCCTACCCCTGAGCACCAGCGGTGGTCCCAGGCCACCCCTCCAGAATACCCGAGGTGCCCCCAGAGCTCCCTCTCCAGATCACCCAAGATTTAGTCGGGAGTATATACTACAAGTCATGGACAGGTCATCAGCTGTGAATTTTTGTTTTCTGACTGTGACCTGTCCATGACTTTTACTGAAAATACCTGTGACTAAAATGTAACCTTACTCATAATCTGAACCTTTGTGTGACTTGGTACCTGGAAGCACTAATCAGCTATGTAGTTTTACACATTTGAGATCAGTTTAAGTAGAAAGGAAAGAACAAGTCAAAGAAAGGAACTCTCAGATTTGGCTTAAATTGCTAGATTTGAACAAAATCAATTTAATAAATTTAAATGCACATGCAATCAGTTCTAATTACTTCATGTTTTCATAATATTTACTGTATCTTCTTAGATTTCATAAATGGACAATTTTTTATTTGAATGGAAAGTGCTTTTGAAAAAGGTTTACAGTATCCATGTGTTATATACTGTAACACTATTTGCATATTGAATAAGCCAGACCTCCTCCTATGGTGTATGCTGCAGGGCCACCCAGAGGATTCAGGGGGCCTGGGGCAAAGCAATTTTGGGGGCCCCGTCCATAAAAAAAGTTGCAATATCATAGAACACTATATTCTCGTGGGGGCCCCTCTGGGGCCCGGGGCAAATTGCCCCACTTGCCCCGCCCCCCCGGGCGGCCCTGGTATGCAGTGTAGATATAAAGATGCTAGATTTTCAATTCTACTTTTGACCTTTTAAGTTCATTTCACTTTGCAAATAAATACTTGTATAAACAGAGCACAACAGTCATATTTTCAAAAATAGGCCTCTTAACTGTACCTGCAAAATATGCCACCACTTACATGTGCATGTAATTATTTGTTGGTATCCCTGTAAACATAGGACCTTATTTTATTCCCATTTAAGTCAATGGCAACATTTGCACTGATTTCAGTAGTGCAGGAGCAAATGCCTAATTTGGTCCAAAACGTTTGAGGTACTAATGCGTTTGTTTCAGCGATATAGATAATGACATAAGTAATGGTAATAATTTTACCCACAATCTTCATGCGGCCAGTCTAGAAACACTGTTTTTGGCTATAGTAATTAGAGATTGCCAAAATCTGTTTTCAGTGAAATACAAGTCAGATAGATTTTTATAAATTTGGTGGCTTGTTTCTTAAATCAAACCACACTGCCTGAGTGCACTACACATATTATTTATATAGAGATATTTCTTTAGTATTCAGGATCTGTATACCTGCTAAGAGAGTAAATGGGTTAGCTGGACATGTGCTGTATCCTCTCCCAGGGTGGCAGAATTCACCAATTCAGCATGGTTTCCAGGGGAGAAATGTTGCCTAGTCATTCAGATGACTCCTATTAGCTTTCAGTTTGGTGCTTCTGGCTTTAAACCACAATTTAGCTCAAAATCTTGGAATTATATTAATATATAATAGGATTTTTCTCCTAAAATATCTGCACTGTAAGTTACCTTCAATGAAGACAGCAAGGCCTTCTACCTTCCACCACCTTCAGCACAGAACTCCATGGATTAGCAAACAGAAGATAGGTACGGTATTATGGTGTCGTAATACCAATGCCATAGTTAAGGTTGGAGTTCTGTTTTGTACACCCTCTGTAAAGCAGTTCACCCTCTGTGTTTTGTATGACTTATGAGGATTAGTGGAGCGTGTTGCCACAGCGAAAGAAATCCTAGTGCACTCCCCTCTGTAACATGCATTCTCAGCATGGCCGTTCTGTTGCTTGCCCACTACCTTTGTTCAATGGAACCACTTTCACTGTGTTTGGGGCATTCTCTACACCTCCTGTAGCTGAGTATATTTCTCCTTCTGTGATTATCTCCATTGAGCCAGTCAGTATACAGCAGTGTGCTCAACCAATCTCATAAAGTTACCTGATTTCTTTTAGAGTGCCAAGAGAAGAAAAAGGCTTTGTGTTACTGTCTTGAGGAATTATAAGGCCACAAATGCCAAGCATTGCGAGCATTATATAATAAATATGATTGTTTGTGTGCCTTGAAGCTGAGTCACTGTGTGTCACAGCAGAGAGTCTGATATTGAGGGTGAAGTTTATTAAACATGCTAAAATAGTAGGCAAGGGACTGGAAAAACACCACCATCTACATGTGAAAAAAATCATGGCTGTCTAGTAACTTGGTAAAATTTCTGTACATTCTCCTACTTATTATGGTTTAGTTTATATTTGAATTCACTGTTTCCATGCGACATTCTTGTATCCAAATAATTACAGTTGCTTTACTCAGAAGCAATCAAAATCTAATTGGTGAAATGAATAAAAGCCCATTTCTGTATTATTCTGGTAAGTATCAGAGCCTATTACAGAAGGACTGGGAATAAAATCCATTTTAATGCACCTTTTTTATAAGACAACCATAGATATTAATTAGATATATCTTGCATAGTATTAGAAAGATAATTTTACTGGTACATTTTAACATAAATAATACATTTAAATTCACCTTGGATGAATACTCCATTAACTATGGTTTCTTGTTTTCTTTTAAACAAAATCTTGGCATTTTTTATTCTTGGCTTTAGCTATTTGATAAAAGTGGAAAGGTAAGAATTTTACAGGTAGAGAACATCGCAGCAGGTTAATTGGTTCAACATCAAATTGCTTTCGAGTGATTTGGAAAAAACCCTCATTTTGAAACAGTTCTGGAGGTTGAATATGAAAATTTAGCACAAGTTTTATATATGCAGAAAAATTGCTTTTGCATGAATTCGCTCTAAATGTTAATATATTCATAAGAAAATTGTGTTCCTTAATCTCTGAAGAAACACTTATCACTAAGAACCCGCTTAATTCTTTTCCTGTGCTTGATTTATTAGCTTATGAAATTATGCTAATAGATTGCATGTTAATGGTTTTTGGGCTCAAATGACCTGATTTTAATAATGAAGTAATTTATGCAATAAATGTAATCAGCATCTATGAATCTCACTTAAAAGAACATATTGGTGATTACCCATGCTAAAAAACAAATGACTGTCAGCATGATGCAATGTATATGTTACTGCGGAGAACTGGGACATGTTCAGGTCAGTGCACATATCAGCTGCTGGTTGAGTCCCAGTTTTGCCAGCCACACTGGGACTGCAACTACAGTTTATTTAACAGTGTTTATTTAACAATCTTTATTGGCCATTGTAAGTGATGACTGACTTAAAGTAGTCTTCTTGCACAGAGAAAAACAATGCTAGGAGGAGGAAAACAGACGGACTGAAGTATCGCATGGAGCCAGCAAGAACTACTCTGTAAGTAGCAGATCTCTTGGGGGTAAAGGAATTTAACTGAGCTATGGGGGATTCTTAGTAAGGAAAATAAAATTACCCATTTATTTGTCATGGCTACAAGAGGCTATCTCCCTGAAACATTTGGTAAGCATGTGTGGAATTGTTCCTTCGGAAAAATCCTTTCCCCAAGCATCTTTGCAGAGATATGCGAAAGCATCACATGCTTGAACTGTGCATTCTTTTCCACTGCCCCATTTGCTGTGCACTTCACTAGGACAGAGAAAGTTAAAACTGTGCACTGAGCAGGAAACGCTGGTTTCTTTGCAGTAACAGAAACTAATGTTCAACAGGCTAACACCACACAGACTTTCGCACAGGTATTAGAAAAAAAGATACCACTAGCTGCCAAAGATGATCTCAGTATTTAAACACTGTGACAGAAATTGATAGGAGGTCACTTTGGGTCTGATCCAAAGAGCACTGAAGTCAATGAGAAAACTCCCATTGACTTCAAAGGTTTGGATCAGCCCTCCCTCCAGTTCAAACATTTAAAACAAATAAAACAGTTTGAATTAATATAATATCATTTGGTAAGTCATGCAATGTCTCAAGCACTGTATGAAATATTGGCAAACAGCCATTTCCAGAGTCCTCTTCACTTCAAAAATTTGAAAAGGGGTGTGTGACATTTTCTATAATCTGGCTGCTAGCCGTTATTTCAGAATTAAGAGTCACTCTGACCGCACCCTTGCTCAATAAACTTATTCTTTGATCTGGTCTTCACACACCTCTAAATTTCATGGATAAAAACAACCAGAGGTCCCAGACCGCTAGAATTTTTGATCTTTTGCCCGAATTGGAAGTTGATCTCACATGCACCAGAGGCTCGGGGATGGACCATGCATAAAACCTCTTTAAAACAAAATGTTTAAGTCCTGCCTCTCCTTCAATATAACAAAGAGCTCTTTATTACAGATTCATTGCATCTGACCTTTGAAGTGCCTTATCTTCAGGGAGAAAGATCTGCCAGACATCCGTAAGCATCATGACACAGAGGGCAAATTGTGCCTGCCCCCTGGGCAGGTGCACAAGTAAGGAGAAAGGATCACTGTTTATCTCCTTAGTCGTATTAGGAATAAGGGTGAGCCCACTGAGCTGCCCCTCACACTGTGTTCCATGGACCCAAAGTCCTAAGCCTGGCCAAGCATTTGGAACTTTCCAGAAGTGAAAGCCACCCACCCTCAGGTGAGATAGGAAGGGGTGTCCCTGACTTTTCTCCTATCTAGCTTCTGTTTCCTGCTCCCTGGTCCTTGCACCTTCCTCCATTTCCAGGGGCTGCTCCCGTGGAACTTACTCCGGGGCCACTCTTCCTAGGGGCTGTTTCTGTGTCTGACAGGGGCAGGCCCACAGCTAGACAAGTGTGGGAAAATGTAATGAGCCAATGTTTTATTTAATAGGAGGCAGGGCTTCTCCCCTGGAGAAAGTTGAAACACCAGGTGTGAATTACCCTGCGTTTTAGAAGATTTTAGGGTATTGCAGAACAAAAATATTTATGCTTGAAAGGTAAGTACCTGCCTGATGTTATTTGGAATTCTGACTAGTATAACTCACAAGTAACAAATTAGACTACAAGTGCCAAAAACCAAAGCCACACATCCCAAATGGTGGTGCACATTTCCCCATTAGACATACACAAAAACATTCAGAGAGCCAGCATCAGCATTTAAAGAATAAACAGATGGAAAAACCAGGCAAGTTATCTCCTCCCTATTTGTGGGAATCTTGTGCTCTGTTGCCTAGCTGTCCCTTTGCTCCTACAAAGTCGTGTCACCTAGGGCCATGCTTTGAATGTCAAAAAATGAGATTTTTTTTGAGCAAAGTGTTAATATTTTTAAAATATAACATGCTATTAGTGTGCCATAAATATTATTCTCTGTCCTAGTGAGCTAGTATCAGCATTACACAAAACCATAAAACAGCTAGGCAGAGGGCCAGTTTTGGGGCTGTTGTTTGTTTACTTACTTGTATTTTAAATGGCTCAAACCATCAACTTGTGCATTAAGCTACCTAAGTACCCATATGTTCTTATTACTGTCACCTTCATTTGGCGTCCCGCTGTATTACGACTGTTTCTTTCACTCACTTGTATCTTTTCTTAAATTAGATTGTAAATTCTTGTGGGCAGTGACTGTGTTTGTACAGCACTTAGCAAGTGGGGCCCACATTCTGACTATGGCCCTTGGTGACTACTAAAATACAAACAATTTCCCTACGCTCCTATGCCAAACACTTGTTCCATCAGAAAGCACCACATGACCAGAAACAGAGAAATAAACATTATACATTGCTAAATAAAATTGCTACCAGGATCGCACCTCTAACATTCAGAAACACTGAAAGAATCAAAACAAATTTTCAAACTTAGTAGGCACCTAAAAAAAAAGTGGCCTGATTTTCAGAGCTAGTGAACCACACCGACTTCCAATGAGATCAGGATTTTGACCTTTAATATTTTACTGGCTTTGTCACTGCATCCTCTGTATTTGTTTCTCCTCTCACTGTGGAAACAGTAGCAGACCTAAACATTTAGCCAAATTTAATGATGAATTCTGAAATTAGGGGTCGGGCAAAAAATGTTGCAATTTTAGCAAAAGAAGAGATGGAATTATATTTACCAGTGAATTTTAGAAGAAAATGAAAAAGGACATTGTTCGCAGTACCACTTTAAATCATCTACTCTGCCTCATCATTGATTATTTCCATTTTCCTTCCTGCTCCTTAACAGGTTGATCATGTTTTAGAATATTCCATTTCAGTGCACCTATAGCTCAGAGTGATGCTAGGAAAGGTTTCAGCTACTTGGATCTCCTTTCTCACACATTCATTTTCAAATATCGGGGGTAGCTGTGTTAGTCTGTATCCACAAAAACAACAAGGAGTCTGGTGGCACCTTAAAGACTAAGAGATTTATTTGGGCATAAGCTTTTGTGGGTAAAGAACCTCATTTCTTCAGATGCATGGACTCCATGCATCTGAAGAAGTGAGGTTTTTTACCCACGAAAGCTTATGCCCAAATAAATTCATTTTCAGGTTGTCTTTTTCTTTTTAATCTTATGTCTGCTACTACATTTACTGTTCTTTCATGGTCATTTGACTTTTTTCATCCTAATGTCTCCTGCCTTTAACATTTACTCTTACCTTCCCTCTTCCCCAACAAAATAGCTTCAGGCCACTGCTACCTCCTCCATCAGGAGCTTTTGTCTAGTTTTCTTTGACAGGCTGGAGTGACAGCAAGCTGTATCACCAGTCCAGTGTTTCCACAAACGGCAATACTCACTGTACTGTACACATCTACCCTTAGGCTTCTCTCTTTAATGTGACATTGATCATCATGACACAAGATGGTCAAAGACATCAGTTTTCCTAAAATTCAGGAATGCAATAGCTAGAAAGAGAAAATTAGTGTGGCCACTCTTGCCAGAAGAAAAATGTATTTAGTTGTTTTAATTTTAAGATTATTCAGGTCAGCAGAGACCAGGATGGAGCGTTGCCCTAATTCCATATTCTAGCTGTTTATAACAACAAGGGTGCCAGATTGTGTTGTCCTATATGAATCCACAAGGGGTAAGGCAGCACCCCTCACCTCATTTGGGCTAGTGTGTAGAAGCCATTCACAACCTCTTTAGCTCTGAACCTATCATTAGCAACTGCATTAGACTCACTAAAGAGGGCAGGGAGCATACTAGCCAGCTACGCTGAGTCAGGGCAGGGGGAATATATGCTGCACCTTTTTAAAAGGGTGGTGGAGCACCTACTTCCATGGAATGGCCATGGAAGAATTCTGTCTCCCGGTCTCTTCTCCTCACATCCCTGTGGGCTGTTAAAGCAATAAATACAGCCCATTGTATGTTCACCAGATTCACAGTTTACCAGGTTGGTCCTTCTGTCTTCAAAGAGATTGTCATCTCTAAAATGGCACCTTTGGGAGCAGACTGAGTACATGTGCCAGTGAATGAATGTCACAGAGGCTAATTATCTCACCTCTAGAAAGGAAGTGTCCCTCTAGGTCAGTCTTGATACATAGTGGTAGAGAAGATTGTCTGTCTGGTTCATACAGGACTTCAGTATGCAGAGGCCGACACTTTTAACAGGATTAAAGTCACTTCAAAAATACAGTAAAAAGATTATTTGGTTGTAAAATAAAGATTGGTCCAAAATCTTTCCAGAGCTTTAAAATTGCAGGTGAATTATCCTGTTTCAAATCGGCACTTCTGGGTTTCAAGACGGATGCAAGAGAGACAGGGTGACAGGAATGTTCTGTTGTCAGTACATTAAGCTTCCTGGGCTGTCACTAAAGTTTTTGGAAGGTTAAATCTCAAAGGCCTAAAGCTCCCGTGACCACTGGTGCTCCTCCACTTCTAAAATAGCTTTTAGAAGGTCAGCTTTTGCTGCAGGGTGTAAGAGAAATACAAATATTTTTACTAGTAGTAACATGGAAGGGGTGAGCTGCATTGTCAGCTGAGATAAATGATTGTTTTGTTCTTGGAATCTGAAAGGTGCTGTCATTTACACTATTCCTTTCAGGTCACTTATGCCCACTGGCTTAACTAGATATTACATTGGTACCAGTTTAGTTCACAAGATGACCTGATTTTTCAGTCTATCTAAATGCCATTCATTGAATTTGCATAGTAGACTATCCCCTACACACTGCTCAAACCACTGTTTGTAGGCCACTATTACACAGTATTAATATCATCCCCAATCCACAAAATATTACCAGTTGTACTTCTGATGTGATCAGAGCATTATACTGCAGTCATACTGATTGTTGAACTCCATTTTGTCTGTCATTCTAGACACTGGTCCCCATTTTATTAAACAAAAAATACAGAAAGTAGCAAAAGAGACATATAAGAATAAGTATATATCAGTTTGTCACACTTACAACACATCTTCCTATACAACTTTTCACCCTTTACTTGCTAAGGTACACCTAATTTAGGCCCTGCAACGTGTTCTGCTCAGAGCCCTATTTGTGTCAGCTCTCACAATTCCTACACTATCTGGGTTCAGAGCTACATTTTCCAACCAATTTCAGGGAGGTGCTCATTCTGCATCCCTGATACTGATCCTCATTTAAATACTATGCTTCCTAGCTCTCTAACCCTAAGCTACCGGGCAGGTAGTCACTGGCCAGTCTATACTGTTACCCCAGAGCCTTTAGCTCTGGGCTACTAGGTCCCTCTTCCAGATAGAAACCTGTTCTACTTGACTCTCGCTGATCCCAGTTACAATAATATTCTGGACAGAGACTACTTTAAATAAATACCAAATTCCTGAAGGCCTAGGCTTAGCCTAGGGCATTAAAACAACAAACACCAGTCTGCCTCTCTTTGACTTTCTCTTGCAAAATAGTTGTCTCCTAAAAAATAGTTACTAGGCCAGATCCTCCGCTGGAGCTCAGGAGTCTAGCAGGGCCATTAATTCACCAAAGCCATATTCTGACTGGCCTTTTGTTGACATTAGACCTGTATATCAACTCCCAACAGTGCAGCGCTGGGAGCTTGTCACTGAAAAGAAGAACAAATCCCTATGCGTGCTATGTTAAAAGGGTAGCAAGGCAAAGATAGCAGTTGGACAAAGCTAAGAGAGGCAGTTGGGGAAAGGAGAAAGAGAAGAGGTGCTAAAAGGGAAAAATTGATAGTTTTCTATTACCCCCAAGTCTCAAAGTACCCTTCCTTTTCAGGAGCTGTTTGGGGACATCCAGCTGCTTTTAATGCACTTCCTGTTCTAAAAGCCAGATTATGAATGGCGCTGTGCAGGTTGAGGGTGAGACTGTGCAAGGAGATTTCCCTTCACTTTGCATCCCTGCTGAACATTGCTCTCCATGCTATTAACAGCTTTTCATTACTAATTTGTTAATTATCATAGTATGTCTTCATTTTGCAGCTATCAAATTTGTTATTTTCATACACAAGGTATGAATTAGTTATAAATTCTCCACTATATACAGGGACTCTTCCTCAAGTTAAATATTTGTTTTTTAAATAAAACAAACAAATTATTCAAAATATAGGTTGATCTTTTGTTATTTTCATTTTGTATGGGAATGTAAAACAAATGAGGATCGGGAGCAATTCTAGAAGTCTCGTAGCATGAATTCTTCCTACACTATTGCCATTGCTATTTTGTTCTCTACCTATTGAGGAAATAAAAAAGTTTAATAAACCCAATTTGCCTGTAGAACATTCTATCAAAGAGAACTCATACTAGACATATAGTGCCTAAGAGTCATATTTTCCCAAACAAATTAATGTTATCTTAGAGTTCTTCAGCATTATAAGCTAACAGTGAGACACCAGCCTAAATTTTGTGCCTAAGAGGTACAGATGAACTGGCACATTTACTGGACGTCTAAGGGAGGACAAGCAACAATATTTCAATAACGTATGATAAGAAAATACCTTGTCAAATATATGCAAATAGCTATTGGGGTAACCAGGAAACATTAAAATAAGGGACTAACTTCAAATATGCTTGTGCAGCATCCAGCACAACTGGGACTCAGTTCTGACTAGGGTCTTTGGGTGCCACTGCCTATTCCAAAAACAGACAACCCCCCCACCAAATCTTATAGAAACGTCCTGGTTTATGCATCGCTTGGAAAAGCATGACAATTAAAAAGAGGGCCATAATCAACCTCTGGCTGCATTGCTGGTCTTACCAAAGGAGGTTATAAGCCTCTTGGTGTTATTTATTTATGTTAAATCCTTTTATTTACTGTGTTTGGGGGATGGGAGTAGGATATAACTTGACAGAGGCTGGGAGTGGGCAGCAGAGGATGGATCACTTGATGATTCCCTGTTCTGTTCATTCCCTCTGCGGCACCTGGCATTGGCCACTGTAGAAAGACAGGATACTGGGCTAGATGGACCATTGGTCTGTCGCAATATGGCTGTTCTTATGATCTGTTAGTCATGCACTAGGCCAGTGGTTTTCAAACTTTTTTTCTGGCAACCCAGTTGATGCCTGTGACCCGGATGTGGGAGGGGCTCAGGGCTGGGGCAGAGGGTTGTGGTGTGGGAGTAAGGGCTGCAGGTGGGGCCAGGAATGAGGGTGCAGGCCAGGGTCAGGGCTGGGGGTGCAGACTCTGGGGTGGGGGCGGGGATGAGGAGTTTGGGTTGCAGGAAGGGGCTCTGGGTTTGGGGGGGCTCAGGGCTGGGGCAGGCAATTGGGGCGTGGGCTTGGGGTGTGGGCTTACCTTGGCAGCTCCCAGTCAGCAGTGCAGCAGGTGTGCTAAGGCAGGCTTCCTGCCTCTCCTGGCACTGCGGAGCACCGCGGAAGCAGCCAGCAGCGGATCCAGCTCCTAGGCGGAGGCGCGCAAGCTGCTCTGCGCAGCTCTTGCCTGCAAGCAATGCACCCCAGCTCCCATTGGCCAGTTGCTGGCCAATGGGAGTGCAGAGCCGGTGCTTGGGGCGGGGGCAGCACACGGAGCCCCGTGGCCCCCCTGTCTAGGAGCCTGACCTGCTGCTGGGTGTCAGAACAGGTAGGGAGTAGCCTGCCTTAGCCAGGCAACGCCGCCAATGAGACTTTTTTAACGGCCTGGTCGACGGTGCTAACCAGAGCTGCCGCGACCCAATGCCTTATATTTTGCGACCCAGTACTGGGTTGCGACTCGCAGTTTGAAAACCATTGCACTAGGCTACGTGTACAGTACCATTGTCTTTCCCTTATGTTATGTTCTTATGACCACATTAAACCACTTTTTGTAAAGATAGCCAAAAAGGCAAATTTAAGAGAAATTAAACATCAGTTTAGCCTTTGGACACAATTAAAAGTTCTTGCTAATAATAAATAAATGTTATGAGCTAAATCCTGTCCTGGCTAACCCAATCCCGTTCAGCGTGCCCTCCACTGCAGAAAGACTCATTTCAAGGTCAACATTCCCCAAGGAAGTCTTGCAGGACATACTGTGGAGTCCACTTTACCATTCTTCTGAGTAGGAACAAAGTTGTCTCTCAGCTTGTATCTCTTCTGACAATAGCATATGCACTTGCTGATTGAGGGACGGACACTTTCTAATCCATTCATGCTCTTATTGATGCAAAGGACTTATTTAATTTGCCCTCCCATGGAGGCTGATGGCCATCACTGGCGTTCTGGTTTCTCTAAGGCAGTGGTTCTCAACCAGTGGCCTGCTTGCAGTTCAGTCAGCACACACCTCCGGCCCATGTGACATACAGGGCCATACAGGTAGTATAAACATTGTGTGGATGTGGTCCACATAACACACAGAACTGCAAATGTGGCCCACAATGGAAAATAGGTTGAGAACCACTGCTCCAATGTATAATTTAAATGGACACAGCTAGAACAGTATATTTGGCTGTTCGTAAGTTGGCTCCTAAAAAAACCAGTGTGCCATCCTCAAAGGACTTGTTGAAGAACAGATGACTTATGATACAAAATTGAGAAGGAGGTGGCTAGAGTGCAAGTGGGTATCAACAGAGTATAAAGCTGTCTAATTGTGTCTGTGTGCTGGACTGTGCACTAGAGTGAAAGACTGTGCCCTGCCATATGCACAGAGGAAGAGGTTCCCAGTGCTTGCTCTCTCCTTGTTAAAGCAACACATGGAAAGATTAAGCCCTTTGTTTATTTTAAGAACCCTGGATGCATTGTCTCCCTTAATCATTTACTACTTCAAAATGTTCTTTAACTAGAATTGTTTGTATGGATTATAGTAAATAGCAGATATGTAAAAGGCCAGTGTTGATTGTTCTCATTTAACCCAGGAAAGAAATTTGAGCATCACTTATTAAATGCTGACCACATGGGTCAGTGCTGTACACACGTATTTTGATGTTTAACTCCACTTACTTGGCCCAACTACAATCTTTTATGTAAATGTCAGTGCTTTGAAGCTGCAAGTGGTGAAAACATTTTCTTGAACTTATGATTATTAACTCATTTTGGGCACATCATGGTGCCAGCATGTCAAAGTTGCAAAAGCATCAACTTAGGTGGTTTAGTGGTGAGCCCCAGAAGATAAATGTGGGTTTATTGTGCATTCTCACAAAATAAGCTAAATGTCTGGATACAGTATATGCTCCCTAGTGAAATGGAACTCAGCACCTCTGCGCATGGTTTTTTTCCCTCCTAGTCATGGGCTCAGTGAAGAACAGGAAGCACTTGTAAGAATATATTTGTAATGATTAGCTGAACACACACATGCATCTTGCAGTTAAGACACAGAACTTATAAAGCAGAAAAGTAGAAACTACACCACTGAAGCGATTTCCCCTACGTCCCCTATGAAGGGTGCAGGAGGTTAGAATAACACAACCACAATGAACATCAGAGATGAAAAAGCTTTTCCTTCCTCCCTTGCCCCACATGAGGTACCGCAGGCTCAAAAAAATATAAAATATACCAGGCGAACAACCTCAGCCCTCAGATTGCTGCGGGCTAGAAAAATACTATTACATCAAGTATGCAAACTGGCCCTGCTGATGGGGGTATCCAGGGCTAGAAAAATAGAATTGCACCATACGGTACGAAGCAATCTCTCAAGCACACTGTAAAGTGTGGATTAAATATAAGTTGGTGTCCTATACTGGGAGGCAAATAGGGAAATTGGGAGGGGAAAGTCAGAAAAAACGACTCTAAGGTCTTTTAAATGAGTAAACTTGTCCTTTGAATCAGTCATGCCTTTTAGGTCACCTCTGTACACTTATAGTTCAATGCTTTAACATAGTTATGGGCACGTATGTGCCATCCACACTGCATATTTTAATTGTGTTTTAAATGGGCTAGTCAACATTGTTTGAGTTGTAACAGAGAAGGGCTTATACCTCGACAATGTATATATAGTCACCAAAGAAGCCCATCGTAATAACAATAATTTTCCCTTTTTTAAAGTTCTCCATGCTTCAAGTTTTGTAGTCTAAACCAGGAAGTCAGATGCGTTACTACCAATTAGAAAAGCCTTTTGGAATTTCACATTAACAAAATATCACTAAGGGTTAAAAAGGGTAAAAAATTCAACTCTGGACAAAAGACATTTTACTCTCAAAATAGGAATTAAAAATGGTGTCTTGGCTTTGTGTTGTCCCTCTGCACATGGGTAAATTTCACTTTAAGTGTGAGGTGATTAGAGCTGGGAAATTTGGGGGTGTCTAGACCCAGGGCTGTTTCATAATGTTGTCTTTAAGCAGTGGGACTTACACACATGGAAAAGATAGGGGACCAGATTCTCAGCTGGTATAAATTCCTATATTGTCAAGAATGGACAATGGACATCAGGGACATTTGTGGCAATGACCTTTCATTTGGTCTACATGACTTTAAGGCAGGGGTGGGCAAACTTTTTGGCCTGAGGGCCACATCTGGGAATAGAAATTGTGTGGCGGGCCATGAAGCCTCACAAACTGGGTTTGTGGTGCAGGCTCCAGGTTTGGGCCAGAAATGAGTTCAGGGTGTGGACTGGGGAGGGGGCGGGCTCTGGGGATGAGGAGTTGGGGGTGTAGGAGGGTGATCTGGGCTGGGACCAAGGGGTTTGGAGAGCGGGAGGGGGATCAGGGCTGGGGCAGGGGGTTGGGCATGGGGAGAGGCTAAGGAGTGCAGGCTCTGGCCGGCGCTTACCTTAAGCGGCTTCCAGAAGCAGCGGCATGTCCCTTCTCTGGCTCCTATGTGGAGGCGCAGCCAGGCGGCTCTGCATGCTGCCTGTCTGCAGGCACCGCCCCTGCAGCTCCCATTGGAGTGCTGGAGGGGGCCACTGGAGCACGTAGGAGCCAGAGCGGGGGGCAGGCTGCTGCTTCCGGGAGCTGCGTGGAGCAGCCCCCAATCCTGCTCCCCAGCTGGAGCACCAGAGGGGCGGGCCATGTCATGGCTTCCGGGAGCCGTGTGGAGCAGCTCCCTGGCTGGAGCAGAGCCATGTGGCTGCTTTTAGCAGCTGCATGAAGCGGCCCCCAACCCTGCTCCCTGGCTGGAGTGCCAGAGCAGGGAAATCCCGAGGCCCCGCTCCCCAGTGGGAGCTTGAGGGCCAGCTTAAAATGGCTGGTGGGCTGGATCTGACCCATGAGCCGTAGTTTGCTCACCAGGGGCGGCTCTACACATTTCGCTGCCCCAAGCACGGCGTCATGCTGTGGGGGGCGCTCTGCGGGTCGCTGGTCCTGCAGCTCCGATGGACCTCCCGCAGCCGTGCCTGCGGAGGGTCCGCTGGTCCCGCGGCTCCACCGAAGCCGCGGGACCAGCGGACCCTCCGCGGGCACGCCTGCGGGAGGTCCATCGGAGCCGCGGGACCAGTGGACCCTCCGCAGGCATGCCGCCGAAGGCACCCTGCCTGCCACCCCCCCGGCGACCAGCAGAGCGCCCCCCGCAGCATGCCGCCCCAAGCACGCGCTTGGCGTGCTGGAGCCTGGAGCCGACCCTGCTACTCACCCCTGCTTTAAGGTGTGTTATCCATCCCAGCAAGGACTAGGAAGTGGCTTAGTCTGCCATCTCTTGGTGACCTGGGTTGAAATCCATCACAAACAGATGGGGTGAAAACACACAGCCTCGATCCAGATCCAAACCTTCCCTCAGCTTGGATCTGGAATTGTAGTTCAGGCCCACTAAAGGAACAGGACACATCAGGCTTCAAACCCTCTCACAGTTCCAGGCATTTCTGAATGTAGGAGTTGGGGTAAACACTGTGTCTAATCAAAGTTAAAATGGGTTTGATGGTCATATCATAGACATCCCTGCCCCCCGTCCCCTTGTCTACCACACAAAACCACCACAATCTGGTCTGATACCTTTTGCGCCCTGTACTCCAGAGAAATCCAACACAGGAATAGCTGAGTCTGTTGAAGTGCACTTACAGAAGTAGGCAAAGATGCACAGCATATGTCCCTTTTTTGCCTAGATCCAAGCCAGCCCTATCAGTTCTATAAAGTGTTACATCCATCCACTAAAATCGAGATGAAAAGAATCACACACTGACTTATCAGAATACTGCAGATGGAACAAGAGCAAGTCTGGCAATATAAGCATTTCAGACAAGTCAGAGAGAGGAATTAAATGGAGGCCTGGACTTTTACATCAACAGGATCTCACTTAGGAGAGTGTAGCTACCAGTTTAGTGGGTTTGGGAGTGTTTTTTTTTTGTTTGAAGTGTTAATGACAAATACTGACGGAAATCCACGTGGTTCATCGTGAAAGAAAACAGCTCCCCCACCACACACACACTGATTTGCTTCTGGTTCAATCCTGTCTTGATATATTTTAATCTAAGCCAATTTGGGATGTTAACAGCATGTAAATGTGTTTTCCATCTGAGCTGCCAAAGAAATGGTTTTGAGCTGGAATTGTGTTAAGCTGATTACTTCTTTTAATTTCTTCTTAATAATACAGCATTTTTAATTGTTTGAATCACAATGATTGATGTAGCTGTTTAGAGAGCCAGGGAGATGCAAATGAAAACTAATAAATAATGTCTTAGGATATAAAATCAGAACTCCTGTGCCATGGCAACAGCAAATTTTCATTACATTATACATTCTGCAGTGTTGCTCTCTCCATATTTACAAGATCATTTCATGTAGAGGAGAACTGGGGAAAAGAGAGATCCTATAAGCCAGAGGACGGCAACCTTTCAGAAGTGCTGTGCCGAGTCTTCATGTATTCACTTTAATTTAAGATTTCACGTGCCGGTAATACATTTTAATGTTTTTTAGAAGGTCTCTCTCTGTAAGTCTATATATTATATAACTAAACTATTGTTGTATTGTAAAATAAACAAGGTTTTCAAAATGTTTAAGAAGCTTCATTTGGTCTGGGGTTCCGTTCACCTAGGCCGTCAGCGGGCTGAGCGGGGCCTGTGGCTGGGGCCCCGGCTGACAAGGGTCCGGCAGCCAGAACCCCAGACCAGCAGCGGGCTGTGTGGGGACGGCGGCCGGGACCCCAGATCGACAGTGCACTGAGCTGCTCAGCCCACTGCCACTCAGGGGTTCCATCTGCCAGCTCCTGCCAGCTGGGATCCCGGCTGCCGGACCCGCTCACCCCGCTGCCAGTCTGGGGTCCCGGCCCTGCTCACATACAGTGGGTACCTACCTTCTCCCTGGATCTGGCCCATTCTCTTCCTCTCTCTGCACTGAGCTGAGGGTGGGAGTGCACTGAGCACAGGGCTGGGGGTGAAGGGTCTGGCCAGGAGCTAGAATGAGGGAGGGGGCTCAGGGTTGAGGCAGGAGGTTTGAGTGTGGGGCACTTACCTGGGCAGCTCCCATTTGGTGCGAGGGGTGCAGGTGGGAATGTGTGTGTGTGTGTGTGCAGGAGCTCCCGTTTGGTGCTCAAGGTGGGGGTGGGGATGGGGGGGTGCATGAGTCAGGGCAGTGGGCTGGGGGCATGTGAGGGGGTGCAGGTGTCAGGGCAGGGGTGAGGGGCTGGGTATGTGTGGGGTGCCAGAGCCAGGGCTGGGGTCATGGGGGGCGTGAAGGAGACAAGCAGAGGGCTGGGTGTGTATGAGCGGGATACAGGGCTCAGGGCAGGGGCCTGGGGGGGGAGTGCGGGGCTCAGGGCAGAGGGCTGGGTGTGTGTGAGGGGGCTCAGGGCAGAGGGCTGGGTGTGTGTGAGGGGGCTCAGGGCAGAGGGCTGGGTGTGTGTGAGGGGGCTCAGGGCAGAGGGCTGGGTGTGTGTGAGGGGGCTCAGGGCAGGGGGCTTGAGGGGATATGCCCCTATTCCACCACCCCCTTCCCCAAAGCCCTGCCCCCGCTTCTTCTCTGCCTCCGCCAGGAGCAGTGAGCACGCTGACTCTGCTCCTTCCTGACCCCCTCCCTCACAAGGGCCATCAGCTGATCAGCTGGCAGGGAGGGAGGGACGGAGAGGCGGAGGAGGGGCAGGAACCCAGCACACTACGGGAAGAGGCAGGGGAGCAGGCAGGACCAAGCTTCTGCCCCCTGCCCCTTGTCCTCTGTCCCCATGGGGAGTTGCGGGGGCAGCAGAGGGCAGAGAAGAGTGGGCCGGGCCGGGCCATGCCGGATTTTTAATGGCACGCTGCTACCTGCTGGAACTCTGGCAGGCAGCAGCGTGTCATTAAAAATCGGCTCGCGTGCCGTCTTTGGCACGCAAGCCATAGGTTGCTGACCCCTGCTGTAAGCAAATAGATTTATTTTGCTAGAAGTGAGATTAATAATATATATCCCCGCATCTCACAGTGAGAGCTTTCTCTTTCCATTCCATGAGATGAAATGCTTCCCATCTGAGTGCCTCATCTGCTGTGCAGTTTGCATTCCCTCATGCTGGAAAATACTGACATCAACAGGAAAATGGAATGTGTTGACCCTATCATCAGCCTGAGAAACCTCTACATTCACTTTCATTCAGATGCTGCAGTGGGCTGCCTGTTTGAACATTCGTGGCCATTTAGAAAATCTTTCTGCTAAGAAATCTGCTATTTTCCCTAAATATGTGCATTTCTCCGCTGCAGTTTTTCTTTGATCTCATCTCCTCCCTTCAAAACCCATGCAAACTACTGTAAACAAAACAGCCCAGAAGCTCGTATCACCTCCACTCTAATAATTTTAGGGATAAGGTCCGTAATAATCAGAGCTAGTGTAATGAAATGTTTACAGGGTTATATTTCAGTATGCAAATTAGATAGTTGCTCCACTCACAGCAAAGCTAGGTATCAGCGGCACTGTGACAAAATGTGAGTGAATATGTTTGGTTCAGAATGTGACACTTTATTTAAAAACAAAAACCAAACACACACACACAACCCAGGGCTTGCTTACTGTGTTTATAGCTCTTAAGGATCTGTCCCGCCCCCCATCTGAAAATCAGTACAACTAATGTAGTCTCTTAAAGGAAGGCTATTTGCCATAATTATATTTGCTGTTTCCTTTTCTTTCAAGACACTTTGGCTGTAGACTTTTGCCCTTTACTCTAATTTGTTAGAGAGGGAATATTTCTCTGGGTAGTGGACTTTCCTATCTTAGGGCAGGTCTACACTAAGGGCGGGGGTCGAACTAGGGTACGCAAGTTCAGCTACGTGAATAGCGTAGCTGAATTCGAAGTACCCTAGTTCGAACTACTCACCCATCCAGACGCCGCGGAATCGAAGTCCGCGGCTCCAAGGTCGACTCCGCCACCGCCGTTTGCAGTGGTGGAGTACCGGAGTCGACCGCGGCGCTTCCGGAGTTCGAACTATCGCGTCCAGATTAGACGCAATAGTTCGAACTCTGAGAAGTCAAACTCACCGCGTCGACCCGGCTGGTAAGTGTAGACTAGCCCTTAGAAGCAGCAGATAAAATGAGAATTGAATTACACTTGAGTGGCAGGCTCTCTATACCAGTTACAGCCTAATCTGAACATTAGGCAGAGGGACCCTGAGTGTTGATGGTGGCTCAGAATCTGGATTTGAAGTGTTAAACCTAGGGCAGCCATGATTTGTACCACTGGGAAGTTTTAGCATGAGCACACTGTGGAGGTCCCATAGTATAGGCTATGCTGTCCTAACAGCTATGCTTCTGCATGCATTAAGCCCTTCTGTTCAGAGATGAACTCCATTAGGCTTCCCAGTGATGAAATGGAAATAAGTAATCCACAGTTTCCCTTACCTATAGCCTCCCGGTTTGTGCCTCATCTTTGAAATGATGGCTTCATTACAGCAGTTTGAACAGCTGCATAAAGTTTCTACAAAAACAAATGCCAAAAGCAAATCTAACTCAGTATTTCGCTCATTCTGATTTTTTAAAAACATGTTGTCACAAGATAAACATTTAAACGGCACAAACCTGGAGGAACTACATACAACAACAATGTAGAACAAAGGTGAACCCTTTTTTAAAAAAACAGGAAAAATCAGTATTATTTCCACCAAAGCTTTAGATATGTAAAACCCTGTATTTTACTGACGTTTGTATCTGACTGAATTCACAGAACCAAACTACACTCCTAATAGTGTGGCGAGCAAAGTGTAAGGAAACCCCATTCATGGCAGCAGGGGAGGATTATTTATATTTCCTGTAATTGACATAAAGCACCAAATGATAACTAAAAGGTGAGATTTGATTTTCTGTCCACAGTTTTCTGATTTCAGTCCTGAGCTGAGCTAACTCATAAGTGATACACCATTATAGGATTGTGCTCAACAACTTTCACCATCCAATTTCAATGAAAAACAAAAACAGAGATTGAAAGGAAATGCTAAGTCTTTTTCTTTCCTAACCTTTTAGATCATCCTAGAATCACTCAGGGCCATATTTTCAAAACTAGTTGCCTGTGTTGTGCCAATAAAAAACCTATCCTCAAAACTCACATTTGCATATCCAAAAAGGGTACTTGGTTGTTTTGTAAGTAAATGCTGGGTCTACAGGTGCAGCAGACATGCATGCATGAAGATTTGGTGGGAATTATTAGAAGCAGCCATTTCAGAAAATTTAGCCTTGATTAAATTTAGTGTCCACCTCATGAACTCCCTCTTGGACTCACTCCTGTCCCCAGCTCTTTAACCACTGCCTACTACCTTTCAACCTGTCTCACAAAATCCTACTACATGGATTTCCTTTTCCCAGTGTCTCACTTCCAGTTCCTACCACAGAAGACTATGACACCATTCTTTGCCATCTCTCTCAGCCAACTTGCCTTTCTTAAAATACTCCCAATAGCCTGTCCCATTCAGAAACCTTTGGTAAAATTTCTGAGACCAGGACCATCAGAAAATGTTGGCAACGTCCTATGGTCCACACCTACACCCCCTTTCTTTTAGTAATAGTTAAGATCTTCACACTGTTGTAGTTTGAGTCTGAACAGTACATTATGAAATTAAACAGGCTTATATAAGTCTGTAATATTTCCACTATGGGTCTTTAGAAGGTTTTCTTCCACAAGACAAAATACCTTGAAGACTGATTTCAGTTAGCAGAAGAGTTTTACAGCCAGAGTTTGGGGGCAGGGGGAGGAACAAACCCAACCCAGCTGTTATAATTTTCCCCACATACTGCTTGTGACGCTGTATGGAATCTGGGGGACACTTGTGGATATTATGAATATCAATATAGTAAAATTGCAGTGAGTTATGCCAGATATGCCATGCATATCTACCCCGATACAACGCGACCCAATGTAACACAAATTCAGATATAACGCGGTAAAGCAGTGCTCTGGGGGGGCGGGGCTGCGTGCTCCGGTGGATCAAAGCAAGTTCGATATAATGTGGTTTCACCTATAACGCGGTAAGATTTTTTGGCTCCCGAGGACAGTGTTATATCAGGGTAGAGGTATATCTGCAAAATTGTTATAATTTGCCAAATAGGATAATCTTGTTTATGTTTGTATCACCTTTGTATTGTAGGTTATAGATAGGTATGTATGTCTGTATTTCAAAACTTGTGCTGTGCTTCTGGGTGACACCCTGAGACAGTTTCCGCATTGCCTAGCCTGCTTGATGGCCCATTAAACACCATCAGCTATACAACTGACCCACTGAGGGAAGGCAAGGTGCACACCTTGTGACTCAGCAAGGCATACAGGGGCATGCCCATGGACAGAACTAAGGCATCCCAGCCATGTGCTGGGCAGCTTGTGTTGGAGACAACGGAAGCACAAGTCACATGGCGAAGGACTATAAAAGGCTGCTGCATCTTCTCCATTTTGTCTTCAATCCTGCTTCTTACCTCTGGAGGGACTTTGCTACAAACTGAAGCTCTGAACAAAGAACTGAATGACTCATCCAAGCTGTGGATGTGTTCCAGAGGGACTTTCAAGCCAGCAAACTCACCAATATGGCTAAGAACCTGATATATGGACTTTGAAGTCTTTGTATGTATGTGACTGTTTTACCATGTAACGGCTCTCTGCTTATTCTTTATTTATTCTTTATAATAAACCTTTAGTTTTAGATACTAAAGGATTGGCTGGCAGCGTGGTATTTTGGGTAAGATCCAAACCTATACTGACCTGCTAATGTGGCTGATCCTTTGGGATCAGAATAACATTTTGTATATATGAGCAGAGTTTTTTTAAAATAACTTCTCACTGTACTGGACCTATGTGCTACCTGGGAGCCATAGAACTGGAATGCAATAAAGGGGGGAGGTGAGGGGCTGTGTGATTTCTTTTTTGCTTCTTGCTAACCAGTGTGGGGAATCAGCAGCACAGTTGTGACTGGTTGGGAAGTTTAACTTCAGTGTTACCCACTAGTCTTGGGAGTAGCTGCTCTTTTTTTTTGCAGCCTGCCCTGCCCTAGGCACACCGAGTCACACTGCTCACGGTAAAGGATACTTAAATAAATAAATACTTGGGATATGTTTGTTTTCCCTCCTCCCCAGGCTTTCCAAATGCAATTCTCTCACTCATTTAAACCAGATAAATATCCTAAAACGGCATTCACTAAAGATGGAACATTTATTGTAAGTCTAGAGATGACAGGACTGTCACAACCTAAACTTCTCTCTTTGTTTTACAATCAGCAGGTCATTTATTTTATTTGAAGGCCTGATTTGACCTCAGGCAGAAGTGCCCAAGGTCACAAGTTGATATCAAATATAGCATTGGCCTTAACCTATAAAACAGAGTAATAACTCATTACAGTCTAAAACCTAAACACCATGTAATTTCTCATTGGTGCACTGAATCATATTTACCCCAATCAATGAAATGCAAATCACCTTTACGGTGCCTGTGGAGGCATTAAAGTTTGGTGGAGATTTAGCTGTATATTCAAACTGCAGAGGTGTGTGTGTAAATGAACTGTTTATCTTATAATCTGGTTTAAGGTATGTTCATTGTCCAAGTAGTTAGGATGATGAGCACTATCGGAAACTATTATTATTCAACAAGTACAGGAAAAAATGGCATGAGTTCTCTTAAATTCTAGTTTTCTAGCCTTCCTACATCTGCTTCATCTTGAAGACTCTTAAAGTGGCACCCAACTAATTGCTTCACAGAACAGATGAAACCTGGAGCCACTTAATGCCCAATCTATGAGGAATTGAGTGCAAACTCCCTTTAAATCTGACCAGTGAAAGGAATATAAAACAGGTCTGTACCCTTTTATTTGCTTGTATAAATGGTGTATAAAGGCAACTGAAAATTAGGGTTGGGGATTTTTCAGACTAGAAGCATTCTGCCTCCAATTCACATTAGCAATAAAGATCTTGTCTACATTGGAAGACCCTGTGGTGACTAGAGAACTAGCAAGATGATGGCATCACAAGATAAAAGACAAAAAGTTCAGCACTCAGGAAAGGAGGGACTTTTAGTGAAACTGTGTATTTTTTGTTAACATCTATGAACTCTAATGTCTAATGAATATGAGGAGAAAACTTATCCTTGTTATTACTTTCAAGCAGCTTTAATTAAGATCAGGGGCGGCTCCAGGCCCCAGCACGCCAAGCACATGCTTGGGGCAGCAAGCCGCGGGGGACGCTCTGCCGGCGCCGCGGGGGCGGCAGGCAGGGTGCCTTCGGCGGCTTGCCTGCGGGAGGTCCGCTGGTCCTGCGGCTTTGGTGGACCTCCCGCAGGCAAGCTGCCGATCGCAGCCTGCCTGCCGTGCTTGGGGCAGCGAAATGCCTAGAGCCACCCCTGATTAAGATAAAACTGATTACAATAGACATTGCTGAGACCATCAAGAAATCCTTCAGCCGAATCAGGAAAGACCAGATTTAATATTCCTGATATTTCAAGAGTCAAAAAACCAGTATGCCTCTGCATCTGGTCTCACCCCTTCCCTCCCACCTCCCCCGCCCCCTGTCCCCCAACCTAACCCAAACAACCATTGAGACCTTCTTTATACAACAAACATTAAAAAAAGGGCACAAACAATTTTTAAAAATTTTTTTGCAGGTGGCCGGTAACTTCAGTGGGAATGGAGGGTGCTCAGCCTGTCATAAAATCATGCCCCAGCTGAGCACCACATATGTAACTTAAACAGAGCCCTTGGTTCAGCCAGCTAGATGTGTGCAGTCTTTACACATTACTACAACCTGTAGTACTAGAACAGGAAAGCGAGAAGCATCATGAGAAATGGGAAGGGAAGGAAAAGGAGAGTGACGTCTTGGTTTCCATCTGCTAGGGATTAATCAAAGGTTTCTAAAAAGTGAGACCAAATCTTTTCAAATTTATCTGAGGTCTTTCTCCTAAATGTTAACCCACTCTTTAGCTAAAGAGTTAAAGAGTTAAAGAGTTATCTATGACCATTTTAATGCTCCTGCCTACTTCTAGCCAAAAGGACTGTATCTTGGGACAGTCCTCCTTTCCCTTCCCTTCCCCGTCCTTTACGTTTTTGTTCTTTTGTTCTCTCTCTCTTCCCCTCCCCCCCAGGTTTTTTTTTTTAAATTTCAGTAAGATACTCTGTGTGTGTGTGCGTTTGTGTGTATGAAAGGGGAAGCTTACAGGAAGTGAAAGCATTAGACTACTGTACATATGTACATAAAAGCAATCTTGAGCATGAAATACACGCAGTGTTCATGCTAAAGGCAAAAAGCCTTTTCCCAACCATGGTCACTCAAAGCATACCAGAAGAATGCAGTAGATATTCAACTACAGCCATAGCCTTTGATTTGTTCCTGCAGTTCAGACACTAGCACTGCTGTAAAAAAGAGCAGAGTTATAAGAGCATTATAGGAATTAGGCTGAGCTCACCAAGGATTCCCTTTTGCTTTTTAGAATAGCCACTGCATTAAAAAAATATATGCTGAGTAAAAGAATCTTTCCATATGTGGCTAGATAATATTGAACTCTGTTTCCACTAAGAGCTTTAGCTCACATGGAAATAATTTTTTAACTAGCTGGGAGTGGTTCCCTAACAGTTCCTGAAGCTGTTCCCCTCTGCCCATATCCCATCCACCCTGGCTCGTTTTCAGAGCTACACCCAGTGTGCAAAGTGACCTCTGTACATAAACTGATACGTACTGTTATTCACTAAAAGAGGGGAAGGCATAAGTGACCACTTACACACCTAGGAGATTCAAAGCAGGATCTGCACTGTCAATATGAGAAAGTCACAAAGGACAATACATTCTTAGTGACACCATGATGAAATACAATGATATCTTTACACTGTATTATTGCAACATGACAATGCAGTTTGTACAGATGATATAAGAAAACTGAAGAGCCAGTTAAAGTAGTATGTGGTTTGTTTAAAATCTAAATTCTGTAGGCCCCTGTCACACAATACACTATAAGGTCACAAAAAGAGGATTTATATGAAAAATCACTGATGGGGAAGAAACCTCAAAACAAGATTGGATATGCCACAAAAAATCAGTTCTTTAGCTTACTGAGATTGAACCAATATCACCCCCCTTTTCATTTAACCATACTCCAATAAGCTATTTGACCTGTTACACCTTACGTTCTTTAACCCCTCCCTTGGTATATTTATTGGGTATTGATATGAACATAAAAGTACTGAATACCAGCAGAAAGCTCTTGCTGGATTCTTCCTTGCCAAACCAGGGGATAGTTTATAAAGAATAAACTGTTCAGGTTGTTGAGGCCAAGTTCAGGATCTGGTGTGGACACGTGGTGAGTCACAATCCTAATACTGCAAAAAATACAAACAATTAACAGAATCAGCCATAACTAATTATTTCCTGCAGCGTAGCAAACATGGAATAATTTGTCAGGAATGGCCATCAAAGTAAAATAGTATTGACTCGTTAGAAAAACAAAGCAGTATTTTATTTAGAACAGAGAATGACAGCGAGATGGAGCTGAATATTTAAGACATGTATTGGACAGAGACTTACTGTCTTTTCAGTCCTGCAATTACTTATGGCCTTATAAGTGAGAATAACTGAGCCCAGTAGTGCAATAGAGTATCAATAGTAGATAGTTCATCCATACTACGAATCAAATGGATCAGTTTTCTCCCCCATATTATTCAACATCTATGTGAAGTCACTGGAAGAGTTGGTTAAACATGGGCTGAAGCTCAGACAACACCCAACTCTAAAGCTCTTTTATGTCCAAAGTAAACAGCACATAACCCAGCATTCTCAATGTCCAGCCAAAATTAACACCTGCATGTAGAACAGCTGGCTAAAGCTGAACTGGCAAGATGGAGGGGATGCTGGTGAGATGCTACGAAGAACTCTTTCTCTGTAACAAACCCGATTATCAAGGGCATCTGCCATATGATTGTTACTTGGTCTACAGCTGTGGGGTCCTTTTGGACTGTTCAGTGCTTCTGGATAGTCAAATAGCTGTGAAGGCAAAAAATGTCCACTTCCCTCTACAACTGACAAGAAGATAGTGCCCCATCGTGTCAGTCACAGACCAGGCCTGAGTGATTCATGCATCTGTGATCTCTACGTTTGAATATTTCAACTCGTTGGGCCCAATCCTTTGTCCGTCTCCATCGCTTTTGCATTGTTCGAGAAGCAGTAAGGGGACAGAAAGCTGGCATAATAGTTGGTTCTTTGCCAACTGCAGCTGGCTCTCACCCCGGCATAAGGAATATTGCCAAAGTGCATTAATCTCTGGCAATCTTGGGTTACCAGAATGGTTTGTGGAGTTCTGAGGCTGCTCTATTTTTTCTTCTGAACAAGCCCCATTTGTCGTTGGGATCGGAAGGGTGGAAAAGTGGCAGAAATCTGCTTATGTCCCCCACTTCCCTTTGGGTACACCAAGCAGTGTTTAACACACCTAAGGATCTGGCCCATTATGAAGCTACATAGCCTGAAAAATCTCCAATTAGTACAAAAAGCAGCAGCTCATCTACTTAATCACATAGCTCACCCACTCTGTACTCTGCTCCCTGCATTGGTTCTCTGTTGATCAGTCTAGTTCAGAGTATCTGATATCCATAGGATTGTCCTTGCACACCTGAGAGATTGTCTTGCACTCTGCAACCATGACTTCCCATGACACTTGGGTTCCATTCGAAAAATATCAAACAATGGGAGACTGAAATTCCACAGCATCTGGGTTTAGCTTACGGAACTCACTGCTGAAGTAAAGTAGTAAGAACAAGCCCAAGCCTCACAGTCTACAGAACTATTTGAAAAATTTATTTCTTTAACTTAGCTTCCCTTCAATACATTCTACACACAAAAAAACCTATAGATGAATAAAGCTATTTTTTTCTGCAGGCTGGGAAGGAAGAAAATGAGAGTTTATTATTAACATTGTTGTTGAATACTCCAGAGGTGCCCCGATATTTCATTCATTTGTAGACAGACACTTGGCTCATGTATATGTTATTAATATTTAACATTAAGTTTCAAAGTCAGTTATGTTAGCCTCATGCACAGATAAGAGGAGGTGACTTACCTGTTCTTTGAGATGGTTCTTTGAGATGTGTGGTCCCTATTTGGTTTCCAAAATGTGGGTGCATGAAGCCGGAACAATTTTGTACCAATGTCCATTGACCTGCATGTGCATCTTCCTCATGTCCGCAGCCAAGGCCAGAAGAGGCTGTGCGGGTTGACACTGCCCAGTATCCCTCTTACCACTAAGAAGTGTAATCTGTAGCAGAGGGGGGATGGAGGGTGGGTGTTGGAATCCAAATAGGGACCACCCATCTCAAAGAACCTCTAGTTACAGGTAAGTAACCCCTCTCTTCTTTGAGTGATGGCCCCTATATGGATTCCAAACGTGGGTGAGTAGCAAGCAGTGATTAGCACGGAGGTGGGTGTGAGGACTCGCAATAAGTTATAGTCTGCAAGACAGCATAGCCAACAGTGTGTATCTCTCAACGTAGTGAGAGATAAAGGTTTAGACAGAGCTCCGCAAGGCAGGCCAACGTAGAAGAATGTGCCCGTGCAGAGTGAGCTGTAGCTCCAGGAGGTAGAAGTATCTTAGAGAGTGTGTAGCATTTGGAGATGCGCTGCGAGGAAAGGGCTTGTCTCTTGCAATGTTCAGCAATGGCAACGAAGAACCTGGGTGAAGTGCGAAAGGCGTGGGTGCATTGCCAATACAAGGCTGGCGCACAGTGGATGTGAGAGAGTGCAAAGTTCTGTCTCTGCAGGAGGTGTGACGTTTGGGATAGAAGACCAGGAGGTGGAATGCGGACACCACGTTAGGGATGAATTTGGGGTGCAGGCATAAGGAGACCTTATCTTTGTGGAAGATGGTATAGGGGGAGGTCAGCTATCATAGCCACCAATTTGCTAATGTGTCGCACCAACCTGTCAGCCACCAATATCATCACCTTCACTGAGAGGTGAGAGAGAGAACATTGTGAAGGGTTGCTTGGTAAGGGAAGAGAGAGTGATGTTAAGGTCACAGGAAGGGGTGGGTTTGAGCACCAGCAGACCTTTGAGGATACGTATGGTGGTCTAGTGAGTGAAGACAGAGTAACTGTCCACTGGAGGAAGGAAGGCACTGAGCACCACCAGGTGAACCCATATGGAATTGTGGGTGAGGCCCGAGAGTTTGAGTTGGAGACGGTAGTCAAGGAGAATAGGAATGGATATGGAGTCCAACGGGTAATGGTGGCGATGAGCCCAGGTGGTGAATTGTTTCCATTTCACTAGATAGCAAGCCCTGGTAGACAGCCTCCTGCTGTGCATGCGGATCTTGTGCATTGGTGTAGAGCAGGGGTTGGCAACCTTTCAGAAGTGGTGTGCCGGGTCTTCATTTATTCACTCTAATTTAAGGTTTTGCGTGCCAGTAAAACATTTTAATGTTTTTAGAAGGTCTCTTTCTATAAGTCTATAATATATAACTAAACTATTGTTGTATGTAAAGTAGATAAGGTTTTTTAAATTTTAAGAAGCTTCATTTAAAATTAAATAAAAATGCAGAGCCCCCCAGACCGGTGGCCAGGACCCAGGCAGTGTGAGTGCCACTGAAAATCAGCTCGTGTGCAGCCTTCGGCACACATGCCAGAGGTTGCCTACCCCTGGGGTAGAGCATGCCCTGTCTACTCATGAGCTCCATCCAAATACTAAGCCATGAGGTGGAGTGGACACAGGTTGGGGTGCCAGTCGTCCCTGAGCCTGCGTGAGGAGATCCGGGTGTGTGCGGAAGCAGACTGGGGGGGCAAGCGGAGAGGTGGAGGAGGTCTCTGAACCAATATTGGCAAGGCCAAAAGGGAGCTATCAGTATGACCATTGCTCAGTCCCAGTGAATCTTGTGCAGGACTTGCAGGAGTAGGGGAAGGGCAGAAAGGCATAGCTGAGGTTGCCAGTCCAGGGAAAGAGAAGGGCATCGCCTGGAGCAATAAAGGGGAGTTTATGGTTCTTGTGAAGAGGTCACAACTGAGCGGGTCGGAGCCAGGGGAGGAGGCAGACATCCCTGCCTCGCTGCAGAACTCCGGATCAGGGACTGAGTGGTGCAGCATGCCCCCGAAGGAGGCTGACTGTGAAGAGGAGTTGATGGGACTGCAGTACACCGTTTACTCTGAGGAGACTGAGGACCCATGGACTATGGAGCAACCCCAAGGAAGGATGGTAGGAAGTTACTCAGGGAAACCAGGTTTCAGAGGGTAGCTGTGTTAATCTGTATCAGCAAAAACAATGAGGAGTCCTTGTGGCACCTTAGAGACTAACAAATTTATTTCGACAAACTTAGTAGAGTTGGGTTGCCGGAAAAGGAGTCAGTGTGTTTCGGTCATTTCCCCACTAAACCCTGTGCTGGGACCACTCCCCATTGTTTGGGCCCTGGGCTGGGACCCGGTGGAGTAGGGTGGACTCGGGTTCCCCATCCCCTTGCTGCCAACCCCACCCCGGGGAGGCAGCCTACTCACCCTAGGCCGGCAGGCCTGTACCCTGTTTGGTGCTTGCCCCAGCCAGGAGGCTGTGAGCCCCAGACTGTATTTGCTGTCTGCTCCAGCCTGAAAGCTGAATCTAAAGACTGTTTGTTGCTCTGCCCCACCCAGAGCCACTAGACTGTAAATTGCGGTCTGCCCCAGACAGGTGGCTTAGGCTAAAGACTTCCTGTTACTCTGCTCTACACAGAGAGGCAGAGCTACATATGGCAAATTACTGCCTGTCCCAACCAGGCGGCTGGGCAATAGATTGTGTGCTGCTCTGTCCTGATCAGAAGGTCAGAGCCCTAGCCTGCTAATTGACTGCTTGCTGTTTGATGTAATGAGGCAGAGTGGCCTCCCTCCGAGCCTTACAGGGAATGACGATCACAGAACCACTACACCCTGATGGATAATGTCTAGTACCCAACTGTCTGTGGTGATCTTGCCCCAGTTGTGGGCAAAACGGCCCCCAAAGATGCAATGGAACACTGGAGAAGGATAGGAGAAGGTTTGCAGGTCTTGGCCTGGGAGTCAAAACTGCTGATTACGCTGGAGGTGCGGGACGGTCGATGAAGCAGAGGTGGCAGTGGAGGAGTAGCGTGGTTGCTGAGAGCACTGGTGGTGTCGGGGTGACTCTTGTTGGCATTGAAAGTAGGGTGGATAGGGTGCATAGGAATGGGGGCAGAAGGACGACTGCTGTTGCCGATGGCTCAGGGCCATGGTGTAAATGCCAAGTAATCTCAAAGTAGTGCGAGAATCTTTGAGAGAATAGAGGGATTAATCCGTCTTGTCACTGAAGAGTTTGTGGGTATGAAAGGGGAGGTCCTCAAGAGTGGTCTGGACCTCCTTATGGAATCCAGACGATTGGAACCAGGAATCCCGACAGAGTATGACGCTGGTCACCAGGGAGTGGGAAGCAGTGTTGGTAGCACCCACCACCACTTGAAGGCCTACTTTGACCACCAGATTCCCTCTCATCCAGCAGTGCCTGGAATGGTTGTTGCTCATCTGGTGGCAGAAAATCTTTAAACTCTGAGAACTTGGAGAACTTGTGAAAACTGTATTCCACCAACTGGGCCTGGTAGTTGGCGATATGAAACTGGAGTCCTGTGGAAGAGTAGACCTTCCTGCGAAGAGGTCCATTTTCTTTGCCACCCTGTCCAGTCGGAGGGGTAGACTTTAGATGTTGTTGGTGAGGGTGTTCTGTTGCTGCGGGGACCACCGGGGAGTTAGGGTGAAAAGGAAGTCTGCCACTTTAGATGGGGCAAAGTATCACCTGTCCGCATGCTTTGGGGTAGGGGTACAGGAGGCTGGCATGTGCCAAACCATCTGTGTCAGTTGCAGGATGGCCTCACAGATAGGAAGGTCCTTGTGGTTGGAGGATATCTAGGAGCTGATGGTGCATGTCCTGGACCTCCTCCACCAGGAGTCAGAGATCTGCTGCCACCCGCTGAAGGTAATGGTAATGGTCATCAGGAGTGGAAAGGAAGGCTGGAATCAGCACCTCATCTGATGATGATGAAGCACCAGTGGAACTGGCGGTATCGACTGCACCACCTCTTCCTCCCCCTTTTCGTAAACCGAGGAGGGTGCACTTCGGACCGGGGATGGCCAATATGATGCCACTGACAATGTGGCACAGTCCTGGTATGGGTGGCCAGTAGGGTCAAGCATAAGGGTCTCCGGGCAGTGGTAGACCCCGTAGGTATCGGTACCATGGCTCGGCTACGGGGTTGTAAGCCAGAGTATAGGGTGGTCTGCACCTAGGATCCAGACTATGAGACTGGACAGGCTAGAAGGAGGGTTCCAGCTCTGAGAAGTCCTCGGATTTGGAGGATGAGTTCGGCAGTGGTGGAGCTGATGGTACTGGCAGTCTAAGATGGATGGAAGGAAAGTGCCTCTCTGGGAGGATCACTAGAGGTTCATGCACTGGAGAAGGCAGGTCCGAGGTGCCCGGGGCACCCAAGAGCAGTGGGGAACTCAGGTATGGCAGCAGCAGCTCTGCAGTGGGCAGCAGTGGTTCCAGGCAGCCGGATGTGCAGGGGACAAACCGGAGGAACCCGATGGTGTCGGTGGCGCAAGCAGCAGATGCAACAATGATGGTGCCAGAATGGTGACCGCGGCTGGTGGCGGCACCAGTGGATTGCATCAGTGCTTCTCTTTGTGCTCCATCCAGGGCTTCTTGGGAGCTGGACCAGTTGGGTCAATGTGTGACTGAACTGGCCTGACTCAGGGAAGCAAAGCTGCATTTAGGGGCAGTCCTGGACAGGGATCAGCCCCTATGCCTGTGGGTACGCTTCCTATGCTCACAGCGGGGCTTGTCAGGCTGTAGCACTATTGACGGAACTTGTTTCCTGGGAGGAAGACGGAGGAGCATCACTCATTCCAGCAGTCCCAGATCTGACTGCACATGTTGGGGCATAGCCTTTTCCATTAGAAACTTACAGAAACGAAGTTCCTTGGCTTCCCAAGTATGGGGTAGGAATGATTGACAAATGGGGCAGTGGCTGACATCGTGGGCTTTGCTGAGGCAGTACAGGCACCGTTGCTGCTCGTTGCTCACCGAGAAGGACCATGGGCATGAAGCATAGTGTTTGAAGCCGACTTGCCGGGGCATAATCCCCAGAAGGGTAGGTCTCCCCAATGGGGGAAGAAGTCTGAAAGCAAACCTAACTAAATACAACACTAAGACATTACAAGAGAAAATACTATCTACAAGAAGGAAGAACAGACAACCAACTCTCTTAGCTAGGCTAAGAGCACAGAGGAACAGAGGTTCCAACTCTGGCCATGTGGCAGTAAGAGGGAACTGGAGAAGCATCGGCCAGCAAAGCCTCTCATAGCCTCGGCTGCAGACATTAGGACAACGCATGATGCATGTGTGGCTCAATGGACACTGCTACATTGTTCCAGCTCCAGTGCATGGAGCACATGTGCACCCATGTTTGAAATCAATATTGGGATCATCACTTGAAGAACAACTCAAAGTATCAAATTAAATTATTGATACACTGAATTTTCTGCTAAATACTGCATCTGGTTTGCATTTCAAAATGAGAGTTCATGAAATTTGTATTGCAGTTGATTATCCTCTGTTAGGTAGCTAATTCTGGAAATGTCATTATCATGCGCATTGACACCTACTTTACACATAATTCCCAGAATGCAAATATAGGAGCTAACGTACTGATCTAACTGAATTTTACCTGCCAGTTTTGACCCATATTTATTTAAATCCAACTTAAAAATGGCTGCCAATTAGAACATCACTATGCTGAAAGTCAAAAGGACAGTCCAGTTGACCATATCAAGTTACTGCTAACTGTATGGATATTCCATTTTGCTAATGTAATTTCCTCCGGTTAATATGTCTCTTTAGTAATATGCTTGAAAGTAAATAACTATAGGAAAGAAACAAAGATTGAAACAGATTAATATAGCTGGAGATCTCACACAGGTTTTTTTTCAAGACTATACCATTAAAACATCTATGTTGTTTTCAATACAATATGGCAGCACTGAGTCTAGATAGTTACGCACTTAAATGGAGATACGAACTACCACACCAAGAATACGACTACACTGGAGATAGAAGATGTAATTTCTAGCTAAAGCAGACATACCTTAGCTCCAACTGAGCTAGCATTCTAAAAATAGAAGTGTAGCTGGGGTGACGTCAGGGGATAGCCCCTGAGTATGAGCCCATCGAAGACCCTAGGTATATACTCAGCACAACTAGCCCCACTTGCACCACTCTGGCTACACCTTTATTTTTAACACACTAGATGGATCACAGCAGTGTGGGTATGTCTCCTTGATCCTGAAATTACATCTCTATCACCAATGTAGACACACCCTACTGCAGTGGTGGGCCTGCTGTTTCCCGCAGCTCCCATTTGCCGGAAACGGCAAACCACGGCCACTGGGAGCTACAGGAAGGGCTGTGCCTGCAGACAGTCAACGTTAGCAAAATGTCTTGCAGCGCACAATCAGATTACCCTGATGGGCCACATGCAGCCCACCACTGCCCTAGAGGACATCACTGGCCAAGCTACCTGTCTTCCTTTGGAGGTGAATGCCTCCACCATTATTGTTGCCTCTGAGAACACAGTGTGTGCGTACAAAGTGTATCCTATCTCCCTGCAGGAGTGAATCTGGCTCCTACTTGCATCTAGTGGAGACTCAGCCACACTCCTGTCATTTTGATTTACATGATCTTTACACAATGCATTTCAGTCTACATTTCGGTTAGCGTGCCCCAGTCTTACGAAATCCTGTGTAAACAGAAGGGCCATCATCTTCAGAGTTAACTCAGAAGTAACTTCTGAAATGGGTGCAACTCTTAACCAGTGAGTGAGCAGTGGGCCAACAAGCTCTCCTCCCTGCCCAGCTCCTCATATCACATGATCCAAGCATGATCACCTATGGCTTCTGCAAACATCCCTGATCTGGACAAAGTAGTGTTGAAAATAATGGCTCAGAAATGTAGGGCAAAATCCAAAATTGCTTCAATTAGATATGCTGGGGAGGAGCAGAGCAATGCTGGCCATGTAAACAGTCCCTCAGCCACCCTGCTGGGCATAGAGTAGGGGAGCTCAGATAACCTGCCACCAACAGCATGAACCAGGAGCCTGACTATGCCCCCATGCAGATACATGACATTCCTTTGAGGCCTTCCTGCCAGTCACATTAGCCAGACAGAGAACCTTCCTAATTGGGATGACCAGATGTCCCGATTTTATAGAGACAGTCCTGATTTTTGGGTCTTTTTCTTATATAAACTCCTATTATCCCCTGACCCAATTTTTCACACTTGCTGTCTGGTCACCCTATTCCTAATGCTACAGAAAGTGCTTCCCATGCTGCTGTTACATGGGTCCAGAGAAAGGAAAGAGGTTCCCTGTAGAGAAAAGATTCAAAACAGACTTAGAATCTCAGTTGATTGTGAATCTCAGAAGATATGGGAAATAACCCTGTAAAAGGAAATATCACCCAGCCAGTGGTCTCTAACATGGTAGAAGGTGGTTACTTCCTCCATGTCAATAAAAAAACACCAGTTCAAGTGGAGCCCCAAGGTACTTTGGTGGGGCAGCATGTACTGCTGCTGCATCTGTTGTACCTTTTATGTACAAACAGAACTTCAGCCTGCATGAAATGCAACTTTAAAAAAAATTGTATATTCAAAAAGATATTGAGCAAAGGTCTGGCTCTTACGTGTCATGGGGGCCACTCACTGTTGGAGCGCCTCCTAGTGGCCACATCTGGGATTTGCTCTTTCCGGATCTGATGCTCCCTTCTACTTGTTCACTGCACACCCTGCTGCCACTCTCTCTCTGTGACTCAGGGTGCTCTGTCTTTGTGGCCTGGTCCTCCAGCTAGGTCACTATGCATTTCCCCACCCCCCACACACATCTTCCCTTCACTGTCCAAATCATGTCACTTCCCCAGTGGCTAGTAGGGGAACCTGGGCCCAACGGCCCATCCCCTTCTCAAGGTTACAGCTCAGGGATCCGCTAATCAGCAGCCAAGCTCTATATCTTCTTAAACCTTGCTGCCTTTTCCTACTCCTTCTCCACTCTCCAGAGAGTGGCTACAGACCCCTTTCCTGCAGCCCCATTCTACTGCCAGCTTCCTGGCTTCATGGCCCCACCTGTTCCTTCCTAGCTGGGTTCCATCATTATTCAGGGGTTATATAGGCCAGCTAATTCCCATCAGCTGTAGCATATGCAGTTAACTGGCCTCTCCTCTACCTCATTAACTCCTTCTAGACTGGTGTGGAGTGAACACCCCATCACAAAAAGCCACATCAGAAAAATGGAGAATGAGGTAGAGGGCACTATGCAACAGCTACCAAAGAGATGTTAAACAAGATATTAAACAGCTTCTTCCATTCCAGGCATTGAGGTTTATCTCCAACGGAAGAAGCAGAATGTTAAGAAGGGTCCCTATGGCAAAGCAAAGAGTTGGCGCGAATGCCAACAATTACAGTTTAAAGAGAGGAGTTTGCAGCCACAGGGCCTTTATTATATCTGGATCCACCACTTATTTCTCTGTGTTTCTAAAATATACTATGTTCCAAAGCAAATAAAATGTGGGTTAGTGCACACTGATGCCCTAGAACCATACCAGACAGTGACAATGCGTTTTGTGTATTATCAGTCAGAAAAAACTTGCCTGGTTGCTACTACTATTTTTCAACTTGCATAAGTTTGCACATTGATCATATTCATTTAACGAGACAGAACAGGTAATTATTCTCATGGTGCTTCAGGGAACTATTCCTTCAGTCTAATGTACAATGGAATACTGTTTTATTGCTCCCTCCGTTGCTCCCCCCCCCCCCCCCGCTTTGTTTTGTTTCAAAGACTTACTTTTAAGTATTTATTTTAGTGTATGAAACAGCTGCTTCACGGTAAGACAAACTTGGCAACTCTGACTGGCATCAAAGCTTGTGTGAGTTTTGTAAGGTATGATTTATAGCTCCCTTTTTCTTGGACAGCACATGTAAAAGCCAAGAGTATATAATCTTTTTGGATATCAAGACTCCAAAAGTTCTAAATCTTAGCAATAGCCAGCCTGAGGCAACCAGCCCAATACATTTTTTGTTATGTTTTGGCAACATTAAGTTTCCTTACAGGGCTGACCATAATCCTGGAAATATTACAGAATATCTCTATTTTTCATCTTTGGTCAGCTCTATACAGTGGAGCAGTTAGGTCACTGAAAGAAGAGTGTGACACCACCATAACAGATGAAATACATTTTAAAAATAACCTTTTGTTTTTTTAAATTAAAATAGTTTTTAATGAATCTCAGATAAAATTTAATTTTAGAAGCAGCAAAATAAAAATAAATAAATAAATAAATAAATAAATAAGAACACTTTCATATAAGTGCAACTTTAAAGCTGGGTAGTTTTCCTAAAACCACCACTTTTTAAACAGTGCTTAAACGTTAATTCTGGCAGACAGCTTCTAACAGGAGTATCTTATCAACCTATTTGCTACCCCTGTTGCTTTCCTCTTTGTTTACAACTACTTATTTGTTCATTTTCTTTTTGTGCTACTCGGTCATGAGCAACATAGGCAATTCAAATTGTTCTTAATTGAAAAGATCAAACATATGTTTGTTATTCTATTTCAATATAAACAAAAATATATTTTTAAAAAAATCTTTTAAAGAAACTAAACAAAAGCACCACAGCATCAGTATATTTCAAAGCAGTCATACCGTAGGCCCTAAAGGCTGAAATGCTGATAATTTACCTTGCAAAGAATGTAATGAAGGTACAATGATCACTGTTAAAATGAATATATTAAAAAAACTGTACTGCACAGAACTCAGCAAGTAGCTGAGCACTTATGGTGCTGAGTACACTTTATACAAAGGCATTTACCACTCTGCAGAACTTGGTTCTTAATGTGGCATGATGCTCAGATGAATCTTCTTGAGTGTAATTGAAGTTCTGGAAGGGATCCATGACCACAGTTATCCTATGCAGAACCTTCGATCAGTTCAGTTTGTAAAACGTTTAGGATATCAACACACTGACTTGGTTTTACTGCCCTGTTCAGCTCAGTTAGAGAAGTCTGATCTTTTACTTTAGCTCTGACTGAGCTACTTAAAAAGCAGCACACTTTGAACTTGGGATGGGAGGATGGGTTTATGGGACAGGTATCTGGGATGGGTTTATCAAATCAATAACTCTTCCTTTGGTCATTAAGGAGTGACAGTGGATTACACAATCCTTCATAAAGGAGGACAGTGGCTGCAGCCTAGGACTTGTGCACATGATATGCAGAGTAGTAATTAAAAGTGGGGAAAATAAGAGTAAGGATCTTTCATATTCACCAAAGGGACAGAGCACTAGATCTATGAGAAGAACACACTCAAAACCTGTCTCTCTATATGGACTTCACTAAATATATTGCAATACCAGTTGTAAAAAAATCCCACTAACTTTCAGCAGACAGAGTTTTCACTCTGTTTCCATAATAATTAACTATCAGATACAAGACCAGATCAGAACCAAAGGGGTGATGCATCTCTCAGGAATGGAAACCACCAAGCCTGAGGCAACTGCAAGGATACAAAGTGCTATTTTGGTCACTACTGCCTAACTTGGATTCCTGATCTCTCACTCATATTCAGAGCTTGAAGGATTAGTTCCAGGCAGACAATGTCAGCTTATTGGTGACAAAAAAAGATCGCTAATGAAGCAAGCCTCTTATGCAGTGGAGAATCTTTAAAGATAATCCTTTTCTCTGCAGGGAAGCACTTCTCTTTCAATCAATACATTTCCTTTCGTAACCCTAAGAGTTCTTAGAGGATAGAAAAGCATTGGGAGAGTGGGAATTTTGATAGTGGGGTATGGGAATTTTGATTCATTCTAGGCACTCCCCTTTTGGTCTTGGTTTGCAGTACTCATGGATAGGGTTTTAAGCATCTCTCTGCCAAATATTTAACAGGCTTAATTCATCTTATCACAGGGAAGTTGGCATGACTACAGTTTTCCAGCTGAATTTAGAACAGGCATCTGATGGCCTGTAACTACATAATTTGAAGAAATCACCATTCAAATCTACGGATAAAGCCTTTGGAACATCTGCAGAGCTCCCCAGCATTGTATTTGACAGCAAAGTAGAAAGTGTCCAGGCCACATTTGTTTTATAATGGTGGTAAAATCCTATCCCGCAGCCACTCAGCCATTCTTTTCTCATCTATTAGGATAATTTCTTAATCAAAACAAGGCTTGGAACTGGCCTGTTCTACAGAAGAAATGTATGTGTATGCAAGAAGTGGAGAAGGAATATCGATAATTACTATGGTGAGAGAGTGTAGGTGTTGCTGTTTGACTGACCGACAGCAAGTTCTGCAGTAAGAAATTAAAGCAGCTATAAGAGCCCCAAGTCTGGAAATAGAATTAAAACACTTAATGTCGCATGTTCAGAAGATCAAGTCTCTTATTTACTTTAGACAAAGCAAAAGTTATAGTTGTGTTTGGTAGTACTAACTATTTTAAAAAGAAGAACAAAATATACACTCTGACTTCATTGTCCCAGTTTTCATAATATGCAGACAGGTGCTGTTTTCAGCAAGCTCCCTACACTTCATATGACAGAACTACTACAAGGAATAACATCCTCCCCTTGCCCCATATACATGGCACGTAACCAGCAGTACCCACTGTTCTCCAGTCACTGACCATTTAAAAAGGTAATAATTGGAGATATGCCAATCTCCTAGAACTGGAAGGGACCTTGAGTCCAGCCCCCTGCCCTTCACTAGCAGGACCAATTTTTGCCTCAGATCCCTAAGTGGCCCCCTCAAAGATTGAACTCACAACCCTGGGTTTAACAGGCCAATGCTGAAACCACTGAGCTATCCCTCCCCCATATATTATTAGGGTTGGAAGGGACCTCAAGAGATCATCTAGTCCAACCCCCTGCTCAAAGTAGGACCAATCCCCAAACGGCCCCCTCAAGGATTGAACTCACAACGCTGGGTTTAGCAGGCCAATGCTCAAACCACTGAGCTATCCTTCCACACTACAGTACCATTACAAATACAAGAACAGTTTAAAACATGGAAACTGAACAATTAAAAGCTGGTAACATAGAATCACCATAGTGCAAAAAAAAAAACCCCCAAATTCTCCACGTTTCTGTGCAAGTGCTGCTAGAAGTATTTACTGTACCACTTTGGGAGGACATGACAGCCATTCTTTCATGTAAGTCTTCCAGCTGTCCCGGTCTCTCTACCTACCACATGTGTCATAGATGCAGGGAGCATGGATAGATGGTTGAAAAACATGATCAACTACTTCTATTCTCAGCTCTGCCTCAACTTCCCCATCTGTAAAAAGGGGATAATGACACCCGACATTTAAAGCACTTTGAGATCTAATGAAGAGTGCTAGGTAACAGCTGGGTATTATTATTACTACTACAGCAATATTATCATCTTTTTTCATCTTGTTTCAGGTTTTTAAAGAGGATCATCTCTCCCAAAAAGCAGCTTCAAGTACGATCTAGCATTTGTATTAGCTAAAAGAACCCAGGTCTCTGTTTCACAGTGTCTTGCAGTCACAGAAACCAATAGCTACAGAGGTCATCAACACAAAGGAGCAGAGACTGAATCCTGAAGTGAATAGGCAAGTGATACTGGAAAGATGTCCAAGCTACATTGACACTATTGATGGCACTGTGACCTTATGCATTAAATGAAGGAGATGTTGGTGAAGTTTTCAGTAATGCATCCAGAACACTGGAAAAGTGTATGATAGTTTTTGCCGGAAAAGGAACGTATTAATACTGTAAATCTGTCTGGACAACATTACGGTCATGGAAAGAAAAGGAATATAGTGCGGTCTGTGGATGGCATGATTTCTCAAAGGGGAAATTAAAAATGATGAGTATGTAAGAATGGACACCACTTGGAAAGGAAGAGAGGCTGGATTTATCTAGGGAAATGAAAGAGATGGGAAAGTGAGATGGAGAACTGTGGAAGGGAAAGGAGTGGAAGAAAGGATTGGGCAGAATTAAAGGAAGATTGAAGAAAATTAAAACGAGACAAAGCAAAAGCAAAACAAAAAAAATGAAACTAACATGCTGTTTGCTGCCATTATATTGTTCATTCTACAGGTGTGTCGTCCCCTCTCTTCCATCTCTGTCCTGTCTATTTGGATTGTACACTCTTTGGGGTAGGGACTGCTTACTACTACTGTGTGTTTGTACATTGCTTAGCACAACGCGCCTCATTTTGTTAATCCTTTGGCACTACTCTAATAAACATTATTCATAAATAAGATTATATATATGGGTTGTTCATTTCATTTGGTTTTAACTTTATTTCTCTTGCAGAAAAAGAATTGTTCCAAGCTGTTCTGTGTCTATTGTTGGTCAGTGACCGGGCTGGTGTTTATTTCAACCCACTATAAGCCTAGGCATGGGAGAGAGGGGAATATCCAGGCTGATCATGTTTCTTGGAATGCACGGAGGGGAAAAAAATACCCTGTCTTATCATGGCCTTGTCAGGGATGAGAGGCAAATAAAGGACTATTAAAGCAATCAGCCTGGTGGAGAGAATGAAGAGACTTTTGAGGTGATCATGGTTGTTGATGGTTAAGAGAAAGAAAATCTATAGGATGATCTTAGCTCTATAGGGGTTCTTCAGAGTGAATATGGATCTGGGACAAGGGAGACTTGGCTATTCTACAAATTGTGCTTTAGCCTCTTGTTGGAAATCATTATCTCCATGACATCTCCTGTTTTGTTGCTATTTGTTACTACAAAAGATACCTCCAGTAGAAAGTGTGATTTAGGGTCAGACACCACACTTACTCAAAACTGAGTAATACCTTACTCTTCAAGAAGACCCATTAATTTCAGTGGGACTTCTATAACTACTCAACCTGCGGAAGGATGGCAGGAACTAACCCTTGAAGATTGTTAGTTATCATTTGTATTTCACTGGCATTTAAGAGCCTCAATCATGGGCCAAAGGTCCATTTTTCTAGGCACTGTACAAACACAACAAAAAGAAAGCAAGTGCCCCAAAGAGCTTATTGTCTATGCATAAGACAAGTGACAAAAGATGGTGACAGGCAGACATATGTGGAGAGAACAAGGTAGCAACCAGGATCAGGTTTTTTTTGTAGGAATCATGGCAGAGAAGTTTTAATGATTAAACTTCCCTAAGTTCTTTTAAAATATATAATTCAGGTCCTTACCATTTCTTTTCAGTTGCCTTCAACTTTTTTATATTTTCAAAAATCTTTAATACATGCCTCCCCCCTCAAAAAAAAAATTCCAGGAAAATATGGTGATCATATATTTAAACCCTCCTTCCAGACTCCCTTTATTAGTTCCCATCGGGATCCTTCCAGAGTGGAGCTCATTGTTGCTCTGTTTCAGGATCTGGCATTGTCCCCTAGCAGATCAAAATTGTGACACTGTGGGGTAGGTGGGATTTATTTCATGGCTAAAATACAAATGTGCCCTGTAGATTATTCTAAAAAGTTAGCTTTATTTAATAAAGGAGACATTTTTTCCACTGAATAAACAAAGGCTTTCTTTCTGACTTTAAACCTCAGATGTAATTAAATAGAAAGGTTAATATTGGATTTCCAAGTACCGTAGTTCTGCTAATGTCAGTTATTCTTTGTGAACACAGTATGAGTTTTGATTAATGAATCAGTTCAACATGCACTACTGCATAAGCCCTGTGTACTCTGCATGACCTTCAGGTGATTACTGCAGGTTCCCCCCAGAGGTATTTTTATTTTCATCTCTCTTGTTCCATATTGTGATAACTGCACTGTGATGAGTCAGAGGAGTGACACAGAAAGACGATCCACACTTTTAGTTTAGGTACTAGATCCAGACTTCAGTAAAATGAAAAAAAAAAAGCTTCCAGAAGTGGAAGTCCTAGGTGCCAAAGGACACAGTAATGTATCCTACACCATAAAGTCCAAAGGGGGAGGGAGCAGTCTTTGTGTCTTTTGGGGCAATCTTGTTCTCTTTATGAGACTTAGCACTTCCCCACTTTCCCCGTCCCAGGCACCGAGGTTTTAACCTGTTGAGCACATAGGAGAACCAATAGGTCAAATTCATCTTCAGCGGAGTAACATCAGGGATATATATGGCTCAGTAACTGCTGTTCTCATCTCCTCCTGCACTCCCACAGATAAGGCCAAACTGGGTTCAAAGTGATGCCGTTAATATTTTGCAGGTAATGCTTTTTATACCATGGTTGACAAAATTGTCTATTAAAAACATGATCCACCTGTTATCTGTGCTCTTCCTGACTTCACAGTTAGTAATAGCACACAGAAGAGGAATAACAGTAGGATCAATCTTTAACTTATATGTAATAACAACCTTGGTAAAAAACAGAAGCAAATAACCACACCACTGGTAATTACATGGGTCTAGGGTACCCCAGTAAAACACAACACAGGAGACCTAATCTTCCCAAATATTTGTTTCCCATTGAAACAAAAGCATCAGACTTCTAAATGGTAGTTTAAAATAAAGGCAATAATTTATTTCCAGCTGGTGCAATTGTTTAATAAAATGCCTGCTGTGCCTCCAGAAATAATGTTCTTCTTTCCCCAGCAACACAGATAATTACCCTGTCTTTGGGGCCACCAGCACAATGCATCCAAAAATGTTCTCACTTAAAGTACAAGTTTTTCAATGGCAGTAATTTGCCATATGGAAGAATAATAATCAAAAAGGAGTTACAAACATATGAGCAAATTGGAAAAAAATACTCTAACAGAAGGCTGATGCTGCTTCACTAGTGTAATAACTATTCATCTAATGTTTTAATAATGAAAAATAAAAAAAGCCCAGCCTGTCTGTCTTCCCATCTACATTCAAACCTCCACACTTAGTAGGTGTTACTCTCAGCACCTTCAATCTGTAAGGAAGTGAGATGAAAAGGCAGCCTTCAAACTGCAGTAGACTGGATGAAAAAACTATGTGGAGCTGTAGTTAATTATCTTGATTATGTTAATTTGTGTTGTTTGTCAGCAGCCAAGGAGGTGCTAGGTGTTGCCTAAGGGTTTTTATAGCGTCGTGAGTTTTTATTTAAGATGTAATTTGCATAATGCATAAAAATAATTTCCTATGTCTAGGCCCCAAAACAAATGTTTGATTAATAAAAAAAAAAGTGATTCTTTTGTTTTAATTGCTTACAGCTCAGGTAAGAGAACAGAGAATAAAACTCTGCCTATGGCAGAACTGTCCCACTGGGGCGATACATTTTTTAACATTCTGATGAAACTGTTTGGACAAAATAGTGGCATGTTTATGAAACAATGTTATTTAGCATTAAAATTCTGTAGCTGCCATGTATTGTTTCTCCAGCAATGTGATCTAGTTTGAATACTAAAAAGGAGTTGCTGTTTTCCTTTCCCCCTCGTGCTTACTCAAAATTAAACTAAGATATGGAGAAATCCAGTTACTGCCATTTCTTGGAGACTCTCCAATGCCAGAGGATTTTGGAAATGATATAATAATAGCTGACGCAAAGAGACGACCGCAAGTCAAGCATACACTCCCTAGAGAGAGCGAGTGTGTATATGAGAAAGACGAGAATATAGCAAAACCTCAGAGTTATGAACGCCTTGGGAATGGATGTTGTTCGTAACTCTGGAATGGTCGTATCTCTGAACAAAGAGTTATGGGTCTTTTTTCAAAAGTTTACAACTGAACATTGATCTAATATAGCTCTGAAACTTTACTATGCAGAAGAAAAATGCTGCTTTTAACCATCTTAATTTAAATGAAACAAGCACAGAAACGGTTTTCTTATCTTGGAATTCTTTTTAACACTTTCCCTCTTTTTAGTAGTTTACGGTTAACACAGTACCGTACTGTCTTAGCCTTTTTTGGGGGGCGCGGGGGGCTGTCTCTGCTGCGGCCTGATGGTGTACTACTGGTTCCAAATGAAGTGTGTGGTTGACTGGTCAGTTCGTAACTCTGAGGTTCTACAGTAGTATTGTTGATACTGCAGCTCAACAAGGATAGAAGTTCACAGTCCTCAGCAAATGGATTCAATTTGCATCATTCCTGTTAAGGTAGAGCAACAGCACTATACAAGTGAAACAATTTCTGCATTCCAGGAACTTCTGACCAACAGCAAGGATTGCACTGCAACATAACATTTATACAGCCACACACTGGTATAGCTTAGCCTCATCCAGCTAAGTCAAAGTAACTCATATCATCACTAACTACTGCCCTTGCCAGGAGAAGGGATTCAAGTTGTCCCACTCACTGTTCACAATATAACCTATGTCTCAAGAATAGGCACTATGAACTCTTTAATGCTTCACATATTCTAGACAGGAGCCCAAACTGTAAAATTTGTTTGACTTCTACAAAGTTTGTAGGCTTTAATGTTCTATTTTCTTGTTAAGGCATTTATAGAAATAGGGCCCCATATATCAAGATAGTGCTAAATCTTAGAGTCCTGAGTCAACTCATCACTGATCCTGGATATAGGTGACAATGGCATGAGACTCCTTTTCCCATGTTCAGCTTCTCAGGAGACTATGACTTTTCCACTTAGACAAAGATCCACCCATTATGATCCATACACCCATTACCTACCCATAGGACTACTGGAGCGCATTCAACCTCAGAGTGAAAGGGGAACCTCCAGATGGCATAACACACAGAGTAACTTACATGTTAAGAAAGAAAAACCAGCAAGAAAACATCACAGCCATAATCCTGCACATTTCAGTGGCTCCCCAGTCTTTCAGATACAATTAAAGATTCTTCCCCTAGCCTTTAAAGAGAACTGGTCGAACATTTTCCGACAGAACAGTTTTCTGTCAGAAAATGCTGATTCAGTGAAATTGAAACATTTAGCAGGAACTTACTGATTTCATCAATTTTTGGAGGGAAATCAATGTTTTGTTTTGATAAAGTCAAGATGTTGCATTTTGATTTTATAGTTTCATCTCTTTATCATATTTTACATTACATTGTAGTGGAGGATCAGTGAGAATAAGGCCCTCATTGTGCTAGGAGCTGTACAAACACATAGAAATGCCTGGTCCTTCCCCCACAGACGTTTCTGCAGTCTAAATAGACCGGAAAGATACATGGTAGAGAAAAGGGATGCAACATACAAACAAAGGCCTAGACTGTGCTACACTTACACTCAGTAGTAACTTATGCCATAAGAATTCCCATTGACTCCGATAGGACTGTTTGTGGAGAGGGATATTATTCACTGGAAGTGTGGCCTATAGCAATGAGGTTTATGGCAAGTGCACGTCTTGTTAGCTCCTGGATCTTTTTTTTTTTAAATATATAAATAGCTGAGTTTGGTTGATTGTTTTTCTTGCTTGTTAATTTCAGTTTCTTCGTTCCTCCTACCTTTTCCATTTTATTATTACTTTTCCTGCTTAAACAAAAAGCCTAAGCCTCATTTATTCATAATCTTTCATGAAGTGATCAGATGCAGATGTTCAGCTCTAGTTTCCAGCTTGTGCTGGTCTCTCAAATCCACACCTTTTTCTGAAAACGATCAAGGAGCATGAATTGGAATTTGTCAACTTGGGAAAAGAAGCCAATTTGGACTGCTTACATTCCTGATCATGTTATAGAAGGTGCAATAAAAATCACTGACTCGGGGAGATACTGTCAAGTTTGGGGTTTGCCAGGGTCTTTTCACTGACTCCAGGATCCATCAATCATGCTTTTGGACTTGATTTTACTGTTTTTCGTATCTAAAGATTAATATATTCTGCCTCTGACTGGGTTTTCTCCAACTGGGAGGCTAGCTTACCCAGGGAGGGATTGATCTCTTCCAACAATCTTGTTTACCCAGGGAGGGATTGATCTCTTCCAACAATCTTGTTCTCTTAAACATGTGGGAATTCGTGAAAAGTGCCAGACTGACAGTCCTGCAAATTGAGGTCCTCTGTTTATGCACAGAACAGGTATAGCATGCATAGTGGTAGTGCAAGGTCCCTCACACTGGCTTGCCAATGTGCATCACCCCTGTCCTGGAGGGTGAGGTATGTAATAGCAATACTCAGCCTTAGGAGTTCTTTATATTTTCAAAGCACAGGAGAAACATTAAAAGATGTCGAGTCTAATCGGTCTCTATGTCTATGCAAATCCTGTTACCCAGATGAGAATATCAACCATTTTCTAATTAGTGCTATTTGGGGGAGGCTTTATGTAGTGTGGACTTCTGTCCATTGGGAAACTTATTTAAATCACCAGTTTATTTCACAGGGGTCACCAAACAACCCTCTGCAAAGCAACTTTTGCTCATTTCCAGTGGATTCAAATCTACAGGTGAATGAATCTGTATATTCCAGTCTGTCCTTCTCTTATTGGCTAGGACTTTTCAAAAACAGCACCCACTGATGAACACTTAGGGTGAAATCCTGGCTCTACTGAAGTCAATAGGAAAATTTCCAGTGACTTCAATGGGGCAAGGATTTCACCCTGAGTGCTCAGTGCAAACATGCAGATCTCCTTTGCTGAACCAAAAGAGGAAGTGAAACTATTAGAGAATACCTTGTTCCTATGTTGAGAATAGGCTTCCAAACTCAGCCAGCCTTTTCAAATTTTTTCCAATGAAAAACCTGAAATACTGTAATTTCACACTGTCGCCTGACACCCTATTAATCTTATATTGTACCTTTTGTGCCAAAAAATCCCCAAAGTCTTCATATCTAAAGACCACTTGCTCTGCCACTGAAATACAGCCGCCTCCTGGAGGAAACACAGTTGATATTTAAAACCACACAGCAGATCAGAACTTTTTTTTTTTAGTATAGACATAAGATAAAGACCAAAGCATACAATCTGTACTTTAAAAAAGAATGCAATGACAAAAACTGGGCATTTTAGCCTAAACCGTATACAGATTCATTATCTACTACAGAAAGTAAGACAGAAAAACAACAAACAGCCCCTTTGTCTCCCAAAATAAATATTGCAAAGAAACTGTTCAGTTAAATATGTCACAGGAAATGCAACAGGACAGCACAGCTCAAATCTCTCCCCTGGATGAGTAAGTAGAAAGGAAGGACAGAGTTTTGCAGAATAGAGGTTAAACTTCCACCTTTCCTGACTGCTTGCTGTGTTTTAGAGCCATAAAATGTGCTCTCTCTCCGTAACTGGCAGAGCAAAATAGTAAGTTAAGCTATTTTCAGTTACAGATATAAACCAAGTCTTTGTTTGGTTTGGCTTCATCTTCAATTAGCAAAGGTTTACTTCTTAACCTTCTGTCCTTATGAAAAGACTTTTCCAGTAAAACACTGTGTTCCCCTCTCCCCCACCCCGCATAGTATCAAATCAGGCAGTAAGGGGAACTGAGCTTATGGCTTACAACCGAAGATACCCATTGAGGCCTCTCACTTTGGCTCAGAACCAAATAGCACACGTAAAATCCTTTAACCCTCTCAATTGCCATCTACCACATGCACTCAGGAACACAACTTCAACTCAATAGGAGGATATAGGGTGTTTATAAGCAGGACCCATATAAACTAGCATTGCAGTGTAGTGGAATTTATAGCCAGATGCAAGCTTGTGGGGGTTTCAAACAAACAGCCTTGAAAGGAACTAAAAGAGAAATCACTTGCAAGTTAGTCACAGTTCAGGGCAACTGCACCTGTATTTCCCCCTTATGGTCCAGCAAGGGCACCTACTCTAAAGCTTCCAGCTCCCCAGCTGTCATCTCTCATCTCTTTTCTCTCCAACTCCATCCCTGCCTACACTGTGAATTCAGCAGCAAGACAAATTGCCTATGCAGGACTGTTTTGCCTTCTCCTCAGAGGTATAAGCAGCATTATAAGTTACCACACAGCTCTTTCTACGCAAGTACATTTATTCTTAAGGTAAAAGCATCAGAAAGAAAAGATTAAAAAAAAGAACCTACACACATGCTAATAAGCTTACCAGAGATTACCCTAACTCAACAAGCCTGTAAACAGTCCTTCAAACCTCACCAGAAGGTTTTTCTGTGGTCACAAGTTCATAACAACTGTAAGCTCAGAACAAACACCCCTTTGAATCTGTGATCACTTTTTTCTCTAGTGTGGGCCCCTGATCTTGTCCTCAGAGACAATAGGTTTCCCCTTAGGGCACAGATTCAGAAGGTTGGGTTTGGAACTGAGACCTTGGCTTCCTTTCCTCCAAGTATTTCCCAGGAATCTCACTTAACTTTGTCTGTCTAGCACAGGGGTAGGCAACCTATGACACGTGTGCTGAAGGCGGCACGCGAGCTGATTTTCAGTGGCACTCACACTGCCTGGGTCCTGGCCACCAGTCTGGGAGGCTCTGCATTTTTATTTAATTTTAAATGAAGCTTCTTAAATATTTTAAGAACCTTATTTACTTTACATACAACAATAGTTTAGTTATATATTATAGACTTATAGAAAGAGACCTTCTAAAAATGTTAAAATGTATTACTGGCACACGAGACCTTAAATTAGAGTGAATAAATGAAGACTTGGCACACCACTTCTGAAAGGTTGCTGACCCCTGGTCTAGCACATCGCTTCAAAGAGTCCTTTTGAAGCTCAAAACACAATAATACATACACATTTTGCATTTATAATACGATGAACTCTAAAGATACTGACACTTAATTCAATAATGTTTTTCCATGATATTGCAGAAAATTGCCATATCTGTCACAAATGTATCACCAACTAAAAACAAAAAATCATATTCTCTTGTGCCCTTCACTGTAACACACAAACGCTATCCTTCAACTCTGCCAAGTGCTTAAATTTTTCATGACACATCGGAAACTGTTCCTGCTTCTTATTCTTGCATGCCAATGATATTAACAACATCACCACCTATAATCTTGTCTCACTGGTGGCACCAAAAGCTCTGAAGCCAGCTTTGCACAGGTATCAATTTGCACTTTATAGCCCATGAATCTTTTGGGGTTTTTTAGAATATATATTTTAAGAACATGTATAAATTTTAAGCTGATTATTACATTTTGAGGCCATCTATATCTAACCCAAAAACATTATACACTCAAAACATAAGTAATTATTCCCTCTAATAAAGTTCTTTGTCCCAGTCAGGTCCAGCTTTTCACTTGAAGATATATTTACACGTGGCACTGTACTAACTAGTATATTTTCATGGTACTGGATTAAAAAAATAGGGCAATTTATTTTTGAAGACCAGGTTTGAAGGAGGTAGTTAATAAAAGCAAGGCTGTTTATTTACACCATGTGGACTGTGTGTGTTACTCTGTTTAACTGTAAAGGGAATTCTCTATGATGATGATGATACCTAGCACTTATAGAGCAAAATCAGGCCATGCAGTATTTGGAGAGTGGGAAGACGCAGAACACAGCCACCCTCCAATTCCTCAGTGAACACCACATAGACACCAGGGGCAAACTAGCTTGGATAACATATAAACTGACCAGAAATTTCACCCCAAACTCAGACCCAGCTCTTGGAATTTTGAAAAAAAATTATTAAGTCTGGAATGTTCAAAGGAGCTGAAAAGAGTTAGGCACCCAAATCTTATTGACTTTCAATGGGAGTTGGGTGCCTAACTCCCTTGGGATCCTCTGAAAATCCTAGTCTTATTTTTTAAATTAGTTTTTGCACCCATCTGAGCTTTCCCGGTCTCAGAACTTCTGGTGGCACTGTATTCCTGTTCCAGCTGCTGCAAGGATGCACTGAAGGAAGTCCCAATTCTTATGAGATCTCCAGCCTTGCTGAAAAACCAAAGAGCCAAGCTGATACCCAAACCTTGGATGCTCACTTGAATTTTCACACCTCTTCATCTTTGCTCCAGTATATGCTGCAGGAAGTTATCAGAAAGATAGTGTGTGTGCTGGACACTGGGTCCCTCTCCACAAACTCTGGTAGATTTAGACCATGCACTACCAACAAGTCACCACTGGCACCAACTTTTTAAAATTAATGCAGTACAAGGAGTATTAGGTGACAGCCTGGAGTCCCAGAGTGTCCATGAAGGCTTCTTATTTTGCTGTTCTGAAATATAACCAGTTGTAAGATTGGAGGCCTCTATTTTTGTTACAGCTCTGTGGTATATTTGCATTGCTTCCTCCCAGTCCTTGGCTCAGATGGTGAATAATCCTTTGCTGTCATCATCACAGCTATGTGCACAGTCTTCCCCTTCCCTCTGCCTCACTGATTTCCCATCCCTCGTAAAAAGGAAGCTTAAGCAAAACCCACTTCTTCTGCACTGCCAACAAACTGTCAACCAGTCCCTCACACAGACGACAGGACTGCCACTCCTGCCACTGTTCCCTCTTTGCCCACTTATCTTTCACACCAAGTTCAGCTTTTGATTCTGACTTTCAAGGCTCTGCACAATTCCATTCCGGTTTATGCCTTCTGTTTTGAATTCTTCTTAATCCACCATTCACTTCCTTTGTTTGACACAAGCCTTTCCCATCTTCCAACTTTATGCATTTTCCCATACTGCCTCATGCTAAGACTAGTTTCCTTGTGCACCAGTCAATCATAGTGTCTTCATTCACCTCAGCTCCTTAAAACCCACTTCTTCCACAAAGACTTACAAAGATTCTTCACCCATGGTATTTGAGTTATATGGGCAAATCAGGCAGAACTAATGGGAAATACGCTAAACAAGACAAAAGGGGGAAATCCTGGCTCTATTCAAGTCTAGAGCAAAGCTCCCATTGACTTCAATGGGGCCAATATTACACTCAAGAAGTCAGTGTTCCCCTTAGAGCAGCAGTCCCCCCAACCCTATTCACCTTGTTCTTTTGCCATTTTTGCTGCATTTGCAGGTTACATTAGAGTACATTTTTCATTGCAGACACAACACATTTTCATTTGCTTGCAAAGCATCATGCACACCAATAGCAATAAATTGGGGTGGCCAACCTGTGGCTCCGGAGCCACACGCGGCTCTTCAGAAGTTAATATGCGGCTCCTTGCACAGGTGCTAACTTTCCACTGCTCAACCCCAGGCCCTGCCCCCACTCCACCCCTTTCCCCAGGGGCTCTGACCCTTCCCTTGAGCCTGCTGCATCCTTGCTCCTCCCCACTCCATCCCAGAGCCTCCTGTACACTGCAAAACAGCTGATCGTTGTGGGCAGGAGGCACGGGGAGGGAGAGGGAGGTGCTGATCAGCAGGGCTGCCAGTGGGCAGCAGGTGCTGGCGGTGGCGGGGGGCTGATGGGGGACTGCTGACGTATACTGTGGCTCTTTGGCAATGTGCATTGGTAAATTCTGGCTCCTTCTCAGGCTCAGGTTGGCCACACCTGCAATAGATAGTACTGGCCCCAACTGCCCACATACCTTACTGTGGCATTGCCATTATAGCTGTGCATTGCTGGACATGTGTACAAATGGAGGACTAAGAAAAGATGAGTTTTTGTGTGTGCGTTTTCATCTTTTTTATGGTTCTGCTCTTCTCACATTCCAAGTGTCAGTGTTCATTGCCTGAAAAATGACTGTTGAACCAGCGTATTACTGCATGGTATATTTCCTTTGAATGACAGAAACTGCACAGTGACTTTTCTCCAATACACTCAGCAGTTAGCACTAAATATTCTTGGCATGTATCCTAAGTAACAACACACGTACTGCCAGCATTGGAAAGTCCCTAAATCCCAGGAGCTAAAATTAACTGCCATCTATTCTTAAAACTTTCTCACCACCCCACCCAGTTTCTTGGTTCTAACCCACTTGATGCTGTCACAGTTGCCTTTCTTGGGTTTCAGAAAACTTCCTGAGACAGTTTTAAGTAAGTGGAGAGCACTTAAACTCCCCCTTGAATTGACTTTATATGGCAGCAGTACTGGTCCTTGACTTGCAGCTGGATGCTGGTCTAAGAGCTGTTTTGTTTCTCTTACACTTAGGATTTTTCCCACATCAGAATTTCTCTGAAGTTGTGGGGTTGTAGAGACAGGCAGCAAAAAGCAGCAATGCAATTTATATATTGACTCCTTTAAATCAGGAGATAAGGTCAAATCCTGCGAGTGCTAAGCACTGTCAATTCCCATTAACTACAACTGAGGGGAGGACACTCATAGTGAAGGAGATGAGCTCAGTACCTTGCATTATGGAGCCCACAGAGTTATACTGATAATGGAGCAGACATGGTAACATGCAGGGATTAGAGCAATGGGCTGCACATCTCTACAGTCTCACTTTTGCAAAACTGCACTCTGAACAACAAGAAATGTGTCTTCCCAATCACCAACAGCAACGCTCTTCTCACTGACTTGTCTGGGTGTGGAAGGAAACACAAGTGGAAAGAAGTAAAGGAAAAAAGCTGCTCTTGTGATATTTCCAACTTGAGCAAAACCAGGATGAACAGAAAATCTCACTCAATTTTCAGTTGGGTTCCGCACCCACAGGGATTGGAATCAGTTTTGAAGAACCATCAGAACATTTGGATCCTTGGCTGAATCAACCCTTCCTGTACAAGACACACTGTATTCTACAGTAAACAATGGGCCGTTACTGTAGAATGGTGAACTTTTCAAAAATATTGTGTGTGTTTTCTTCTAAAAGAGTTGCTGTAACAGGCTCCACTCACCACTATGCCTCCTGGCTGCTCTGGGGATTAGCTCCTTCCAAGTGCTGGGCCCTCCTCTAGCGGTCGATCCACCCATCTTTCTCTCTCATCCTGCAGCCCCTCTTGCTCCAGGAGGTGCAGCTTCCTCTTTGTGACTTGGTCCTCCGGCCAGGTCAGAAGGGTCCTCTCCTTCCAGGGTGTCAAAGTCTTTCCGGGGGAACTGTCCCAGGCAGCCTGCTCTCTACTGCCTGGCCCATGCCACTTCCTCAGTGGCTAGTACGGGAACCCAGGCCAACCCTCTACTCTGGATTCCAGCTCAGGAATCCAGCCAAGGTCTGTGACTTGCTGATTTTCCTCTGAGCCTTTCCTACCTTTCTAGCTCTCCCCCATCTCTGGGTTTGCCAGCTGCACAACTCCTTTCTTCCAGGGAGGGACTGGATGCTATTTGCCTCTATAGCCCCAAACATACCTCCCTACTCCCGGGGAGTGACTGCAGACTACTTCCCTAGAGCCCTAGCTGCTGACCTCTATATAGGCCTCTCCTGTTCCTGTCCAGCTGAGCCTTGCCTAATTAATCCCTGCTCCCTGGCTACTCCTCCAGGTGCAGCCTGGGCAGCTAATTGGCCCAGCTAGCCAACTTAACCGCTGTCAGATCTAGTGGGTTGTGGCCACCTTATCACAGTGCCTATTTTTATTTAGGCCTTTGACACTAACCCCAGCCTGTCAGCTCTGGGACCTAGTAAGGCCAGAATTCTACAACCAAATATTTTTTTTTTAAAATAGGTACCTAGGTAGTATCAGCAAAATGTTTTTGTTCAGACACAAGCAAGTAATTGCACATGCAGAACACATATAACTGTACATTCTGTGTACACAATTTCAACTGCTACACTAGCATGTGTAATTGCATATTGTGTACTACTCACAATATTTGTTTGCATCTTTGCACATTTACCTTGCAGGCACAATGTAGGAACCCTTTACTGAAAATTTTGCCTTTAATTGAAATGAGTTTGCTAAACAATAAAGACTCAGTTCTCCCATAACATAAATAGGCACAATCTCAAGCAGGGCCTGTGTATCTGAGGGCAGAATTGGGTCTTTATTGTTTAATTATCTGATTCAATTGAAATGTTTTTAAAGAAACCAGAAACAAATGCTCACAAATAAAGCAGGCTCAGCTAACTAAATAGCTCTTATGGTATCATGGTTTATACTAGATTGTGTATTATAAACAAAGTGTAATTCCTTTTTTTCTTCCTCTCACAGTTTAGGCTGATGGATTATTTATCGTTTTATCAAGAGCACTGGTACAAAGAGTTCTCTAGAGGGGGCTCCAGTAACAATATACAATTCCAGCATAAATAATCAATATCCAACTATTTTGGGGGCTTAGTGATTCACACACTTATTAATGAAGTTAAAGAAAAACTGTCTTTGTTTCCTAATAAAATTTATGAATATAATAGAAAACCACTTACATCAGTTCTCTAAAACAACAGAAGAACAGACCTGAAGAATGTATGGGACTCAGAAGACAGTCAAACTGGACAAAGGGCAACAAAGTAATTATCCAAAGCCAACAGCATAAATGAGGGCTGGAGAACCCTACAACCTTATGATTTTGTATCTTTACTGTGTACATTGAAATGAAAATGTGATTATTACAGAATTCAAAGTCCCCAAAAGAACAGTGATTCAAGGAAATTGTCACATTTTAGAGGTGGAACATTTTAGTTAATTTAGTTGTCGACATTGCATAACCAGTGGCAAAAAGTAGCATTTTTACAGCAGCAGCGGTTAGCTGCTTATCTTAACTACCTATTAATGTGCTGGGTGTTTCAATAACTTCTGATACTTTCAGAAGTATCCTTGATTAATGCTAAAGGATTTAATTAAACAGATGACCTCACTGCACCAATCTGTTTTTTTAGTTATTAAAGAAGTTTATGCTCCTTTGCAATTGTCAGTCATTTTAAAATTGCATATACAAAGGAACGCCCATCCACCCTTGACAGAGATTAAAATTACAATGCACAGAAAAGCCTCAGCTCAAACCTACCCTATCCTCATACATGTGCTCTCCAATTAACAGACCCAATATAGATTGAAACTCCCACCTCACACTTCCCCTCAAGGCAGAAATGCCCCCTGTCCCCAACAGCCTTATCCCTTCACACATGCGTGAATGAGCAGATGGGTCTTATGGCTTGCCAGGAAAATCAATATCTGACCAAGCTGAGAGAGCATTCCAAAGGAAAGGGGATGTCACAGAGAACACTCAGCTGGCTCTCTTTTATAATGAGGGGGTGCACTTTAAGTGCCTCCATAGATCTCAACTGTGGCAGTATGGCATGGGAGAAGGGCAAGCAGGTTTCAGACCAGTTAAGGATTTATAGCTCAAAACCAACACAAACATTTATCCGGAAGTCAAAAGAGGGGATATTTTGGTTTTCATGCAGAATAACTGATTTGTTAAATTTGTTTTTTAAATTAATATACTTAACAAACCAATTACTCTGTAAAGCCAATTTACTGGGAACATTAAGAAGTTTCCACCCTCAGGTACCTATAGGCTCATACAACATTAACACTTAAAATAACTTCTCTGTGGACTACTACAGTAATGCACAGCAGTGAAACTGGTAATTATTTATTAGTGTGTTTCAGTTCGGTCCTCAGAAAATAAAAGGTCTGTTCTTTTTTGCAGTACTCATTTCAGTGGGCATTATCATCCATTTGAGAACCACATCACAGTGATCATCAGCGTTTGCAGCTCTGTAGAAAGAGATACCTTCATATATTATCATTTAATGGATTCAAGGGCAGCTTCTCTCAAAATGACAGAGCCACTATAATTAAGCATGAGTTTAGGAATCAAAATGTCCATTTCTGTAACACAAGATGGGGCAATCTTCCTTTAAAGAGATACCCAAATCTGAGCTTTATGAATGTACCTCCTCACCCAATGCATCTCTAACAGCATACTAAGTTTAAGGAAAAAGATTTTTGGTCATATTCAATCCTAAAGGAAGGAATCATTCAATTACATGCAAGGTCACCTTCTCACAGTTCAATAAAAAGTTTCTTGTCATCAATACATAGGGGAAAAATGTCTAAGACCACAGAGTCACTTGTCCTCTAGCTCTATTTTCTTCTAATTAATGACATGTGTGAAAAACAAGAGTGGAATCAGGGCCTATACATTAGCATCAACACAAGGCGCTGCATGACATCTGTGTTGTGAGGACATCTATTAAAGCATCTTCTGATGCGGCCCTTACAGCAAAACCCGGCTGGATGCCCCAAATTACTCAGTTACCTCTGATTAAAACTACATCATTTGTTCGTTACTAGCCTATCCTGAATGCAACCTGGTGTCTTTATAACCAAAGCTGCTGGAAATCAGTTTAATTACTTAGTAGTCTTTTAAAACTTCTTAGGCAATGGATGAAACACTGTAGTTTGTTAGGAAAGGCATAGATGACATATTTATTTAAACCACCCCAGAAAAATACAGAACAGAAAACCCAGAGCATCAAAATCTATACCAGATTCCTTCTAGGCGCATTTTCTAGATTTCTTTCATAGCAGTGACCAAAAAGCTCTTGGGCAAAGTTTGTTCATAAGCTATTTCCTGAAAAAATCTCCTCAATTAATTTTCTGCCTCTGCAATTCAACTTGTAGAGTTCTTGTAGAGTTCCTTCGAACAGCAGCAGCAGCAGCAGCATTAGCTGAGCAACTGGGGTGGTCTTATTACTTTAAACCCTTTTGAAAATTCACAGCCTGCAGTCATCTCACATGTCAACGTCCACTCCAACTTGGATGCAGAGAAAATAGCATTTGGAGAGGTCTGTTAAATAAGCTCTGCTTTCACAACAGTAAAATTCCTAATAATTTTGGTTGAGAGAGGCAATAGCTCACAGTCATATTTTCAGTCACTTTTACAACATTAGAAAAATTACCTTGTAGTCTGCATATTTTCAGGACTTATTGTTAACTCAGAATCACTTTTTTTTTAAAGTTTTCATAGAAATCCATTGAACTATTTCTGAGCTATCAGTACATTATTATTATTATTTACATAGAGCTGTAAATGTAGCTGACATTTTATGGAACACAGAGAAAAGACTGGGCCTAAACATATACTTAGAATCTGGGATGTTGCCAGAAGCAAAGTCAGCCAGACACCCTCTCCATATTTATTCTGACTAGGGAAAAAAAAACCTCCGGATTTCCCCCCCTGGAAACTCCAAATGTGAGAAAACACATTTAAGGCCAATAGGACAATTATACTAAAAAGAACAGACACTATGTAAGAAATTCAATTTAACTCCTGTTCCCACATTTACCAGTCTTCAGCTGAAACATTAAACATTAAACACTTAACCCTGAAAATGTAGAGGGATTTTAAAAGACCTCCTACTGGGATGGAAATAATCATCTCCCAGGCTTTATGTTCCAAGGACTTAGAAAATGGACTGTATGAGGAACTAATAAAATTAGAAATGGAACCAAAGCATGGTTTCATGAAAAGATGGGAACTATCTATAGGTAGAGAAAGCCCCCTTGACCAGTGGCCTGTAACGTGGCAATAGAAAACAATATTCTCTATTTGTGCAATGGGTAGCATACATGCATACAAGCAAATATCCAGGAAGAGATTCTTTGGGAGGATACTGGAGGGTCCTTCATTCTGTCTGCAATCATGATGAACAGCTGCAACGATTACCTAAACAGCTTAGTCTGATCCTGGTAAAAAGCCAAAGATCTTCTAATGTCCAGAGTATGGAGCTTTTCCTCATCTTTATGCATATGAGGTTTTGAGAAGAAAGTTGGTAAATACATTGCTTGATTAATATGAAAACTGGAAATTACTTTAGTAAGGAACTTCAGGTGAGGGCAAAGGTTAACTTTGTCCCTATAGATGACAGTACAGGGAGTTTCTGATACTAGAGCTCACAATTTCCCCACTCTCCTGAATGATGTAATAGCAATAAAAAAAGTCGCTTTCATTGAAAGGTGCAGCAGTAAACAGGTTGCCAAAGGGGGGACACATGAGCTCTGCTAGTACTAAGTTCAGGTTCCATAGGGGGGCAAGGTCTTCTACCTATGGATATAACCTGTTCAAAGCTTTCAAAAATCTGACAAACATTGGATTGCAAAAGAGTGAGTGGTTATTTACAGAGGGTGGAAAGCCGAAAAAGCTGCTAGGTGGTCCCTGATGAAACTAGTGGCCAATACATGATGTATGGGATCCTGGACCAGGAAGACACCTTTCTGGTGGGATCTGATGGAGAATCTTTTTCATTTTATGAGGTAATTAATGCTAGTAGAAGGCTTTCTGCTATTTAGAAGCACTCTCTGTATCCCCTTAGAACAGTGCCCTCCAAAGTCATCAGCCATGAAGCATCCAGGCCATTAGAGGGCCTGCAGGTTGGGATGGAAGTGGGGGCTGTGGTCCTCGGAGATCACATCTGCCCCCAACACGAGTGACAGTGGAGGTCTGACCAGTAGGTCTAGTAAAGCTGAGAACCCAGCGTTGTCTGGGTCACGCTGGGGCTGTAAGTTTAAGGTGAGCCTGGTCTTGTTTGATTTTGGACAAGACCTTGGGCAAGAGCAGAACTGGAGGCTGTTCATCCTGGGTAGCAGGAAGGCATCTGTCAAAGAACCCAGGCTGGACCCACTCAGAAATAAAACTGGTGACATTTTCTGTTGGCCCTTGTGGGGTTCTAGCCCACAAAAGCTTATGCCTAAATACATTTGTTAGTCTCTAAGGTGCCACAAGGACTCCTCATTGTTTTTGCTATTACACACTAACACGGCTACCACCCTGAAAGGTCCACTTGGGGAGTCCTCCACAGCAGGAAAATGGATTTGGCCACATCTGAACTTGCGGTAATCAGTGAATGACGTGCATAGGTGATCTGCCACAGCATTCTGCACCCTGATGAAGTTTGCAATGTGGAAATCCCAAAGCAGAATTGCCTCCCAGAACAACTGCATCGACTGGGTTCCCCCTTGTCTGTTCACATGGCTGCTGTGTTGTCTGTTAGCACCAACAAATTCTTCCTCTCAATATGCGGAAGAAAGACCATGCAAGCTAAATGGATAGCTTGCAATTCTCTAACATTTATGTAGCTTCAGATCTTGGGTAGACCAAGGACATTGTGTCTGAAAGGATCCCAAGTGAGCCTTCCAACCTAGGGCTGACACATCTGTAACTAAGGTGAGCATTGGTCGCAGAAGAGCAAAGGGGACTCCCATGCAAACATTCAAGGGTTCTGTCCACTGAACCAGGGAGGACAAGACCTGATTTGGTACCTGAACCACCATTTCTATATAATGATGGACCAATGAATATATCAAAGCTAACCAACCTTGTTGCTTTCTGAAGCGCAGCCTGGCATGCTGCATCATGTAAGTGCACGCCACCGTGTGCCCTAAAAGCTTGAGGCAGTTTCATATTGTAATGAGAGGACCTGCCTTTAGATCTAGAGCAATGGTCCACATTGTTTGGAATGTCAACTTTGTCAGGAAGGCCTGGGACTCAGTAGAGTCCAGGACCACTCAAATTAATTCTATTCTCTGTACAGGAGTCAGGATCAATTTGTTCATGCTGATTAGTAGACCCAGTGCTTTGAAGGAGGGCTGGATAATGGGTGTACTGGACAGCAGCTGAGACCTGGACTGACCTTTCACCAGCCAGTCAACTAGCTAAGGCAACACATGTACTCCTGACCTTCGCAGGAATGCAGCTACCACAGCCATGCATTTTGTGAACACGTGAGGGACTGCTGACAGGCCAAAGGATAGCACTGCAAATTGGCAATGGGATTCATTTACCATGAACTGATCAGTGGTGCTGATGAGTTGCAATGTGAAAATACACATTCTCTAAGTCGAGAGCAGTAAGTATACCAGTCTCTAAGGCCAGGGAGGAGTAATGAAGCCAGAGTGACCATCTGGAATTTTATTCTTTTTAGGAACTTGTTGAACTCTGTTAGATCTAAAATAGGTTTGACAATCCCTTTTGCTTTCAGTTTTAGGAAATAGCATTAATAAAATGCCTCTCCTCTGAGAAAAGGGGGAACTTCCTCTATGGCCCTGTCATAGGTCTCACCCCCACTCTGAACTTTAGGGTACAGATGTGGGGAGCTGCATGAACACCTCTAAGCTTAACTACCAGCTTATATCTGGTCTCGCTGCCACCATCCAGATTTTTGAGTACCTGGAAAACTCTCTTCCCCCACAAAACCTTCCCCTCCCTGGGTAGCCTTGAGAGACTCCTCCACCAATTCCCTGGTGAATCCAGATCCAATTCCCTTGGATCTCAAAAACAAGGAAGAATTACTCCTTCCCCCTCCCTTTTTCCCCCCACCAATCCCTCGTGAGTCCAGATCCAATTTCCTTGGATTTAAAAAACAGGAAAAAAAAATCCATCAGGTTCTTAAAAAGAAGGCTTTTAATTAAAGAAAAGAAAGGTAAAAGAAAAAAAAACCTCTGGGAGACAGCATACCAGCTAATCTCACAGACAACAGATTTAAAACACAGGGTGTTCCCCTGGGCAAAAACCTTAATACACACAAGAATACCCAATTTGATAATTTCCTTAATTGCACAAAGACAAGTTACAAAAGAAAATAAACATAAACCTATTTATTCCTTTCTAAAACTTACTACTCTGATAAGAGGCTGGTTCCTTGATCTTTTTCACTCCGGCTGAAACTGAAACTGACTAAACAAAGGAAACTTCCCTCCTTCCTTTTGAAACATCTTGTTCCCCCATTGGTTCCCGATGATCAAGACCGGGCCTGGCCAGTAGATGACTGATAAACCTCCAGAGAAAGAGTTAATGGACCACACATCTCTTCTGCACAACAGACTGTGGCTATTTCTTCTTTTAATTCTAATATACTAAAAATTACATTAATGCAATATTGTAATCAAGATTTTAATTACCAGGAAAGTCAAGATTACAGTAGAGTCTTTCTGCATGATTATTCAGCTTTGGACATATTTGGCACTGCTGTGACCACTGCTGGAATACTGTGTCCAATTCTGGTTTCCACAATTCAAGAAGGATGTCGATAAATTAAAGAAGGTTCAGAGAAGAGCCAAAAAAATTATGACATTATTAAAGAATTAGAAAACATGCCCCAAAGAGCTCAATCTATTTAGCTTAATGAAAAGAAGGTTAAGGGATGACAATTACAGTCAACAAGTATGCAAATGGGGAACAAATATTTAATAATGGGCTCTTCAATCTAGCAGAGAAAGGTGTAACATGGGTCAATGGCTGCAAGTTGAAGCTAGACAAATTCAGACTGGAAATAAGGTGTACATTTTTAACAGTGAGCGTAATTTAACAAGAGTCGTGGTGGATTCTCCATCACTGACAATTTCAAAATCAAGCCTGGATGTTTTTCTAAGAGATCTGCTTTAGGAATTATTTTGGGGAAGTTCTATAGCCTGTGTTATATAGGAGGTCAGACTAGATTATCACAATGGTCCTTCTGGCCTATTAGTATGTCTATTAATATCACATATTACTCGCAAATACTGCAATATCATAACAGAAAGGGACAGCAGCTTTTTCTAGAATCTTAGATATGCATTTGTAGCATTTGTGTATTATTGCACATATGTGGTGAGATGATATATTGAAAGACATTATTGTAAATCAGACCCTCAGATGAGGTAAATTGGCAAAGTTCCATGGACTTCAATATTAATTAATTACATACCTATACTCCCTTCTTCAGAAACACTACTTCTGTCACCACTGATGGACAAAACAGCAGGCCTCCTATCTTATCAGCACCATTAAACACAACATATCTGAAACAGAAGGATCTCTACAAGTGATGGGGCAGGAGTGGTTGGCCAATCTCTGTCTAAAGTCCACATACCTTTAGAATACACCTTACAGGAGAATGGAGGGAGAGAAATGGCCATCTGCAGGCATACACATTTGCAGAAAAGTAGTTTTAAATTCTGTGGATATCTGTAATACTTTAGTGCCCAAGTGTAGCTTCTTACATGAAGATTCTTCTGAGATCTGATTGCATACATTGGGTTCTTATAATAAACCATGTCAAAAATGTATGGCAATTAAATGGAAGACGCGATAAGAGTTTGGACAAATTCCTGGGGAAGAACACTGCAAATAGAGGTATTTTTTCTTTTGTAGGAAACAATCAAATTTCATGGCATATACAGAAAGTGGAAGTGGGGGAGGTCGAATACAAAATTAGTTCAAATAATGATTCCATATGGAGTGAAGGATGGGTGTTGGGCGGGGAAGAGCACATGTATCTACCAATTCACCTTGCAATTCTGATGATTCACAAAGGAGTGCAGCTCACACTAATCTGGCATTCAAAATGAATTCAAGGAGTGAAATCCTGACCTTACTGAAATCAGTGGGAGTATTGCCATTGACTTCAGAGAGGCCAGGATTTCATCTAAAATGCGCAAAACAATAGTAGCTACAGGACTTACACCAATGAGGTACAATGGGGTATAGCAAGAAAAGCAACTAGCAAGAAAGTGTAAGCAACTCACCCTCACAAACACATTTTATTTTATTCTACACCACTTCTAATTCTTCTGAGTCCAAACTTGGCTGGGATTTAAATGGGCTCAACTCCACTTTGAAGTAACTGGGGCTTGTGTCTGCTTATGTCAGGGACTAAATTTATTCCCCAATAAAATACCAAATCATTGTGAGTTACAGTCCTATTGTTCACCCATTGAATCCCAAAATGCAGCCTGTTACTCGGCCATATATGCCTGTTTTGTGACTAACTTACACTGCTATGCAGTTTACCATTAAACCATTACATTTACTTCCAGAGCGTCTCTGAGGTTGTCAAAAGTTTTCAGAAAGTGGATATGTAAAACTGTTTGACATAGAGATTCCCAGTTCTCCAGCCAACCAAGGCCAAACAGCTGCTGGGATATGTGTGGCGGCTGTGTCTTCTTATTTCTTCTCATCTGTCACTTGCTGGGGAACAAGCATTTTGCATTTTTCAGTTGCTGGAAAAGATTTTTTTTTTTAATCTATGCATTTTGTCCCAATTATCTAACATCATACCAAAATAAAAAGTAAATATGGTTATGTACAAAAGGCTTTAGCCTGGTCTGAGGGGATCTGGAAGATGAATGTGACAAGGTTTTGAAAAGGAATCTCTAACAGTTCATAATGCGACAAAATTATAACTCTGACCTTTCAGCTGAAATGAAAAGAGAATCTTCAGGACAGTGCAGCCACTGACAAGTGGGCCCTTCACTAAGAATGAATAGCACTGATTTGTATCCTAGCCTAGGGGAGAAAATGCAATTCAAAAATTGCTTGTTCTTGTCATGGTAAATCTTTAATGCTTTTAATGAATGTTCCTCTCCTCCGTGAAGTATTTCTTGCTAAAAAAGAGGGCAGCAAATTAATACAGTGTTTCAGATATCCTTAAAGTCAGGTTTAATTGGGGCAATTCCCTCCAGTGAATTGAAAGATGACATTCGTCTTCATTGTCCGAGTAGAATGCTAAACTGAAGGCAGGGCTGAAATGTCAAGGTAAAATAATGCTAATAATTATTCTGAATGTTACATTCTCCTTGACCTTGGAATTTAAGAGGTTGAGATGGAGGCTTTTTGTCAAAAGTCAGGAAATCATCTGGAGACACTGCTGAGATTTATGTTAATGTAATCTGGCAATATTAGAAGAAGAGACACAGAATATACTATTAGGTTCCAACCCATGGGGAAATTCATTTTTACGCCATTATGGAGCCTATACATACTGATAGCAAGAAACAGTGTATTGTCTATAATCTGAACACTGATGTCTTTAAATAAGGACATTAACAGGCTTAAAAAATAGCTAAAATATACAAAATATAATTTAAATCATTGCAGTGAGAGAAGAGAAAATTTCTCCAGTCTCATGCAAGGTATGATTTCTTGTAGTTAAGACATAAAACCCAATCCACTCACTTCTCTGCTATATCTTGCCATCACAGAAGGTTTTTCCACTCCATTTGCAACTTAAGGATAAAATAAAACGCTGTGAAGTGAAGATTTGTGTCTGAGACACCCTGAAGAGTCTCATGTGGCTTTAGCTTGCACCTTACATGCAACTGAATAAGTTGATCGGTGATCAGCATAGGGCCCACACAGTGTTACACAGGATTCCCACAGAACCCAATCCCACAGGGCACTGAGTACCTTCAACTCCCACCAACTGCAACAGGAGATGACAGTGCTCAGCACCTTACAGGAGGGGCTCTGTGTTTCTTGCATCATCAGGTCGAAACTGAGATGAAGGGATGCTGCAATCACAATCACATGGAGGGACGGTATCTCCTCTTTCACAGGAAAGGACTCATTTGATTATTTTTGATGCATCCAGCAGCATTTTGAGAGTTAATCTTGCACCACTGTTTCTATCCATTATAAGCCTGTTTACTAGGGATTTTCAGGGGGATTTAGAGATAATTCACTGGCCTCTCAAATTTGCTAAACATTTTTTTGACTTCTCTTCCTAATCAGTTTGGCTGTTTTAACTTTATATACTGGATATATATATAATCCTCAGAAGGCATAAGTTTAAGACTTTAAGATGCCTTTTTTGAATGTCTTCAAAACAGCATCATTACCATCATAATGAATAACTAAGACTTTTAAAAACTAGTGACTTTTAAAATGCTTTTGAAAGGTGCCTGAATGATGCTGTTGAAAGACTTAAGTCCTTGATTTAGCCACAGGCCAGGGACAACAGAAACAGCAGAATCACAAACATCCTCATGCCATCTCACCAATGTGCGCTGAAAAGATCATCTCTTGTATTGCGAGTGGTGTTTGCTGATTCACTCTGATTCAATGCTTGCCTGCTCTGCTGAGACTAGCAACAAAGTGCTGGTTAATTCTAAATGTCATGGTGGTGTTTGTGAGGTAAGTGTAGTTTTTTCTGTTATTTTGGAATTAAAATAATTTGAAACCGCAGAGATACTTCACTTAGAAAAGGGATTACTGGGCACACACAGCACCGACACACGTCTTCTGTGGTTGCACTTTTTGTACCATCTTGTACAAACTCTAAATAGGTATTTACACAATAGTCTATGACAGCTCCAAAAGACCCATTATGGTCTATTAAGTAAATTATACAACTTTTTAATATAGCACAAATAACCCATTCCATCCCCTTGTTACATTTGTTTATAGGCATTTGTTTATTAAATGCCTTGTGTATGTACATACTAGGCCACATTTGAAAAATCACATTAATAAATTTTACTGAAAGGATCTTGAAGTCATTCCAGTCTAATGAGTACACTTGTATTTAGTGTACTCTGTGAATTGGTAATGTTCACTCCAGATCCTTATAAAATGTTGCTGCTAAATAGTTTCCCCCAAAGTTTAATACTAACTTATTAATTTTGTTTTTGCTGAATGCAAACACAAGGAGGTCATTTGACAACGTAAGTGATTGCATTTTTGGAAATGGAATCTATATTTTGACTTTTTAATGCAATAAATATTTATGCAGTATTCTCCAAAAAAAATTATCTTAGGATACTGCATAACCATAACATATTGGGCCTGATTTTTTATATGGAAGGAAGTTGAGGAAAACATACAAAATGCTGCATGACTATACACTTAATTTCAAGATTCAGTTACTGTGATTGCACACACAAAGCAGGTATTTGCATATACACATGGACAGGTCGACACCAACAATGTCCATCTGTGTGTACTGCTATCTATTTGCACAGGCAAATGTGGTAACTGCATTGCTAGGTGCAATTTAGGTGGAGAACCTACACACAATTTTGCATGTTCACTTGTGGAAATGGTGTGCATAAATTCAACATGTAATTGAATGTTCATTTTGGCCCACAGTTATGGATTTATATTTTGAATTTTTTGTCCAGAATATCACTGTCTGTCAGGTTAATCCAGCTGAGAGAGAGAGTCTCTCTGAAGACATATACAGTATTTTAATTTGAGCGAATCTAAATGAATCCATACTCTAATTAGCATGGAGGAGAATCACACATTTCAGTTCTTGTGATACTAGATGCTTGCTTTTCCCCAGCAGTTTGAAGTTGATGTTTTGGGGTATAGAAGAGGCTGACAGCACAGAATATATTGTAAACTGTAAGAGATCATAAATGTCAAAATGAATTGGAGCTGCCCAGGAAATGTGGCAACAGTTATCTACTATGGCTATGTCTACACCATGAGCGAGGGGTGTGATTCCCGCCTCATGTACACGTACTTGTGTTAGCTCTCATGGAGCTAGCCTGAGTACAAACAGGAATGTAGCCATAGCAGCACAGGCAGCACCACGGCCTAGCCATGATGAATAAAATCAGGCTGAAACTAGTGGGTACACAGTCAGCATGGCTACCTGTGCTACTGCAGCTAGTGTATGATTTATACTTGTACTAGCTCAATGAAAGCTAGCGCAAGTATGTGTACACAACTCTTGGGTGAATACCATCTGGTCCTGGTGACTTATTACTGTTTAGTTTATCAGTTTAAATACAAAATGAAAGAATTAAAGGTCCACCACAGAGCCCTATCAGGGTTTTCCTAACCCTTAGTCTAAATAGATGTCTACAGAATGGGTTTCCTTCAGATAAGCCTAACAAAGAAATCAAGGTGGCGCTTTCAAGAAAGACACCCTCCCTCTACAGTCTGAAAACACAAGGATAAAACACAGTCTTTGACTCATGGCTTCAACCTAGCATAAATTCAGTGGGTAACAAAGTGGCCAGCTCCACAGTTTTTCCTCAGTATCTCTGATATGGCCCTTGTCCCAAGAGACTCCCAACGTTTTACTCTATCAGGCAAGAATATTTCTTCTCCCTCATTGAGGGCCAGCCAGCCAGCCTATTTCTGCCTGCTTTGTCTTAATCAGCACCACCTGGGAACTCTCCCTCCTAAATGGCATTGTATATCCTTTCTCCAAAGTGGGACACCGCCTTTCTACTTTTCCAACTGCAGGCTTTTAACCCTCCCCTGCAATTCACACAGAGTACCCATGATGAATTCCAGTTACATGGGAGGGCAACACTACCCCAAACAATGCTTGTCATTTTTCAGAAGAGTCTTTGCAGCCTTTTAAATCTTAGGTCATCTCTACAGTAGTGCCAAAATCTTTTACAAATACAAACCCCATTTAGACATACTTTACTAAATCTGAACATAGAATAGTTCCTTTAAAGTTATTATTCCTTCACTGGAACTAAGAGCAGCATCCAGGGACCTCAATGTACAATTCTTGAAGGATCAAAAAGGAATGATAAATCTCTCCATTTACTCACTGTTGGAACTTAATCCAAGAGAAACAATCACTGGTTGAAATTCTGTAGTCTATGGGGCTCTTCTGTCCTTAAAATCTATGAAAAAATATGGCACAGGTCTGCCATCTCAGATAAAAGTGATGCATAACAGTTGCCTTATACTGGGAATCTGTGCTCAGATGCTTGCCAGAGCAACAGATATTTTTAACAGTAGCTTTCGATTAAAAAAATTAAGTACAGCAGGAAAGAAATTTACACATTTACATCACATTGTTTTTAAAGCCCACATCTATGATCTCATTGTTGCTATTAAAGTTGATAGTATTTCCAGGGCATTTTTGAGTAGCTATCTAATTTTTGTATTAATATACATTAAAATACATGAGAGATTTATACCTATAACTCCCATTAAGGCAAACTACAGCTTATTTATTAGAGGTATTTATATGGCATCCATTAAAATGGTAGCTGGGTGCACTGTACGTGCCTTAGACTGAAGCATAAAACAATTTCTATGCCCAGGGAGCTAATACCCTACCCATGTAAATCTCCTACACACTTACGGCACAAAATTTCCTTTTAGCTTCCTATGTGTTTTCAGCATGTTTACTACATATAAATTCTATAGGACTGTCTAATCTTATGGAAAAACTCCAGTGTCCAGATCTATCAAACAGCATATCAATAAATATTTATTTAAAAAAAGAGCAATTTAAATTTGTTATATTTACAGGCCAATACAGAATTCTACCGGAAGTTTTTGGTAGAAAGACCAACCAGCACATTTTCTTCCCATGGGGTTCTGAGGGGCATGAGACTGCACTGCTGGCTTAAGGAATGGTTCCTCATAACTTGTTGGGTTTCCTGAGTGGTTTAAAAGGTAAGAGGTATAGGCCAATGAATTACCAGAAACTTATCATTATATATTTTATTTTGGAATATCCCTCTCCATAGTACTTTGGATATCACTGAGGCAAATTTAAAATTATATAAGGCACAACTATCATAAATGCAAAAGCAAAGCTAATAAAATAATGGGAAAATATCCAAAACAAACCACCACAGGATGATAAAATAAAATAAAGGTGTGTGTGCTTAGGTGGAGGAGTGAAAAACCCTGCACAGGGGGCAGCTTTAAGTTAAAAAAACACCTCTGTATTTCCTTTGATTTCTGAAAATGGAAAAAGATGTTCTGAGGCAGCTACTCACAGGTAGTGAGATCAAACCTCTCAGACTTATGTTATTATTCTTTAGCATACTGTGTTGTTGTACTGGGCAATGGTCCAACAGCATAATATCAGCTTGAAAGTCACCCTAATGTAACTTTAACGGGATCTTGAAAGGTAACTGTGAATGGTTATTGATTTATTTACTCTGCTCAGAACCATTTCAGAGAAAGGATGTACCACTGATGTCATCTTGAAATGCCAGACATTTCTGTGGGTTTCCTTTCTAGCTTACCTTTCCCCACCATCCTGTGTGAACTCAAGTCTATGGCAAGGACTGATTTGAATGAAATTTTAATACTTGATGTACAAGGCATTCAAAAATCATCATGTCCCCCAGAATCACAGGATTTTATTGCATGTTGTAATTTTTAAGACAATTACATTTTGGGTTCTTTTTGTTTACCTTCCGTTATTTGAATCTCTACAGTACACGCAGGAAACATTTTGAATTTTTTTTCAACCATGATGGCTACAAACTTATTTTAAAAAATGAAAGCTGAGATTCTTGTTTATTTAAACAACTCCTGGAGCTGCAGGTTCAGGAAAAACATCAAATATCACAAGACTTGCAATAAAAATCTGATGCAGTTAGAAGAGGAAATAATCTCCTCACACTATAGAATTAGCTATAGTGTTATTTCTGTTTCTTTTCATACTGATTTCACAAATCCTAAAACCCATCACTTTAGTACCGGGAGTTGAGCACACATGCTAATACGCAGCTTTGGGATACAAAGTTGGGATACAAACAACATAAGACACCTCCAAACTTTCCTTCAAAATGTTCACTCAGCTTTAAAACTATTTCCAGGAATTAGAAATAAAAACCTCAGTTCACAGAACCAAATCCAGTGATCTAGTGTTGCAGGGAAACAGCTCAATGGGGGCTGCAGTGGTGAAACCATCCTAAGCTTCTCAAGCCACAATGAAGGACTGCAGTTCTTTTATTGAACCAAAAGCATTTAAGTCAAAAATACGGCTATGCAAAAAGCTGTTGATGCAGCCACTTAAACTGAATAGTGTAGGCGAAGAGCTGATGGGCTCTGATGGCCAAAGGTGAGGATAATATGTAGATTAGAAATGACCATTCTGCACAAAAGCAATCAATGACACCTCAAAATTACATATTCAGGATGTGACAGCAACTATTTCAAATGCAAAACAATGCAGTAGAACCCAGATAGCATCTTCCTTTTTTGTAGACAGATTTCTAAAAGATTCTGCCTGAAATACTGTGGCTTCTCTTTCCCTCCTAATATAACTAAGTTTCAACAGCCCAAGAAGTCTGAATATAAAGAAAAATAAACTCCCAAGAGGCAAGTCCAATTACAGTCTCTGGGATTATCTTCTGATTTTAAGGAATAAAAAACCCCACATCGACCTAGAAATAGAGATTTAGCTACATTGTATGTATGATTGTTGATGTATAAACAAATAAAATTCAGTTAGGGAAAGATTTCTTCCCTTCTTGGGTTTGTTCTATGGCATGCAAAAATAAATTGATTGTTGGTTCAGAATTCCCCCACCGCCTTCTGCAAATGTTTAAGGCCCTCTGGGAGAAGGTCTAATCTGGTTTTGCTGTGCAAGTTAAGGGGAGCCAGAACATGGGAAAGTCGTGCTTGGGTGTTAAGTGTGGTCTGGCGGAGGTGGGGGCTGCTCCTTCCCCAGGGAGGAGGCTGGCTAAGACCACAGGTAGGCTGCTGACTCAGTGCAGATAGTTCCAGTTCCACATTGCAGGCTGAAGGAAGAATTCCTTTCCCTTTCCCTTACCCTTACAGTAGGGAGTTTCTCCAATTGCACTTTTATGAGACGTTTTTGCCTGCAAAGAATCAGTAATTTCTGACAGGTCAAATATGGCCACATTAGGTCCATTACAGCAGAAGTCCGCAACCTGGAAGACATGACCCCCAAGGGGGTTACCAGAGAGTATAAAGGGGGTCACAATCAGCTTGCCAGATGGGGAAAGATTGAGAACCACTGCATTACAGAGATGCTTCGCGCACCAATGGGAGGCCTCTTTTCCGCAGGGGCAGAGTAAAGCTGTTGTGGGAATGAGAATGAGTTACAATTAAATGAAGTAATTATCATATCACTAGATAGTTTTTTCTAACCATGCTGCAAGAATGATTTTAAACCGTGAAGAATACAAACGTGGATTCATTTTTTGTTCATCTTCATACATCTTCATGCATTTATTTCCTGAAATGCTATAAGTGCACATAGAAGGCAGGAACCATCTAAAGTCAGTGAGGTGCTACTGCATTCAGCCCTTCTGCTGGTATGTGTCTTTCACATACTCTATGTTTTTTAAAATATTGGGTGAATTTAGTATACATATTAATAAGATAATAAACACTAGCTAAAGCCAGACATAGTGCAAACCAGCGCTGTGCAAACTTCCAACACACAGCCCTGCCAATGCATCTCAAGGCTAAGCTACAGTGCCTCTCAACTGCCCAGTGCAACTCCCTCCCCTACTTTTCTAGGTCAGGAGCCCTTCCAGTTGAAGCCCACCAAGCAAATTTGTGATGTCCCAGTGTGAGAAGGTAAGATACAGAGAATGACAAAAAAATCAAATTCAACCAACTCCAAACCAACCCCAACCCACACTAAGGCTCCAATTCTGTACTGAGAACTGCAGAAGTGTCACCCAGCAACCATTTGGAACCACAATAAAGTCAATGGGGATCGCTCCCATGGTTTTCAATGCAGGATCGGGGCCTCATTTTCACCTACCATCATATAAATTAAAGACTCTGGGCTTTTATCACAATATAAAAATACTATAATGCAAAGGCACCATGGCCCAATTGTTGCGAGAGTGAGGCTGGAGCAAAACAAAATGGAAAAACCAGTTACTTACCTAACAGTAGCAGTAGTTAAGATGTGTTGTCCACAGGTTCCACTCTTGGGGCACATGCACCCTATGCACTTGTTGGAGATTTTTGGCCAGCAGTGTCCATTGGGGCCACACCTGTGTCAACACAGAATCCAGGTGATACAGAGCTCTGTAGTAGCAGGGAAGGAACAACTTGTGGTGTACCAGACCCTACAAAAATATAACAACTGGTTCGCAACTGGAGGGGCTATAAATAGGAGGTCCAACTGAGACTGAATCCCATTTCAAACTCAGGAGTCAAGGTTGGTGCCTTGCAGACAATTAGGGTGACCAGACGTCCCGATAAAATCAGGACCGTCCCAATATTTAGGTGTTTGTCCCGCATCCTGACCGATCTTTGGTCGGGATGCAATTTGTCCCGATATTTTGCTCCGCTGGCAGCACTCGGCTTTTTTTTTTGCTCCACTCGGCGGCCTCCCCCACAAACAATCTGGTCACCCTACAGACGATAAGGGCTGTGTGGAATATGGCTGCCTCTGATGTAGTGGAGGCCTAAAATGGTTTCTTTCTGGTGCAGGAGTGCAGAGTCCTAGAAACCTCTCAGGCGCTTAAGAATCCTTTACAGAATGTAAAGGCTCATCGGGCTTTGTATTAAAAAGTCTGCATTCTCCACATGGAAGACCTGAAACTGTAACCTTTTTAGGGATTCATGAGGTTTGAAGCCAAATGGATCCCCTCACGGCAACTGATGGATCTGGATGCCGTGACTGCTGTGTCAAAGGCTGCTTGCAGGGATGTAAGCACTACAAGTTGTTCCTCCATGATCAAAGCCTCAAACTGACAGCCAGTCATATACATCTTTATACAGCCACAAATGAGTATGCACGCACAATGGAGAGAAAAACATTTCCATAAGGAAAGATTTCACTTTCAAAGGGTTATATTAAAGCTGTGTAAAATGTACATAAGAAAACCATATAAAACTCAGCTGATTTAGGGTTTCATTACAAACTTGAAACACAGACTAACTACAGGTTTCAGAGTAGCAGCCATGTTAGTCTGTATCCGCAAAAAGAACAGGAGTACTTGTGGCACCTTAGAGACTAACACATTTATTTGAGTAACTAACTCAACTAACTAGGTTAACAAAAAAATCTCTTCATTATCACAAGCTCTACTAGCAAATCTGGGTTAATTTTGTGTTTTGTGTCAAAACCAAGCAGAATTAAATTACAAGCAGTTTCAATGTGAAACCAGAATTTGCCTTGAGATTCATCTGAATATGACACTCAAAACTAAAGGGACATAGGGAAAGATGAACCAACTTTGATCAAAAAAGAAGGCAATATTTTCCTGAACCTTTGCAAAATGAAGCCTTTACATTTTCCACAATGCTAGTCATTACAGTGAGTGAAAAAAATCTCTGCCAACTGTGTGCAAAGTGCAATGTTTTTAAACCTCGCTTCTCGTAATCCCTCTCTTTAGGTTTTCTTACTCTGGGATACTTGGTTTCTTCCCAGGCCTCTTGCTTCAGCCAAAGTGTGGTTGTGATATGCATGGGGAACAGAGATGCAGGCACTGCCATGTCTTGCTGCATTAACAGATATCCCCTAGGGCTTAGAACATAGTATTGCCAAGCAACTCAGTAATGTCACCATTACACTGAATTCAGGGACATGCATTCCCCTCTACTTCTCTGCTTAAAGGAACAGTCCAGATTGCAATTTCTCCTCCTCCTCTCTAGCTAGTACTGCTTTTGTTTTCAAGCTTTACTTCAATATGATCCTTGCTATAGAAATATCAAAGAAAAAAAAATCAAATGACCAAATAGTTTGAGTGTGAAATATGAAGAATATAAAGAATGCCTTGAGACATTTCTCGTCAATAAAGGAGTAGAAGTTGGAAAAGTGGAAGTTTTTACTCTTTTCAGTCGATTAACTTGATGCAATCACCCACTGTATTTGGACTCAGCACAACATTACCTGGCTTCTGAGCTTTGGTTTGTATTTCCACAGCAGGTTCTGGTGCCAGAACCATATCCCCACAGAGCTCTGCTCCTGCTGCTTCCTCCATAAAAATGGCATCAGAACGACATCTGGCTACACCCAGAGTGCCTTTTCTGCCATGACGTTCAGCAGTGGAATAATCTGCCGGACGCATTGTGTTTATTCAACATGCGCCTTTGCTAGGAGAAGAGATTTTCTTCTTGCTGCTTTGTATTTATTTCAGGGGTGTGAAACAGAAATCTGCCTATGCCTGTTCTGTTTTCCTGCTGTTAACAGGCTGCTCAATAATTCAGTTCTCTCTCCCTAAAGGAAATTCAGCCGGACTGCTACTTGCACAAGCCATTTAATGGTGTGCAGCAATGTAGCTTAAAGTGTCCCAGAATTCCAGGGGCCTCTTTGGTGCTGACTCTTTTGTATTCCAATGGCCAGCAGTAGCTCCTTAACTCTTTGGCAGCCAAAGCTCATTATCATTTTTATATAATTAAACAGCACTGTTCATTCTCCTCATTGGATTATCAGAGCAAATTGATGGTTATTTGAAAGAACAGCCACAATAGGAGACAAATCACTGGCAACAGATAAAACAAAAGGATGCACACAAAGCTCTTTAATTAAACTCCATGAAGGGATATGAAAGCTAGTAGAGATTTTAGTTACCCCGCTGAGCCTCTGTCTGATTAGCTGCAATGCATCTGCTTGGTTTCCTAGTCTCCATCTGTACTGCTAAAGAGAAATTTATTCTGGCTATATTGGTTCAGAACAAGACGACTCAAAGATGTCAGTTGCCGATAGTCTAATGGTTACATATGTTGACAGAGTGTTTCTAAGTAATCCTTGCTGTGTTGACATGAAGAATCATCCTCTTTACATTACACCGCATTAAACACATACATATATGTACAAGTAACAATGGGAAGCTGTCTTAAACCCACAAGTAACCAGGACATTTAGAGAGAAAGGATTCTTTCTCCATTCTTAAGACTCTTTTGCAACAGATAATCACTTCTGTCACATGCTGCTCCCTGCAATATCTAGGCACACAACCTGAGGTCTGCAGTATGGACAAATGAAAAGCCCACACTACTGATTGTAAGGTAATTCGTTGGAAGTCAGGCTGTTACTGAAGTTCGATTTCCTTTAAAAAAAAACAACCCAACCATCAAAAACAAATGTGTCATGGAGCTTTTGTATGAGGAAGGTCATAAGGGATCTCTTAAAATCCTATTGGTCTTTAATCCACACATATTTGACAGTGTATCTCTCAGAGACCCACTGTGTTGTATAGCATCCGTGCTTATTACTATTTGGAACCCTTAACAAGTAGATCATTAGCAGTGTACACTCTGTTGCCTCCTCAGCCACTAAGACAATAAGAAATGTGTGAGTTTGCCATAATCCATGAACCACTGACATATTAAGATCCATTATGCCCTAATGTCCAATTAAAATCTATGCATTACAATGTGGCAGCCTGTATAAAGCACATATTATAGTGCAAATGCAGAACCATCAAAATGCTTTGCAAAAAAAAAAAGAACAAAAACAGATCATAGAACCATAGAATCATAGAAGATTAGGATTGGAAGAGACCTCAGGAGGTCATCTACTCCAACCCACTACTCAAAGCAGGATCAACCGCATCATCCCAGCCAGGGCTTTGTCAAGCTGGGCCTTAAAAACCTCTATGGAAGGAGATTCCACCACCTCCCTAGGTAACCCATTCCAGTGCTTCACCACCCTCCTAATAGCCAACATAGACCTCCCTCACTGCAACTTGAGACATCTGCTTCTTATTCTGTCATCTGCCACCACTGAGAACTAGTTCTATCCTAATAGCCAACATAGACCTCCCTCACTGCAACTTGAGACATCTGCTTCTTATTCTGTCATCTGCCACCACTGAGAACAGCTGAGGTCCATCCTCTTTGGAACCTCCCTTCAGGTAGATGAAGGCTGCTATCAAATCCCCACTCATTCTTCTCTTCTGATGTTGTACGTGCTAGTTAGTAGGTATGTATAGAGTCTCTTTCTCTCACCTTCTCAGGACCTTGGGTGGGTGAAAGTGAAGTCTTCCACATCTCTTATGGGGCCCTGAAAATACCCCAATTTCTGTCTACTTCATACCACCAAATTCTCTGACTCTGCTGCCAAAATCCTACTGCCTGGGAAGGATCCATCAACAATTTTATTTATTTGTCCATAGAAGCGTCTATTGAACGCCCTTTCTTGGAGACTGAGCATACTGGGCATGATTTTCCATCTCCTTGTACCTCGTGTTGTCATTGACACCTGGGCAAAGTGGGTGTAAATTGCTACTCATCATTTGGTAGTGTTTTACATTCACTTTGTGCAGGTGTAAATGGCCACAGAAAGTACAAGACAGTGAAAAAACAGGCCCATTGTTTCTGCAGTACTCCCTGACCCTCCGTTGTCCAATTCAGCACTCTAAAGGCCAAGACCAGATGTTTTTAAATTTTGATTTACCTAATAATTTAAAAGACATCTATTCAAAGCTCTAGGTGCCCTAACACAGCATTAAAATATAATTAAAATTCAATAGAATTAAATAATCAATTCAACAGGAACGCCACCAAAGTCTCCTTCCTCTCCTTTCATTTTCTAGGAAGCATATCCTGAGCCTTCTCCAAAACCTGGCTGAAGAAGGGTCTCCATCAGGGCAATGAACAGCACTATCAGCAGACTCAGATGGGGCTCACGCTATTAATTTAGAAGAATATAACCAATAACTTAATTTGCCAATGACCTTAGCAATTTTATTACAAATCCTTAGGTGTTTCTGCATTTGACTGAGTCTGGCTACAAAGGAAACTATTTAGAGATGACAGTCTTACATACTGGTAAAGTTACTGAGAGCTAATGATCCAGGACTAGCCACGAATTACAGGAATGTAATCTAGTTATTACAAACAACAAGGGGGGAAAAGCGTCTCCCCAAACATATAAAAAATACATAGATGGGATGTTTTTAAACCTAGTTTCTATCTCAATTTCTCTAAGTTTTGTGATGTTTCTTTGGGGCACTTGGCTTCTTTCTCCTACCTCTTGCTCCAGTCAAGTTGTAGTGTCTGGAGAACAATGAGTAGGCCCGGACATGTCTCACTCTATGACTGTAATTACTAGGGAGTTCATTATTATTACAATTAATAATTTGCATTAATTGATGCGCAATCATTGGGTATTGCCGAGTGGCTCCCATCAGGGATCAGGACGGTATCATGCTAGACATTGTACAGACAGAAAAAGTGAGAGTTCCTGCCCCAGGAAGCTTATTCCTACCATCACTGAAAGGAAGGGAATAAGCTCTGAGTTACCTCTCCAGTCCATGAGACCATTTTATAATGGTGTGAACAACTGTCACAATTTGCCCACATCTTATTTTCTGTTTAAGCTTTCAAATCAAGCCATGCTGCTGAAACGGATAATGAGGTAGGTGAAGACATTATAGAACTGGGTCAGACTGGAGGCCAAAGCCTTCATCTCAAAAAAATCTCTTACCTCTGTTGTGTATTATGCAATCCCTAAGAGAATGTAAAGCACATCACTTGTACCGGGGACCGCTCCAATTCTGTGGGCTGCCATTAACAAGAATAGTAAGGTTGACAAACCTTGAAAAGTGGCATTTCAATATTTTAGCCTAAAAGGGTTTTCCAAAAGGAGGGCTGAATTGTGGCAGTGCAATGCAATCAGAGGAAAGAGATTTGATTAGGGGAAAAGCGTGATTAGAAAGACTATATGATATGGTTCCCTTCTTCCCACTATGGCATTTTAGGGTTACGAACTTTGGCTAGGTGAAAGACTACCTGAAAAAGCACTTTCTGGAGACATGTTCAATAGATTGTTTTTCTGTGTTTCTCCAGAGCAGAGCCACTGGTATTGCTTATAAGTTAGCATGGAAATCCCCAGGTGTACCAATGCCTTGTAACTGCAGTTTCCAAAAGTATTGAGGTTGGCTCTCAGAGCTACGGGCTGCTTTTTCCTACAAAAAAGCAAAGTATCTGCCACAACAACTGCTTTCTAGTTTGAAAACTGATCAGAGACTTTTTTGTCTGTTAGTCATAGGGGAAAGTAACACTAGCATCACAAAGCTCTAAACTACAAGAAATTGAAAAGAAATTGCTCTGAATTAACAGAGAATTGAGTAGGAAAATGTTTCCTTTCAGAAATCTATTCTCAGTTGATTATTTATGTGCTGACGTATTCTTTCCAAGTAAACAAAGCAATAAGATGCTCTTAGGGGCCAAGTGAATCAACAATAATGGAAGGAAAGTTATTTTCTTGCATAACGGCTGCCCCTCTAAGCTCACACAAAACCACATTTAAAAAGAAATCAGATTGTGATGGGCTGATCTATGAACACAACCTCATTGGAATAAATGGGACAGAGGGAATTTTACATTTAAAAAAAAACACTTTGGGTGCTTATGATGCTCTCAAATATTTCCAAACAAATTAACACACCACATAGCACAGATGCCTCAACTTCACAACAGGAATATTTAAATGTGTGTGTTCCTAACAGTGATTCAGCAATACAGTTTCTGAATAAAAAGAATGCAGGCACCTTTGCCTCTCCCAAGAAGTGACAGAGATCCATTTCATCATAGATTATTAGGAATGGAAGGGACCTCAGAAGATAATCTAGTCCAACCCCCTACTCAAAGCAGGACCAATCCCCAAATGGCCCCCTCAAGGATTGAACTCATAACCCTATATTTAGCAGGCCAATGCTCAAGTCACTGAGCTATCCCTCCCCCCAGAGCCCTAGGCTTGTGCTACAGTGCCAAAAATAGCTGAGTACACTGCACTTTTAAATTGTAGCTCTATCTTTGAGGCCTTGTAAAGCTTTGGCCCCCTTCTAGATGTCTGCTTGATCTCCTTTACATTTGCTGACATTGCCAGCTATCCAGAGTTTGGATGACTGACCAAAATTAAACAAAAACAAACTGAAATTAAGTAGAAAATACTTTTTTTTCCTTTTTATTTCCTTACCAAATAGAAATAAAGCAGCATGTACAGAAGAAAAGCAAAAAAGAGAAGCAGCTGAGAACTCACAGCCCAATCCATGGGCGCTGGGGGGAAGGCTACAGTGGCTTTAAGCCACCTTTGCATTCTCCCGGTTCCTGATAAGGCCACTGAAATAACTTAGACAGCCTTAGGGACCCATAGAATCCTCCTTTGGCCTGCTCTATGGGTTTTAGGACTGCCCATAATCTCCACAGCATGCCCTGCCCCTGACATGCCACTCCAGCCTCAGCACTCCCCCTGCACCAGAGGGTCCTCAAAAGGCAGCTGTATGGCTGTCTTTCTACAGTTCCTATACTACAGGAATCCTTCCCCAGCCAGATACGGGAATCTTATGGCCACTGCAGCCTTGTATGCAGAGTAAAGCGGCTGGAACACACTGAGGTCCTAGCTTCAGTTCTAGAGGTGAAAAGTAGTTCTGTTTGCAGGTCCATGTAACCATTGTCCTTTCTTCTGTGACTGCCAACAGTGCTAACAAGGTCTGATAGTAATTTGTGTGGCATGGAGCCTGTCCAATAGAAACAATTGAAGACCACCAAGTTCACATCATGTAGTATTGAAGAATCACAACTGCAGTTTTTAATCTCTACATCTCACCTCCCCGCCCCTCTTGAAAATTTTAAAATCTGCCAAAAATGGTCAGAAAAGTGAACTAAAGATAATATAGATGTCATTTGCAGTGAAATAATTCCTGAACTGAAGTCCACTTCAAGCACATTTTGCTACAGATGTTTAGGGGACTTTTTTTCAACACTTCTTTTGAACAGGTTCTTTTGTCATTTAATACTGCCCCATGCTGATAAATAAAGTGCATGCTAGGAAAAGAGCGAACTATACAATACACTTCCTCTCTAAGGACTAAGCATTCACTTACCACCTAACTCTAAATGCCTGAGGAACTCCGGGGGTAGGGAAAGGGAAGCAAAGTCTGCTGCTTGTCTGTGCCATTAGATGAGCTTGCTTTCTTTGACTGAAACACAGAGTGTGTCTAGATAATTGAACTTTAACATTCAAACCATTCCATGCCCTTTGATCCAGCTGCTGCTGTGAATGTGAGGAATCAGAATTTCAAAGCCTCCTGGATTCCCTGAAAGGTAGTATTTTTGAGTAGCATGTGTTTTTCTGGTTTTTGCACTGATTTGTAATAAGACTGATAGCTGATCATTCCAATTTATTCCTCTTAGATGAATTAATAACTTGTGGAGGAAGAGATGAACTGGGCAGCTGGTCAACACAAAAAATTAAGAATTCTGCGTCAAAAGGGGCATTCAGATGCTGATGACTCAACTCTCATGACAGTGGGTGTGACAAAAACAGGAAATGGCACATCTATCCTTTCTTATGACCAAGGGCTTGGCTACACTTGCAGCTGTGCAGCGCTGGGAGTTAAAGCTGTCTTCATACAGCTGTGTAGGGAAAGCGCTGGAGTGTGGCCACACTGTCAGCTACCAGTGCTGCAGTGTGGCCACATTTGCAGCAGTGTTGGGAGTGGTGCATTATGGGCAGCTATCCCAGCATTCAAGTGGCTGCAATGTGCTTTTCAAAAGAGGGGGGTGGGGTGGAGTGTGACGGGGAGAGAGAGAGAGAGAGAGGATTTTTGGAGCCGACACTGTCAGCTCCCTGCCTTGCAAATTCCGACCACTTCCCCGACCCCTCATTGACTCTTAAATGCAAATAGCCTTCAGACCAGCTAAGCAGCTGCTTCGAGGGACTCCCTTCCCCCCCCCCCCCTTCCCGCCGTGCTGTTTCTCTCCTCAAGCAAACACTAGCTGTGCACATTCATCCCCCTGCCTGCCTCATTCACAGCAAACAAGAGCTGTGTTTGTTTTTTAGATAAGCAGCTCCCGGAACCCCGAGTTCACAGCAAAACAAAGAGAGGCATCATAACAAAACAAAGAGAGTTCTTTAGTTTAAAGCATTATGGGAAAATTCTGGAGGTCAGTTACAGTGTAGTAAGATTAATCACTGTTTACACTGGCACTCCAGCGCTGCAGTCGTTATTCCCCAGGCAGACGTGGAGTACAGCCAGCGCTGTAGCCAGGGAGATACAGCGCTGTATGTGCCTTGCAAGTGTGGATGCTTTGGTGAGTGAGTTGCAGCGCTGTAAAGCCACCACCAGTGCTGCAACTCTCCAGTGTAGCCAAGCCCTAAGATTTCAAAGTGAATAGAGCTGGAATAAGCAAAGTCCATTCTCACCATCACGATTCATACGTTTATAATTGCAGTTCTCCTGGGATGCTGCACATGCTCCACAATAGCTTCCAAACCTCAAGACGACCCTATCATACAATAGCAAATGCTCTTCCACAGTACCCAAGCAGAATTGGAACTGCTAAAAGTCTGGCCCCAAAAGTCCTCACCACTCCTCACCTATAGGTCTCAGATACGTCTAGACTACCACTGTTACAAGAGAATGTGACAAAGGAGAAAGGCTACAATATCTTTCAAAAGTTTTCTTCTCTAGTGGAGCAAGAACTCAGTGGTTAGTCTGGCTATGACTTCACTTCTTGATTTAAATCCTCATCCCACACCTCACAGATACTTGTATTCTAGTTCAGTTGATATCCCTTTAAGAACAGATTTTATTGACCAGAAAAAATGCAAATGGTTGCAGTGTTTGCTAAATACCTACGTAAAGGTACTAAGGTAACCATTGTCCCATTCGTTAAAGAACTTCCCCCTATTTGATGCCTTATGTTGCAAAACCCATATTCCTCTCTGTGTCAAATGTATTCTAAGTTGAGTGAAGCATATGCTAAAGTAGTTAAGTTGGCTCTTGCAGTGCTACTTCTACATGGGGTTCAGGATTTCTCCCCAGATTTTATGATGGGGTAAGGGCTATGAAATAATCTGTGCATCTGATTCTGATCTAAGGTCCTTCAAATAAATCAGGAGTAACCCAACTAATGTCAGTGGATTTAGACTTAAGCCGCTGTCAAAAAATAGTGTAAAATCACAATCAGGTTCACTGCGCATGCTCTAAAATGTAAGAAGCTTGGAAATTAAAAAAAAAAAAAAAGACAGAAAATGACCAGGGAAAGTCTTCAGGAATAGGAACGTGTTTGAAGAGATGCAGAAAGAAAAGCCTTGTGGGCCAGCTGTGTGTGATGGGTTAAGTGATGTGCACTGGGGTCTAATTATACAATAAAATATTTCTATAGTCAACGCAAAAAGCGGAGACTATAATTGGGGTTGACCCCTCTAATCCACTAGATAACCCCAGCCAGGCCAGAATCAAAGTGAGGCTGCTGCAGTATTTTCTGGTTGTTGGGACTCTTCTTCAATTCCTTAATATTACTATAAATGATAGGTGATCAAGCTGTGCCTTGATGCCCTTCTCCTTCTTGTTGGCTGCTCGCTGGTTGACTCAGTGACTTGATCACTGTTCCTCCTGCTGCCTCCTGCTAATCCTCTTCAGACCATCTTGTCTTTTCCTTATCACGTACACAGAGGAGTTTATAGTTAATGGAAGTTAGATGTTGACTTTTATGGCTCATAAAGCCACTAGCAAATATCCAATGTAATACAGTCTACTGACACTAATGATTTAGTTTTCTCTCTTGCTTTGTGTCACCCTGCTGTGGAGTTTGCAGCATTAAAAATATCACAGTAGAAAAGGTCTATAATGTTTATTAGCAAACTAGAGGTTTTGAAGTGCCCCAAGGACTATGGTGACTAGGCACCACATTGTTACTTTATGGTTTTTGGAATGTCCACAAGGCACTGTTTCCTAGAGTAAATCAGGTCCTTTGGAGAGGTAACATTTTTGCTTTCTTGGAAGCAGACACTATAATCAGACTCACAAATTTCCCTTAATGACTGTCTTAGAAGACACCTCATGTTCCATCACACTGGGGGATATACTGATGGTACGTAGCACCGTGGTGAGTAGTCTCTAATGGGGAGCACAGTGGGAAGGAATGCAGCTCTACAGTGAAGGAATGGCACTATGCTACCTAGAAGAGACTGCTGGGAAAAGGAGAACCAACAGGTTTGCAGTGATTAAAAAATAATGTTATTTGCTGAAATGTCATAGAGACTGAACAGATTTCTTTGTCACTTGTTGTTCATTAAGTTTACCAGCCTTGGAGTAAAAAGTGTAAGTGCTTTGACAAATAGTATGAAAGCCTATTGGAGCCCCCAGTATGAGGTTGTTCAAGATGGGGGAAGTCTGCCTTGGGCCTTTTTACACAACTTTGGGAAACTGGGCCTGAGGCTCCTCCATGTGCGCACTGTTGTGTGTCAGTGTGTGTTCACCTCAGACCAGACCCACTCAGACAATCCACTAGGAACAAGGTTTTAATCTTTAAATAAACCTAGAACAGGATTATAATCCAGCAGCTTCCCCTCTCCTTGCCTGCCTCCTGCCCCCAGCTTCTGTCAGTGCTGTAACTTCCTGCTGGGAAAGGTTCTTTGTGTACCACAGCCCCCTACCAACATGTCCTAACTCCCATAATAACTAAACCCCAAACCAAAGAAGCCAGTGTTCTCCTTTTGCACCATTTAGACTCCTCTTGGGGTGCGCTTTAAGCCCTTTTTGGGCCTACCTGTAAAGGAACATGGAACAGTCCAGCAACCTCCTCTCTGCTTGTTTGCCTCATGCTCCCAGCTTCAGCCACTGCTGAATGGAACTTCCTTCTGGGAGGGGCAGAGGGGACTTCCCGGCAGGAACCAGGAAGTTTTCCCAACATGCTGCAGTTTGTAGCCCACAACTTGTAGTTCCCATGGCTGCTGCTGTGCTGAAGCACACTGGCCCTTGGGGTAAACTATGATCATCTGAAGTGTCCTCCTCACTGAATTACAGCGCATATCCCTATATATCCACCACCCAGAGTCCACACTACAGGGATGTTTTTCCTTTCCTTTGTCTGGTGGTGTAAGCACACCAGTGTCACAAAATAATACACTACATCTCAGCTCTAACCTTAGAGTGACCCAATTAAGATATTAAATATTTCAGAGGGAGCCTCTACAGCTCAGAAGGCCAGGTTCTGAGTATTATAAAATAGTCTTAACCCTCTAAATAGGTCTTGAATACAATGGCTCCACTGAAGTGAAAACTCCCATAGACTTCAGTGGGGCCAGGATCTCAACCAATGAGTTTTCCTTCACTCCCCTAACACAGGCTTCCTTCTCCAGATTATATGCACAAATAACCTGCCCCGCCCCTTTTAAATCAGAAATGCCTTTTACTTCATAGGTGTAAATGGTTAACCCTGGCCAATCACCCACCCACACACCAATACCCACAACCACCACCAAGGGAGGGAGTAGCCATTATGTTTCATGCTTAGTTGAGCAAAACTAGGCTTTTCTCATACTCACAGAAAGACTGAACATTTAAAAACATGCACATTGCAGGCACACCTCTAAATCACCCTTTGGCCAGTAGTGTGGAACTTTATTCCACTACCTAAATCCAGTAAATACTAAAGGCAGATCATTCTGTATAGAGTACCATGTTCATACTATACCCACAGGAGAATGGTTATCATTGCTAACTTGGTTCCAAGGAAACAAAGATTTCTGAACAGATTTTTTTTTCTTTTACACTTTTCTATTCATGTTGCATGATTTTTGTCTTCATAGAAGAGATTTTTTTCGTTTTTTCTTTTTAACCCATTTTAAAATGTCAGGAGAAAAAGAAACCCCAGGACTGAAGATTAAATACTGAGAAAAAAGAAGCATAGATGCAAATGACAGTACAGTATGTCACTGTGTGAGGTATTAGTTTCCTTCTGTGCTGCCAATGTATTTCTTATGTGATGCAGCTGCTAAATAATAGCCTCTTGTACCTTAATATGAGTGTGCTAGATTTTTTTATATTAGCACTCTACATGGGGGGAATTCTAACACCTGAAACTAGTATGTTAATGAAACTACAGCTCTGTGCAAAATTCCAGCTGTTAACATGAGATCAGTCCATATGACAAAAAAAAAAAAAAAAAAGTGTGTCTGATGCTGCATATGCTGCTGGGTTTTTGGTTTTGGGGAGGGGAAAGCATCTGCATCTTCATCCCAGTCTGCACCACAACATGGCACTATGCAAATTTACCCTAATCACCAATCTGCCCTTCTATATGCAATTTAGCTGCTCTGGACTTTTGGGGGGTTTAGATGTGCATATGAAGTGCCTCCTTTCAAGATGCATGTTGAAGTGAAAAGCTATTCAAGACTTGCAGACATCCTGCTGCTATCAGGAATGGAGAGATGCATTTTTTATTTATGCTGCCCCAATGTGCACAAGATGCTCCAGAGGACAAGTAAAAAGAAGTTCCTTAGGCGCTTAAAGTTCCATATGAGAAATGACAAGTGAGAATAACTAACAACTGTGGGAGAGGGGGAGGGATAAGAAAGCACAAGACTGACAGTAAGAATCTATCATTTTTAGATACTTGTATAACTCTCATCATACTACCTGGACACTTTATACTCTTTGATGTCACAAATACAGTTGTGAAGTATGGAAGTACCTATTATTCTGATTTTCCAGATAGGGAACTGAGGCACAGAGAAGCTCAGACTCTGATCCACAACATCATTGGGTGAGAGAAAGGGAGAGAATGCAGCACAATGCCTAAGTCCCTTTGTGAATTCAGGCCTAAGAGACTTACCCAAGGTCATATAGAAGTCTGTGCCAGTGGAGGAAATTCAGATTTTCCACCAGAACCACAGGAGCACCTTTCCTATCTCATCCTTTCTCTCAAAATAAAATCATGTGGGTACTCAGTTATGGTAGGTATATATCCTAATGGATCAGTTAAAAGGAACTTTTTTATGGTGGCTAATTCCTTGTAAGAGACACAGAAGGAGTGAGATTTTAGGAGGATTTGAATGAGGAGTGGGGTTGTGGCTTAGTGAATGGGTATTGGGAGGGGATTCCGCATATAGGTGGAAAAAGGCACGGAAATGGGTGTGGGATAGGAAAAGAAGGGTGTGTGAGAGTTGTTTTTGGCACAAGTTTGAGTAGGTCTTTAGCTGGAGCTCACGTATTTTCATGATTTTTCAAATGGTACATTTGCCACAACAGGAGTACACTGCAACATGTCCAGAATAAAAGACCCACAGACACTGCACAGCTTTGCCTGGAGGAGCAGTACATTACAGGCAGGAGGCAGGGACACACTCACAGCACTTTCTTTGCTGTTGTGTTCTTCAGTATTGTATGGATACCTTTAAAATTAAAATGCAATAGTTTACAATTTCCCCACTCACCAGCCAGAGAGTGAGGCTGCTCCACTTACCCTAAGAAAAAAGGTTTGTTTCACTTGAATGATAAGACAACACTGAGGCCTGGTCTACACTACAGACTTGTATCGGTATAACTATGCCAGAGATGTGTGAAAAATCCACTCTCTTGAGCGATGTAGTTATACTGATCTAACCCCCACCCCCCCATGTAAACGCTCAGGGAGGTGGATTAACTACGCTGATGGGAGCAGCTCTCCAATCAGTGTAGGAGCATCTTCACTTAAGCGCTACAGTGGCGCAGCTGCAGCAGTGCAGCATTTTAACCTGCCCTAAATCAGAAAGAATGAAATACAATGCTGAAGAAAAACAACAGTTAGCTGGTGTTTAACCAGACCAGTTTTGCAGTGATCGCTGTTGTTTTAACTATCTAACCCAAGGACTTTCCCTGCCACTATTGAAGACAATGGAGGCTTTGCAAGTGGGCACTAATTCCTGTGAGTCTATTCCTCAGCCCAGATCTGCACTGCAGTTTTACAGGCATTCCCTAGCTTTCCCATAGCCCTCTTCTGTCCTGCTCACATCAATGCCACAGCTTTACAAAAGTTTCCACACTTTTTCCTATATTTTAGCACTAAGTATAACTTTAATTTTTAAATTAAAGTGAAGTGTTTATAAATATAACAAATGCAATTAAAATAAAACTATTTAGAACACTTGTAAACTATCCCCTTGTCCCCTGAAATATATCACATATTCAGAAAAAAAAAGAAAATTGTTTTTATATATACACCTCTACCCTGATATAACACCACCCGATATAACACGAATTCGGATATAACGCGGTAAAGCAGCGCTCTGGGAGGGCGGGGCTGCATGCTCCCAGGGCCAGCTCTAGCGATTGGCGTCGAGTCGGTGGCATGTCCTTTGCTCCGAGAGGGAGTGAGGGCCCCGCCGCCGAAGACCTGGACGTGCTGCCCCCCCTTCATTGGCAGCCCCAGGCACCTGCTTGCTACCCTGGTGCCTGGAGCCGGCCCTGCGTGCTCCAGCGGATCAAATCAAGTTCGATATAACGCGGTTTCACCTATAACATGGTAAGATTTTTGGCTCCTGAGGACAACGTTATATCGAGGTAGAGTAGTATAGCTATGCAGCAAAACAATACCCATCCTTCCACATCCCCAGAACTCTTCCATGTTACTTCTTTATCTTTGTCTTAGTCAGTCCCTGAAATAATACTTATCATGACAAGCTATTTTAAAATATAAGCTTAATATTAACATACATTTTCACAGACATATTTATAGACATCCTGTGTGTGGGCAGAGCAAGCCACCTTCTGTATGTATTCCAATGAATTGGAAGATTGGAGCTCTTAAGTTGTCAGACCTGTGTATGGGTAAGAGAGACTCTATTTTCACTCATACCACAGTGAAAGATTAGCAGCTTGAAATCAGTTTGACAGTTTCAGTTACTCTATTGCATACCACAGGGAATTTTAATTCCAACCTGTGAAATTGTAATTGCTTCTCAAGAAGAACAGAGGGATTCTGGGTAATGGTCATAGCCAAGATCAGTGTCAGAGTTGCCAGTTGCTGCCACTTCAGATATTATTGGCTGTTATTCAAAAATCATTCCAGCTTTCCATATGGGAAGTTGAACTAGGGAGTGAAACTAAATTAACAGAAGCTGTCAGATGTTCAGAAATATGCAGGCAGCGATGTGACAGAGGTGTATGAACTCTCCTCAAAATGTACCTTTTCTCTTTCTCTCTCTTAAACATAAGGCTTATGCAAAAAGACAATTTGTGTTTTATGCTCATTGCTAAATGAGGATGTCATCAGTAAAAGAATGCCGTTTAATGAAAGGATTAAATGTCAATCCTGCCCAAACAGCAGGAAAAAAACTCTCTCAGCTTGGTGTTTAGAGCAGATTTAACATGCCCTTGCCATTCAAGTTTTTGTCGCGTGAGAGATTTCTCACTGAAAAGAGTTTGAAGTAGAGAGCGCAAAGCTATCACAGTCATCTAAAAACAGACACAGTTGAGGTTCCTTCTTGTTTGGGAAAAAAAGTAGGGTTGTCAATTAATCGCAGTTAACTCATGCGATTAACTCAAAAAATTAATCGCGATTAATTGCAGTTTTAATCGCACTGTTAAACAATAGAATGCAAATTGAAATTTATTAAATATTTTGAATGTTTTTCTACATTTTCATATACATTGTGTTCTGTGTTGTAATTGAAATCAAAGTGTATATTATTTTTATTACAAATATTTGCACTAATAATAATAAGAGATATACCAATCTCCTAGAACTGGAAGGGACCTTGAAAGGTCATTGAGTCCAGCCTCCTGCCTTCCCTAGCAGGACCAAGTACTGATTTTTGCCCCAAATCCCTAAGTGGCCCCCTCAAGGATTGAACTCACAACCCTGAGTTTAGCAGGCCAATGCTCAAACCACTGAGTTATTCCTCCCACCCTGTAAGTCAGTATGAATTATATGTGCTGGGTCATCGTACGAGACTACTATAACGAAATGTATGCACACACTACGAAATTAGGTCGAATTTATAGAAGTCGATTTTTAGGAAGCGATTTTATACAGTCAATTGTGTGTGTCCCACTAAGCGCATTAAGTCAGCGAAGTGCATCCATAGCACCGTGGCTAGCATAGACTTTCGGAGCGTTGCACTGTAGGTAGCTATCCCACGGTTCCCACTGTCCTACTGCCCATTGGAATTCTGGATTGAGCTCTCAATGACTGATGGGGCAAAAACACTGTTGCGGGTGTTTTTGGGTACATGTCGTCAGTCGCCCCTCCCTCCATGAAAGCAACGGCAGACAATCGTTTCGCACCTTTTTTTCCATGCAGATGCCATACTGCTTTCAGCAGACGGTGCAGTAGGACTGCTAACCATCGTCATCCAACCGCCGCTTCCGCTGCAACTCTGCTCACCTGCTCTCCTGGTGCCATGAATCCACCTCGCAGGTCTTCTCGTCATTCTTTATAAATATCTATTCTCGTGGCATCCCATCGTCATCCACTGCTTGCACTGCAACTCTGCTCTCTTGCTCGTGTCTTGATAGTGAATTTCTTCATGTTGCCTGTCATGGGCTCCCGGGAACGTGTGTTCTTCTTCAGGAAATGTACGCGGTGCTAACCGTCATGCTCCACCGCTTCCGCTGCAACTCAGCTCTCCTGATGCCATGAATCCACCTCACAGGTCCTTTTGTCGTTCGGTATAAATATCTATTCTTGTGGCATCCAGTATCATCCACTGCTTCCGCTGCAACTCTGCTCTACTTCAGACGCCATATCATGGCAAGCATAGAGCCCACTCAGCTCACCGCTGCTGTTGTGAGCATTGTAAGCACCTCGCGCATTATCCTACAGTATGTGCAGAACCAGAACCTGCAAAAGCAGGCAAGGAGGCAACGTAGGGCTAAAAATGATAAACAAAAGAAATAGTATTTTTTAAATTTACCTCATACAAGTATTGTAGTACAATCTCTTTGTCGTGAAAGTGAAACTTACAAATTTATTTTTTTTGTTACTAACTACACTCAAAAAGTGCAGAATAGGTATTTGCAATGTATTTATGGCCCAGCTATGTTAAACATTTGTATGCCTCTTCATGCTTCAGCCACCATTCCAGAGGACATGCTTCCATGGTGGTTGAAGCATGAAGGGACATATGAATCTCTAGAGCATCTGGCACATAAATATCTTGGGACTCTGGCTACAATGGTGTCATGAGAACACCTGTTTTCACTTTCACATGACATTGTAAACAAGAAGCAGGCAGCATTATCTCCTGCAAATGTAAACAAACTTGTTTGTTTGAGCGATTGGCTGAACAAGAAGTAGGACTGAATGGACTTGCAGGCTCTAAAATTTTACATTGTTTTATTTTTGAATGCAGTTTTTTTGTACATAATTCTGTATTTCTAAGTTCAACTTTCATGATAAAGAGATTGCACTACAATACTTGTATTAGGTGAATTGAAAAATACAATTTATTTTGTTGTTTTTACAGTGCAAAAACTTGTAATCAAAAGTAAACATAAAGTGAGCATTCTACACTTTGTATTCTGTGTTGTAATTGAAATCAATATATTTGAAAATGTAGAAAACATCCAAAATATTTAAATAAGTGATACTCTATTATTAACAGTGAGAATAATCGCACAATTAATCACCATTCATTTTTTAATCTCTTGACAGCCCTAAAAAAAGGTGTTGATTACTAAATAGCCAAAGACATACTCAAGTGGTTACTGTGAATGAATATGTGTGTGAGAGAGTGAGGATGCGTAGGCTTTAGGGCTACTTCTCCCCCCCCCCCAGTGTGCTTTGCGGGGCAGAGACTACCTTTTAGTTCTGTGTTTCTACAACACCTAGGATAGCAAAACAGGATCCTGATCAATGACACGGGCTCCTAAATACTATGGTTATACAAATTCAGAGTAGACTCAATGTATCAGATTTCTCAACCACTGTGATGGTGCATAGAGGGATGCTCTTTTGTGTAACTAGGTCTCAAACCATAATGATGCTGTACAAATTAAAAATTAACACCTTGAATGGCACTCAGAAGCAGCTTGGAAGCCACTGGGAGCACAGAACAGAGATATAACGTACTCACGCTGACCTGCTCCATAAAACAGAGTTGCACTAGTTGAAGTTTATCATTGGTCTACAATGGTAGCCTCAAGTAGCAAACAGTGGGGGGTTCAGTTTGTGTTTTGCCTGAAGGCCCATCTGAGTTCTTATTTGATTAGAATTGGTTTATCCATCCTTGATCTATACCCAAAGTTTACCACCCACAAATCAGGCAAATAAAGAATGCTCTATAATAGAATGCATAAGAGCAACCCCTCAAAGTCAAAAGTAAGATGGTAACATACTGAAGGACTTCCAAATACCTTTGGAAGACTTGATCTGAGAACCACAGTATATGCAGCCATTTTTTCCTACCTTCTGCTGAGATGCATTTTTTTTTGTAAAAATTCTGAGATCATAAAAAGTTGTGGGTGAAATTCTAGCTGCAACTAAGTCAATGGGGCCAGAAATCCATCCTGTTAATTTATCCACAAGCATATTAAGCCTCTAAACAGCGTGAACTATGGGTATGCAATTTTGGAAATCTGTACAAAGATAACTGTTTATTTACAAGGCACTCTGGTGGAGAGCTGGAGAGAAGAGATGGATACAAAGTGGGTATGTTCTTTAATGTTCCTAATTAGGAGGCTGAGCTACTGATGTTTCTTTGTCATAGGACAAAAATTACTTCAGACATGGCTGACACACCAGTAGTGACATACAAATTGCAATGGTCCAACAGTTCTACTACTGAATATTTGATTTTAATATACAAAGATAAGCATCAAGAAAAATGTTTAAGGCAGCTTAAAATGCTCAGCATCCCAAGAAATTACCAATACTTCTGCAGGAAGAAAAGATTCCTTAACAATTTAATGGGTTTCCTGCACACACATTTACCTGCAGCTACGTAAAAGACAAATAAGCAAACACCTGCTTCTTCTTTAAAAAGAAAAAAAAATCTATGAGGAAAAAGTCTGACATGACAAACCATTTTCCTGCTCTTGATAAAATAACCACAGAATGCAAATAGGGGCAGGATGGGTCTCACTTAAACTATGGATGAAAGGAAAGACTTAGGGTGAGTACAAATTATTGCTCGGTTTACATCCGTTTTTTAAATAGATTTCCTCTGAAGATTTTAATCAGCACTTTATTTTTGTTCACAAAAGCTTCATTCAGTTCAGATCAGTGTTGTATTTAAACACCTCGATAATAAAAAGTAACAAGAATTGCCAGTAAAGCCAGGCTGACAGACAGCATCTTCAGTCCACCTCCTTCTTGCTGCCAAGGAAGTTGCATCACTATCCTGGAACTCAATGATGCTTTTTCTCGGATCCCAAGGGAGGGGCATGCTTTCAAATTCAAGCCATTTTCCAGCACATATCTGAACTCCTGTAGAGAAATGTAAGAATTAGATTAAGCTTGCATGCTAATTACATTTGATGATGTATATCAAAGACAAAGGAAATCTCCCCTTAGTAATGTCCCCTTAATGTCCCTTTTCAAATCAAACAATAATTCAGTCTGTACTGCGTCTTGAATTCTTATTGTTTTTCTCATTCATTTCTCATATATGGTGAAGAATTTGTGCTGATGCCATACCGAGTCAGTCTCTTCAGTGACATTAATTTCCAAATCAATAAAACTGTTAACAGAACAGACAAATTGCTTGGCAACAATGTCAAAGAGAAGTTGTTTGGGAGGGTGTCTTTTTTTGTTTTGCTATCTCACTACCCTCCCTCTCTTTGGTTCCTTCAAATGGGACTGTATAGCTAGCAATATAGGGGACCATTGCCATCTTTTCCACAGCAGGGCCCTGCCAATGTCATTGTGTCTACCCCTGGTGTGCCAGCTGAGTGGTGTTCCAAAGTCCTCCCCCAGCACTTTTCCCCTGACCCTCACCCGGCAGCTGTGCTAAAACACTCACCTTCTTGTTCAGCATATTGAGTCTCAAGGTCCCCTGCTAGGGCTGCTATTACCACTCTCAACCTGATTAAAAGCCCCAACAGTCCTCAGTAGCAGCTGGATCTATACTGCAGCATGGTTACAGCACGCTGAGGTGCCATTTCAGCTTAAAATCTGAATGGTAAAATTAAGCCTAACGGAAGTGTTCTCTACTGCAACACATCTAGTTCAACAGAGTTGTATGGTTAAAAACCATGTCTGTTTAAATGCCATCAGAATACATCTGCAAGAAGGCATAAATGATGGAAAAGAGTCTAAAACAAAAAAGGTTTACTAATGTGTTGTCATAACATTTAATTTTTTCGTTCTGTTTATTCTGGCTTATGCTTGGTTTATATTATACTTTTTTCCTTCTTTCTTTCTTAAATTGGAATGGACCACTTGGATTTTAACTTCTTGAAATCTCCCATTTTTAAATATTTTTGGAGAGTCACTTTTTGTCCCTCGCTTTTTCTACCTGGGCATCATCACTTTTGCTTTCCACTTGTACTACAAAGTGCCTGTCTGAACAATCATACATTCCTAAGCTGCTGTAACAGGACTGTGTGCATGTTTGTCCATGGCTAATGTAGCTCCTGACTGAATACAACACATATAAACCATTGAAGGTGCCTGCCCACATCTAAGTGGGACAGCACAGCCTAAACAGTTGACTTCCTTTATCCACTGCAGGATTAAATACTGTTATAGTATTTGTGGAAGGAAAATTATTGTAACTGCTTAGATAAACAAATATCAAAGGGGCAAAATGCAGCCTCAGGTAAGTGCAGTTTTAACATCTGAGGTGTTGTTATTTTAGAGTGCACACAATGCTAGTTGGAGGATTACTGACCATGTAACATGTGAAATGAAGATGACTTGCTACATGTACTCTAGGTAAAAGATTGTCAACTGGATGAAGGAAGGAAGAAGTAAATGGACAAGTATATTGGGACACAGTGCTTTCCAGTGTGAGATATTAAAACTAAAGGATTCCAGGACTGCATCACTACATTGTGAAGAATATGCTAGTTTTTCACCATAAAATATTGCATGTATTGACAGATATTGCTCTGTACTGATAGGTAGAGTAATTAAAATTTATTCCTAAGAAATCTAAAAAATTAATAACTGGCTACAGCTATTTAATTCCAAGAGTCAAAGCTAATTAACCTTTACATGCAAAATAAACTGGAAACCACATAAAACCAATTATTAAGGATTTTATTTATCTGAAACAAGCTAACCAGTAATATACTTGTTTCTAGGACTGGTCAAAGTTGGAGGAAACATCTCTTCTCCTCAGAAACTGCATGTCTTCAAAATTCTACTCATCTGAGGCAAATAATTATTTTTCATGGCCACATAAAATATTAAGTGTTTTTCATACTGTACGTTAGGTAGATTGTGCATCTGTGTCTAAAATTTCAAAACAATTTTATAAGACTGATTTATGCTGATATTTAATTCCGGCTAATGTTTTCAAACCTGAATGACTAAAGTTAGATTCCTCAGCCCATATGTAAGTCACCTAAATAAAAGTGGCTCGGTTATCTGAAAAGCTGGGCACCCACAAATCCCAGTGAAGTCAAATCCCAGGTACTCAGCATCTTTGAAAATCAGACATTTCTCGTTAGTTGCCTAAATATGAATTTAGAAGCTTAACATTAGGCACCAACATTTTAAAATGTTGGCCTGTGTTTCCAGGTACTGGCTTTCACTACTCTCCAGATGCACAGTATATTACATATAAGAACCTTTGAATGTACTTACCAGAATCTCATCTTCTATCTACTCCTGGGGTAATTCTGTGTCACTGCACATGCACAGAATTCATGTCCCCTGCAGATTTCTTTGCTTCTGCACAGAAAAATGACTTCTCATGGGGAAGCAAAGAGAAGCCGCAAGAGTGGTCATATGCCCCTCCCCTGCAACGCAGGCAGTCAGTTTGGGCGCCTGGAGCAGTCAGTAGAGACATGAGGGGGGCTGGGCAGTCGTACATGTGAGAGAGAGAGAAACACTCTGTTCCACTCACTCACTATTGAGGCATGCCTAGCGTGGAGGGGCAGGGCTTTGGGGTGTTTCTGAGGAAGTCAGTGTGGGGCAGGCTCTGTCCCCTCAGGCAGAGCAGAATGTAGCAGTTTGCCTGCTTAGTGAATTGTTCCCATTTTCTTTGTGAATTCCCCCAGGAGTAGAAAATAGGTGTAAAAGTTTTAAGGCTTCTTTACATTGCCAGACTGGTGTAAAGGACAGAATGGCCTTATAAATGCTTATGGTGCTTTAGTGACTAGAACTGGTCTAAATTTTTGGACTGAAAAAATGTGCTCCATGAACTGCTTGCTACTGACCTTTCTGGTGATTGTCAGTATAAATTCATAGCCAATAATAAACTGAGTTTGATTCCTCAGCCTTCACCTGCTGTTTCCTATGATGCAACACTGAGCATATAGCTCCATATATTTGTTGACTAATAACTAGAAACAAAGGGTCAAACCTAGCTACATTACTATTAGGCAAGGGGGTTTGAGGATTTCCTCCAATGCTCCTCATTCCCATTCACCATCCATTGTATTGTAGTTTAAATAAATTACCTAAATAAATGAAACCAGTATGATTACATTATGTTATTTTGACAAATAAAGTATGCAGAATTTTAAAATATTGTGTGCAGAATTTTTATTTTTTTGCGCAGAATTCCCCCAGGAGTATCTATCTAATATGTTTGGGGATCGTTACAGATAATTTAATAAACTGTTTTATCTTTTTAAAAATATGTGAAGGTAATGATGCTTTGATATTTCTCACCAGTAGGATTAATGGATTGGAACACAATCCTATGTTTTATTTGTTTGAGTATGCATGTTTTTATTTTCTTACTTGATTTTCTCATATGGCAACTTTACTGCAATGTGGATAAATTTCTAACAACAGCGCTACAGTTCTATTCTGTTTTCATTTTTTATTTTAATCTCTGAAGCATGTACTTATATTGGCAATCAAGTTTTACAAACTCTTTACACAAAACGATCACATTTTCACAGTATCACAGATTACAATGGACACTGTCAAACCCTTTAGACCAAAAGCGTAATATCTAATAAATTTGTACAGTACTATTTTTATATTAAATGTTACTTTTATTCCAAATGAATCATTCAATACTGAAATCAGTAGAAAATTTATACTGGTTTAATACTTCCATATGGACCAAAAGATCAGGATTTTCACATAATGTGATAATTTTGTTTTAGTTTTACTTCTCAATGTATCACATATATTTTTGGTATAGCACATCTCTTTAGGAAAGCCTGAAAAATGTTCATTTGTGTAAGTAGTATGTTCATCTGTTATATAGCACAGACTCTACCAACTACTCTCTAACCTGTTTCAAAATCCTGTCCTGCAACATCGCTGCACAGGGAATATGGTAAACTTTTCTTTAAAGTATTTGTCCTGCTCTCATTACTATATGTTGGAGAAGATGCATTAATGAGGAATGCATTAATCTGGTTCTGTGCACCTGCCACTTGCTCCAATCTTGCACAACAGCCTCTGAAATAAGATCTGTCCCCTACCTGCCAGTAGCTGCCACTGTCTTCTAGTAATATTGGGTAAGATTCTGTGCTGCATCTCTAAGAGGTGAAGCACGGAATTTGCAGCTTGGGGGAGAGGCACTAAGGTGCATTTAAATCTACCTTTGCACCCTCTTGATCCTGGGCTAGTCCAGGGTTTGAGTGACCAATGTGTAATTTAGACACAGCAAAGCTATGTTGATCAGGAGGGTGATTTTTTTCCACCCTGAATGACAGCTATGTTGGCAAAAGTCCTAGTGTAGATGCACACAAAAAAAGCCTTTTGCCAGTATTAATTACTCCATTTGGGGAATTGGCTGTAAGGTATACAGCAAAAGAATTTTGTGTCTCCACTGGAGGAGGAGGGGCGTAGCCAGTATACCTCTACTGATAGAGCTATTCTGGCAAATTATTTCAAGTAAGGCCTAAATTATGGCTGCTACCAGAGCTGCTTGCACTCTCCATAGTGCTGTGTATTGTGGCATGCCACAGACACATCCCTTCCTACTCCCAGCCCCAACCCCCACACATTCCCAACACCATGACTTGCAAGGGGAAATCTCCCCCAATCAAAACCCAGGTTATTAGGGCCCTTTTAGGCCTGCCACTCTGGCCCTTTTATCTCGCATGAACGGACTGGAAGGGGATAAGAATCTCACTTGTATTTGACAGCACCATTCCAATAAGTCTGATTACTGAGCTCACTCACCATCCTGCATTGGATTAAGTTTATATGGTGGGATATACCATAGTGTCTCATTTGTGAGAGTCTTGATAAAACGTATTTACTTCCAAGAAAATCTTCAAGGCACATATGTAAGATTCTGAGTTGGTCTAACTTTCACCATACATAATCCACATCCAGTGGAAGTATAACATTTCCTTAAATCTAGTTTGAATGTATATTCATAACTTCAGGAATTGGGAAAAAGTACTGTATAATGCAATCAGGTGCAAGTCAATAGGAATAAAGCTAGACGAGCCTGTTTTTCATCTGAAAAACATTTGGATCAAATACACAGGTAACTCTTATTATGCTTCTAAAATCATCTAGCACATGTATAAAAAGATGCGTGCCATAACTGAGTCTTGATATTATTTTCCAGAAATAAGCAGTTCAAAATTAAAACTGGTGGTAACCTCATAATTAATAGAAACATTGTCCCCACTAATGAGAGAGAGAAGGGAAAAAAGTGGGGAGAAATTATCAAACACAAATGCAAAAACAGCCACTTTGAGTCCAGCATCTCGTATTTCCACTGAATTAGTCTTTCATCTTATTTTGGCAACAGCAAAGTAAACACAAGACTTTGCTAATAAGGTATAATATAAATTATTAAACCATCTAGCATATGATCAAATGCATTTCAGATTATTTTCTGAATAATTCTGCACTGACAACTGCCAGGAGTAATATATTTTGCGTGCTCTTGTACAGCCACATTGATTGCTGTCTTTCTGATGCTCTAGTCTCTGACTTAAACTGCAGTGCATGAAAGTGCATCAAAACTGAAGGTTTGGCATCTGTCAATCACAGCCTAGCCTTTTTTTTTTTTGTGTGGTAAGATCTCACTTCATGTTTGTCAACAAAGACATGATAGCTACTCTTCAGCTCTGAGCTGAGGTTTTAACGGATTCAAAACATTTCTTATATGCAAATTTCTTTTATGGTTCAGGGGCATTGTTAGAGCTTGAAGTGTTAGCTATAACTACAGTAAAAAATTATTTGACGGAATATATCTCAAGATAAATTAGACTGCTGAATCTTTTATTCCAACCATGCAGTACTACAGGGTTTCTCAAACTTCATTGCACCGCAACGCACTTCTGACAACCAAAATTACTACACGACCCAGGGAAGGGGGACCGAAGCCCAAGCCCCAGCACCTCAGGCAGGGGGGGGCAAAGCCCAAGTCCCACTGCCCTGGGGGGGCACCAAACCTTGAGGGCTTCAGCCTTGGGCAGTGGGGCTCAGACTATGGCTTCAGCCCCGACCCCCGTCAAGTCTAATGCCAGCCCCATTAAAATGGGGTTGCGACTCACTTTGGGGTCCTGACCCACAGTTTGAGAACCGCTGCAGTACTACATACACACTTGTACAGATCTTAAATAATCACGCACAACAAGCATATGTGAAAAATTAAAAGAAAAATGTTAAAAAAATGCATTATGCATCATATTATGCTATTTGAATCGCACACACTTGGGGCTCTTATATTTAGGAGGCATTTTCATGATTTTCAAAGCAAGCAATTACGAAAAGGTCCTATAGAATATATTAGAAAATTATATCCCTGCTATGGAATTCTACTGGATAGTTATAAAAAGGGTAACATTTCCTATTTGATTCTATAGATTTATGGAAGTAATTTCTATAGAACCCCCACATTTTTCTAGAGTCGCATATGTTTAATCTCTACCAAATTCTATAGGCTCTTTCCAGAAGGCCAGGATATGATCTTAAGAGTCAAAACCTAATCTGCATACAAATGAATTATCTTTTTCCAAATGTCATTACATAATCCTCACAATCCTAACAATATGTGACATCCTTGCCATTATGAATCTCAAGTAATATGCAATGCTATCTAGTTGGAAACAGAAAAAAATCAACGTAAAAAAAGTAGTTTCTGTTGCAACTTTTCAGTTCCCTAACTTAAGTGTGTTTGGGCAGCTGATGTGCCACGTTTCCATCTGTAAAATCTCACCATCCTCTAACCTAAGAACTGACTGATTCCAGATGCCCATTCAAAGCCCGGTTAACATTTGCTTATTCATTACAAGAAATGGGAAGTCTTGAAAAATAACCAAAACAGCAGGGCATTTTTGAAAGAGGAATTTCACGTTGTTTATTCTTTTCATTATGTACGTAAGAAGGGCAGGGGGAGAGAACTGGACATGGTTAAATACATAACTGATATTTATTTGTTCTTAGTAGAAGGAACAGAGGGAGCCTCCACACATTTTGGTAATATGCTTTGATTCTTAGTTCCAACCATTACTGAATTTACAGTAGGAAAATAAATTCATGAAAGCATTGCACAAATAGACTGCAATCTGTAAGCCTGTCTTATTTTTCATAGATAACATCCAAATAACTGAATCTGACCCTGTCAACTCAGGTCATGACTACCACTAGAAGCTTGCCTGTGGACAATCACAAACAAAATGCTTATTTGATAATGAGGGGTCACGCAGAGACTGTCTTTAAGCTACAGGGTGTGTCAGTTATCTCAGATCTAACAGTTCTCTGAGATTCATTGTCCATTATGAAGATCAATTTTTGTTCTGCCCTGCTCTAGGTCAGCACATCAAGAGTGCAGCCACATCCCGATGTTTCTTTCTCCATAATATTTCCAAGATCTGGCCTTTTCTTTCTGTCAATACAGCTGACACTCCCAAGTCCTTAACTCCCATCAACCTACTCCTCTCTGAAATTTTCCATGCTGTGTGTCTGCCTTAGGCTGAATTTTTATGAATAAATGAAAAGATCTGACAAGGAGCTAGGAGAGAACTGGGACATGCTGGGTAAAGGGAGGGGGAAACTGAAACTGAATAAGGAGCCTAGGACGGAGATTGGGACTAGCAGCTGGTGGAAACAGGAATGTGGATGGGGGAGTGGGTCAGAAATACATACTGAATAAGGAGCCGGAAGGGGAGGAATTGGGACTGGCTGGACAAGGAGACCGGAATGGGGAGTCTGGAGGAGTAAAACTGGGCAAAGACACTGGGACTGGGAAGGTGAGCAGAATGGGACTGGGATGTGGAATATGTTGGTGGGGAGCTTCTCTAGTTAGGAAATGCTAGAATTAATTTTGGCCTCCTTGTATGCATGCATGATAGGATACTGTTTTAATTATATGACTACATACTTTTTTCCCCCACATGAATTCTAACTTATTCAGCGCACAGAATGTAAGGTGTTCAATTCATGAGGAGCTGTTCAATTTTTTGTTTTGGTAATGTATACAAACAAGGGGGCTGAAATAAGGTTGCCCAGGCAGCCTTAACTCTGGCATTTCCTAACTTTTGAGTGCTTAACTTTGCAACCTTATGTGGTTTGAGAGCGAGAGAGATGTCCTTAGTTTCTCTTTAGTCTATGATTTTCACACAGAATAGTTCTTTAGTATTTAACAAAGTCTCCAGACTTTTCTCCATATGGAACAGGATGTCGGTATGGGTGTGTATAACCTAAGTCAGTCAGATATTATACAATTTTCCATTCTGGCGTTTACTCTTCACTTCAGGCCATTTACTTTATGAATAGTTATCTTGAGCCACTGATTCCTGATGTAACTGTTTCCACTTCACTTAATTTGCTCTAGAATCTCTTTGGTTTCTCTGCTGCTTTTGCTCTGCATTGGCTTTTCCAGGCCCCCATCTTGTGTCTCCATCAAAGATCTCCCATCTGGCACTGGCCCCTCTGGATCACGAGTGTCACTCCAGCATTATTGATCTTTAAAGACTTAACTGCTGTCATTAAATGGTAATGGGAACTATCTGTTTACTTTCACAGTGCACAGAGGTCTTTCATCACTTCCCCGTCTTGGATGTGCCATGGCTTCCTTTGGATCATATAAGTGTCATTCCAGGACGATTTGTCCTTAAAGACCTAATTACATCAATTAAATTATGACTCCTGTTCTGCTTACTCTCACAGAGTATGGGAGTTTTTCACCCACAACCACATCATTTCTCTGCCCATATGCACTTTTATTCCTGTACTGACCTTTATGTGATCCCCCATATTCACTTTTCACTCAGATATTATTTTATAGTACATAGAGTTAAGATTTTAAATTCTTTGATTTTTTTTTACACATACCAGGGTTCACAAGGCAGAACAGATCTTAAATCTTTTTGTCTCAATCCTGATCTTCCTGTGAATATAGACACTGAAATTGCAAAATCTAAAATACTAGAGTTACCTTTCTGATGTCCCATTCTTCTTTGTATTACGGTAGTGCCTAGAGGCTGCAGCTTCACTTTACAAATGTAACAAAGAGTCTGTCTTCACTTCAAGGTGGAGGTATAAATTCCAGCTTGAGGAGACAGACCTGTCCCAATTCTGATCAAGCTATTGTGTTAAAAATAGAGTGTAGCTGTGGTGGCAAGAGGGGCTTGCTGCCCCAAGTACGTACATAGCATCTTGGGTGGGTATTTACTTAGGGCAGCTAGCCCCACTTGCACCACCATGGCTACTCTATTTTTAGTGCACTGGCTCAGTCACAGCTAGTATGGGTAAGTCTCCTCAAGCTGGAACTTGCACCTCCAGGGTGATGTGCAGACACACCTAAAGATATGGTCCCTGCACTATTGAGTTTACTATCTAAGGCCTGGTTTACACTATGGGGAGGAATCGATCTAAGTTAAGCAATAAGTTACGTGAATAACGTAGATGAAGTCGACGTACTTAGATGCACTCACCGCAGTGTCTTCACTGAGGTGAGTCGACTGCTGACGCTCCCCCGTTGACTCCGCCTGTGCCTCTCGCTCCGGTGGAGTACCGGAGTTGACGGGAGAGCGCTTGGCAGTCTATTTATCGCGTCTAGCCTAGGTGTGATAAATCAACCCCCATGGATCGATCGCTGCCTGCCGATCTGGTGGGTAGTATAGACAAGCCCTAAGTGTAAGACTATAAACTAGAGATGGATAAAACACAATCAGGAGAAGCTTAAGAAAACAGTGAGCTGATATTGGTTGCCACAGAAATTGTGAACAGGGCCGGCTCCAGACCCCAGCGCGGCAAGCACGCGCGTGGGGCGGCCCTTTCCCGGGGGGAGGGGGGGAGGAGGCGGCAGATTGGGCCGGCGGACCTGCCGCAGTCATGCCTGCGGGAGGTCCACCGGAGCGCGGGAGGACCGGACCTGCCGCAGGCATGACTGCGGAGGGGGCGCTCATCCCACGGCTCAAGTGGACCTCCCGCAGGCATGACTGCGGACGGTTCGCTGGTCCCGCGGCTCGGCTGGACCTCCCGCCGGCACGCCTGCAGCAGCTCAAGCGGAGCCGCCGGACCTGCGAACCGTCCGCAGCTGCGGGAGGTCCAGCTGAGCCGTGCGACCAGCGGACCCTCTGCAGTCATGCCCGCGGGAGGTCCGCTGCTCCCGCGGCTCCGGGGCGCCTCCCGCGCATGACTGCTTGGGGCAGCCAAAAAGGTAGAGCCGCCCCTGATTGTGAAAAAGCTATGTCCCATTCCTCCCAGCCTCGCACACTGCAGAAGAATCTGCTCACAGTGGCACAGTTTATCATTTATCATTCTGCTATGTACATCGGCCAAACTGGACAGTCTCCAAGGAAAAGGATAAATGGACACAAATCAGATATTAGGAATGGCAATATACAAAAACCTGTAGGAGAACACTTCAACCTCCCTGGCCACACAATAGCAGATCTTAAGGTGGCCATCCTGCAGCAAAAAAACTTCAGGACCAGACTTCAAAGAGAAACTGCTGAGCTCCAGTTCATCTGCAAATTTGACACCATCAGCTCAGGATTAAACAAAGACTGTGAATGGCTTGCCAATTACAGAACCAGTTTCTCCTCCCTTGGTTTTCACACCTCAACTGCTAGAACAGGGCCTCATCCTCCCTGATTGAACTAACCTCGTTATCTCTAGCTTGCTTCTTGCTTGCATATATAAACCTGCCCCTGGAAATTTCCACCACTTGCATCCGAAGAAGTGGGTATTCACCCACGAAAGCTCATGCTGCAAAACGTCTGTTAGTCTATAAGGTGCCACAGGATTCTTTGTTGCTTTTACAGATCCAGACTAACACGGCTACCCCTCTGATACTATCATTATCTAGCAGTCAGTTATATTGTATAATAAGCTCAGCAAAAATGCTTTTTAGTATCAATATGTTGTTAAGACTGACACAGGTAATTCTTCCACTCTGTAGGTTGGCCACATTAGACCTTTTAAAAAATGTTCATGGTGCAAACATAATCAGCTCCTGTCAAACACATATAATCTCACTGGTTCTAGGCAACATAATTCCTTGTAAAATCAGAGACGCTGAATCAATGTGAGTCTCTTCTGTTGTTTTACAACTTAGCAGGGATTCTGAGGCTTACTCATTTCAATCTATTACTCCCACCTTTTTGAAACCCTTTGAAGAAATCTTACTGAAATTAGTTAACACAGAAGCTTCTCATCAGGAGTAGAAAAGAAGAAAGTAAGAGAAAAACACAGGAGACATACTGAAAATGACAAACATATGAGGTGTTCGTAGGGAAAAGGAATATTACAACCCCGTGACCTTGTCTGATTTAATCTTTCAGAAATTGGTATTTTTGGATTAAAAACTCCTTCTTGTGACTTCATTAAAATTAAAAAGGCATCATAGTAGCCACTTCTCTTTTCACTTCACAAAGGCACTCTCTGAGAAAAAAATGGTATTATTTGTTCCTTTTAGGCTACTGAGAATTATACATCTGGCCCTTCCCCCGTCGTCCTATGACAGAACCTCTGATTGTGTTACAGCATCCTCAGTGTCCCTTCCTGTGAGAAAAATTAGGTAAATGTCTTGTTGACTGGCTCAGGTAGTTAAAGAATTCCTGACAATCAAGGAATCACTTTTACCACCTTTTCAAGGAACAGATGACAGACTTTGAAAGAATTATCAGTTTGATAGATAGACATTCATAAAGATCCTTTTTGTAAAATGATCTTGCTACATGATAATACTAATACTTTGCACCTATCTGGCAATTTGTATTTGAGGATTTCAAAGCATTTTACAAACATGAATAAATTAAGTCTCACATCACCCTTGTTATCTTAAATATAAGTAAATCAATGCACAGAAAGGTTAAGTGACTTGCCTGTGGTTTAACCTCTAGACAAAGCTCCTTTCCTAATGACCAATAATCTGTCTGGTATGTGTCATACACAGGTACCCAGTTTTCCTCTATTGTGCTGTGTTTTGATTTAGTATTTATGCTTCAGTATTATCTATTTACTGTGAGTACTGTGCATGTGTCCTTAAGAGAAGATTAAGTTCTAATGAATACACTTCGTTTGGAAAAGGAAGTAGAAAGAGCATTGTACCTTACAGGTGGGAAACTCTGACAGATCTGGTGTGAAATATGGAATGACAGAGTTTAAGGCCAGAAGGGATCACCAGATCATCTAGTCTGTCCTCCTGTATATTACAGGCCACCAATGCCATCCAAAACTCTGACACTGAACCCAACAACTGGAATTAGACCAAAGTATTAAAGCCCTCAGGAGACTAAAGTATTGTGTGTCACATGGACAGAACAGGAGGGACTGAGGTGCACCTCTGGAAATGGCTCATCTACATATTTTACCCCAGAAGCTTCAAAAGTGTGTTTACAATTTTATCAGGTTTGCCATGTTTTGATTCTTGTACAATCCAATGTCTTGTCTACATGAACATTTAGTAAGCTAGGGTATGAACCTACCCTGCATTAACCTGCCACACAATTTCTTACGGACACTAATAGTTCCCTAGTGCACTTTGATCTATCCCACTTTGAAACAGGAGCAGATCAAAGCGCATGAAGGAACCTGGTGAGCATCAGCATGGTCCACAGGGATACTTCGTGTTCCACAGTTTAGTGCAGGGTAGAGTCAGCCTCCAGCTGGCTGCGGAGAGGTTATTCACCTCGTGCAGTAACTGGAGTTGTCTGAGATGTGTCCCTCTATGGGTGCTCCATTTCAGATGAGCTCATGCCCCATGCGCCTTTAATTGAAATTTTTTGGTAGTAATGCCCATTTGGCTCACACATGCTCTCTATGGTTCTTAGTGCCCTGCTCCAAGGCTACATAGGGATGCACGGGTGAACCTCCCTCAGTTTCTTCTCTACCATGAAGTCCTTAGAGGAAACTCTGAAGCAGAGGGGAAGGAGGGCAAGTAGTGGAGCACCCATAGAGGGACACATCTCAAAGAACTCAAGTTACTGCACAAGGTGAATAACCTCTCCTTCTTCTTCTAGTACTGTCCCTATAGGTGCTCCACTTCAGGTGACTATTATCAGTATCCCTCGCCGGGAGATGGGGGCTTCGGAGCCAAGTCCAAAACCGAAGAGAATACTGCATTTCCAATGGCAGCGTCTGAACTACAAGACTGGACTGCTACACTGTACTTGGAAAGGTATGTATGGAAGTCTGAGTGAGAGCCTTACAAATTTCTACAATAGGAACATTCTTGCGTAATGCCACAGATGTAGATCTTGTGGAGTGGGCCAACATCCTAGGAGGAGGCTGTATGTCTGCAGTTTCATACACAATATAACACAATCAGAAATCTACCTGGAAAGTCTTTGGGTGGAAATCACTGAACCTTTACAGCTACCTGCAACAGTCACGAACCAGCTGGGTGATTTCATAAAACTTAGTTCTGTCCAAATAAAAGGCTAACACCTTCCTAACATCCACAGTCTGTAAAATGGGTTACTCTACGGACTGATGTGGCTTTGGGGAAAAAATGAAGATGGATAACCTGGTTGATGTGAAACTTGGACATCTTTGACAAAAATTTAGGGTATGAGCATAATGAGACATTGTCCTTGAAAAATACTGTAAATGGAGGGTCTGCCATTAGAATCCCTATTTCCCCACCCTGTGAGCAGAGGTGCTACTTACCAAAACAACTGTCTTCCGAGATAAATGTATGAGGGAAAAGGTGGTCGTTGACTTAAAATGGGTGGGGGAGGAGGGACACACCATAAGGCATCTAAATACTAAATACAAATCCTAGATAGGAGTGAGTTCCTTAACTTGGGGGAAAAGGTTCCCCAATCCTGAGAACCCTTACAGTTGTAAGATGAAGACTGAGAATAAAAGGCTGTTACAAACACCAGGTGAACACTGACTGAGCTTATAGACAATCCTATTTTTTTTTAGCTCCAGGAGCTAATCAAGGACAAGAGGGAAGGGTGAGCAGGTGAACATTTATCTGGACACACCAAAGGCTTAACCGTTTCACCTTGTGAAGGAAAGTTTATCTCATGGACTCTTTCTTGTTGTTCAATAATCCTGTTGTAGCTCCTTAGAACGAATAGATGCTAGTCCCATGAACCATCAAGGAGCCAAGTTTGAGACAAAGAATCTTTGGGTTGGAGTGAAGAGTTCAAATGGTATCTTGGCAAAGAAAATGAGGGATGAACGGAAAGCTGAATGCCTGACAAACAGCTATGTGAATCAGGTACAGATACCATATTTGTCTGGACCATGTTGGGACTATGAATATTGTCCTGGGCTTTGTGGTGCTTGATCTTGTTTATCACTTTCAGAATCTGGGTGTTGGGGGAAACGCATATAAAAGGCCTCTTGTCCATGGAACAAGGAAGATGTCTCTTCAAAAGGGAAAACTCAATCCTCCCTTGAGCAAAAATGTTTGCATTTCCTGCTGGTCACAGTGGCAAAGAGGTCTACTGTTGGAACTCCCCAAATCAGAACAATTAAACGGAAAGACTGAGAATCCAACTCCCATTTGCAGTCCTGAGAGAAGTACCTGCTGGGTTCAGCTGCTAACCTGTTTTATATCCCTGGAAGGTAAGCTGTTGAAATATGGATGTAAAGGGCTATTCACCAGTTCCAGAGCTTTAATACTTCAGCACAAAGGGAAGGGGATGTGGCCCTTCCTTATCAGTTGATATAGAACATGAAAGCTATGTTGTTTGTCAGGATCTTTATGCACCTGCTTCTGATTATAGGGAGAAAGAGGATACAGACGTTGCTGACTGCCCTCAGCTCAAAAAGGCTGATGTGCAGCTGTGTCACCTGCATTTGCTCTGAGAGGTGTGCGTCCTCAAATGCGCTCTCCAGCCTATCAGGAATGCATCTGTAATTACAGTGATAGAGGGAGGAGGCTGAACAAACGGAATATCCACACATACGTCTGGGTCCTTCCACTAATTGAGAGTGTCTCATACCTGACCTAGGACCGACACCAACTTGCTCAGGCTTTATCTTCCCTGGCCTTCTGCTCCTCAAAGTATTTAGATGCCTTATGGTGTATCCCTCCCGCCCCTGAGGTAGAGGAGGAGGGATAGTTTGAGTTTGGGAGTATCTTCCTGTGTAGTACCCAGAAGAAAGACTAGGAGAATGGGAAAGTTGCTGTCGATATGCAACCCAAGGATTCCAGTATGGCCACTGGGGGAGTTCAAAAGTCAGCAGGGGTGGCATCCACTGGCGCTCAAACCAGTTCGGGGGAACACAGGCTGATCTTTGGTGTAACTCTCCTCTCTTTTCAAAAGTCTTAGGTGGGAAATCCCTTGCCTGAAGAGCAGGGGAATTTTAGATTGAGACATTTGAATTGGAAGAGAGGGAGTCCCAGAACTCTCTGAAGGTATTGTAGAATCAAGCAGTACCAGGGAAATATCCCATCTCTGAGACTGGGCCTGTCTTGATACTGATAACCTTTTGGTAACTACTAAAATGGGAGTCACCGATTCCTCCAAAACAAACAAGTCCTGGGGGAATCTGAACTTCTGCGTACTGGGGGGAGGTTTGAAGGACAGCGCACCATTCCATTTTTGGTACTGAGAATATATGTTGTTCTGAAAAGACTCTTCTTGCTAAAGTAGTTGGTACTGATGAGGATGCCTAGAGAGGCACCGAGACCATTAGAGAAGTGTGTCTTCCTGGTAGCTATAGCACTCCACCCAAGGTTTAAGAATCTGAAGTGCCTTCCAAAATCTGAGAAGGACGAGGTGTGGAGCATGCTTTCAGAAGTCTTAAAAGAGCAACACTCCAATGCAGAAACTACAGAACCCAAACCACCAAAAAAGAAAAACCACTTTCTTCTGGTGGCATATGACTCAGATGAAAATGAACATGTGTCGGTCTACACTACTTTGGATTGTTATCGAGCAGAATCTGTCATCAGCCTGGACGCATGTACTCTGGAATGGTGGCTGAAGCATGAACGGACATATGAATCTTTAGCACATCTGGCATGTAAATATTTTGCAACGCTGACTACAACAGTGCCATGAGAATGCCTGTTCTCACTTTCAGGTGACACTATAAACAAGAAGCGGGCAGCATTATCGCCCGCAAAAGTAAACAAACTTATTTGTCCGAGCAATTGGCTGAACAACAAATAGGACTGAGTAGACTTGCAGGCTCTAAAATTTTACATTGTTTTATTTTTGAATACAGTTTTTTGTACATAATTCTACATTTGTAAGTTCAACTTTAATGATAAAGAGATTGCACTACAGTACTTGTATTAGGTAAATTGAAAAATACTATTTCTTTTGTTTTTTACAGTGCAAATACTTGTAATCAAAAATAAATAAAAAGTAAGCACTGCACACTGGTTTTTTTTACAATTACACTGTGTTGTAATTGAAATCAATATATTTGAAAATGTAGAAAATATCCAAAAATATTTAAATAAATGGTATTCTATTATTAACAGTGTGATTAATCACGTGATTTTTTTTTTAATTGCTTGACAGCCCTAATTTTTACTAATATATATTGTATTGTAACGCAATATATAGAGTTGTGGGTAACTCCAAAAGTACTCAGCTCTGCAGTTTGAGATTGACATGTGTTTACTTAAAAGCATTGATTTCTTAGAACATTTTTTGACTACAAAGTATTCAGCAAAACTTTTTTACTCTGTCTCTGAACTACTCAAGACAATGGGGTTCAAGGAGCTGAGTTTGTTTACACTGAGCTCATGAGGCAAGTCAAATGATAAAACCTTTTATAGTCCTGTTGTCTGCTGTTCACCACGTCATTGGGTGGGTCAGTCTGGTATAAGCCATTTTCACTTGGTGTCTCAGACAGAGGAGCTGCCTTTTGGTTGAGCTCTCATGCTCTAACAAAAAACACATACAAAAGCCTTTTCTCTTAGCCCAAGCATCTATTGGACTCTGGCAGGCTAAAGCCTAATACAGTAAAACCCCCTGTAATTCCCTGTTACTGGAAATTGTCTGATTTTGTATTTTGACTCACATTTTATATTTACTTTTATATGGAAAAATCTATTTTCCCAAGGCCATAGTTCTGTTATTGATCAAAACGGAGGCTTAGTCCCATTTCCAGTGAACCAAAGCAAAGAAGCATGAACACACTGGACTTGGAGCTTGTCTGTTGACTCAGAATAGAAGGGAATCTTAGAGAAGTCCAATACTCAAACACAGGAAAACCATGTTAATTTTGAGCCAACCCCCTTTGAAGACTGAGGCCTACAAACTCAGACATCGGTTATGACATAAAAACCTGAGAACCTGTTTTGAACTGATCTCAGAAGGTATCGCAAACTCTAACTGTATTGTAATTTATAAAGTGCTTTAAGATCTTTTGTGATGAAAGATCAACGATGGTATAATTATCTAAAAGACCCAGTAAGAAGATGGGAGTTTCCACCGTGCTTCAGTGTATCTTGCACACTTGATATGATCCAAATACACCCCTTTATTGTTAACAACCAACACCACCAAGCTCAACTGTTCCTAGAGTTTTCAGTGCAGGACTCCCCTCTTCCCTCTCCAATTCCTTCTGCTTAGAGGGTCACTTCAACTCCAGTTATACTCTTGGATTGGAGCTAATAGGAGACATGTGGCCTGGCATCGGTGTGTGTCAGCAAAAATATTTCTGCATCTCTATGCAGTGTTTTAGCACCTGAAGGAGTGAATTGGGGGAAAGAAATCCTGCCACGTGATGCATTTACAGACAATCAATGAGGAAAAGTTAGGAGTAAGAAATCAAAATTGGTGTATTCACATTAATCCCAAGTAAAAGTGTTCTGTCTTTGATTAGGTGTTTAAATAATTAAAAACATACCAAAATGTCTCTTTTCTTTTATAGTTCTCCATAAAAAACTCACAGGAACAGTTTTTGTTGGAACCAAGTAGAGAGGAGAACTGAATATGAAGTCAAATAAATCCAAGAGTCGAGCCTCTTGAGCACCCTAGGTTCTCAGAGATAAAACACAAGTTTTAAAAGTAATTCTCTCATTCTGTAATTTGAGAGAAATACTTTCAAGAGATATCAGATTTAGGGAGAGATTGTTTGGTTTTAAGAAGGCAAACAGGTCTTTTTATACTTCTGATTCACCTGAAATAGCAATGGCTTGATCTGTTTAAATACATGATAGAGGATGTTGCTTAATATTACATTATATACAGCGAGTATACATGGTTACTATATGTAAAAATAATCTCTTGATGTGAATCCTGGTTCAGGAAGTTTGCTTCATTACTTTGGAAATGTCTAATATTAATAGATAACTAATATGTTCAAGTATTAGGCCATATCTAGTTTTTTGAATGTTCCCACTGCATTTAGGAGTGTATGTCTCAGACAAAAGAATTAAGACTCTAGTTTTCAGAGAACCACCTCAAAGGATGGCATTTTGATGACATGGAACTATAAGGTACATAATCACTCAATTAAAGCAAATACTACTGTTTAGAAATCCATCTCCATCTTCTACTGAAAAGGCTCTTCTCTTCTCATCCCTGGCACAATGAAAGATTTCCTGTCTAAAGCTGCTGGTAACAAAATTCAAAACCCCATACCTAGACCACCCAAACCAAAAGACTTGAAGAGGAACTTTATGCTTCTGAAATTGCACTGGACAGAGCTGAATTCTCTGTCACAGTTCTCAGTTAGGGCTAACCTTTCGGGTTAACCTGCTTTTCCATCTTGACTTACAAGGATACAATGATGTGACCGTCTGATTACTCATTATGGGGATAAGGCAACCACTCAATGAATTAGTTATGAAGATACAGTATAATGATGGAGCGAATGTGAAAGAAAGGATGCTGTTTTGAAAATGTCATTGTCACTGTGAAGCCCTTTGGGCTATGTAAATTAATACACCATGTGAAATAATTAGGATAGCAAAGTCATGGTAAAATTAATGATGCAGTTAAAACAAAAACTAATATCCAACAATCGGATCACACTACATGGATAAGTCACCATCAAAGGGCCACAGACACAGTAAAGTATTGTGGGAAATCATTTAGCATGTAAGAGATAAACTGTTTCTGAAACAAGAAAAATTATGAAGCCCAAAGTATAAAGAATCCCTATAAAACTAAGGTAATTATAATCTTAGATCAGAACTACTTCAATAGATTTGTCCTAGCAAAATTACAGGTGAGTCTCATCTTAGGCCTGGTCTACACTACACGTTTAAACCGAATTTAGCAGCGTTAAACCGATTTAACCCTGCACCCGTCCACACAACGAGGCCCTTTATATCGATATAAAGGGCTCTTTAAACCAATTTCTGTACTCCTCCCCGACGAGAGGAGTAGCGCTGAAATCGGTATTGCCATGTCGGATTAGGGTTAGTGTGGCCGCAAATCGACGGTATTGGCCTCTGGGTGGTATCCCACAGTGCACCATTGTGACCGCTCTGGAAAGCCATTTGAACTCGGATGCACTGGCCAGGTAGACAGGAAAAGCCCCGCGAACAGTGCTGTGTGACAAGCGTAACGGAAAGCCAAATAATCAAATGGACGCTCATGGAGAGAGGGAGGGGGTACTGAGGACTCCAGCTATCCCACAGTCCCCGCAGTCTCCGAAAAGCATTTGCATTTTTGGCTGAGCTCCCAATCCAGGGAAAAAGGGCGCAAAATGATTGTCTGCCGTTGCTTTCACGGAGGAAGGATTGAGTGACGACATTTACCCAGAATCACCCACGACACTGTTTTTGCATTGGGATCTCAACCCAGAATTCCAATGGGCAGGGGAGACTGCGAGAACTATGGGATAGCTACAGGATAGCTACCCACAGTGCAACGCTCCGGAAATCAACGCTAGCCTCGGTACATGGATGCACACCGCCGAATTAATGTGCTTAGTGTAGCCGCGTGCACTCGACTTTATACAATCTGTTTTACAAAACCGGTTTATGTAAAATCGGAATAATCCCGTAGTGTAGACATACCCTTACGCTGGGCTTACGCTCCGCTGTCAGCGCGTAAAGTGAAAATCGCGTATAGTCAAAATTACATTGAGTGTAATGGCGGGCGGAATCGCCCGCATTACAAGTACAGTATTAAAATTGTTATTTTTCTCTTTTTTTTGTTTTTGCCGACTGTGCAAAGCTGAATTCGTGTATGTTAAATGCACGTAAAATGAGACTCGCCTGTATATCGGATTTACAAGAATAATATACATATTAATTAAAAAGTATAAATGCAGCATTGCATTTATAATTCTCAGTTACCTTTCAAAAACAGGCAACAAGAGTCCACAGTGTTATAAAAAAAAGAGTATTACAATATCAGTTAGCTGTCTATTGATCATTTTATTAAGTGACTTCAGGGTGTATTAGAATTAAGGAAGGAACACCCTAATTTGCTCCTAACATGGTTTGCTGACCTGTTTGAAATTAGATCTACTTTCAACAGTTTTAAATTAAGCTGTTTCTTAACCTCATGAATGCAATTTTCACTTGCTTTCAAAACTGGCTGCCAAACTAATAAACCCTTTCACGTCAATGGTTTTGGAAATTAATAATAAATGGAGAAGAAAAATTCTTAAAAGTCCTTTTTAAAGGGCAGAACTTCAACTAATCAGCAGTATGTATATAAAATACCCAGAACACCTGAATCTCCTGCTGACATTTTGTCTGTTGAGAGTAAGTTATGTAACCCTTTTAAACCTGTTTCCTTTCAAAAGGTTGATATGCTTTTTATGTGCTGCAGTGCTTAAGTGTTCATGTGAAGCCATTACTAGGATAAAGCGATGGATGGATAGATGAGGGCAAGGTGGAAACATGATTCACATTTGTAGTTTCCATTACATATGCAATGAACATATAAAAGAATTTTAAAAAAGCACAATACTAGTTATAAGATCTTATTTTGGAGCTCCAACCAGTAGAGAGAGAAAGGAGAGGATATGAATGTACACTATGAGTGGTACTGTAATAAAAAACATCAGCTGAATGTCCTTGGTCAATCTTTGGCTTTTCCCAGCACCAATCCCCATTCTTAGGAGACGTATACATGTCAAATCCATACTGCCTTTCTCTGGCACAGATGGTTGGAAATAGCTGACCTCTAAAAGGAGCAGTCAGAGTGAGAAAATTAGTGGCTGTTGCCTTTTTATTTTTAATGCTAAAAGCTAATTAACACTCGTGAATGTATAAAATGGAATATTTAGTAGTAAAGTGCTATTGGGGGAAAAAAAAACCTTTTACATTCTATCTCAAAAGTCTTCCAGTTAAAATTCATACTGGAAAAAAAAAATCCTAAAATCACCCTTGCATGTCAGTAGGAGAGCTGACGAGTGTTTTGTGAAACTGATGATACATTGCTACGTAATTTCTAATTTAGTATATGTGAAGAAAAGGACAGACCCCACCCTCTGGCCCCAAGTGCTGTGCTGCAGCAGGCACAAGGCAGCTATGCCTCATGGGCATCTGAAGTGAAAAGGTGAAAATACAATTGGCACTGAATTTGTGTAGGCTACAAAACTAAAAATGAGACATACACTCAGGCAACAGAAATAAAATGCAAAATTAGAAGTGACATTTAGCCCTAAAGTCTTTCCTTGTGGTGGGAGGAAAAAACGACTGGTGTGTTCATATCCTTCCATATTCTGTAAATTGATCCACAGCTGAATCATCACCTCCAACTCATATTCTATTCCTATTAACAAGCAGCACAGGATTAAAATAATTCCATAATTTGAATGGATTACATGCTGACATCCAGCCAAATAACATTATCCTTCAGGAAATAAAGAGGAAACCAACCAAAATATACCCACTTTCATCTGAAACTGACTTGCCTTCAGTAGATTTACAATCTCAGATCCTGAGGCTGCAGGGCTTCCTCTAGTGAAGCCACTAGGACAGAGGTCCCAACTGTGGGGCATCCCCCCCAAGAGGACCCGCAGGAACATTCAGGAGGGTGCGGCTTGGGCCTGGGCTGCTGGCCCCAGCCTTGGTCCACTTGCTTCTGTCCACCCCTCAAGCCGCATCCCTGTCCCAGCCCAAGGGAGAGGCACCGAGAGGAGTCGGGGGGACAGGACACTGAAAAGTCTGGGGACCACTGCACTATGAGTTCGGAATGTATAAGACATGTAGGATCAGGGCACTACTTGAGAAAGAAAAGTTCTTGCCTCATACTTTAAAGCGCAGTTCTACTCTGAAAATGATTATATAAAAATGGCCCCTTAACTATATGAACCTGCTACCACTTTTTATTCTTTTTAGTATTGCAGGACCTGTCAAGTTCTGAGGCAGTGAGACACATTCTATTCCATCTTGTGCATGATCAAGAGAATTGATAGCTAAATTGTGATGGCAAAATCTATTCTGTTGGGGACAAGTTAGCTAGAAAGAATCCATCTTGACTTTCAGATCCCAGACTGAGCTTTGCTGGACTTCCAATTCCAAAAAAACAAATAAGAAAAAGCAAAACCCAAAACACACCAACCTCATACTCCTTTCCTCCTCCCCAAGAGCAGCCAATCTAAAGGTCACTGAAAATTGATATATATATAGAGCACCATGATGCCATTTTTACAAAGTCACTTTTCAGACTAGGACCACACTTTAACATTCTCAGGCAACATATTTTTCTAAATACCCATAGATGGCTTTGTTCCAGTATTTGGAAGACAAGAAGAAAAAAAGATTAATTAACAGGGATTTAACACCATAGAACATGACCTCTATTTATAATCAGCAGGGAACAAGAGTAACACATTAAATAAAGCTGATTAATACATGTAAAAGCAGTAACCAGCCTTGCACTGCACTAGATTGGGGTGCAGAAAGAGCGGGACAGCACAAGAGCGAGTGAGCAAACGGAAGAATGATGTTATACACCACTCAATGCAAACATTTTTGAATATTGTATCAATTTTTATTAAATATAATACAACTCACTGAATAACCATTTTATACAGCAAGAAAAGAAATTTCTCTTTTATTTATTTTTTTAAGTTGTGCAGAAAACCATCCATTCTTGGGCAGTGAGATATGCAAAGAAATTTTGCCAAATTTAAGTCTAATGCGGCAACAGTGATATATTTTTCTTGGAGTCTGAACTGGCAGTTTGTAACCTATCCAAGCTGATAAAATTAACAGATTTGAGTGCTAGTTACAGCCAAAGAATATCAGACTTTTGGAGGGAAAAGGGAATGGAGAAAAGAAGTTCAGAGTCAGTAGAGGTGAGTGGGAAATGAAGCTCCTCATTCATTATAGGTGAGCAGCTTTGCTTAGCTCTATAGGAACGGGGTCTATCAAATTTCTCATCAGCTTTTTGAACAACCTATTCTACCATAGTCACAAGCAAACTTCATTAATGTGGAGTTAAGTTTCCAATAATTTATTATGGGAATGTGATATTTTCTCATAAAACAAACTTTGAAAGCCTGCATATTCCAAACTAAGGTTCCGCTTTATAAAAAAAAAAATTCTCACAACATAATGAAATGTAAGCACACAGTTGGGTGGCCCAAACAACCTTTAATGCTACATTTGTAGTACTAGCCTGTGCACAACCAGAAATTTAAAGATACTATTATATATCCATTATAGATCCTGTGAACAGATAATTATTTGGCTTCCAGGACTACATCCCTTGCTGTTTGTCCAATTTAAAATGTTACCAATTACTGGGAACAATCAGACCAAATTAATAGACCTCAGTTAGCATCCACAAAAGGAGAGAAAATGAAGAACAGAAAGTTAAAAAAAAGAAAAAACCCTCACAGGGATAAATTACCCACTCATCTTCTCTGCAAGATTATAACCCATGTTAGACTACAATCTTAAAAAATCTATTTACGATTGGTAAGATTTATACCTTCTCAACAATTTTTAAAACTAAGCTGTCTTTTCTTTCTACATATTGTATTCCTCCACTTAGGGCTAAGGGGTACTGTCTCTGATTTGTCTTCTCTGTTTTCTTTTTATCCATCTCCCTCACCTTCCTATCCCTCACTCCAGCTATTAGCTGAGGGGTCCCCTCCTGCCACAAAAAAAGGAAAGCAACTCAATCTGCTTTATTTATTTACTCATAAATAAACAAATCAAAGACAACATAGAAATGGATCCCCCTACCCAGGGCCGGCTTTAGGAAGTGCGGGGCCCAATTTGAACATTTTCGGCAGGGCCCTGGCAGGGATGACTAAAAAAAAAAAACGTTAAAAAAAAAAAGCCTTTCATTTTTTCCATGTATTATTTACTTTCCATAACTATATAAATAATAAAATTATATATTATGTACATTGCATCATATATGCTGTTGATTGGTTTCACATGTGTGGGTCCCCACCACTCCCTGGGGGTGTGCACACGTGTGGGTCCCAGCTGCTCCCTGCCCCTCTCATTGAAGCAGGTGTGCTGGGTTACTGCCCTGGGAACTGCAGGGCAGCAGTGAACATGGGGCTGGTTGGAGGCAGGGCAGGGGCTGACTGGAGGTAGGGTCTGTCTGCAGGCAGGGCAGGGGGTGCGGGGCTGGCTGGAGACAGGAGAGTGTGGGGCGGGCTGGCTTCAGGCAGGGCCGCAGGGGGGTGCAGCAGGGGTTGGCAGGGCTGGAGACAGAGAAGTGTGGGACTGATGGCTTCAGGCATGGGAGTGCAGCAGGGGTTGGCTGGAGACAGGGCCGGGGGTGCAGGGCTGGGTGTGGGCAGGGGTGTGTGGGGGGCTGGCTGGCTTTGGGTAGGGCTGCAAGGGGGTGTGGCAGGGGTTGGCTGGAGACAGGGCAGGGGGTTTGGCACGGGGGGTGCAGAGCTGGCTGCAGGCAGGGGGGGCGGGCCTGGGGCGGGCAGGGCAGGGTGTGCAGCAGAGGCAGCTGGAGCCCCGGCCCTTTAAATAGCCCCCAAGCCTCCCACTATTCCAGGGCTCTGGGGGCTATTTAAAGGGCCCAGGGCTCCCCTGCTTCTACTCCGCCCCGGGACCTTTTAAATAGCCGTGGGAGCCCTAGGGAATGCATGGGGGTGGCAGGGCTCCGGTGGCTATTTAAAGGACCGGGGTGCAGCAGAGGCAGCTGGAGCCCCAGCCCTTTAAATAGCCCCCGGAGCCCCCCGCTACCCCAGGGATCTGGGGGCTATTTAAAGGGCCCAGAGCTCCAGCCGAGAGAGCGGGGATGCAGGGTAGGGCTTGCCGCGCTCTGGCCGGAGCTCCAGCGGGGGCCACGGGGCTTGCCGTGCTCCCGTCAGGGGAGTGGGGCCACGGAAGACCCCGGAGCAGACCGCAGCCAGGGTAAGTAAAAAAAATTAAGAAGGCGCCTAAGGCGTGGGGCCCTCTTAGGCGCGGGGCCCGATTCCGGGGAATCAGGCAAATCGGCCTAAAGCTGGCCCTGCCCCTACGTCCTTGCACACCTTACAACACGCTTTTCTGATTTATAATCTGACTGTGATGGGGTGGACTAGGCTCAAAGGCCCCCTGCTGAAGGCCTCAGGGTTCTGCCCAGGGCCGGCTCCAGACCCCAGCGCGACAAGCACGCGCGTGGGGCGGCACTTGCCGGCAGGCTGGGCCAGCGGACCTGCCGCAGTCACGCCACGCCTCCACAAAGTCTCTAAATAGGGTTTCTACAGAATATTTTAGGTTCTCCATCTCATTGTTCTCTGGGACTGTTTTGATCCTTAATTTGTTTTCTTGTTCTTTTTTCTCTTTAAATCATCAATATTTAGTTCTAAGTACTGTTTCCCATTTTCAACTGTTCAAAACTTTTGTCCGTTACAAAAATGATATCTGACCAGATTCTATTTCAGTTTCCTGGTCAGACAGTTCTTGCATGTCTCTTTCCAAGGCCTTGTGTACATTTAAAAAGGTTTGTCAGTATAGACATACTCCTAGAATTATACACCCTTAATAGAGGTGCAGCTCATGACACCAAAACAGTTCTTTTTCAAGTATAGCTTATACCAAGTTCCTTGAGTGAAATATGTTATTCCAACAAAAGGGCTTTTTTGCTGGTATAACTGCATTTAAACTAGGGCTTTTGCTGGCATAGCAATGTCACTGAAATTTTTTTTCACACTCCTAACTTATGCCCGAAAAACTTTCAGGTATAGACCAACCCTAAGTCCTTGAAGGAAGTCTCCAGTTCAGATTTTAGCGATCTATTTATTTCATTTCTGCTTTAATAGTGTGTGTATTTTTTTCCATCTCCGTATTATTTTGCCTGTGAGGCAGCACTTTCTCCCTAAAATCAGAGACTCCCCTTTAAGCAATGCTTTGTTGACTGTTCTTTTTGGCAGCTTATAAACAAGGCTTTTCTGTTTGCTGACAGCAGAGATCAGATTTAGTTAAGTTTAAGGGTCACCTTTTGCTAGTGACTAGAAAAAACATCTCTGCTGACTGTGAGAGTGAAGCTCTTCTAGAGTTTAGAGAGACATCCTGAGGTGAAATGTCACCAGATCCCATGAAAGAAACAGACAAAGACAGATTGACTGACTGATCAACCACTGGGGAGGCTCATTCCCCGGGTCTCTCTTCTGGCTGCTACTCACTTCTCCCAAAGATCCTTTTTTATTTTTAAAAGTCTTAACCTAGGGAACAAGCTGAGAATTATGAAATGAGAAACATTATAAATTTGGCAGAACTAGTTCACACAAAGGGTAATAAAACATGTGGAACAAGTTACCACAGACAGCAATTGAAACAGTGTATAAATTAGCTGACTGAAGAGATATCTAAATCTATATGAAGAGGATGGGGAACTGAGGCATATTAAGAAAACCAGAGTTATGATAAACCCAAAATCAGCATGCCTATACATCCAGATAATTTCTACAGAAAAAGACTATTTTTTCCTTTCTACATTTTGTCATATGATGAAAATTTCCCACCAAAGGGATCTCAGGCTCAGCAGATCTGGGTATGGTGATACATTCAACTATGCCTGACAGCCTTGCCCCTAACTTCTCCCTGAGACCATTAACACTGTTCTTTACAATTATAAATTCTTCAGCTTGCAGCTTAACTGTTTCACTTGTCCTTCTCATGACACAGAGCTTGTGTAAACAAGTGGAATCATTTTTGTAGTGCATAAGTCTTAACTCATCCTGTTTGAATTTCTAACAACAGAGCAGTTCTCTTGCAGGTACTTGTTTTCTTATGGGTGCTCTGGTTTAGGTTAATCCTTAAGTAGGAACCTTGTAAGTTCCTTTGGTTTTTTTTTGATGCTGAAAAGCCCCTAGAGAGTTTAAGCAGGCCGACAGATCTATGACAAGATTTAACCCATACTTAATGAAGTACATGAAATGTTACTTAAAAAGTAAATAAAATTCAGACCATTGTCATACAGTTATGATGCTTATTCCTGATAGTTATTTTATTTATTAAGCACTGACAGTAAACTCAGTATGCACAGCAATAACATGGGCCACAATTCAGCAAAGCATTTTAGGACATGGTTAGGTCAATCTCTATTCTCCACATCATTTAAGCACATGGCTATGCTTGCTTAAGTGCTCTTTTGAATAGGGATGCACATTAAGTGCGTAAGTGCTTTGCTGAATCAGGTCCTATGTACCTACATGTAGGCATATCATGTCTATAGCTTTACATCTTATTTTTATATTTTATGAAACTCAACAGACCTAATCACTAATTGTAGAATTAAGATACACATTTTCATTATCTGATTTAAAAAAAAAAGATTGCAGGCAAAAATTCATGACAAGTTTGCTTGGATCTAGAAAACAATCTACAACATTTTTTTAAATGCCCAAAGCATGCAGAGATTTTGCTAGATTCATATAGGACCCTGATTCAGCAAAACCCTTAAGCATATGCTTAAGTCCTATTGATTTTAACTGTATTTAGGCACTTGCTTATGGCCTTTGCTGAATGGCACCTAAATGAGATGTAAATTCCCATAATGGCTATATCCCCTTCTGGCCAACTTTCTACTGCTGGACCAGAGTTTACACCAGTCTAAACCAGGAGAAATCTGGGAAGGATTTAATCATCATAGTTTACTTGTTTGAAACTAATCTTCCTATGAATCACTATAACTGTACACTTGTCAGTGGCTCTTACTGAAAATTCTACTTTTAAGGCAAAATTTTGGTCCAGATAAACAACAGCTGTGCAGTGCCTTAGAATATAGCACATCTACTACAGTCCCTAGATTTGTTCACTTGGAGGTTGGGCATTCTTAAGTTCAGAGCTCTGGATTCAGAGACTCACTTCTTCCCTTTTTCCAACAGAGTCTGAGGTGGTTGAACTTCAGGGCATTTTGCCAGGCCCATCTATTCACTCAGGCTTTTTCTAAGAGGGTGGCATTTGACGGGGAGGGTAACTGTGAGAGGAAGCTTTTATTATCCTTAAGCAACATGTATTCAACTTATGTATACATGAGATGTATTTTTACACTTTTTTTAAAAAAAGCAGCAAAAACAGCTGGGTGAAATATTCCTTCAAACTTTGTCTGCTTATGAGTTGGCAAAAATATTTACAAAATTAGGAACATTTTATGATAGTAAAATCTTTATGAAAGTTTGTGTGAAATTTTTGCATGACCTCTTTGAAGTTTAAACATGGTAGATGGTGACTGGTCACAACTTACATGACATTGACTTTGGTTCCCTGATTGCCTGAGTCTCACCCATGTTTGTCAAGTGGGACAGCAGAAGCCATTTTGGCTAATTTTGCATTGTAGTTTGAGAGTTCTCTATGAGCTAATCATAGAAAACTGCTGGAAGTTATGCAGCAGGCAGGGAACGGGCTTCTATTTCTTCTTCCTATGAGAGCAGTCCAGCTCCACTCCAAACAGTTTCACACAGTCATCTATACTCTGCTCTGTTTGAGGTTTCTCCCATCATGCAATTTATATGCAGTTTTTCTGTGTTCAGGCTGGTTTGCAGCTTGCTTTTACATGTAACTTTGCATTCTGAGGTTTTCAATTGTAAAAAATTATTCTTTGTCATATTGTTTGCATATGTGTACAGTTTTGAAATATTCTTCTGTTTTTAGCAGAAAGAGGGAGTATTGCTGGAAACAGTAAAATCTTTCAAAACAGTACATATTTTTGATGGGTCCATTGAAACAGTGACTATAACACTAAATAATGCTTATGGTATACTATGGAGAACATATTCACTTTGCTACTGCACTGTAATATCCTTAACCATCAATCACCACTGTCATGGCCCTAAGTCAGCACTCCATCCTATTCAGCAAAGCACTATGCATGTGCTTAACTTTAAGGCATGTACTGAAGTCTCACTGCTGAATAGGAATGGACATCAGTATATGCTTAAATGCTTCACTGATATGGGACCTATATCCTTCTTACTCACTCCTCTTGCTCCACACTGCCTATATTTAAATTTAAATTCAGATGATTCTTCAAATGGCTGCCATCTTGAAAACCTGCTCCATCCCAACAGACAGTGAAAGGATGAGAAGAGAAATTTGCAATGAGAGGACCACTGACAGAAGGAGAAGAGGGCCCAATACTGGTGACACTGTATGTATATCTACCTCAAATCCCCTAGGTATCTCAGCTGCTTGCATTGCTAGCTGCAAGATACTGGCTTCTAACTACAAGAGCTTCTGGCTGTCTAAGAGACAGTTATGCTGAGTGACAGCAGTCTGATGGCTCATAAAAGAATCATCTGGCAGCTGGTTACCATCGTACAGCTGCCAACTCCGTGGAACCTCAAAACTGGCTTAGCCTGTTTGTGTGTGGAAGGGGTTGGGCAGGAAGGAGGGAAGAAGGCTGTAAGTTTGAATTTTTGTACAAGCATCATTTAAAATTTCTCCTCCATCCCACATACTGTTAATTTGTTGTAATTGTGGAAAAACTAATAAAAATGCAGGAGTTTTGCACTTCCTCTTTCAAAAACTGGTACAGTCTAGTATTGCCAACTCACCTCATTTTATTGCAACTGTGGAGATTTTGAGGGTTTTTTTTAATGTGTCTGATGAAAACATGACGAAAAGCTGTCCACCCATGAATTTTCTCTTATTCAATATGGTGATTATCTCCTATTACTGTCAATGGGGCTGAAGCCAGTAAGATGGCTGCCAGGTCCCTACAGTCTTGTTGCATGTGACAGTGAGGCTGCCCTTAATAAAGTGAGCTACTACTGCTCACTGTTTTCACTGAGACTGAAGCCAGGCCACAGGCAAAATGACTGCCACTGTATGGTTCAGGAGGCTAGACAGGACACAGGGAATTGTGAGAAGCAGTAGAGACACTGAAAGGTGGATGCGGAGGATGAGGGGGAGGAAGGGCAGTGGAGAGGCATATTTGGGGGAATAAAATGGGATGTGGGGAGGAACGAAAAGACAGTTACCTTTTCTGTAACTGGTGTTCTTCGAGATGTGTTGCTCATGTCTATTCCACAATAGGTGTGCGTGCTCGCCATGTGCATCGGTGCCGGAAGTATTTCCCCTACAGTACCCGTAGGAGAACGCCTCAGTGACCCCTGGAGTGGTGCCTCCATGGTGTGGTACCTCCATGGTGTGGTATAAGGGGCACTGTGCGCTCCCCCACCCTCAGTTCCTTCTTATCAGACAACTCCAACAGAGGGGACGCAGGGAGGGATGAATAGACATGAGCAACACATCTCGAAGCACACCAGTTACGGAAAAAGTAACTGTCTTTTCTTCTTCGAGTGATTGCTCGTGTGTATTCCACAATAGGTGATTCCAAGCTATATCTGTTGGAGGTGGGTAAGAGTTCACAGACTCTCACGACGGAGCACAGCCCTACCGAACCCAGCGTCTTCCCTGGTTTGGGAGACGATCGTGCAGTGCAAGGTGAACGTGTAAACTGAAGACCACGTGGCAACTTTGCAAATGTCCTGAATGGGGTCATGAGCTAAAAAGGCCGCCAATGAGGCCTGTGCCCTAGTCGAGTGCGCCTTCACAATTGGTGGCAGAGGGATTCCCGCCAGGTCATAACAGGTACGGATGCACAAAGTGGTCCAGTTGGAGAGCCGCTAAGTGGAGTCAGCTGACCTTTCATGCGCTTGGCTGAGGTGATGAACAGTTGCGAGGACTTTCTGAATGGCTTAGTCCGCTCCAGGTAGAACACCAGAGCCCATCTCTCATCCAGTGTGGAGACGGCGCTCCTCACTGGACGCGTGGGGCCTGGGGCAGGGGACCGGCAGAAAAATGTCCTGATCCATGTGATAGGCAGAGACCACCTTTAGGAGGAACGAAGGGTGTGGGAGGAGCTGGACCTTATCCTTAAGAAACACCATGTATGGGGACTCGGATGTCAGGAATGTCCCACCGACTCCTTCCTCGGAGGTCTGGAGAGGAAGGCCGATGGTCCTTCTGAGGTTCCGGCCACCAAGCGAGCCCCCACTGGGGGCTGCGTTGGGGGCCATGGTGCCCACTAGTACCATTGGGCCAGCCAAAGGGCCCAGTGCCACTGCACCTGCTGTGGCACCAGCAGACCCGGTTGTTCGGCCTGGCTGGAGGACTGGTTCCATCAGTAACAGTTGCTCTGCAATCGGCTCTGACGGGCAGACCCAAGACAGCGAGACGCTTGTGATTGATGCCCAGGGCTGTGGAGACGGTGCCGTGGCAGGGTCCTGAAGCGGGATGCCAAACGGAAACGATGTCAATGTCCATGCCGTGACTGGCTGTGATAACCCCTCTGAGACGACGTGACGTCTGCCTCAGTTCCGTCGGTGTTCGCTCCTCGAGGCGGAGCAGTGCCGAGAGTCTCGGTTGGACAGAACCCAACCAGACAGTCTGGTGGGCGTCGAGGGTGATCCACGTGGACTTTGCCCTGACCGGTCTCTCAGCGGAGAACGGTGTCGGGAACGCTTGACTGAGACTGGTACCGAGCCAGGGGCGACTGCAGAGATCACAGTGGCAGCTTGCCTCTGGAGTGCAGGGCCGACATCGGTGGTGCTCCTGGTACCGGGATGGACATAACATCCTTGGCCACCTGCAGGGCCTCTGGCGTGGAGGGCATCTGGACATCCGAGGAGGCCTGCTCTGAACGGGCTGGGCTACTCCATTCAACTTGAGTCAGAGGCCTAGAGGCCAGTGGGGATGGAGGACTGCCCGACATGGGTCTAGCCTCTGTTCCGGGTTTACTCCGGGCCATGGCAAAGAAGGCCTATTTCTAGCCTTCTTCGTGTGCCCCGTGGACGGGGAGCAGTGCCAACTGGTCGATGGCGCCAAAGGGTCACCGCACACCGACGCTGTGGTGCCCGGTGCTGACTTGGAGTGGTGCGCCGGAGCTGGGGTCAGCGCCGACTCCACCAGAATAGCCTGGAGCCTAATGTCCCCTTCTCTCTTTGTCTGAGGTTTAAACGACTTGCAAATCTTGCAGCAATCGCTGAGCTGGGTTTCCTCCAAATAGTGCAGACAGTTTGTGTGCAGATCACTCAGTGGCACAGATCGCCTACAAGTGTCGCACGACTTAAAACCCGGGGCGCGGAGCATGCCCTGGCCCAGGCGCTCTACTAAACAAAACTAACTAAACTACTAACTAACTACAGGTACCATACACTGAACGAACAAGCAGTTTTGGGGACGAGCTACAGCAAAGCTGGAACAGAGCAGTTCCGAAGCACCTTCACTGGCGGCAAGAAGGAACTGGGGGAGGGGGGGCAGGGGAAGGGCGCATAGCGCTCCTTATACCATGCCATGGAGGCGCCACTCCAGGGGTCGCTGAGGTGCTCCCCTACGGGTACTGCTAGGGGAAAAACTTCTGGCACTGGTGCACGTGGCGAGCATGCACACCTATTGTGGAATACACATGAGCAATCACTTGAAGAAGAAGAAAGGGTTGTGGCAGGGGGGTCCGGAGCAGGGGGAAGTAGAGTCTGCATGGGTGGGGTGCGAGACCCAGTCTCAGGGGCAGAAAAGTTTGGGTGGGAAGTCTGGGAAGTGCTGCTTCTTGCAGAAGGCTAAACCAAGCCCATATTGTTTTTACTGTGACATTATCACTGATATGAATAAGCCTTTGCATTGAAACACTGTCAATTTTGGAATATTACAACTACTTACAACACTTCTTTTTAAATAATATTTAATTGAAGAGACATTACATAACACTGTGCTCCCCGAGGAGGCTGGTTACTGGTCAACTGCCCATTAGCTAACACTGATGAGTTATTTCATACTTACTTGTGAATGTCATCTGTTCTTTTATTGCAGTACTACATAAGCAGAAGCATATTTCTCTTCTGCTGTTGCATACAATGTTCATTTTTGTCTAAGACCCTCCTTGTGACATACTTGTCCACATGCTATTCAGCTAAATTCAGAAAGCAGGAATTAATGTAAAGTTCTTTAATTAATATATATCTGTAACTCATCAATCCTAAAAAATATTATAAGTTCTATATGAGAGTGTGAGTCATGATACATTAAGTAGCTCAGTGGTTCTCAAGCTATTTACCATCCACTCTTTCTTTTATCAAAGAAAATAAACTAGAAGGGGAGAGAATCAAAACAATAATAAGAAATGAATGGCTGTTCCTCTATCTTAGGGTCAAGGAAAGGGTAAGTGGAGTCTCCATGTCAGCGGCCAGAGAGAGGCGTCTGTAGTTGTGTGCATTAAAGGCTGACTTTTCGACCAGAAATTAACACAGACTTTGGCAGAAAAGTAGAGGAGAGTTGAGACAAAAGATGCACTAAAAACATGACCTGATTAAAAAACCAAAACAAAAAACCCTTATGATTTTGGGGGTCAATATCATGATTTTTGATCTCTTGAGGTTGCAGAGCCCTGTTCCACTTCCAGAGGCAGAATCAGAATATATTTTTTCCAAGATGTGTCCATCCCCCCAATCTGTTGTGTGCATAGATATGAATATAACATATTATAAATGTAAAGAGCAACACACAGTCAAACATACATCTCCCTGTTTTCTTTCCATAAGCCAAAGACATCAAAGATGGCTGCCATGCAGTTTTTGCACAAAAATTCTAAGCTAGAATTGGTTTTCTGAAGCTGATCTGTGGGGGAAAAAAATTGTCCCTCAATTTTTTGCCAAACGTCCAAACCTAATAATAACTATTAAGAGTATCTTTTTCTTCCAAGTACACCTCTATCCCGATATAAGGCAACTCAATAGAACACGAATTCAGATATAACGCAGTAAAGAAGTGCTCCGGGGGGGAGGGGCTGCGCACTCTGGTGGATCAAAGCAAATTCGATATAACACGGTTTCACCTATAATGCGGTAAGATTTTTTGGCTCCCAAGGACAGCGTTATATCGAGGTAGAGGTGTAAAAGCGATAAAGAAAAAAACCCACCAGAGTGCCATCCTATGTATTTCCTAGCAGAGTATGTAAAAAAAGTACCAGAATCATCTCCTGAGTATTAGAGAAACATCCATTAGTGGGAAATGCTGAACTAACTGCAGGAAGTAGAAAATGTCTGAAGCCTGGTTCAAAACCGTTAGATTTAGCTTCCCACTATTGAAGATGACACAGGTAGCTACAGATCTAGGTCCTGACGTCTTTTCTTAACATGTCCAATAAAGAAACTATAAGTAATATGACTCTTTAAAGGAACAAACTCAATCAGCCAAAAAAGTTATGAAAGCCATTTAGGGTTTCATATCCCTGTTGTTGCCTTGCATTTGGACAGTACAGGAGCTGGTCAAATGGCAGTAGCACATCACTTGAGAACTTTGCACCTTGCCTGTATCTCCGCAGTTGTTTTGAAACCACTTGAATCATGTTGGTTCTAATAATTTTTTTCTCTCTCTTTTAACATATAAAATATCAGTCAGCATTCAAGTCTGCTCATTCCCATGCTACAAGCTTTTGGCAACACATACTCAGCTTAATGACAGCTCTGCTTCTGTTCCAGTGGATTATTTTTAAAAAACGTGATGAAAAAACCAGCTGTGTTTAAGTAGTTAAGTCCAATCAGTCACTGAGATTTTGGCTGTTTACTCCCGTAACAGTCCTATGCCAGGCCAAAAACCCAACACACACACACACACCAGTTATTACTTATGTTTCATGATGTGTCAAACACATTACTGCACGTACAGATTTATTACACTGTAATACTGTGTTTCCACAGCCAAACCTCTTCAAGGTATCATTCTAACTTATCTGAGCATTAGTCCACAAGTGTCCATTTTAAAACAACCATCTCACACTGTAACGACTGAATTGTTTCTTCTTATTAATACTTGTCTACAATTTACTGTAAAAAGGAAAAAGCACCAAGGTGACTAAATAAATTGTCAGGTATCTTTCTTCCATACACTAAACTACTGCTACATATATTTTTGGAGCTCCTAACAATTCTGCTGGAGAAAGGACATCAAATGATGCCTAGAAATGTGATACCCATTCTCATTTCACACTCCATCAGCTTTTACAACAGGAGCTCCATGACATGTAAGAGGACACTTGGTAAACTGCCATATTTGCCAAGGTATAAAATACAGGATAAAGTTACATTTAAAAAAAGAAAAAAAGTTTTATGTTCTCTGCACGACTAAATCAGCTGTCTAGCTTCAACTGAATATGTTAGAAGTATACAATACTTCTCTCCACTGGTGGAATCTGAACCTCTGGAAAGATGTACATTGAGGTATTTTAATACAGGCTTAAAATTAATGCATTCTATATTACAAATATTTTGGTAAAGAAAAATATACAATTCCTTCCTAAAGTTTACTAGGTTAGAGATATACTAGATTATATAAATCACTGGTGTTGAATCTTTTCCCTGCTAATAATTTCTTTCCTTGTGTTACATCCTGCAACAAGAAACAAGTTTATTATTGTCTTTACAGGCAAAAGAAAATAAAACTATGGGCATTAGCAAAAACATCTTTTAAATTCAGATTTCAAACTGTCAGAAGATTAAAACTTCATACATACATAAAAAGGGAACTATAAAGGAAAACAGAAACAGAGCCTGGAATCATTATTCTTGAATAGCTGTTGTTTTACTGGTGTAGTAAAGCAGAAAATGTCTTTTACTCACCTCTGTTATACCGGAAACCTCTCCTTTTGCTAGTGGTCTGGTGATGGATGGAGTGAACACATTGGCATCTGACACTGGCCGTCCCTTCATAAAATGTTTCCCTGCTTCATAAATGTCCACTTCTACCATTTTACCCATGAATTCAGGGTCTTTTGGCACGAGAACCTTTAAAAGAAATTGTTCAGATGGTACAGACACATTTCCTATGGTGAACGTCTTAGGACTCAAGTCACCACAGATTTCATTCAGAAAGCAGAGTTTTGGTGAAAGGTCAGTGTGAAAAACTCAAATCTTGTTCACCTGCATGCTCTACTTCCCCCTAAAAACCATCTCTGTTTGGTAATATCTCCCATTTGTACTCCTAAAGAGCTATTCAGCATTAGGTCTGCTCTTTTTAACTATGCTTAACTGCCTGAGTAATACCTTTTGCAGACAAAAGAGGTGGGTGTGAACTGCAAAATTTAGATCAGGAATCAAATCCAAACACCTCCGAAGGTTACTTGCTCAAGATAACTCTACTAGATGTCTCTAACTCTTTCTTTTTTCATCTCTTTATTACATGATAACCTATTGGTTCTTCAGCTGTAAGATCTTCATGGCATAAACAATGTCCATATGTGTTTATACAGAGCCTCACCCATATCTTGATTGTGGCCTCTTGTAGAAGGGTATGTCTACACTTCAACATAAGCCCAGGGTTTGCACTCAGGCTCAGGCTTAACCCCCCTTCCATCTTCACACAAATTGCAGTAACTCAGGGCTCAGACCCAGGGTCCCAGGACTCCATGGAAGTGGAGGGTCTGAGCTTCAGTCAAGCCAGGACCCAGCAGTCAAGCCCTCTTGCTTTGCAGTGTAGGTGTAGCACCACTGGACTCATGCTCTGCAAGTCTGCTAAAAGAATTCCACAATCCCATGGGTCAACTTTTTTTGTCCTCTGGACAGTCAAGTTTGGTAGACAATCAAGTTTTCCCACATTGCACCATGAACAAAGGACTAGAGCAGCCACATTTTGGGAGGGTGCTAGAAAGTTTCGGATATGGGTGGTTGGATTCGGGCCTACATAATGCAGTGTAGACTCTGGAGCCCCAGGCTCCAGAGTTCAGCAACTCCTAACCTGGGTTACAAATGTGTGTAGACACTCAAGCCCTAGGTTAAGAAACCCAGGGCCTGCAAGTTTGAGTTCTACTAACCTTGGGCTTACACTGCAGTGTAGACATCCCATGATTCTTTTCTTAAGAGTCTTTGGTGAGAGACCTTGTCAAAGGCTTTCTGAAAGTCCAAATACACTATATCCATTGGATCACCCGTGTCCACATGGTTTGTTGACCCCTCAAAGAATATTAATAGATTGGTGAGGCATGATTTAAAAAGCCATGATGACTCTTCCCCAACATATCATGTTTATCTATGAGTCTGATAATGCTGCTTTTTCAACCAATTTGCCTGGTACTGAAGTTAGACTTATGGGCCTGTAATTACCACGATTGACTCTGTAGCCTTTATTTTAAAAAAATTGCCATCAATTAGTTATTCACCAGTCATCTGGTACAGAGGCTGATTTAAGTGATAAGTTACATACCACAATTGGTAATTCTGAAATTTCAGATTTGAGTTCCTTCGGAACTCTTGGGTGAATACCATCTAGTCTGGTGACTTATTACTGTTTAATTTATCAATTTGTTCCAAAACCACCTCTATTGACACCTGAATCTGGGTCATTTCCTCAGAAATGTCACATAATAAGACTGTCTCAGGTGTGAGAATTTCCCTCACATCATCTGCAGTGAAAACTGAATCAAAGAATTAATTTAGCTTCTCTACGATGGCCTGGTCTTTCTTGAGTACTTCTTTAGCACCTCAATCATCCAGTGACCCCACTGATTGTTTGGCAGGCTTCCTGCTTCTTATGTGTTTAAAAATGATGCGTGTACACAGTGTGTATTAAGAATTATGGATATATGCTGGGCTTATGACTAAAGTGTATTTAAAGCAGGCATATCAAGGGGAGTTAGTAAACAGGTCTGCCCTAGATCTAGGTATACAAAGCTATGAAGCTAACAAGTGGGAGAGGAGACAGCTTTCAACAGGGAAAAGAAACTTTCTCTGGGCTATAAAAACAGAGTGTCTGAACCTTAAGTCATAAGCAATTGAATCAACTAATTGTATACAATACAACTGTATTATAAAAGCTTATTGAATGACATATTCTATGAAAGCCCATGACAAACTGATTAATATTATTGTAAAATGTATGTATTAACACTACATAAAGAATTATAGATATTCATTGATATTAGGCTTTACAGTCTGTGTCCAAACAAAGGAAGAAAAAGGTCTCTCTCATACAGGAGGGAATGGCACAGCTATTTACCTGTCTTCTATGTACATTAAGCATGGTAGAATCAAAACTATGGAAGTCCATTTACAAACAAGGGGATGGGAATCCCACACAAAGGAAACAGCAGCATGAGGTCATCCTGCCTCTTCCAAAAAGGTAACTGAACTTTGGAAGATATGAGAAAGACAGAAGCCATCTTTGGTATCCATCATTAGACAGACACAAGGTTACAGAGCTCTTGCAAGCTGAGAAAGATGGATAATTCAACCAAGGGGGGACTAAAGTCCATGGAAACTGAATGAGAAACTTGCTTAGGCAAAGATCTTTTACCTATAAAGATAAGAGAAACCAGTTCCTTGTGTTTCTGTGGAAGGTCCTGACTGAGAGAAAGTTACCCATGGGTGGCCAAAAGGAAGATTGGCAAGAAATCTACCTTGAACAAAGACTGCAGCTTAAGTCAAGTCAAGTCTTAGCCACTAGAAAGCATTTTACTAGTAAATCTATCTTCTTTCCTTATATTTGAACACCTATATTTTGTTAATGACTGTGTTTTATTTTTACTATAAACCATCTCAGTGCTGTGCTTGAAGGGAAGGTTGTATCCCTCCTGCCCCTTAAGATAATAAGCTGTAATGTGCTTTTGTATCTTTAAAGCAGCAACGAACCTTATTATTTCTCTGAATGGTCCAAATGAGGGACAAACACGTCAGGACACACGGTTCTGGGGAAATTCAGGACTGGGAGTGTGTTAGGATCACTCTGCTGGTTGTAACCAGGGCTGGTGAAAATCAGTGGGGCTGTAGACAGGATGATAGGGTTAGAGCTGGAAGCCAGGGCTATCTAGTACACAGACACTCAGGGTGTGACCTGCATGCTTATAGGCTTGCTGTGAGAATCCCAGGCTGGGATCTACAGCAGCAAAGCACTGTAAGGCACCCAAGGTTGAAGGTCAAGTGGTGACACAATGCTGAAAGAGATCTTCCATACACTATGCAGAAAATTAGACAGGTGCTTGCAATGTTATATGGCAGTAAAAGAAAGGAATACTAGCTTAACATTTTTTTTTTTGCAAAAACTAAGTGAAATACAGACAATTGCAAGAAAACTAAATTAACCCTTATTATCTGCATTTAAGTAATGCAGATAATTTTGTGAGGTGGGTATTGTAGTTCAGAAGGGTTGTGTTCTACGTGGAAGGGTTTCATTTGCAAACAAATACTTAAAAACAAATTGCATATATTTAAGATTGAAGTGCTATGAGTCTAAACACAAGAGGCATAAGCTCCTTCTGAATCAAGATCTTTCTTGCCTTTTTTCTATTCTTTTTTAACAAAGACTTCGCCAAATTGCAGTGTCCAGAAGTGCTATCTGAAAGATTACTGAAAATCATCAGTTTTTATGTGTATCCATGTACACAAACATCCATTACTTATATTTTAATTCATTTATGGTATTTTCACAGCTACAAAACACCATGATCCAGAATCTTCCATTAATGAGTCTAGATAGTTGTACCCCTCTTGGCAGGCAGCATTTTCTCCTTTGCCTTTCTTTTGAACTGTAGCACTTTTACTGTTGGCCTTGTTTAGGGAGATTACCAGAAAGTAAAAAGAAAATTATTGAGATTTTAATTTTGTTTATTTATTTTACAGTACCTGCTCATAGAATTGATTGTGAGCAACATAAAACTGGAAATCAAAAGATTCTTCTGTCACCAGAACTCTCTGTCTCTCACCAACCTGGAAAATAGAAAGGTAAAGAGTTGAGTCTGAGAGAAAAACCCATAAAATACTCCCTGAAGGAGGATGCCTCCAGAAACTTCCTTTTAAATTTAACAGAGTGCCTTTGGCTAATTTAGCAGCTAAAACAAGAAAATTAAATACATTAAACTGCCTGTAAGATAATATTGACCATTTGATTACATTAAATTAACATAGTTTGAAAATGCATGGTGTAATATACATGTTGTTCAAATGTGAAACTTTAATGCAAAAAGTCAATCTGATTTTTTCACTCCTTATGAATAGGGTGTCAGAAATCAAAATATTTTAGACATACACCTTTGTCCACAACCCCACAAAAGCAAACAAAGCCCCAGCAGCTTTCTGTATTATTTGCAATAATTTGTAAAAATGAGCTAGACACAGGCTGCTGCCAGATCCAAATTTGTTGAAATTTCATAATGATACAATGAATTAGTAATAACCATCTGTGAGTGATGAGGAACTGTGATACTGTGGAAAACCTCCAGATATACCAGCACAAAACAAGTCCATTCACCTTTCACATTTTTCAGAATTCTTTAACCACATTTTCTACACAAAACAAAAATGGTTTATTCCTTCACAGCCCATCTTCTTCCTCCCTCCGCAGCGATATCACAATGCTGTATTTGTGACATCATATTCGTTCCCATGGCAATAGGTGTAGTCATCACAGTTTTTCACTCCTGGATTAAGAAGACTGACTATGAGGAGGAAATCTTTTAACAAAACACACAGATTCAATAACATTCAAGGGAGCATAATCACTGGAAAAAAAAGCTATCACATATTTATTATCTCCAAACATGGCCCATTGTGAATAATATCTTTTAAAAGGCACCAATCATATTTTATGACATTGCCAAAAAGTTGAGCATGGGGAGCCAAGTGTATTTAGAGATAGGCCTGAGTAATCAAGCATAGATCAAGACCTGAATTTTCTCAAAGTTCAGAGGTGTTTGAATGAGTGGTTTTGGTTTGATGCATTCTTACACTGCCTTAAGAAGTTCAGATCTGGACTTTTCCCTAGCTCAGGGATATTCGTATCCACGTTTTTAGCTTGGGCCAACTGTAGCTGAACGTTTTATCTGAACGTAGACTGGATTTTTTCTGACTTGTTTGACAAATGCATTCTTCGAATTACTGCTTCTCAGCAATTTGTTTATTGCTTTTATTCTTATCCCCCATTTTGAGACTCGTCACCATGTTCTAGCTTTTAAGCATTTAGTATATGTAAACAAAGCTCCATTAAAGACCACCTGTCACTTAAAGAAAATCACTTCCACCACATCTGAGAAATGGCTGTTACACAAAAACTGTGAGGTCCTTCTATGAAACAATCACTTTGAGAAAGCTAGAAAGACCCAGATAAACTGACTGAATTTACACAGTTCAAGTAGTGAAGAAAAAACACACTAAACATAATTTTTGGATCTTCTTTAAAAATTAGTAGAAATATTCATGGATTAAGAGCTGGTAGAGACTAGGACAGAGAGACTCCTACAGGGAGAAAACTGTGCTTGTTTGTACACATTTTAATGTTTGAGAGTTATTTATAACACAGTTTAAGTATTTATCAATGGTTCTCAGGGAATTCTGTAATTACAAATAATGCTAGAATTAAAGTTTTAGTAAAACAGATCTAATGTAACAATACTATGTCCCCAAATTTTCCATGCTATTTTTCTCTCAGTGTAACAATTATCCAATTCAAATCCCCAGAAGGGTTTTGCAAGTGCATGTCTAAAGGCCACTGGAAACAACTGTCAGTGTAATGAGATTATAGGGAACACTTCCCATGAACAGAGAGCTTTCTACTTACATAAGAACGGCCATACTGGATCAGACCAAAGGTCCATCTAGCCCAGAATCCTGTCTTCCGACAGCGAGCAATGCCAGGTGCCCCAATGGGAATGAACAGAACAGGCAATCATCAAGTGATCCATCCTGTCGCCTGTTCCCAGCTTCTGGCAAACAGAGGCTAGGGACAATATCCCTGCCCACCCTGGCTAATAGACATTGATGGACCTATCCTCCATGAATTTATCTAGTTCTTTTTTGAACCCTGTTATAGTCTTGTCCTTCACAACATCCTCTTGCAAAGAGTTCCACAGGTTGACTGTGCGTCGTATGAAGAAATACTTCCTTTTGTTTGTTTTAAACCTGTTGCCTACTAATTTCATTGGGTGACCCCTAGTTCTTGTGTTCTGAGAAGGAGTAAATAACACTTCCTTATTTACTTTCTCCACAAAGTAATGATTTTATAGACCTCTATCAAATACCCACTTAGTCGTCTCTGAAAAGTCTCAATCTTATCTCTCCTCATAAAGAAGCTGTTCCATACCCTGAATAATTTTTCTTGCCCTTTTCTGTACCTTTTCCAATTATAATATAGCCTTTTTGAGATGGGGTGACCACATCTGCACACAGTATTCAAGATGTTGGCATATCATGGGTTTACATAGAGGCAATATGATATTTTCTGTCTTATTTATCTATCTCTTTCTTAATGATTCCCAACATTCTGTTTGCTTTTTTTGACTGCTACTGCACACTGAGTGGATGTTTTCAGAGAACTATTCACAATGACTCGAAGAGCTCTCTCTTGAGTGGTAACAACTAATTTAGTTCCCATCATTTTATGTGTGTAGTTGGGATTATGTTTTCCACTGTGCTTTACTTTGCCATTATCAATGTTGAATTTCATCTGCCATTTTGTTGCCCAGGTACCCAGTTTTTGAGATCCCTTTGTAGCTCTTTGCAGTCTGCTTTGCTCTTAACTATCTTGAGTAGTTTTGTATAATCTGGAAATGCTGCCACCTCGCTATTTACCCCTTTCTCCAGATCATTATTAATATGTTGAATAGTACAGACAGACCCCTGGGGGACACCACTATTTACCTCTCTCCATTCTGAAAACTGATAATTTATTCCTACCCTTTGTTTCCTATCTTTTAACCAGTTGCTGATCCATGAGAGGACCTTCCCTCTTATCTCATGACAGGTTACTTTGCTTAAGAGCCTTTGGTGAGGGACCTTGTCAAAGGCTTTGTGAAAATCCAAGTACACTATATCCACTGTATTCTCTCTTGTCCATATACTTGCTGATCCCCTCAAATAATTCTAGTAGATTGGTGAGGCATGATTTCCCTTTACAAAAAACCATGTTGACTCTTCCCCAACAAATAATGTTCATCTATGTGTCTGACAATTCTGTTCTTTACTATAGTTTCAACCAGTTTGCCCAGTACTGAAGTTAGTCTTATCGGCCTGTAATTGCTGGGATCACCTCTGGCGCCCTTTTTAAAAATTGGCATCACATTAGCTATCCTCCAGTCATTTGGTCCATAAGCTGTTGTCTCCATGAAATTTCTGGCAATGATTTTAAGACCCCAAGGGAATCCAGAATGGGTTTGCAGTACTACAGCAGGAAGTGGGCCCACAGTACATCTTTTTGCAAAGAGTGGAAGGAAGCTTCAGACCAGCAGTACTCATTTTTGGGCCAACACTGTGCCATTGCATGGCACTGAAGAAGGTCAAAAATGACCAGTCACTCATGTCCTGACATTGTACTGCAATGTTTACCAACATCGTAACTTACTGTCAAAATATACTGATATATCACCACAGCAACATCAACCTACTCCAACTTCTTTTGGGTATGGGCAGTTCTAGTCCAATTGCTTAACGTTCTCATACTATCTCACATATGTCAGGTGGTTTAGTAAGCATTCTGTTTCCTTGGGTCCAAGACAAGGCTGAGCTGGAGGATTTCCAGCTGGAGCCATATGAATGCTGCTTCTGGGACCCTCTTATCATACCTCGAGAGAGTGGGATGGGCAGGTGCAGTGTAAAAAGGACAGCAGCGGAAGAGAAATTGGACAAGAGACTGCAGTCAAAGGATAACATATGTGAATAACATCAGCCCAAAGGAAAGCCAAAGCCTTCAGGATGGCAGCTGTTGTTTGAGTGGGCAATTTCTTGGGAATAAATGCAGAGGAATGAAGGAACTGAAAGTCATCTTTGTTGCTGTAATTAAGAATTTCTGTGCTAACAGATAAATCAACTTAAAAAGTTATAAGGCAGAGTTAGACATTGTTAATTGGAGGGGGAAAAAGCATCACTATTCATATGTGAAAAATAATTGTAGAGAACACAAATTTTTTGATCATTTAGTAGAGAACACAATGGTTTTGGTCATTTGAAATAAGCCGTGGCTTTTTCATACATGCATTGCCAGCTGTTCTGACCAAGGCCATCAGGAGCATACATGGGCACAATGAACATAGGCCCCTTTGATCCACAGGGTAGTCATAGAATTAATATGTTCAAAATTCTAGTGAACATGGGGAAAAGAGGAGAAAATACAAAGTTGTATTTAATCAATTATGTTGCTGGGCATATGGGAACTAGAGCATTACATGGTCACACATTTTAAGACAGAAAATGAGCACAGTGTATTCCAGTTATAATAAAGGAGAAATATAAGTAGGCAGAGTGTAGCTAGCAAAACTGAAATTTGTCCAACATACTGTGAATACTCAGTTTTACCTCTCCTTTGAAAGATTTAAATATGTGGATAACAAGCCAGAAGTCATAACAGTCATCTTTGCTGCCTTTTCACGTATGTACTCATAAATGAAAACTAGTATTTTTATTATTGTTTTTTTCCTCTTGTCTATTTTCAAAAGTATATGTGAAAGCTGACTTCTGGAGTTTAGAGAATGACTCTGCAACTTACTCAGGAACAATTCTTACCCAATATTTGGAACTAAATATTTGCCCTGGAGTTTTGGCTTAGAAAGACTTCAGGAATCTTACTGGAGCAGGATTTCACTGTTTCCTGCAGACAGTTTGAAAAATAGCAACAGCAGCAGTAGCAGACCTGCCGGACATCTTGTGTGAGACAAATGCTCATTTCTCAGTTACACTGTATGCACAGAGAGTTCAACAAGCACTACTGCTCTAATCCCCTCCTACACACAACAGTTGCCAGGCAGTTTATAAATCTCATACCAGGTAACCAAATTATTTCAATAAACTTATATATCATTTTGTTCATCCTACAATAAACTGTGACACAATAATTTTGTAACTCAGCTTTTCCTTTTTTGAATATCATAAAATGCAATTTTTTCAGCTGACCAATTTTCTAAAATGAATAAATGGTGGGAAATGTCGAACATCTTTTTTCGCTTTAGTCAGATTAGTTTTTATCAAAGCTGCTCGGAATATGTTAAATACAAGGTTCTGACCTTAAACAATGAAATAATATTTCTAGTGTCACTGCAAAAGACTGACCCCATATACCCCTTTAGACTAATTAGTGCAGTGTAATGTCACCAATGAACCACTGTAATTACACTTGGGAAAAAAAGTATGGTCCTATTCCTATTTAGTTAATGAAAATTATAACCTTTCCATTTTGATTAATCACTCACAACAGCCAGAGCATGTGATGCATGCTCTTCAGGGAATACAGTAATTCTTCTGACTGTTTATGCATTCTTCTTTTCTCAGGCTCACGCAAAGCTGTGCTTTTTTGGGGGGTGGGGATGTTTAAACAGCCTCTCTTGGGCTAAAAGTAATTTTTAGAAAGGTTTTAAGAATGCCTGCATTTCTGTATGTTGTACAATGCTGTCATAAAACAAGGCCTTATAATATACTGCAAAGAAAGTTATTGATAGCCATCTCCAGTGACTTACACTGACAAAATCTTGGTAGGGTTCAATCCAATTTCCACTGAAGTCAGTGAATGTCTCTCTGTTGACTTCAGTGGCGGTTGGATCAGGCCCTTTGACCCCCAAAATTACAGAGCAATGGTTTTGACAGAGTTTAGATCCCATAGAAAAAAAAGTTTAATTTGTATATGGTATTTTGAAATACTAACAGTTAACAGAAATTCTACCGCAAGCTTTTGTTGTGATAACAGAGTATTCTGATAAATAGATGCAAGAATATTTTAGCCCTCTTTACCAGAAAGCCTAAACTAATTTAAGCAACACATAGTTTAGAATGCCCCTACTTTTCAGTGTAAATTGTTCTAATGTCTCAATATTTAAATCATTAATAAACATTTTAATAATGATGTTCATGAAAAGGAGCATTCTTACATCCCATCCCCTAAATCCTTTTTCAAATTATTGCATCTATTTCTTAGGGGCCAAAGTTATCTTTAGCTAGTAGAGACCAAATTTCTCAGGAACTATAATTAAGCATTTTGTGGTATTCATTTAAGCATCTTAGCTGCTCACTCTTCCCATTTCAGCGGGTGGAGGCCAGGCGGCAAGAGAGAGCGCAAGCGTGTGCACAAAGCTATGAGGAATGAAGGCAACATGTCAAAGATTTCTTAACAATTTCTCTCCATAGAAATATGTGACCGAACATACTAAGTTCCTTTTTCCTTCAGTCCATGTTTCCCCCACACTCTCTCTACTGCCATCCTCTGTTTTCTGCAATCCAATGCTGCTTCTCCAGTTTGTACGACATCAACTTCTCCATTTATAAAGCTGGTGCCAGAACCTCTGACAGAGACCATCAGTGTTTTCCAGGGGCTTGTCAACACGCAATTTTTGTACTGCTTTAACCATCCCAGTTTGAAAGTGGAATAGGTCAAGTGGTGCAACCCCCAGCATGGATGCAATTATATTAGTATAATGATTATATCAGTATAAAGATGCTTTATAGAAATATAACTAATATCATATGGGAAGGGAAATAAACTATACCAATATAAGGCACCTTTATATCAATATAACTGCGACAACTCTGGCGGCTATACAAATGTGACTATTTTGAGAAAATCACATCCCTCACCAACATAGTTAAATTAGTACAAAAGCTGTGTATAAATCTGACCTGAACAACAAGTGTCTACTTCCTCCCTTTCAGAACTCTTATAAGATGACCTCTGTCTTGCTGGGATGAGGGTGTGGAGGAGGTATCATCAATGCTGGCCACTTCCAGCATTGGATTTCCCCTTTGTTGTTTTCTACATTATATTTGTATGATAAATTATATTTGCGTAACATCAAAATATTAACCCCACATAGGGCTTTGCATCTTCAGAATCATGCAAGCATTAACCTATTAATTCTAGCAACACCTCTATGATCCATTTTACAATTGAAGAAACAGAGATTAAGTGAAACTTCCAAGGCCTCACAGTGAACAAGTGTTAGAATCAAGACCACAACTCAGGAGTTTCCTAGTCCCATACATAGTCCTCCAGAGCAGGGGTCCCCAACCCCTGGGCCGCGGACCGGTACCGGTCCATGGCCTGTTAGGAACCGGGCCGCAAACCGAGCGCACAGCAGGACATGAGCGGTGAGTGCACAGCAGGACATGAGCGGCTATGACATGAGCGGTGAGTGAGCTAGCAAAGCTTCATCTGTGTTTAGAGCCGCTCCCCGTTGCTCGCATTACTGCCTGAGCTCTGCCTTCTGTCAGATGTTAGATTCTCATAGGAGTGCGAACCCTACTGTAAACTGCGCATGCGATGGAGGGAGTTTTGCACTCCTTATGAGAATCTAATGCCTGATGATCTGAGGTGGAGCTGAGGCCATGATGCTAGCGCTGGGGAGCGGCTGCAAAAACAGATTACATTGGCAGAGGTTTCACTGCACAGAGACCATAATAAATCAATCGCTTGCAGACTAATATCAGAACCCTATCAGTGAGTGGCAAGTGACAATTAAGCTGCATCTGGTGGCAGGCTTTATAGTGGCAAGTGAGTTGATGTACTTCAATTGTACAGCTGCATCTGGTGGCAGGCTTTAAGTCAGAATCCGACACTTATATTAGTCCGCACGTGGCCCGCCCATTATTTTATTTACCACTTCCATCCGTGCCTCTTTCCCGCACAGTTTTGGTAAGCCCACAAGCTAACCCTGGCCAAAATGAGTAAAAAACAAACGTCGCTGCAAAGCTTCTTTGAAAAGGGGGAAAGACCCAATGATGAGACAGCAGAAGACTCTAAGACGGCCAACAAAAAGAAAGCTGCATTTAAAAGAAAATACCAAGAGTCCTACTTAAATTATGGGTTCATTGCAGCAGGTGACTCACATTCTCCACATCCGCTTTGTATAATATGTGGCGACCGGCTATCCAACGAAGCCATGAAACCTTCAAAGTGCTTCGCCACATGGAGACCAAGCACCCTGCATTAAAAGACAAGCCTTTGGAGTTTTTCAAAAGAAAAAAACGTGAACACGAAGAACAGAAGCAATTACTGAAGGCCACCACTTCATCAAATGTGTCTGCACTGAAAGCATCATTCTTAGTGGCTAACCGCATTGCTAAAGCTAAGAAGCCCTTTACTATTGGTGAAGAGTTGATCCTGCCTGCTGCTAAGGACATTTGTCGTGAACTTTTAGGAGAGGCTGTAGTTCAAAAGGTGGCATGTGTTCCTCTTTCGGCTAGCACCATAACTAGACGAATTGATGAAATAGCAGAGGATATTGAGGCACAATTGTTAGAGAGGGTGAATGAGTCACCGTGGTCCGCAATCCAGGTTGACGAGTCTACCGATGTTGACAACAAGGCAACAATGCTTGTTTTTGTGCGATATATTTTTCAGGAGGATGTGCATGAGGATATGTTATGTGCACTTTTGTTGCCAACCAACACCACGGCTGCAGAACTATTCAAGTCTTTGAATTATTACATGTCAGGAAAACTGAATTGGTCATTTTGTGTCTCTATATGCACGGACAGAGCAGCTGCTATGACTGGACGGCTTTCTGGTTTCACTACTCGGGTCAAGGAGGTCGCTTCTGAATGTGAGTCTACGCACTGTGTCATCCATAGAGAAATGCTAGCTAGCTGAAAAATGTCATCTGAACTTAACAAAGTTTTGCAGGATGTGATTAAAATTATCAACCACATTAAAGTACATGCCCTTAACTCACGTCTGTTCGCGCAGCTCTGTGAGGAGATGGATGCAGAGCACACACGTCTTCTCTTAAACACAGAAGTGAGATGGCTTTCTAAAGGTAGACCACTAGCCAGAGTTTTTGAATTACAAGAGCCGCTCCAGAGATTTCTTTCAGAAAAACAGTCACCACGGGCAGCACATTTCAGTGACACAGAATAGGTCATAAAACTTGCTTACTTGTGTGACATATTCAACCTGCTCAACGAACTCAATCTGTCACTTCAGGGGAGAACGACAACTGTGTTCAAGTTGGCAGATAAAGTGGCTGCATTCAAAGCCAAACTAGAATTATGGGGGCGACGAGTGAACATTGGGATTTTTTACATGTTTCAAACATTAGCAGAGATTTTGAAAGAGACTGAGCCAGGACCTTCTTTTTCCCAGCTGGTGCATGATCACCTATCTCAGCTTTCAAAAGAGTTTGAGCATTACTTCCCAACCACAAAAGACCACCGAACTGGGAAGGAATGGATCCGCGACCCATTTGTGAATAAGCCAGGTGAATCAACTTTATCCATGCTAGAAGAGGATCAACTGCTTGAGATCACAAATGACGGTGGCCTTAAAAGTATGTTTGAGACGACTTCAAATCTCCATATGTTCTGGATTAAAGTCAAGGCGGAATATCCTGAGATTTCCACAAAAGCACTGAAAAGCTTAATTCCATTTTCACCACCCTATCTTTGTGAAGCAGGGTTTTCTGCAGTGACAGCAACCAAAACGAGATTACGGAGTAGACTGGACATAAGCAACACACTTCGGGTGTCACTGTCTCCCATCACCCCCAGATGGGACCGTCTAGTTGCAGGAAAACAAGCTCAGGGCTCCCACTAATTCTGCATTATGGTCAGTTGTATAATTATTTCATTATATATTACAATAATAATAGAAATAAAAGTACAAAAATAAATGTAATGCACTTGAATCGTCCCAAAACCATCCCACAGGTCCGCGGAAATTTTTTTTTCTATGAAACCGGTCCCTGGTGCCAAAAAGGTTGGGGACCGCTGCTCCAGAGCATGCTGCCTTATGTACTAAAACAAGAATTTAATTATTTAGAAAAACAGACTACCAACCTTTTACAAAGAGAATGAAAGCTGTATTTTGAAACAAATTTCATGCATTTAAAAAACAAAAACAGAGACACTGGACACTACTGAGCTCACCAAACTCATCAGATCATTTTGGCAGCTTAGCCCCAGCACTGCAAAATACTGCCATTTTATGCTTTACATCAGTCAGTAATTTTTCCTTACTTACATTTTTCAGGTTGTTTGCTATTTTGATAAGAGCTTTGGGCACAGTCAAGGTACCAGCTCTCATTAGGACAAGCTGGAATTCCAAGCACAAAGTAGTCAAACTTTACCAAGCTTTCACATTTTATTTCACTGTAAATTCAAATGAACAAAAATGGCATGCTTAGGATCCAAAAATAAGGCACTTTTAGACTAGCTTTATTAGACAGATCAGCCTCTAAATGTTAAATTGCAATGATTTTATTTTCCGAGATGTGCATATAGACTGTACACACATGCTACACATACTATGCCTCTTACCGCCACACTATTTAAGAGTTTAAAACAGGTTTATACAACAGATGCATGCAGTATAAACCTCCGTCTTTCAACCCTTTGCCAGCCTGGCTTGAGGATGAGCAAGCAGGAAGGATTAGGTATAAGTAAAGGACAGCCAGCTCTAATAGTACCTAATTAGCACAACAAAAGAAAGTGCCTCAGTCGCTGAGCAGTGGGCAATGCATCTCATTAAATACAACTGAACAACAATTACTTGGTCCCCTTATGAATACTTTTGGCACAGCTACCAGAGAGAGAGAGAGAGAGAGCTGGAGCTAGAGTGCGTCTGCTTTCTTGGCCCAGTACTCAAGCTTCAGGGTAAATAGCCTGCTTCTATTACTGTGCACCTGCATCTGACTGCTTCATTCTGATTTGGTCTCCTGCTGTGAAAATGTAGCTTCTTCAAGCACATACAAGCCCTGCCATGCACTTCACATGAAAATTATATTCAGAGATGTCAGCGGTGACCTAAAAACGACAACTGGTCCTTAAAGTAACTGCTTCCTCTTAAATTCTGTAAGTTTATGTTTTGCTCTCTTTCCTCCTCATTGCTCCTCTGTTCTAAAAGGGAATCAGAAATTTAGTTTATTTTTATATCAGTTCTGTCAAATTATATTTTCAAGTCTGATTACCCACATAAGAAATTATCATATGAAAAAAAGTTCTCAGAGATGTGGAATTTACTTCAGTCTGTCTTGTTCGGCTTGCTCTGTTGTAAGCCCAGCCTATGTGGTTAAAGGTCAGGACTGGGAGGCAGGAGATCTGGGTTCTGTTCCCAGCTCTGCCATAACTTGCTGTGGGACTTTGTGGGACACCTCTGTTTCCACATGTGTAAAGGTGGATCATAATATTTCTATAGCTCAGAGAGTATAGTGAATCCTAACTCATGAACATTGTTACAGAAATACAAAGTATTATTAGAATTAATGTTTAGAACATCCACTCTCTGACTCCTCAGCCATTGTTTTAATGTAATTCTGATTAAAACCACTACCTCAATTCTTCATGTCATCCGGCAAAAGACACCAAACCATGTACAAATCTCTAAAGAGGAAGTATACATGAAAGAAAAGGTGTTAGGTGTTAAGTTATGTAGGTGTCATGTGGTCCTGCATTTCTCCCCCCTGTCCCTTCATGCTTGAAATTTGGATGCATGATTCACAAACAGAAACATCATACATGGAAAAGATGTGCACTGGTAAATGGGTTGCCTTTGGGGAAATGTCAGTTTTGTGATAAAAAATAAGCATAGGAAACCTTCCATTTCAGGTGATTTCCAGGAACTTATGATGGAGTTTTAAACGAATTCTTGTAAAATATTAGCAAATTACATCCATACTAGATTTTCTTTTGTGGGATCTTTAATTTTTTTAAAAAAAACCCTCTGACCTCTGGTGAAATGAGCCTACCAAGCTTACAGATACTTCAGTCTTTTAACTTCCCCTTATTAAAATATTGAAAACTACTCACGCTCATGGCTAGTATTACTGAATGCAATTCTTTAAGATGTGCTACATATTCTAGAGGTGATGCAAGTACTATATGATGTGGCAGTTGCTAAAGCAACTATACACGGTCTTATTTTATTGAATTCTTTTGTTAGCTTCACAAACACACAAAAAACACACATTCTACAAGCCATTACCCTCTGATCCCACTGATGATTACCAAAAGAAACTACACCATCTGCTCAAAAAACTCCCTGAGAAAGCACAGGAACAGATCTATACAGACACATGCCTGGAACCCCGACCAGGTGTATTCTATTTGCAACCCAAGATCCATAAACCTGGAAATCCTGGACGCCCCATCATCTCAAGCATTGGTACTTTAACAGCAGGATTGTCTGGCTATGTGGACTCTCTCCTCAGGCCCTATGCTACTAGCACTCCCAGCTATCTTCGAGACACCACTGACTTTCTGAGGAAACTACAATCCATCAGTGATCTTCCAGAAAACACCATTCTGGCCATTATGGATGTGGAAGCCCTCTACACTAACATTCCACACAAAGATGGACTACAAGCCATCAGGAACAGTATCCCCGATAATATCACAGCTAACCTGGTGGCTGAACTTTGTGATTTTGTCCTCACCCACAACTATTTCACATTTGGGGACAATATATATCTTCAAGTCAGTGGCACTGCTATGGGTACCCGCATGGCCCCTCAGTATGCCAACATCTTTATGGCTGACTTAGAACAACGCTTCCTTAACTCTCGTTCCCTAACACCCCTACTCTACTTGCGCTACATTGATGACATCTTCATCATCTGGACTCATGGAAAAGAAGCCCTCATGGAATTCCACCGAGATTTTAACAATTTCCATCCCACCATCAACCTCAGCCTAGACCAATCCACACAAGCGGTCCATTTCCTAGACACTACTGTGCTAATAAACGATGGTCACATAAATACCACCCTATACCGGAAACCCACTGACCGCTATACTTACTTACATGCCTCCAGCTTCCATCCCGGACATACCACACAATCCATTGTCTACAGCCAAGCTCTAAGATACAACCGTATTTGCTCCAATCCCTCAGGCAGAGATAAACACCTACAAGATCTCTATCAAGCATTCTTAAACCTACAATACCCACCTGCTGAAGTGAAAAAACAGATTGACAGAGCCAGAAGAGTACCCAGAAGCCACCTACTACAGGACAGGCCTAAAAAAGAAAATAACAGAACACCACTAGCCATCACCTACAGCCCCCAACTAAAAACTCTCCAGCGCATCATCAAAGATTTACAACCTATCCTTAAAGATGATCCCTCACTCTCACAGATCTTGGGAGACAGGCCAGTCCTCGCTTATAGACAGCCTCCCAACCTGAAGCAAATACTCACCAGCAACCGCACACCATACAACATAAACACTAATCCAGGAACCTATCCTTGCAACAAAGCCCGATGCCAGCTCTGTCCACATATCCATTCAAGTGACACCATCATAGGACCTAATCACATCAGACACACCATCAGGGGCTCGTACACCTGCACATCTACCAACGTGATATATGCCATCATGTGCCAGCAATGCCCCTCTGCCATGTACATTGGCCAAACCGGACAGTCTCTACGCAAAAGAATAAATGGACACAAATCTGACATCAGGAATCATAACATTCAAAAACCAGTGGGAGAACACTTCAACCTCTCTAACCACTCAGTGACAGACTTGAAGGTGGCAATTTTGCAACAGAAAAACTTCAAAAACAGACTCCAAAGAGAAACTGCTGAACTTGAATTAATATGCAAACTAGATACTATTAACTGTGGCCTAAACAAAGACTGGGAATGGTTGGGTCATTACACCAGTTGAATCTATTTCCCTATGTTAAGTTCTCCTCACACCTTCTATGGGCCATCTTAATTATCACTTCAAAAAGTTTTTTTCCTCCTGCTAACGATAGCTCATCTCAATTGATTAGACTCTGCCTGTTGGTATGCATACTTCCACCTTTTCATGTTCTCTGTATGTATAAATATCCCCGGTCTGTGTGTTCCATTCTATGCATCCGAAGAAGTGAGCTGCAGCTCACGAAAGCTCATGCTAAAATAAATTTGTTAGTCTTTAAGGTGCCACAAGTACTCCTGTTTTTTTACAAAAAAGTTGGTAGACAAGATCTTAGGTATCTTCATTTTAGCAAATTCCATGTTTTGTATCAGGGGCAAGGTTCTCATACTAAAGCCTTGTTTATATTATGTAAATAAACCAAAGTCTACACCAGGGGTAGGCAACCTATGACACGCGAAGGTGGCACGCGAGCTGATTTTCAGTGGCACTCACACTGCCCAGGTCCTGGCCACCAGTCCGGGGGGCGCTGCATTTTAATTTAATTTTAAATGAAGCATCTTAAACATTTTAAAAACCTTATTTACTTTACATACAACAATAGTTTAGTTATATATTATAGACTTATAGAAAGAGATCTTCTAACAATGTTAAAATGTACTACTGGCATGCGAAGCCTTAAATTAGAGTGAATAAATGAAGACTTGGGACACCAGTTCTGAAAGGTTGCCAACCCTTGATCTACACTGAAGCCCTACAGTTGTGCTGCTGTCATGTTTTAAGTTTAGACATAGCCAGCCTTAGCGCAGACAAAGCTTCAGTGCATCAGAGACAGGAAAACATGCTGGTTAGCTTTCCGATGATGGAAAGTAGGGAAAGCGCAAAGGTCTGGGGAGGCTAGATAGGAGAATGCATAGACCACAATAGTGGAGCATCTTCTTTCCATTGACATAAGAAAAGAGGAACCCAGAATCAGTAAACAATAGTTTGATGTGATGAAACGGTAGAAAAATTATATCTCCATTTTAGGTGAAAATTCCTACCTGCCCATGGAGAAGAGAGGAACAGAGCAAAATGGATAACATGGAAAGAAAAACTATTTTTTAAAGGCAAAATATGCTGAGAATCTACTTATTCAGCATATTAGAAGCTGGGAAATTACCACTGAATAAAATTAACATCAACTAATTTCTCCAAAAAGTATTTTAATGGCTTTAAAAATAGAAAATTGTGCCTGAAAGAGTTAAAACATATAAATATTTACCAGCCTTCTTTTCAAAAGGATAAGTAGAACTCCCTTTGAATACATGAATCCAAGACTGCTAATACAAACATCAGAACATGGTCAGAGGGTGATAATGTTAATGAAGATATGGTACTATGATTTTCTTTTATTTTAAAGGCAGCTTATAGATGATCAAAAATTAGACACTGGAGGGTTCCCCCACCCCTTCCTAAGGTATGTTAAGACTTTAGAACAGTTGATGCTTTTGGAGGCATATGGTTGAATGACAGGAATATCATGAAGGGTTTATAGGGGGACCAAAGTGAAAGATTAATTAAAAGTGATAAATGTGATACGACTGCTTAATGTTTTTTTGCAATAGCAAATTCAATATAGCAGACCACTGGCTGTGCATTTTAACATCTTTTTTTAAACACGCTGCCAAATTGTAGTTGTTGACTAAATAGTTATTTGCAAATGAGCACCTCTTCATTAACATACCAGAATAATAATTCTGAACAATTTTATTTTACCAAACAAAACATGTTAATCGTGGATTGGCTAAAGTTGACAAAAAATTATAAATACGGTAGTGTGTCACTATTTTAAAAAGAAAAAATTCACCGTAGTGCATATGTATCTAATAATTAATTGTCAGTGCTTATAAAACTCTATTTTAAGATAAAGCTGAGATACCAGCAGACCAAAACTCATAGAATGTGTGCATAGTTATCATACAAATCTCATTTATGTACCGTTATCAGTCCTTAAGTACATTAAGCATTTTGAATATGTTAAATAGAATTATTTAGAACTTTGCTCACATTGTTGTACTCTCAGTAGTGAATATATCAGAATGTTTACTATGTACAACATTTACTCTCAGTGCCTGCATCATCCTGTATCATCTTCCTAGTACACATTCCCTACCAGAAAAAATCCTCAGTAGTTCAATAAGATCTATAAATAATTAACATAGGAAGATAATATCAGATATTAGAGGTCTTTTTAATTTAGTGGACAAAGACATAAGATCCAATGGTTGAAGGCTGAAATTATATGAATAAAGTAGAAATATTTAACAGTGAATATAATTATCTGCTAGAATACCCCTTCAAAGGATATGGGAGATTCTTCATCATATAAAATGTTGAAAACAAAACTAGATGTCTTTCTAAAAGATGTGCTCTACTTCAACCACAAGTCATTGGGCTTGATTCAGGAATTAGTGGGTGAAAATTCTGCGGCCTGTGTTATGTAGGAAATCAGTTTAGCTCAAGGGTGGGCAAACTTTTTGGCCCGAGGGCCACATTGGGGTTCCAAAACTGTATTGAGGCCTGGATAGGGAAGGCTGTGCCTCCCCAAACTGCCTATCCACCCCCCTCCCACTTTCTACCCCGACTGCCCCCCTGAGAACCCCGAATCCATCCAACCCTCTCGCTCCCTGTCCCCTGACTGCCCCGACCCCTATCAACACCCCGCCTCCTGACAGGCCCCCCGGGACTCCCACACCTATCCAACTCCACCCCCGGTCCCCGTCCCCAACCACTCCCTCCCCGAACCTCTGCCTCATCCAACCGCCCCCTGCTCCCTGTCCCCTGACTGCCCCCCAGGACCCTCTGCCCCTTATCCAAACCCCCGGCTCCCAGCCCCCTTACCATGCCGCTCAGAGCACCAGTACTGGCAGCCGTACCACCCGGCCGGAGCCAGCCCCGCTGCTGCACTGCCCAGCAGGAACTCGCAGCCCCACCACCCAGAGCGCTGGTGGCATGGTGAGCTGAGGCTGTGGGGGAGGGAGGACAGCAGGGGAGGGACCGCAGGCTAGCCTCCCCGGCCAGGAGCTCAAGGGCTGGGCAGGATGGTCCCGTGGGCCGTAGTTTGCCCACCTCTGGTCTAGCTGATCATAATGGTCTCATATCACCTTAACATTTCTAAAAGGTTTCAAATCCAGTATTTTAGTTGATTATTTATCCAACATTTTAAAGTGTTATTTGTAAGAAATATTTCATTGTTATAAATATAGATTAAAAAACCCCACAGTATCTAAGACAGGTCTTCATTTTAGCAGGAAAGAAAGCCCCAAATATCAGAAAATACATAGTAGAAGAAAAATGCCTCTTCATATAATTATAGAATGTGGCTAATCCATTTGTAGTGTTCTGCAATGCCATGTTGGGAGGAGCTGATTAGATTCTAGATTCCAGTGTCTCAGTTTGGTGGGTGGAAGTGGGAATTTGATGAGTTCCTTGTGTTGCTCAACATGCTCCTTTTAGCCAATAAAGGAGCAGTCCTATCTTTAAGTCTTACCCAGTCATCCTCAGTTGGAAGTATGTTTGCTGTGAAACAGGGATTCATGAGTGGGAGTTGTTTATTTTTATGTCTGTGACAGAAATACCACATTCACACCCCCAGAAGAAAGAAATATGATAGAAAGCATTATGTTATTACATGTAACTATTCATGCAATGTCTTTTTGTCATTAATTTTAATTCATATGTACTAAGAAAAAGTGCAATATAGAGTAATTAAAACACAAATGAAATCACCACACACTCTAAAGAAATTAATTGATATGGCATGCCTGGGAAATGATGCTGATATATGCATGCAAATATCTGATTTGTGACCATATATCTGGTGTTTGTATTAATTCAACCTTGAAGATTTTGCCCAATATCAGTAGTTCAGTGCTCAATAATATTTTACTACTTGTTTAATCTTTTCCCTTTTTTCTTTCACTTTTCCTTTCTTTTCTGCAGAGCCTTATTTTTCTTTTAGTTTTTGGTAAAAAACTGAGAAAAGGAAAATTTGATCAATAATAAATAGACTTTTTCCAAAGGGCAAACTCCTGAGACAGGACTATGGATCTGCTTTGTGAGCCTTCTGTGCATGGGGGAGAAGCCAATTGCTCCCACTGCTGAGAAATCAGTTCAGTATAAACCTGAAGTATCCGTTTTACCTTATTCAGATGTTTTGATTATTAGGAAAAAAAGCTAAATTCATATTTAAGAAATGAAGTTTTTTTGGCTTCCGCTCTGACATTCAAACGCTATAGCACTCTTTTGCACAGATCTCATGCACAACCAGCAAAGCTGATGAGTGAGAAATCGCTTAAAAAAAAAAAAAAAAAAGCTATGCTGGTGGCTAAGTAATTGTTAACAGGAATATAATTTTGACCTTTTTAACGATTTGTTGTGAGGCACAAAATGGGCCACTCCAAAGTTTCCTTTAGTCATCTTATAGTTTAGCAACACAATATTTATATTTCAAAGCAATATAATTCTGGACCAGATTACCACACAATCAGGCCTTTGCCAAACCCCACAAATATATTTCTTATTTTTATATGAATAACACAAAGTACATAATGTAATTTTTCTGGAAGAGGTGTTCTTTACTTCACTCCAAAACAATTACAGCATTGCAAGCAGGGGACAGGAAAGAAATAATAAATAAGTAGCCTTTACACAGCATTTCCTGTCTGCAAACACTGTCTATACATTAATTCCCAACATATCCCTATGAAATGGGTAAATAACGCAAAATTGTCAAAATAATTTTAAGTGTGTGTGAGAGGGGTTTCAGTTGCTCTAAAAGTCCATTTTAATTTAAATTGATGTTTGTGGTGCAGATCTGTGCTGCTGTGAGTCTACTTAGAATATTACATGGTTTAATTTAAGGCAGCAGCAGTAGAGATCAGCAGGCCGCCACAGAAAGGCAGCATGGGGCATGTGAACAGAGGCTCGGTCAGAGCTCTACTAAGGGCTGGTCTACACTAGGGGGAGTATCAATCTAAGATACGCAACTTCAGCTACGTGAATAGCGTAGCTGAAGTCGAAGTGCTTAGATCGATTTACCTCGGGTCCTCACGGCGCGGGATCAATGTCCGCGGCTCCCCCATCGACTCCGCTACCACCGCTCACTCCGGTGGAGTTCCGGAGTCAACGGGAGCACGTTTGGGGATCAATATATCATGTCTAGATGAGACGCGATATATCGATCCCTGAAAAATCGATCACTACCCACCGATACGGCGGGTAGTCTGGACATACCCTAAGAAGAGATGAGAACGAAGCCCAAAACAGCAGGCCCTCAACCACCCTGAGCAAACTCCTGCAGATTAGATCATCTTCTGCTTTCATACATTGGATTCACTTGGATTATCAACTCCCAAATCGCGGTTCAATTGTTTTAAGGCTCTTCACCAGAACGGACTCTCTTCACTAAGGCTGAAGTGTGAGTGGCATCTCAGCTAGTGCCATATGATAATTCATATGAAGATGTCACCTATTTTTTGTTTACTGATTACCTTGATCAGTTTCAACTATGTAAGATCTTCAGTTGCTGCTATGTCCAGTGATAGCAGCTAGTGAAATACAATGTTTTTCACATGTAATTTTATCAGGATAGGACCTCCAGACAATGGTATTGCATCTTTCTAGGCAGACAGATAGAAAAGGATACGTATGAAGGACACTAGAGTTTCACAAAATTCAAATGCCTGTTTGGTGGCATAAAAAGACATGGTAGAAGGTGGAATGTAAGATGGGATCATGCAAATTGACTAGACAGTTAAAAGTACCTCCTTTAACCACAGCACTAGCTTTTGAAATTAACAGGATTAGACCAATCTGATAGTCTTTTACTATTTCTCTAGATTTCTAGAAATTCTACTTTTCTCTAGTTCCACAAATCAGCAGAAAAAGTTAAAAAGCATATTTTATTGTTTGTTCAATCTAGATGAAAGCCACTAACCATGATCCAAAGGTCCTCAGATCTGAATTCCAAGCTTTTGGGATACAACTTGATTACAAACACGTTACTTCCAATTCCCATCACCAGCAAGGGAGTGAGAAAGTTCATACCAGATTGCTACATTATACAACAAAAAGGTCCTCATATTAGCTTTGTGGAGTTATAGGGCAAACCCTAATATCAGTCACCATAGTAAAGTCAGCCCAGGTGCTTAAGGATTGGCAAACCAAAACAATCCCAGTAATAGAGATAAATCTTAAGTCTAAGTGGCCCTGATTAAAGGATGCGGTGTATTTAAAGAAACAATAATATGTGCCTAGCAAAAGTTGTTAGCAATGTGATAAATCTATTCTTTTGAATTCCAAAGATCAGTCCTTCATTTCAATTCTATCAAAAGTAATGTCACCAACCATGTGAAATTTACAGCATTTCTAACCATGGATTTCTCTCAGTGATGATCCAGATACGATGGTAACAGGAAAGGAGGCAGCGCTGCTCCCAGAAGTGAGGCAGACTGACAGAGAGTAGTGCTGGGTAAATAACAGATTTTTTGATTCATTGGTAATTCTGGAGGAAAAAAATTGGTTCGACCTAAGGTGAATTGAAAAAGTCAACACACATTTTATTTCATTCAACTTGAAGCTAAACGTTTCATTTCCAGGCATTTAAAACCTTTTCAAAATAAAAGCAAACAAACAAATGAAAAAATGGCTAGATTCACAAAACAGGTAGAGGAGAAGGTGTTTATCGTGCTGGTGCCAGCAATGTTGCCATCCCTTCCTCCACACCTTATACCCAGTAGTCCCACAGTTACAGAGCTCACCTGGGATGTGGGAAACCCAGCTTCAGATTCCTGTTCTGGAGCAGGGTCTTCAACCCAGGTCTCCCTCCTCCTGTGTGAGTGCCCTAACCACCAAACTATTGGCTATTGTGGGGTAGATCTCTCTCAATCTCTCCTGTAGAAGCTCTGCCACTTTATATGGATAATCAAATATTCACTGGAGCAGGAACTTGAACTTGGGTGTTCCACATCACATGTGAGTTCCCTAACCACCAGGCTATAGAGTTATTCTCTCTCACTCACTTTCTCTCGATGACCCAATGATTATTCAACTATTTTATACAAAGTGGAATAGCTTCAACAGGAAAGAATGAGAGATGCCCATCCCAGAATACCCTATGGCCCAGTGGTTATGGCATTCACCTATGACATGGGAGTCTCATTCCTACTCTAATCAATATTTAATTATTCATACAAAGTAAAACAGCTTCAGAGGCCCACCCAACAGGCTGTGGTAAGGCAAATGGAATGTCCATAAAAGGCAGTGATAGGTAGAAACATGTCTCTTCTTGTTCTGCCCTTCATATCACTGCAATTTGAAGTGACTGCTGCTGTTATGTTCATATACAATTTATGGTTAAGTCACAGAATAGCAACCGTGATGGTTGGTCCTGGCAAGATGGGCTACATTCCCCTTCGTTAACTGTTACAAAATGGGCATGGCTCAGCTTCATTAGAGAAAGATACTGAATTTGCAGAGAAGCCAGGACACAAAGCCATGTGTAAAAAGCCCATTGAGTTTTAAACAAATGATGAACTTGGAGGGGAGGGTGTGCTGTTTCTTTCATACAAGGAAAGCAGCCCATTTTCAGCTTTCTTCCCCCCCCCTTTTTTTTTTGAGGAAGAGATGATTGAGGGAGGAAGAAAAGCCAACTTAAAAGAAAAGAAAATCTACTGTGACTCTGTACCTCAGCGTAGCACCCTGGAATCCCCATATTCACCACGGACATATAATTATGATATGTTTTGTATAAAGTATGCCTTCTGAGGTATCATTCTAAAAGTCTTGATCTGTTGAACATTAATATCCTGTTAGACTGTATTGCTATCATTGTATGTGAAGTTATGAAATTTTGCTATGTAAGCATTATTGAAATATGTTGTGAGATTGGGAACACCCACCACCAGCCTTTTCAGGTACAATAATGGAGTAGCCAGACATGCTGATGGCCCAATAAAAGGAATCCACTCTCCCAGCAGCCATCCCAAAAGACTTCTCAGAGAGAGCACATAGACAATGGACACTGTTTGACCAATGCGGGTGGACCCCCACATCACAGGCATAGACCTTTCCAGCAAGCTAGAAGAAACTCTAAAAGAGGGGAAGTGACATGATCACTTGATCTCTCCCTATCCCAATGCAACACCTGGAAGAAATGTCTGGAGGACAAAGACTGAACTGGGGAGGGTAGTCACAGGCTGGAAAAGAGTCCCAACCTGTGTGGTGAAGATCTGTAACCTGCTTGTATCATCTGCTTGATTCAAATTCTGTTTAGTTTGTAGAACTCAGACTGCAAATTTATTTTTGTTTCATAAGTAATCAATTTTGATCTCTACACTTACTACTTAGAATCACTTAAAATTTCTCTTTCTGCAGTTAATACATTTGTTTTATATTTTACCTAAACAGTGTGTTTTGGTTGAAGTGCTTGGGAAATCTCAGTTCAGTTTACAAAAGCTAGCATGTGTCCTCTGCAGATTGAGGACGGACTGGGTAACGAACGTATGTTTCAGAGGGGTAGCCCTGTTAGTCTGGCTCTGTAAAAAGTGACAAAGAGTCCCGTGGCACCTTATAGACTAACAGACGTATTGGAGACTAACATGCGTCTGACGAAGTGGGTATTCACCCGTGAAAGCTTATCCTCCAATACGTCTGTTAGTCTATAAGGTGCTACAGGACTCTGAACTTATGTTGGTCAGGCTTCTAACCAGTGCAAGAAGATATATAGTTCTGGGATTCAAGACTGGGGGTAATTGGCTGGAGCATCTCCTTTCACGCTATGCTCTTAGCAGCACATTGCAAGGTGGCACCTCATTTCATATGTAAAGTCTTTAGATTGAAGAAGTTTGGACAGGTCAGGTGGTTTGTTTGCATTAGCACTCTGGTTTCTGTAGGTCCACAGCATATGTGTCCCAGAGTAGCATTTTGGTGGTCTTGCTATGTACAAGAGAGTCACTTCCAGCTCACATTGTAAAAACGGAAAGTAGCATTGATGGCAATGTTTTCACTGCAAAGAGTTTGCCAAGAAAAGATAAGGACAAAGTGTTGTTAGCTGCTCTCTCCCACCAGGTGCAAATTACACAACAGGTGTGCAGCGATCCTGAGTGTCACCTTTCTGTATCCATCCCTGCAGTGGCTGAGTGTTACATGGATACATACTTCAATATTATTTCTGTTACAATACGCGGATACCTAATAGGGGCTTATAAGTTACAAGCTTTGAAAATACTGTATACAGAGTGGGGTATTAGAAGGTGTGCAGTATTGTATACAGTGCTGGGTTGGAAGGTCTGGCATATTATGTACAGTGTGGTATTGGAAGGTACGCTATATTGTATTGTACACAGTGAGGTATTGAAAGGTATGGCAAATTGTTGCACTTTGAATGCTAGAAGTATAATTAGTCTGTTGTAATTCCACTGACTCCAGTGAAATTACACGATGGGTAAAATTGGCCTTGTAGATTTAATTCTTTTTCTGTACAGCTGCAAAAATGTCTTATGGTTTACATTGTTCCAGAAATCCTCAGCAAACATACAGTTAGTTATTGTTTGTTCCCTGCACTTTAGTGTAACAAAAACTAAAATGAAAAGAGAATTTTAAGGCTTCAGCCATAAAGCAAGCAGGTCAAATGTATAACTGAAGTGACTGAGCAACACAATAGGTGTCCAAAAGCTGGGCTGTTAAGGAGAACCTGGTGTCTGGTGGAGAGATGTAATAGATCTGCTCTGCTCCCAAAGCCAAACAGAAAGTAGCAGATCAGTGGTGACAGAGGAAGTAAACCTGGTCTAAGATGATCACACCATTATCCGTCCCTGGTATTACAGACCTAAAGGGATAGTTCTCTGCTTGTGGAGCAGAGTGAACTTGAAACAGACAAAGGAATCTCTCCACCTGCAGTGATGGTGCTGCTGCCTTCTGCATCTCCCATCTACTGCGCTGGACCCACTGTGTGGCATAAGGTAAAGCAAAGGCTTCTCAGAGGCAAGGAGGAGACAGAGCATGTGAGGGAAGGGGAGGAGGCAGCGCTAGGCTCTGCTATACCCAGTTCTCAGCAGACTTAAGGTCCTTGGGGGACCTTTCACTTGGGCACAGTGGAGAATTAAGCCCAAATCTCTGAAACAGACCAGAGTAATGGATCACTGAAATAAGGGTCTTGGCCTGGTATCCCCATTTATACAGCTGTTGTTACAGGAAAACAGTCTCTTACATTTTAGCCCATGGCTGGTCTTTTTAAATAAGTAATACAGAAGAAAAGGTGGATCAGCTGTCTCATTGGTTTGATGGGAATATGGCAGCTCAAGGGCATAACATTCTCATTCACTTTAGCAGGGTTCAAAGCCAGCTAGATAGCAAATCAATGACACATTTTTGTGCACTGTCTGCGCAAGACCTTGCTAATTTGCTTCTAAGTTAAGTCCCCATTCTATTGTCTAATTTGCACCACCATAACCTTTAAATTGTGCCCCCTTACTATCAGCAGTTACTAGTTTCCTCTGCAGCAGGAGGAAGGAGCATGCTTCCAGGTGTGGGGTGGTTGAGACCAGCTCCTGCTCTGCAGCTGGAGGCAACAAGGAAGGAGGGAGGTGTAGCACCTGTCAGTGAGAAAACTGTCCAGGGTGTTAGCTGCCAGCACATTGCAGTTGAACAAGGAGCAGATCCCACTCTAGAGAGCACAGAGAAACGTCTCTTAGAGGGGGCCCAGAGAAAGAAGCTGGAGAAAGAATAGTGGGAGTAAATGAATATCTCCTCACTGGTCAATTGGGAGAGGATGCCCAGGACGGAGTGGCTGATTCAGCAGCTGTACACACCGGCACTCAGCCTGTAACACAGGTTCAGAGAGGGACCTGTGTAACTGACCTCCCAGAGGGGAGCAGTCACACAGCTGACCTCTCGGGGATAGAGAGAGGGGTGACAGAGGGTACCCCAATCCAGGTCCCAGTTTTTCAAGACACCAGTACTGATATGCTTGTGGAAATTAACTGTCTCTTTAAGACAGGATGCATTCCACACTGAGGAAATGGTTGTCTGTGAAAATGCAAATGACCCAACTGGCAGGGAGTTGCTGGGAAAAGGTGCAACTGGCCACAAATGCAATCTTAGCCCAGAGAGCACAGATCACAACCCTCTACGAAAAGGGGGTGGGGATGGTCCCAGTCCTGGGAATGGGAATGGACTATCTGGATGATTCTTGCATAAATCATACAATACAAAGTACAATCACATAGTATTATGCATTAGCATTTACTTTAGATTCCTCAATGGAGCCTATACTGTAGTTGATGTAAATTATTACATGAAAGAGAACACATTTTTCAGACGCTCTGATTATAGAAGAGTGCCAAGGAGAACATTTAGGAGCAGAGCCGTGTTAGAAGGGATAGGACACTCATCTGAGAATCAGGAGTGTTTCCCAGTTTTAGGCCTTGCCAACTCAATGATTTACTGCGTGACCTCGGTAAAGCTAATTAGTGTGTCAGTGCGTCAATTTCTTCATATCGTGTCACCTGAGCCTAATCTTGTGTTGTGGCTTACTCCATGGATAATGATATAATTCCAGACCTTCTTAAGGGCTGATTCCAATCCTGCCCTGTTTTTTAGAATTTCAACCACCAATTTCTTCAATTATGGGAGGACTGGGAGATGAATATGTTTAGATTCTTGTCTTGCTATGGCAAGTGTAATCTTCTTACTCAGGATATAGCAGCTGATTTGGGCATTAGAAGGAATATGTTTATTCTGCTATGCTTGGAATTGTACCAGATATTGGCTGAAAATAAGGCAAAATGATGGTAAGGCAAACAGTAGTTTCTGGTTGCCTTGAATCCTTAGCATAGGGCAAATGATTCTGAACTGGCAAATCCTTTTATTGTTGCAGTTTTTGCTGTAATTCTTGCATTTCTCCTTTATCTTCTTGTTTTGGGCTTTTTAAGACAGACTGATGATCAGTGAAGCGAGAGATTTAATGTGAAGGTGTCAGCTAATATCTACGACAGAACTACCAGTTTTTCAAATTCATTTTACAAACTGATTTTGTGGCCTAACCAGGAAGTCACAACAATATTATTTTTGGAAATATCCTTAAGTGCTCATCAAAACAGTGGGGCTCCAACATGTCCAATGAATGTCCAAAAATGCCATGCAGCAACATCACAATGCCCACAGTACATCAATATCTTCTGTATATAGGGTATCATATGAAAGACTATAATGTGTGAAAACATAAAGGTTAGGTGCTCTGACACACTTAGCAAAGCAAATTCAACAGTATAGCACAGCCATATATTGTCTTTAAATGGAGAATTCATTTGGCATTAGTGAATATGGAGTATTTAATTTTATTTATGCTGTGGCCTAACACTTTGAAAGGAAAAATAATAGTCCCTTGAGCTTTGCAGATCTTAGTTAAATTGATTCAATCTGTTTATCATCATTGCTCCTTTCTTCCACAAACTGAAAACCTGCCCTTCCCCCTTTTGACTTAAAAAAAAGTCCACAAACATGAGATCTTAAATAGTCTTGTGGGGATAGGTCTTTATCTAGACCACTAAACATTGTAGAGTCTAATGTATATGGCCACATTTCTGTACTTTGACAATGATGTGTATAAAGGATCCGTTTTACATTTTCTTAAAAAACATTTGACACCAATAATAAGTGTAGGAATAATACTTAGCTTAAAAAACCAACATTGTTCCAAATTTATATAAAAAATGTGAATATCTATCTATCTATATCAAACCACTAGAATGTTCCATAGATTTTAAGATCAGAAGGGAACATTATGATTATCTTGTCTGACCTCCTGCATAACACAGGCCATAACATTTCACCTAGGAATTCCTGCATCAAGCCCAAGCCACCATATATCTCTTACAAAGGGCATGTCTGCACGTACTGCACTGCATCTGGTGAAGATGTTCTATGCTGACGGGAGAGAGCTCCCTGCCAACATAGCGCTGTCCACACCAGCGCTTATGTCCGTGTAACTTATGTCACTCAGGGGGGTTGTTTATTCACTTCCCCTGAGCGACAGAAGTCCTGCCGACATAAGCTGTAGGTAGACATAGCCTAAGGCATTTAATCTTTATTTAAAGACTTAGAGTGGTGGAGACTCTGCCACATCCCTCAGTAGATTGTTTCAATGTTAATTACTCTCACTGTTAAACGTTTGAATCTTCTTTCCGGTCTAAATTTGTCTAGCTTCCACTTCTAGTATTATTATCCTCATTTTATGATGAGGCCTGGGGTGGTGCAGGAGGAGGGAGGGAGGCACTGACATGCCCAAGGTTATACAATAAAGTTTATACCAGAACCAGGAATGGAACTTCTGGCTCCTGAATCTCAGGCCAATGCCTTTAACTACAAGACCACATTGCCTCTATCTTTTTTCCTTTCATCTGAAGTTGACAGAGAAAGATTATTCTGGATGCTCAAAGAATCCCAGAGATTCAGCCAAACAGTGGCAAGGTTTAGGGAAATCTATTCCCTATCCCAGTTTTTTACTGTCCTAATGCTGCTCCTCCTCTCCCCCAACTCGTAAGTCAGTTCTGCAGAACGTAAGGGTCTCAGACACAATAGTAAGTGGTGTAGTATAAAAATCCAGACAGACAGACAGAGATCTACACTTGCCTCATCCCACACACTTCTTTAAACAGTGAAGGTGCCCAGGAAGACAAATATACTCAAAGCACATTTTGCCTCTGAAACAGCACATTTACTGAATCGCAACAAAACCAGTGCTCCTAAATGTGAGAACAGTGAACACAGATTACATGTAACATTCAAAAATTAACAAATGTTGTATTAGATAATAAAAAATACAGGTTTTTTTTTTTTTTATTATTTATCATCTATAGCACTCAGAGGCCTAAAGTGGACTGGACCCTCACTGTGCAAACCTATTGTAAACAAAATCAAATTGCACCTACTGGGCCAGATTCTTATTTCACTAAAACCTATATAAAAACCAAGCAAGTCTTTGACCTCAGTGGAGTTACTGTGGTATTAAACAGGAACAATCTTGTTCATTCTTGCCAGCACTATATGTGTACAGAGGTTTGTGTAAACCCTCAATTTCAATTAGAGGGACTGACCTATTTCCTTGGTTTTGCAAATTTTAGCCTTGTATTTGACCTGTGAACTCTGCTTTTACGGGATATCCGATTTCAAGTTCTGGTTGCTGAGAGACAAACAAACAAGGCTGCTGAAATAACTTAGGCCTGAAAGATGCTTGAGTGAAAAAGTTTTGGATAAAAGTTATCAGTTAATAAGGAAGTTCACAACATGTTTGGCAGATGGCACAGATCATGTGCAAGTAGCAAGCCTAATGGAAATGTCCACATTTAGAGCTGGGACTTCTCAATTCTAGCCACAGTGGGCACTGATTCACTACGTAATCTTAGGTTAGTCACTTAACATTTCTGTGCCTCAGTGACATCATCTATGTAACAGGGATATTAACTCTTTACTTGTCTCATAAGACTATTGTGAAAATTAATGTTTATAAATTACATTTAGAACCATGGAGCTAATTACCATATGTATGACCTATAATTCCTGTAAGAAACAAAATTACTGTTTTAAACAAAATTACAGTTGGAATATAATAAGAAGTGTTTATTTTGTACTAATGCTTATATTCCCATAAACGAATTCAGTAATAAATGCCTTCTTAGCATCATTTTAACTCCTCCTATTGAACAATCCCTAACCAAACCCAACTTAGATTCCAGATTTGTTAGCGAAGGACACACACTAGAAGTCAAATTAGTTTTGCATCTATCAGCAGCAAAAACTAAATCAGCATTTTTGTCCACTGCACCGTAACACACATTCTAGTATGTGAAAACAATCAACTATGATTTCTTTTCCCTTTTAAATAAACAAGTAAATGAAATTTAAAAAAACTATTGTTAATGCAATGTCAAGACTGAACTATCAAGCAGTTAATATCAGGAATTTCAAAAAGTCAAAGTTATTCTTGCAACATTCACTCAGTCAAGTTTTACTCATATAGAATTTTCTATTCCTGTTTTCCCTATTTTGAATAAGTAATTTTACTGTCTTTTATGGGACTGATGTCTCAACTATACCACTACTTCCATAAAACCAGCTTAAACAAAGATCAAAGCAGTTTCTTCATATGTACTTGTTTTCACTACCTGTAATTGTTTGAAAATGATTTCCATTTCTCATGCATTAGTTTAAGGTGCTTGAAAATAAATGATTAGTTTCATTAAACCTTTGGGGGAGAAAATTAAATTAACTAAAAATTCAGAACTTCAATCTTTTTCTAATAGCTAGAAAAAGGGAGCTGACAAAAAGGGGGAAAAAAGCTTCCTGAACAAACTTCTTGAGAGTTCTTTTCCTTCAAGATGATGTATTTTGCACAGTAGGCATGCTGCACAAAGGAAGATGGATAACGTACACAAAAATATTAACAAGAAAAGATGGAAAACACTTGTACTAAGGTCAGAAAACCCTGTCATTCATTAATTTTATACCTGATGGACCTAACATTCATGATTTTAATTTAGATTTTCTTAAGTTATCTCAAAAGGTAGGTTAAATGAGCTTTATACAAAAAAAATGGAAATTCTAGAGGGTGCATTGATTTGAGGAACTCTAAGTCTGTAAATGCAACTGCTTTGGAATCCCACAAGAGCCTCACACATTAATGTAATGGTAATAAATCAGACATAAAAATGAGACATTTTAAAGTGATAGATTATCCCTGTACAAAAACCACCTCAACATAGTTCCCTGCTTTCTTGGAATTTCACTTACCACTTAAAGCTTTTAAATTGATGGTTTTCACACTCTGAGCACATGCTGCAGAAGGCAGAATGGGCAATGTACACAGTTTATGATATGGACTTGAAACCTAAACATTTGGCTGTATCTCATGAAAGAAACATGCTCAGCAGATTCATCTGATATATTCACATAACTCTCAAATGATGGTTCTCTCAACTTACTCATGATTTCAGTCTACGTTTAGTTCACTATTATGTCCTGAAAATGGAGAACTAAAATTAATCAGGATCTCATTTACCTTCCGAAGAGCACTCAAGAATCTATGATTTTAAACTAATTTATGCAAAGAGAAAAGCTCGTCTTTTGTAAGTATACTTGCAAGCCATATAAATCTAAACTAAAGCTTTAAACCCTTAATGACCCCTCTTCCATCCAGTCTTAAATGGAATAATTAAGCAATAACTTCCATTCCATCTAAGTACATGCAGCAATCATGTGTCCCTGCATGGTGAGTAAACCTCAAAGCATTTAATTGACCCATAGAGCCAATTATTGCAAGAACAATCATATGGAATAGAAACCATCCATATTTTGCTAGAAGTTATTTTTCCAGGTAATTAATAGTTTTTGGTAATTTAAAAAGAACTACTCACTATGAAGTGACAAACCATGGTGGGTCATAAAATCTGTAGGAAGATTCATTTGAGATGTTAATTTGGCTCTGGGAGTAATTGGACAGAAATGAGTTACCAGCTCAATTAAGATCTCAAACACAGTTCTTAGATTTTCATACAATTTGCACAGAAATGTGGTTTCTCTCACTGAGATGTCAATAATTTGGTATTCTCTTTTTATTTATAATTTGGTGCTAATACTGAGAAATTTTCCAGGTAAATTGGGTAGACAAAATGATATTCATACAGTGGAAAACATAACACACTATTTCAGATGCTCTTCATGATTGCATAATATATCAGGTAAATTAAGATCAATAACTCTGGTGGTCTTGAGAAGTGAAATACGCTCTGATCCTATGTGAAAAGGCAGCCTTTCACAGACATGTTTGAAACAACTAATGAGGTAACTGCTATGGATTTGATCAAGTTTTCTCCAAATATCAAATTACATGTATTTGATGCCCTAAAAGGCACATTTTACTTAAAGGGGTTACCAGGTTCGTGCTGCTCAAAGTGAATTATACAACCACGCCGGAAAAATTGCAAAAAGCTTTCATATTGAGGAATGGCAGCTAATGTGGAGAAAGAATGAGGGGGTTGCTTATGAGTCCCTTATTTGTTTAAATGACAAATCAATAACATTTATGGAACTTCATCACCATTTCTATGTCCTTAATTCAGCCACTAGCATAAGCAGCAACACTCTCTAGTAATGATCTCTGGAATTTGAGTGGAATGAAAGAATCAAGAACAGCAGCATAGTTTTCCTCACTACTGTTGCATTTTCTCCAGTCTTCCTTCTCTTTTCCTTTTCTTACTTTTCCCTTTCTATTCTCAGTATTTGGCATTTTCAGGACAACAACTGATTTTGTGACTTGTAGTCTTTTTTCTTTATTTTCAAGCTCTCAAAGGATTGGCCTGACCAGTCCTTTGGATTATATATGTCATGTGGTTATTACATGTATCACAAGACAGAATACATGGTGCATGATGTATTTGCAAACCTTGGGTGAGAAGCAAAAAACACAAATGAAGGTGGAAAATGTCTTCAGCACTCAAACTATGTCAGCATCCCAATGTACACACAACCTGTCATGTAGTTCAAAACAGTTAATTTTAAAAACTAAAGAAAAGAAGATTGGACAATTAGGAAGAAATGAAGGCTTTGCAAAAACAGTTATTGTTACGTAGTACATAAGGAAGTACTTGAAACATTTCCATTTGGAAAATTCAAAAGTGTAAAACAGTTAGTCACAATGACACACTCCCTAGGATACTAAAGCAGTAGCTTTCTACCTAATGACCCAATTTTTAAAACAAGTTATAAAGAACTTGAAAGGTGCTGGAAAATAGCAGTAGTGATTTTCAAAAGAAAATAAATGTGATTCTCTCAATTATTTTCTTGGAAGTCAAACTTCAATCTGAAATAAAATAACTGAACATTTATTGAGAGATAATCACTAATATTATAATATTATGGCGGCATGAGCAATAAGCAGCATACATTTAGATGAATACATCTTGCAAGGCAAATCTGCTTTTTTTTTTTGACAACTTTACAAAATGAGGGGAAGGTGACAGATGTAATAACTAGATTTTAGTAAAGCATTTGATAGATTGTCCCTGCTCAGCCTCAGACTTCCTGGGTGACTTTGGACAAGTCACTTAGCCTCTCTGTGTCTCAGTTCTGCATCTGTAAAATGGGCCTAGATTTGGCAGTCTAGATACTTACTTAAACCAAGAAACCAACAGAAGTTGGCCTTACTCAACCTCAGCTTTGGAAAAAGGAGAAAATGATGATGATTTGCAATAGTATACCACAAAATCTTATTCCATGATAGTTTAAGTAGACTTGGACAAGAACACTGACTTAAACTGAAAACTGACTCAAGGGCTGTTAAGAAAGAAAAATGATGAACTGCAGTATTTTGAGCTGTATGGAGGTGTCATTGGGAAATTGCAGGTATCAGTGTTAAATCCAGTTTTATTCCACATTTTCACACACAATCTGGAAAAGGGTGTAAACAACATGTCAAAGAAGTCTTCAAATGAATTAGGAGGAGATGGCAAAGACTAATGAAGTAAATCAATGTAACCTATAAAGATTAGAAATATGAACAGAAAGTAATAAAAATATGATTCACTTCCTCAAAATGCCAGGCTAATTTATATAGAAAAAATAATCTGAAACTTCCTGGGAAATCTGTAAAGCAGCAATGCTGAAGAAAACTGGTGGGTGGACAGCAGATTGGCTGCGAATTTGCAAAGTGATATGGAAAAAAGACTAACATTATTTTGGGCTGAATTTGCAGAGGCATCACATAAAAGAATACCACGCAGCCCTGGAACCTAAACATTCCTTCTGATCAATAGGACAAATGTCTCTCTTAAAGATGGAAACGAATGAATTAGAATGGAACAGGGAAGTACAACTAGGGGTAATTAAGTAAGTGAAAATGTAGGCTGATATTAGGAATATCTCCTTTAGAACGAGATATTTAGCTGTGGAACTGTCTCAGGGAAAATGAAGGGAGACCCATTTAAAACTAGTCTGTTCAAAACACTAGAAAACTTACTGCATTGAACAATCATGCATTGGTCTCTTCCAGCTCTACCTTCCATCAATCTAAGATTTTTCTTTTTAATTTGGAATAGAATGATACCTTTAAAGTAAAAGAGGCCCTTTAGCTGCATATTTCAAAAAATAAATAACTTTTTAATATAAAATTAATTATGAATTAAAACGCTCTGGAGGCTTCTGGAACCTACATGTCTGCAAGTGCCTGATGTCATGTGATGCTGGCAGTCATGGTTCCCAGCTTTGGCTCACTGCAGCCCCTCTTTGCCTTTAGATTCTGTGTGGGAGCTACTTCCAGCAAAGAAAAAACGGATGTTTTTATAGAGCACCTTTGATTTCAGACCAAAGGTTACAAATAGACTTAAAGTCCCTTTAAAAAAGAAACAAACAAAAAACAGTAACTCCACAAGCTTCTCTTCTCGCTCTCTAATCTTCAACTTCAGCCACCACCGCGGTAACTGAAAGACAGAAATCTACCCACCTGTTTTATTTATGATCCACCTATCACACTGGTATCTAGACATTTATTATTTATTTTGTTTTCAATATGGCTTTTTCAAGGCAAAGTAACTTTTTTTTTCTGGTGCTTGAGTCCTCAAAAGAGAAGTATTGGAGTCCTAGAATTAGCAGGGGTGGAGGATTTTTCAAAAAGGGATTTAATGAAAATTCCCATATTTTTAGCTTTCCAATTATCAGAAATACCAGAAAGTCATTCCTGCTCCCCCAAAAATATTTGGAACAGTGTTCCACAGAGTTCTGACATGACTCAAGTGATGATTCTTTCCCACTTTTAAGATTAGTGCTGGGTGAAATATTCTTCAACCAACTTTCAATCTGTTGTTATATTTTAGTGTATATTGATCAGTGTGTGCCAGAGTGCCATTGGATCTCTGTGGTATCTGGCATATTTATGTGAGTGCAAGAGATGAGGAATGCACCCTGGAACTCTCTGTCAAAGAGAAAGCTTGCCAAAGAACATTTACAAATATTCACACAGCACTAATTTTGAAGGTTTATTTTGTCTTCAAAAGTCTACATCAAAAAAACCAAAATGCACCAGGCAAATTTCTAACACGTGCTAACTATTATCTGAGCCACTGATGTTCAGCACTTCTTAGGACTTGACTCATCTTGTTTATCATCACAATTTGTGTTGAGGAAAACAACTTCAAAAATATATTAGGTCACTATGTTAAAATAATAAGCAATAAACTTGTGGCTTCAATAAAAATCTGAAGATACATGAGCACATGACAGCAAGTGAGAAGGAAGGTCTTTATCTTAGTATTTATCCCACTCTCATTTAATCAGTGCTTTGACATAAACAGGCTAGGCAGGTCCTAAGTTTTTCCTCTCCATGTAGCTCCCTGGTCAGTGCTGCTTTGTATTCTATGCTATATTACAAATACACTACTGGGGCCCAAAGCTATTTAAGATGTAGATCAACCAAACTGTTCCCACTTTTAAACCATATATGCATTCACTTTGTTTACCTTACACAAATATTGGGATAGGAAAATAAATATTAAAAAGTGGAAAGAAATAAATTGTTCTATGTGACGGGGCCCCTTGCTGGAGGCCTTGGGGTCCTACCACACCCCACCCCAAGAAAGGAGCAGTGAAGGTGGGTCCCTCCAGGCCTGCCTAGAAAGGCTGCATGGAATCAGCCAATCAGAACACTGCAGGCTCAGTTAAAAGGAGCTCCTGGGCCTCAGCAGGTCAGTTGCTGGGTGGGACCAGAAGGGTGAGGGAGACTGTGAAACTCTCAAGGCAAGGAGCCCTGGGAGAGACCCTGCTCAAGCAGGGAAGAGAGAAAACTTCAGCCATGAGGGAACAGTGAAGCAGAAGGGGCTTCATGGGAAGTGGCCCTGGGAACAGCACTAGTAATTACTAAAGGAAGCAGCATGACTGCTATTTGTAGGGTCCCCAGGTTGGGACTTGGAGTCAGGGGCGGCTCTAGCCATTTCGCCGCCCCAAGCACGGCGGCACGCCGTGGGGGGCGCTCTGCCAGTCGCCAATCCCGCGGCTCCGGTGAACCTCCCACAGACGTGCCTGCGGAGGGTCCGCTGGTCCCGCGGCTCCGGTGGACCTCCCGCAGGCATGCCTGCGGATGCTCCACAGAAGCCGGTGGACCAGTGGACCCTCCGCAGGCACGCCTGTGAGAGGTCCACCGGAGCCGCCTGCCGCCCTCCTGGCGACCGGCAGAGCGCCCCCCGCGGCATGCCGCCCCAAGCACGCGCTTGGTGTGCTGGGACCTGGAGCCGCCCCTGCTTGGAGTTAATGGGCGGGCCCGGGTCCCGTCACTGGAAGAGTGCTCAAAGCCCCAAGAAGGGGACAAGTATTGTTTAGAAACCGAAGAAAGGAGCTAGAATTTAAAGGGCTCAAGGACAGGGCTGAAGACCCAAGAGATGGCCAACCATTTGTTGAACTTTGTTAGCGCCCCCCCCACAAGAGGACTGACTGTGTGAGGTGACCTGGCTGGAGTGCTGTGTCAGTGAGGCATTGCTCTATAACAGGGAAGGGATGGAGTTACAGCTAGCCCAGAAGAGACTGATAATTGAGCCCAGAGACATGGCTGCAGACTCCAACAAAGGCAGAGAGATAGTCCTTGTAGGATCTTTGTTAACCCAGAAGGGATTCATCTATTTTAGAATTTGTGTGACTTAGCCAGAGGGCTGAGCCACTGAAGACCCACCTGATGAGGTTAATAGCCAACAAGGACTGTCGGGAGCAGAGAGTGAGTGCAGGTCACACTTGAAAATACAATGAAAAATGTCATAAGAGCCATCTCCAGTAAGAAGTCGCCTGTCTTAAGTCACAACCTTAAACAGTTACAGAATGTACAACTTTGGTCCTATTTTAGGGATCCTTTGAGCAGTCACTGAAGACACATTTGGCTGTGTTTGTGCTTCCCATTTTAACATTCAGGAGTTGATTACTGGCCCAGATTATAAATGAATACTGTTCCTTCCATATGCTACATTTTCCATGCAGAAGATCCCAAAGCACCTAGCAAATATTGAGACACTCAACACCTCTGTGAGGGAAATGGTTAACCCCATTTTACTGGTGGAAAAACCGAGGCACACAATTTCAGAGATATGCCTAAAATTACAGAGGAAGTTTGCAGAAGATCCATGAATACAACCAAAGTCTGCTGGCTTCCACTCGTGCCTTAATCACAGGCACTCCTTCCACCACTTTATCAGAGGAGATATGTCATATACTGAACTGTAATGGTAATTTGCCATCCTTAAATAATGGCTTACTGCTGAGCCAAAAGACTCAGATCAGTGTCCCATGGAAACTCCTGAAAAATAAAGAAAATCTTTCCTGAGCATCTTGTCACACCAATCCTTTTAGTCTATCTAATCCCATACAAATCCAGGCCCTGTACTGCTACAGTGAAAACTACTCCAGTGCCTAATTGAAGCTGTAGTAAATGTTCTACCTATAACAACAGCCATATGTGAGTAAGTCTGGAGTGTACAAAACATAATTTAGAAAACAGGGAGTGATAGGTAACAGAAAAAGACATCACCCAATGTTGTACATCTCTCTCTGTCAGATTTTATTTTTGAGTGACCAGACCTACAGCCAACATAGAACTTTAAAGGTTAATTATAAGGGGTCATTTGAATGCGAACTGCAGCATCCTTTCTCCAGCCTTGACAAATGCAATCATGCCCACCTCATAACCACTCAGAATGCTACTGCAAAGATCATTTTCTAGCTTATCTCTTCCACCATATCATTGCTCTCTTTGCATCCCTCCACATAAAATACTTGTCTTCGCTTTCCAGGTCCTTCATGCCCTATCTCCAGCCTACATATAATCTGTCATCAGTATTGAGAAGTTAACTCCAGTCTCCGATTGGCTCAGGATATCAGCTTCCATCACCCACTTGTAAAATTCTCAAACACGCTTCTTCGTGCCTCTTCCATGCTGCTCCTCACATTTGGGAAAAGCTCCCCCTAAACATCTTCCAAGTCACTTCATTGTTCTCCTTCAGATCCCCCCTTAAAACTCTCCTGTGCAGTGTTGCATCAAAAAACCATGACAACAGCTAGGCGACTGGTGTGCTGAGACCATTGCGTATCATGATGACCTATGCTGTTGTTTCCTTGTACACTCCATCTGTCTGTATCTGCCTGTTGTCTCTTGTCTTATACTTAGAAGGTCTTTGGTGCAGGGATCATCTTTTTGTTCTGTGTTTGAACAGTGACTAGCACAACCGGGTCCTGGTTCATGATTGGGGCTTCTAGATGCTATGATAATACAAATATTAACAACAACTGAGGTTCTTCCAGCTTGTGGCTGACACAGAGGGATTAATTCTCATTTATCTTCAATCTTTCCAAAATATGCCTCACCTCTAACCCTCAAAATCTGACTAGATTTGAATAGCCAGGGCTTTCTCTTTTCCATGTAAATATGTTTTTAGTGGCTTGTCTGATCCCTTTTTCCTTAGTACACTCCAACAGCAGCTGGTATCAAAATTCTGCAACTCCTGAGGCTCAGAGATGGACAGACCCCCATCATCCTCCAAAAGTGTTAAAATCTTTGAAGGCCATAATCCCCTTAAACTCAATCCTTGAAAATGTAACATCTGAAACCAACAGAAATTTGGTTCTCAGTAAACAGTGTCAAATATTTTTGTATGTTTAGAATGGCAGAGTAAGCGTTTTCGGGGGGGGGGGGGGGAAGGGGAAGAGAGTTCCCCAGCAGGCAAAGATGTACAGTCATCCTGACAACAATTTGATTTGTCAGGGTCTGCAAGATTATTGGATTTGTCCCAGGTTAGATTGCTGGACATTAATTACTACTAATGGTTTACATATAGGGCATGTGGCTCTCCAGGAAAATGCGATATCCTGGATTACGTTCAGGCTGTATGTACATACATGCATTGTTCTTTTTCTTTCTAAATCATTTTAGCTGACAGGAAACTGACATGTTGGCATCAGCCATGTATTATGATTTGACAAGGTTTCCCTCCTCTACCCTCAAACTTTCTTCTAGCAAACGCAATCTTAAAATCAGTCTGAGCCAGATGCTATTTATCATGCAACCTTTCAGCAAAGTGTTTAGTTATAGCTAATACACTGTAAGGCTCTCTCTAATCACCAGGTCACAATTCAATAAAAAACACTTAATATCTGTTTTGATTGCAATGTAACAAGCGAAAAGCATGACTGCAGGGACCTGAAGTAGTCTATTAAATTAGAGCCATTTAGAGTATGAAGCAAAAAATATACAATTAACAGTACTTCAAGAAAACATCATCATAAATTAATCTGTGCAAGCAGTGCTTGTCTGACTTATTAAAAGCTTAATGTTAGGCAGGATAGACACTAGCATTCATGTGCTCGATTAGTGAAAAAGGCATTTCATACCTGCCTTTGCTTTCAGTTCAAAGGCCTCTTTTCTTTAGCCCTACATTTAGCATTTTTTCTTCTAAAAGTTGCTTTTACTAGAGAATGACAATAGTTATGAGCCATTTGAGATTTAAAATGTGAAAATCAAATTATCAAGCCTTAATAAAAGTCTAAAATGCTTGTGTGTGTTATATTATGTCTGCTTAATTACTTTAGGCACATAAAGAAAGCAATGTAAGATTAGCATTTTTAAGCTAGATATACACAAGGGTTTTTTTTTTTTTTAAAGATTGTCTTCTCTCCAAAGTGAATATAAAGATATTCATAATATATATGTATATACACACAAATATACACAGAGATACACATAGACTTAATTTAAAATTCTGTCAAAATGTATAATAAGTCAGCATCTCATTAGGCTTTTCTTCTTCTTCCAAAAGTGGCATATAGACTCATAGACTTTAAGGTCAGAAGGGACCATTATGATCATCTAGTCTGACCTCCTGCACAATGCAGGCCACAGAATCTCACCCATCCACTTCTATAACAAACCCCTAACCTATGTCTGAGTTATTGAAGTCCTCAAATTGTGGTTTGAAGACCTCAAGCTGCAGAGAATCCTCCAGCAAGTGACCCGTGCCCCATGCTGCAGAGGAAGGCGAAAAACCTCCAGGGTCTCTGCCAATCTGCCTTTGTACAGCGCCTAGCGCAACAGGGTCCTGGGCCATGACCAGGGCTCCTCGGGGCTGCAATGATATAAATAATAAATAATCATAATTCCCATTAATTTACTGAGAGACGTGTATAGACTAGGCAGAAATCATATGCAGAATAATAAAGAATTGTCCACTGCAGATTGCTGAAGAAAACATTTAAATTTAAAATGTGAATTTGTTCATGCACTGACATGTAAAATGGCTTTCAATTCTTGTGGATAGGTCATGATTGTTGGTGAAAACACAACTTCTGTGTTTCAATTTTTACTTAGAAAACACCAGTATTGATGAGTAAAGGTAGCAATGCTGCATGTCACTCCTCAAAACTTCATAGTCACTTCAATTTATTAATGATGCAGGCTTTTCAGGCTAATTTCTCACCCAGAGTTTGAGTGTAAGGGGGTGGGGCCAGAAATGAGGGATTCAGCGTGTGGGAGGGGACTGGGGCAGTGGGTTGGGGCATGGGCAGTTCCCAGTTAGCGGAGCAGCAGGGTGGCTAAGGCGGGCTTCCTGCCTGTCCTGACTCCATGCTGCAGACTAGTAGTGGCCAGCAGGTCTGGCTCCTAGGTGGAGGTGCGGCAGGCAGCTCCGCGCACTGTTCGCCTCGCACCCGCAAGCACCACCCCCACAGCTCTCACTGGCCATGGTTCCCAGCCTATGGGAATGCGGAGCCAGTGCTCGGGGCAGGGGCAGCACACGGAACCCTGTGCCCCCCCGGCCTCGGAGCCAGACCTGCTGACTGCTTTCGGGGCACAGCGTGGAGCCAGGACAGATAGGGACTAGCCTTCCGTAGCTCCGCCGACCGGAGGACTTTTAATGGCTGGGTCGGCAGTGCTGACTGGAGATGCCAGAGTCCATTTTCTACCGGGTGTTCTGATCGAAAACTGGACACTAGTCACCCTACCTTTACATGAGGTGAATTTCACCCATTGCTCTTACATGGTTCTATACTTGCATGTCTTTGTCCTTCCAATGTGCCTTGCTTTGGCTCTCAATTACAAAATAGGCGTCCTTGCCATTTCACCATCAGCAGTAGCCAAGACAATTTTACTGCCTGTTAATCCAGAAATATTCTGTGTTCATTTGAAATACTGAGTTCCCAAAAGCTAATTACTTGCAATAATTGAAGGAGAATGGCTAGAATAAGTCTTGCTTTTAAAATTGAGGAGAGAAGGTAAATCTAGCCAACGGCTCTGTGTTGCATTAGAGACAGACATCAGAATCTTCTACGTTAATCAGAACTTTGATTTTTGGTATTAATAATTGAAATTCACAGGATAATCGGTGCTATAATAAGTATTTGTTCTATGTAGCAATATTTGATAACCAAGAAATGTTGTTAAGAGAGGAAAATAAGACACCCTCTAATGACTGTAGAAAGTAAAAGCAAAAACTAATATGAGTCATTTAATTTGGGAGCCAAAATATACATTACTATGAAATGCAATCTCATTCTATGATCTCATATCCAAGCCTTGAACTTTTGGAGCACAAAATTAATACACCCCAGCTGTATAAAATGTGAAATATTTATTGCCGCATTTCTATAATTTAATTTCCCATTCTGATATGTTCTTTAAAAAGTTGCACAATAGAGAACACAGAATGGAGATTCCCTCTTTCAACCTTGAAACTACCTTATTAGTGGATCAACGTAAACTAGACCCTTCAGGGTGTCTCGCACTTTAGTCTTAGTTTTTGCATTTGGATCTTTCAAATTATCTTCAGGATGAAGTTGTATGGCAAGTCACCACCTGCACTTTGAGGTCACACTTTTAAAGGTGCTGAGTTTGTGTGCTCAATACTTTTGAAAATCAGACCCACACAACAATACGTGACATTGTCAGATCCATTTTACAGCACTCCCCTAAATTCTATGTGATTATGCAAATACTGCTCATACTACCTGCCACACTGTAGTTCCACTCTGTTTCCATTGATTGTCACATTGCAGTAAAGGTCACAGAGACAGAACTGTTTAGAGATACCACTTTACTTCTCAGAAATAGTCCATTTAACAACCTTCATGAGCACTGCATGCCTTTTCATGACTAAACCAAGACTGACCAGGAAACTAAACATGGTTATATGACAAAACCCATCCAAATATCTATGGATATTCAGGGACGAATTTAATGAGGCTCTGAAGGTCTTCAGTTTTATTTTTACCCCAAAGCAATGTCTCTTGGTGCATGTGTTATCAAACACACATATAGTTCCTTCAAAATGTAGTTCTCTCTTATTCATCTTCAACTAAGTCCATATCAATCTGACAAAGATGGCAACATATTATCTGAAAAACTTCTGAGTTTGGTAATTCTGCCTATATCTGTAGAACCAAAGGCAATTTGATACTCTGAAGAACTTCAGAATATTGAAAAGAGAGGAATTTAAACAGGAACTCAGTTAAGTGAGGACACTCAAAAATTCATCAGCTTAAAGTATCTTCACAACCCAAACCAGACACAGATGATGTGAATATGATATATGAATATGAAGGGGTTATAATTTTTATGTCCTGACAACCTTATATAACACAGGGCTATTTAATTAGAGAGAGATGCATAGAGACTTGGTTTATAACTACAAAGCATGTGTACACAAAATATTTTTTATTTAGGCTAAAAACTTTAAAAAAGAGAGGTCAGGGTAAGCTGTGACTTGAATAAAAATATGTTTTTATTTACAGGATAAAATAAAAATAGCACCTCCTCATAAACAGAGAAAAGGAAGTTACTCACCTGTGATGATTATTTTGCTGGGTCTCAGCTTCAAGCAAAAGACTAGGCAACTGGAAAGAGTGCCTCGAATTGTCCTGGGAGCTAAGACCCAGCAGAGGGAATCCTGTGCAGGTGGTATCTTGAGAGAAATGCATTTGATTTATCTTTCAATTCCTTTTCAGTTTTAAAGATTTGTCCCTTAAAAAATATAAAAAGGAGGAACAGGAGAATAAAATAAAATTTATGCCCAAATACGTATTTTGTTCGTGGAGAGTTTAATTTTACATTCAATTTTTCCAAAAGGTTCTCTACAGCATTTCTAACAGTTGAAAAAAGTTTATATTATCTAAATAAAATTACTGTGCACACACGTATGCATTGCACTGTTACTGATAGGCACATTTTAATATTTTTAGGATAATCTTAATTTTGTTCACACGCAACTATACTTGTTTTGGAACATTTTAGTAAAATGGGGAAAACATGCATTAAAACTAATTCATTCCAATTGGAAATCAGATGGTTTAAGATCCAAAAGAAGTGAATAAAAGAGTGGGGAGCAAGATCCTGTTTCTAACAAAGCATCTCTGCAGTGCAGTAGCAGAAGTTACCAATGCCTGCAAGTTGTCTGGTTTGCTGCCTTAATCATGACTGTTTGACGTTTCTCCCCTGTGTAATGCAGAGGTAGCATATCAGATCCCTGCAGATGCTGCAAGCTGAAGGCAACGGAAAGAAAAGCTTTGACATTCTGTCATGGAGATGACAGGACAAAATGGCCTGCAATAAACAACAGTTTGAGCAGGGTAATTCGATGCATTGAGTTTTTAAGCTTCTCCAGATGCTGAACTCAGCTTGGAATTCGAGATAAGGGAAGAGCATTTATTTCACTGAACAGAGTGTGGTCCTGTGAAACCAAGAAAAAAGAACCTCTCTATGCACATAGAAAAAATAATCCACCTGCTCCATAAAATGTGCTTTTTTATCCTCTCCTAATCAGCAGCTCTAATGGCAATTCATGCAATAGTAAGATATCCTGAAGACTGAAATCAATGTTTCTAATCAGTTTCTACTCAAGTATTGTTATGTGACTGGCCTGATAGTGAAAAAATAAAATAATCTACAAATGTACTTGTAACTATGTTTCTTCCTTTTACTTTCCCCTGAAGGTGAGATTATCAAAAGTGGCCTCTTAGTGACCGTGTGTGCACTTTTGAACTTGTGCAAAAACTTACATTAGTGTGTGTCTACACAGTCATAATATCATAAACATAATCTTAAAGGGCTGATTGAGGCTGCTTTGAAAATTTGCTCCTTTAAGTAAAAAGTACAGTATACAGTTTATTGGTGTGAAGAGAGAACTCAAGGGTTATCCAAGAGCTTTTCCAGTTTGCTCTCCAGAGGTAAAATAACATGCTTACATTGTGTACAATGTATTTCCTGTCTAAAAGGCTATTTTATGATACTACAATATACTGCTACCTATGACGGAAGCCATTGGTCCCAGTACCATGAGCACATTTTCTGGGTCCAATGGGAGGGTGAGTTGGAAGTCTCTGACTTAGCCCTTGTGCTCTCCAGTGTACACTGTGTTGGCTGCTTTCAGGGATGAACCCTGGTAGCCTGGGATTTCTGTAGGCTTGGAAGCTTTTCCTAAACTCTTGCTGTTACCCACATGGACTGGTCAGGTCTCTCTGATCTAGTGCATGGATGTAACAGCCCTGACTTACTCCCTGCACTCTGCTAGCGGGTGTTGACTGCATCTTTCTCTGGTGATTGGTATCATAAAAGATGTTTTTTCCCTTTCTCAATAATCTAGCACCAATAATACCATATTCATTTTCTACAGCAACTTACATTCTAAAGGATCTCTAAGCACATTACAAGAAACTGAAATACAAACTGTGCACAAAGATAATTTTATCCTTCTCTTAAATACAGCTGCCTCTGGAATGAAATGTGTCAGATGTTCAACGTATATAGCCATACTACAGAGAAGTTTAGGACAGGAAGTGGAGCATACCACATCCAGTTTAAACTGACTTTAAGTAGGAAAAATGTAATTACCTAAATTTAAATTTGGCCAGAATACCACAGTTAACATCACTCACTCTTTTAGAGAGTATAATGCAATCACTAATAATCACAGTCAGTCAGGACCACTGTTTTATTTTTCACCCAAAATACAGCACCACTAGTGGGCACAATGATCTCTAATACCATATTCTTGTTAGGTATTAGTTCAGTATTGACACACAAGAAACAGTGTCACCTGTGGTAGTAATACCCTGGTACTCATGAGAGACCCACCATCCAAATACATCGTATGTACAATGTGAGAACTGATGGAATCAATACACAAACTGGTATGTGGCTGCAAGCTGGACAGAATCCAAATTTTTCATGCTGTGCATCATGATGGCAATAAAACAAATATTAAACTATATAGCTGACATTAGGGCAGTGTCATCAGAAATCCATCCACAATCTGTATTTCCATATGTGTTAGCAGTGTGCTAACATTGACAGGGAGATAAAATATTGAGGTCCATAGCACTCCGAGCAGTGTACTATTTGACAATAAATTTTACACCTCATTTGTCATAAAAATCTTGAGATTTCATCTACACAGGAGGAATAATTTTCTGGATACATTTCTTTCATCACCTTAGTATAAAATTCCATGGCTGGAAAAACTACTCATAGGAAGAACATTCTAGCCAAGACCATGTACCATTAATACAGATTAGCCAATGAGAGAGCAGATCACCTTACACTTCCCCATTGACTTCTAGTAGAAAGGAGATCTTAGTGCCCTTTTGCAGAACTATCACAGTTTTTATAGGTCCGCCCTGTTGTCTTTTGAAACATTAAAAATACCTCTCAAATCTACTTCTAGCCAAACACACTGATGAAGTTGCCACAGATTTTGCCTCACAAGAGGTGATATTCCACTTTCATGGTCCAATGGAAATCTGCAAGATTTGGATTTGTGCTGTCAGCCTCCGTTTGACAAACACAAAAAAAGCTGTTTGAAGAAGCACAGACCATTCCCAGGTGCCAAATGCTTGTTGATTGCTGTATTTTTATGTGAAAAATTAGAAAGATGTACATCACAGTAAGGAAATATCTCTATCTTCCACCCCTTCTTACAAAATAGCAACATAAAGAACAACATATCTAAGGGTAAAGTGAGAGAGAGATGGAAAAGCCCTGTTAGACCATCTAGTGCAGGGGTTCTCAAACTGGGGGTCACAAGCTGTTAGCCTCCACCTCAAACCCCACTTTGAATCCAGCATTTATAATGGTGTTAAATATAGAAAAAAGTGTTTTTAATTTATAAGGATGGTTGCACTCAGAGGCTTGCTATTTGAAAGGGGTCACCAGTACAAAAGTTTAAGAACCACTGATCTAGTGTTTCTCCCTACTGTGGTCCAAAGGAGCACTCAGGGATTTAGCTGACAGTTGCACACAAAATAATTTATTTTAGCCTAAACTAGGAAATTAGACCAAAAAGTATCCCAGCCAACCAATACAAAAAAAAATGCTATTACAGTTGCAAAGTCAAACACTCAAAAGTGAGAAAATGCTAAAATTGTTGCGCACAATGACTCACTGTCACTTTGTCTTTAAATCTCGGTTGTATTTGTAAAGTGGGGAGAATACCACTGATCTCCTGGAGGAGCTGGGGGGCTTAGGTAATGTCTATACAGTATCTCTGAACATATAAAGTGCTAAAAAAAATCCTATTAAAAAATCAGGCCCTAGATGTCTCAAGTGGACTACCCATTCACTAAGGGTACGGCTATATTTCAAGCTGGGGGTGTGATTCATATTTGTATTTGCGTTAACTCACTAGAAACAGAATGTAGCTGCAGAAGAGCTAGCTGTGGGAGACGCAAGCCATCCCAAATACTTACTCATCTGAGTCCCTGCTTGGGACAACTAGCCCATCCAGCTGCTTGCACCACTGTGGCTACACTCTATTTTTAGCACACTAGCTTGATCAAAGCTAGTGCGAGTATGTCTCCTCAGGCTGGAAATCACACCACCCAGCTCGAAGTGTAGACATACCCTGAACCAACCAAAATCAGTCAACACATACAAATTTTGGTTTTAGTCTCTCAGACCCTCAGATCCCTATATCTAAAATCAGAATACTACTACTTTCTTATCTCACAGGGGAATAGTGAAGATAAATTCCTGTATGTTAAGCCTGCTCTACACTACGCGTTTAAACTGGTTTTAGGAGCATTAAACCGATTTAACGCCACACCCGTCCACACTAAGAGGCCCTTTATATCGGTATAAAGGGCTCTTTAAACCGGTTTCTGTACTCCTCCCTAACGAGAGGAGTAGCACTAATATCGGTATTACCATATCGGATTAGGGTTAGTGTGGCCGCAGATCGACGGTATTGGCCTCCAGGCGGTATCCCACAGTGCACCACTGACTGCTCTGGACAGCAATCTGAACTCGGATGCAGTGGCCAGGTAGACAGGAAAAGCCCCGCGAACTTTTGAATATTTCCTGTTTGCCCAGCGTGGAGCTCTGATCAGCACGTGTGGCGATGCAGTTAAAAATCAAAATAAAGAAAGAGCTCCCGCATGGACCATGCGGACGTGATCGCTGTAAGGGCAGGCAAATCTGTTCTATCAGCGCTCCGTTACAGAAGACGAATTAAAAAACATTTTTAAAAAATCTCCAGACAGACGCCATAGCAGGGACTCAGCACACTGCTGCGTGACAAGCGTAACGGAAAGCCAAGGAATCAAATGGACGCTCATGGACTGGAGGACTCAAGCTATCCCACAGTTCCTGCAGTCTCTCTGAAAAGTATTTGCATTCTTGGCTGTGCTCCAAATGCTTCTAGGGTCAAACACAGTGTCCGCGGTGGGTCAGGGCATAGCTCGGCAATTTACGCACCCTCCCACCCACCCCCAGAAGTGAAAGGGAAAACAATCCTCTCTTGACTCTTTTACATGTCACCCTATCTTTACTGAATGCTGCAGATAGACGCGATGCTGCAGCACTGAACACCAACATCCTTGCTCCCCCCCCGCCATGGGTGGCTGATGGTGCAAAACGACTGGTACCCGTCCTCATCATCAGCCTATTGGCACATGGGGCAGTGCAAAAGGGCTGGTAACCATGCTGACTAGCATCCGTCAGGTCGATCAAGGCGCCTGGCCCTAATTTTCCTGGTAGATGGTGCAGTATGGCTGATAACCATCGTCGTCATAGCAACAGGGGGCTGAGCTCTGTCAGCCCCCACCCTTCATGTGTAAAAAAAGATTCAATTGCCCTGGACTAGCAGAGAGGATGCTGGGCTCCTCTCCTCCACACTCCTTACTGTCCTGTCTGGACTATCATAGCAGCTGGAGGCTGCCTTCCACTCATTTCTCACTAACAAGTCAGTGTGTCTTATTCCTGCATTCTTTATTACTTCATCACACAAGTTGGGGGACAATGCTACAGTAGCCCAGGAAGGCTGGGGGAAGAACGGAATCAACAGGTGGGGTTGTTGCAGGAGCACCCCCTGTGAATAGCATACAGCTCATAATTTCTGCAGGATCTGACACAGAGCAGCTGTGCTCTCTGATACAGTGGTTCTCTAGTACACTTAACCATATTCTAGGCAGGACTGATTCTATTTTTAGATACCAAAAAGGAGGGATTGACTCTGGGAGTCATTCCCAATTTTGGCTTTTGCGCCCCTGGCTAAGAGCAGCCAGGGGCACTTATGACAGCAGCAAATGGTGCAAAATGACTGGTAGCCATGATCATCTTTTTACCAATTTATGGATTGGTAGATGGTGCAGTATGGCTGGTAACCATCTCTGCTGTCATGCAAAAGCAAAAGCATGCTGCTGTGTAGCGCTGCTGAATCGCCTCTGTGAGCAGCATCTAGTACACATACGGTGACAGTCACAAAAGGCAAAACAGGCTCCATGATTGCCATGCTATGGCATCTGCCAGGGCAATCCAGGGAAAAAAGGCACTAAATGCTTGTCTGCCGTTGCTTTCCCAGAGGAAGGAGTGACTGACGACATTTACCCAGAACCACCCACGACAATGATTTTTGCCCCATCAGGCACTGGGATCTCAACCCGGAAATTCCAAGGGGCGGGGGAGGCTGCAGGAACTATGGGATAGCTACGGAGTAGCTACCCACAGTGCAACGCTCCAGAAGTCGATGCTAGCCTCGGACCGTGGACGCACACCACTGATTTAATGTGTTTAGTGTGGCCGCGCGCACTCGATTTTATACAATCTGTTTTACAAAACCGGTTTATGCAAATTCGGAATAGTCCCATAGTGTAGACGTACCCTTAGGTACTCAAATATTATGGAGCTACGCACTTTGGAAAAACCTATCATGAAATTAGTAATTCTGTACTCAGTTTAGGATTTAGATGGCATTTAATAAAATTAGGTATGGGGCCATATATTGAATGATGAGGATAAAAAGAAACATGTCTCATTCAATGTTCGTGCTGTACACTGAACGGCATAGTATGAGATGATGTCTTTAAACACTGTATCAAATGCATATGTGCAGGTAAGCAGAATTAAACTTGTACAGGGAACCGTAAATCTGGCATTTTCTAATTTTGGAGTGCTTGACTTTGCAACCCTAAAAACACTATTTCAATGTAAGTTTACTCTCTGTAATAACATACATCAACCAGGGGGTCGCACATTTTTGCTTGCATAGGCTGGGCTCATTGTCAACCAAGTGCTCCTTGCATCCCTCCATTCCCCCTCTACAAGCTCCCTGTGTGCCACCCTCCCATTCCTTTATTTCTTGCTGAAACCCAAATCCCTCCCTAATGCCAGGGCCTCTATACATGCCCACCAACCCCTCCCCTTGGCATGGGAGGGTCCCCGATTCTCCCCTCCCATGCCAGGGGCTTTGTGTGCTCCCCACTCCACCCGTCCCCCTACACACCAAGGGCCCTTGGTGACCCCATTCCCCACGTCACCTTTCCCCCTCTCTGTTGCACACGAGGGTCCTCTACTTTCCCTGCTGCCCGGCTTCTGTATGCCACCATATTTTCCCCTGCCAGCGGCTTTGTGCCCCCCATGCCAAGATCTCATATTCTCCCCTCCCCCATGGTTTCTGTGTGCCCCTATTGCTCTCTTCCCCCGCTGGCCAAGAGCTCTGTGTGCTGCCCATTCCAGGGGCTCTTTATGCACCCCCATTCTTCGCCCTGCCAGGAATTCTGTATGCACCACCCCCCCACAATTCTTCTTCCTTCAAGGTGTCATCATTTTTAACTGTATTGGGAGGATGGACAGAGCTAAAGTGAGGGATGTTGTTATGCTGGAACATGCTAATGGCTTCCAATCCACAAGTTCTTTCATCTAGGGACAAACAGAGTGGGCTGAAGCTGCTTACTCAGCTAACAAGATACAAGGCGCTCTGCGTGTCCCCATTGCCCACTTCCAGTTTTCCAGTTTTCATCAACATCAATAGGGTTATGCCCATTGATGCCTAGAACATTCCTTGAAATTTTGGAATCGATCAGATACAGCATTTGAAAGTTATCACATTACTTCCAAACAACTAAACAGAGAAATGCCATCAAGTTGAGTAGAAAGCCTCACAAACTCAGCCAATTATGGTTGATATCAACATATTACATCAACCCTGCAGAAACCTCACTTTAGCTACCTTTTTGTCTTTCACTAGATTTGTGACTACTGCCACTTGTCGCCCTCCTTGGATTAATCTGCCAGTTTTACATAAATCTATCCTCCAAAGATTATGAAGCTTTTTCCACACCCAAAGAGATATTAGCCATGCTGGTCCCTGATGTGCCTCACTATTGACCTAGATAAGAATGAAAAATATACCTTGCTAAGAGGTTTACACTATTGTTTGATCTCTCTGAATAGATCTGGAGGGTCTGTGTCTCCATGACAAATATGGATTGTGAGCAATTGCAGTTCATATTGCACTAGGAAGGAGTTTTCTCCCCATTTTGTAGAACGCCTAGCTAGTACAGCCACATGATAAGAAGGAGAGAGTTAATTTACAGTACAAAGTTTAAAATATCCTCCAACAGCTCCCTGGGAGATCTGCTGTTGGCCATCATAATACAAACAATTTTTGTCTGCCTTTGCCAGGCAGCAACAAATCTGTTAATCTCACCTGCTGGATCTTGTATCTTTTACCTGAAATATCATACTCAACAATGTTATCAAAAAGCAGAGGAGAAAACTGTTTAAGCAGTAATGGTGATTTGGGACGGTAGGTGATACATTAGCAGTAACTGATGAAAAGATAAAAGTAGTTATACTGAAAGCTATTTTAGGATTACATATTGAGACTGACTTATCGTGGGAGTTTCATATTAGCAGCTTTCCCTGTTGCTAGCATGAACCTCTGCAGCTCTGTATTATCAACTCCTGCCCCCATGCCATAGGGCTTTTGGAAAGGAAAAGGGTTTCCAGCAAGCCTTGTTATGTTGATGCTTTATGGGCCAGTGTGTATGGAGGGCAGGGTTCAATTCCTACTTTAGGCTTTTGGTCTTTTGGCCAAGGACTAGGTAATATCCACCTCCTCCGCCCACACACATTTGTCTTGCCTTTGGTACACAGGAGGGAGCAAAGGTAATTTCACACTGTGCCTTGTCTCTGTCTCTCTTCCCAGGTGTATTAAGGGTTGTGAAGCACCTCACCACTACCTGCCCTTAGCATGAAGAAATCTTGTCTGTGCCTGTTGCGGATCAGCTCCCTAAGTGCACCAGCCTCTGGCAACACAAGCACCACCTTCCAGGGCTCTGCAGGCCCTGCTCTCTCTGTACAGGGTAACAATAGGCATGCACCAATCCCCGAGTCCTCCAAGCGTTCTCCTGGAGCGCACAGCCCCTGTTCCACTGAACACTCACAGAACCCTCAGATCCACTGTTCCCACAGGAATAATATGCCCCAGCTGGTAAGATTCCACTCAGGATCACCACTCCATGCAACATGCAGCACACACATTTATAGTGAAAACAAGAACAAGTTTATTATCAAAGAACAGAGATTCAAGTGACAGAATGAGATTATTGGAAACAAATGTTTACATATAAATCAAAATCATAACATGCTTTCTAGAGCTTAAACAGCTAACAAGGCATTTCCCTATCTCCTGGAAGACAGGTTACCCTAAAGTCTCTTTCCCAGCGTTTTCAACCAGTTTGGTTCAGATCCCTTCTCATGAAATCAAGCCCGCTGGTGGCTTGACCTCACAGACTGAATGAGTAATAGGGGTTCATTTGCACCCCAGATATAATTTCAAAAGTTCATTGTGTTACTCCTAAACACTGCTGTTCTGTTTTTCTGGGCAACCTCCACAATCTATTCATTAGCATTTTGCTCAAACTGTGAACCACACAATACTTAACTTTCACATGACCAGAGTGAGAGAAGCCTTACGCGCCCCTCCCCCCCCGCACTGCCTGAGAGACGTGAATCACCTTTCGATGACCTGCCTTAATTCATAGACCTAAATAACCTAATTTTTAGTATATACACAACTCTTCACATATTTTCCATCCATACATCTCACAATGACTATGATGACCAGTGTGACAAAAGCTCTCATTAGAGACCTGATATGACATTCTTTGGCAGACTATGAGAGAGATGTCAGACACAGGGGGATTACTGTAAACCCTATACATTTTTGTGCCCTCTGCCAGTTTGCATCAAGAGGTTCTTGGGTAACAGCCTCCATGCCTCCCATGTTAAAAACGATGGTACAAAGAAGGGGAAACACTGGCATTCCCCAGATGTTACAAGCAGGGGATGTTTAGTCCTTTTCCATTACAGAGCACTGTGCTTTCTTACTTTATCCTGAAATTAGGACAGTTTTCTCTGTTATAAAATATTTAATCTATACAGCACTGTATCTTGCTAAACATGTTTATTTGTGCATAATATTAACACGATTGTCCTCACAGCTTTGGATACAGAACTAATAATTGCAGGAGGAGGTTCACAAACCACTGTGTATCAGTAAAGTCTACAAAATTAGCATATTATAAAGTGATGTTATCAGGTTAAAAATCATGGGTCAAATTTGCTATCTAAATGGAGATGCAAAGTTCGCTGTAATTCGTTAAGCAGTGCAACTTGCACTCATTTGACCGAACGGCGTAGGAACAAGAGTATAGATTTCCTCTCATAGTTCATGTTTTCTCCTATTGCCATAGCAGCTTTTCCACATGCCTTCATTCCTCCTCTGTGTCTACTTTACTCCCTGAAAGCCAAATCGATGCAAGTTACATTATTTACCACTTCATCACCAATTTGCACCCCAAGTTTAACTGACATCTCCATTTACCTCACTGCAGAATTTGTCTAAGAGCCTTTCAGAGTTGCATCCTCTTGTAGCTTGAATTTTAACCTTATGTTACCACGTGCTTCAATGCACATGCAGTGCACAGAGTTAGGCATGTGTGTAAATCTTTGTAGGACCAAGGTGGGATGAGATTTTCAAAAGCACTCTGATTCATTCTACCTGCTCTCATTGAAGTCAATGGAGTTTTAGCATTGATATCAATGGGAGAGCAGTTAAGCCAATGATGAATGCGTCTGAAAATCTGAGCCCACAAGACTCTAAGGGAATTTCCTTATCGGATTATAATACTTTACAGTAAGAAGTCTGTAAGTTTATCAACATTTCATATTTTTTTAACCTCTCAAGTAATGACTGAATTTTGCACTACTGCAGACTTTGTCAGCATGACAAAGGATCCCGGTTTTTGAATGCCTGGCATGTGAACCCTTGAATTTTTAACATAGAAGTCTCACTTAAAAATCAGGGAAGAGGAACCAAAATCAGGAATGGTGAAAGGCATGCAAAACACCTCTATTTTTAGACACACAAAAATGAGAATTGTTGAATTGAAAGGACAAGTCACGTTTTTAACACTAATATGAAACACTAGAAGCAACTGAAACAATGTACCAGTGTTCAGCGGTAAACGAACCATAGCACTCTTCATAATTAGAAACACAACTGTCTGCTTCCAAATGCTTTCCTTCCACACATAAAAAACTGGATTTCCCATGAAACCTGCTGCTGGGGATGCACAGTTGGCAAACAAATGCAGAAATCCTAGCTCCCACTACTGCTATAAATAAAATAGCACTAATTATGAAGTAGTGTAGATAACCACAACGGGTATCTTAATTACAAGACTCTTGAAAGTTTGCTCCAGTTTTTCCTGAGCGTCTCAGATTAACCTAATTTTTCTCCCTGCAGAATCACTATACTTGAAACAAATTGACATTCCTATTAGACTTTGTATATAAAACGTGTGTGTGGGGGGGTAATTGTCACTATGTCTTATTACACACAATGGCACAATTTCAGGGTTGTCCCATCAACTTTATCCTGACAGGTTTCCTATTTCCCACTGCTGCCTTGCTCACTTATTCTTCACCACACAGAAATCAAAGTATAAATCCAAGTAATGAAAACAGTCAAACTGCTCATAAAATGTAACATTACTATGAGAGTGCACATCATTTCCCAGATAGTATCCTGTCAGTCAGAGGATTGCTGTTGAAATTATAGCAACACCCGACAAACATGCTTCTGAAAAAATGAAATGCCATCTTGTTAAACTGCTTCTGTAGTAAAATTTACTGATTTGTCCCTTTAATCTTATTTTGCTAGAGATGCCAATGTTACTTGTGGAAAAATAAATTTTTTAAAGAAAAGGGGGGAGAAAAGGTGACTATGTGGGTGTCATTTACCAATCAACAGTTTTATTTGAGGTGGGGGTATGGAGACATAGCAGTTTTAGACTGTGGGGGAGAAATGTGACAGTTCTAACAAATGTCACTCTACTTCTTCAATAGAAATCCATTCTGCCAACTGCATGGTTTGAAATGGTTTTAGGAATGCTTCAGAAAAACAAAGGATGAGGTAACTAACATGAACTGAATTCACACTCCTATCTTCTTGACCCACATCAAGTTCAGAATTACAGTGATTGTTTTGTCAGATCTATAGCTTGATGATTAACTTTCTCAATTCAATATCCAGGAGGTTTCTAAAGAGATTTAATTGTACCCAACTTGCTCCAGAGTTGTGGCTTTATATCTAACTAAAGTTTTCCAAAACTTACTTAAAAAGCGCCACAAAAATCATAAATGAATCAGGTAGCTAGGAAAGGCATTTCAAAATCTTCCAGGATTTATTATTCCTCTGTGAGCTAACTGGCAAATATAACCTATTCTGTCTTTTTATTAGCCTAGAGAAGCAGACATCCACTTCAACAGTTCTTTAGCAGCACAGATACATATGACATTGCATTCAGTGGCACCTGGGGTGTGTTGACTCAAAGATGGCAAGCTGAAGGACCACAGAGCCACATCCATTGATGCAGAACAGGATCTTCTCTTTCTCCATTAGCACATGTACAGTATATGTAAGGAACACAGTGATAGAACCACTGTTTATATACTTAGTTTGCCTGCTTTATTTTATAGTTTACCATGTAAGAAAACGTGAAATGTAAGCTCATCTGAAAAAATAAAAAGGTCCAATTTTCCAGCCATTTGTGCATATGATTTGGAGATTTGCAAATTAATATTTTGCAGCCATAATCTAAAGTACAAATGAATGGAAAAAAACAGAAATACTGGAGGTTCAGCCTACAGTTGAGTCATGAGAAAGAACAGGGGGACAGTTGGGGCTATGGTCCCCCTATTCCCTCAGGCTTGTGAAGGTGCAAAAATGCATCTCAGTGATCATAGCTTTCACAGAATCATAGAAGAATACGGCTGGAAGGGTCCTCAAGAGGTCATCTAGTCCTTCTCCCTATGCTAATGAAGGATTAAATATACCTAGACAGTTCAGGACAGGTGTATGTCTAACCTGTTCCTAAAAACCTCCAATGACAAGGATTCCAAAACCTCCTTTGGTATTCTGTCCCTTGCTTTCTATATAGTTTGACTGGATGCCCAACACACATGTGCATTCCAGGAACATGGGTCTATCAGAGGGATTTTGAAATGCCTTTCCTAGCTACCTGATTCATTATTGTTTTCCTTCTTAATTGCAAATCTTAAAATATTCATGTTTGTTACTTAATTTATACCATAAAAGACATAGGATATTCAATGTGACCTAGTTAACATGGCAGCAGAATCTGACATCTGAAATTGCCTGTCTTTTGTGGGCTTGATTTCTCTCCTTTAGCATTGCATTAAAAATTGTCTTTTCATTTATATAAATAAAACATATGGTATTAAGTTAATCTCATACTGCTGCACAATAACTAAAGTGAACATTATAAAAAGACACTAGCAAACATACTAATACCAACTCAGCATTCAGAGGTGACACTATTATGCTATGAAGGGGCGCAAGTTGTCCATGAATGCATGCTTTGGGGGTAAGAGAAGCTAGTTAACCATTAAGGCAAAGCAACTTTAAATACAAAATACATTTCTGGAGGTGCATTAACCATGATTTTTATGGTAACAACAGGAATCAGATTACAGCTGCATCCATGAAGGAGAAGATATATTTCCAGAATCAACTGATTTGCCAACCAAAGTTAAGGAGAACAATCCAGTATGCTTCTTTGTAGGTAGAAGTCAAGAACATAGATACCTGTATCGTGTCCAGAAAATAAGAACATAAGAATGGCCATACTGGGTCAGACCAAAGGTCCATCAAGCCTAGTATCCTGTCTTCTGACAATGGCGAATGACAGTTGGCCCATAGGGAATTAACAGAACAGGTAATCATCAAGTGATCTGCCACCCATTCTAAGCTTCTGGCAAACAGAGGCTAGGGACACCATCCCTGTCGAACCTGGCTAATAGCCATAGATAAGCCATGAACTTATCTAGTTCTTTTTTGAACCCTATTATAATCTTGGCCTTCACATCATTCTCTGGCAAGGAGTTCCACAGATTGACTGTGCATTATGTGAAAAAATACTTCTTTTTATTTGCTTTAAATCTGCTGCCTGTTAATTTCACTTGGTGACCCCTAGTTCTTGTGTTATTAGAAGGACTAAATAACACTTCCTTATTTACTTTCTCCACACCAGTCATGATTTTATAGTCGTCTATCATATCCCCCCTTAGTTGTCTCTTTTCAAAGCTGAAAAGTTCCAGTCTTATTAATCACTCCTCGTATGGCAGCCGTTCCATACACCTAATCATTTTTGTTGCCCTTTTCTGAACCTTTTCTAATTCCAATATATCTGTTTTGAGATGGGGCGACCACATCTGCATGCAGTATATAGAGGCAATATGGTATTTTTCTGTCTTATTATCTATCCCTTTCTTAATGATTCCTAACATTCTGTTAGCGTTTTGACTGCCACTGCACATTGAGTGGATGTTTTCAGAGAACTATCGAAAATGATTCTAAGATCTCTTTCTTGAGTGGAAACAGTTAATTTAGATCCCCTTATTTTATATGTATAGCTGAGATTATGTTTTACAATGTGCATTACTTTGCATTTATCAACATTGAATTTCAACTGCCATTTTGTTGCCCAGTCAAAATAAAAAGGTGCTTTATAAAAGAGATATAAACACACGCTGTAATATTTCAGTTGTTCAGTGTCCTTAATTAGAAACCCCTAAGTGCCATTCACTAATGTGGATCACTTTGGCCAGGGCACCAGGACATCAACTCACACTGTTAATCTTCTACTCAGCTTCTAAGCCAGTGGTACTCCGAGTGTTGTCCGGGGGGCATCAATGATCTGCAAAGCCTTTCCAGTAGTCCGCAAAACAAAATCTTTTGGGAACCAAGAGTGGATGCTTGTGGCACTGAAAGGGAGCTGGACATGAAAGGATGCTTTTCACTAAAGGCCTGATATAAAGCCTCTGAAATCAAAAGGAATCCTTACATTGACTTCTACTGAAATTATCACGAATCCTTGCATTGACCTTGCATTGTGGGATCAGCACCTAAATGCCCTGTAGTATAAAAAGTGACAGAGCCACTGTTCTAATCAACAGAAATGGTTAAAAACTGCAATTGTGAAACAGCCATCAAAATTATTTTTTCTGATTTAATTGCACTGTTTTATAATTTGAGTTATTTAATGGTAACCATCCAATTTTATTTCTGAAGATATGTTCCTTAGATCAATCTATACAACATGGACTTTAATGGATGGCCTTAAGAAAAAATGCTTATTTGGCTGCTATTTCTTTATTCTTTTCTTTCTTTAAAAAAGTCCTTATTAATTCTGGTCTTTTCTTCTGAAGAAGGGTACATCTTATCTAGGTTACTCAAACGAGAATAAAATATATTTAAATAATTCAGGTCATAGATCTGCATAATCATCAATATGAAAGAGACAGAAGAGCTCTGTACAGATGTGCAGGTATAGTTATATTTTACAATAATAAATTACTTTAGGCCTACTTTTTTCTCTCTCTCCTTCTTGTCAGCAGTGTTGACCAGCTGCTATCAAGTGCATTAGCAGAGGCTGGCAAACTAATCCTATTTCTCTTTCAACCTCATTAGTATTACAAAATCAGTAGATTTGCCCCTCTATCAGATAGCAAGAGAGGGTCTAGCTATTATGTCATGATAAATTGCAAATATATGCAAATTATCCAGCTGACCTATTGGTGAATTCTTTACATAATAGCCCTGCAAAACAAACACACACACACACTCAGTGAAAATGTGAACTTCAGACTAAGAAAATCAGGGCTTTGGAGCAAAGTCTGGAGCTAGAGCATGGAGCAGCTCTGGAGCAGTGGAGCTGCAGGTTTTTCCTGGAGCTGGAGCACAGCTCCAAAGCCCTGAAGAAAATACTTGTGCTACATCTATTACATGAATAGAAACAAGGGATTTTAAACAACAACAAAATAAAGATTTGAATTCCACATGAAAGCTGAATGACAATGGAAAAGGACTTAGCCACTCATTGAATTCTATAGAAAATAAAGGTAATAAATGCATATATGAAAATAAAAGATGTGCACATATACTAGTGACTAATACATGAAAAGTGTAAGTTCATTAGCAGCCACGGAATAGTATTTTTTAGGAGGACTCAAATTAAAATAGGTCTAGATCATTTAAACAAATCGTAATAGAATAAAATATTAAAGCACTGATCTTAACTTAATGTTGTCAACCTGTTGAGAACCCACATTTTTTATTTCTATTATAGAAAATAAGTTTGTCCTATGTAGCATCCCTGAGATGTCTTTTACATTAAAACAAACAGAAAACCCCTGTACATTAATCTATCCCTGTACTGTATTGTTTGTAACATATACAGTGTACATACTATAGCATATATATACACACTCTCTCTCTATATATCTATGGTGATATTTTTATTTGAATACATGTATATATTTTATTTGAAGTATATTTACCAACAAGAGGGGATGCCATTTTAGATTTGGTTTTGGTGTGTAGTGAAGACCTCATGGAAGAAATGGTTGTAGGGGACAACCTTGGTTTGAGCGATCATGAACTAATTCAGTTAAAACTAAATGGAAGGATAAACAAAAATAGATCTGACTAGGGTTTTTTATTTGAAAAGGGCTAACTTTAAAAAAAATAAGGAAATTAGTTAGGGAAGTTGATTGGACTGAAGAACTTGTGGATCTAAATGCGGAGGAGGCCTGGAACTATTTCAAGTCAAAGTTGCAGAAACTATCAGAAGCCCGCATCCCAAGAAAGGGGGAAAAAAATCATAGGCAGGAGTTGTAGACCAAGCTGGATGAGCAAGCATCTCAGAGAGGTGATTAAGAAAAATCAGAAAGCCTACAAGGAGAGGAGGATGGGAGTGACCAGCAAGGAAAGCTACCTTATTGAGGTCAGAACATGTAGAGATAAAGTGAGAAAGGCCAAAAGCCATGTAGAGCTGGATCTTGCAAAGGGAATTAAAACCAATAGTAAAAGGTTCTATAGCCATATAAATAAGAAGAAAACAAAGAAGGAAGAAGTGGGACCACTAAACACTGAGGATGGAGTGGAGGTTAAGGATAATCTAGGCATGGACCAATATCTAAACAAATACTTTGCCTCAGTCTTTAATGAGGAGCTTAGGGATAATGGCAGGATGACAAATGGGAATGAGGATATGGAGGTAGACATTACGACATCCGAGGTAGAAGCCAAACTTGAACAGCTTAATGGGACTAAATTGGGGGGCCCATATAATCTTCATCCAAGAATATTACAGGAACTGACACATGAAATTGCAAGCCCATTAGCAAGAATTTTTAATGAATCTGTAAACTCAGGGGTTGTACTGTATGATACGAGAACTGCTAACAAGAAAGGGGAAAAAAAAGTGATCCGGGTAACTATAGGCCTATTAGTTTGACTTCTTTAGTATGCAAGGTCTTGGAAAAATTTTTGAAGGAGAAAGTAGTCAAGGATATTGAAGTAAATGGTAATTGGGACAAAATACAACATGATTTTACAAAAGGTAGATCATGCCAAACCAACCTGATCTCCTTCTTTGAGAAAGTAACAGACTTTTTAGACAAAGGAAACGCAGTGGATATAATTTGCCTTAATTTCAGTAAGGCATCTGATATGGTTCCAAATGGGGAATTATTAGTTAAATTGGAAAAGATGGCGATCAATATGAAAATTGAAAGGCAAATAAGGAACTGGTTAAAGGGGAGGCTACAATGGGTCGTACTGCAAGGTGAACTGTCAGGAGGGAGGTTACTAGTGGAGTTCCTCAGGGATTGGTTTTGGGACCAATCTTATTTAATCTCTTTATTACTGACCTTGGCACAAAAAGTGGAAGTGTGCTAATAAAGTTTGCAGATGACACAAAGCAGGGAGGTATTGCCAATACAGAGAAGGACCGGGATATCATACAGGAAGATCTGGATGACCTTGTAAACTGGAGTAATGGTAATAGGATGATATTTAATAGTAAAAAGTGCAAGGTCATGCATTTAGGAATTAATAACAAGAACTATTGTTATAAGCTGGGGAGGCATCAGTTGGAAGTAACAGAAGAGGAGAAGGACCTCGGAGTATTGGTTGATCACAGAATGACTATGAGCCGCCAATGTGATATGGCTATGAAAAAAGCTAATAGGGTCTTGGGATGCATCAGGCAAGGTATTTCCAGGAGGTGATAGTACCGTTATACAAGGCACTGGTGAGACCTCATCTAGAATGGTGTGTGCAGTTCTGGTCTCCCATGTTTAAGAAGGATGAATTCAAACTGGAACAGGTAAGAAAAGGGCTACCAGAATGATCCGAGGAATGGAAAACCTGTCTTATGAAAGGAGACTCAAAGAGCTTGGCTTCTTTAGCCTAACCAAAAGGCGGCTGAGGGGAGATAAGATTGCTCTCTATAAATATATCAGAGGGATAAATACCAGGAAGGGAGAGGAATTATTTAAGCTCAGTACCAATGTGGACACAAGAACAAATGGATCTAAACTGGCCATCAGGAAGTTTAGACTTGAAATTAAACAAAGGTTTCTAGCCATCAGGGGAGTGAAGTTCTGAAACAGCCTTCCAAGGGGAGTAGTGGGGGCAAAAGACATATCTGGCTTCAAGACTAAGCTTGATAAGTTTATGGAGGGGATGGTATGATGGGATAGCCTAATTTTGGCAATTAATTCATCTCTGACTAGTAGTGGTAAATATGCCTAATGGTCTGTGATGGGATGTTAGATCGGGTGTCTGACTGGTGAGTCTTGCCCACATGCTCAGGGTTTAGCTGATCGCCATATTTGGGGTCAGGAAGGAATTTTCCTCCAGGTCAGATTGGCAGAGGCCCTAGGGTTTTTTCGCCTTCCTCTGCAGTGTGGGCCACGGGTCACTTGCTGGAGGATTCTCTGTGCCTTGAAGTCTTTAAACCATGATTTGAGGACTTCAATAGCTCAGACATAGGTTAGGGGTTTATTACAGGAGTGGGTGGGTGAGATTCTGTGGCGTGCGTTGTGCAGGAGGTCAGACTAGACTATCATAGTGGTCCCTTCTGACCTTAAAGTCTATGAATCTATATGGAAGTGATTTGTGCAGTTTGTTTTGCAGAGGGTTAATAGCGTGCTGTAATGCAGCTATCTGCAACATTTTCATTCCTCATCCTAACATGAACTGCTAACACAGAATGCACACGCAATATCCTGTATTACACATTGATCCTTAACACATCTGTGCCCAACGCTATTATGCTAATTTATTATTTGAATCTGCCTTCCAATAAATGGTCTGCATTGCTGTGTATCTTATAAAGTCAGCTAAAGAGCATGGGTGCACGGTTGCTGATTTTCGAGTGAATATAGTTATTTAGACTGACTATCAGAGGACAGGATCAAATCCTTCATTTTAAAGAAAACTGAAAAGAAAGAATTGAGCAAGTGTCAGGAAAAGAGGGGATGAGGAGAGAAGTAAACCAGTCCCTGCTCCACTATGCTTCAAGATGCTGTTAATTCTCCCAATTAGTTTAAGAATATTTCTCCCCCCTGCCACCAAAATAGAAAACATTTATTAACTAGTGCTTCCAACTGAGACAGAAATTGGTGTCATTTTTGTTGTACAGATGGTGTAAAACTGCAATTTCAAAATATGATTAACAACTCAAAAGCTGAGTAACCCAAGTTCATCTTGGAAATGGTTATTTGGATGACTCTAAGGAAACACATTTTGGGTTAATTAGTTTGCTTTTTATCTTTCAATTAAAAAGAATCTCTCACTCCCTCTTACTTATGAAAGAGTCATTTCATTTAACAGACCTTTCTGGATGACCTTATGATGAAGAATAAATTAGTTAAACATTCATATTAACAAAACTAGTATGATTTTATTAAAATAATCAGACCAGGATGCAAATGTCTTTCTAATTCTTGTAGAGTTTGGAGTGTATTGAGACATGTCATTTTTCAAATACTACATATAATGTAGTTCCATTCTCTCAAAAAAGAGCATTTTGTAATGGCGTAAGCCCATTGCACTGAATAATCAGATTCACTTCGACAGAATACAAGGGGCTTACTTTTCAATTCATTCTCCTCACCCTCCAGAAAAATAAGAAAACTAGGAAGGGAGAGAATAAGGAATCTATGAAGCTTAATATTTAACTCATTAGCAAATAATTAACATAGTAGGATTAGGACAAACTCTAGAAGACATGGGCATGGTCTTACAACAAGACACACAGGAAAAAATTCCTCAGGGCGGCTCCACTAAAGCCTCAGGAGAGGATATCCTCCATAATTCGTGTGCTTCACCAAAGGTCCCATGTATCACAGCTGTCTTCATTCCAGTGAGGAGGGTTGAACATGGCCCCTTCCAGAGTCTATCCATATTATTATTTTCAGTCATCCCATGATGTTACAAGGGATACATTTTCACTTCTCCTTATCTTGCCAGAACTTAATGCACAAATTCAGCAAGATAAGCTATTCCCTACCAGCTCGGGACTCGTACTCTAATCACAGCATAGCAGACTGGACATTTAAATGTGTATATGTGCATGAGTGTGATGTCTATTGGGAGTCAGGACACCTTGGTTCTATTCCTTTGCCATTAACTCACTGTGTGACCTTTGGCAAGTCATTTCAAATCTCTGTGCTTCAGTTTCTCCAGCTGCAAACAATGGGGATAATGATGCCTACCTATCTTTTCAAAGCACTGTGAGGTCTACAAATCAATCATATTAGAGTTAAGTATATATGTGTTGCACATGCTGAAATGCAAAATGGCATTTAAAGGTATGCCACTCCTCTTTCTTAGGTACAGTTTGTACTCTTTTCCTCTGTGAAAAAATGCTTAAGTTGTGACAGAAGAACTAGTGAACCATCTTAATACACTACAGAATTGAAAAGCTTGATTAGCAACTGAAACACTGTGCTTAATGTTTTAATCTTCAAATGTAAAAAGCGTCATCAACGTTCAGTAATGAAATTAAAAAGGAAAGATAACTAGTGGAGAACCAGGCCTTGCAAAATGTCATTTTTGTCCTCTTCTGTATATAATTTTAATTCATATGTTGTTACTTTACAAAAATGTTTGTGTTAATCGTTTATTAGAGCTTTGCTAAAGTATCATAAAATGCTACTAGCATAGTCACAATTTCTCACATACACACCCTTATTACAAGAGTAATAATGAAAAATACATTTTACCTAATCTGTTAAAACAACAACAACAAAATACTTGTTCCAGGCAAGTGGGTGATTAGAAGTTTTATTATGGGGACTCCAAAGGCACTCTGGTTGGCACTCTGAAGAAATATGTGATATCCCTGCCTGTGCAACACCTGCTTTGTGGATTAAATAAAGGACTTCAGTCTCTGGTAGCCTCAAGTTGCCACCGTCTTCTAGCACTGTGAATTGCACTTCAAAATTTGTTCAAAATGGTAATTTTGCCCATAGAACATAAGTAAAATGGCTGTTAACAATGTTTTAATACAGCTACAGTTTCAGCCTTCACCTACACATTTAAAAAAAAAGATGTCATGCTCAAAAGAAATAGGTCTTTTACAATAAACCAGATCTTAAAATCAATCTGATCATGTCTTTTAGTAAGACTATCTTTACATGTCCTTAAAGAAACAAGGGAATAAATACAGATGAAAAATGAACTGCCCTTTTACAACTGAGGTGAAATGATAGAAGAGTGTGTCAAGTTTCTTACTCTGGATGCCTGACCTCAAGGTTAATTGAGAGTTCCAGTTTCCTGTGCTGTCAACCCTATAATTTCACAGAAACAAAGTAGTAACAATAAAAAGACAACAAAAATCCCTGTTTTTACAGAGCTATGAGTTTCCCATCTTAAAGAAGTGTCCCTGCTGATGTTGCAAATAAAGAAAGCCATAGTAAAGAAACCTTTACATCATACAAATGCAAACAACTATACCAGGCATCACAGTTATACACTGTACTTGCCTTAGGTTCAGAGAGCCTGATTCTGCTCTTTCACACTAGTTTCAAACTAATGGAATAAAATTGACTTTAATAGAATTATATTCCTGATTTACACCAAAGTAAAGATTAGATTTCCCAAAACTGTTAAGATCCCTTCCTTTTGGAACGTTTTTTGAACCTGGCCTCAGCGTGGCAATCCTGACTTTGTCTGCTGCAGCATCACAGATTATTTATGAGTTTAACACAGGGGGCCCTTTGTGGTTAGAAGAAGAACAATTATTGTACAGCAGTCTCTCTCAGACCCTGACACTCACTTTTCAAAGCAAATCCTTTATATTGTAAATCATGATTCTGCTTGTTGCCACAATCGTCTTCTCTCGACTTGGAACAAGGCTGAGTTAGTGCATTAGCAGGAAGTGCCAATTGACTTGGACTGAGTTACCAATTGGTTGGTAAGAGAATTTTAGCTGCCCAGACCCACCTCCCTGCCCCGATTTTACATAAGGGTCAGGTTAGTTCTATGTCACCAGAGTGCCAAGGAAGCATCTTTTTTAGAAGGTGTAGAATATTTGTCATGAATTTTTAAAACATGATTGTATAAAAATAATAAACAGCTCTACTCCTATTAGCCCAATGGTAAACAAATCGGTAAGTGCAATAATATATAGGAATGCACCAACTTTAGTGGCTCACGTCATCTTTGACGGAGAAACTGGGTGGAAAACCAGTGCTAGGCTCAATTGTGTGTCAGCATATACATCCATCCAAAGGTGTAAAGGAGTGGCAGGTGCCCCTAACTCACCTGCACGGGTTACCAGCATTATGGGACACAACATGATAGAACAGCAGCTGTCGCAGGATTGCTACTCCCCCTCTTTCAGGGCTGGCCTTACCATGAGGTGAACTGAGGCGGCCGCCTCAGGTGCCAGATGGAGGGTTGCGGGGGGGGAGAGCCACTAGGACCCAGAGTGTAGAAAATTGTTTCTGCTGCTGATGCATATGTATTCTCTCTGCTCTAGATGCACAGAGATGGTGGAGTGCTGTGCTGGAGGAAGGAGAGCACAAGAGACATAACAGGCAGGCAGGAGAAAAAGTGAGGGGGAATAACAGAAAGCAGCAGGAGCTGCAGGGAAAGAGAGGAGGAGGAGCATCTCATGTACCTCTCTAGCACCCCCAGGAGCCTGGACTGATTAACACCAGCTTCTAAGGGAGCTTCCTGTTTCCTGCTGCTTCCCTGAACCCACTTGAAGAGAACAGGCAGCCAACTGAAGTAGTAGGCGCCAGTTAGGCCCTTAAGACGCTGATATCTTCTCTCACTCAGGCCCTGCTACCAGCCTGCTTATTTGTCCCCTTCAACTGAGTGTTGAGAGCCACTATAGCTGGCACAGAATAACAGTCATGAGTGAAAGAAGAAAACACCCCTCGGGGGCAGCATTCAGAAAAAGAAAGAATGCAAAGGAAGCTTTTCTATCTAAGCAGGAAGGAGCTCTCCTGAGATACATAGACACAAATATTCACGGTAAGCCTTCCAGCCCCAGTGAGGATGTGAGTGGTGAGGAGATGCCTGATCGTCCAGTTAGTCAGACTGCAGGTGACCTGGCAGCTACTGCAGCATCCATATCTCCATCTCAAATGGATGTAACCATGCACATTCCTGAAGAAAAGGGTAGATCAGAGAAGAGTGTGGTGGAGGCGCAAGAAACAGCTGCTGCTGAGTTTAGTTCCTTAAGTCTAGATGATCCAGGACTGTGGACCCACTTGAGCAGTAGCCTGAGGGACTTCCTTGTACTGCATGGGCCACAGCAAGTGAAAAACTTCATGTTCCCCAAAGACAATGAAAATAGACGTTTACATCCAACACATTATTAGCATGAAATCCCCAATGGTGACAAAGTAGAGAGGCCATGGCTTATGTACTCAAAAACCCAGAATGCTGCATACTGTTTTTGTTGCAAACTCTTCCAGTCTAATGTTCCAGCCACATTGTTCCTGTAGAAACCAAAGGACTGGAAAAATCTGGCTAGAAATCCGGCATGCCATGAGAATGCAGCAAATCACCAGAGAGCATTTCATAGGTGGAAAGAGCTTGAGATGAGACTAAGGTTAAAGGCCACCAGAGATGATCAGCATCAAGACAAGATTGCATCAGAGTCTCTTAACTGGCAAAATGTTCTGAAAAGGCTCAATGCCACTGTGAAAATGCTTGCTACCCAAAACCTAGCACTGTGTGGCACTTCAGATCAGCTCTATGTGCCAAACAATGGAAACTTCCTTAAAATTATGGAGCTGATGGCTGAGTTTGATGCTGTACTCCAGGAGCATCTAAGAAGAGTCACCACGCAAGAAATGTACATACACCACTACCTTGGAAAAACAATTCAAAATGAGATCATACAGTTACTGGCAACAAAAGTCAAACAGAAGATTGTGGCAGATTTGAAGTCAGCAAGATATTACTCCGTTATTCTGGACTGCACACCTTACATCAGCCATACGGAACAAATGACTTTAATGGTGCGTTTTGTAACAACAGAACCTAGTGAAAATGTCCCTGCAATGGTGACTGTCAGAGAGCATTTTTTATACTTTATGGACACTGATGATACTACAGGAGCTGGTATGACAAATGCGCTTCTTAAAAAGCTGGAAGATACAGGAATTGCGATAGCTGACATGAGAGGTTGGGGCTACGATAATGGTGCCAACATGAGAGGAAAGAATAGAGGAGTGCAGACACGGATCTGAGAGTTAAACTCTTGAGCTTTTTTTGTCCCATGCAGTTCTCATTCATTGAACTTGGTGGTCAGTGATGCAGCATCAGCTTCTAGTGAGGCTGCTGAATTTTTTAATGTAATTCAAAGCATCTATGTATTTTTCTCTGCATCAACTCATCCATTTCAAATTTTGAAGCAACATCTGGGAACATCCTCTCTGACACTGAAACCACTGAGTGCCACACAATGGGAAAGTCAAGTGGAGGTGATAAAGCCTATTAAATACCAAATTGGGAAGATAGATGATGTTATAGTTGCCATTATGGAGGATAATGCTATGACAGGAACTGTTCGTGGGAGAACAGTGGCAGAGGGAAATGGAATCACCAGAAACATACATAACTTCAAATTTATGTGTGGCTTAGTGTTGTGGCATGACATACTGTTTGAAATAAATGTTGTAAGCAGGAGACTCCAAGGTGTTGACCTTTATATATCTGGAGCAATGGAACAACTGGATAAAGCAAAGTCATACCCACAGTCTTACCGGTCAGATGAGGGATTTCAAAACGTTCTGAAGAGTGCACAGAAGTTGGCAGAGGAACTTCACACTGAAGCTATTTTCTCATGCATTTAAGAATACAAGAGTCACCAAAGAAGAAGACATTTTGATTACGAGGCACGGGATAATCACATAAGAGATCCCAAACAACAATTCAAAGTTGAATAGAGCATGAGCTGGCCCAAACTGTGGACCTTCAGGAAGCAGTTCAAATCTTTGCAACCAAAAGGGCACAGAAAGCACCACTTTGATAAGCATCAGCCAGGCAGAAGGCAAAGACCACCAAATTCAACTGCATGGTGATATATATACTCAGATCCTTTGAGTGTGGAAGGAGCAATATGTAGTGGAAGCTTTTATGTGGGAAAAGGATGAATCAGATCTCCACAGAAAGCAGACTCTGTGGGGTCCATACCATCACAGTTGCAGAGGAGACAGGACCTGGGGGATAGCTACTATCCACCATGTTATTGCCCTACAGTGTGTGAGAATTTCCTCACAGGAGACAATGCTGCCTCCAAAGACAGCATAAGCACCAGTGGATTTTCCCTCTGCACAACAAAACCCACTGCAAGGGGCAGGAAGGCATTTCATGGGAGGTACTGATGGGAGACCCTGGCACCAAAGTAATTTCCTTGGGATTTCCCAATAGATCTCAGGATATTAGTGGGTTTGGTAGGTCTCTCCCTATGTGTGCTTTGCAGGGGCCACTGCGCCATCCACTCCACAAATGGGACAACAGAGAGGAAAATGCCACAAATTGAAAGCTGGGAAGGTTCCTGATCCATATATAGGTTTTTCTCATATTAGGGAGCATCTGCTCTAATATATGGACTTTAATTAAATGCAATCATTTGTACTTCTGAAAATGTATATGAATGGCCATATTGAATCAAGGTAAGCGCTCTCCGTGACATCTATATTACACAATAAAAACTGAACAATAGTGCAGTTTTAAGATTAAGAAGAGGAAAAACTCATTTTAATGAGTTAAGATGTGTGGTTCTCATTTTATTTTAAAACATTCATATATCCTTTGATCTTTGCTATAAAGAACAAACAATACTAGTGCAGCAGTAAACAGAAAACCTGGATTTTAACTGAATGAAGCCTGTATTCATCCATTTCAAAAGGAAAATGTGATTGCATAGAAACAGAGGCTGTGAATCATGCCACTAAGTTAGCACTATGCCATCCAGCTGCCAGGAACCCTAAGGATAGGGTTGCCAACTTTTTAATCCCACAAAACCAAACACCCTAACCCCGCCCCAAGCCGACCGGAGCCATCAGGTCCCTTTTCGACCGGGTGTTCTGGTTGAAAACCAGATGCCTGGTCACCCTACCTAAGGACCATATATGTAAAATATTAACATACTCATTGATCTAGCATGGCTCAGGAAATATGGTCACGTAGTGCTCTAGCCTAGCAAAACAGAGAATGTATCTGTATACTTAAATAAGCTTAAACAACTTTGCAGCACACGGTAATGAGAATATTTTAATTTAATTTATTACATGTAGGGCTTGCAGCTATGCCTATCGCTAAGTTTCCTTTTATTCAGATTGAACAGGAACAGCTTTTTGTCCCCTAAGTCTGCAAAACAAAACATCTAATAAAACTATCGAATTACCATTTCTTCCTTTTTTGTGTATGGTGTTGCTGCCTACATTTATTTCCCAAATATTTTCCTCTGGTTGTGTTACCCTGCCCTACCCACCATTTCTTAAGCATCTGGACCATTATTCCAGCTCTGGTGTACCCAAACCTTTAAACCTTCCAATGCTTCTTTCTAGTCCACAAATGCATCAGTTCATCCTTCCACTAGTAGAATGGGCAAATGAAACATTCTGAAGTTGAAAATACTGATGGTAGTGTAGTATTCCATGAGCAGGATGTTAGGAAAGGACACAAATATAGTCATCCTCTTTCTCAACTACAACTGTATCTTCCTCAGAGACAACCTGGCTCACGAGGCTCAAGGCTTCCTGGAATGCTGTGTCCAGCAATATGATTAAACTTCATATTGTCTTTAAAATTGTTTTTCACTTGGAAAAGCCATTTTCCAGCACTGTATAAAGTACACAGGATCACCACAATGGTCTAAGATCATTGACTTCAATGACATTAATCCTTATTTACACTGGAGTTACTAAGAGTAAAATCAGGACCACACTGTTCATACTGCACACTTTGTATAATACCAGAAAAGCAAAAGTGACTCTACTGAAGTCAATAAATCATCCCTTGGCATTTTTGATGCTATAAAGGTCTGTGTATTCATTTATTTTTAATTATAAAAAATGAATTTTTGTAGAAATGTTCTAAAATGAGAAAAAATGAAGACATTTTCAAAATTCTTCTCTGCACAAGAATCTTTCCTTTTTTTTAAAAAACAAAACTGTATAGGATATTAGTCCTTAATGCAATTCCTTTGTCTGTCTGTATCTCTCTCTCTCTCTCTCTCACACACACACACAGAGTAAAATTGAGTTACTCTGTTTTAAAAGATAGTTACTGTGTATCCACAAAAATGGCTTTTTAATTACAAGGTCTCACCTTGCATATGTGACAGCCATATAATTTTACCCTGAATGCTAGCTTACTTTGGTTGCATTTTATTTCACAGCATACAAATTACTTTAGAACAACTTCCAACTTTAACACAAAAGAAAAACAAAATTAACAAGGAAGCTTGTCCATAAAAAACCCGCATTAAGAGAAAGTTAAAGGGTGTGACAAAAAACTATAAAAGTCCGGAAACTCACTGTTACAGCTCATATATTCTTTATGCCAACCAAACCCAAGCACAACAGGAGTCTCCCTTTAATTATCTTAATGCAGCATGTTGTGCTAATGTAACTGTTTTCTGTCTCTGAATGTAGTCTTTGGTTGTGTGTGAACATGCAAGTAGATAGTTGAGAATAAAATGAAATATGTCTATGTAAGTATTTGAACTAAACAGCTGGCAGAATCTATATTCATCATTGAGGCTATAATAAAATCAAAAGCCACAATTTTGTTGTGAGAACCATAACTTTTAATACATACAACTTTTTACAGCTGCAGCAAATTTGAATGGTTTTGTGATGTTGTGCACCACGTCACAATGCCACTCATTCAAATTTGGCCTGGCCACCTAATGTGAGCGAGTGGCATTGCAGCCTGGTGCACACGGTCACAATGCCACACAAATGTGGACCGGCCTCCTCTCCTCTCCCCTTCAATAGGAGAACAGGAAACATGGCATCTCTTCTGTGCTTCTGCCTGCTTTGGAAAGCAGATTGTAAGCCTTGGACAAAAGTGCTGGACCTTATGTGTGGCTGCATACACTAGACTGGTACTCCTTGTAGGGGTACCCCAAAGGGATCTTCATTCCTCATCAGGAAACAAGTTGAGGGGAAGCCTGATACTAGAACCTCTGGGGAGTGTCTGCTGAGTGCCATGCCGACATGCTTATGAACCACAACTTTAACAAATTGTGGCCTTAATTTTTGAACCAAAAAACCAAGACTTTCTTGAAGCCTTATTCATAACAGTATTTAATCGTTTTAGATTTAGGATTAGGCAGAAGTTACACTTTCTATTTGTTTTAGAGGGAGAAACAATGAGAAATGTTTTACAGTTGCTACATACATCACACATTCTTCTGTGTTATGTGGCAAATTGAATATTTATGTCTCTCCTCCAAATGAAGCAGACATGATGTCTGGCAGGATTTTTTCCCCCCTCACACATTGATTTTCTTCTAAATACATCTCTTGAGTTATATCTGGCGGTACCTCTGCCCTGGTATACATAAGCGATGTTTACAGGGGTCACCCAACTTCTTGTTTTGAAAGGGCAACAAACTCACTATCACTCCCCACTTGCACCCCTTTTCTGAGAGAAGGGTCAGACATTAAAAATATCATAAATGTTTATTGTCTGTTACTGCTACTATTCTTAAAAGCTGCCATTTAGCTTTTAGTTTCAGAACCCTCTCCCTCACTCCATTGCTATTTTTCAGGTTCCATTACCCTGCATACCTTATTGACAGTAGACAGATGGCATTTTTCATAAATGGTCACAGCTTGCAGAATACTTTCAGGGAAAAGCAGTAGTACTGATACCACATCACCACCATAATGTCTTTAAGTGGGATCTAGTAGATTTTAGAGAAGCTTTATATTTAAAACCCTTAATGTTGTCACCAATATACTGTAGCAATAATCAAGCAAATCAGTTCTAAAGACATGCTCTCTTTTCTTTTCAAACCCTGTCTCCCCATGCAATTCAGATACATAACTATTGGTGTAGGAACTCTTTTTGTTCTGTCTCTATACAACAATAACAATTTTATGTTTCATTATTTATTTGTGAAAACCAGAAAAAACGCCTCTGCTGAGAAATCCTCAAAACAATTAAGATATTTAATTAATTTAATTTTTAGATATATTTTGGCAAAATATTTGGTTAATTGGACTGAAGTACTGGATATTTTAAAAATGAAACACTATCTGCAAAATGTTGACAAAGAAAATATTCTGAATTGTTGACAAGGCAAAAAATGTTGTATCTTGGAAATCTGTGACATTACGAAAGCTGCCTTTGCCATGGTTATGGAGGGTATCTAATTTCATATGATGGCATGTGTTAAGTTTTTAGTTACAGTTTGCTATTATTCTGTGCATAAAATCAAGCACCATATAATTGAGATTCATGATTTCACACTCTGTGCTTTCATTATGCATGCTCACTGCAACCAGCTTTAGTGTGGATATCACTTAAAGTGTTTAAAAATAATTAAATCTTTCATGTGGGGTCACTTTTTGTGAGGATACAACACAACCTAAAATTAATGTTGTATATGCTATGTTTCTGGCCAGGATAAAGACTACGAATATATAAGGTTTTAAAAAAATCCTAAAATTGTTTCAAATGCAGGTATGTCAAGCTTTCGCTGTGACGTGGGCCTTTGGGTTACACTATTTGCATGCCTATTCATTAGACTCGTCAAAAAACAAAGCACTGCGCAGAGCCAGCTGTTGTGCAGGTAACTTTTGTTGCTGTCCAATGTTTTACTGTGAAAGAGATAGAGTACAAGATTAATTCAGGGGCTGAGTCTGCAGATAATTATATTTAAGAGTAAGGAAACTGAAGATGGGAAAAGTGCATGACGGATGGGTGGCAGCACCAGGGGATGTCCATGTTAGAGTTAGAAAAGCAACTACTTAACTGAAACATTATGGAAACAGAAAAATCTATTTTGTATGAATTCTTATGCACTGAGAAAAATTTAACTTAGCATTACATTTAAGAAATTTGCCGCTTCAAATCTCTCCTGACATTTTAATTTGAAATCAAAACCATAAGCTACCTGTATATACAGAACATGTCACAAAATCAGGGAGGAGCAGTTCAAAATAATAAAGACTACAAGTTCATAATTACCCAATAAATAACACATTTAATTATGTTATCCTCAATTTTAAATATATGAAGTGAAAATAACTTATTTTGGAAAGCTATTTGTAATACTCAGATAGATCAGTACATACATATGCTGTCTTTGTATCTACATAGCATGTATAGCTATATATGTGTAATATGTATATACATATATTTAGCTGTTAGTATGCATTCATCTTCTCAGAGATCAGTAACATTAACAGTCTGCAAAGACTCTAGTTTTACTTGGAATTCTACCAGCCTTGGTATTGTACATTAAATACTATTTTTAGTTAAAAAGGAAAAAAGGGGAGAAATTATTAATTTCAAAAGAGAAGCCGCATGGCAGGGTTCATGAGACAGATGGTGCACGTGTGTGCCACAGCAGTTGTCACTTAGTTGTTCATTGCTGAGGCAATATAGCAGAACAATGATTTTTGACTGATATATATATATTTGACTTAGACACACGAATCCATGTCAGCTAATTCTTATCCACATGTCTGTACACAGTCACATAAGTTGGACATTTTTCTTTTGGAGTGAGCCACCCCACTTTTTAGAAATGAATTGCCCGTCATTTTTCTCTTCCAATAATTTGAAAACTTTCATTTACATCCCAATAAACATCCCACTTTTGGAAAAGAAAACTAATTGACATTTTCTTTAAAATGTTTTCTTAGAAGTAGGATTTTTACAAGGTCACGAGGGGAGAGATGGTTCACAAGATAAACACCCTGTACATTTATTATGAGTTTCATTCCCTTCATTGTTCCTGGTTTTTTTTCATAACAATTTTCAGAACTACATTAGGTTCTGAGAAAGGAAAACAAATTAAAGACAGCAGATCTCTTTCTTTCTAAAGATAATTTTGCCTCAGGCAATGAATGAAAGTGGAGAGTACTCTCAATAGAAATAATTCATAGGTGTAGCAATATACTGGTGCGTCAGCTACTATTAAAGACAAAATAGTTTCTCAGCAATAACGTCCTGTATTCACGTCTGAATAATTATGTTGCTTTAACAAATGAAGAATTATAAAGATTCCACAATGAAAGCCCCCCCCCCAAGGTATTTTGATCATTTCCTGGATAATTTATTTTATATCACTGTATATACAGACCCTGTATAATATATAGATTGTTGTAAACCAATAAAATAGCAATATATATGTTTTGCCTTCAGAGAATACACTCAATGGAGGTCCACATCCAGGATAATACTTCACATTTTGTGAAGGGTTTTTTTTTTTTTAAATGCACTTGACAAGAGAATGGACTAGCAAGCAATATTCACAATGTAGTTATTACAAAAACCTGTCTACGACCCGCATGAAACACAATGCAGGTTTTTTGTTGGTGGTGTTTTTTATATACTTTTATAATTTTTATATTTTTTATAATTTTCAAATAATTTGTATAAGTTCTTCTCTATCTCAGCTAACAACAGAGCGTAATCACCTTTGGAGTATGAATTAGACATTAAATTATGTGGATTTTTAAAAATGAATGGAATTATTTAAAAGAATTTGCAAAATATCTTCAGCTATCCTTCAAACAAAGTGACAACAAATCAGTATCATCCTCAATTGCAATGCTAATATTAACTGCCATTTAATAAAGATGCCAGTTATTGAGATTGTGCCGAAAAGGAAGAGTCCATTAAATGGTTACTCAGTCCAAGAGGAGTTCCTCTACAGGCTCTAGGTTTGTTACAGGGTAAACAAAGGCCTCACAGAGAACAAAATAGGCATGCAGAAACAGGCAGTCCTTCAAGAATTTACAACTCCCTTAAGACAGAGAGTGATAATGAAATTTAAAAAGGATGAACCAAACACAGTGCTGATGTGAGGAGGAATCATATTCTGTGTAGGCTGCATTGCTGTAAAGTTCTGCAGAATGAATGAGGAACCATCAGGGAAGAAAAGATAAGGGAAGAAAAAAAGATAATCAAAGCCAGGATCTACCAAGATATTAAACTACTTAGTTAGACCACTTTAGTTAAAATGCAAGTACACTACTGGCACTTCTGAGTATATAGGTCTTTTCCACTAGTGAAAATAGAAATGTGAATATATTTTAACAAGGCCTACAGAAAACTTGTTGGTCTATAAGTTTGTTTTTTTTAATGCCAAACTAGAACAAGTGAATCTACAGAATGAAGATGGGTCTTGGTTGCAGCCTATTCTTCTGAACAGGAGAGGTAATGCTGATGTGGGTAGAGGAAGTAAAAGGATTCAACCACTCCACCTACTGGTTAAAAAGCACTTTGTGTGTTTCACGGTGTATGGAAGTTCGCTATTTTATGTACCAGAAAAAAGGAGATTAATAGGGAACTGTGGTACAAATAAGTTTTGTATCCTGCAGGTATTAGGTTGTTTCTATTGCTATTGTCTGTTCTATGCACACCTAATTAAACCTCTTAACAGTACAGCCTAAGTGTTGGAAATGTAATAATTACTTAATTCCTAGGAAAATGTCTTCAACATTTATATTTCTTCCTGTTACTTGTTTTAAGAGAAAATTTGTGACTGAATATTTTGGGATACCATTAAAATTTAATTTGACTCTGCCTTTTGGAATACACAACTTTTATTCCTGTGCTATTTATTCTCAATGGTTAAAAATAAGTATTTTATTATTTCTGTACATATTTAGGAGCTTATTGACACAGGAAGACAATCAAGCTTTGCTCTGTTTCATTACATTCATTACCCCTCCACTCTCCCCACAACATCACGAGTTCAGTAAAGTCCATGCAAAACCCAGAATAAATGGAGCACAGTATTCTCTGAATAGAGGTCAACAGTATATGCTAGGTTGTATATGTACATATGTTATGGTCTTCTCTGGTTCTTATTCAGCACATACAGACTCCTATCTTTTCACATCACACCCTCTTCCCCCATAAATAAAAGTATGGTGAAAGAGGGTGTGATGTGAAAAGGTGGGAGTTTGTATGTGCTAAAACGGAACCAGAGGAGACAATAACAATGATTTAAGGAATATTTAGTTAAAATGGGTCAAACCAATTGATTTAAGGAATATTATAGTTAAAATGCTAACCAACTGCAAAGAAGTCTGAATCCAGATCCCAATCTGTGATTAATGCTTAGCATTGTAATAGAATGAGCCAAAACTGAACTTTTGAACTTTTTCAATTAGTAATTGAATTTGTAGCTCAGACTCATCTCTAGTTATTGTGCAATGTTCTATGTTAAACTACAGAAAGGTAAAGGCTACACCATTCTTGTTTTTTTTATCAAAGGTAAAACAGAAGATCATGTGCTCATAATTTCTTTTAAAGTGTAATAAGATATTTTCTATATGCCTTTACGAAAGATAGGAGAATCTTCTTCATCCAGGCATTACAATGGATAGTCTCTTCCATTTTTCTACACACATTTCAGGACACAGGTGCATTTGATTGTGTGGTTTTTTTTCAAAGCTCATATCCCCCTCCCCTTGCAAATTTTGTGCTTATTTTTTTCTTGTCTGAAAGCCAAAAAAGCATGTCACATTCATCAAAGGGAGGCTGTGTGTCTGTCATCCAGGCCGATAGCCTGTCTGTGAGAGAAGAACTGATTGAAAAAGAGTTCAATTCAATCACCTTTTTAATTACACAGAATGTGCAAAATGCAAAGTGTTTGTTGTTTGTCTTCTTTGGGGGTGGGACTAGTTTTTTTTGAATGGTTGGCAGGGAAAACTCAAAAGAAAAAAAAATCAAAATCATTTGTTTCATTTTTTCTCACTCACTCAACCCATTTCATTTTTCACCAGCCAAGATAATAAAGGTAATAAATAATTCACAGGTGCATCTCATCTCTGTTTCTCTGTGGATTGTGTGTGGGGTTAGGACAACTTTCTCAATTCTAATTTAGCTTCCACAGCCTGTGAGGCCATCTCTAATTTTGACGATCATTTTAGAGAAGTAGGATGACGGCTCTTCACATTGGGAAGAGCTTAGATGAAAGCATTCAGGATCAGTCAGATCTGGTTCACTAACTGGAGCACTCAATACCGGGCATGACTTTCTTAGTGGATAGTGTTGTGGCCAAGAAGTTGTTTTTGGCACCCACCCTGGCTATTGCATACATCTGAAGGTGGGGCTGGAGCAGCTGTTTCCACTGAATTAAGTGAGTTTAGCTCCACAGGCATTCTAAAGTTCAACCCATACACTTAATTTAACATAGACTGTCAATGAATCATGCTCCCCTCACCCACAAACAGCATTATGACACTGAACAAAGCATGTCTTCAAAATAAGGAGATCTTCAATATGTTAAATGAAGATATCATTAGAAAGTGCTTGAGGTAAATAATTAAAACAGGCAAATGCAAGACTGGGGGAAGTCTGTTAGCATCTATGCAGTGCTAGAAGTGGTGTTGAGGTGTGGGTTTAGTTTTTGTTGTTATTATGTTAATGATTAAAGCATCTGAGTTAAGTTTTGCTCCCTCAGGAACTGGTTCTTGCGATTTTATGCCAGACAACTTCCTAGTACAGCATTAATTTTGTCCCCAACTACAGTATTTAATTATAAGGAACCCATGCCAAATGTCTCAAAATAAACCTCAAAAATATTTACTCTAAAGAGACACTGTCAAGGCTGGTAGAACTAAAATTAGAACAGGCGGTTTTGTTTTGGTTGGCGGGGACACGTGTGCATATTGCCCCTCCTTTCAGTCTACTTGTTTGTTTCCAGTCTACTTGTCCGCTATGTTCCAAATAGGATTCTTACGTACTTCAACATTTTGTCCTTTCAAAAGAAGGCAGAGTAGAGGAACGATGCAAAGATCCTCAAAATATCTACAATTCTATATAAGGGAGTGTAGTTTAAGGAAATGTGTAGGAAACTGGGGCAAAAAAAAAATGCCTATATATACTTCCCTAGAAAAATAACAAAGATAACTACAGAGAAATGATTGCAAATGAAGACTGCTCTGATCAGTGCTGCTATCCACATTTTGGGGTGGCAACATTTAAAAGCTACAGTGAATGTCTAAACATACAGCAGTCATTTAAAAATAGTATGGGTATAGCACCTTCATTTTAGTTTACAGGGGACTCAGAAAACCTTGCTGTTTATTTCCCTGGTCCAAGTCTAGCACTCTTGGGTGGTACAGAAATGTAACAACAACAGGGAAATGGAAGGTCTTTCATGAGGGACAAAATTTTTCACTCGAGATTGGTACTCCTGACCCAACACTCCTTTTTGGAAATGTTGATGTAACCTCATCCTGATATGATAAATGGTCTCTTACACCTGGGACATAATAAACAGGCCAGCTGGGAAATAGAGACAGACTTTTGCGGACGAGCAAGAGGAGGTTGAATCTGCGATGATCAGGAAAAAAATCACAGGGAACTAATATCTATTCAGATAATCTATTCTCAGTAACCAAACAAAGGAAAGCCTTCCTCACTAGGCTTGGAAAAGTATTCAGATGAGGTATATCATGCAGATATTTTCTGTTGTCCTTTCTCTATTTATATAAATCTTGTTTTAAAAAGACATGAATGCAAAACGACATGCAGGTGGCCTCAGAGAGGGGAAACTCCCTCAGCCTCTAAGGAAGTGTGCTGGAGTAAGCAATTTCTGAAGCCTAATCCCCAACTCATGGTCTCTGTCAGCCAGGGCATGGAAAGGGATGTCATCTCTCATTAAGGTGTATTGAGAAGGGCTGCAGCAGGCAAACACTGTATAAAAGCCTAAAGACCAGGGAGGAGACCAAGTTGGAAGGGATGCAGGAGGCAGCTTATTTGTATATTACAAATCCTGAACATAAATTATTTGCACTGTGTAACTTCATATGTGATGGAGCACAAACTTCCAACAATGGCTTGATGGCTATCTGCTTCATACCTCTATCCTGAAGACACGTGTCTTTTAGCCCGGTAGCTATTTATATATCGTAATGGTAAAACCACACATTTGTAAAGTTCATTTTGAGCATTAACAAAAGCTGAGGCTTTTTGACTTGCCTAATAATTATAATATCTGAACTGTGCTATTGTCAGACACAAACCAGAAATCCTGAACACGATGAATTGCTCACTTTTGTATATCCCTGTATATAATTCAGACTTACATGCTTCCCAAAATGTGAGTTTATATGAAATAATTTCAAACACATTCTAGAATGCAACACAAGTTGAAAATATTGTAACATCCACCTAGTGTCACACGATTTAAAAAACTATGGTCTCTTAAACCATAATATTTGGCAACAAAGTGAACAGATTTACCAAGAGCAAATGCAAGTACTCTGCATTACAGTGCCTTCAGCAAGTTACTAAAGCAGCAGAAACAGAGATTCTAAGGCATATAAAATGTACTGAGATTTTTTTTTTAAAGTTTAGTTAAGTCCAGAGTTGCTAATAGACAGTTATAGGTAAGAAATTTTCTATTTGTAGTCACAATTTCCCTTCTGCTAGCAGTCTCTCCCACAGTTCTGGACATCTAGGCTGCTTTCCTCTCTCTGAGGAAAGAGAGAGGATTAGTGTTTTGGTGCCGCATGGTCTGCCATGCCCACTCTGCTCCTTCTTGTTGCCAGATGAGTTATTCCCAGGCTGTAACATTTGCATAACATTATTATTATTAACAAATATTCCAGAGATAACAAAATAATTATGAACATTAGACCAAAGAAGACAGTCAAATGGCAATAATTCCACTTAATATCTGATCCTTGGCTCATGAGCCATTCATGGTGGGTAGAATTGTGGGAGATGTTGACATCAGAAAGGAAATTACTGATAAGAAATTTTCCATTCTGCAGAGCAGCATCTCCCACAATTCTGGATGTTTGGAAAGTAGGGAACAGTGAACAGATGTTGGGAGGATTATGAAACAGAAGTTCGGTAGGAAAGTAGTACCCCCTTTTTGTCAAAAGTGTGCATTATTTCTGCGCTGCCACCTCCAGCATCTTCCTGCCAAAGGAAGCCTCTGCAGAAGATAGAAGGCCCAATGTGCAGTGCTTAATTAAGGTGTTTGCTGTAGACCAAGTGGCCACTTTGCAAATTTCCAAAGTGGATGTACTTGCTTATTCCTCCAATGAGGCTGATAAAGATCTCGTGGAGTGCACCTTGATCCCTTCTAGGACAGGAAGCTCTGATAACTTGTAGGCTTCCACAATACATCGCCTAGCAATGGCGGACTAGGAAGTTTTAAGTCCCTGGCATTTTGGGTAGAAGCACACAAATTAAGGAGACTGATATTCTCATGGATTCTATATGCTTGAGATAGATTTTCAATGTTTTTCTGACATCTAAAGTGTGCCACATACCTTTTCAGATGGATGTTGTGGTTTTGGACAGAATGAACGAAGCACAACCTCTCTTGGGAAGAATGGAAGGAAGAATTTACCTTTGGAAGAAAGGTTTCTGGTGTCCTGAGCACCACCTTGCCCTTGTGGAACCTGCTGTAAGACTGTGGTAGAGATAAGGCTGTAAGCTTCAACACTGGCCTGGTAGATGTGACTACCACTCAGAAATAAGTTTCAGAGGATAAATGAAAGGCTGACACTGAAGCCAGAGGCCCGATGGGGCGGTTTGTCAAGGCCGTCAAAACTAGTAGAAGGTCCCATTTTGATCTGGCTAATTGGACTGCTCAAAGGAATCCACTACTGCCTGTGGACTGTCTGCCTGGGAGCCAGAGGATCCTGCGAATAGCATGCTACTAAGAACAGACACCTGACACACAATTATACAGGGCTGAAAGCCTCTGTCTACGCCTTCTTAGAGACAATCCAGAATGGCTGGAATTCCAGGATTTCTGGGAATTGCATTGTGTTCTTAGCATCAGTTGTTGACTCTGGACCAGATGGAGGAGTATACTTTTACTATGGATACTGTCCTAGATGAAAGCCATGTCTAAATGACCAGGAAGGCTGGACCGAGACCGTCTAGTCTCTCCGCATATGTGCAATGTGTCCAGCCATTTGATGGCATCATCATCAGCCAGGTGGAGAGCTGGCAGCCTGCCGCCAAAGTAAGTCAGTGGGCACTCATGTGACATAGTCTGAAGTTGACCGCAGCTGCATCACAGATCATTAGAAAAACCCAATTTAAGGAGATTAGCCATACAGTTGCGCTCTCCTGTTCAAAACTGGTCCAGAGATGACCACAGTTGCCTTGGCAGATCAAAACCTGATGGACAGATGGTTGGGTCAGTGATGAGAGAGTGACTAACAACTGTCATTGCTGACCACTTGTGATGCCAAGCAGATTTCACCATCCTATCCTGTGGTGGCATAAATGACCATAAAGGGCATGCAGAACAGGCGAGCTGGCAGGTCGTCGACAAGGACTGCATACAAAGGCAGGTCGCTGTTCTCATAGATCTTGGCCAGAAGCATGACAGAGGCCTTCTCACAGTGAATATGGGGTGGTGCTATATTACTAAATATTGGCAGCCATCGCAACAGAGTTGCACATAACGTCACAGTAACAATGCACATAGCTTTATTAAGCTCTACATCGACCAGTCCCATGAGAGACAAGCAACACCAGACAGGAGCTTAGTATTCTGAAATTGAATAGCAGAGGGTAAGGGCTCATGTTGTAAACATCCAGACACTCGCGCCCCTGGTTGAACCGGCCAATTTTCTTACTAGGCTGTTTCAAGTGCTGACTTTGGCTGCCATCTTCTTCAAATGGTTGCAGTATGTTACTGACCTATCTGGTGTCACAGTGAGGTGCGTGGTAACTACTCTGAGTGGGGGTACGCTGATGCAGATGACGACGATGAAGTTGATGGATTGGGCAACTAGCAACAACTTCGTGTTGATTCATGATGTAAAATAATGCATCACATTTCTGTCAGCCAGATGGTCCAAAGAGTACTCGCCCAACCTTTGCTGGATCACTTAGCTAGATGGATACAACCAGTGACCTGTATAGTACTTGATAACTTCCCTCATAGCCAGCATAGACCATCACTCATTCACATCAGGTTCCAGCTATCCATCATTCGAAGCTCAATAAAGTGCCAGTGGAATTTCCATGTGGCAGCCTGGGAAAAGTTCTGCGATGCACTGGAACGTAGTGGTTACCATTCCATCGTGTTGTATCCCAGTCGATGAAGCCTACCACCGATTCCAAGGAGCTATTTACAAAGCTGCATGCTCAGCTATACCACAGAGCTGGCAACCAATTTACACGCCCTGCCTGAGTGCTGAATGCCAAGCCTTGCTCAGGATATTCAAATTATCTGGCAATGCAGACTTTGCTCACCACCTGATTGAGTCTCTAGATGCCGCTAGATTCACTCAATGGAAGGAATCTACAGAGAAGCTTGACTTCACCTATTCCAGCCAGAAGCGCTGGAACCTGATCCACCGGCTGGGTGCTGCTCAACAACCTCCAGGTCAAAATCGCCCAGTGGTTAAGCCCAGTGAGGTTGCAAGCCATCTAATGCAGGTAGCAAAGGTCCCACTGGAGAAGTGATTCAAACAAAGTACACAATGAATGGTGCCAACTTCGACATCAGAATGTGGGTAGAAGTCAACTAGAGTCATTCATGATTGACATGCTATATAAGGCCCTTAACTCCATCAAGCCAAGCACCCAGCATCAGCTCTATCAGGTCTGAGAACCAAGGTCTCCTCAGCCAATGAGGAGTTATCAATATTGCCGTTGCCTGTTCTTGTTTTATTTTCTGGACCACCTTCCCCAGTAATGGAAAGGGTGGAAACACATAAAGTAGACCCTATGATCAACTGTGTGATCAACTGTGTGATAAGACATCTGTCCCAATGGATCCAGAGTCTACTTCCCTAGTGAAGTGTTTCAGCCTCTACATTCATACAATTTGTGAAAAGATCAGTTGAAGTAAGGCCAAACACTGGAGCAATGAGATTGAAAACCTCCTCATTCAGACATCTCTAGGAGTTGTTGACCCTGCATCTGCTGAGCCAGTCTGCCTTTTGGTCCCTTTTGATGAGGATCGCTCTGAGGGAAAGGAGGAACTGTTCCATGCACCTCATTATTTTCATTATTTACACATGTAGTACCAGACCCCTTGTTTTTCCCTTGGCTGTTTAAATATGCAACCGTAGTCGTACGATCTGACTGAACCAAGATGTGGTTCCCCCTTTGGGTGGACTAGAACCTCCACAAAGCTAGTGTGATCACTCTCAGCTCTCGGAGCTTTATGCTGTGAGTCTTTTCCTCTTCATGGCTCTTTGGGTCTCCAAATGAACTCCCCAGCCATCCAGGCTGGCATCAGTTGCGAGGATTAAAGGATCTGTAAGGCAGATGGGCAAGCCTTTGTGCACGTTGTTGCGGGCTAACCAGCACTGTAAGGAATTCACACCTGTGTTAGAACACACCTGTGTTATTTGATCTTCCATGTGTTCTGGGGAGTGGTCCCACACCTTTAGTATGAAGGCTTCAAGACTTCTGATGCATGAATGTGTCCATGGAATGATTCCTATGTATGACATCAGGAGTCCTAGCAGTTGGAGACATAGGGCTATGGTAGCAAGATAATAAATTTCTGGATGGAACCAGTGAACTTTTCTTGGCACTGATAATGAAGTCATGTGCCTGCAGGAGATTCACTGTCCAAGACATAGCCCTGTGTGCTGCTGACTGTGATGGAACTCTAATCAGGATGTCATCCAGGAATGGGTACTGGTGAGTTCTCTGCAACCTGAGTCTGGCCATCACAACCACCACTATCTTCGTAAAACCCTGGGGGCGAGGACATGTTGAACGGAAGTGTTCAGTGTTGATAACATTTCCTGCCACAGGCAAACCTCAGAACTTTTCAGTACAGTCAGATGGGGATATACAGATGTGCATCTCTTAGATCTATTGAAGTCAAGGAGTCCCCCCAGGATAGTGAGGGATGACACCACAGAGGACAAGGTCTCCATCCAAAACTTTAGTTTTCTTTATCCACTTGTTGAGCCTTTTGAGGTTAAGAATGACTTGATATTCTTTGTGCCCTTCTATACAATGACGAATATGGAGTAGATCCCAGATAACCTTTCTTCTGAGGGAATGTTTTCCATCACTCCTATATCCAGAAGATGAAATATTTCATTCTGGATCAGATTGTCTTTTACGGGGTCATTGGAGCTGGGTGACAGGATGAAGAACAGACGTAGTAGAGCCTGCAGCTCGAATGTATCCCTGGCTCACTATTTCCCAGACCCACTCGTCTGAGGTGAAAACCATTCCTCTAGTAAATGAGAAACCCTGCCCCCTAGTTTCAGATCTGTGTGGAGACCTTGGCAATCTTTGTCATAAAGTGGGTTTGAGGTAAGAGGAGCTGAGGTCCCTCTTGACCCTCCCCCAGGTCTCAATTCTACTCTTTTCCCTTCAGGAATCTCTTGTCCCTTTGTGGATACCTCTGTGAGAACAAGAAGTGAAAGGAGCACCTCTCTCTGAAGGCCAGTCTACATTCCCTTGAGAGCCTTTAGTGGGGAAGGGAGATTTGCTGCACTGTCAGCCACCACCTTATCCAGCTTTTCTCCAAAAAGGAGGGAGTCTGTAAATTGGGGCGCACATCGGACTTAGATTGAGTATCCACCTTCCAAGGTCGGAGTCACAGGTGACACCTGGCTATAGAGCTGGAAGCCATGGCTCGGGCTCACTTTTTCCATTGAGGCATCAATTACAAAAGCTATTGCTAGGGAGACTTTCTTCAAAAAGGGGGAGCCAAAGTCAGGGTGATCTCAATCCTTAAGGGCCTTGACATCTTCCAGTCAGGAAAGAGACGCTTCTCAAAAGCAGGCAGCTGTCACGTATGCTTGGAGGGTGGCAAAGGAGGCTGTAAAAGCCCTTTTTGAGAGTGGCCCTCATCTTTCTACCTGTGGGTTCCTTAGTCCACCCTTTCTGAGAGGATAACCATATCCCTGGTGAGGGACACCACAACAGCATCAACCTTCAGTGTCTCAGTAATAGAGCCCTTTGGCTCTGAAAGTTATAGAGCTAAAGGTCGCTCTTGTTAATATGCTTGCCCTTATCAGGCTTGTTCCATTCATCCCTAAGCACTTCCTCCAAGGAGGAGTGAAGGGGTATTGCAGCTGGAGGGGAGGATTTTGAGGGGGAAAACTTACTCAGCTTGCTTGCTTGCAGGAGCCTGCTCAGGTTTCAGAACCACATAGCTCATCTTCCTCAGTCGAGGAGGGGAAAGAGAAGGAGTCAGAGGAGTCATATCTCCTGGAATTTGGTGCCCCGCCCCTTTTTAGCTTTTTCAACCTTTTTTGCCTCTTTGGAAGCACATAAGTTCTGCTGAAGCTTTGGTGAGACCTTTTGCGACTTGTCTTTCTTAGAGGGTGGAGCCCTCTCAAGAGTCTATCTCAGAATTCTCCCCCGGGGTGCGTGTGGAAGGGAATCCTAACTTTTTCCTGCAGGAGTCCCCTGGGATTTATCCCCAGGTCGAGTGGTCAGGGTCCTCCTCACTTCTGGAGTCTCCCCCTGCTCTGTATTGGGTTCCTGGTCCATTTTTCTCCCATTGGAGTCAGTGAACAGGGGACCCCACCTGCCTATCTGACTTATATCCCTGGGACCTAACAGAGATAGGGACAGAAGGCTGGGTGCAAGCTGGGAACAACTCACCACCTGGGAGGGCTCCCTCACATACAGAGCACCAGTTGGATTTGACATGGTGCTTTCGTGGCCACTTTGCCATGCCTGTACGGGGCAGAGGAGCTTACAGGAGAGGCTCAGGGATGGTTAAACTCCTGATGGGTTAACCAACCCATGAAGGCGGCAGAATACTGTTTCCCCTATTACTCCCAAAAAAAAGTAGGGAGAAAAAGTTAAAATAGAAGGCGTAAGTGCGTGAGCAAAAGACACCACCACAGTCTGCTGCTGCGAAGAATCTAGCAGCAAGCAGGGGCAAAGTGGGTGTGGCCAGACCATGTAGTGCCAAAACACTGATCTGCCTCTATGAGCTACAGAGAGAGGAGAGCAGCCCAGATGTCCAAAATTGTGCCGATGTTGGGCTGCAGAAAGGCAACTACTATAAAAATCTATTAGCAAGCAAAAGAAAATTAAAAGAATGGGATTTAACAATAATAAATACTGAAATACACACCCATGTATACACAAAAAATCATGTATGGATCACTGTTCTCTATTGCAGGGTGTGTGAATAACAGGTGTTATAATACATACACACTAAACAATTATGCCCACCCTTTCTTAATTCAGGGTATGATTAATGCAGCCTATCAGAAGCCAGATGGTGCAAAACGAGAACCATCAATCAAAATGAAAAGACTGCTGAATGCTATCTACAATGATGTGCTCACAAATGGAAATTCTGTTCACAGATCCTAACCCATAATATGTAAAGGAAGCCATAAACATAGCTGTACTGTCCCCAAGGAACTGGAAGACACGGCTCATGCTTTGTTAGAGAGAAATAATATTCATTGCTGTGGGCTCTGATTGGGGAAGACACTGCAAGGCAAACCTTATGTACGTTCAATAAAAAAATTAAAAGTGGGCTCTTTAATGATTTTAATAATGTTTGCACTGATGACAGTATCTGTCAAACTGTCCATTTCCCATTTGATTTAATATGGAATACTGCCGTACATTTACAAAGCAGCTGCCACTGTCTCTCTGACACATGAATTGGCATCCAGTGTCTTCACCTGAACAGGTTTTATGAATAACCCCCAATCTTTGATTTTATAATAAACACTTTCTGTAAGCATTCCAAGGAAAACAAGTTTGGGGCCTGCTACATACAATAATGATGGCTTATATCTGATGAGTTTTTGTAGCAAGCAAGTTTTATAATAAAAAGTAATCTTGTAAAAATAAAAGGCACTTAAAATAATTTAACATAAGTGAGCTTATTAAATGATGCAGTTTGTGTGAAAATGTACAACAGCCCTCAACACACACACACACACACACACACACACACTCTTTCTCAAAAATGCATGATGGTGTGAAATAAAGGTTTTGTCAGCAGGAGTTTAGCATGGCTGAGTTATTCATGTATGCTGACTGAAATTTTACATCACACCGCAACTATTTTGCATTCTGCATATATCATATTTCATAGCAAAACTGTTTTAGAAAAAAGCTTGAGAGTTTTAAATACATCTTAGTAATCTATTTTCCTAGCTTTCTTCCCCTATAAACCCAGAATAAGAGGGAGAGAAAAATTAAAACTAATAAATTTAAAATACTTCAAAAGGTGACCTGAAATAGCATTTCTCTACATTAAAATGACACATCTTTAAAGATCAATATCTCACGGCCTTCATGAGATATTAGAAAATGTGTGTCTGCCACTGAGAAGCTGGTAACCTTCCTTTCTTCCCTTTAAAATGATACAGTGCTTCCATTTCTAGTCCTGATGGGTCACAGAAAATATTGGATTTAAACCTGCCCCAAGTCCAGAACTCTCATTGTGCACCTCAGTACAGTGTAACTTTGGGAGACACAATCTACATTTAGATTGAAGAAGAATACATTTTTGGCAGATTAATATTTAAAAAATGTAAACTGTTCAGACATTTGAAATGTTAGAACAAGTCTAGGAGAGGACAGATTAGCGGGCAGAGTACAGGCGAGGCCGACAATTGGAATACATCATATATGCTCTACATATGTGCACCACCTCCACAGACACTTTAGACAGACAACCACATACTGCACATGTCTTATGCATACACTATAGTAATCGTGCAGGATTAGCTGCAATCCAAAACAAGAGAAGAGATATGCAAACAAAAAATAAACATATGTAAACAGGCACTACATTTAAAAAGCAAGAGCAAAAAGCTTTTCAGATCTGCATTGGAAAGCAAACAACAAGCAAATAAACTTGTTCCCGACATTAACAGAAATTGTTCTAAATTCATTTTCAGATGATAAAAATCAAGCTCCTCAAATTGCTGGTAACAGTATGATATTCATCTTATACTTTAAGGTTGTATAGACTTTTAGCTACAGGGTGATACTCTCCATAGCTGGTAGCTAAGGGAATTCCCAGATTTGAAAATGAATGTCTGGAGATCAATACCACAAGCACACAATTAAGCAATAGGATACCCCAGAGTGTACTGCAACATGATATTACACCTGCAGCGTGTTGTGAGACACAAGACAAGAGGCTGAAGACCAAGCACCTTCAATTAATCTAAATGTGGCGCTCTCTCTGAGCACACATTGGAGCAATTCAGTATTTCTATAAATGGCCTAAAAATCCTTACAAAGACAACAACAACAAAGAAAATAATTGTAATACATTAGTCCCCTCATGCCCTGACAGTTCATGAAATTACTATAATCCTCGTCTAATAGGTGAAATCTTCTCCCCAGGCCCAGCAGAAGTAACTGGGTAGGACAGGTCCTGGAGAAAGAGAAAAGCTTGTTCTAAAGCCACTAATCCCGCCTAATGGCGAGAGGAACCTTTATAGGCTATTCTCTATAGGCAGTTAGCCGTGGGGTGGGCTGGAGAAAAACAGGATCAGAGTAATCATGTAGCAATAAATTCTCTGGCCCTGACCAGAGCTGGGCTTCCTGGTGTTGCCTCCCCCAATCCTATTCCTCAACTTCCTCCGACAGCAAAATAGAAATTGCTACCCTTATTACTGATGTAAGATTTAAAATAGAAATTAATAAATTAACAAGCAGAGCAGATAATTTTGGTCTCTAAGACACAGGTTTAAATCCAGGCTAGGGTAAGACATAAATAAGATCTTTGAATACGCGGTATTAAAATGGTGACAAATAATGAAAGCAAGATGGAAAGACAGATTACTAATTTAGTTTCTGTAGCACATTATACCTGTTCTTTGAATAAATAATAGACTCTGATATCTGGAATTCCTAATGTTTCATTCAAAACAGAACTGAAGAACTTTGGAACTGTTATCAGATTTGTTGTTTGCCGTGTTGTTATAGCTACATTGGTCCCAGGATATTAGAGACACAAGGTGGGTTACGTAATATCTTTTATTGAACCAACTTCCTTTGGTGAAACAGACAAGCTTTTCAGCTTGCACCTGAAGAAGAGCTCTGTGTTAGCTCCAAAGCTTGTCTCTTTCACTACCAGAAGTTGGTCCAATAAAAGATATTACGTAACCCACCTCATCTATTTTATCAGATTTAAAAAAAAGCAGGGCCAGGCTTGGTCAATGCTTGAACAGACTTCCCAGGAATAACAAGGCTGTGGCAGGAAGTGGTTTCAATGAGTAACATGCTTCCTTCTGGAGCAACACAGGTTCAGTCATGCTGAGGCATATTATGGGACTGTGGAGTTTTCATCTTTTAAATGACACACTGACCACTCATGATTGTTAAAGATCCCATGGTATTTTTCAGAGGCATTAGCCCTGGTCAAGCTGAGTAATTACACTCTATGTATCTGAAATCCCTCTGCAGTTTCAAATAGACATAGTATTCCTAAATTCCTCTCCTGAATAGCTGCTGTGTACTCTTGTTCAGTTGTTACCTTTCATTCCAGAGGATGCATTTCAGTGGTGGTTGAAATTAAATTAAAAAATAATGGATGGAATATGCATCTGAAAAACTGGGTTTCATCAGTTTATGTTTAAATTAAAGCACATAACAGTTTTGTATCTCTTAGCAAGTGTCAATAAAATCTGTTCATCTTAGTCACAATCTGAGGCCCCAGTTCGGCAAAGAATTTAAGCATGTGCTCAACTATTTTATTTATGACTTGGATGATGGAGTGGAGAGAATGTCTATAAAATGTGTAGATGATACCAAACTGGAACGGGTTGCTAGCACTTTGGAGGACAGAATTAGAATTCAATGATCCTGATAAATTGGAAAATTGGTCTGAAATCAATAAGATGAAATTGAATAAGGATAATTTAAAGTACACCACTTAGGTAAAATCACCTGCACAAATACAAAATTGGGAATAGTTGGCTAGGTATAAGTACTGTAGAAAAGGAACTGTAGTGGATCACAAATTGAATGAGTCAACAGTGTGATGCTGTTGAGAAAAAGGCAAATGTCATTCTAGGATGTATTAACAGGATGTGTCTGTTAACTGGTGAGGCCTCAGCTGTGTCCAATTCTGGGCACCACACTTTAAGACAGACGTGAACAAATTGGAAATAGTCCAAAGGAGAGCAATAAAAATGATAAGAGGTTTAGAATACATGACCCATAAAGAAAGGTTGAAAGTACTGAACATGTTTAGTCTAGAGAAAAGAAGGCTAAAGGAGGACATAGCAGTCTTCAAATACGTTAAAGGTTGTTACAAAGAGGATGGTGGTCAATTGTTCTCCATGTCCACCAAGGACAGGACAAGAAATAATCAGTTTAGTTTGCAGCAAGGGAGATTTAGACTGGATATCTGGGAAAACTTTCTAACTATAGGGATAAACAAACAATGGAACAAGTTACCTCAGTAGGTTGTGGAATCCTCATCACGAGAGCTTTTTAAGAAGAGGTTAGATAAACAACTGTCAGGGACAATCTAGGTGCATAATCCTGCTTCAGCACAGGGAGATGGACTAGATGACTTTTTGAGGTCTCTTCCTGGCCGGAATATTCAGACACTACATCCTCTGCTGTGTTTTAAAGTCTAGCATTTGAGCTCATATTAAGATAGTGGACTAAGGGAGCACAGAAAAGGGTCCAATACAACTTTATTTACTGTGTAGAAGAGTTTTTATCTGCATTCCTTTCACAGACTAACTGAAACAGACTAAACCAATAGTTTCTCATAATCATTTTGGCTTTTGTTGTTTTACTGTATGATAATGAACACTTTCTTCTACCATCTCTCATGACCATAATGGAATATATCACATAGCGGAAGTTAAGACAAAAATGAAAATTATAAAAATGCTTTCCCTGGAAAGAATCCAAACTATAGAAGTGGAACCCAATTTTGATTTTTTGTAACTTGGGAAAATCTGATCAGGGCCTTCACCTGAAATATGTTTGACCCTTTTTTTTGGATGAAGTCCTATAGCAACAGCTATAGAAAATTCTCAATATAAAGATTTTCGATTTCATATGGAAAGACTTTAAATGTTTAAACAAGCCCCACAAGGTTTAATCATTTGTTAAACTATGACATCTGGTTCTCCACAGGGTTTATAATATGCTTCTGGAGCTTGAGCTAACCTACGTGGCATAAAAATTTGTCTTATTTTGCAAACACCACAGGGCCCTGCAAGACATCTTCTGTGCTGCTACCTGATATCATCCAGGGTTTATGCAAAAAGGCCTGGTTTGCTGAAGAGCTTTGAGCTCTCCTATTACTGAGACACAACATCAGAGGAAAAACACCTGTTTTTATGAAGCACACGTAAGAAAAAGTAATAAAATGTTAAAAACAAGGAGTAAACAGGACAACTAGAAAGTTAATGGAGTATGTGGCTTCGGTGTAATTTGTAAAATGACTATCCAAAATGCTTTGAAATAAAGGAATACAAAACCTGGCTAATGTCAGTGAACCTGACATGTTATTTAACCTTTCACAAGAACAAAGGGAGATTTGTAGTGATTTTGTGAACAAAGTCAGCTTGCAGTCTCCAGTGAAATGGGTGGGATGGATAAAACACTAGTCTATCACATCCACACAGTTGGCTTTTAGGGTGGGTAATCTACGTAAAAAGCCAGTATAAAAAAACCTTAGTGCTTGATCATACACTCACTGAAGTCAATGGCAAAGTTCCTATTGACTTGAATGGTGCAAGATCAGGGCCATTACAACCACCATTATCCCCATGTCTTTCTGCTGGTCTCTGACATGTGGCACAGAAGCTACATCTACGCTGTTCTCTTGAGAGAACAAGTTGTTTTGCGTTGATTCCATATACAGTGCTTCCTTTCCTCCTGTAGGCGGTGCTGTGACCAACAGCCATGGTAGTGCCATGCCAAGGCACATCAGATCAATAATGGTTACAAAACTCAAATGGGATCAGATGTTTATGATGTTAACAACTGAAATGCAGGAAGGTGGATATCCCATTTGTCAATATCTTTCTGGTAACAAGCTGTCCAAATCTGAAGAAAATATTTTGGAAGCAGCTGCACCAAAAGGCCATGTTGAGGAAGACTATTACTTTTGTGCTCTATAAAATTATGAATATGCAAGCAAAAGTTGCATAGGCTAATTTTGCTAGAGGATCACACTGCAAATTCATGTCTAATAAGCTAAGATCTCTTTTAGTATTACTACTTTTCAGATTTTCCCAGCCCATAAGAACTGTGTTCTGGGTTATTTTTCTATGTTGAACTCTTTTAATAATATTTTTCCCATTGTATTATTGTTTTTAGATTTCTCTATATTATTTCTCATTCTGTAGGGGTTGGTTTGGGGTAAGTCCCAATTTAGTAAAATCTATGAATTTCATTAGCATGTTACTTATACTCTCTTCAAAATCATTAAGATATTTAAATAAGACCAACTGTGGTAGCTCACTAGACATAAGAACATAAGAAAGGCCGTACCGGGTCAGACCAAAGGTCCATCTAGCCCAGTATCTGTCTACCGACAGTGGCCAATGCCAGGTGCCCCTGAGGGAGTGAACCTAACAGGCAATGATCAAATGATCTCTCTCCTGCCATCCATCTCCATCCTCTGACGAACAGAGGCTAGGGACACCATTCTTACCCATCCTGGCTAATAGCCATTTATGGACTTAGCCACCATGAATTTATCCAGTCCCCTTTTAAACATTGTTATAGTCCTAGCCTTCACAACCTCCTCAGGTAAGGAGTTCCACAAGTTGACTGTAAGAAGAACTTCCTTTTATTTGTTTTAAACCTGCTGCCTATTAATTTCATTTGGTGATGTATTATGTGAATAAGTAAATAACTTTTCCTTATCCACTTTCTCAACATCACTCATGATTTTATATACCTCTATCATGTCCCCTTAGTCGTCTCTTTTCCAAACTGAAGAGTCCTAGCCTCTTTAATCTTTCCTCATCTGGGACCTTCTCTAAACCCCTAATCATTTTAGTTGCTCTTTTCTGAACCTTTTCTAGTGCTAGAATATCTTTTTTGAGGTGAGGAGACCACATCTGTACACAGTATTCAAGATATGGATTTATATAAGGGCAATAATATATTCTCAGTCTTATTCTCTATCCTTTAATGATTCCTAACATCCTGTTTGCCAAGATCCCCCATCATGTTGTATGTATAGTTGGGGTTATTTTTTCCAACGTGCATTACTTTACATTTATCCACATTAAATTTCATTTGCCATTTTGTTGCCCAATCACTTAGTTTTGTGAGATCTTTTTGAAGTTCTTCACAATCTGCTTTGGTCTTAACTATCTCGAGTAGTTTAGTATCATCTGCAAACTTTGCCACCTTCAAAGTCAATAGTTTTCAGTCATTTTATTACCTTTGCTTACCGTCTTGCCTGTTTTTAATGCATGTCTGGTGACAGGACAGTTTTCAGTAAGGTTTCACTGTTTCTATAATAAAAATCTGTCGTACTTGAACAAAATGCAACCGCTTTTCACTCTGAAAACTGAGGCACTAATCCCAAACAACTTGGTTATCAGGAGGTAGTGGAGTCTTTTTTCTTTTCTTTTCATGTTTTTTGATTAAGTGTTAACAACTGTTACAGCAAAGTCTTAAACCATAACATTAAACAGCAATATACTGCATATTTTTATATATTTGTATTCATCAGTGCTGCAAAACAAAAGCAATCACTGATTTTATAACAGCAAACCAATATTTTTTCCCATTAACTTAGGATGCAAGACATATCTGTAAGTGGATTTCAATTACTGAATTAAGGGCAGCACATGTCCTCTTGTTTCTAAGCAAGCCTTTCAATAAACAAGCAAGTCTCTCCATTGTAATATTTTGTTACCTTTTTTACTGCCTCCAAACTCTGTATGCTCCTAGAAACTGAACAGCTCTTTCTAAAAACCCAAATATTTGCCTGCTGATTTTGATTTCAGATGGTAAGAAAATGAACTTGGATACAGCTGATAGTTAAGTGAAGAAAAAGTAGCAGCTTTTCAGACCTTAAGATTTTCTTTTCCATCAAGCAGTGTTCAAGTGTGCCATTAGCACAAGACCATTCAAGTGTTCCTCCTTCAGTCTTCTTCTTTCAAGTCTCACAACATACCACAAGTGCACAAACAGCCTTATGTAACCTGCTCCAAAGAGCAGTGCTGAGCATGAAAAACAAACAAATAAATAAAATGAACCAATCCAGTGCCTTGTTTCTGAGGTTACAATGAGCATGTTTTCCACAAATATTTGGTCATATTTTTCATATGATCAATTAAATTAAATCTGAAATCTTTTTTCAGGCATCAGTACAAGGCTCTGTGCAAGCCAGTCGACAATAACCCAACAGTCTATTTTCCAGAAGAACACTTCAAAGCACCTGCACTCCTGCATTAGGAAACTTGAACTATGGCTTGTAATGTAGGCCTGACAAATTGTGATAGCCTTCTGATATAGTACAGTGCTTGTTCTTGGAATTAATGGCAGCCAGGGAAAGTGATTTTTGTTATTTTCCAAAGTCATAAATCCAAATCATTATCTGAGAAATCTGAAGCAAGAGGAAGTCTCTCAAAAGAAACTGCCTTTTAAAAATTCTGCCTCAGAAATGCAATCTGCACATCCACATGGAAGTGGTGCTGTATATGCATACTCACAGACAAACAAACAATTAACATTACAAAAACCAATTCTTTCGTCAGAAAAAAATATTAAATGTGACAGGATTATTGCCTATTGTTTTATAGCAATTCTGAAAGGGGGCTTTTCTAACATTTAAAAAAAAAGTCAGTATCTGATTTGGGGTACTCAGAGTATGACTGTCATTTCTTTTACAAGATAGCTCCTATCATTCATATGTAAAACAGAGGACTTTTTAAGACCAGTAAGCTGTGAAACTCCTAACATTGTCTTAATTAACAATGAGGAAGAAGACAGAGAACCTTGGGGAATCAGGGAATGCTAGAAATGTCGTACCGCATGGATTATTGAAAGATGCAAGCCTCGCTTCTTAGCTATATATAATGCTGCAACTCTATATTCCTATTTTTCACAAGCTTCTTTCAAAAATTAAGTCTGGTATTAATATTTTCAATTATGCCAGATGTAACTTTTTTTTTCAAATAAAAAGATTATTTCTATGATCTCTCTTCGTACTTTGGGTATCAGTTTGTAAGGACACTATACAGAGGTTACTTTTTCAGTAAGATGCTTGTGAAAATGTTTTCTTAGATTAAGTTATTCTTTTAGTATTTAGTCATTTTCTCATGCAATCAAAGTTATACTAAACAGTAGACAAATCAAAATTACAGATTTTTGACCCACACATTTTTTAAAGTAATTAACATAGTACGACAGTGTCACTCCTTGCAGCCTCAGTGCTGAGCCAGTTTTTGGGGCCTTGCTGGGCTGTTTCTGTTAGGAGGAGAAACTGATGATGGAGTCAGGAGTTTCTTTGGTGCAATCCTGTTTATGTATAAAGAAGTACACAAATCCTGTTTCCCTGAACACAGCAGAAACAAATAACAGGAGGCAGTTTACTTGGCTTCCTCTCTCTTGACTCCTTCCTAGGGCCGCACTCAGTACAACTTCTCTCACTGTCTGCTGACTTTTTGCTTCTCACTAATGTACAGATGCATATCATTACCACCAATCAATGCCCCAGCCCTTGCGTGTGCAATCAGTCTCAGGGGAAACCCACAGGGCCACATGACTTAACTTCTATTCAGGCGTTGCCATGATGGGCCATGCTTTGGGTGGTTGATTCTATTGTTTCAGCTATCACAAAACAAAAAGGGTCTTAACTGGTCCCTCCATTTAGTCCAAATGAAGGGTGCTTAGTACACCCATGGACTTCTACTAGGTCTGTGTTGATAATAGCCATTTACACCTTTCAGCATAGCAATACACATCATTTTATTATAACTGTTATCACTATTTCATGAGGCATTAAGTGTTTGCAGGATCCCAGCCATAGGAACTAATTCAGAGTCCACTGACATCAAGGGAAGTTTTCTCATTGATTTAAAGAGGTTCTGTATCAGGCCCATAGACAGCTAAACAAACTAATGAGAAAGGATAATGTGAGTTAAAATGGCTTAGTTATATGCCTATCTAACTGGTCAACCATTTGGGGCATTATTAGAGACATGATTAGGTGAGATAGATTAGATAGCTACCCTGTGCTATGGCATATGTGTGTGTAAGAGGAGGTTACTTACCTATAACAGGAGGTTCTTAAAGATATGTGGCCCCATCTGTATTCCACTGAGGGGTTAATGCATGCACACTATGCACCTGGAGACAGGGAATTTGAAAGTAGTGTCCTTTGGTCCATGCATCCTGGTTTCGACCACGGTGATAAAGGGTGGGCAGACTGACCACACCTCCAGTTCCCTCTCCACTGCAAATCCAACAGATCTGCAGCAGATGGGAAGGAGGGAAAGAAGTAGAATACCAATAGGGACCACACATCTCCAAGAACCTTCAGTTACAGGTAAGTAGCTCCCTCATCGTCTTCTTCGAGTGATGGTCCCTATTATATTCCACTGAGGGTGACTAACAAGCAGTACCTAAGCTGGAGAAGAGTGCAAGGATGCAGATGGGAGAGATTAGCGGTGGACAGCCATGCCCGAGGCATCCATTGCCGAGTCATGCATTAAAGTGCAATGCGTAGCAAAGGTGTGTACTTAACTTTACATGGCCACTCTACAAATGTCCCGAAGTGGTACACCATGGAGTGAGGCCATGGTCGAAGGCTGGGCTCTCGTTGAATGTACCAGCACCCCTATTGGCTATAGGTGGTGGGAGCCCAGATAATTGATAGCAGAGGGTAATGTACCGAGAAATCCACTTAGAGATATGTGGTATGGAGACTGCCTGTCCTTTAACCAGTTCAGCGATTGCAACAAACAGTCTGGGGGAATCTCCTGATCAGTTTTGTCCTCCACAGGCAGAAGGCCAAAGCCTGATGGTCACAGAGAGAATGGAGTCGTCGTTCCTGTTCTGAGGCGTGTGGATTCGGGAAGAAAGCAGGTAAGTGAACAGATTGATTAACGTGAAACTGGGAGATGACCTTTGGCAAAAATTTGGGATGTAGGCTCATGAATACTTTATTTTTACAGAAAGTCATGAAAGGAGGGTCTGATGTCATGGCCCTGAGCTCATCAACCCTTCTCACCAATGTGACAGAAACAAGAAAAGCAAGCTTCATGGAAAGGAGGGTGTAGCAAGGTGGACCCTGCTCCTGCTGTGAAGGGGTTTAAAAAGTGGCCTGGCAGGGCTTGAGAGCAGTGGCTCTCAAGGCTGAGCTGATTGGGGAAGTGGCTGCAGCTGGGGGCCACGCCCCAAACAGAGCAACAGGGCCTTATAACAAGGCAGGGAAGCCAGAAGCCAGACAGTCTCTCTCTGCCAGTAGAGAGAGATGGGCCTGGCTGCAGGGAGCTAGACCAAGTACCTGAGGGAAGCAGGGCTGGGGACAGGCTAAGGAGCTGGGGAGCTCTGGCCTGGAAAGCCCCAGGCTGTGGCCTAGTAGAGGGCTAAAGGTACTGGGGGTTGCAAGGGGCAACCTAGGGGTAAGCAAAGGCAGCAGGTCCAAACCCCCTTTGCCGATGATGAGTACTGGATACTGCAGTCTGCCCCAGCGAACGGGGGCTAGATAGAGACTGGGCAGTAGCCACTACTGAGGCGAAGTGGGGATAGTAGGGTGGGGGGTTCCCGAGGCAGGGGAAACCCAGAGAGAAAAGGGGTTACTGCTGGGGGCAGCACCCCATGTGAAAGGGCACCGGGGTCCAGGGAGGGACTCAGGCCAGAGGACAGGCGGATCACCGGCCTGCAGAGGGCGTTCCCGGCTGGAACAGAGCTAATTCCCAGAGTCACCAGCAGGAGGCGCCGCGGAGGAGGTAATCCAGGAGGAGGGGAATCCCCGCTGCTTCTAGGGAAAGTCCATTGTGTTTTGCCCAAGCATTTCCACTTGGCTCGGAAATAGTGCCTAGTGGAGTCCTTTCTGCTGCTGGAGAGGATATTCTGCATGTCTTATGAACATGTCCGTTCTAGAGAAGATGCCCATCCAAATACAAGGCTCTGAGGTGAAGCACCTGTGGATTGGGGTGGATGATGTTGCTGTTGAGTTGTGTGAGGAGATCGAGGAGAGTAGGAATAGGGATTGGGGGACCGACATACGTACAAAAGAGCTTGCGAAACCAAAACTGTCTGGGCTAATATGGGGTGATCAGGATGACTGTCGCTTTGTCTCATCTGATCTTGTGAAGCACCCGTGGTAGGAGCGGGAGAGGAGGAAAGGTGTAACTGAGTGGGTCCAATCAGGGGACGATAAGAGCATCGCCCTGTGAGTGGTATCCCAGGTGCTGCATTTTCTGTTGACTGGGGATGCAAAGACGTCTCTGGTCAGAGTTCCCCATTTGCTGAAGGTGTCCTGTAGAATGGTATCATGGAGTTCCCACTTGTGGTCTATCATGAACTATCTGCTGACCGAGTCTGCAATAACATTCTGTGTCTCTGGAAGACAAGCGGCAAATAAGATGATCTGGTAGGGGATGCACCAGTTCCAAAGGGTGACTGCTTCTGAGCATAGTCTTGTCACATTTGTTGATGAAGCACACAGTCATGGTATTTTCTGACATGATGAGAATATGATGGAAACAGATGAGTGGGAGAAAGCTTGGCATGTCTTCCTTACTGCTCAGAGCTCCAAGGAGTCCATGTTCCCTCTGGCATGTAGTGGGTCACATGCGCTCCCCATCCTAGGCAGGAGGCGTTGGTGATAATAGTCTTGTTCGGGGCGGGGGGCAGGAAGAGAATCCCTATGCAGATCTGACCTGGGTCCCTCCACCATTGGAGGGATGAGATTACCTTGCGGGGGGAACTGTTAGTTTGAGGTCCATGGTGTGATGATTGGGTGAGTAAACTGTCTGGAGCCACATCTGGAAGCAGCCAAGGTGAAGTCGAGCAAAGGCGGTGATGTATGTGCACAAGGCCATGTGGCCCCAGAGGGATAGACAAGTCTTGGCCATGACCAAAGGATTGTTGACTACACGAGTTATGAGTTCTTGCAGACTCTGGAACTTGTCTTGTTGTAGGTAGGCTCATGCCATGATGGAGTTGATGGTGGCCCCTATAAAGTCTAGACATTGTGTGGGATTTAAAGTTGATTTGTTGGCATTGATACTGACTCCAAAGGAAGAAAGGGGGCTGAGCAATATGGAGCTTGAAACTTGGGCCTTATGTCCAGACTCTGCCACCAGGAGCCAGTCGTCAAGATATGGGAACATGAGGACGCCATAATGCCTGATGTGGGCTGCCACAATGGAGAAAACCTTGGTGAAAACTGGGAGGAGTGGCAACTCCAAAGGGAAGAACTCAGTACTGGAAATGTTGCGAGCCGACTGTAAACCTCAGGAAATGTCTGTAGGCTGAATGAATGTCTATGTGAAAGTAGGCATCCTGCATATTAAGAGCCTGAAACCACATATCTTTTTCTAATGAGGGGATAATCACTGCTAGTGTGACCATACAAAACTTGGGCTTACTCTGCAACAACGAAAAAGGACACCAACTATGCCAGGTTCTGTAGTGCTGAATCTGGACACACTGTGTGTATTGGGCTCTGAAGAACATATAAAGCTCGCCAAATGTAAGTAGTTTTGACCCTTCAAACTATTATCACAACTGCTTTAACATCTTTTTACAACAAGATTACTGGTTTTAAAGGACAAGTATGATTTGTGAAAAAATATTAGAAAAGCTAAGCACTCTCTACAGATGGGAGAGTCAAAAATTTTCTTAGTACAACACTGAATCACTAAAATGCAGACTGTAAAGGCTTCAATGGCATTCTTCTGTGTCAACACATGCTTTTAAATTCAATAAAATATTTTAAGTGAGAATGGCGTAGCTGAAGAACTAAGAAAAATCCCTAATTTTTAAGTTTAATTTATTTAAAGCTCTGCTTATTGTGATAGCCTTCTGAGAAACACATCTCATGTTTATGAGGGTCTCAGGAGAATCTCTCTCTATTTCTATACATCTTACTGCAGAAATAGTAATGCTGTAACTCGATAATGCACCTAAAACAAAAAGATGACATAACAGTCAGTATTCAGCCACCAAGAATGCTGGATTTTAAACCTTTAAGACCCATGCCCTACATAAACACAAGCACAAAGGCAAGTATTTCAGAAATAGGAATAAATTGGCCAGAAATGGACCTCTGTATTTCTCCACAGAGGACTATAAAAACACTTAAAAAAGAGAATTTGGTGAAATCTGTTTCTAGAAAAGCTATGTAAAATTGTAAATTCTGGAAGCGGTTAAACACATGTCAATAATAGGATCATTCACAGTGTTTTTTTAATAAGCAAAGTATTTGGGGAGTCCTCCACATAAAATTATTTGATTTTTTTCCCCCAAATGATGGGATTTTAGAAATTAAATTTTTCACTTGAAAACTGTACATTAGTGTCACATAATATAATTTAAATATGGTAATGTTTAAAAATATACTTTTCATAATTCACATTTCATGCAACCCTAGTTTAAGTGCAGCAATTAGTGTTTGTAAAATTGAAATCTTCATTTACAAAGTAGAGTTTTGAATCACATTGCAGGTGGTTGTTGGGTGTATTGTGCGGGTTCTGGATGGTGTTAGTGGCCTGTGATATACAAGAGGTCAGACTAGATAATCCCTTCTGGCTTTGAACTATGACTGATTTATCTGAACTATCCATACAATTTGGATTCATGTGATTAAAACTAAAAACTAGGAATTTTATTGGTTGTGAATATTAGAATGAAGGGTTAAATTGGAAACTAAGTGCATGCAGCCAGAACACTTGCAGCTGGTTCTCTAGGCCCATTGCCAACGAGGAGAGAATTGCACTGGGGAAAACCTTCATAGGCAGAATTTTTAAAAAATGAGGAGGGAGGAGTCTCCCCTTACACTACCATTTCTTCTCTTGTTCCTTTTACTCTTTCAGGCACACACATGCATACATGGAGCAAAAATGAAAGTGCCAAAAGAGTAAACCTTGTTAGCTTTAAAAATCACTCATCAAGTGATTCTATTACTTTTAATAATTTATTAAAGGTCCTAAAACAAAGATCAAAAGGAAATATATCTAAGCATTTACATTCAGTTCCACATCGCTTCATGACTAATTTGTAAAGGAGTGTATAAGTCTTCACAACTGAAGCCAAATCATTTGAGGATACTTTGATATAATGCTACAAAGGATATGAACAGGAAGGCGGCAGGAGTTACAAATGGCCAGGCTCCATTAAGAGTGCTAATAAAAGAATAATGGAATTTCCTTGTGCAATGAATTTAAAAAAGTGTTTAGCACAGGAGAATTTAGACAAGAAGAAGAGTATCAAAGCTTTTGGTTCTTCAGTTGCTTCTCTTTATTAGATCTTATTTGATCTATTATTACATTTACCTTAAACTGCTCCAGCTTCAAAATGCAATATTCCCATCAGAAATCCTGTCACTAATTTCTTTTACTCAAAACATTTGTCAATTTCCACCAGCCCTTAACATCTGCACTATACAGACTATAACAAATGATAGAAGTCTCTCTACAAAAAAGACATTTCAAAGTGAAGGATGTAACTTGAAAAGAATTTTAATAATTATATATCATTGTTAATGCTTTTGAAAATTTGTCAATGCTCGAGATAATTGGTTGGTATGGAAATATCATAGTAAACTGCATGAAGCTATTCAAGAAGGAGTTCTCTATTTCCAGTACACATTTATTTGCTCCACACAGGGTCATAACTTACTAGCAAGAATGACAAGACGGACGTCTCACTATTACTTCTTAAAAATTCCAATATTTTCAAAATTGCACAAATACTTAGCGCTTCACAAAACAGCAACACCACAAAAGTAGATCACATATTGCTGACAAATAGTTACAAATCAGCTGTGCTTGCTTAAAGGACCAAACTCATGAATTATTGGGTGTATTTTCTTCCTCAGAATATCCAGCAGGCTTTCTATTAACAAAGCAACCTCCTCCAATCATACCTCCAGAATCAACAGGTAATCCATTAGTGTTACATATTTCAAGGCTTAACGGTCATAACAAGCTAACCAATGTACTCAAGAGGAACAAACTTAAAAAAAAATATCAAATACAACAAGTGTTGATTTTTATAAGATTCATTGTAAATCCATAAATTATATTTCTGGAAGGTTAGTGAGAGCTGTATGTTTCACAAATACCAAATCCAGAAATTTAGTTTCAGGCTTAGGCATGAACAAATGTATCACTATACATTTAACATATTACAATTAAAAGAAAGTTAAGATACCTTAGAGACACTTCAAGATCTTCATCATTCCCTTTCACCTTTATGCTAATCAGACAAGATAGTTATCTTAAATGTTTGAAATTGTTCTAAACAAAAAATACTGCCAGTGTATTTTTTTCTTACCTTATGATCATAAGGATTGTATGAATGAAACAGTTGGGATAGATCCTTTGTTCTTTGCTTTTTCTGCAGAATAACAATAATAATAAATAAATGTATTAGAGAAATTACAGGGCAAAAGACAGGAACGGCAGATTTTAAAATGCTTTATACAAGCATAGACATGCATGATCTGCAGACTTGTTAGTGGAACTGCAGGTGTGGAGTATAGATTATGCATGGTAAGGGTATTTAATATCACAAGAAAGAGCTAACATATTCTTCAAGAATAATTTTAAAGGTGTTACCTTAATAAAAATAAGGCACAGGTATATACATCTGTAATATCATTGGAATCCATGAATATCTGAGATGCATTTTAAGTTATTTACAAGAAATCATCTATAATGTTTTGGAACATACAGTATTGAAAATTAGGCCTCAAACCTGGAAAGATTTGCTTATAATTGAAGCATTTATTCATAGTCTAGTTTTTCAGTAGAATAGGTTTAATGACAGTTTAAAGTAGCCTCATTTATTATTTTTATTATTCTTTTGATGTTAACACCGCTGTAACCTTGATTGTGGACAATTAACAGATGCTATGATATTTAATGCCCCTAACAAAATCTTCTGTAACTGAAGATATGGTGCAGAGAGAGATGGGAAGAAAACAGTCGCTATGGGCTGAATCCAACTTCGACTGAAATCAATGAAAGACTTTCCACTAAGTTTAATGGAAGTTAATCAGACCATCTGTAGAGAAAATTAAATACAACCTTTCAGCTGCATCTAACTTGACAAAATGGTGCAGATTGCAGTTGCCTTTATATTTAATATAAAAATGTGCCTCACAGAGGCTACAAATCCCATTATGCAAAGTTCCATTTTGACCAAGGAAGCAAGCTCGCTGCTTAGAAAAAGATGGATCGTTGTGTACTCTAAACTTAAGTAAACCAGGGACATCTACATGCTACGTTCTTGAACTCTTAGGTTGTATTTTGACCTGTAGACTGCATTTAAGTCAGACAAGTTCACCATCTAATTTGATGGATCTATTAATGTTTATAGCACTTTGGACTCTAAACAGGTGGCTGCATGACTGCAATGTTTATTTTAAGCAACTGGAATGTAGTAGGCAATTTAGGTTATCTTTGATGATGCATCAGGAAAATCCCTAATTATTTCCCATCTTGGCACCACTTTTATTTTCATTTAAAAGTGCAAATACAATGGCTTCATATTGCACATGGTAAGTCTAGTTGCCAGGCCAATACAAACTTATGAAGGATAATTGCAGCTAGGATAATTAGGGTCACTAAAGTTATCAAATAAATAATTCTTTTTCTGTGAGGTCAGTAATTCTGTTTTAGTTACCAGCACTAAAGAGTCAAGTGAATAATAAGCTCTCCTTCTTTAAACAAGCATGGTAAATGATGGTTTTCAGTATAAAAGAGGGGCATCTGTATAGCTGATACTGATTAGCGTAAGTAATACCTAATAAGAAGACAGGTTTTAGAGTGGTAGCCGTGTTAGTCTGTATCAGCAAAAAGAACAGGAGTACTTGTGGCACCTTAGAGACTAACAAATTTATTTGGGCATAAGTTTTCGTGGGCAAAAACCCACTTCATCCCCATGCTAATTTTTTCCCCTATTTGTTACTCAGACCTTCTTGTCAACTGTTTGAAATGGGCCATCCTGATTATCACTACAAAAGTTTTTTTTCTCCTGCTGATAATAGCCCACCTTAATTGATTTGTCTCGTTAGAGTTGGTATGGCAAGCCCCATCTTTTCATGTTCCCTGTATATATCTATATCTATATATATCTTCCTACTGTATTTTCCACTCCATGCATCTGATGAAGTGGTTTTTTGCCCACGCAAGCTTATGCTCAAATAAATTTGTTTGTCTCTAAGGTGCCACAAGTACTCCTCATTCTTTTTGCTAATAAGAAAGTTGTTCCTCTGAGACTGCTAATGAGCTAATCGGTTTCTCTATTACTAAGATTAGTGATATCTAAGATAATTTTTTCTAGTTGTAGTTTCTTCTTCCAGCTGGAGAGCAATACAGTGTATCTTTGCCAAAAAAAGATCTCCTTAGCATGGGATCTTTAGCATCAGGTATACCAAAGTTTTTTTTTTCCATATTAATAAAAAATTGGCTCTCTCAGGTATTTAAACTCATCAGGTCCACCAGTCTGGATTACCACGCATTCCAAATGTCTTCCCTGTCAGTTATTCAGAGAAATATAATGAGAAATTGGAAAAATGTAGCTACATTATAATCTACTAAGTTCCTTAATAAAATCTTAATACATAAGTATGCAAAAAGTAAACAAACAAAAGATTAGTCAAACTTGGAAACTTCTATCAGATTTCATAGAAATATCTGGAAAAGATATAATTCTTATTTGCCTATATTCGTGACAGCCCTTCCCTCCTCTCTTCTTACCCCGTCTTTTCTAATGCTCATGATGTGCTTTTTATTATATTATTGTAATTGCTTTAAGAAAACCAATAACATTATATGACAGAAAAGCCAGCTGCAGCCCTTTGACTCCTGGCAAACTACCATGTGTCCCTCAGTTAGGCAAAGCATGGATGCCCTCTCTAACACCCTGTATGCATGCCGTCTAGCACTCTTTCATTAGAGCAGTGTTTCCCAGACTTGGGACATTGCTTGTGTAGGGAAAGCCCCTGGCGAGCCAGGCCGGTTTGTTTACCTGCCCCGTCCACAGGTTCTGCCAATCGCGGCTCCCACTGGCCGCGGTTCACTGCTCCCGGCCAATAGGAGCTGCTGGAAGCCTCTAGAGGTTGCCAGGGTTTTGTAATATGGGCAAAACAACATTTTTTCCCTAGCCTCGTTCTGGAAAACAGCCGAATTGTTTTAGTTGAAATTCTCCCCTCCATGCCTCCCCCAAAATATTTGCATGAGTGAGAAAGCCACAATGTACATTTTTGGCCCAAACGGTTAAAGACTGGCAAAGTTACAGGCCACCAAACACAGGATCTTATAATGGGAAGTGTTGGGCAACCATACTAATAGGCAGCTCTATCAGGCCCACCTGTATATTTAAATAACCACAATTTCTCCTTGCGGAAAAGGAAAGAGAGAGAACAAATCACACATGGCAGATGCTATTTACATTGCTCAAGGCACTTCTGGAAAGTGCTCAGATACTTTGGTGATGAAGATTGTGTAAGAACCAGAGCTGAAAAGAATATACACAAAATACTTAATGGTCAAAATCACATTTCATCAGTGCTCAGTGGCCCTCATACACTCAAGCAGAAACATTTTCAGACTACCACAAATTCCTGATAGCATATATTTTAAAATGAAAGACTCACCGGTAATTAAATATTGCAGCTTTTAAATATTTCCCATACATGCACTCAAGTGACTACATATTCTCAGAGATACTCAATGGCTGTGTGAATATTTTCCATATTTTTATATATATATCTGATGTTAGGCAGAGCTAAAGCAGACTATATTATTCAAACTAAAATTCTGGTTGTTTTTAGCTTCCCCCAAAACCAAATAAAAAACACAACAGGCAGCTCTGAGAGATATTTCTGCAGCTTCTGAAAGTATCCATTTATTATAGAAATTAGATATGAAACTTCATTTTAATGTGGGCCTTTTTATAATTCAAAATGCAATTAGAACATATTTAACTAATATCCTCTCCCCCCTCCCTTCAAGGCATCATTGATGCTCTAGATGAAACCATAGTTTTGGTTTAATCCCACTAATGCACATTTATTCAGGTTACCCCAGCAGTGTAACAGCTGTGGTAGATGAATCAGCACAGTAGGGAATAATAATACATCTCCTATGACCTGCTCTTATGAGGATTAAACAATATCATTGCCCAAATGCTGTTAAATAGTATAGTTTACAGCTCTCTTCAATATGTGAGTTTAAGGTAGAATTGTTGTTGTTTGAGATCAAGGAGCACATTTACAACATTAACATGAAGAAATCTGTACTCTCCTTATATATCTTCTGTCATTGGCTGCTATGTTATTAAAACATCTAGACATCAATTATACTATATTAAACACTGCCCTGCCTCATACAAATCCATATTTTGAGCAGTCTTTTTTCCTTCCATAAGTTCTCAAAATCTATTTTCATCAAATAAAAATATGTACTGCATACAAACCTAATTCTATCTTCTATCAGAAAGACATAAACACAGTGGTGGAATAGGATATATGGCCCTCTGAGGAAACAGAGGAAATATGTCTCCTTCAGTATGGAAGCAACAGCTCACCCTGTGGAGCTGTCTGCCTCAGTGCTGTACAAAACGGTTAGCATTTTGGAGGTGCATGAGACTGCCAAGACACAATCAAGCATGATGAAAAGTGGTACTCTCCACTGGGGAAGCAGTGGTTTTGGTGTGCTGTGAAATTCTGATGAATCCTGGACAAATTTAATTTTAATCCTATAGTCCTTAGTGTACAGTACTCAAAGGACCAAGTTTTATGGAAGTGATGAGATAAACTCAATATGCCTTTTCAAAGTACAGATACAGAGATATTCAGATACAATGGTGATGAGGGCCATTTTAAATCTAGATGGAGGGGGAGTAATTCTTCACTTCTTTCTTTTACTACCAACTATAAACTTCATGTTATTTGGTAACTGCAACTGAAGTATTTTCCATTGCCCTCTTTAGCTGGGAAAAACACATAAGCACCTGCTGTGGAATGGATTAAAACATTGATGCACTCCGGATGTATGTACTGTAAGCCCTCCCCAAACCCGGAGCCCCCTCCTATACCCCAAACCCCTCATCCCCAACCCCATGCCAGAGCCCTCACCCCCCTGCACAGTAACCCCAGCCCCAGCCCAGAGCCCCCTCCCACACCCTGAACCCTTAATCCTTGGCCCCACCCTAAAGACCACACTCCCAGCCCAGAGCCCATACTCCTCCTGCACTCCAACCCCCTGCCTCAACCCGCAGCCCCCTCCCACACTCCTAATCCCTCAACCCAACCCCACCCCTAGCCTGGGGTCCCCTCCTGCAACCCAAACCCCTCATCCCCGGCCCCACCCCAGAGTCCGCACCCCCTCCTGCACTCCAACCCCCTGCCTCAACCCGCAGCCCCCTCCGAATCCCTCAGCCCCACGCCCCAGCCTGTACCCCCAGCCCAGAGCCCTCACCCCTCCCACATCTCAAACCCCTACCTCAATCCATAGCCCCCTCCCACACTCCAAATTCCTCAGCCCCACCCCCCAGCCTGTACCCCAGCCCAGAGCCCTCACCCCTCCCACATCTCAAACCCCTACCTCAATCCACAGCCCCCTCCCACACTCTAAATTCCTCAGCCCCACCCACCAGCCTGGAGCCCCTTCCTACACTCCAAACCCCTCAGCCCCAGCCCCAACCCAGAGCCCACATCCCCAGTTAGAGCCCTCCTCCCCTCCCGCACCCCAGTCTTCTGCTCCAGCCCAGTGAAATTGAGGGAGGGTAGGGGAAAGCGAGCCACCAAAGGAGGGGGAATATAGTGAGCGGTGGGCGGGGTATCAGGGAAGGGGATGGGGCATGGGGCGGGGCCTTGGGGAAGGGGCGGGCCTAGGGTGTTGGTTTGTTTGCAATTACAAAGTTGGCAACCCTAGCCAGGACATATTTGTAATCATTTGTATGCAGATTTGAATGTTTATTCCTTCAAATTCTGTACTTATATTATACCACAAATATGCACCAAATCATCAAAACAACCAAGTTACGATGGCCTGCAGATAATCTGTTGTTGTGAAGAACAGAACAAGAAATTTGATCAAAACCAATGAGCCACCCTTTTTGACCTTGAATTATTCTATATGTCATCCTAGTAGAAAAGAGGTTAGAAAACTGTTCCGCCCCAGTCAGATTGCAGAAGTTTTTGATAAGCATGTAACTTACTTTTACCATGATACTATGACTGTTCCCTGCAAGGTCTGAAAGGGCAGAAGTGATAATACAACTAACTTTCTACAACCAATTCTGACACCAGTGCAATAAAACATTTTTATCAGCATTGCTACCACCGGTGGTGTTATTCCTGCCTTGCCGATCACACCTATAATGAAACAGACTAAAATTCATTTCAGGGGTGGCTAGGGTTTTTGACCTAACCTATCCACTCCTGAATTACTATGTCAAAAACAGACTCGCTGTTCTGGTTTATTTATTGATATACATAAATTTCATTATTCATCTTTGCTTTTCTGAGAACACAGTTTTAAAGTTTTTGTCTGATAAGACAGACAACAATGTATAATTTGATATTTTCAGCATTAATTATTCATATATCAGACTGCATTTTTTTCAACTCACAACATAAGTATAAAGCTATATAGCTGCATGTTATGCTTCCTGTGTTCTTACAGTGCCATACTTTTACAAACACTATTTTTTTCTCAATAAGTTTAAGTTTACTGTTTAAACAAGGACCCACGTAATGTAGTGACACCATGGAGGGGAGGGGGAGATTAAAAAAACCCCTAATGCGTCTTTAAAAAAAAATCACATTGATCTAATTTGGGATCACAAATACTAAAAGGCATTAATGATTATGGCAACATCAGTGACTCCATAGTTAAGGTTGAGTGTTGCATTTAAAGCAGGGATTTAACCTCTTTATTTAAAATTACAGCATTTACTCCCCAAAATCACAGCACTTACGCTGAGTACAGAATTAATTTTCTGAGAATTTACAAATAAATCTATTGGTTCATGAAGTAGAATTAATTAAAAATGGGTCCTTTAAGAAACTTAGCACCCAGTGTCAGAAGTTTTTCCCCCTAATAATCTCAGTAACAAAACATGCTCTTCAAACCTCTCATAGGAATGGCCAGGCGTCCAGTTTTCTAACGGAATGCCTGGTTGACAAGGGATCATGGCGGCTCTAGTCAACACCGCTGACCGGGACGTTAGAAGTCCGGTTGGCAGTGCAGTGGGGCTAAAGCAGGCTACCTGCCTGCCCTGGCTCTGTGCAGCTCCCGGAAGCTATCGGCATGTCCCTGTGGCCCCTAGGCGCAGGGGTGGAGGTGAAGCGCCACGTGCTGCCCCTGCCCCAGCTCCCATTGTCTGGGAACCGCAGCCAATGGGAACTGTGGGGGTGATGCTTGCAGGCTTGGGCAGAGCCCTCTGGCCCTCCGACTAGGGGCTGCAGGGACATGCTGGTCACTTCCAGGAGCTGCACAGAGCCAGGGCAGACAGGGAGCCTGCCTTAGTGCTGCTGCACCGCTGCCCGGGAGCCGCCTGAGGTAAGCGCTGCTCTGATGGAGCCTGTGCCCTGAACAGTCTGCCCCAACCCTGTACCCCATCCCGGACCCTAACTCCCTCCCAGAGCCTGCACCCCTGTCCCAGCCCTGAGCCCCCTCCTGGAGCTTGCACCCCACACTTCCTCCTGCACCCCAATCTCCTGCCCCAGCCCTGAACCCCCTCCTACACCCCAAACCCCTCATCCCTGGCCCCACCACAGAATCCAGACCCCCAGCCGGAGCCCACACCCCAATCCCCTACCCCAGCCCTGCACACCCTCCTACACCCCAAACCCCTCATCCCTGGCCCCACCACAGAATTCAGACCCTCAGCCGGAGCCCACACCCCAGTCCCCTACCCCAGCCCTGCACTCCCTCCTGAACCCTAACTCCTTCCCACAGCCTGCACCCCACGCCCCCTCTTGCACTCCAACCCTCTGCCCCAGCCCTGAGTCCCATAACACACTCTGAGCCCCTTGGCCCCAGCCCGGAGCCCCAAATCCCCGGCCCCACCACAGAACCTGCACCCCCAGCTGGGGCCCTCAATCCCCTGCCCCAGCCCAGCGAAAGCGAGTGAGTGTGTGGGAGAGCAAGCAACGGTGGGAAGGGGGATGGAGTGAGGGGCGGGGCCTTGAAGAAGGGGCCTCGGGAAGGGGTGGGGCAGGGGTGTTCGGTTTTGTGTGATTAAAAAGTTGGCAACCCTAACCTCTCATAGTTAAAAACTCACTGAAGTCTTATGCATGTGCTACATTCCTTTTTTAAATTTAAGATTAATGGTCATTTTTCCTATTATTCTTCATAACTGAAAATGCAGAATGGCTCGGGGGATTGCAGGGACAGTGGGATGTAAGTGTGTGGACCCAGGATAACCAGAGGGAGGAGCAAGAGGCAGGGGAAATTTGGAGCATATGTGGATGGGGAAATTTAGGGTGGGACAAGAGGCAGAGGGAATTTGAAGGACAGGAGAGAGAGGGATACTGTGGTGGACATTCCAGCTGCTCGATCATGTTCTGGGGGAAAAAAGCAGTAGTAAACTCAGTTTAACTGGACGATATATTCTGGCTGTTTTGTGTTGCTCCAGAGTGGGGACAAGTAACCAGAGTATACTGCTGAATCTGACCATGACAGCTACAATTTAAAAAAATGATTTAAGGTTGATACTTTATAGTTTCAAATCATTAGAAATACGGTAGCACTCCCTTTAAGTTTCTTGTTTAGTTTAGTTCATATATTAAACTTTTTAATTAAAACAAAAGTAAGGACTTTCTCAGACAAAAAGTATGTTAAAATGAAGTTAAGGTTGAGAATACGTATCAGTAATTTAGAGTAAACTACAGTCAGGGATGTTGCAATTATCCCAAAACCAAGCACTACAAACACTGGAAATTCAATATTAAGGTTACACTTTAAAAAAAATTCAAATATCTTAAGGTGTAAAAATGCAGTTACAGCAACCAAACACTCTTAAACTCTGCTCTGTCACAGTCTCTTCTAACTTCCCATTTAGTTAAGACTCACCAAAATCCTGAGCACAGGCTATATTCTGACAGTTTAGTACAGTGGTTCTCAAACTTTTGTACTGGTGACCCCTTTCACATAGCAAACCTCTGAGTATTTTAGGATTAATAGTCTGTCTACCCATTATTCTTCATAATTTTAAGTTTCTCCTTCAACAGAAACCTTAACTCTGCCCTGTAGTGACACCATGCGGAGATGGGAGTGGATGAAAAAAATCTAATGTCTTTAAAAATCCATTTAGTCTAATCTGAATCCACAAATATTAGCATGCTCTAAACATAATTCTGTGTTTTTTGGATTAAAAAATGGTAACTCATTGGTTTGATCTAGTATGGCAATTTTTGTGCTTCTTTTTGTGTAATATACTTGATGTACATGGGATGATTATTATTAATTTTTTTTCAAATGAATTCAACATAAAAAGCAGCTAGAATACTACAGGCTGCTGGCATTTTCCAAGCACAGTGCTGTAACCGAACAGTGTTTCATTGAGTGAAAAGTATTTCACTAGTACAGTGGTTCTCAAACTTTTGTACTGGTGACCCCTTTCACATAGCAAGCCTCTGAGTGCAACCCCTCCTTATACATTAAAAACACTTTTAAATATATTTAATACCATTATAAATGCTGGAGGCAAAGCAGGGTTTGGGGTGGAGTCTGACAGCTCATGACCCCCCCATGTAATAACCTCGCAAACCCCTGAGGGGTCCTGACCCTCAGTTTGAGAACCCCTGGACTAGTATGAGGTTTTTTTTGTGTGTCGGGACTATCGCAACTGCTCTTCAGACTACCAATCTACCATCCTGGGACATATACCTGTATGGGACTATAATGGATAGTAAACTAAATATTGTTGTGTTAATTAAGCAGTTAGCTGGTATACAGAGTATCCAAGCCCAAGATCAATTTGGCTACAATACTCTCTTCATGGTGCGCCCCCAAATTGATCTATTCAGTTGTCAGACAGTGGACTTGGATGTTTTCTGTCATCCTGAACAGATGAAGGATTGGCACAACAGTAGTCACCATGAAGGAGAAAGAGAGTTTAAGGGGGTAGAATATGACACCAAATGAAGGAGGAAGGCAATAGCTAATGTCCATGTTTGCCAGGTTTCAGAGAGCCACAAAAAAATAAAAAAGGCCTTGTGCCTAAGGGATTGCCTAGTCTTGCTGTTTTATCGCAAATGATCTGCTCTATTGTTCTGTCCTCTCTCTACTTCCAGTTTTTCAGCAATTCCAGATTCCACCATGGATTTTTAGCATGTTGACTTGACGTGCATGTTCAGCAACCAAAACAGCGAAAGATTCGAGTTCCAAATCATCCAGTGACCTGATCAACTGTGATGGCTCTGAAGGGGGTGCACTTGGAGCTCTAAAGACAGTTAAAGTGCAGGTGGTGTCATTCAGAGCCCACTTCAGGCTGTGTTAGTGTCATCCTTTTCTTCCCAAAGGACCCCTTGCGGACGGCCAGACCAGTAACATGATAAGTAAATGGTATACATTTGCTCTCTTCCATGAGATATATAAAAAATAAATAAAACCAAACCCAAAAGCAAATACTGCACTTTAAAATTGATCTGTTAAGCAAAAATGAAACCTGAGTTAAATACAGAGCTCTGCAGTGTTTAGAAAAGTACAGTGCATTGCAGGAACTATAAGAAGACTTCTGGCACTGGCGATTTCACTGTCTGGTGTTCATGAGGAAATAATCATCTGTTAAAATACAGGGAATATACCTTTTTACAGATACTAATCAATTATTCTTGGGATTTTTCTGCCTAAAATTTATCAAGGTTTTAACTTTTTAGAAATATATTCAAGCATTAGTGCATTCTATTCATACTGTATCTAAAGGAATGACTATCAGTAACAGTATAGATAGAGACAGAACCAACATACTTAACCTGAATTAAAAATTCCAAATCTCTAGGCAGCCAGGTATTAAATTAGTATACCTTTACCAATCTCAGCAACATTATTAATATTAGACCTGAGTGGAGACTTATTTTATGGCCTGTTTTGAGTTGCAAGCATATTTCAGGTTTATCATGGGAATTCCAGCAATGCCAAAGCCTAAACAAACAGGTTTTGCTGTTCTAATGCACACATCTGATTTCAGAAATTACGTTAAGGACAATACTCCTAAACCTTCTATAGTTTGTAACCAGTCAGCAATGTGCTGCTGAGTATTATCAATGAACGAGTTCTGATCAGACTAATGTCTTACATCAAACATAAGACCAAGAATAATAATAAAAAAAACTAATAGAGAAGATATTTATTTGCTTCATTAATTTTAGCAGTCTGAAACTGTGTCTTGTTTTACTATGGCAGTTTGTATCTGTAATTAAAGTGAGTAAAAGACAGAGATGGGCCCAAATGAAACCCATGTCTTTCTTGTGTAAGGATGGGAGGTTTCATAATCTCAATCGAGATCCAAGTTTAACACCTGGACTCAAATCTCTTCATTTTGGTGTGAACTGAAACCCCCCATATCTGAACACAATGACATATACAAGGCCATAAGTTCAATCACTGTGGGATGAGAGGAATACACAACCCTCAATTTTATACTGTCATGTTGATGTCTCCCTTAAAGCCTCAATCCATCAATGATCTCATTGCATTTACTTCAAAGGCACTCCATGCAGGCACTGTGATATGTATTTGTGCGTGTAGCTCATAACAAGTTCAGGGCTTATCCCCCCCCGCCAATTTTATTTAAATCATAGGGTCAGACGGGACCACAAGTGTCATCTAGTCTACCCCCCTGCCCAAGATGCAGGATTTGTTGTGTCTAAACCATCCAAAACAGATGGCGATCCACCCTCCTTTTGAAAACCTCCAGTGAAGGAGCTTCCACAACCCCCTTAGGTGGTCTGTTCCATTGTCCTACTGTTTTTTTCAGTTAGGAAGTTTTTCCTGAGATTTAATCTAAATCTGCTGTGCTGTAGTTTGAACCCATTGCCTCTTGTTCTGCCCGCTGTAGCAAGAAACAACAACTTTTCTCCATCTTTTTTTATGGCACCCTTTCAAGTATTTGAAGACTGCTATCATGTCCCCCCTCAATTTCCTCTTTTCCAAACTAAACATACCCAGTTCCTTCAGCCTTTGCTCATATGGCTGCATTCCATCCCTTTGACCAAAATCAGACACAGTTCTCCAAGCAGAGGCCTAACCAGAGCTGAGTAGAGCGGTACTATCACCTCCTGTGACTTGCATGCTATGCCTGTTAATGCAACCTAAAATTGCATTTGCTTTCTTTTGCAACAGATCGCATTGCAGACTCATGTTGGGGCTGTGATCCCCACAACTCACAGAACCTTCTCAGAAGAGCTACTGTTAAGCCAGTTATTCCCCATTCTGTATCTGTGCATTTGGTTTTTCCTTCCTAAGTGTAGCACCTTACATTTGTCTTGAATTTCATGTTGTTGTCTCTAACCCAGTTCTCCAATTTATCAAAATCCCTCCGAATTCTAGCTCTATCCTCCAAAGTTTAGGCAACCTCCCCCCACATCCAGCCTTGTGTCATCTGAAACTTTGATCAGCATGCTCTCTATTTCTACATCCAGGTCATTAATAAAGATGTTAAACAACACTGTACAGATCCTTGTGGAACTCCATTTGAGACCTCTCTCAACTCTGACATCATGCCATTAATAGTTACTCTTTATTTGTGGTTGTTTAACCAAGTATGTATCTACTTAATGGCAGTTCCGCCAAGCCCACATTTCTCCAGTTCACCTATCAGAATGTCATGTGGGACTGTGTCAAAAGCCTCGCTAAAGTCCAGGTATATTATGTCCACCGTATTCCTCCTAGCCACCAAACCAGTTACCCTGTGAAAGAAGGAAATCAAGCTGGTTTAGCATGATTTATTCTTAATAAATCCATGCTGGCTGCTAATGATTACCCCATCCTCTAGGTACTTGCACACTGAATTCTTTATACGTTGTTCCAGTAGATTCCCAGGCATCAAAGTCAGGCTGACTGGTCTATAGTGACCCAGCTCCTCCTTTCCCCATTTTTAAAGACAGCCCCTACATTAGCCCTTCTCCAGTCTTCTGGAACCTCTCCTGTTACCTATGAGTTAGTAATATTATTGCCAGTAGCTTCAAGATTTATTCAGCTAATGTCTTCAGAACCCTGGGATGAATAGCATCCGGCCCCACTGATTTGAATTCATTCAAATTGCTCAGAAGATCTCTGACATGTTCTTTACTTATCCTTATCTGCATCCTTTCAGCTTTATTGTCTGTAGTAACTTTGCTAGTCATCTGGTCACATGTAATTTTTGTGAGAAGATTGAAGCAAAGTAGGCATTGAACAGCTCTGCCTTCCTATCATCTTCCATTAGCAGCTCACCTTCTCCATTGAGCAGTGGACTCACACCATCCCCGAGCTTTGGTTTTTGTCTGATGTATTTGAAGAACCCCTTCTTGTTGTTTCTAACATTCCTTGCCAGCTATAAATCATGCTTTGCCTTGGATTTCCTGATTTTATCCCTACACGCTTGCGCTATTCCCATGTATACTTCCTTGGTGACATGACCCTCCTTCAATTTCCTGTATGTATCACTTCTGGTTTTTTAGATAGCTAAAAAGCTCTTTGTGCAGCTATACTGGCCACCTGTGGCTCTTCTTATCTTTCCTTTGTGTCAGAATAGCTTGATGTTGAGCCTCCAGTATTACATCTCTTAGGAACTGCCTGCCCCCTTCAACTCCTTTTCTAGTTGTACATCTGTCTCAGGCATAACTTTAGTTTGAAAAAATATCACTATAATCTTGCAAACTGAAATGAATGAAAGTTAGATAAGAGATATGGAATGGTAATGTAGGCCTCTTCTTATAAACTCCTGTTTGGATACCTCTTCCTTTGATCCATTTCAGTAACTTGTATACCTATGACAAAGGGGAGGGAGGTGTGGCAGAAGTGTACAACAGAACTGTAGTGGCATGTACAAAAGAATTGTCAAAGGATAAGTTAAGTTCCTGGTTTTGTTTCTTTTTCATATGGGACAATAATTGTGCTGTTAAAACCAACGGTTACACTGGCAATTACGTCACTAATGTTACATGTAGTACAGATGAATCTTTTGGCGCTACATGGAAGTTTAAAAATCAACAAGAAACAAAGAAGTTGTGTATTTTCCACAACTGTGTTATTTTGCTGTGTACTATTACTGACAGTACAGCTCAGTTTAAATCCGCAACTGTACATTTTCTTTGGGAAGCTAAAACCTTTAAACCACATTTTGTGTAAAAGTAATATGAAGTCAGTAATTTTCATTCTGGTCAGTGCTCTGAAGACTGCTGCTGTAAGAACAAAGTTGAATTCAAAGGGGTACAGCGCCAGCCTGGGTTTCCCAGGTGTATTTCTACTCTGCCTTTGAACTCTGATTTGCTTTTTCAGCAGGACAGTCACAACCCACACTTTAGAACTCAGAGACTCACATTCTGCCTGTTGCTCTGAACTACACCACTGCAAGAAATTCAAAAGATATGGCTGCAAGCCAGAGTCAAAATATTCTTCTCCCTTCCTATGGGTCTGACTCTGCAAAGTGCAGCTGCGACTGTGGAATTTAACTCATTCCACAGATTCAGCCTGAACTGAGCTCTCAGCAACTTTAAGAGCCAAACCATTCATTGCTTGCAGGTAGAATAAAACTGGCTTTACAACACACCAGCTCAACTGTCGCCACAACAAACACAAGTTTTTCACTTCAGCACCTGGTCAAACAAACGAAAGTGATATGACCTGAAGCTGGTACTGGCTTTAAAATAACTATCTTTTGAAAGCATGGGTAGAGTTCAATAATAACATTTTAACTGCAGACGGAGGTTACCCACAGGTAACTAACTTCTTTGACTTTATCACAAGTCAGTATCTTTGGTTGCATGCTGAGCTGTGAGTACCCTGGAGCTATTTTAATAAATGTAAAATTAACCATAAACACTGCATAGGCAGCTTTTTGCACTGAGGGTATGTCTACACTACAAGACTATTTCGAATCAACTTAAGTCGAATTTGTGGAATCGACCTTATGAAGTCGAATTTGTGTATCCACACTAAATACACTAATTCGACTGTCTGAGTCCACAGTAACAGGGCCAGCGTCAAATTTGGAAGCGGTGCACTGTGGGAAGCTATCCCACAGTTCCCGCAGTCCCCGCTGCCCATTGGAATGCTGGGTAGAGCCCCCAATGCCTGCTGGGGGAAAAAATGTGTCGAGGGTGGTTTTGGGTAACTGTCATCATTGAACCGTCAATCACGCCCTCCCTCCCTCCCCGAAAGCGCCTGCGGGCAATCTGTTCGTGCACTTTTCTGCTCAGTGACAGCGCGGGCGCCACAGCACTGCGAGCACGGAGCCCGCTGCAGTTATGGCCGTTGTCAACTCCTCGCACCTTATCGTCCACCTCTTCCACAGTCAGCTGCTGAGAAATAGGGCTACTTTTCAATGGTGCTGCGAGCACTGGTGGACCATGGGGGACGTTTTACCAACATCAACGTCGGGTGGCCAGGCAAAGTTCATGACGCGCGTGTTTTCAGGAACTCTGGTCTGTTTAGATGCCTGCAGGAAGGTAGTTTCTTCCCGGACCACAAAATAACTCTTGGGGATGTGCAGATGCCTACAGTGATCGTCGGGGACCCAGCCTACCCGCTAATGCCCTGGCTCGTGAAGCCCTATGCAGGCGCCTTGCACAGCGACAAGGAACTCTTCAAGTACCAGCAAGCAGCGAGCAGCGTGACCTGTGACTGTTCAGTTTCTTTACAGAGAAGCTGAACCTGCCCCCGTTTCTTTACCAAGTTACTGTTGACTAACATCTGCAGTTACATACCCCGTCCACCCCGCTTCCAACACACGTTTAAAAATAAAATACATGTTCCACTGTAACTTTACAAACATTTCTTTATTGATGACTTTGCATTAAAGGGTTGAAACTGGGACGCGGACTGTGCTGGGTAGGGTGTGCGGTGATGTAAAGACCACCTCTAAACTCGAGGAATGACAGGCTCCTGCTCCCCGAGCGGTCTGCAGTGCCGGACTGGTTGTTTCAACGGAGCCTGCCATCCCTCCTTTTTGGGACTCTGTGTGCGGGGGCTATATGGCCTTGTGGCGGGGGAGGACGGATACAGATTCCTCTGCTGCGTGGCTCTCTGGTCCAGGACAGGGACCGTTGCATGAGATCTGTAATCACCCTCCCCCGCTACAAAGTCACGTAACCCCCCCACCCACACAGAACCTGCAAACCACCTCCCATACCAACCAGGGTGCCTACTGACTGCACTGTGTGTGTGACCTGCTGCTGATCCTGCCCCCATCTCTGTACCCTGCTAAAGGTGACTGTCCTATGCAATACCCTACCCCCTTCCCCACCCACCCACCCCTTCAAACGCAGCGTTGTGTAAAAAAGCATGACGGAAACAGTAATTAACAGCAAAGTATTTTTAATAATTAACCAGACAGTTAGGGGATGAAACTGGGATTGGGGCTAGGGTGAGTCAGGAAGGGAAGGAATTCTCAAAAATTAGGGTATGAGAGCTTTTGGGTACTTGAGCACTCTGCTGGGGTGCAGTGACAGTTTTCACGGCCCCTGGCGCCCCTCCTTCTGGTTACTTTGGGTGACGGGAGGTATGGGACTTTGTGGCGGGGGAGGGCAGTTGCAGATACACTGCGGGGAGGCTCTGTCCTCCTGCCTGCGGTCCTGCAGAACATCCACAAGGCGCCAGAGCGTGTCCGTTTGCTCCCTCATTAGTCCAAGCAGCGTTTGAGTCGCCTGCTTGTCTTCCTCATGCCACCTCTCCTCCCGTTCGCTGTGTGAGCGCTGGTACAGAGAGAGGGTCTCCCTCCACTGGCTCTGCTGGTCCGCCTCGGCTTGGGAGCACCCCATAACTTCAGCGATCATCTCGTCCCGTGTGTTTTTCTTTCGCCGCCTAATCTTTGCCAGCCTCTGTGAGGGGGATGCTGTGGCAGGTCTGGAGACAGTCGAAGCTGTGTGATGGGAAAAAGGGAGTGAATTCCTTGCAAAGATACATTTTTGCGAACAATGAACACAGTCTAGTCTGTGTCTCTGAACAACACCATGCACAGCACCTATCTCGTCCGCACTCCTGCAGCAGGCAATCCTGAAAGCATAAACTCTGCCCCTGTTCTACCCCATCGCAGTGTCCCCCGACCCTTGCACTTCTGGGTTGAGATCCCAGTGCCTGATGGTGCAAATTTCATTGTCGCGGGTGGTTCTGGGTAAATGTAGTCAGTCATTCCTTCCTCCGGGAAAGCAACACCAGACAATCATTTCGAGCCCGTTTTCCCTGGATTGCCCTGGCATACGCCATAGTGTGGCAACCATGGAGCCTGTTTTGCCTTTTGTCACTGTCACCATATGTGTACTAGATGCCGCGGACGGAGGCGATTCAGCAGCGCTACACAGCAGCATTCATTTGCTTTGGCATGACAGCAGAGATGGTTATCAGCCATATCGCACCATCAACCACGCCAATGTAAATTGGCAAGGTGATGACGGGTAGCTGTCCTATTGCACTACACCTTCTGCTGCTGTCATAGGTGCCCCTGGCCGAGATCAGCCGGGGGCGCAAAAGACAAAACTAGGAATGACTCCCCGAGTCAATCCCTCCTTTATGGTATCTAAAAATAGAAACAGTCCCGCCTAGAATATGGGGCAACTGTACTAGGGTTGCAGTGTATCAGAGAACTACAGAGCACAGCCGCTCTGTGTCAGATCCCGCAGGAATGACGAGCTGCATGCCATTCACAGGGGGTGCCCCTGCAACAACCCTACCTGTTGCTTCCCTCCTCCTCCAGCCTTCCTGAGCTACCGTTGTAGTGTCCCCCCATTTGTATGCTGAAGTAATAAGGAATGCAGGAATAAGAAACAGTGACTTGTTAGGGAAATGAAATGAGGGTAAGGCAGCCTCCAGCTGCTATGGTAGTCCAGGCAGTACAGAATCTTTTCCTTACACATGAAGGGCGGGGGCTGATGGAGCTCAGCCCCCTGTTGCTATGATGAAGACGGTTAGCAGGCCGTCTACTTATGGGCTGATGACGAGGACAGGTAGCAGTCCTATTGCACTACACCATCTACCGCAAGGCTGATGATGAGGACGGGTACCAGTCATTTTGCACCGTCAGTCACCTATGAGGCGGGGGAGGGGGGACGAGGATGCTACCGTAGCGTGCCGCAGCATCGCGTCTACCAGCAGCATTCAGTACACATAGGGTGACATTTACAAGAGTCAAGAGACGATTTCTTTCCCTTTTCCTTCTGGGGGTGGGGGGTGGCTGTACATTGACGAGCTATGCCCTGAACCACCGCGGACACTGTGTTTGACCCTAGAAGCATTTGGAGCTCAGCCAAGAATGCAAATGATTTTCGGACACAGCGGGAACTGTGGGATAGCTTGCGTCCTCAGTCCCCCCCCCCCCTCCATGAGCGTCCATTTGATTCTTTGGCTTTCCGTTACGCTTGTTACGCAGCAGCGTGCTGACTCTCTGCTACGCCGTCTGTCTGGAGATTTTTTAAAAATACTTTGGACCAGGCGTAACATTACGGTAATTTTCCTAATTAGATGCAGGAGTCGCCGAGCAAGATCGCCCTGACGAGGGTCACTGAAGGAGACAGAGAGCGCATGCTGCGTGAAAGCCAGCACAAACCAGGGGCCTATGCAGCCGTGCTCGGGGAGGCAATGCTCCCTGAGTACCTCATGAAAGCCTGGGGCGGAAAAGTGTGCTACCACGGAGCACCCAGTAAGGCAGCTCTCCCCAGGAACCTCCTGCGGATGCTTTTCGATTACCTCCAGGAGAGCTTCGTGGAGATCTCCCAGGAGGATTTCTGTTCTATCCCCATATATAGAGACCTCCTTTACACATAGTTCAGATTCCTGTTCCATTAATAATAAAAGTTTACATGTTTAAAGCACTTACCGACTGCTCCTTCCCCTGATTCAGGGTCCGGGTTAACGGCTGCGGAGGGTTGGTGGGGGATCTCCGTGAGGGTGATGAAGAGATCCTGGCTGTCGGGGAAACCAGCGTTGTAAGCGCTGTCGCCTGCCTCGTCCTCCACAAACCCTTCCTCATCTTCCCCATCCGCGAACATCGCCGAGGAACTGGCCGTCGACACTGTCCCATCGTCAGAGTCCATGGTCACTGGTGGGGCAGTGGTGGCAGGCTCCGTAGCGTCCGTTTGCCACTTTGATTTTTTGGTAGCCTTGTCTGGGGTCCTTGATTTTCACGCAGCGCTGCGTTGCATCCCGCCTGTATCCTCTGTCTCTCATGGCTTTGGAGACCTTCCCGTAGGTCTGTGCATTCTGTTTTTTGGAGCGCAGCTCCGAAAGCACAGACTCCTCGCCCCACACACCGATCAGATCCAAGAATTCCCGGTCACTCTATGCTGGGTCCCTCTTTCTATTCAGAGATTACATGAACTCCTCTCCTGGAGAGCTCTGCATTGCTGCCGGTGCTGCTGAGCTCGCCCCGATGTCCAACCACGAAATGAGATTCAAACTGTCCAGACAGGAAAAGGAATTCAAAATTTCCCGGGGCTTTTCCTGTATGGCTGGTCAGAACATCCAAGCTCGGACTGCTGTCCAGAGCGTCAACAGAGTGGTGCACTGTGGGATAGCTCCCGGAGCTACTAAGTTTGATTTGCATCCACACCTAGCCTAATTCGACATAGCCATGTCAAATTTAGCGCTACTCCCCTCATCGGGGAGGAGTACAGAATTCGAACTAAAGAGCCCTCTATGTCGAATTAAATGGCTTCCTGGTGTGGACGGGTGCATGGTTAATTCGAATTAACGCTGCTAAATTCGAATTAAAGTCCTAGTGTAGACCAGGCCTGAGACAGAAGCCTTCTGCAACCCCAGTTCAGTTCTAAGTGGGAATAATAGGGATACATGAATGCATACTTGTATATGGGATTTGAGCAAAAGAACTTTAATTATCAGCAAGTAAAATTTACTTTATCCTTTCTAATATTTGGAGCTAGCAAGTTTTACCATTAGGGAGAATATAGATGTACAGAGCTGTATATTACAGCAATACCCCTCTATGTATCACGAGAAATCCTGCTTTAGTCACAAGGAGCTAGATCCACAAAGGGGACTTAAGCTCAGCCCTGCAATGCCTAACTTTAGGCAATCTACCACCCAGTGGGATTCACACCCCCAGGTTAGGTGTCCAGGCTTCCTATACAATGCATAGGGAGAGTTAAGGGATCCACGAAAGCCAGCACGCAGAAGAGGTAATCACCTAGGCTAGTCAACAGGAAATACTAAGGGTACGTCCAGACTACCCGCCGAATCGTCGGGTAGCGATCGATTTTGCGGGGATCGATATATCACGTCTCATCTAGAAGCGATATATCGATCCCCGAACGCGCTCCCGTCGACTCCGGAACTCCACCGGAGCGAGTGGCGGTAGCGGAGTCGAAGGGGGAGCCGCGGACGTCGATCCCGAGCGGTGAGGACGGGAGGTAAGTCGGGATAAGATACTTCGACTTCAGCTACGGTATTCCCGTAGCTGAAGTTGCGTATCTTACCTCGACACTGCCCCCCAGTGTGGACCAGGCCTAAGGAGAGGAGTGGGTCACAAGCCCCACCCTTCAAAGGGATATAGGCATCTAATCCAGGCCAAAGGGAGGTGCATATCATCACTTGGAATTCACAACAATGAATCCTTTCCTGGAGTTAGATGCCTAGTCAGGCCAGCCCTTTCCCACAAAAAACAGAGGTGGTGGTGGTGGTGGAGGAGAAACAGGTGGAGGGGGGTTGGGGCATTAGTTTGAGAATCCCACCAATGAGCTCCATGCAGCTCAGCAGTGTCAGCACTTAGGTGGCTTTGTGCATGCTCACTGGCAGACGCCCCACACCTGAGTTTCCCCATCCAGCATCTCTTTGAGTAGAACCGGTACACATGTTTTGAAAACATACTTTTAGGCTTACTAGTCTTTTTTTTTTTGCACTGTTATTCTTCATAACTGAAAATTTCTTCTTCAGCAGGGGCTGATGAGTGATGTTTTTCTACAGAGAATTACATGAAAACCTGACATCTCAAAATGGCTGCCATCTCCTATGATTCTTAATGGAAGTGAGGCCAATAGAGCCTTAGCAAAGATGGCCATTCCCTCACCTTGTTCCCAGTGAGAATATAGCTAAGATGCCCCTAAGCAGATGGTGATTCTTTATGTTGTCAGTGACAAGGCCAAATTTCGGTCAGACCAATTTCAATGATTTATTAAAAAAATATAGAGAGAATTCATAGAAAAGCTACATTGAAAATGCAAAGTGCATGTGTAAAATTTCACATTGATAGACCACTAGCTTTTATGAAAAACAGGGATTTATGCCGTATTTTAAACCCACTTTAAAATGTACCTATAAGTATGAATTTCTACCAGGTACCTCTTCAGTATATCAACGTAATGATTTTCTTTCCAGGTTTCCAATCACAGTACATACCTGGTCAGCATAGCCAGAGATTCTTTCAGGCAAATCAGAGGGATTGCCAACAAGGACTGAAAGTCACAGTATCCATAGGGATTTTTGTGCCATATTTTGACTAATCTTCCGTAAACCTCTTGGAATCAAAAGGATGTGTGAAGATATACATAAAATAATTGCCTCAGTGTTTGTATGGTGCCTAGTTCTGCCTAGATCTCAGTTGGTACTTCTTCAATAAAAATAATAAAATACAATAATAACTAACTAGCTTTTTGTTAGAGGATGTGGGAGGAGGGATGCTCTCTTATAGTTAAGGCACTGGACTGGAACTCGGGAGCTCTGGATTCAATTTCTGGCTCTGTCTTGTGTGAAACTGGGCAACTCAATCTTACAATGCTTCAGTTCTGTAAACTGGGAACAACAACACTTCCCTGCCTCACAAGTGTTTTGTGAAGAAAAATTAATGGTTGTGAGGTAATGGAGTCATTTAGATATATTTGACCTTCCAAGGATGGTAGTTTTCCAACAGAATAAGGAAGAACTACCGCCTCTCTGCCTGTTCTGATCATAAAAAGTAGTGGATTAGTGTCACCTGCCCTTTTGGACACAGAAGATCAGTGCCAGTATGGATTTCAATGATAACATATCATTTTATGTGGAAAAAAGATTCCAAGTAGAATTGATTGAATACTCTATTATGTCAAGCCCAAATGAGATTTTCCCATCTCAGATTTTCCTCCAAAAAAGTTATCAAATTTACCACCTCCACCAAATAACGAAGTGTTAACATTACTATGCCTACTTCATGGACTGTGCCTGGAGGAAAGGTGGTCCTCTGGAAAAGAGTGAACTTAAAGGATTTGACAGGGCAAATATGTTGCCACCATAGATACCACTTGATTAGGACCAGTGAGGTTGTCTTGAAACACAATGTACAGGCGGGGAGCAGATTGCAAACAGCAATACATCTTTCCCACTGCAGATATCTGCAATGCTAAAACGAACAGCCAACATAGCCAATATTGAGCAATAAGAGAAGGTTGGCAACTGTCACTTAATATCATTGTTAGTCACTGGTTTGGTGCCCTTAGTTAAATAATGTGCCCAAAAATTCTTTATAAGAAGAAATACTGCTGAAAGAAACCTATACGCTGCATAGCTAATAGCATATGAACTTCCTGAGAAATAATTAGCTTATGAGATTAGATCAGAGATATGATGTACTATATATAATATCTTTTTTTGCTTTTTTTGTAATAGGTTCATGTGCTGCTTGTTTCTATGTGAACATACTAAAGTCAGTTCATTAACAATAAGATGATGTGTACAGTAAAAAATGGGAAAGGGGTGGGAGTCCATGGTTAGATAATAGTCTCTTCTCTCAACTGAGAAAGATATGTAATTATAAGCTGCTCTGGACAAGGAATGAAAAACGAAATGCCTGTGCATTCTTGACACCGCAAGGAGGACCATTAGCTACTATCTAGAGGCATTGTGAATATAAAAGACAAGACATTAGCATAAACTATCAACTGGAGCAGGAATAGTTTATCCTGCATTTCCAGAAAGAGATGAAAGAATATATAACTCAGAGTTGCTGAAGATTACAAAAAAGAAACAAGGTGGGAGAGAAAAAATATCTGTTAATTACAGTTTTTCCATCAGCACTAGAACATAAGCAGACATAGCTTTTTTGAAGGTTCTAATTCCCCAAAAGTAGCAAATTATAGAAAAAAGAGCAAAGTGAAAATGTCAAGCTTTACTAAAATTGTCATCACTCTACCAAATTTAAACCAAAACTTTAAAAAAAAATAAGTTAGTTCTTATGTGATTAATATTTAGTGTCAGTGTAACTGTATTTAACTACACTCTGCAGGAAAAAAACAAGAGGCCAAACTCCTCTACTGTTGTGCAATCCATGGAAGATAATGGGGTTGTATCTGTGTGACCAAAACCAGAAATTAACCCAAATGTTTAAATTTTTAACCTGCCTGGACTGCCAAAATTGCTCAGCTGTATTTTAAATATAGGCATCCTCAATGACAAGGTGATGGGCATTTTAGAAAGAAAAAATTCAGTCAACTGTGTGAGCTTACTTCCTCCTTCACTATCACACCACCCCACAACAGTATCTTTTGTGCCCAAATCCTCTACACTTTCCTATATAAGTTGCTCTTAAAAAAATTAATACTGGCTCAAAGCTTACTTCTTTGAACAATAAAATAAAAGGAATCAAATTTAACCCAATTCTCCATTTTCATTAAAGGTATGGTATATATTGACAGTAAGTAGAGACTATATCTGTATAGGTTTTGACATTGAGGAAGAGATAACAATAAATATTTTGATTTCTCTTCAAAGAGTGGTGAGCCATGATGACCCCACAAAATAAAGTATGATATATTCTTATCTGTCTACAACATTAGCTGGCTGTGATTTTATCCTGATTGGAAATGCAGTGCATACAAATGTTATTTACATTAGTACAAACACCAATGAAAAGTTTAAATGGTTTTATAAGCAGCAGAATGGTATATTCTCTTGTTCAAAGATTCAGGTTAGGCAAGTATGCACATTTACACCGTTGCAAATTCAAAGTAGATTATTTATCAAACTAAACCTTTAAACATAATTATCACTTATGACAAAAAGGGAATATAAATTATCTGTATCAATTAGAATATAGTTGATAGCCAACTACCTCATGTTAAAATGTGGCATTTATCCTCTTCAGGATTTTGAGATGAGATGGCTTGATAATTGGAAAGAGTTATACAACCACAACGGCCAACTATAGAAGATTGAGGAGTACCTGAAACCTGGAAGATTCACTACAATTACATACATAAATTTCACCAGTGACATTTACCATATAGGTTGAAGGCAGAAACGAGATTTTAAAATAGTGCAGAATCATGGACGATATTTATGAAGTAGCAGTCAACGGAATGAAAGTAGTCACATGCAAATCTGACCTTTAGCATATATTCCAAAGATAACTATCATTCTGTTCATACTATTTTGCATAGAATCACTTGCAACGTGTATGATATCACTGGATTCACACAAGTCTTCAAAAATTGGAAGAAAATATGAAATGTATCCTTTGTCCTTTTCTTGGTAACAAGAGACTCACCCAGAAAACAGGTTAGGAAGAATATATGACTATAAAATCAAAGTGAAAAGAACCACTTCAACCTGCTATAGATGCTATTTTGCCCCAATTAATAATTTGAGCAGTAATTTAAACTTCAAATCTGGCAAGGCATCCCATGTTCTAGCTAAGCTCTGAAAGGCAATCAGTTTATTTTATAGAAATATATAAAACTGCATTTTAATTGTGGCATAATTCTGCTGCAAAACCATATTCTCCAATAAACATTTCTTATGTTTCAATTCAGTACAGTGCATATTGTACATTCACATTTGGCACAACATGAAAGACACATAAAATGAGCTATCAAATACAATGGTTCAAGAAAATATATCTTACCACTAGGGCTGGAACTTGATGCATTTTTGCAGCAGGAGTCCCTGGACGTGGGTAAAACTGATTAATAAAGAGGCTTGGAAACCTGTACTCTTCTACAAGTTTCATGGTGTCTTGAAAATCTTCATCTGTCTCCCCTGGAAAACCACAGATGATGTCTGTAGCAATTGTTATTCCAGGCACTCTGCAATGGAAGTGGGAAAAAAAATGTTAAACTGAAGACTGGGTACACCAAGTCTCACCCTACATAAAAATCTCATTCCCTTCAAAAAGAAAGGAATAATTACCGGTATTCTATTTGCCTTTGGCTAGAGAACTAAGACCTAACACCAGTTCTAGAAAAAATACAGTGGGATTTTTAATGGCCATTTCTTTGACAATGAAAAACATGGCACATGGGTGAGAACCCAAAGAATGAAAAACAAGAGAGAAGTTGCAGTAAATATTTGACCCAGAACTGAAAAAAACCTCAACAAGAATGGACTAATTCTGGACTAATACCTCAGGCACTTGAAACCACAGGTTACCAGCAGAGCTTGTAAATTCATTAATTTTAGTCACTCAGTCCACAAAGTTTATAAGCTCCAGGGCTTTATTACTAGAATTAGTTAATCCCTTGCACTGCTGTAACACTGCAGAAAGGGTAGGGCAAAGCATGACATCCTGAAGAGTTTAGGAATTCTAGTCCAATTTGGCTTTTTTAGTTAACAAAAGCTTCCTTTAGTCAGAACCAACCTTCTAACTCATTCCTCCTTAAAATATGTCTAATCATCTAAATCCACTCTCCCCATAAAAAAGACCAAAACAAATAAATTGTTGTTTGCAGTGCTGTTGTAGCCGTGTTGGTCCTAGCATATTAGAGAGACAAAGTGTGTGATGTAGTATCTTTTATTCAACCGACTTCCGTTGGTGACAGAGACAAGCTTATGAGAAATGAAGCTTTTGAGAACTCTGTGCAAGCTTGAAAGTTTGTCTCGTTCACCCACAGAAGTTGGTCCAATAAAAGATATTATATCACCCACTTTGTCTCACTACAAAAATTCAAATTATTCTAAAGGCACCAGCACAAAACTACCCTTTTATTTAGCAACGGCAACTTTTCTTTACTTTTTACCTTAGCTAGATTACATCTCATGATTAAGAGAAATGAGTGTCCCTACTTAGGCAGTGTTGCTAGTGGATAGAGAACTTGACCTGGAACTCAGGAGATTTAGATTCTATTCCCAGCTCTGCCACTGGCCTGCTGGATGACGTTGAAGAAGTCGCTTTACCTTTCTGTGCCTGGGTTTCCCCGTCCGAAAAATAGGGATAAGGATGCTGATCTCCATTTGAGATCCACTGATGAAAAGTGCTATATAAGCATCATCATCAATATGGTACTTACAATACAAAGTTGTTTCTTGGCACCCCAATACCAAACATATTGGCAAACTGGAAGGAATATGACTTTTAAGGGAATGTAAGAGCTAAATAAGTATACAGTAGGTTGACTTGTTTATACCAAAACAAGGGTTAGGACATTCATAAACAAACAAACTGTGTGTGTGTGAATGCTGTAGTGTAGAGACTGGTCCTATCTGATTTCCTCAGGCCAAAAAAAAAGAAAGGATATCTGGTCCTGAGTTGAAGAGTGGGTCCCTAAGCCACTCTGCAGTTCTATGGTAGCCGCCAGGCCTGCAGATGTGTTCCCGGACCCACACTCATCTTCCTTCTTTCTGACCGCTTCCTCCCAAAACCTGGGATGGATTGCCCAGACAGGACACTGGTGGTGCTGGGTTTCCTCATTTTCCCTATCCAAGTATCTATTAGCATAGATGAACAAACAAATACTTATCTGAATATCATCTGTGTAATATTTAGATGTTGGAAGAGAAATATTATTTGTTCTAGGGCAATAAAAAACAATATGTGCTTAATGAGACCACCAATGGGACTATTCTGTGTTGTCTTTCACAAGACCCTGATTTGATTTCCTGTCTCTTCCACCATGGCATTTGCTGGTAGCAATTCAAAGACAGTGACCCTATGACAAAAAATGTCACACACTGAATCAAGAGGCATCTCTCCAGCAAATTAAATAGTTCCACTAATGTGCCACAGAAGTGAGGGTCAGTTCAAGACAGGAAGGTTAGTTTGATCTTGTAGTTAGAACACAGAACTGGGAGTCAGGAGATGCCAGCTCTTCTACAGACTTCCTGTTTTACCTTTGGTAAGTCACTTAGGGTACATCTACACTACAAAACTATTTCGAATCTACTTAACTCGAATTTGTGGAATCGACCTTATGAAGTCGAATTTGTGTATCCACACTAAATACACTAATTCGACTGTCTGAGTCCACAGTAACGGGGCCAGCGTCGACTTTGGAAGCGGTGCACTGTGGGAAGCTATCCCACAGTTCCCGCAGTCCCCGCTGCCCATTGGAATGCTGGGTAGAGCCCCCAATGCCTGCTGGGGGAAAAAATGTGTCGAGGGTGGTTTTGGGTAACTGTCGTCATTGAACCGTCAATCATGCCCTCCCTCCCTGAAAGCGCCGGCGGGAAATCTGTTCGCGCCCTTCTCTGGTCGGTTACAGCGCGGACGCCACAGCACTGCGAGCATGGAGCCCGCTGCGATCATCGCTGCACTTATGGCCGTTGTCAACTCCTCGCACCTTATCGTCCACCTCTTCCACAGTCAGCTGCTGAGAAATTGGGCGAGGAGGCTCCGTCAGCACGGTGAGGACAGGAAGTCACAGAGTGGCGCAGACCTCTCACAAAGCAGGGTACGCCGCGCAGTGGAGATCATGGTGGCAATGGGTCAAGTTCATGGTGTGGAACGGCGATTCTGGGCCCGGGAAGCAAACACGGACTGGTGGGACCGCATAGTGCTGCAGGTCTGGGATGAATCACAGTGGCTGCGAAACTTCAGGATGCGTAAGGGCACTTTCCTTGAACTCTGTGACTTGCTGTCCCCTGCCCTGAAGCGCCAGGACACCCGGCTGCGAGCAGCCCTGACTGTGCAGAAGCGAGTGGCCATAGCCCTCTGGAAACTTGCAACGCCAGACAGCTACCGGTCAGTAGCGAACCACTTTGGCGTGGGCAAATCTACCGTAGGGCATGCTGTGATTCAAGTAGCCCACGCAATCGTTGAGCAACTGCTCTCAAAGGTAGTGACTCTAGGAAACGTCCAGGTCGTCAGAGATGGCTTCGCCACGATGGGATTCCCAAACTGCGGTGGGGCTATAGATTAACCGAAAGGGCTACTTTTCTATGGTGCTACAAGCACTGGTGGACCATAGGGGACGTTTTACCAACATCTACGTCGGGTGGCGGGGCAAGGTTCATGACGCGCGTGTGTTCAGGAACTCTGGTCTGTTTAAACGCCTCCAGGCAGGTAGTTTCTTCCCGGACCACAAAATAACGGTTGGGGATGTGCAGATGCCTACAGTGATCCTCGGGGACCCAGCCTACCCACTAATGCCCTGGCTCATGAAGCCCTATACAGGCGCCTTGGACAGTGAGAAGGAACTCTTCAACTACCGGCTGAGCAAGTGCAGAATGGTGGTGGAGTGTGCTTTCGGACGTCTCAAGGGGAGATGGCGGAGCTTACTCACTCACTCGGACCTCAGCGAAAAAAATATCCCTGTTGTTATTGCTGCTTGCTGTGTGCTCCACAATCTCTGTGAGAGCAAGGGGGAGACCTTTATGGCGGGATGGGAGGTTGAGGCAAATCGCCTGGCTGCTGATTACGCTCAGCCAGACAGCCGTGCCGATAGAAGATCACAGCGGGAAGCGCTGTGCATCCGGGAGGCTTTGAAATCTAGGTTCCTCGGAGAGCAGGGTAACCTATGACTGTCCACTTGATTTACAGAGAAGCTGAACCTGAGCCTGTTTCAGTGACTGTTGACTTTGATCTGCGGTTACATATCCCGTTCTCCAGGTTTCCCCCCTTCCAACACACGTTTTAAAATAAATTTAATGGAACACTGATTATTAACAAAGTTTTCTTTAATTATGAATTCCTGTTCTAGGGTTGAAACATGGACGCAGACTGTGGTGGGTACGGTGTGCACTGATGTACAGACCGCTTCTACACTAGAGGAATGACAGGCTCCTGCTCCTACAGCGGTCTCTGGGGGGAGGACGGTTGCGGGTGGGTGTGCAGGAAGGGGTGGGTTTGCAGGAAGGGGTGAGGGGTGCCGTCTTTGGGACGGAGTTTGGATGCAGGCTCTGGGCTGGGGTGTAGGAAGGGGTGAGGGGTGTGTGGGAAGGGTGAGTATGTGTCCGTGGATGAGGGCTCTTGCTGGGGCTCAGGGCATCGGAGAGGCTCGTGGCTAGGGTGGAAGGGCATGGTAAGGGCAGCCTGCCTTGCCATTTGTGGATGGCAGGCGCTAGGACCCTGGGGCAGCATACACCTCACAGACTGACCCGGGGCAGCATACACCTCCCAGACTGACCCTGGTGCCTAGTGACTGCAGTCTGTGTGTGTCCTGCTGTTGATCCTGCCCCCAAGTCTGTACCCTGGTAATGGAGGCTGTCCTATGCAATTAAAAAACCCCTCCTCCCCCTTCACACAAAGTCTTCTGACAAGAAAAACGTGACAGAAACAGTGAATAACAACAAACTACTTTTAATACTCAACTACACAGTGGGGGGATGAAACTTGGATTTGGGACTGGGTGATCCAGGAAGGGAAGCACTTCTCAAAATTTATGGCATGAGAGCTGTGTGGTACATGAGCGCTCTGCTGGGGTGCAGTGACAGTTTTCATGGCCCCTAGCGCCCCTCCTTCTTGTTATTTTGGGTGAGGGGGGGACAGGACTTTGTGGCGGGGGATGGCGGTTGCAGATACAGTGCAGGGGGGGCTCTCTCCTCCTGCCTGCGGTCCTGCAGAACATCTACAAGGCGCCGGAGCGTGTCCGTTTGCTCCCTCATTAGCCCAAGCAGCGTTTGAGTCGCCTGCTGGTCTTCCTGCCGCCACCTGTCCTCCCGTTCGATGTGTGAGCGCTGGTGCTGACATAGGGTCTCCCTCCACTGTCTCTGCTCGGCCGCCTCGGCTCTGGAGCAGGCCATCAGTTCCGAGAACATGTCGTCCCTAGTCTTTTTCTTTCGCCGCCTAATCTGCGCCAGCCTCTGTGAGGGGGATGGCAGGGCAGTTCGTGAAAGAGCCGCAGCTGTGTGATGGGAAAAAGGAAGTGATTTCCTTGAAAAGATACATGTTTGCGAACACTGAACACAGTCTACTCAGTTTCTGTGAACAAGGCCATACAGGGCACCTAGTCTCACGAGCTCTCAGGACAAGTTCGAGATTTCGGAATACGCTTTCAGTGGCTGCGGTCTTGCACCGGAGATCGGACAGGCGGGGCGGTACAGCTGAATCCGTTTATCAGCCAGGCCTGGTAAGCCCTACACTATAGGCTGCTTAACAGTTAATGGATAGCTGTGCCCTCCCGCTGAAGGCAATCTGGAAAGCATAAAGTCTGACCCTGTTCCAGCCCCTCACGGCTGTGCCCGGGAAAGATCACTGTATGCTTTTCCTCTGCGGCCTCCAACACGTGGCTGTTAAACGAAGGTCATTGCTATGCAAAGTAAAAGTCAAGCATTCACAATAGTAACAGTACACTAATTGCCCTTATTAGATGCAGCAGTCGCCGAACGACATTACCCTGAGGCGGGTCACTCGGAGAGAGAGAGAGGATGCTGCGAGAATCCCTGCACAGACCAGGACCGTATGCTGCCATGCTGGTCGAGGCAATGATTCCGCTGTACGTTAGGATGGCCTGGCGCGGAAGAATGTGCTTCCACGGAGCACCAAATAAGGCACCTCTCCCCAGGAACCTCCTGCGGAGGCTTTTCGAGCACCTCTACGAGAGCTTCGTGGAAGTGTCCCAAGAGGATTTCTCTTCCATCCCTATATGTGTGGAACTTCTTTTTATATAGTTTTATATGGAAAACTTTTTATATAGTTTTTATATAGTTTTTATTCGTGTTTTTTAAGAAATAAATGTTTCCATGTTTTTAGCACTTACCGACTGATCCTTCCCCTGATTCTGAGTCCGTGTTAACGGCCGGGGAGGGTTGGTAGGGGATCTCTGTGAGGGTGATGAAGAGATCCTGGCTGTCGGGGAAAGCGGTATTGTAAGCGCTGTCGCCTGCGTCGTCCTCCACAAACCCTTCCTCATCTTCCCCATCGGCGAACATCGCCGAGGAACTGCCCGTCGACACTATGCCATCCTCAGAGTCCACGGTCACTGGTGGGGCAGTGGTGGTAGACCCACCTAGAATGGCATGCAGTGCCTCGTAGAAGCGGCATGTCTGGGGCTGGGCTCCGGAGCGTCCGTTTGCCGCTCTGACTTTTTGGTAGCCTTGTCTCAGGTCCTTGATTTTCACGCGGCACTGCGTTGCATCCCGGCTGTATCCTCTGAGTGCCATGGCTTTGGAGACCTTCTCGTAGGTCTTTGCATTCCGTTTGTTGGAGCGCAGCCCAAAGCACAGACTCATCGCCCCACACAGCGATCAGATCCAGGACTTCCCGGTCTGTCCATGCTGGGGACCTCTTTCTATTCTGGGATTGCATGGACTCCTCTGCTGGAGAGCTCTGCATCGTTGCAGGTGCTGCTGAGCTCGCCCCAATGTCCAACCAGGACATCAGATTCAAAGTGCCCAGACAGGAAAAGGAATTCAAATTTTCCCGGGTCGTTTCCTGTGTGGCTGGTCAGAGAATCCAAGCTTGGACTGCTGTCCAGAGCGTCAACAGAGTGGTGCACTGTGGGATAGCTCCCAGAGCTACTAAGTTCAATTTGCATCCACACCTAGCCTAATTCGAGATAGCCATGTCGAATTTAGCGCTACTCCCCTCGTCGGGGTGGAGTACCGAATTCGAACTAAAGGGCCCTCTAGGTTGAATTAAATGGCTTCCTGGTGTGGACGGTTGAGCGGTTAATTCGAATTAACGCTGCTAAATTCGATTTAAAGTCCTAGTGTAGACCAGGCCTTAGTCTTTCTGTGCTCCATCCACCATCTATAAAACGGGGACAACTACTTTCCTACAGGTTTGTTTGAAAGGCTAAATTAATTAATGCTTGAGGTGATAACTACAGAAAACCCAATGAATAAGAAAAAGGAAATTAAATTATATTTCTCAGACTGCTGCAAGGCTTGCAGAGTGGGCGGTACAACATGGGAAAACACGTGGTGTTTCCCTTTCACTTAGGATGGCAGGATTTTTGTTTAAATCTTGCATATATGAGCCATGCTGCTTGCTCTCTCTCTTTCAAATGCCATTATTTTTTAGTGTAATTAGCTGCATGGAAGTCATCTAGATACTAATATCACAATATTCCTTCTCCTTAGGTTTTTATTTAAACATGAAAATCTTTTCCTCCATTCTACATTACATTTATGAGTTCAGAACCTAAGGTTTAAGACTGAAGTCAAAACACGGCAGATTAAAAAACCCAATATTTATTTGACTTTACATATAAAATAGGTAATTTTTGAGAGATTTGTCCCAATGGGAAGGACTTTTCTCTTGCTAAATAAAGTTAAGTGGGAACCAATAGCTGAAACGTAAATATAATGTGAAACAATCTGATACTGTGGGCCAAAGGGCCTGGAGAGGCTCCCACTGGTTTACTAAGCCTGACATAAGCGGCAGGATATACAGTTCTACTTGAAATGAAGTAATGTAAACATCCACGGTAGCTAAGAACTGAATAAATATAGAGGAATTTTGCATTCTATGACACTTCCCCTGCTCACACAGCACATATTTTGAGCTATAATGGCAGGCTTACATGAGACAAAATATATTACCTCACAAATTAATATCAAATAGCACCAGCTGACATTTCTCGTAACATTAATAAAACACTCATTAAGTTTGACAAGGCCATTATATGTTAGTTATTTTAGCCATTTTAATGATATTGTTGGCAGCAGTGTAAGCATTTACTGCCTAAAGTACTGGTGATACCATCCTTTATCTCAGCTTGCCTGTTTCTAAGGCAATATGAATTATAAAGTTAAATCAAGCTAGATTCAGTAAAATGTTTTCTTCCCTCCCTCCCTGAGTGAAAAGGAAATTAAACATTTTTTAAATTCATAAACTGCAAAAATGTCTGAATTCTGTTTGGTGATAAGGTGCTAATTATCTTAGTAATTAGATTTCTTCCCGGATGGGATTATTCTACACACAATGGAAAGACTAGGTTTGGGAAACGAGTAAGGACCAGAGAGTCTATTCAGCAACAGCAATTAATTATAGCCCAATCCAATATGGCTGCCTAAAATACGACATTGCTCTGTGCTGTTTTTATACCACTTTTGGCTACAAACTAAAATGTTAAAGAAAAATGTTTTTAAAAAAAGAGAGAAAAGGTACAGTATGTGAAAACTCCATTCAAGAGAAAATCCAAATACTGAAACAATCAAACTCCCTGTGTTTCTCAAACACACACAAACACAAATAAATGGAGTTTATGAAAATGATTCTGTATATGTGGAATAATGACAGAGCAGAAGGGAAGAACAACAATGATGTTATGGTAAAAAAACCCTTATATTTGAAAACTACGGTATCTTGGTGTCTGAGGGACTGAAACAAAGCAAAACATGACTCTTTACTCAAAAATAAAGATCTTACTATGAAATAAAATATAAAATTAAGCAACAAAGATCAGTTTCTGCTCACAAATGTATCAGCCAATATTAAGTTAAACAGAAATAAGTGCTGAATGTCACCAGTAATCATTCTGTGGTAATAGGCATTTAATACATACATGAGTTTTTAGTAACTTTATAAAAATTCTTTATAGTCTGATATCTGTTGGGCCTTTCTAGGGTCAGTAGCGATGTTCCAGAATGCATCATCAGTGATCCCAGAATACATAGTGGATTTTATGAAGGATAAAAATATTTTTTAACATATATAAGACCACTTGCAAATGTATTTCTGCATTGAATGTGACCTGCAGATTGGTTATTGGGGGCAATTGGCACATACTATTACTTCTGTGCTATTCTCAAAAGGATGAAAGACTTTTCAGTTTATTTAAAGGCAGTTTTAATCCTGACAAATTCCTCAAAAGACACAATGCAACGGTTACATCTTGCAATATAAACCTTTAAAGTACGGCAATATTTGCTCCTGGGGGAATTCTGCGCACAATATTTTAAAATTCTGCATATTTAATGTGTCAAAATGACAATATAATCACACCAGTTTCAATTATTTTTGGTCATTTATTTCAAAATACCCTATCAGCAAGTATGTCTGTAACAATACAGACAACAAGAAAGTTTCAAGAAGTGCTTTTTGATAAATGGATTCCTTACTAGGCATATTAATACAGAACTCTGAGTAATAATTAATTTAAACTACAATACAGAACCGTATTTCCCACACCCCTCAGAACCAGTGCAAAGGCTTGCGGGAGTCAGGGGTAACGGGGGAGCTGAGGGAGAGGAAAGTAAATTGTTGGAAAGGAGCCTGGGTATAAAGCTGGAAGGTTGTTGGGTATGGGTGGGAAAAGTATGGAACATTGGGGGGGGGGATTGTTAGGGAGCTTCCCCCATGCAGACTCTGGCTGACCCCTAGCCTCTCCCATTCACCCAGGCACATCTGCCCCAACCCCATGTGTTCCTGAACCCCCATGTGTCCTTACACCCTCTGTCCATGTGTCCCTCCACCCTCTCCCCCCATCCCCTTGTGTCCCTGTACATCTCTCCCTGTCCCCATGTGTCTCTGTGGTCCCACTCAGTCACCCTCTGTTCTTATGTAGCTCTGCACACCCTTCCTCATCACCATGTGGCCCTGCACCTCCCTTGCCCCATGCCCCTGTGCCTCCACTCCCATTCAGACCCTGCCCCAGTCTGTCCTCTCCTATTAGCCCTTATGAGCCTCGGTCTGACCCAGCACTCCATGCTGTTTGTCTCCCCATGGTCCCTGTCTCCTGACCTGGCCTGACAGGTGCTGTGAAGAAGGTAGGCTATTTCTCTTCCCTAGCTGGCCAGGAGCTGCTGCTTTGGTCTAGTTCCACAGTGCCTTCTGGTGGGCAAAAGGCAGAACTGCAGACACATTTTGGCAGAAGCTTTTTTCTGCACAAAAAAATAAAAATATCATAGAATCATAGAATATCAGGGTTGGAAGGGACCTCAGGAGGTCATCTAGTCCAACCCCCTGCTCAAAGCAGGACCAATCCCCAACTAAATCATCCCAGCCAGGGCTTCGTCAAGCCTGACCTTTAAAATCTCTAAGGAAGGAGATTCCACCACTTCCCTAGGTAACCCATTCCAGTGTTTCACCACCCTCCTAGTGAAAAAGTTTTTCCTAATATCCAACCTAAACCTCCCTGTAGCGAGGTGGTTTCCCGCTCCTGCCCGGAAGGGCTTAAAACACCCCTGGCAGAGGGCTGGGGCGGGGGGAAAGCTGGGCTGATTGGCAGAGCAGCCACAGCTGGCCTGTATAAAAGGCTGTGAGCCAGAGGCGCAGGAGAAGTCTCTCTCCAGGCTGGGAGACAGCAAGGCCTGGCTGTCTGCTGAAAGGGGAGTGAAGCAGGGCTGGGGAAAGGCCAGAGGATCAGGGGAGCTCTAGGCTGGCAACTCCCCAGGCTGCAGGGCCTGGTCCAAGGCCCATAGAGGTATTGGGAGGCAGAGGAAAGCAGCAGTTCTAAACACCCTTGCCTATGATGAGTGGCTTTTACACTGCAGTCTGCCCCAGTGAGCGGGGGCTAGATGATGACTGGCAGTAGCCCAGACTGAGGCAATGTGGGGATTAGAGGGTTGAGGGTTTCCCAGAGAGGGGAGACCCATAGAGACTGGTGGAGTATTGCCAGGGGGCAGCCCCAGGGTAAAGAGGCACTGGGGTCCAGGAGGGACACAGAGCCAGCGACAAGCAGGACACCAGCCTGCAGAGGGCGCCCAGGCTGGAAAAGAGCTAATTCCCCGAGACGACCAGCAGGAGGTGCTGCAGGGGTGAGTCGCACACCGTCTACACTCCCTCAGAGGGTGGTTCATTAATTATGCACGCACGCAATAGCGCAGAATTTCCCCAGGAGTAAATATTTTGGCTGTGAAGAGGGTGTCCTATTATCTCTACCCACTCAACTATGACTCAAGAAACAAAGGAGGAATGGTTATTTATAAAAATCTCTGCTGTAACCTTTTACATCAAAAATTTACTTTTTATAGAAGTCAGGAGAAGTTGAGGAATGGAACACTTTATCTATAGAAAAATATACTTGTGTCTCTGGGAATTAGTTAAGAAACCCAAAATTAGCAAAGGGCTTGTCTTCACTACTGGGGTAAGTCGACCTAAGTTACGCAACTCCAGCTATGTGAATAATGTAGCTGGAGTCGATGTAGCTTAGGTCGACTTACCCCAGGTTCTTCACTGTGCTGCATCGATGGGAGATGTTCTCCAGTTGACTTACCTTATTGTTCTCGGAGAGGTGGAGTACCAGGGTCGACCGGAGAGCATTCTGACATCGATTTAGCGGGTCTTCACTAGACCTGCTAAATCGACTCTTGCTGCATGAACTGCAGCAGTGTCTATCTCCCCGTAGTGGAGACGAGCCCTAACTCTCTCCATTCTTCCCTATAGCTAAACCACTTCCACCTGCTCATGTAAGTTTGTACCCAAGGAAGAGTTGGGGCCAGCAACATAAGCACCACCTGGAGCACCCGCATCTGCCCAAAGGGTAGAGGTTACTGTTGCTGCTTTAATGAGCAGGAGTCCAAAGACCATTATATTGATGAGATAGCACCTCTGGTTACTGAAGAATCTGGAAGCAGTCATGATGGAACCAAGGAGAACATCCATCTAAAGATAGGAGAGAGAAGTAGGTGGAGGGATGTTTGGGAGAGAGAGGGCAAGGAAGAAATACAAGAGTCTTATCCTTCAACTGCAAGGAAACCCTTTCAGACTGCAGGGACACAGACAGAAATGCCTTCCACCTCCCAAAGGTGGAGGAAAGAGCTTGGAGTGGGGAGAGGGGAATAGGAACAGGGTGTGGGTAAATCCTGCAACAGGCCAGTTACAATGAAACTGACTCCAAGCTCTGAGCTCTCCACTCCTGTTTACCTGAGACATCCAGACAACTGCTTATGTTTGCCTTGTTGCTAGTTGCAGCCAGGATGGAGGAAAACAAAAAAGAAACTGGACCCGGCTTGATCTTGTGTCTCCTAACCCCGAGTGGTGTGAAGGAAAGGTCCAATCACAAAGAACTTGGGAGATGAGAACACAGGATGTGTTGCTTTCTTCTCCTTCCCAGCAGCAGGTCAAAAGACTGCTGAAAGAGGAAGAGAGATGGGCTGCTTGGGCTCTCAGGCACCAGCAGAAGAAGGGAGCTTTACACTAGCTACCAGTCACTGTAACAAGCCCACTGAGCATCTCTGTGGAACACCCCTTGGACCCATACTCATCCCCCAAACCCTACTAATTCTCTCCTTTGTCTTCGTAAGGATGGGGTGTTTCCTTTATACTATACCTTTGGGGTTTTACGCCTCTACTCCTATTTTTAGGCAACAGTTTTGTTTTAGCCTCCACCAAGACTGTTCAAAGATTCTTTGGGGGTACAGGTGCTCTCTTTAGGCAGGAGCTGCTGTTAATTCTGATCAGATTCTTATCAGTGCTAAGATTCTACATGAGCACAGGGTGGGTGAGTCTACCTGTGAAAAGGAGGATTGGAGAAAGGACCTTTGGGGGATCTCTAAATATTCCAGATTAACTTCCTTTGGCCATTCATCTTAACACTTACTGTTATCAAAGGTGAGTGAATGCATCTGCACTTGAAAATCTGTAATAATTCTACATTGTTAACATTATAGTCTAAGATAAAAGAATCACAAAAACTGGATTGGGTCTTTTGTGCTCATAATCACTGGGGTGTATTTCTAACACCTCAGACAATATGGTGAAACTGATTTCAGGGGCTGATTAGACCCTTTATTTTGAAGTTGGGTTTCCTGAAGCCCTGTCCAGTTCTGACACCTGTATGGGCAGCTCTGTTATTTTCATAATTGACTGCTTAGAGGAGGCAAATGCCTCACTTTTCTGGGGGACAACAACCAAAAAGCATAGTAGGCATTTAGATGCTACAGTGAGGGGCACTGTAATAAACAAATAAATAAATAAAAAAGACCTCCCCCTGCCCCCCAAATCTAGAAAGAGATATCCAGGAAGAAGAAAGGCCCATGAGTGATTCAACTGGGAAGATGGACCACATGTAACTTTAGATTGCTGAAAAACAAACCAATTTTCACAAAGCACAATATCTAAGGGAAATCAGCAGCAAATGTGTAAATTTGTCCAGATTCCACACAAATCATTTAATGCAACTTTAATTACAGCAAACAGTTCCTTCAGTAAACAGTTTTCACAGTAATCTTAGTCTATCTTGGTCTCTGGCACACTGAAGTACGTTGAACCAATTCTGCAAATCATAATCTGCCAAAATAATCCATTCTTTGGCAATTTTCAGATACAGGCGTTAAGGTTGCATACAATTTTCCAGCACTTTGGTCCAGATTTCTGGACCTCAGGTTCAGGTGAGGGGACCTGATGCACTTCCCTCCTTTGGCTACTGTGACCAAAACACCTGGTTAAAGGAAGCAATCAAACAAACAAAAAGCACCCCAAACTCCGTTTGTGTAATCTGCTATATGCTCTCAGGCTTTAATAATGTTGAAGAGACTCATGCAAGTTATCAAAACTCTTTTGCAAAACTTCATAGGAGAATGGTGCTACCTACCCTTCCTCTTCAAATTCTATGATGTCAAATAACTTGTGTTTTTTTACATGAAGAGCTGACAATAGCATGTCCAAGACTTCAGAAAGGCATTAGGCCTTGATCTGAAATGCTATAGTATTATTCAAAGCACAGATATCCTCTGGTGAGGGGAAGGGACGGGGGGGTCTCCTCAGTTATGGGTTCCTCTCCTCTTTCAGCTCCAAATGTTATCTCAAGAGAAATTTCTATTGGAGATTTCTTTGGTGGTGAACACAGTAGGGAGATCACTGCATTTTAAGGACTGAGTCAGACTTCCTTGGTTTTGAGTACAAGCAAGTATCATAACATGCATAAATCTGAAGACTGATTCAGTCACTCAGGCCACACAAGGAAACGCCAAGCAGGTAGTGCTATTGGGCCAACATTTTCCCTACAAGTTGATGAACAACAAACACAACCCACATATAGCCTGTGAACCAGATAAGTATATTTGAATATTCTCTGGAGGAAAGAGATCTTTTAGACCAGAGGTGGGCAAACTATGGCCTGTGGGCCACATCCGGCCTGCGGGACCGACCTACCCGGCCCTTGAGCTCCCGGCCAGGGAGGCTAATGCCCGGACCCCTCCTCCACAGCCTCAGCTTGCCGTGCCGCCAGTGCTCTGGGTGGCAGGGCTGTGAGCTCCTGCCGGCCGGTATGGCTGGCTCCAGCTTAGTGGCGCGGCTGCCAGTCCTGGTACTCTGAGCGGCATGGTAAGGGGACGGGGAGCGAGGGGGTTGGATAAGGGGCAGAAGGACCTGGGGGTCAGTCAGGGGACAGGGAATAGGGGGCAGTTGAATAGGATGGGAGTCCCGGGGAGCCTGTCAGGGGGCGGGGGTGTAGATAGGGATCAGTGCAGTCAGGGGACAAGGAGAGGGGGGTTGGATAGGTCTGAGGTTCTGAAGGGGGTGGGAAGTGGGAGGGGGCAGGGGCCAGGTTGTTTGGGGAGGCACAACCTTCCCTGCATGGCCCTCCACACAGTTTTGGAACCCCGATGTGACCTTCAGGTCAAAAAGTTTGCCCACCCTTGTTTTAGACTGTCAGGATCATCTATGTAACTAGTTCATAAAATGAATGGAATTGACAAGCACTTGGATCAGAGAACAACAAAGATTTCTTTGGCAAGCTAGACATAAATTCTGCAGCCATTTGATGCAGCAGGAAAGCCAGAGGCAGCTATGCATAAAATAAGAACTGAAGGTTGAAGGAATAAATGTAAGAAAATTAATAATACAATCAAGTTAGCAGTCCTTTGATTATTTATTTCTATAGTGAATTCCATCTGGGATCAATTCCCAGCTCTGCCATTGGACTGTGAGGTGACCTTGGGCAAATCACCGTGTCTCAGTTTCCACATCTAAAAAATGGGGATAATGATACTTACCTTTTTGTAAGGCACTTTGAGCTGTACTGATGAAAAGAGCTATACATAGGCTAAGTATTATTATTGTTGTTGCCCTACCTCTTCAGTGTGTTACAGATTTTTGCATTGACAACATAACTTGAAGTTACAGGAGAGACAACAGGAAGATTTTACAGCCAGGTAGGTGGTGGCTGGGGCTTTTGGTAACCAGGAAGCATGGGAGGCAAGTGGAGATGATCAGCACCTATACTCTGGATGAAAAGGTATTAAAAAAAATTAAAATGCGCCTACTTTTACTAAATTATTGAAAAAGACATAAGAAAAAGAGAGGAAAAACCCACATACTTGTAAATATATGTGACAAGAAGAGAGAGAGATTCTGTAGCTTGCAATGCAGAGAGAAAAACAAAAACTGAGAGACAGCTGGTGCATGGGGTTCTTTTGTACCTTCTGCCCTAGAATACTTTAACATGTTCCAGCAAGCCCCCCAATCGCTAAACATCTAGGAATGGATGTGGCAGTGCACGATCCACATTCAAGATTTGCTAAGGCAACACAAAACGAGACTAAATAATTGCAACACAACACTCCAAGGACCAATAGTGAAAATAAAAAAAACGGAAGAGTAGCACCAAAATAAGGTCTCTTAATTACAAAGATGCTCTATATTATAAGCAATTAAACTGTTTGAAATTTAATATATTTGGCCCAAGGAATCATTCATCCATACCAACCTCAAGGAGGAATGCTATGTGCAGCTCTTATCAAACTGTCCATCAGACCAGGCAAGTAAGAGAGACACTGTCTTTAACTGATTTTTTATTAAATCTGTAACTAAAAACTAAATCTGACAAAATAAGGTGAGCACTATATCCAGTTGCAAAGTAGCTTCAGACAGTGAGACAAATTAAAGAGAACTTGGAGGAAAAAAACCTAACAACTAACATTCAATAGCAAGCTAAATTAGAAATTCAATGTACGGAAACTATAATTCTTAGACCTCATTGTTTTAAGCTGTGTTACATGGCCATTCTTCAAATCTTCTGTTTCGATTACTTTTAGCAAATTTAAATCTGCTGATGGTGTGCATATTTCCAATAAATACACCAGCATGAGATTCCATACTGGGAGGACACCTGCTAACATCTTTTATTCATGTACGTGTTCCCAGTGCAAAGCAATTATATTATTTCAAATACTTTGAAATGTTTTCTATTATTGCCCAACATAACTGCAGGCTGCCTCACAAATCACTGCTTTCCTTCAGCTCATGCACTCTGTCTACATTAAAATTGAAAAAGACTCTATGTTGTTGTTTGTAAAAGTCTACAATGGTTTTATTTACAAGCAGGCTCACCAGTATTTACCTTCACTTGACTGCTGAAACACTAGAAGACTTTTTAATAAGTCATTTTTAAAACATCTAAATAAAATATGTATTTTTATATGCAATTTTTTCTTCTTTTCACTAGCCTGACTCTTCAGAACTGATTCTCAAAACCCCACATATGGGAGAGGGGGAGATAGTAATGACATACTATCCTATGCATTTTGCAGAGGTGACTGCATTGCAATTCTCACAATATTCAGATATACACTCTTCTGTGTTTCCCTGGGTTGTCGTCAGGAGTGGTGTGTGTATATGGGTGGGACTTGCAAACCCTTAAATCCTACTGTTTAATTTGGTAGTTCACAGTCAAACACTTCAAGGGCAGCAGAAACAACATGTTAATTCTACGTCTCAGAACTACAGAATCACTATATGAGTTGTATAGCAGATTATACATTTCACTTGGTACAGAATTCTGCCAGCTACATGTTTGATAGCGAGTCTCATATGAAACACATTACACCTGTGCTCCGCACTAGCTTCCAACTGATTTGTTACTGCAGTTTCAGGTGCTGTTTTTGACCCTTAGAGCCATAAATACTTTTGAAACAAGTTACCTTAGAAAGGTGACACTGCAGCAGTTGTGATTAGCTGTGGTGCTTGAGCTAACAGCCCTCTAAGTTTAAATGAGAACGGCTGGCAGCTGAATACTTTCCATGAAGGGTTTTCAACTTGTTCCCAATCTGAATTTTCGGAATCTGTATTGGCTACAAGGCCCGATTTCCAAAGCTATCACTGAAGGCGAACTGATGGTGCAGACTGAGATTGGGTTGGGTAGAATTTTATTTTAATGGGGAATGGGATGGGCCATTTTGATTTGGAATCTCCTTTTTGGATATTGATCTTGTAAAACAGGTGCACTTTATAATTAATGTAATTCTCTACCTGAAATTGCCATAGATAAAAGAATAATTGTATTATGTTTTAATAATTACAGCATAGGTTGTTAGATGTACATTTTCCTCCTATCAGCTGTAGTCTGAATGTTTCCTCGTCTAATTTTCATCATCAATTACCCTGAAGGAACAGTTTAGGCTTGGACTCCCACTAAACTTATTCATCTTTAAGGTACCATGCACTTTCCATACAACTGAAACATTTTACAGAACTTCATTAGAGATTTATAATTTCAGATCATTATTGTTTTATGACTTTAAAATGAGTGACTTAAGACAAAAAGCTCAACATCCTTACACTTCATTTCTATTCAGTCTCTAATAAATACCATCTGGTGTGTACTTTAGGGATATAATACCCGTCAAAAACTCAGCCATATTATGAGAACCAGCACCAAGTTGATCTGAAATGCATATTTGAACAGATGTGTTTAAATTACATCTCCGTCTATCCACATGCATAAATTCAGAGCAAGTGCATATTGATTTAAAATGCATAAAAAAGGGATTTGGAGATGCATCAAAAGTGAACAGCATCTCAATGGATCAAGGCTCGCATTATTAAAGGTCATCACTAAAAATAAAGTTTGCATTTATTAAGGGTTGCACCAGGGAACAGTTCATGAGAACTGACTTTATGACTGTCGCACTAAAACAGCCATTGAAACTACACTAATTTTCAATAACCCCTCAGTATTTAATATTAAAACTGTCAAGTATGATCAGAAATAACAGGATCTCAGTTAACAGCAGCTCTGAATATTATATGTTTCTTGCTGATCCCAAAACCTAATGTCCAGCCCATGACTCTTGCTTCAATAACAGTCATTTACTTCAAATTGACATCAAAGTCAGGGGAATCACATAAAAAAGGAATAGTGAATACATTTGTTTTCTATGGTGATGAAGTTCATTAATGAACTTCAAGAAGTTTTCTTGTTAATAGAATATCTATTTTAACATTTAGCATTTTGTTTCAATGTGCAGTGTTCAGTAAGCCAGAAATAGTTTTTTTTTTAACCATATGATGTGTTTGATTTTGTTATGACTTATTCATTGTTAATATCTCGGGGGGACTTTCAACCAGCCAGAAAGACAAGTGAGTAATTATCTCAGTAATTATTTCTATAACTAATACCACTACTGTGCCCTTACTAACAAGCAAGGGAACTCAGTGTTTTCAGAATGAATTTCTCAAGCAAACGTAAGGGACAATAGAGAAGTGTCAATGAAAGTTTACAGTCTGTAGAAGCAATGGAAAGAAGGATCTAAAAAATATACCACAACTACACAAATTCAACAGCCACAGGGTTGTTAAAATATGCTACTTTTAAATTGCTATGCTTTGAAATTCTGTTTGAAATACATTTACAACAGAGAGCCCAGACCCATAATTATGCAAAATATGTTGACCTGCAAAAATCACTAATCAATTTGATCAATATTAGACATCAGTAAAAATACTTGTATTACTGTTGGGCACTACAGAAAAAAACATGAATTACTAAACAGAAGTCTTGAGAGTCTACATTTTCTGCTCTATTGAGACAATTCAGTGCGCTGAGCATCCATTTTAGTTACTCTGACCGTATTTATGCTACATTCAGGAACAGAATACTAACCAGATCAGAATTTATACTGAAAACTTCATACTGTTCTAGTCAGCATCTATAAACTATGAACTCTCTAGTCAAAAGGTGATATATAAATGACATACAGCAACTGGAATTGTATATTCTCGATCATAAGCCGGTTTGTTTATAAACTGACCCCCCTAAGATGGATAAGTAAAAATGGAAAATTTTTATGACCCATTCATAAGCCGACCCTATAATTCAGGGGTTGGCAAACTTTGGCTCCCGGGCCATCAGGATAAGCCGCTGGTGGACTGTAATGGTTTGTTTACCGTGAGCGTCTGCAGGCACAGAGGTAAACCTAAGTAAACCAAGTGTCCCGGCCTGTCAGCTGCTTACCCTGATGGGCTGGGACAGCAACTGGTGGGGAAATTTGGGGAGGGGGGTGGCGCTGAGGGGAGAGGCTGAGGGTCAGGGGAGTAACTCCCCACATGACCCCCCCCCAGCCCAGGAACCCCCCCCCCACTCTCCCCATTCCATCCCTTCCCACCTTAGCTGGGTTGGGCCAGGGGAGGATGTCTCTGGCCTGGCCAGTGCTGCTCTGGCCCCGCCTCTTCCCTTCTGGCTGTGCAGCCTCTCCTTGTCCCCTCTGTTGGGGGGAGGGGCTGTGTCCCAACCTCCTTCTCTGATGCTTCCCTTTTTTACTAGAAAAATTCGGCTTATGAACAAGTATATATGATATATCTATACATTTTCTTCAAAATGATATCAGCACTGAACTTTATCAATACAAACTGAGAAAGCTATAGTTTCCACTGAAAGTGAATGTGTAACCACAAAAAATAAAATGAGTTAGTGCTCTGGGTGAAAAAACTGTACAAGTCCTACAGCTGCCATGAACGGATGAGTAAAAACAGAAGAGTCATGGTCCTCTTTCCCTCCCGCACCTCCTCCACTCCATGGTTGCACCTATTAAGATAAAGTCACTGTAGTGAAAACAAAGAAAGGAGAATGTAGAACCTGAGGAAAGCCACAAATTACGGTGATAAAAACTAATTGTACTACCTTTCAATTCTTCAACATTCTTCTTAAAGCTCTACATTTAATGAAACCGCAATGTTAAAAACATTATTCCGTACATAGATTCAACTGAAGTATGTGATGAGAAAGTAATTCAAGAGGTTTATCTTCACTTTCAAACTTCTTTTTATACTAGCATAATGCAGTTTCCGCAGCTTGAATATAGGGAAGCCAGCAGGGAAACAAAAGTGTACGAAAAATATAAAGATACGTTTTAAATAATCGTCGAGACAAACCTCGAGGATTTTTAAATATGCCAGATAATTATACAAGGCCACTTACTGGAATAAACTTTTTTAGTTATATGGTATGTACTCATGGTATGCACATAAAATAAAATTCATATGCATAGGTACTTTGAACTTTATCTATATGTGGCCAGTGTACATGAATAACCTTGGCAGGCAGGTCAGGACTGAAGCACATTGGCTGGGCAAAGAAGCAGTTTAATAAAATAAATAACAGTAATTATTATTATAGATGATGATGAAAACATGGTCATGTGTATTTCAAAGAGACTAACTTTGCAGACTTGTTTATTTGCCAAAGAGACAGCATATCAAGATGACAAGGTTCAGCTAAGGCAAAAATCATAATAGAAGTATGGCCAGTCAGATAGGAAATAATGTGTTCTGAGTGAACAATGTTAACTGCCTCTCCTGACCCTGTATGCTACATAAGGGAAAAAGAGAATATGGCCCTAAATCTTTAGAACAAAATGTAGCACAAGAGCATGGTGATATGCCTGAAGCCCAGTTTTGTGTGTGTTAGGGGTTACATTTCAAACAGATCATTTCAGATTCAGTAACAAGGCTATTTCCACATTAAGCCAAAACCCATGAGTTTAACTTCAGTGAAACCCAATGTGTGTTTTACTAATGATCGTGTGAACAGTAAGATGACATAAATTATGTCCCTAAAGAAAACAACGGAATAAAACTCAGAGAATGAGAACTCACCTTGATAAAATTCATTTAAGAAACTAAGGGGTAAATTGTCAGTAGTGAGCATGTGCAAGGAATCAGCAATTCCGCCTGTGTGAACAACGAATGGAGTGCTCTGCTGAGTTTGCTGAGCACCTCATTTTTAAATTTATACATACCATTGGAGCTCTATTTATCATCAGGCCAATTCAGAAACATTACACAACAAAAACCAACCTCAACTCCTCTCTGTCTTACCTTCTTCATGAATGTGTTTTTGTCCTAGTATTATTATAGGAATTTTTCTGGATTTTAAATACAATTTTAAGAAATTACAGGCACAGTAGCAACGTTTAATAGCAAGCAAAGTTCATTCTTAAAATAGTGGAAGGATAAAATAGGTCATGCACACTAGCAAGAGGTAACTGAGATTAACGCATTAGGGAAGCGAGACTTGCAAAAGTGCTCAGTGTTGGCTTAACTCTGCTCCCATTTAAATATTCAGTCCAACTCTGAGCATTTTTTGACTAATGCATGCAACATGAGCACACATCACACTACTGACTTTGTGTTCATTGCTGCTCTTTGGTGCATTACTTACTTACAGATTAAGAGTACTAAGTAGAAAAAGAAGGGCAAAGAAAGAGAAGAAAATGGCTAAGCAAAGAGTTGGAGAGAAGAAGTGATCCACCTTATTTTTCCTTGAGAGAGTTGTCTTCTTGATAAATACTGAGGAGATGTATATCTTATTTCAAATTCAAGTTCATTTTAATTATTTTTTTTACTCTCCTTATTCACATATACTGGCAGTAATATTCTATTCAAACTAAGATTCAAACTATTTCAAGTACTGTATTCTGTGAGCTTCATTTAACCTCCCCATCTGCTTTTTGACAAATGTAATCCCTCAAAAACACTATACAGCTAACACTTTCATTTTTACAAACCATAAGCCTAACGATATGAGTAAAATCAGCTATCAGTAAACCCCATTTTATAGATATGCCATAAATAACTATTGCAAAAATGAAACAACTGAACAAGACACCTTTTTTGTTAAAAAATAGCTATATCTAACAGAGATTTAGCCCACTGGTCTGGATCAAGATTGTTAAAATTAATTGCAGAAATGACTGCATTTAAAAAAAATAGTCATACTTGTTTTAAATACATATTGACATATTTACACCTAAAGAAGAGGTCAAAGTATTTTACATGGATGCCTCCAATAGAAAACACCAGAAGGTTTGTTCTCAAGTAATTTTAAACTACAGATAGCTAAGTAGGATCACCAAACTCCCAAGATTGACTAGAGTCTACAGTTCTGGAGGCACTGGCAATTAATCATTTATAAACCACTTTTTGCATAGTCTTTTGGAACTTGCTATAGTTTTAATAAATTAATAACTCTTAAAGTGCAAAATAAAAGTGTGCTAGTATCATTAGGTTCCTGAATGTCTAAATTTAGATCCAACTTATACAAAAGGAACTTTTTGTTGAAATCCCAATTTCAAAAGTGGCTTAGGCCCACATCCCCAAAGGTATTTAGGCACCTAGCTCCCATTGATTTAAGTGGGAATTAGGCACCTAAATACTTTTGAGCTTCAAATGTCTAAGGGTATAGAGCGGGTTTGTCTATCCAAGCTGGAAATTAGACCTCCTGCTTCAGTGTAGAAATACCCTAAATCACTTTTTGGGGAAAAAACCTTTGGCTCCTAAGTCACATAGGCTTAGGTGCTTTTGAAAAATTTAACCTTAGATCTTTAAAACTTAAAATCAATTTTGGCTAAAAGCAGAGACTTTAAAGGAGACTGGATTTTAATAATAAAAATAACAGAATAAGAGAAATTTTATAACACATTTTGATTACAGTAGTGCTCAGAGGCCCCAATCAGAGATTAGCCACCTTTGTGCTAGATGCACAAAAGCAAACATCATTCTGGGATGTATTAGCAGGAGTATTGTAAGCAAGATACGATAAGTAATTCTTCTGCTCTACTACGTGCTTATTAAGCCTCAACTGGAGTATTGAGTCCTGTTCTAGGCGTCACATTTCAGGCAGGATGTAGACAAATTGGAGAGAATCCATAGAAGAGTGACAAAAATGATTAAAGGTCTAGAAAACATGTCCTATGAGGGAAGACTGAAAAAATTGGGTTTCTCTTATATGATATACCTTTGGTGAAATAAACCAACAATCATTTGAAGTAATATCAAAAGAGCCCTGCATCAAATGCAATAACTGTTTCAATAATTTGCAAAATGCTTCTATTGAGGAAGGAAATAGTCAAATCAGTTACTGCAGGCACATACTATATATGCTGAAGCTACCAAGAACATAGCCACATTCTAAAAAACCATCTACTCTATAGACCTCTTCATTCTGCAGCAGAAGACAGTGTATTCTTAATTCTCCCCCGTCCCCACCAGTAAATATGGTCACCGTATATGGGGTGGTGGGGTGGTGAGAGGGTGTTTTTTTAGATTTCAAACTTCTCTCTCTTTTGATTGTCAATATTGCTGTGAAGAATTTCAGCTCACCTCAGAGATGTGGCAATTAAAGTATGTAACCCCTTTAAATATACTTACCAGTATTTGCTTTCACGATACTATACGTTTATGAAGGATATTGATCTGGAGGCCTGGTTATATTGTTATGAACCCTTTCCATATGAGCTATATATGAACTTTGCTGTGTGCCACCTCTTCCTCATCATTCTGTAATTAGTGTAATACAGGTTTTGCCACAGAAGACTTGAAGGAAATCTATAATTGAAGGAAATCCCATGAAGTTATAAACAATAGACCATCTACCAGAGAGGTAATAGTGTAATTTTTAAAAAAAATTATCTTTCAAACTTTTAACAAAATTTAAAAACCCATCAAATCCATTCTTCGTATTAAGTGAAGGGGGCTTTTTATGCTGATGTCCTTCAATCTCTTTTTATAATGACATTTGGACTTTGTTATAAACCTAGGACAAATGTCTGATGCAACTGTAAACTCTGCTCTTAAGTATTTTGTGAGACTGTAAACATATTTAGAATTCAAATAATGGAGTAACATTTAACTATATGTTCTTGTGACTGCCTAGAATTATTATTGAAAAAAAGGCCGAAATTCAGAGTGAATCTTCATAGAATTGCTCCCCAACAGGGGCATTTCCATTTACTAGAAAGAAGGGTAATTCTGTGTTATAGGTCTCTCTTCTCCTGTCCCACCAGGCAATAGCCCTTACAGTGTTATGGCTCCATCACTTGGTAAGTTTCTGAAACTAGGCACAAGTCCCAGGGGAAAGGTGAAGCAGTGCCCCAAACCATAACTACAAATCTAAATCAAAGCCAGTGGTGAGTAAACATGGCATTCATTTCTTCCACCCTGGGAACCGTCTTATCAGTGGTCCTGAATATTGTATTGAATGTCTTGGTTTAGAAGTACAAACTGTACATTAACGCAACCTTGGTTTAGTTTTATTTCTGTCTTGAAGCAAAAGGATAGTAGCATCCCAGTCTCCAGCATTTTTCACCTTGTTGGGAACTAACTGAGAATTAATTTCAGTTTTTGTTGCAGGAGTGCAGTACGTAAAAAAAAAGTATTACAGCTCCTCAGGCTAGTTCATTTCCAAAAGAATTTCTATGGCGTGTAGAAACTGTGTACCTCAGCTAGGACACCGCAACCCCCAAAAGACGACCAATATTGCTATAGCTTTCAAATTATTAAAATTGCCTCAATGTTGCTTTTCACATGGACACTGTAATGAAATTGCATTTTGTTTGATAAAGACTGGATGAAAATGGATGAAAATGGCCAGTGTCAGGTTGAAAGTATTGTAAAATAAGTTACATTCAGTAATGGGTGACTAGATCAAATGTCTGCCATATATTTGTTATGACACAGAGGCAAGCTACTTTCACAGACTTTTGAGATTTGCATGGTTTACACTTGCGTGTAAAATTTCAGCAGTCCTGTGAATAAAATACATCTGTGTAAAAGTTTTATGCTATTCTTCCTAAGCAGCTGAGAGGCTGGATCTGAAAGGAAAGAGAAAAGGAGACAGATATAGGATGGGAGGGGTTGTGGTGCAATGAGAGGGAGAGAGAAAGAAAGAGAAACAAAAAGAATAGTACTAGAAGTCCAGTCCTTGTAAATATGGGTAACCCACTGCAAATTACTGAATTTTGGAAATTACTGAGTAAGGGAAACAAATATAAAAAAGGATAATGTATGACTACATATCCCTTGTTCATTTTTTTTAATTGTCATTAAGTTTCATTTAAGATATTACTCCATAATATAAAAATAAATGTACTGTAACATATATATTATTGTTTTGAAAGAAAATCATTAAATTCATCCTTATGCTAATGTTGTATCATGTACTTCTTTTAATTTTAACATTAAGCTGGCTTCCAGTGATTTCAGACATGATGTCAAGCATATTTCTGATAGGCCTAAATTATTCACTTTATTATAATGTGTATACTAACTGTGAGGGGGGAAATGCCAGAGTTTTATAGGAATAAAAAGAAAACGCCTACAGATACTCTTGTAAAATACCAAATATCAATAAATTATTTTGTAAATAGACTGATCTGTGGTGTTTTTGTGTATCAAATATGAAAAAAAAGTTAGGGCAGAAGAAATGAAAAATTAGCACCTGTGATATAGAAGCTAAATTAGCAGAGTCACTAAGGAAAACATCTGTTTTATCATCAGACCAACACAAGCAGCTTATGAGTTCAGCATATAAAGGCTTGTTTAAATGGACAAGATTAGTTCAGCCTTTTGTTCAAGCAGAGAGCTGCTCATCTTATCTTAGCCAACATAACTGATTTACATGAATGGTCACACATCTATTGAGGTCTGAATTAATTAATAAAAAGCAAATCAAGGTAGAATAATCTGATGTCAGTGTCAAAATAGAAGGATATTAGTGCACTTGAATTAGTAACCAGCTGAGGATGTTGGTTATAGAAAACAAAATTATCAGAAAAAAATAGTTTTAACGGAAACCTAATTATACGCTACTCGGTAACTGATCTTACAAAGACCATTTTGGCTCTACCAATCAGGAAGCACAAGGCAAAAAACTGTAAATCACAGGTAGTATGTAACCCCTAAGTCTGCCTACTTCCTATCAGTTCTTTGTCTTCTGCACCAGTTGCCCTATCTGCTCTCTATTCCTTTCAATCCTATCTTCTTTCTTCTTCCTTCTAGTATCACAGAAAATGATGATAAAACACAGATGCCAGGAAGGGTATTTTCCAGAAAGCATATGAGCTGCTTACGTCTCCAATAGTCAATTGGTTCACTTCTAAAAAGATGGCCTAACTAACCAGGTTCTGGCAGGCACTTCAGACTCAAACCTCTGAGGAGGGATGCATTTGGCTTGTAGGCAGGGAACTGGGATATGGTTTCCTCACCTCTGTTTTGAGAAAAATTAAGCAGCATGTAAATGAGTCTTCTGGCTCTTGGATAGCCTCATCATCTCTGGTTCTCAGATCTAGGCTGGGACTTATACCCCAAGTCCTGTCAGCTTCTCCAGCCTTGATGGTCAGGGAAAAGGGGTTTGAGAGCAGATGGTATTGAATTGTGTATTTCACAAGGGCTGTTGCTGAATGCCCTTCCTGAAGTAAAATAAAAGAACAACCTCCATCCCCCCAAATCACATCCAAAAATGGCCCCAACCACAGATACACAAATTGGAACATCTTTTTCTTGCATATACTGGAGAAAAAAGTGGCAGTGCAGTCAGTCATTCTCCCTACAACATACCCAGAACTTCCTATACGCAGGCTTCAAAAAGGACTGCAAGGTGAATTCCCTGAACTCAGCAGTATGCAGGGAAGGGACAGTCTCCTCCTTCCTGAAATTACTAAAGCAATGAGCCTTCAATTGTTTGCCTGAAGATAAAGACCTCCTAGGAGGTCTCATTATGATCTGAGATTCTCTGAGGTCCATTTGGATTCCAGGATGACCTTGTCCTTGGATCAGTGGTGCTTCTTAAACCACTTGGATGACCAGTCTTGTTCACAGTGAAGAAGAGATTCAGAAGAGGCTTGCCTCTTCCTCCCCTGCAGTTGGAGGAGTGTGACAGCCGGAGCGATTCTGGTCTTCAACTTCACTTAGTGTTTCTTGTCTGCTATGACTGATAAAGGAGGGAGCTGCTGCTGTTGCCCCACTAAATCATACTTCAAGGAAATCAAACAGCTAAATTCAAACACACAGTTTTGGAAGGGATGGGAGTGTTTGTTGACGTCTCAAACTCCAAGTATCTCTAACAATTTGGTCATTTTAAGCAAAAGAAAGCTTCCAGAGGCTCTGCAAACAAGGGAGACCTAAGAAGTGTTCTGTCTGTTTAGTTTGGAGTTGGAGAACTTCTGGAAGCTTGAGCTTGGGGCATTTCCTGATCTGTCTTCTGTTCCCTCACACTACAAAGTGAAAGCCCCACTATGAGGATCTCACACTACCCCAATCCATTCCAGTGGACCATCTGACTAGGTACAGTTCATATCTGAATGTGTCTCTCATCTGAATGTGATCTTTAGATTATGTCAGAAATACATAGAACAAACATTAAAGATAGCAAATGACATTTGTTTAAAATACATTTAGCTATTTGTTTCTTAAAAGTTAAGGGGAGTAACCAATTAGAACAAAGTTTCCATTTCTGTGAGAAAACTTGGCAGGGGGAAGTGCAGAAATTGGGGGGGAGGGGGGAGGAAATCAGAAATTAAGAGGTAAAAAAAAGAAAAAAAAATAGGAAAGGTGAGTGTTGGAAAAGAAAAATGAGACCTTTTTCTTTTTGAATAGATATTATTTTTATTCTAGTAGCACTTTTGAAGTGCTAAGCACTATCCACATTCACAGGAAGACACATTCTTTGCATGAAAGAGTTTAAGGTTAATCCCTCTAGTTTACTTTGAAAAAGAGCAAGCATCAGACAACAGATACAGAAACAGCAGCCTTTTCTTCTCCCTTTATGCACGCATCTCATCACTAGAGGGTTGAGTCCATTTCTTACCCCCTTGAGTCCTGAACAGTTCCAAAAGGGGAAGCATAGCAGCAAACAAAAAGGATCAATATTACCAGTACTTAAGATAAATGTAGTGACATTATTTACCCTATCCCTCTTTTGATTCCCACATGCCTTTCATAACACTGACCTGAGCAGAACCTTTCCACATCGCAGACTTATATTGTAAATTACATATGGGATAATGGTGGAAGATTAATAGTACACACCTATATTATATATAAAAATTATATTATATTATATTAAGAATTATATATAAAAATTAAATAGCAGCACCTTTGGAAAGGTAATTCCAGTGTCTCTCAAACTTTGTGTGAAAAAGGTGACCCAAGAAGGTAAAGAAAAAGGTTTTCTTGCATGCAAGATATTACACATTTGCTTTACTGGTGGACAAAAGGAAAGATCTGGAAAACACTCCACTTTAGAATACTTTAGTTACACATCCTTCCATGAGCAAGACATTTTTAATTCTTTTGGAACCTGTGATGTTGTAGGATTAAAATATGACCATGTATATTATTGTTGCTACCATTGTTATATAAATGCAACAAACCTTATCTGAGGTATGTCATGTAAATTATCAATGGAAAAGTTACAATCTATAAAATATGATTGTCCTGTTTGTATGCATGTACCATCTCTGTATTTAAAGTTATGAATATTGACTATATATCTGTATTTCAAATGTGTTTGCTCCTGGAGTAATACCCACAAGTTAGTTTGCATCCAGTCTAGCCAGCGAATCATGAATGGACCATTCAAGTTGATGTCCAGTTAATGAATATAATGAGCCATGGAAGAAATTTATCCCTGCCTAGTGGGCCTTCCTAGAGATGTTTTAGCCAGAGTAATGGCTGCTTCTATGACTCATTGAAACATGCAAGTGCATGTGATTAGCTCATGTGACCCTGGACTCCATCTTGTGCCTGTAATTTTCCACAGACTAAGACTGAAGTTCCCTCCACATGGAAGAAGGTATTTAAAAACCCTGGAAGCATTTCCATTTTGCCTGTTTCCTGCTCTGATCTTTGGACTATGGACTTACACTAAAAGGAGCATTCCTACCAAAGGACTGAGGTCCTCCCAATCTTTTGGAAGTTACCTGAGACTTTACAAGCCAGCAGCTTATTCCATTACTGATACAAACCTGATCCAGGAACTTTGCACTGATTGTATGTATTAGTTTTCCTTGACCATTTTAACTCTCTCCTCTTTCTATTCTCTTATAAATATACTTTTATATATTAGACACTAACAGATTGGCAACAGTGTGATTAGTGGGTAAAATCTGAGATATATATTTACCTGGCTATGTGGCTGATCTCTTGGGGTTAGAACAGGGGTCGACAACCTTTCAGAAGTAGTGTGCCGAGTCTTCATTTATTCACTCTAATTTAAGGTTTCGCGTGCCAGTTATACATTTTAATGTTTTCAGAAGGTCTCTTTCTACAAGTCTATAATATATAACTAAACTATTGTTGTATGTAAAGTAAATAAGGCTTTAAAAATGTTTAAGAAGCTTCATTTAAAATTAAATTAAAATGCAGAGCCCCCTGGACTGGTGGCCAGGACCCGGGCAGTGTGAGTGCCACTGAAAATCAGCTCGCGTGCCTCCTTCGGCACCCGTGACATAGGTTGCCTACCCCGGGTTAGAAGAACACTTCATTTGATGATGGTTTTAAATGACCATGCATCATTAAGTCTACTGTCTGAGTGGTGAAACAAGGGCTGGGATACTTAAGGAGACTGCATTTCTGACTTCTTGTTAACCAGTGTGATGAGACAGAAGTTTATTTTTGTTACTGGTTTGGCATATCTTATGGCACAGCCACCCGGGGGGGGGGGCAAGTGGAGCAATTTGCCACAGGCCCCCACAAGAGTTTTTCAGGGCCCCTGCAGCGGGGTCCTTCACTCGCTCCCGGGGCCCTGGAAAACTCTCGCGGGGCCCGGGCCCCCGGAGCTTCTTCCGCTCCAGGTCGTCATTGGCAATTCGGCAGTGGGGGGTCCTTCCGGAAGGACCCTCTGCCACCGAATTACTGCCGAAGTGAGGGTTCCCCCCGCCGCCGAAGATCCCAGACCCCCTGAATCCTCTGGGCAGCCCTGTCTTATGGAAGAATAACCATCAGTTTGGGAGTCAGTCTGCCCCATTTCTCAGCAGTTTGTCTTGAATCTGGTATTCTCAGCGGTGACCCACTGAGGCACAGTGACAGAGCCACTGTCAATAACCCAAAGATTCAACTATTCGTTGCTAAGTTCTAATAAAGGACATTCAAACAAACAAATAAGCAACTCTAAAATGCAGAGTATATCCCACAGAGATTCTTCCTGAGCAAACTCAGGAACAGGAAAAGGATGAGAGTGAAAATGCAAACGGGTTAATTTGTCAATAATTACACGTGCTAGGCGTGATAAAAGTTAAAACAATATAAACTCAATAAAAGCTGTTGCCCCAGGCATGCTTTTACCAATTTTGTTTGCTGTTCAGTTCAGTGAGCTGTGTCACTTTTTATGGTTCACTAAATTGCAGATACCTTAAAACTTATAGTCAATATGTTTTAAAATTTAGTTGGCAGCACAACAGCATATCCTGCTGCTCTCTAAGATTTAAGTACAAAAGTATTTTTAAAAGTCTATAGATTAAATGCTCAGGAGATTGATAATGGGATGCAATTTTTTTCTATTCAAGGTCATCAGCTTTAATACTGCCCATGTGAACAGCCTCAGAATGTCTTCTCAATTTTATGTCTCCTTGGTAGTTTGGTAAAATGAATTTGTGATTTAAGGCCAAGTTCTAAGGGACAGATGTCCACCTGGGCTACAGCTATTTTTACCTTTTATACGTGTTATTTTATTACTTCTGTTTTGGTTTAAAAAATTATCAGCTGGAAGAATGTCCTGACCAAGAGGAAGACAGGTTTTCTTTTTTAAAATAACTAATTCCAGTTACAATTAGGTTTCTTTCTTGCTGAAGTTTTCCCAGTTTTTTAAAGACTGTAATGCAAATATTTTAGCTATCAGGTGGAAACTGGCATTTTCAAACAGAAGGAACAGAAACCTGTTGTGGGCAGGGGGCTAATATTGATGTAACAAAATAACAATAACAGAATATAACATGTCCTAGAACAGTGGTGTGCAATATTTCCAGCCACGGCCCTCCCTCCCCATTAATAGAATCTGTCTCTCCCTCTCCCCCTTTCATTGCTGCACAGCCAAGGCTTCCTCAGCAGTGGAGCTTGAGGTGAAGGCAGAGCTGGGGGTGGGGAAGGAACTGGAGCTACAGGTGAAGCTGCTCGGGCGGCAGAGAAGAAATGAGGGTAGAGCTGGGCTGGGGGTGGATCAGGCCAGGCAGCAGAGCTGGGCCTGAAGGCTGAATGGGAATGGGGGCGGAGCTGGTCTGGGAGCGGAGCAGGGCTGGAAGTGTGGCATTCCCTTTTTGCCCCCCATGGGAGCTGGCCTGGGCCCCCCCCGAACAGTTCTCCACACACCCCTAGGGAAGCATGCCCCCACAGTTTGGGGACCACTGTCCTAGAATATGGAAAATATTAGTGTAATATTAAAGTAATATTTATTCATATAATGAAAATGACAGGGCAGCTTTTTGTTTTAAAGTCTTCAATCGACATTTCTACTTCTGGCAAATTTTATTTGCATTATTAGTTAATAACAATTTTGTAAAAAGGATTATACCTCAGCTACATTTGAGAATGACTATACTTCATTTTAAAACTCTTTAGCAGAAGGAATTTCTGTGTGAAAATGTACGTAAAAAGATTTAAGCTTTCATCATTCCCTGTGTAATGAAAGTCTGGTAACATATTTCATGTATTTTTGTAGTCTACTAAAAGCATAGTAAGTATTCTTATCTAGCCAGTAGCACAAATCATGATAAACCAGAAACTGTCCCCATTAATATTTAACTTTACTGAATTCTTTAGACATTAATCTAATCAGGCGAGCATACGTCAATATAATGATTAGCATAGCCTTACATCATATTGAAACATTTTAGATGATAAAATAACCAGACACTCAAACATTCTTTCTGTTGCAAAGCTCTGAGCTGTGATATCATGACATACACTGTTCTATTTATGTTCACATGCAAAGTTACTGTTTTGACGAATGTTGTTAAGACCGTATTTTACAAAGTGGGCACACACTTTATTGTAAACTCATTGTAATCTGGATAGGATATAACAAAATCTCAATTGTCAAGTTCTCTATACATATGTATTTCTTATTTCCACTAGGAATGCAACAGTGTGGGAACCACCTCAGTTCTTGTGAACTGTTTTTCCACCTGTAATTCTAATTTTCTTCTGCTCCTCTCACATAGAGGTACCCTGACTCAAATTACAAGCAAAATGTAATACACAGTACAGAAGATAAGCCTGTGTTGGTAGCTCCTTGCATCACCATTTATTGGGCAGATGAGGTAGGTTTGATATACAGTAAACGGAAACACAGTACAGTGCTTTGACCCCACTGACATTCAGATCCAAGGCCCAACAACTGTTTTAGGACAGGAAAAAACATAAAAAATTGAATAAAAGACCAGTAAAATTAAAGCACACACACTCTAGCTCATATTTGTCTAGAGTAGCCAGTATGAAAATAAAATAATCTATGACAGATGAGTAAATCATTTAGTGACGGTTGGACTGTTTCAATTTTTAAAAAGAGTAATTAATATAGGGAATAAACTGCAAAATGTATCAACAAAGCAGCTTATACAAACAGTTTTGTGCAAGAATTAGACAAATATTTGGAGGAAAAAATTATGTGAGAGAGAGGAAGCAACTACTGAAATACTGTGTGCCAAAATGATCCCTAAGGCAAGCAATTGCTACCCATTAAACTCTGAGATTAATGCAAGGTTTCCTGAAGATCACTACCCTGCTTGTACTGATGATAAGGGAAAGTTAAAGTTACCCTGTCAGGTGACATACATGTCTTACCTGATGACTATAGTCCTGCAGCTTTTTATTCTGTCCTACAAACACACACAACTCACTTAGAAACTCCAATCAAAAGCAGAGCAATATGAAATCAGTATCAATTAGTGCACACTAATATTCAGTTAAAGAGCAAGTAAATAAAACAACAAATATTTAAATATTTAAAATCTTGGTTTTTTCCCTTATGCCGTAGTGTACGTGAATAAAGCTGCTCTGGAGGAAGGAATAGATATGCAAGTACAGTGCTGCCAACTCATGATTTTAATACAAATTTCACAAAATTTAATGTTTTATGTAAAGCCCAGTTGTGGGAACAAGTGATTGCATGAGAATCTCAGCTTTCTTTCTTTCTTTCTTCCTTGTTAAAGTTAGTATCTAGCCTTCGTGGTTCTGGCAAAAAGTTTGATCCAAGTGTACCCTGAAGCAGGGGCGGCTCTAGGAATCTGGCCACTCCAAGCAGGGTGGCATGCCGCAGGAGGCGCGCTGCCGGTAGCCGGTCCCGTGGCTCCGGGGGACCTCTTGCAGACGTGCCTGCGGGAGGTCCACCCGAGCCGCGGGACCAACGGACCCTCCGCAGTCATGCCTGCGGGAGGTCCGCTGGTCCCGGGGCTCCGGTGGACCTCCCGCAATCATGACTGTGGAAGGTCCGCCGGAGCCGCTTGCCGCCCTGCCGGCAAGTGCGTGCTTGGCGCACTGGGGTCTGGAGCCGGCCCTGCCCTGAAGGCTCAAAGAACCTCAAATTTTTTTAATCTCTTGATTTTTAAGCCAAATTGTGATATTTTGGGGCCTGACTCATTGTTTTTGAACATTTGGGGTTGGCAATATTGTAACTGAAATCATGTAATGGGTGACAAAGCATATTTGCTCATTAGAGAATAGGGTTGCCAACTTTCTAATGGCAGAAAACCGAACACCCTTGCCCGCCCCCTTCCCTGAGGCCCTACCCAGGCCATGCCCTTCTCCAAGGCCCTGCCCCTGCTCACTCCATCCCCACCCCCCATCGTCTCTCTCTCTCACCCTCACTCACTTGCTCATTTTCACTGGGCTGTGGCAGGTGGTTGGGGTATGGGAAGAGGCATGGGCTCTGAGCTTGGGGGGTGGGCTCCAGGATAGGGCCAGAAATTAGCGGTGCAGGAGGTGCTCTGGTCAGGGGCAGGGTGTGAGAGCTCTAGCTGGGGATGCAGGTTCTGGGGTGGGGCTGGGGATTTGGGGTACAGGAGAGGGTTCCAGGGTTCAGAGGCAGGGACTCCAGAATGCGGCAGAGGGCTGGTGTGTGGGAGGGGTACAGGTTCTGGGCTGGGGGTGTGGGTTCCAGGATGGGGCCAGAAATGAGGAGTTCAGGGGGCCGGAGGGGCCTCCAGGTGGGGCAAGGGCTTCAGAGTGCAGAAGGGGTACGGGCTCTTGGAGTTTCCTGCGAGGGGAGCACCTGTGGGCGGGGGCAGTGTGTGGAGCCCCTGGCCACCCCTCTGCCTAGGAGCCGCAGGGATATGCCAGCCATTTCCTGGGAGCTGTGTGGAGTCAGGCACGGAGCCTGCCTGCCCCACTGGTGCTGCAGCCAACCAGACTTTTAGCAGCCTGGTCCGCTGTGCTGACTAGAGCCGCCAGGGTCCCTTTTCAACCAGGCGTTCCGGTCGAAAACCAGACACCTGGGAACCCTATTAGAGAACTACAATAAATCACTTTAGGTACTGGATCCACTTCATTGATTTAATATCACTTTGAAATGTTCAATGTAGTTTATCAAGTTTTGTTGTTTGTTATGAAAGAGGCCATAAATTTAACATATGGACCAGATTTATACAAGTTGTTCTCCCTTTACTAGCTTACATCAGTGGTGAGCAACCTGAGGCCCATCAGGGTAACCTGCTGGCGGGCCGTGAGACAGTTTGTTTACATTGACTGTCCACAGGCACAGCTGCCCGCAGCTCGCAGTGGCTCCGGTTCGCTGTTCCCGGCCAACGGGAGCTGCAGAAAGTGGTGGCCAGACCACACCGCTTCCCGCAGCTCCGACTGGTTGCCCACCACTGATTTAGATGTTTAAATGACCTTAACTGCACCCATAAAATTGCAGGCACTGAAGGCCAGATTCAAACCACTCTCAAAATCATGTCCATAACTTAGTTTTGTTCCTTAAATCATTACCCCAGAATGCCATATTTAAAAATTAAAACATCTTTCTGGTGACATCTCTAACATGCAAAAACAGCAACATTTAAACTACAGTTTAATGCTGCACTTAACCTATGCACATTTAATTATATATACCTTATATAAAAAAATTGTGAATAATATATTTATTTTGCCTGCTAAATTGCAGTTGGATAGACATTCCGTTATCTTCACGTTGCCTTTATTCATTTTATTTAGATTCCAACCATCAGCAGATGATCTTAATAAACGCCATGTGAAAATAAGCCTCACAGACTCTCTGTACTCCTCTGCAGTTGTGGTTAAATCAAGGTTGTGACAAAACTCCCAAGCCAGAATTCTTAATGAAATGTTAGTAGGTAACAGCAGAATACAGAGATTATAGTCTATTACTGAAGGAAACAGTTTAATGAAGAAATTAAATAGGTAAGAAACTATGAAGAAATAAAGATTAACCATCTCTCTTAAAAGTGATTTTGGGGGTGTATTTATTTGCCCAGGTTTTCTATAATGAACAGTTTTAAACATTATACCAGGGGCGGGCAAACTTTTTGGCCTGAGGGGCCATCGGTTTTTCAAAATTGTATGAGGGGGGGTTAGGGGGGTCATGGGCCCAGCCCCCACTCCCTATCTACCCCCCCCCCCCCTCCTGCCCCATCCCCCCCCCCCCCATTCCCTCCCCTCCCTCCCCCCCCCTGCCCCTGCCCCATCCACACACACCTGCTCCCTGCCCCCCCCCCCCCCCCCCCCCCCCCCCCCCCCCCCCCCCCCCCCCCCCCCCCCCCCCCCCCCCCACCCACCCCCCCCCCCCCCCCCCCCCCCCCCCCCCCCCCCCCCCCCCCCCCCCCCCCCCAACCCCCCCCCCCCCCCCCCCCGCCCCGCCCCCCCCCCCCCCCCCCCCCCACCCCCCCGCTGCCCCCGCCCCGCCCCTCCCCCCGGCCCCCCCCCCCCTGCCCCCCCCCCCCCCCCCCCCCGCCCCCCCCCCACCCCCACCCCCCCCCCCCCGACCCCCCCCCCCCGGCCCCCCCCCCCCCCCCCCCACCCCCCCACCCCCCCCCCCCCGCCCCTGACCACCACCCCCTGCCCACCTGCCCTCTCCTGCTCTGCTGCCTGCTGCTGCCCCACCCTGCTGCTGCGGCCCCCTGCCTGGCTGGCAGGCAAGCCCAGCTACCCACCACCCACACCCACCACGGCCCACCACCGCCACACAGCAGAGCAGCCAGCCGAGCAGGCCAGGGGAGCCGGGCGGTGGCTCAGGCAGGCAGAGCCTGAGGCGAGGCCCGCGAGTGAGCGAGCGAGAGACGAGAGGCTGTGGTTGCGCTGAAAGCGCCATGCGGGCCATGAAGAAGTGATATAGGGGAGCCTTTTGCTTATATTTTCCATCTGGGCTTGCGGGCACTTAATTTGCTTGCGCGGGCGTGAGGACCCGGACAACTGTTGTATTACCCATTATACCATAAAAAAGAGCAGTTTCTTCCAGTGTTATTTATCTATTTGCTAGATCTCTGGTATAAGAGAAATAGTTTCACAAACAAATAATATTGGACAGTACAGTAGAAAGAGAAACAAGAATCTCAAGTAGGTACATTTCTTCACAAACAATGCCAACTGAGATGAGCAATATATGCTTGAAATTAACAGTAAAGCATAGATTGTATTTTCCATGGAGTCATTAACAGTTCCCCCCAGGCAGGTGGCTAGAAAATAAATGACAGGCATGAATGGAATGAAGAAGTAGAATTCTGATGGCTTTCAAAATAATACATAAAGTCATAGTCCAGTATTTCTGGGTATAGGGACCAATGAAGATGGGAGAGATACTTTAGGAGAATAGGCTAAGTGGACATAATAGTTTGCTGGCCACAGTTTATGGCTGAACTGTCTGGCCCCAGCAGCTGTTAGTATTAGGTACATGAGTCAATGTCTCCTGACAGCTTAAATCAACAAAGTAGGTGCAGCCGTCCCGCCATTGCACAGAATTCCTGCCACAATCCATTGTTCAGAACAAATGAAACTGATTTCATCTCTCAAGATTCTCTGGGAAAACAATCACTGAAAGTGTTTAAAGACAACAGACTCACAGCAACTAATGTTAACAAATAACTAAGATTAGGCGCACGTGCACACACACACAGACACAGACACACAAAGTGGCCCTGCAACACAGCTGCAACCAACCAAACAGTTCATTTCCCCCCTAAACAAGACAGAGTACTTTAGAGATATAGCATTTCCTTCATTTCTTTATGAGCTGAAGTAGTTGTGCTGAATTTATAGTTGACAAAAATCACACAGGGAGGAGAATAAGTAGCTCAGAGCATTGGTACTGTTGTACAGTCTTTTACTACTAGGACACTAATTCAAATCTGCCACAGTCCTTACAGATTCTCCCTCCTGCACAGAGAGAAAATGCTCACCAAAAGGGCAATGTGGGGATGCTTCTGACACAGATGACGCAGAAGAAAATTAACATCTCTGATTTCTGGGTTTTACTGATGAATATTTTCTCCAGATTTTCAAAGAATAGGAAGAGCTCTGGCTCCACATCCTCATGTATGTAACCTGCAAGGTATTTGGACTTGAGAATTCATCTTTACCTTGGGGTTGGCACCTGAATTGCAATTTTCAGCTAAGTGAATCAGGAATAGAGTTTATATTACTCCCTGCTTCTTTATAGTATTGCTATCTCCATTTTTAAATCCGTACAGAGATGCTGTAAATGAGGGTCATATAGCAATAGCATTTAGCCATTTTCTCCCCAACCAATATGAGAGCTCTAGGATAACAAAAAGGTTGGAAGAATTTAAAACAAAGAATGTTTTAAAATACAAGAGAAAAGCAGTACAGGCATGGAGAATATATTATTGAATCTTCTATTCCTGTAATCACTCAAACCCTGTGCAGAAACCTTTTAAAATTGTATTCTTCTTAATATCATAAAATGTAATAAATGAAACAGTCATCATTGAAAATTTAATTTCTATTATAAAATGGAGAGACCATAAACTCAAGAGTAGCACACACAATTTACAACCAATATAAAATACATGTGGGTTACAAAACGAACCTTGAGGCCTTCCCCCCCGCCGCAGGTAACCTATATTACAGTCCCCAAGTGAATATACACAGAAAATTTCCACACTAGTGACATAACCATTATGTGTCTCGTGAGTAATGATGTTTTAATTGTATGGTTACATGTGAATGAGATTTAACAACCTCTACATATTCTCCTGTTATTAGTTTTTCTCTTACATTAAACAGTTTAATTCAAGACATTCTCTTTAAAAATAATGATTAGCTATAGAAATATTACATTTTTAATTTTTAAAATTATTCATTCCAATTTATTTTCCCTGAGGGCTCTAATGTTAATATGACTTCAACTACTATTTATGCTATTAGCATGCCAACTGTCATTTTTTATTAAAAACATTATGTGAGATATACTATTGCTTCGTACTCTGAAAAATAACATGGCTTATCAAGCTGATTTATAACCTATACAATGAAACAAATATGTGAAAAAACATGAGCACATACGTATATGTACATATAATCAACATATTTCCCTTTTATTAAAAATTTCTATATTCATCAGCAATTCTGTGTCTGAACAGTGTAAGGGATATGTGACATGCCTACTGTTACTGTCAATGAATGGACATGCAAATGCAGTTAAATATTTAAATATATCACCATATATTCGGATGCACATAATAAACTTGAGAGTATTATTACTGAACTAAGAACTATGTAATCATAGCAACTATTACTTAAACAACTGTCAATATTTTAAAATCAATCTAGGATAGGAAAACTAGCATCCCATTCTAACATGGACCTAAATCTTTGCACTTGTCAGTGGAGAAGAATAATAGCAAAACAAGCAGAAACTTACTTATAAAGAATAGGAGGACAATTGTTCTAATTACACTGGTCTACAATTTTTGAGAAGTCGTCTGCTTCAGAGATAAAATGTGCTATTTATTATGTATTTTGATGTGCTGAATTCAAATATGACAATTAAAACAACTGATTGGCTACTGTTTCTAAGTTATTTAAGTTTTTACATTTTATGTCTATGTATATTGCGTAGATAGTAGAGTTTTAATCATAAATTGTAAACCTAGGTCTTTTCATGTGTTTATGGTTGCTTTACATGATAATATTTCACCTGTCCTGTTTATGTAACACTTTAAAAATCAGCAAAAGGGTTATCTAACTAAAATTTATTATGAAACAAAAGGCAAAAAACTATTATGTACATAGTTTAGTCCTATTCAGTGTCTACTCGGCGCTTCTTGGCTTGTCTCTTGTATTCATTAAATGGAGCATCTCTTGTCACTGTGCAGCAATAGTCTGCAAGCATTGATGGGCTCCATTTGCCCTGATAGCGTTTCTCCATTGTTGCAATGTCCTGGTGAAATCGCTTGCCGTGCTCGTCGATCACTGCTCCGCAGTTTGGTGGAAAAAAATCTAGATGAGAGTGCAAAAAATGTATCTTTAGTGACATGTTGCAACCAAGGCTTTTGTATGCCTTGAGGAGGTTTTCCACCAACAACCTGTAGTTGTCTGCCTTGTTGTTTCCGAGAAAATTTATTGCCACTAACTGGAAGGCTTTCCATGCCGTCTTTTCCTTGCCACGCAGTGCAAGGTCAAATACATCATCTCGAAGAAGTTCACGAATCTGAGGACCAACAAAGACACCTTCCTTTATCTTAGCTTCACTTAACCTTGGAAATTTTCCACGGAGGTACTTGAAAGCTGCTTGTGTTTTGTCAATGGCCTTGACAAAGTTTTTCATCAGACCCAGCTTGATGTGTAAGGGTGGTAACAAAATCTTCCTTGATTCAACAAGTGGTGGATGCTGAACACTTTTCCTCCCAGGCTCCAATGACTGTCGGAGTGGCCAATCTTTCTTGATGTAGTGGGAAACTCTTGCATGACTATCCCATTCGCAGAGAAAACAGCAGTACTTTGTGTATCCAGTCTGCAGACCAAGCAAGAGAGCAACAACCTTCAAATCGCCACAAAGCTGCCACTGATGTTGGTCCTAGTTTATGCACCTCAAAAGTTGTTTCATGTTGTCATAGGTTTCCTTCATATGGACTGCATGACCAACTGGAATTGATGGCAAAACATTGCCACTATGCAGTAAAACAGCTTTAAGACTCGTCTTCGATGAATCAATGAACAGTCTCAATTCTTCTGGATTGTGAACGATGTTGAGGGCTGCCATCACACCATCGATGTTGTTACAGGCTACAAGATCACCTTCCATGAAAAAGAATGGGACAAGATCCTTTTGACGGTCACGGAACATGGAAACCCTAACATCACCTGCCAGGAGATTCCACTGCTGTAGTCTGGAGCCCAACAGCTCTGCCTTACTCTTGGGTAGTTCCAAATCCCTGACAAGGTCGTTCAGTTCACCTTGTGTTATGAGGTGTGGTTCAGAGGAGGAGGATGGGAGAAAATGTGGGTCCTGTGACATTGATGGTTCAGGACCAGAAGTTTCATCCTCTTCCTCTTCCTTGTCTGACTCAAGTGAGAATGATTCTGGTGCATCAGGAACCGGCAGTCCTTCTTTGTGGGATACTGGGCGTATAGCTGATGGAATGTTTGGATAATGCACAGTCCACCTTTTCTTCTTTGACACACCTTTCCCAACTGGAGGCACCATGCAGAAGTAACAATTGCTGGTATGATCTGTTGGCTCTCTCCAAATTATTGGCACTGCAAAAGGCATAGATTTCCTTTTCCTGTTCAACCACTGGCGAAGATTTGTTGCATAAGTGTTGCAGCATATGTGTGGGGCCCACCTCTTGTCCTGATCTCCAATTTTGCAGCCAAAATAAAGGTGATAGGCTTTCTTAACCATAGTGGTTATACTGCGCTTTTGTGATGCAAAAGTCACTTCACCACAAACATAGCAGAAGTTATCTGCACTGTTCACACAAGTACGAGGCATCTCTGCTCACTTTGGCTAAACAGAAATGTGTCCCTTTGCAAAATCAAACACTAACAAATAAGAGAGCATGACACTGTATGATTTCTAGAGCTGATATAGGGCAATTTGTTCAGCAGAGTGATGTAAGCTTCGTTATGATTGCATCATCCATGACTTCTAGGAATAACATGATGCAATTCATATCATGTATGACACAATACCAGCTTCAGATTGCATCATTCATTGTTTTGCCTAAAAAGCAAGTACTGTCCAAACCCAGTCATAGATTTATTCACAGATCCAGTCAAAGATGTATTTTAGTCATTTCTGGTTTAAATTGAGATCCCTTCCCTTTATAACTCTCTTATCCTCCGTCATTCCCAAGTCAAGGATCGTATATACTAACCCAATAGCATAACTTGAAAACTAGAGCCAATCAACAATTTTAAGCATCATTTTCGTTCTCAGTGACCCAGAATTAGTAAAGTTTGACTACATTTATTTCAGAAGCATTTTGGCTGTAGAGCAGTGTTATTACTTTGTTTTAAAATAATGTATAAAATATTATGATGACTATTTTAAAATAACATTAAAAAGCTGAACTGCTGAAATATATAACCACTGGTATTAAATAGATACTGAAACAGCACAAATTCCTAATATTACATGATGTTTACAATGCCTACCTCAGCAAAAAAACAGCCAAAAAACACAACCAAGAGGGTAAGGGGGACATCAATTTTTCTGTATTTAAGAAATTGGGAACTGGACATATCTAATTCACCTAACTTATTCCCATTCTACTATCAAAACAACGGCTTTATTTGGATACAGCAGAAGGAAACTGAAGATAAGAATATCTAGAGAAAGCTTGAAGTATAGAATTTTCAGAAACAGAAGGCACCAATCCAGACAACTTTATTAATTCTGTTTGGTAAAAAGTAATCAGGTTCCATACCATGTTTAAACTAAAGGAAAGGGAAAATGAGAAATACTTTTGTTCCTGAAAATATGGCACTGAAAACATGCTTTTCATTTTAGGAACCATTGAAAAAAACCGCTTCACCAAGGCCCGGTTTATAATAAAGCGTTACACTGTTGCAAAAGCAGAGGTTTGTCAACAACAGCCATCCTTTTTTTAGTTCACCAATGTGCTGTGTCCACATACAGCAGTTTGCAAAGACTACTAGGCCTGTGGATTGTCCTATCCATCTTACAATTCCAGGCATAACGTCCTAGAATTTCCAGGGGTGTGTGGCATGAGTGTAGCTTATTATTTTATTACTGTAGCACACAGGAGCTCTAGTCATGGCGTGTGCTAGGCACTGCACAAACACAGAACAAAAAGACTGCCCCTGCTCCAAAGAGCTAGCTTTTATCTCTCAATTTACAATTTCAACTGATACTCTCTGACTTTCAGGAAAATGTAACGTGGGTAGAAGAAAGTTCCCTAAAATCACAGTAATGTATAACGCTTTCATAACTGGATGGCTGTTACGCACTGCCGCAGAACTGAGCTATTACACAGGCTGAAGTAGTTTTTATTCCTAAAAATCAGGATGCTATGGTCCTCTGTAGGCAGTTAATGTGACAATTTTCTACAGTGCCATTTAACCTTCAAAAGCAGTCTCAGACTGAAGGATTGTTTTAAATTAACATGCCAGCATATGCCCCCACATACCATGTGATAGGCACATGAAAGTAACTGGTTGGCAGGTATAACAGTAATACTCGGGGACATAAAGAGCTGGGGCTAACAGCCAATACTCTTAGTGTGAAGTTGGATGTCATAATACAGCTGTAGTATGCATACAGGGAAGAGAAAGGTAATTTCATTGGCGAGTGGACTGTTATGAAGTCATACATGAAAGCTCATTTTCACCTGATCAAACAATACATGATCTTGTTTTAGAAAGATGACTCCTCAAAAAGAGAACACCATGACAGCTTCTGAGACTATGAAGATGAAGCTCACAGGGGCATTCATTACACTCTTACCACATCAAGAAGCATTTCCGCCCTCACTATAATTCCACACACTAATTATAGTTTACACTACAGTAGCACTAAGAGGTCCCAAAGTCAGATTACAGTACCTTTTCCTGAGCACTCTACAAACATACAGAGATAGTCCCTGTTCCAAAGATCTTACAATCTAATTCAAGACAAAAATCATTAAATGGATATAACAAACAAATGGAAGGAAAGGGAAACAAAGCATAAGGATAATGGCAATAGCATCATATGGTTACAAAGACCAGCTATTAGAAAGAATAATTATTGAAGAACAAATACTTGTTCTATTATGTTTAATTTTGTTTAGCAAATTAAAATATGGCAGAATCTACCCCTTAAAATACCACTGTTTATAAGTTTTAGCCCCGAAGAATAATAAAGTGATGCCGCTTCTCCTTTTTTGTGAGGCGATATTAAAGGGTGGGGATGGCAAGGTATAAATGTAAACAGTGGTGTTTTTTAAATTTTTCTTATTGCTACTAGTGAATCATGATAATTTTATTCAACACCCCTCCTTTGGTTGTAAAGAACCCGCAGTTTAGTAAGCCACTGCAAACAAATAATCTAATGAAGAGTTGGCTTTTAAGGTAATATGTTTTCTGTTATTCTTTGTTTTAAGAATTTAGAGAGCAACAACATGTCCTTCATGTTAAATCACTGCTTTAACATTAGAAGATTGTCTGCATCATACTTATTTTCACAAAGCTCATCATGTACACCTGCAGTTACTGTAGATGAGGTCGAACCAGTTACTAACTCCCGCTGTCATACAGTAATTATTTCTTCATCTACCTACATACCTAAATAGAAACAGATGGACATGATGCAAATATGATTAATGTCATCATTTAATACAGACAAGTTATAGCTAAACATTTTTGTAACAATTTTATTCTGAAAGACTAAAAAAAGTCTGCCTTGTTAAATTTGTTAACTCCATAAAATAATGACTAAAGCAACAAATCCAGTGTAGCTTCCACACTCAACCCAACTCCTGTCACAGCAACAAATGACTTGGATCTAACAAATCTGTTTTTTTTACCATTAATTTGTGTTTTTCTGAATCTACTCCCTATGCAGAGTCACACCACAGGGAGGCCAGAATCACACCTAACAAGCCATGCAACTAGTTAGAGCAGCAGTACAAAAGTAAATTAGAGTGTACATTTGTGACAGCTGCCATCTTGGATTACAGAACAGGGAATGATCCATCATCCTGCAGAGCTGAAACCCAAGTCCCTATAGCTTGAGCTAAGAGAGCTCTCAAGCTGAGAGATGTAAAATATCCAATTCCCATATCCCTTGTGCATCTCACCCACAAAAGGGGACATAACCAAAATGACAAATTGACAAAACATTCAAATGCTCATACCCTGGTTTACAAAAGGCCTTGTCCACAAAACTATTTTCAGTTCTTTTCCAAGACCTGACTGAAGTCTGTTTAAACTATCTGAAGAGAAGGAGAGAGGAAAGGATCAGTGTGGCTCTACAGAGTGAATACATTTGAAAAAAATGCAGCTCCTTGTAAATATCCTTTTTAACTCATTAAATTTCCTCTGCAGATGTCAATTACAGCAGCTTAGCAAGCACTTGCAATCTGCAAAAGGAGGGCAATTATTACAAATTATTAAAAAATTGTTAAAAATTAAAAATCTACTTAAAAATAAAATCTCTAATAGCTGTTACAGTCTAGTGATCAGTGATCTTTAAACGTAGTAGTACCTACACGATACAATGCAATGAACTCTAAGAAGTCTTTTCTGTTTTTCAAAACCATTTTTTAGAAAGATACCTAAAAAGACACATTTATGTGATAGAGTGTAATGGTGTGATGGAGCTGTTACAATGTATTGAGTAAATACTGTAATATGCATTTTGAAAGTGAGTGGATGTCCCGAAAAATCATGTTTATCTAAACTGGAAAATGTGTGTTCAGAAAATCTCTCTGATGATTCTTTATTTAAACCTTAGCTCAGTAGTAGTATGGGAAAGTTTATATTAACATTGCTAAGCTGGAGAAGCCTCAGGTTTGTAATACCAGACTTCCTGGACTCATAGATGCAAATTCTAGTGGGACTGACTCTTGACCTTCATCTTTTCAATAAAGACTAACTGAATATCTGGCAGTTTATTGTGTGGACCTCTTTCAGATGAAACTATTCTTTACACAGTAATTAACCTGTGGAACTAATTATCATAAGATGATATTGACACCAAGAGTTTAGTCGATGTCACGGAGTGTACAGGCTTAGTGCTCTGGAACTACTCCGAATGAAGTTCAGACAGGACCCTCGTGCAGTGTGACAACCCCTCAGGGCACATTCTCAGGGCAAGCCTCCTTGGCTTCAGCGCCTGCTTGGGTCTGACCTTGGAGTGTTCAGCACACTGTGAGCTCCCAACAGTGAATCCATCTGAATGGGACACCTGGGGAAGCCTTACATGCCCCCAAAGGAGCCATGCACCCCAACTTTGCAGTCAGCAGTGACTCTCAGACAGCAGAGTAAAACAGAAGGGTTTATTAGTTGTCGGGATCACAGTTTAGAATAGATCTTGTTAGCACGGAAATTAGGGACATTCTGCCATGTTCATCTTGGGAGGATCCAGAACCGAAAGCCTTGGGCTCTCACCCCTCAATCCCCAACCACGAGACTGACTCGCTTCCAGCAGTCCACCCTCACTCATGCCCAGATGTTCCTCCTCCGTCCTTTGTCTCTTTACTGGGCAAACAGGTCACCTGGTCTCCACCTCTCGCTTTGTTCTCCAACACCTCTGGCTAGCTCTTGAGGAGATTGGCCCTGGCCATCAGTTGCTAGGATACAGGGTGTTGGGCATTGTCTGTGCCCAGGCAGCTAGACGGCAGTCACACCTGCCCTCTAGGGGTCTTTGCAATGAACACACACCATTGTCCCACCACCTAGATACTTGAGTAACACATAGGGAAACTGAGGCGCGCACACACAGTATTCAGACAAAACATTAACATTCCCACTTTGTCACAGTAGAGTTCAAAAACACTTATATGGATAATAAAAACATGTTACTCTAAGTATCAGAGGGGTAGCCGTGTTAGTCTGGTTCTGTAAAAGCAGCAAAGAATCCTGTGGAACCTTACAGACTAACAGACGTTTTGCAGCATGAGCTTTCGTGGGTGAATACCCACTTCTTGCATCCGAAGAAGTGGGTATTCACCCACGAAAGCTCATGCTGCAAAACGTCTGTTAGTCTATAAGGTGCCACAGGATTCTTTGCTGATGTTACTCTAACTTGTTCTTTAAAATCTCCAGTGATGGGGATTCTATAATCTCTGTTTGTAATCTGTTCCAATATGTACCTATGCCTATATATATATATATATATATATACACACACACACACACACACACAGAAATGTATATATTATCTAATCATAGAAGATTAGGGTTGGAAGAGACCTCAGGAGGTCATCTACTCCAACCTCTTGTTCAAAGCAGGACCAACACCAACTAAATCATCCAGCCAGGGCTTTGTCAAGCCAGACCTTAAAAACCTTTAAGAAAGGAATTCCACCACCTCCCTAGGTAACCCATTCCAGTGCTTCACCACCCTCCTAGTGAAATAGTGTTTCTTAATATCCAACCGAGATCTCCATCCTCATTGGAACCCCCTTCAGGTAGTTGAAGGCTCCTATCAAATTCCCCCCTCACTCTTCTCTTCTGCAGACTAAACAAGTCCAGTTACCTCAATGTAACATCCACACACACAACACACAACTAAGCATGCCTCTCACTCTGCCAAGGTGCAAATGTGGAGCGTAATGTATGATTAAGGCACATAATGATGGACCCAAGTCTTTTATACAGGAAAATTAAAATGACGTGAGACCCATTACTAGAGAGTAAATAACTGCCTATAAGTTCAGTTTTACATTCTTTTTTATGTAAATAATTGTTAACAATAAGATTGACAACAAATCTACATGGAACAATTAACTCCGAGGCTAAAATAAGCGATGTGCCTTGACTGAGGGACAGTTGAGAGGTTTGACAATGGGCGATATAAACTCTCATGCTTCAGGGCATAAGTCAATCACTAACAGATGGGGCTAAGATGATACTTCCCTTATGGCCAGGTTGTTCTATTATTGCTGACTGCAGCAGCAGTTCTCGACTATGGGTCCGTGGGGCTGAAACCCCAAGCCCCGGCGGCCCCTGTAGTGGGGCTGAAACCCCAAGCCCTGGCGCCCCTTGCTGCCGGGCCCTGGAGTTTTTATAGCATGTTGAGGGGGGCCTCAGAAAGAAAAAGGCTGAGAATCCCTGGACTACAGGATTTCTTACACCGTCCCCTAAGGCATCTGGTACTGGCCACTGTCAGAGGAAGTGGCTGGAGATTAAATGAATCACTGATCTAGTCAAGTTTGGCAATTGCAACTGTAAAAACCAAAACCTTGTCTGATCTCTGCAGACTTTAAAGGTATCTCTGAACTTTTTTATAAATGTAGCTAGTTTTCTTTAATGTCATTGCCCAAAATACTGTAATCACGGGGCAACTAAGATCTTGTTTATTCTTCATAAAGTATCAGTCACCCTACACCATTTTAATTCATTTTCCATCATATTAATATTCGTTCACTTAATTGCTTTTCATGCTGCTAAATGATATATAAGTTTTGGCTACTTTCTGTAAGCAATGGAGATCAGTTCAGAGATCTTTGATTTTGAAAGTTGCTCCCACTTGGTCTGACAGCATAAATTTGTTGTCCTTCAGAGCCTATTGCAAAAGCTATTTTTATTTCTAAGTTCTGAGGGCTGGGAAAGAATCTGGAGTGGATGGGAGCAGGCAATCACATTAAAATGGGGACACAATCTCACAAGAACAAAAACAGTTAATGAGAAATATTAAATCCATCTCTGTAAAGGTTGTTCCTTTGCGCCTTCTCAAGATTTAAGGCTGGAAGTTGTCAGCTTTAACTCTGAATTTTCTTTCTTTTATCAGTCAAGTTTTTGGTCTGAAATTCTCTTAGCTTGTATAGAGAAAGCGAGAGAGAAAGATTCATTTATCTTTTCATTAACAACATAATCTCATCACACAGGAGAACGTATAAGGGTGTAGCACAATTAAGCTCGGTCAACAGTAACAAACAAGAATTTCAAAAGAGAATCACCATTTTAAAGGTTCTTTCATCAATATATTATTATGTTGCTAGTTATTCAAGTAATTGCAAAATGTGACATTCAGATCTCAAATATTCTTTAACTAAAATATATTCCAATTATTTGCTTTTATTGCTAAAAGTAAATTTCAAGGGATTAAACTGAAAAAGTTTGACATAATTAAAGCAGAAATTCTTTTTTATAACTACAAATAACATCCTTCAAAAGTTCAATTATGTTGTGAATCTTGAAAACTAAAACTATTTAAAGGAATAACAACTCACATTTTAATACAGTGAAACCTCAGTTAACACGACTGCTGATATCTGGATATAGGATTAAATTTACTATACATCTATTTATGAAGATCCCATATTTGTAGTAAGCACTTTTAAATTAATACCTGATCCAAGAATCAACATTTTAAATAACTAAGTCCCCCTCTGCCCACAAACACCAAGCAGAAAATACATAGTAATATTGGTTATCAACAGATATGTTTGAATAAAAACACAGATCCTAAAGGAATCAATATATTCTCATCTCCTTTATGCTGACGTTCAATTCTGTGAAACTGAAGCCACTTACACATAAATTCTGTCATTCGAAGAGTAAATGTTTACTTGTCAGATGCCTGATTTTATGGAGTATGTGCCATTCTGAATCTACTGGCTGGGCCCTGTGCTAGTATTTGCAGTAAGTGGGCTCAAACTTTACAGCTCTGGTTGATCTGTTTTGTGACATAGAGAGGGCCATCACTCCTTGTACTGCTAAAATAGTTCAACACACACAGAGTTAATATCAGCTATTCTAGGTATAGACTCTGGAGAAGTCTGTGGCAATGTTATGTCTCAGCAATTCTTGCTTTGAGAAATCTGTATGGGAATGTCTATATGGCAACATCATAGCTGGCTGCTAACAGGAGAGGAAAGACTACAAATAAAGACCACATGCTCTTGAGCACAAAAGGAAAACCAAATGAGTTTAACAGATGTGCACATGTTCAAATATCCAAAATCTCTCTCTGTGTCTTGCATAGCTACCTCACTCTGCTGCCACGTGTTGCAAAGAATTTTCCATATGCTAAATGGAGACTGTTCCCTAATGGGTTCCATTAGATAATCTGGTAGATTTCTAATAAAATATTATTTTTACTGTTTTTTTAAATAAAGACATCAAATCAATTACTTTTTTCTTTCAACTAAATTTACTACATAAGTAATAAGAGTTTGTGGAAAATGATTTATGTCATAGATTATTGTATACTTAATGAACAGCTGCTACAAATTTGGATATTAAGTAATTCACACTTTTTTTTTGTGCAAGAGCTGCAGATTAAAAAAAAATTCCATATGCCCCAATATGTGCCAGCACTACTAGGTTATCTGAAATCTACCTGACAACTTTCAAACTACTGAAGAGAATAATGAATCAGCTTCAAGTCAGTTCAGATATAAACGGACATAGTTCCTAGTTAAGATGTGTGCCAACCTAACCTTTAATTAAAAAAAAGCAACAACAAAGGCATCACCATCCACTGTTTGAAAAAAATCAAACTTCTCAGAACAAGTAAATATAATGATGATGATAAAAAATAATGGATGCAACCTTTGCTCTTGCAAGTAACCCCATTGCAATCAATTTCCCTGCGTGCGTAAGAATATCCACTCACCTCAGTAAAGTTTGCAGGAGAGGGTCCTTCCATTTTTTAACAGTTATTCTTTGTTATGCCTCCCACCTGCCATGAAGCTTTTTGCATTTCACGCTTTATGTAGTTAAACCCAGGGGCGGCTCTAGGCACCAGCAAAACAAGCTGGTGCCTAGGGCGGCCAAATCTAGGGGGCGGCAGGCTGCGCCGGCGGACCTGCCGCAGTCATGCCTGCGGCAGGTCCACGGGGCCGGGGCGACGGACCTGCGCGAGCAGCGGCTGAGAGAGCGCGCGTGTCTCGGGCTCGCGGCTCTCCGCGCGAGCATGCTGCATGCGCTCAGCTCCGCGCGAACGGGATCGCCGCGCGACAGGCGCAGGGGGGTCCAGCGCCGGACCAGCGGGACCCCCGCTGACCTCTGCAGTCATGCCAGCGGCTGCTGCCGCTGCTCCCGCGCCTCCCGGGCTTGGCTGCTTGGGGCGGCCAAAACTGCCAAAACTGTAGAGCGCCCCTGGTTAATTTTTTGTATTTTTTTGTGAAAAATTGGCAAAAAATTAAGTGGTTAAAAATGGTAAAATCCAAAAATGAAAATAAAAAAAGCACCTTCACTCATTCAAAAAAAAAAAAAAAAAAACAACAAAAAAACACAAACACAAACCACAAAACAAAAGCACACACAAACTCACAACACAAATAGAATATTTGATAGAAGATAGATAGAAGAGAGAAGAAAGAAAGAAAAAGTGAAAATAATTCTTCTTCTTTTTTCATTCCATTCTGTCATTCCACAATAATATATTAATTCAATAATTGCAAGTAAGATATTTAGTGCCACATTTTGCACTTCAGTCTTAATTCTTGATGTCATAGGTAAAAAAAACCCAACAACTAAAAAACCCCAATTTACTTAATAGAATACTAAACATACTATTACTGGCTGTTAAAAGTGTTTTCCTGCTTAACATAACATCACTTGTCTTTTTGTTAGGGAAAATACAACATGTTTAGACACTTTTACTTATATCAACATATATTCTGTCCTTATAGGAAAAAAGTCTTTCCATAAATCGTTGCAATTCTTTTAAGGCCAACTCAGGGGATTAACATACAAAAGTAAATTTATTCCAGTTAGAGAATATAAAATACTACACAGTAAAAAAAAAAAGTCCATTTATGTTATCATGAGCTGGACCATCTCCAGTATGCAGATTATACAATACCAAAAAGCCACATTAAAGTTAAAGACTTCAGCAAAGTGAACTTCAAACAACCTATATATAGTAGTTCAGGCATAAAAATAATCTAAAATTCTATTATTTGAAAAAGACTAGGAATCTATTGACAAACTAAAAGCACGTCACGCAAAAATGGACAGTATTTATGAAACTCAGGCAAATGAGCAAACCATATCAAGAGGTTTATAGGAAACTCAGACTTTTCATACCTTAATTATGAGGTTGCAAGTAACTGCATTTTCAGCCACATGTTCTTGACATTGCAAAAAAAAAAGAACTGGTATTTTCTTGAGTATTAACAGACTTACTTTTCTTTAAGGAAATCCACTACCCGTTTGAAGTCTGCCACACAGTATTCTCTTTTCATGTCCATGAGTATGCTGTCAGAAGCGGATTGGACTGGTATGTGAAGAAAAGCATATACTCTTGGATGATTGAGAATCTTTGCCATTTCCTAAAAATTAGTCAGAAGAAAATATTTTTAGCCAATCATTAAAACAATGCACAGAAATCCCATAAAAATCACTCATGCTAATGAGGGTCAATAATGGGGATTCTGATGCCCAAACAAAACTCAATTATATTGCCTATCCGTGAGTCAGCAAGGACAGGAGGAGAGGTTAGCAAGAATTTTTCAGCAATAAAATGAAAGATTTAGAATTACACTTCACTTCAAATAGAATGTATCAAGAGAGTGCTGTCCTCTAACTAGTATTGTTTGGTAGAGGCATTAATATAATTTAAGAGCAAACACTGGAAGCACAGAATTCCAAAACTCTGACTTAGTGTGATTAAAATCTTTAGCGGTGCTCTCAGAGAGCGCCTGTTTTGATTTTCACGAGGGAGCAATGAATAGCTCTTTTTCTGTGGGAGACAAACCAGCCCACACACATTTGCATCTAAGTGCATCCTCTTTAGTTTCTATTTTGAGCATCTTTAAGATTGGCCATTTGCTAGTTAAGGAAGAGCCAAGAGTTGTAGACTTGCTCCTCTACTATGTAGCAGATTTCAGCCTGTAATACAAGTGAAAGAAGAAACTGGAAATTAAAAGGTGACAGTTGAAAAGTAAATACATTTATTGAGTACTTTGAAGCACAAGGGTGGGCTTGAAAGGTGATGGGAGATGTAATGGGATGAGCAGAGGACATATGACATGGGGCCTTGGGGAAACAGGATGGGGGCCGTGTAGGATTGTGGTTGGAATGTAATGGAGAGTATATGGGAAGATGAATGATGTAACTGCTGATTTCCTTGCTTTTTACAGCATTGGCAGGATATGCAATCTAAGTTGAAGTTTTTGGCTGCCCAAGTTGATGTGCCTTAAAGGGGTCTGATTTTTTAGAAAGTGCTAAGCTAATCCCCCTCACCATCCTCCAAAACCAGACATCTTTAATGTGTCACAAATTGGGCATTCGAGAACTGAAATACCCTAAAACTCACTAGTCACTTTTGGAAATTTTGGCCTAAAAAAACAGTGTATAAATGAAGGAGAGAAGTAGTTACATTATTTGGTGAAAACATCTTACCTACCTTAACTAGATAAACCAAATTTAAAATGTTAGATTAGTACAAATATTAATAAATACACCAATAATGCACTACATGCACAACAAGGTATATGCAACTAAACCAAGCTAAGAGATCAACTCAAGGTACATGAAGCACATTCACAGATGACAGAAAAGTGCCACAGTAGACCAGTATTTTTTTTAAACATTTCTGTAAAAAAACAAAAAAAAACAAACAAAAAAAACCCAGAAGCTTTTATCTAAACTTTAGATATTCAGATAACTTAAGACTTGCATCCAACCCTCAGACCCCAACAAAACCCTAACACAAAGTTTTGCCAAATAAGATCACTCCCAGTTTTGCCAATCTCTCTTTAATTCTTCCCCACAAACTTTGGGGTTGCATAAAAATATTTGCTATGAACCACCCCAGTTTTACAAAACCAAATACATTATTTTGCCCATCACTAATAAAAATATTATTTTTCCTTTTTCAAATAAGGGAAATAAGGCAAAAAAGCTCCAGTATGAGTGATTAATTGAATACTGTTCCAGTACAGAATTCCTTTGCACAGCAGACTCTTCCTCTTTAGCCAGTTCTACTCCTAATTCAAAACAGTTTACTTTGAATTATCCTTCAAAACTATACTGCATTTATGACACAAGTAAGTAATGAATAAGGAGTAAGGCAAAAATCACTAATTTGCCTCAGCATTTTTTGAAATTTTCTTAAAACGTGTCCCTGTCCAGCTTTTAAATCAACCAATCAATCCCCTCACTACACAGCTAGTGACATTTGTTAGCTTTGTTTTGCTATCTTCCTATTCAGCTTCCTTTGTACAATACTTGCATCTTTTTGTGCTGACCACTCGATCAAAAAAAAAATTAAGGATTTAAGCTCCCACTCATATTCTCTAGATCTCAACATCATTTTTCTTCTAGGTTTTCTAAGGCTCAGTGTAAGGCTCTTATATTTGAGTCTATTCTTCTTTGTCAGTTATTTAATTGTTATTTTATATTTACAGTATACCAGCATCCAGAGACCCCAATCAAAATTCAGGCCTTTTTGTGTTAAGCAATATATAGTGGTAGACTTGGTCCTTTGTATTCCCTCTTTAACTCATCCATTTTCTTTGCTCCCTCTCCCCCCCCTCTTTTTTTTTGGCATAGTGCCTGCTTCTCTTTGAGACACAGAGCCCAGCTTTATATCAAATGTTGCTTTTAACTTTTGAATAGTTTGAGAGGTTCTATAATAATAATAAATAAATGAATGAATAAATATTAAAAGAATAGGAGGTGTAACTGCATGTGGTAAGGTTATACTGAATACTGGACAGTATAGGAGACTACACTGCAGTGTTGACAACTCTCATGATTTTATCATGAGTTGCTCAATATTTATTGTGTTTCTTAAAGCTCCTGCTCCCGGAGTCCTGTGATTATGTGAGAAACTCAGCCTGCTTGTTTGCTTGCTTTTTTAAAGAAAGATTCCAGCTGTCATGATTGCAGAGAAAAGTGTGAAAATGTGAACTTCAAAGGCTCAAAACTAGAAGACATTTTTTCTGCAGTGACTACTCCAAACAAGAATAACCTAATAACCATTAATTCTCAGTAACTTGCAGCAAATCAATGCAATTTGCATTTGACCTACTGCAGCACAGTGTACTAACAGGAAACTTAACTCTGTTCATTGTAAGAGAGGAAGAGTTAACATGAAATACATTCAGCAGCTATATTAAAAAAGTCCCTGGCCAAAACTGCTTGTTCTAATTAGCTTTCATGGAAACCACACAGGGGTTTCTATGATCCTTGCAATAAGAGTTGCAGATTTGTATCAGGAACAAGAACATGACTATGTTCAGTTAATAAACTCATTTTGCTCAATTCTGTGCTAATATGTCAGAGGATTCCCAGCTTTAATTAACTGAACTGTTCTTCAACTGTCATTATGGGCCCCTGACTTTTCACAGAAAGAAAAAACTACAAGTGTAAGATCAGGAAGCTAAAAAATCCTGAGGGAATGCCTGAGATGGTCACCTATATGCTGATAAATGTCACTGACATTTTCACAGTACTGGTTTATATTTGGAAAAGACACAGGGGTTTCAATATCAAACCAAATGTATCTTTCAAATAGCTAACTCTGTATGTGTGTGTGTGTGTGTGTGTGCGTGCGCGCGAGAGAGAGATTGAAATGTGTGGGAGAGACAGATGTACACATTATATACACAAAGAAGGCAGGTTCAGAGCAGGCATAGAAATGGCATCTCATATGGATTTGCTATGAGGAGAGCAGACAGTGATACTATTGTGTCAGATACTGCAATCCCATGAAGTATCTTTAGGGTCCATTGTTTTAAATGAATGTTTTGTGTGTGATTGTGTTCTACTCCAAGAGAGAGGGCTACCACAGCTCCTCCAGGAACTAAAAGCAGTGGATGGTGATTAAGACAAATGAGCCAGGCTGTAACCGTCCTCCTCTCTCAGCATCCCCTTTCCTCCAAGAGGTACCACTGGATTCTCTGTTCAAACTGGATTCTCCAGAGACCAAGAGACAAAGAATGGACTTTTGAATAAACAGCACAAGCTTACACTGATTCGGGGTTTTCATTTTGCATCTAAGACAGATAAATTACAACCGGTGGAAAACTCAGCTGTGGGTTCTGAAAGACTAAAACCTACCAGAGACAGGCAGAAGCTGGGAGTGATCTCTAGTAACCTTTTAAGCGTGTGTTCAATTTCTTCGATTGCTTTAACGTATTCTCTGTAATTCTTTTACCTTAATAATAATTAATTATAATAATAATAAATGTTCTGGTTTAGAAAGAGCTGTGTGGTAACTGATAACTGCATCAATACATTGGTCATAATCCTCAGAGAGAAAGCAAAGCACAGGTGCTGGCCTTTACACAGGCTGGCTTACTGAGGACATCACAGTGTAAGGCAGGGAGCTGCACAGCCTTAAAAATCCCCATTAGGAGGGAGTGAGATGCAGAGCCTAAACTGGTTGCTCTTGGTGGACCATGGAGGCGGAAAACAGGAGCAGTTGCCATGAAACTGTAAAACTTTACCTCTCTCAAGATTTTCATCAGGGGAGGGCAGCATTAATCTGTAAAGGGGGCTGCATAAGAGCCCTTTCCAGTGGAGCATGCTGAATGGACATGCCTAACCAGTACATCCTGCTTACCTCAATCACAGCTTCTTCACAGACAAAATTGTGCTCTCTTTGGTTTATGCTGGCCCCTTACAGCCTCCCCCAGTGAAGAGTAGGTTGTACAGCACCTCTCTGCCACTGGAACCTCCCTTCTCTGTACACTTTCCACCTCTGGGGCTATCCACCACAGTTTACTTTCAGGGTTAACTTTCAATGTTGAAATGTTTTAAGGAGTCCTGTGCAAATTGCTTCAAATGTGTTTCTTGAAAGAGTTTATTAATTCTCATAAAAATCAAAGACTTCCCGTTTTATTATCCAAAGCTCCATGGTATCTAACCAGTAAAGCAGACATGATTTCCTCAAGGTTTTGACTCCAGGTATGGAAAGTAATCTGATTTAAAAGTATTATTCCCCATGCTATTCTATTTCACCAATTATCAAGAAAAATGAGCTATCAGAAATGGTGATAAGATAAAAGGCTTTGACTTTGATTTTGGAGTGAGTGTTGTCCCATCAAACAGCATATGAGTAAAATATTATTCGTGTCTTGCAAACAGGCTTACGAGCTACATTGTTTTACTGATAAGACAAACTAATGATGCGTTTTAGGTAGTGGTACCAATCTACATATGTGATTATCTTTCTAAAAGCTGTGCAAGTATATATCCATAAACAGAATAAGGATTGCAGCCTGTAATATTAAATCACCGAATAACCTGTAGCTGAGCCAGGAAAGTCAAAACCCTAAACTCCAATTTAGGCTTTCAAACTGCTCATTAACCACTGTATATATAAGGTGAATGTCTGATTTCCTGGGTCTGTCTGTCTTCTTACTGCACACTCTCCAGAGACAGTTAGACAATGCCCTCCTTGTTTTTCAGTGATCTGCACAAAACTCAGTGAGACAAAAAAGAAAGCAAGGAAAGAAAAGAGATCATGTCCAAAGAAAATACCAACACCACTGTTGGGCTTACATATACATCAGTTTGAGATGTCAAATCTTCCCTGATATTGTGATTTTCCGTAACAAGCACAACAGAAATCGTAACTCTTAACTTCAGTGCATTTAAAAAACAATTGTGGACCTAACAGGTAAAAGAGAAATACTGGCCAGTCAGGCATTTCTCTGGGTATGCCTACACAGCACCAGGAGCATGCTTCTCAGTGCAGGTAGGCAGATATGCACTAGCTTTGCTCATGCAGAGGTGCTAAAAATAGCAGTGTGGCTATTGTTGGAGAGACTGGCTATCTGAGTACCTGCCCAACCCCCTGAGTATGTACTCAGGTGTCTAGTCTGAACCACTGCCCATGCTGGCATGGCCATACTGCTATTTTCAGAGCACTAGCCCAAACAGAGCAAGTGGATGCCTATCCGCACTGGGATGCATATTCTCAGCTGCTGTGTAGACATAGCCTCTATGTCACTTGTCTTACTAGTGCTACTTCCTTAACTTGCCCATTAAGATAGGAAAACGGGAGTCTGCAGTTGTCCCTAAGGAGCTGGAACAGATGTACTAAAGAATGTTTTGTTTGATTACTTAAAAAACCTGGATGTCAGGTTTCAAAGCCTATATGAGTTCAGCTGTTACTTGAAATTACTGCCTCAAAACTTCAAGATAAACAAGATTTCCCAGTCTTAACAAGTCTCACCTTTCATGTACTTAAAACTCAACCAGGTACTTTACAATACAGGCTTTATTCAAACACAGCTTTGCATTGAACAGTCATACTTAGCTAATCCTTACAGATATTCCCACTGCATAAACTGAATACAAAATATTAGATTTCATCACTTATTAAAACTATTAGTTAGTAGCCCAGAGAAGATGTAAAAGGATACCACGGACTAACAGAGTTCTACTTCACAGCATCTCTCATCTGTTTCCTCTTTATATTTTCACACAGCATTTTGCATTACTAGATTTAGTTGTATATTTCCGCCAGTAGAAAAAAAAGGTAATATACAACTTATTTCATTCCTATCTGGATGTAGTAAAGGAACCACATTTGGAAACTTCTGTCTTTAATCATAATAGAAACAGCTGACTGCCAATTTCCCCTCTGTTGTGGCATCTACTAATAACTACATAAAAATATTAGCTATATGTGAAGGAGAGAGTCAATGTAGGATCTAAAGGCCCACAGAACAGATGAATTTGTTTAAATCTAACTTTTCAGAACAACTGTTCTGAAGTTGGGACCTTGCAACGTTGTGCGTGGGATGTCCTTCCATTTTTTATTCAGTTCTTAACACATGCAGCACATTAAACAGACACTGACAAAGATTTTTTTCAAGCCAGTGTATTTTGTTGTTACAATTACAACACACACATTTCACTAAACTAATATTTAAGAAGCAAATCAACCAGTCCATCTGTAATAAGAGCTTGCATATTAGAACTACATCACATAATGAAATATCAATATTCATGCTTCTGTACAAATACCTGTATGACAGTCCGTAGACTTTTTTCCTACTATACTAGCCTGGAAACAATCAATTACTCTGGTCCTGTGTCATATGTAAGAAATGCTGATATTAATAACTGCCACCTATATAGCGTCTCCTCAAAGAGTCAGATCTAAAGAAACACTTGCTGGTTTATTTGTCATGTTCCCATATGGACAATCTTTTCCTTTCTGACACATGTTAGATTGGGTCATATAATGAAGGGTCTCTGCTGACAGTTGCCTTTCAGATGCACATTAAAGTAGCTGGTGAACAGCAACACCAGCAGAATCTGAATGAGAATCAAGTGGCTGTGGTCTATTATTTAAGTATTGCTGCTGTAATGCAGTCCAGAAACAGATGTGATCCACTGATGCAGACACAGAAACAATGAGACATGTACACCACAGTATGGTTCAATACAGAGGCTACAGCTTTACTAAACCTATTAACCAATAGGGACCCCCCACCCTCATGCTATCTAGCAGGGCTGTTCTAGTGCAGAATGGAACTGGGCACTAGTGGCCCTGGTTCTACAAAGCTGAGGGCAGGTATGACGGCAGTGCCTCCTCTACACTCTCAGGCCTGCCCAGAGACCCAAGCTGGAAGCCAAAGTCCCAGCGTGTTTCCCTCATCCATGCAGAAGGAGATGGGGGAGCCACATGCTGTATGAGACACGGAGGCATATCCCTCACCATGCAATGTTATGCTTGGGACACATGCCCAAGCAGCCCATTTGGTTACAGGGACACTTTTTAACCCCAACTGCACTGTGGCAAATGTTATTTAAACTCCAAGAACAGACCTCCGAGATGCTACATATAAGGTAAAAAACAACATGCAGTTAGTCAGTTTTGCTATATGGGAAAAACCCCTTGCATGCCCCAACCAAAAAATTGCTGATCATTCTAACCCCCCTTCTCTAAAAAAATAATAATAATTAAAAAAAACCAACCCGTACCACATAGACACACACTGCGTACTTTTAGTAGGGGAACTTTTAGTTGCGGAAAAATTGGAGAGTCCAGTGGAGGGCAACCAAAATGATTAGGGGGCTGGAGCACATGACTTATGAGGAGAGGCTGAGGGAACTGGGATTGTTTAGTCTGCAGAAGAGAAGAATGAGGGGGGATTTGATAGCTGCTTTTAACTACCTGAAAGGGGGTTCCAAAGAGGATGGATCTAGACTGTTCTCAGTGGTACCAGATGACAACAAGGAGTAAAGGAGTGGGGGAAGTTTGGGTTGGATATTAGGAAACACTTTTTCACTAGGAGGGTGGTGAAGCACTAGAATTCGTTTCCTAGGGAGGTGGTGGAATCTCCTTCCTTAGAGGTTTTTAAGGTCAGGCTTGACAAAGCCCTAGCTGGGATGATTTAGTTGGGGACTGGTCCTGCTTTGAGCAGGGGTTGGACTAGATGACCTCCTGAGGTCCCTTCCAACCCTGATATTCTATGATTCTGTGATTCTAAGGGGGAACCAGGGGAAGTGTGTGTAGCACTGCCCTCGCTGATTTGGGTTGAGTTCTCCCCCTTCCCTGTAGTAGGGTTTCCATTGCTCTTGGCTTCATCAAAGATGCACCCTGACCCTGGATAGTAAGGTGAGCGTTTGTTCTTCAGCTAGCTGCATATTAAGCTTTACACCTGCCTCTTTTTTTTCTTTTTAATTATAAAAAATCTTGTCATGATCTACTCTGATTAAAAAATTAGGTTTGCTAATGTATAACTGATTCTCGCAACAAGCTTGTCTATACATAAGAACAGTTTCTCACTAAAGTCCTCAACTAAAAGCTGCAGTTGAAGCTGGCTACACTTCTTTCCACAAGCCAAAGGAGCAAATATGATAGCTACCTGAGTTTTTGGGATTTTGATACAAGTATCTCCTATTTGCAGATATCTTAACAAGGATTTCTGAAATACTTCAAAAAATGGAAAAAAAATCCCCCCACCCCAGCCAAAAATGAAATAAAATTCACTTACTTAAATGTTTAAGTTGGGAGGGTCTGGGATTCATCACTATAAATACAACATTCCAGTGTCAGCAGTGTGTCACCTAAACCCAGCTATCATGGGGAGACATTCAATACTGGCAACATACGACTAATTCCATTCCATTCTGTGACATACTGAGCATCTTCAACTCCCATGGAAACCAGTGGAAGTTTAGTATGCTTGAAACAACACGGGATGTGCTTATCACCCATTTTTGTTACCACTGGAGCCATCATTGCTGTGGTGAAGAGCTTTCTTTGTAAAACCTTGAAGATATATTTGCCCACAATTATTAACTGGACCACTTTATGGCATAGTATGAATTTTGTAGCATGACTGGAAGAAAGATAACATGAATAGATTATATCCAGCAATCTGAATAGTCACCACACTAGGTATGGATTATCTGTTAAATGGCTTATCCTGATGTCTATGTCAAGCATACACACTTTTCAATTTGTTTTTCAAAATGCCCCTTCTGAACAGTAATAGTAGCTGGGTGCAGAGCATTTCATGTGGACTACTGATTGCTGCAGTCCCTCAGCTGCACCTTGAATAATCAGCTACTCCCAACCTGTCATCAATCTCTATGAAATGCCTTGCGCAGAGGTTATTGCTTTACTATAAAAATTATTTGTCTATTTCAAGCAAATCTCACTTTTCATCTTTAAACACTGCAACACAGAAAAGCAATCCTCCCATATCTGAATCAATACACCTCATTTACAGAGTATATTAGAAACACAAATATAATTAACAATATAATGAAGTTTCTGAAAAGGCCATTTACTGTGACAGTACAGTGCTGCTCTAAAATAAACTAACATGTCTCTATCATATTTTACTTGACCCAAAAAAGGCTTTGTGAATAAAATATGTAAAGTACGAGAAAGACTCATTTAGTAATGAATACCAAGCTGCACACCTACCCTTTTCTCTAACATTTTTTTTTTGCCATGCTCTACATCTGTTAAAAAATAGGTTGGCTAATGGATAATAGCAACTCTTGCAACAAGCAAGTCTACAAAGAGAAATTAAGGCTGTTTAATTTAACATTGAACAGTTTCTACAGAAAGTATCAGAGGGGTACCCGTACCGACGAAATGGGTATTCACCCATGAAAGCTCATGCTCCAATACGTCTGTTAGTCTATAAGGTGCCACAGGACTCTTTGCTGTTTCTACAAAAAAGTACTTTAGTAGCACTAGATGGCACAAAGAGGCTTAATACAATTCCCTTTTGTCTTCAGAAAAATGGATCAGGTCACAAGTGAAATTAGTTTGGTAGTCGTAACCTAGTCTATACCCTACATTTCTTCACAATAATAAAACTCCAGAGAGACAAGGAGGGTGAGGTAATGTCTTTTATTGGTGAGAGACACAAGCTTTCAAGCTTACACAGAGCTCTTCTTCAGGTCTAACATCCTGGGACCAACATGGCTACATCACCACTACATAAAACTCCAGAGAGTCTGGCACATTACAGCAGAATTGAAGATCTCTGCTCTGTAGATGGTCAGGAATGGAACACCTCATCAGAATTCAGCTGCACTAGCAGATCAGTGCCAGGACACCTCCACACTATAAGGATCTAATTTTGATTTCACATTAGTGTAAAAAAGTAACTTTCATTGCAGCAGAGCTACAGTGGAGTAAATAAGTGCTGTGTGTCTTACTTCCATGAGCATCTCAATTCACTGAACTGACCCAAAGTTCACAAAATAAAAAACAGTCTTCTAAGCTATAATGGCACAGGCTTATGTAACATAATCCTTGTAACTTGAATGCGTCTCTTTCCTAAATTTAACACAAAGGGACTAATTTAATGCGTAGGACTGAATAAGAGAGACTTTACACATTTTTTCCTCTATTCACAATATTGCAGATGTCCAAAAATCAATATTCCTGTGTAGTTTTATTGAAGTTTCTTGAATTTATTACCATTAATTTTGTCCTTCTCATTTTCTAAATTAAAGAATCACCAAAAAGCCAACTTTTTTTAAACAAATGCCAAACCCTAATGAAGCAAGCAGTCTTACTGAAGATTATGCAGATGATGGTTGCAAAGCACAGTGAGAATGTGACAGCCCATCTATCAAAGAAAACAAAGGATTTTATGCATCTAAACCAAATAGAGGCTTTTGGAACAGCATGGATGGTGGCTGGTAGAACTTTAATTACCTGTTAGAATATAAATAACTAGGAAAGTGATATCTCATTTGGCTATTAATGAAAGTGCTAATATTAAAAGAAAAAGGGCAGTCAGTTTATCATGTATAGATTTGCTGTGTGTTACTGATATTCTTCTGCCCTGTGTCCTGAAGCTAACAAGTATTTAAAAATACATTTTATTTAGCAAAACTGTATTTTCCTGGGGCGGTAAGACTTGGAATAGACACTCAAAAGACTCAATTAATTCTGCCTTTTTCTCCCTGCTGGTAATCGACCAATGAAATGAGCCCCATCTCAAAAGGTTTGCTGTGGGCAGATGGTATTACAAGTGATTGACAGAGGACTTGACACCTAACACAAGATTATGAGTGGATCTGTCTGCATTCAAATACGCTTCAGTCTCCAGCCATCTAACCGGGGGGGGGGGGGAATGTATACTAGCAAATTTATCACTTAAACTGAAGTTAATATCCATAAGTTTAACTAGTCAAAAAAAGTGCTATTTCATGCTAACACTTCCTCTGTGATAAGAATTTTTATACACAGCTTTTTGAACACATCATAGTACTGGGTAGCCCCCAGATTTACGCATAAAATATACCTTTTCTTCTGCCTCACAGAAGAGATGAGTTTTGAATCCAAGGAATTTTCTGCATAGTGTTATTTATAAATAAGAATTATGTTCTGGCATTTTAAAAAATAAATTTAAAAGTGCTTCTCTCTCACCACCTCAGAAATTTATGTTTGTATATTATCTCTAGACATATATTTATTTAGCACTATTAAAGTGCTAGATAACAGTAGTCAGACTTTAGAACACCACCTTCATAATTTTAATCAGTATAGTTATAATGGAGTCTTATTCTGATACATTAAACCAACTTGTGTATCACTGATTGCCGCCTGTAAACCACCAATGGTACATATACCACAGTTTGAGAACTGCTGACACTGCCCCCCTTCCAGAAGGTGTTTACAGTCTAGATTAGATAGACAGTTCATGAAGCAACCAGAGAAAGGTCCATTTCAAAGCACTGTAGAAAAAGTCACCCCTACCCACAGCAATTCTGGTGGATCAATAATAGTAAAACACACAATTTCCATGGAACCTAAGGAGTGATTTAAATAAAGATTGAGCCCTCACCCCCTCCTGCACACCAACCCCAATTTTGTGAGCATTCATGGCCCGCCATAGAATTTCCATACACAGATGTGGCCTCCAGGCCAAAAAGTTTGCTCACCTCTGATATAGAATATGAAGATGAAAACAAGTGTTTGAGCACTACATCGAAGGCAAGAAATTTCATAAGTTAATTTTTCAAGATGCTTATCTTTGTTTTCCACAAGCCCAGATTCAAGTACCCATTGCTATATTCTGTGATCAATTTATTTTTAAAATATCTGAGAGTTCTTTCAATTAACCGTAACCAGAAAAAAACATCAATTTAAGAAAGACAAATTTGTGATTCCTTTAAGGGACACCCACCGATTACAAAATTAATGGCACTAAAAGGTTAGAGGCTTAAATATTGATTTAATTAAATGTATTAAGGTTTTCATTTTTCTGATCACATAAACAGATTTTGCTGCATTAGAAAATAACAATTCATCTACAAAAATGACAAAAGTAATACTAGAAACAAAGTGAGTAAATGCCCTAACAGTGTTCAGTTCCTGAAATCCTGCTGCCTTTTCATTTGTTTCTGAGGAGCTGTGTATTAATTCTTTAATAATGCATTCCAAAACAATCGACATCAGAGTTTATTGAAAACTTTAGTGTATGCATAGTGCTCAAAAATATTTAATGAACCGCAAGTAGAAAACCAAAGAGAAAGAAAGGAAAGTAAATTAGCAGTTGTACCGTGGTACATTTTCATGTGGTGTGTCATGTATGTCTGGGGAAGCCATCTGTAGGATATCAGCTTCAATAAGGGTAAAGAACACAAATACTGAGCTGCCATAAAGAATCCAAGTGAAAAATCAAGGAAATACTATTGTGACTCGTAGCACACTTGGCATTCCCTATGCATTCAAAGGCAACACCACCATGCAGGTGCTTCTCAATGGTTGATGTATCATTGGAATGTTCTGAATTAATAATGAAGCCCCACAGATGGTGTATAGTGGAGTTTGAAATAAACTCATTTTGACAGGTGACAAGGAACACTACTCATCTAGTCATGTGAAATTAAGCATTTAAGGGAATGGCAGGTGTGATCTGCCTTCTTTAAATACAAATTTGGAAGTACCTCTTCACATTCAAAATGTGCTGCCCTGTAAAGCTTGATAAATCTTAATGCAAAACAAACATTTAAAAGTAAATAATTTCTGAACTACAAGTGAAAATATTTAAGCTTATAGGACCAAATTCATGTCTAGTGTAACTCCAGTGACTTTGATTAAATTAAGTAACTGATAAATTTGGTCCTTAATCTTTTCAAGTATGCAGGCATTTATTGCATGTGTCACATTTATTTGTGGAATCAGGAAAAAGAGTAAGGGAACTTTTTTGGCTGACCTCCAGTCACCCAATACTCAACTACTGTGATTTTTTTTAAAATGAGGTTGCTTCTGCTTCACACATCTTCTCAACCATATCTAATTATAAAATCCCATGAAACAGTCACCTGTGTGAAAGAATAGAATACAGCCCTCTGTAATACTACATTTACTAGACAGCAGAGGTTTCTCTAAGAGTGGGTACAAAACACAGCCTCACTAGAGACTAAGCCCGTATCTCCATGACACAGTACCCTCTTCACAGTCTAAGGATTGACAAGCTAATCATACACATGTGCATGTACTACAAGAGGTCTAAGGTAGCACCTTGTATGGTTAAGGCTGCAAAACAGCTTCCATTATTGCTCCTTGATTTTACACACACCATTTTATGAAATTGTAAATGTTTGGCGCTAAAATGTTCAATGCTTTGCTTCTGCACAAAGTTTGTATTTATTTATTTAAATTCTTGAAAGTCTCTGCCAGTTGGATAAAAACTCAATTTCCCCTCTATAAAATGTGCTAACTACGCTAGTTAAAGTTTGACACTTGGCATGGACACGAACCTGAAAGAGGATAAGGCCCGTGTTTGGTTTGAGGGGGAGGAAATTCAAATATGAAAGCAACAGGCTTAGTGATGCACATGCTCAGTATTATCTGCTAAGAGTTTAGCAGAGCCTATTGCTGACATTGTCTTTTTCTAAACTGTAAGGAATGGGCAAGGCAGAGACTGCTGGTCTTAGGCTTTTCTTGAGACAATTTGTTTGAGGACAATTGTGACTGTCTTGTTGAACATAGCGCAAACCGCCAAACACCACCCTCTGACTGCCTTAACACCAAAGTTAAATATTATTTAAGGGTCTCCATAGTTCTACCAGATCAATGCTTTCTTTAAAAAAAAAAAAAAAGTTTCTACTTTTTTCTTTTGTGAAGATACAAATCAATACAACACTATCTCTAACCAATGAAAAACAACCAGATGGAAAAGTTAGGAAAACTTACCCATCCCACAGCCCATTCACTTCAATCTAACTAGGACAATTTAAATACCTAATCAGGGCAATCTAAATGCAATTAAACATAGGCAAGTTTTTGCTTGTGTTTTAAAATCAAGAAAATTTAACCAAAAAGATGACTCCACAGTATTGCACCTGTCCAATACAAAAATCTTTGACTCCATGTACATATCCAATGTTACAATGAAGAAGCTACTGTTTCATATTCACATGAAGGATGAATTAACAGCACACCCTTGCAGGAAAAAATACTCCAGCATATGAAGAATTGCTCGAAGAATTTCATCATCGCATGACATCATGAAACTGCTGCCTGGCACTGTTCAGTGGAGTGTCTTTGTAGTTCCCATGAAGAAGCTGACACTGAAATGATCTTGCATGCCCATCCATGCCACAGAGAGAAATGCTATTAATCTCTGGATTTTTGCACAATACACAGATGTTCTATTGCTCTCTGTGAGCCGCTACCAAAGACTTCCTCAATATTCTGTTTTTGTGCCTGCTGCTGGGGCACAGAATTGCTGTATACCCTCCGAGATGTATTACTATCACTCAGATCATTAAAAGCTGCTGCATTGCCAGGTTTCCATGCCCTTGCAGGGTGTCTCACTACTGGAAGGTTAGCTGGAAAAACCAAATTATCTTACTGGAAGGCATTTGATTCAGCTGCCAACCAGAATCTCCTCTCTCTGAAGGTGCTCACAACAGCTGAGACTTAAGTTCCCTGTAAGCTGCGTGGCCGCTCAAGGAACCCGCTGGGAGAGGGACGCCTTCCCCAGCCTCCACCTCGCCTGGCTCCCAACCTGCTGCGGCCAGGGCGTGGGGCACCTCTCCCCTGGCCCCAACTCTGCTGTGGCATGGCCTGGGCCAGCCCCAAGTGCGGCCAGAGCGGCCTGGACCCAGCTACAGCCAGGTCATCCAGACCAACTGGGGTGGTGTGGCCGGATCAGGCCCCGCCATGGTTGGGGCGGGGCATCCCGGCCCCAGGGACGGCTGGAGAAGCCTGACCCCAGCTGCGGACGAGGCAGCACAGCCAGAATGGAGCCCTAATACCCCTGCACCCCAACCCTCTGCCCCAGCCCTAAGCCCCCTCCACCTCCATATTGGTGCACATAACAAAATTAATTCCGCACATGGGTGGAAAAATTAGAGGGAACACTGGCTGAGACAGTCACTGATGAGGTCATAAGCGTACTCGAGCCATTCATCTGCTGAGTTTACCATGTGAAGACCAACATTACAACAGTTGCAGAGCTACACTGGTGCATGTTTTCCAGGAAGCAGCAAATGGAGAAAAATGGCCACTGAAAAGGGGTGCATTCATACCTGCTATCAAGAGGGCAAATTATCAAGCAATGGAATGGCTCCAGGATGATCAAGAGCATCCCAAACTACCCTTCCCTATGATCACCACCCTGCAGATGTTGGGCCAGCAGCTGGTTTTTTTACAGAGATGTGCAAGTGTGGCAAAAGCGAGGATCAGTGTGACGTGTCTCGCAATGATGCCCTAGATCAGAGGTCCCCAAACTGTGGGACATGAAGGAAAATTGGGGGGCTGCAGCGGGGCCAGGCCAGCCCCCACCATGGGAGGGGAGGAAGTGTCACCAAGCCCCTCCCCACCCCCAGTTTTGCTACAGTCCTGCCCTCAGCCATGTCCCTGGGCTCTCAGTCCTGCATCTGGCCCCATCCCCAGCCTTGGTGCAGCTCCTGGCCCCATGCCAGCCCCTGGCTGTGGCCCCATTCCCCGACCCTCACTGCAGACCGGGTGCAGCTCTGCTCCCACCCCCAACCCAAGCTGTGGCCCCTTTACACCAGTCTGCATTCCCCCACAGCCCTGGCACAGACAGGGGTAAGGGAGGGCATGGCCCTCAAAAGTTTGGGGACTGCTTCCTTAGCCAGAGACAACACTGATGATGACTCTGATAAATAAATATTTTCAGCCCTACTCATCAAGGCTAACTTCCCTAGGACTACCAAAGATCAATATCTTTTTGATGTAAGCAATGCACCTCATGTTAAAGTATAATTTTTACAAAAGTTGATTTTTAAACATCTTCTCAAAAACACATACATAATTGTTCTAGGTTTTTCATGTTTGGTACCATTCTATCTGCGAGAGAAAGGGCTTTCATAGGATACCCAGTTCGATCAATTTCCAATGACACTATATTATCAAACTTTTCACCACTGGAAGACCTGGAGGTGGGGGGTAGGAAGTCCTCCAGGTCACACCACAGAGGGTTACACCATGGAAATTATGATCCTGTAGATTCTAATGAATCAAATGACACCTCCCTTCCCTTTCTATCACTAACTTGCCCCCAGAATGAGATTTTACTACATTATGCTCCCAGATTAAAATGATACATTTCATGTAATACAATCATGCCTTCGTGCAATGAGAAACATTTTCTCACTTAGAGAGAGTCACATTCAATGTAAGATAATGTTTTAAGAGATTTTCTTAGGAAGGAGGGAGAGACAGAGATAGAATGAAACTCTCACAAGCATCCAGCTGGAAATAGCTCTTCGATGGACCTTTAATCAAGATCATATCTAAACCACATTTTCTAAGCATAAAACATCCCATTATAAAGAATCTATTACCCACGCTTTAGATGTAGCACAGAAATCTCACTCTCATAGAGAGTTTGAGTATTTTCCAGGAGTTAAAGTTGGGTTTTCCAAACCTGCTAAATAGCGCCAACGGGCTTAAAATCTTTCAGTGAAGGAATCAGCTGTTTGAGCTGTATAAACCAAAGCACCACACATTGCCAGATGCTTGAGAGAACCCACAGTCTTTAGAACCATCACAATACTCGTTAAAATGCAGTCAAATCATATTTATCATGAGTGTCTCAATGTTTAAGTTTTAATGACCTGGATGACCAACATGTTCAGTATGAATTGTGCATATTCCAAAGGGCCAGGGAGGAAAAAAGCCAACCACTTATGACATCAGAGCTGTATTCATAACTTATTGTTACAGCTGTAAATAAAATCACTTATTTGTGGGGGTTTTAAAGTCTTTTATTAAGTCATTAGTTTGGATCATTTAGAGCTATAATTTTTTCCTCAGATACTATTCATGTCGACCATTAATGCTGGCATGAGACCACGGTGAGGTTTTGGCTGTTACTGCAGACCTGGTCTATACTTAAAACATAGGTCAACATAGCTACAGTGCTCAGGAGTATGAAAAATCCACATCCTTCAGCATCATAGCTATGTCAATCTAACTCCAGGTGTAGGCAAAACTAAGCCAACAGAAAACCCCTTCTGTCACTGTAGTCCCCGCCTTCATTTCAGGCCCCGGAGCTATGCCACTGTAGCATCTGTAGCGTAGACATTGCCTAAACAAAGTCTCAATATCAGTGTATATGTTCCTATTCTTCTTTTCAATCTCATCTCCCGCAATTAGTTTTTGCCAAAGCAGAAAACTCTTGCAGTGAAAACTGAGTAGTGAGGCCCCTCATGGCCTATGTGAGGGAATGAAATGCAGTACGGACCAGAAGAAAAACATGGAAGCTCTCAAGGAGCAAGATTCCAATCACTTGGCCTATGCCTTTATCTATCAAACATGGATTAAAACCACTGTACGAAAAAATGACAAAGTTTTAAAAAATATATTTAAAAACTTATCTTTGCAAGTGTTTATACAGCTGGGCCTACTAATAGAGGAACTGACATAACATAGCAAATTAAGATTAAAGAAACTTGATTTTTAAAATAAAGAAATAATGTGCTAGAAAATGACGTTTTAACAGCATTTGACTTTTTAAAAATCCAACCTTATAATGATGCATTAGCACATTATCAAGGAAAGCAAACTGAAGTGCAAAGTTCATATGAATTCATTTGGTATTACCATGAATTAAACAACCACAGAAGTGGCAAATACTGTGTTGAGGAAGCCAGTAAATACACAAAGAATTTAGATGCACCAGTTTTTCACAACCTATGTTAAAATATGGCCAAAATGACAAATGAAATAAATTTGTTGCTCACAGTCTCTGACCCTAGGGAACCTTTGTCCACATCATAAAACAACTTCACAATTTTGTATGATTGATTCTTTCTGATGCTTATGAGAAACAGGTGCATCTACAAGCTGAAAGAAAGAAACTGGTCCAGCCTCATGTACGTATATTTGGCTCTAACCACTGTCGGGTTTTGACTTTAAAGAAATATCAAAATTGGTTCCAATTTTTTTATTTTAAAGTTGAAATGATTAATGAAACAAGATCAGAGAAGTTTTCATCTAATCATTATTCTTCACAGAAAGCCATAGCATTTCAGGAAGTCTTCACAATTATGAACCCTGCCATCTAATCAAAGAAATTAATCAAATGCATCGTTATACAGGACACAAATGAGTGTGTGTATACAAATGCTAGTAGACTTTATAGCTGACTATTATTCTTTTAAATAATGTGGACATATCTATACAGTTATAGTGCAAAAACTGTACAGGCAGAGAAATTAACCAATAATTTTTGTTACTTTTTGGAACTGAATCTTATTTGTACTCCACCCAAGGACTATATTCACAATAGTGCCTAACTGCCACTTTAGGTACCTAAATCCCAGAATCAGGCTCCAGTAGGATTCACAAAGTCCCCACTTCACTCTTTAAGTGCTTAAATTCACTTGGCACCTAAATTTTTGCAGTAAAATTTCCCTAGTGCCTATGTTTCTGCCTCTGAGCATGCGCTGCAGCACCATTCCACCTGTCTGGATGCCTAAGGCCTGGTCTACACTAGGCGTTTAAACAGGTTTTAGGAGCGTAAAACCGATTTAACGCCACACCCGTCCACACTGAGAGGCCCTTTATATCGGTATAAAGGGCTCTTTAAACCGGTTTCTGTACTCCTCCCTAACGAGAGGAGTAGCGCTAATATCGGTATTAGCGTATCGGATTAGGGTTAGTGTGGCCGCAGATCGACGGTATTAGCCTCCGGACGGTATCCCACAGTGCACCACTGACCACTCTGGACAGCGATCTGAACTCGGATGCAGTGGCCAGGTAGACAGGAAAAGCCCCGCGAACTTTTGAATATTTCCTGTTTGCTCCGATCAGCACGTGTGGCGATGCAGTTAAAAATCAAAATAAAGAAAGAGCTCCCGCATGGACCATGCGGATGTGATCGCTGTAAGGACAGGCAAATCTGTTCTATCAGCGCTCCGTTACAGAAGACGAAATTCAAAATCATTTTTAAAAAATCTCCAGACAGACCCCATAGCAGGGGCTCAGCGCACTGCTGCGTGACAAGCGTAACGGAAAGCCAAGGAATCAAATGGACGCTCATGGACTGGAGGACTCAAGCTATCCCACAGTTCCTGCAGTCTCCGAAAAGTATTTGCATTCTTGGCTGAGCTCCAAATGCTTCTAGGGTCAAACACAGTGTCCGCGGTGGGTCAGGGCATAGGTCGGCAATTTACGCACCCCCCACCCACCCCCAGAAATGAAAGGGAAAAAAATCCTCTCTTGACTCTTTAACATGTCACCCTATCTTTACTGAATGCTGCAGATAGATGCGATGCTGCAGCACTCAACGCCAACATCCTTGCTCCACCCCCCCCCGCCATGGGTGGCTGATGGTGCAATATGACTAGTACCCGTCCTCATCATCAGCCTACTGGCACATGGGGCAGTGCAAAAGGACTGGTAACCATGCCGACTAGCATCAGTTAGGTCAATCAAGGGCTCCTGGCCCTAATTTTTCCTGGTAGATGGTGCAGTATGGCTGATAACCATCGTCATCATAGCAACAGGGGGCTGAGCTCCATCAGCCCCCACCCTTCATGTGTAAAGAAAAGATTCAATTGCCCCTGGACTAGCAGAGGGATGCTGGGCTCCTCTCCTCCACACTCCTTACTGTCCTGTCTGGACTATCATAGCAGCTGGAGGCTGCCTTCCACTCATTTCTCACTAACAAGTCACTGTGTCTTATTCCTGCATTCTTTATTACTTCATCACACAAGTGGGGGGACAATGCTATGGTAGCCCAGGAAGGCTGGGGGAAGAACGGAATCAACAGGTGGGGTTGTTGCAGGAGCACCCCCTGTGAATAGCATACAGCTCATAATTTCTGTGGGATCTGACACAGAGCAGCTGTGCTCTCTGGTTCTATGATACAGTGGTTCTCTAGTACACTTGCCCATATTCTAGGCAGGACTGATTCTATTTTTAGATACCAAAAAGGAGGGTTTGACTCAGGGAGTCATTCCCAATTTTGGCTTTTGCGCCCCTGGCTGATCAGCCAGGGGCACTTATGACAGCAGCAAATGGTACAGTGCAAAAGGACTGGTAACCATGATCATCTTATTACCAATTTATGGTATGGTAGATGGTGCAGTATGGCTAGTAACCATCTCTGCTGTCATGCAAAAGCAAAAGCATGCTGCTGTGTAGCGCTGCTGAATCGCCTCTGTGAGCGGCATCTAGTACACATACAGTGATAGTCACAAAAGGCAAAACAGGCTCCATGATTGCCATGCTATGGCATCTGCCAGGGCAATCCAGGGAAAAAAGGCGTGAAATGGTTGTCTGCCGTTGCTTTCCCAGAGGAAGGAGTGACTGACGACATTTACCCAGAACCACCCGCGACAATGATTTTTGCCCCATCAGGCACTGGGATCTCAACCTGGAAATTCCAAGGGGCGGGGGAGGCTGCGGGAACTATGGGATAGCTACGGAATATCTACCCACAGTGCAACGCTCCAGAAATCGACGCTAGCCTCGGACCGTGGACGCACACCACCAATTTAATGTGTTTAGTGTGGCCGCGCACACTCGATTTTATACAATCTGTTTTGCTAAACCGGTTTATGTAAAATCGGAATAATCCCGTAGTGTAGACGTACCCTAAGACCCACAGTGATACACATATGGAGTGAAGATAATTGTTCTTTTGCCTAACTCACCTGAGGAGCATGCTGGAAAGCATGCTCAGATATCACCTATTGAGCCACTATAAAGAAGCTTACAAAAAATTAGGGGTGGGGATGGGGAGTAGGACCTCCCTCGTAACTTTTAGCCCAATGGTTGGGTTTAACCATAAGCTGGGATGTGGAAGATCCCTGGTTCAAGTTTCCCCTTTTAAGAAGTGATCTGAACTGGGATCTGCCCCATTTCAGGTGAGACCCTTGCCACTGGACCATGGGATATTCTGAAGTGGGGCTTCCTCAGTCTCTCCTGTTGAAACAGTTCCACTGTGGATAAATAATTTTAAATAGTTATTGGAGGAGGGGGACTGAATTCTGGTCTCCACCTCTCAGGTGAGTATCTAACCATTGAGCTAAAAGTTATGAGGAATGTCTTTCTCTCCTTCCATCCAGTGTTTCTTGCTAAAATGAATCTAACACCAAGAGAGAGTTTGCAGCTGAGGATCACAAGTGGAGGGAGCCACCTCACTGCAGCCCAGACTCAGATGCCTATCTCCCAGAGGGGGTCTTAGCACACATTCCTCAGCTTAGCATCTCCCATTGATTATGTTATGCATTCAGCTGCCTAGCATGCTGGCTTTTTGTGAATCCCATTTTGAGCCACCTATCTCTCCCCAGGCATTATATAGGGAACCGAGGCACCAAACTCAGGCTTTTGTTAATCCCAGTGATTTTCTAGGCACCTAAGTTTCTCTGTGACTCCAGTCCCCAAATTTAAAGATTTAATTTAAGATGAGATATGTACTTTTATCTGATGAAAGCCTACATCAAAGACTGTCAATATACCCAGTGGTCTTTTGCAGATGAAAGTGTTGGAAGGGAAGGAAAAGACAGGAAAAAGTTTGACAACCCAGTTTGACAATTCACCAGAATTCTTTTCCCAAACCACTGAAAGACATGTTGGAAAATTCTCACTCAGACACAAACCATAGTACTGTACAAATATGATTCAGTTGTCAATGGAAAGATCATCTGTATACTGGAAATTCTGTGAAATACTGAATAGGAAAATACAGCAAAAACTTTGACTATTTGTTTAAAACAGAAGCACATGTATCTTTGAAAAGAACAGTCATTGGGGGCCAACTAGGGACCAACATGGCAACTTAGGGACCAATTTTCAATAAGGCCTCAACGCAGCCTCCAACCTGTGAGAGCACTTTTTGTAAACCACCATTGATGTAATCCTTCACTTTCATGCACAGTTGATGGTTTTGTACATGAAGAAATCTATTTCCTTCATGTACTTTTAACCAGGCCTTTACAGAACACTTCATGAATTCTGGATGGAGAATTGGCCTGATCATCACATCTTGAGGATTCTTTTCTAAGTAGATAGGAGTATATAAAAAGAAAAGGCAGCACTATATTCCTGCAAATGAACCAGTTGTAGACATTATTTTAAGTATAGTATTACCTAAAGCAGAAGAAGAAAATGTTAGAGCAGGAAGACTACAGACATAAATTAAAATAATTAAAAAGGCAGAGCTGACATGCTCATGCCTGCTACGACTGCTTCTGACTGAAAGACGGTAAAGATGATTTCACCACTCCTCAGAGCTTTCACCATTTCTCTGATCACATCAGTTTGAGAAGACTAAGGTGCCCTTTGGCTGGGATGTGTTGATTTCCAGAAACAGATAAAAATCCCTTTGGGAGCAATTCATAAGGTGTACAGAAGTGATAAAAGCAACAATCTATGTTCAAACAGTGTACACTGAAGCCTGATAATGAAAGCAAAGCAAACAACTATAAAATTGATAAAAACCTGATTTGCTATGGATAAGAAAATGCTGAGTGAGTTAAAATGCCAAACAGGAGAGAGAGAGAGGATTAATGACAAGCAAATATTAGAGTTCAAAACGGAATGGAAATTACTATGCAATGTAACCAACTTGTTTAGTAAGGCTCTTAATGAAGTATGATATTAGGAATCTATCTAGGTTAGCTCTATGTCCAAAGAAAGAGAATGTTTATTAAGATATTTCTCTACTCTGAGCCTCTTTTCTTGACAGAAATTTACTGAATAAATGAGACAGTTTCTGTCAAAGGTCATGTATTGAAGCATCTCTGACAAGCCAGAATGTTTATCAGATTTTCAAAAAGGGCCCCACTCAAGCCATTCTGATTGAAGTCAGTGGAACGTCTTGGACTATATAGTGGGGGTAAGAACTATTAATCTCATTACTGTTCCACCTTTATTAACGGACTCTCTCTGTTAAACTGCCATTGTTTGTTGGAATCTTGAATGATCATTTAAGACTGAATTCTCTCCGTCTTTTTCTCTCTCGTGTATGTACATACATTTTTCATGAATTTAGGTGAAGTCATGACCTCAGAGGAAACAGTGATTCGATTACATTCAATTCCATTTACACCACACACAGAAAATCTGTCAGAACTGTGACTTTGGTATACCCATTGTCAAGACAGGAGGCGTGATGGAAAGCACAAATAAACTTCATCTTATATCAAAGGTCACTGAAACATTAAGAAATAAGAAGCCCATGGAAAAGAAATGAGGAATTCCTCTGTTTTCAGCAGACAAGAGGTACATCAAGATGTATGGTTATGGCTAACTTTGCAACCAAAATAGCCACTATGAAAAATAATACTTGTATAGTGTCTTTTGCCAGAAGATCTCAATATTGTTTATATTTAATTTATTAATCCTCAACACTCCTGTGAGGCAGGTGTTGATATCCCTATACCACACACTGGGAAAGTGAGGCATAATAAATGTACAGCACACAATTTCAAAGGTGACATCTCAATTTTTGGGCAACCAACTTTTATTTGAGGGGACAGAAACTAAAATCCTTATTATTTCAAATACACACCCACACGTGCCTATCTTAATTCAGAAAAACTGGAAAAAACTGAACCTGGAACTATTGCTACGGCCCCTTCTGATTACCGCAGCTAAAGAATTTGCTGCAAAATTGTGCACCAAAATTTACTCTTTCATAAAAAATAACCACAGACTCAAAAAACAAAACAAATAAAGTTTCTATCCTTTATGGTTTCAACGTTCTTCTAAATAAGATTGGCGTGTGAACAGATATAGTATTGTATTCCTAAGTCTGCAGACTGACAGCCTGAAACAGTAGCTCTAAGAGATTTGAAATGAAATATTTATTTCAGTGGAATGTTAACTTGAAAATCTGATGACAACTTAAATGAGATAAAGGGCTTGTCTACAGAGGGAAATTTTCTGATAAAATTATACTAGTGTAACTCCCCATCTGTGCACTCTTTTTTCAGAATAAGAGTGTCTACACAGGAAGTCACGCCAGCATAACTATACCAGTATAATTATATCTGTACATTTCCCCGTGTAGACAAGACCTAACTATTTCACTCCTGATCATGAACGATTTTAAATTTTGCTTAATTAACATTACCATGACATTCCTTATACTTAGTGTAAGGAACAATCCAGTAACACTGATTCCATATTATGACAAGTTATACTGGGTTTTGCCAATCCCTAAAGAGATTCAAGGATGAACCTCTAAAAAAACTATCAATAATTCCTTCCCCACAAACTTCACATTCAACCATATAATCTAAAGGCACTTTTGAGTAAGGGATCCTGAAATATTGTAGAAGGGTTAGCAGAATCCTTTTATGAGGCTTCCTAAAGTAAGTAACTTCATTAATTAGGCCTACATCTGCTTGCAGATATGAAATCCAGTATTACTCATACCATAGTCTAAAAACAAAATGCTGTTAAAATCATTTAAAAAGAGCATTCTTGCCAGAGTCTCCCAGAATCAAGCTGCCATTTCCTGACAAAATGTTCCAATATGTTTTTGTTGTGTTTGGACAGCACGCCTGTGGTCATACAAAACCAATTATTTCACTGCTATATCATGTACAATAAATAAAAATATAAATAAAATAAATAAATAAGATTACCTATAGTAATTGCTTACAAATGTATTGCTGCAGAATTAAAAACAGTTTGCTATTTTAAAGCCTTTTAGTCTGTGTTGCTAAATTGCCTGATGTTCCTGTCTGACACAGAATTAGATTATGATAACTAATTCTGTTCAACAGATTCTAACAGCAAGAAACCTAGCAACATTTCTTAGGAAAAGATTTTGAATAGCTAGATTCCAGTTAAGACCACAGAACAACTTTCTGAAATAGATACTATCTGTAATGACCCAGACTCCCCTCAGCACCAAAAGCACGGGACTTTACCACAAAAGCTAAAAGGAGAAACTCTGTGGGGCAGTCATCAAAAGGGTACACAACACTTAGCTAGGGTGTTACACATACAACACTGTCTGTTTTTCATGCTACTGTAATCTTAACTGCACAAATGAAGTGCAGTGTAACAGTCAACTCAATGGCATTTCTCTGTCTGTAATTACAGTACTTTTGAATAACTCATCCAATAAATTCAAAAATTTCAGGGAATATTCTAGGCATCAATGTCCAGAATCCTATTGATTTTGATGAAAATCAGAAAAACTGAAAGGGGAAAATGCAGGACACACAGAACCCCTGGCATGCGGTTAGCAGAGCCATCACCTTCAACCACCTCTGTAATTGTCTATAGATCAATGAAGCATCTGATGGCAGCCATTAATACATTCCAGCACAACAATACCTCTTATTTTAGCTCTGCCTATCTTCCCAGTATAATTTTAAAATGCTGACATCCTGAAGGGAAAAGAAATATGAGAATGGTGGTGGGAAGGGGAGGAATGGGGAGCCATGGAGGGAATGGGGCACACACCAAGCTCCTGGCATGAGGAGAGAGAGAATGAGGGGTCAGGGGATAGAATCACAGAACTGGAAGGGACCTCGAGAGGTCATCTAAGCCAGTCCCCTGTACTCAAGGCAGGACTAAGTATTATCTAGACCATCCCCGACAGGTGTTTTTCCAACCTGCTCTTAAAAGTCCCCAATGATGGAGATTCCACAACCTCCCTAGGCAGTTTACTCCAGTGCTTAACCACTCTGACAGTTAGGGAGTTTTTCCTAATGTCCAACCTAAACCTCCTTTGCTACAATTTAAGCCCATTTCTTCTTGTCCTATCCTCAGAGGTTAAGAACAACAATTTTCCTCCCTCCTCCTTGTAACAATCTTTTATGTACTTGAAAACTGTTATGTCCCCTCTCAGTCTTCTCTTCTCCAGACTAAACAAACCCAATTTTTTCAAATCTTCCCTCATAGGTCAAGTTTTCTAGACCTTTAATCATTTTTGTTGTTCTTCTCTGCACTCTCTCCAATTTGTCCACATCTTTCCTGAAATGTGGCACCCAGAACTGGACACAATACTCCAGTTGAGGCCTAATCAGCACCGAGTAGAGCGAAAGAATTATTTCCCATCTCTTCTTACAATACTCCTGCTAACACATCCCAGAATGATGTTTGCTTTTTTTGTGACAGCGTTATACTGCTGACTCATATTTAGCTTGTGATCCACTATGACCCCAATACCTTTCTGCAGTACTCCTTCCTAGGCAGTCATTTCTCAATTTGTATGTGTGCATCTGACTGTTCCTTCCTCAGTGGAGTACTTTCATTTGTCCTTATTGAATTTCATCCTATTTACTTCAAACCATTTCTCCAGTTTGTCCAGATCATTTTGAATTTTAATCCTATCCTCCAAAGCATCTGCAACTCCTCCAAGTTTGGTATCATCCACAAATTTTATAAGTGTACTCTCTATGCCATTATCTAAATCATTAATGAAGATATTGAACAGAACTGGACCCAGAACCGATCCCTGCGGGACCCCACTTGTTATGCCCTTCCAGCATGACTGTGAACAACTGATAACTACTCTCTGGGAATGAGTTTTCAACCAGTTACACACCCACCTTATAGTAGCTCCATCTAAGGTTGTATTTTCCTAGTTTGTTTATGAGAAGGTCATGCGAGACAGTATCAAAAGTCTTATTAAAGTCAGGATATATCACATCTACCGCTTCTCCCATCCACAAGGCATGTTACACTGTCAAACAAAGCTATCAGGTTGGTTTTACATGATTTGTTCTTGACAAATCCATGCTGTTATTTATCACCTTATTATCTTCTAGGTGTTTGCAAATTGATTGCTTAATTATTTGCTCCATTATCTTTCCAGGTTCAGAAGTTAAGATGACTGGTCTGTAATTTCCCAGGGTGTCCTTATTTCCTTTTTTATAGATGGTCACTATATTTGCCCTTTTCCAGTCTTCCGGAATGTCTCCCGGCTTCGACTTTTCAAAGATAATGGCTCAGATACCTCCTCAGTGAGCTCCTTGAGTATTCTAGGATGCATTTATCAGGTCCTTGTGATTTGAAGACATCTAACTTGTCAAAGTAATTTTTGACTTCTCCTTCCCTATTTTAGGCTCTGATACTATCTCATTTTCACTGACATACACACAGCCCCTGGCATAGGAGGAAGGGAGAATGGGGGCACATAGAGTTCCTGGAGGGGGATGTGGGGAATGAGGCACCTTGATATCAAGGAGAATGGTGGCATTGGGGAGACGGCACACAAAAGCCCTAGCACACAGAGCAAGAACAAGGGAACCTGGTGTGGGGGACAGGGCACATAGAGGCCCTGGCATTAGAGAAGAGTGGGAGTTGCAGTGAGGGCATGTCTATACATACAGCACTCCAGCGGTGCAGCTGCATGGATATAGCTGCACTGTTGCAGTGTGTCTGATGAAGACACTCTATTCCGACGGGAGAAAACTCTCCCATGGGCTTAAAAACCCACCTCTGCCAGCAGCAGAAGCTATGTCAGCGGGATAAGCTCTCTCACTGACATAGCGCTATGCACATGGGTACATATGTCAGTGTAACTTATGTCGCTCCGGGGAGTGGAATATTCACACCCTGGAGCGACATAAGTTTAACCGACATAGGCTGTAGTGTAGACATAGCCTGAGTCCCTGAAACACAGGAGATGGCACTCAGGGGAGCTTATAGGAACTGAGAGATGCAAGGAGCCCCTAGTGGGTGCAATGTTGTCATAAACAGATAAGGGTTAAGGTCTCTTTTACCTGTAAAGGGTTAACAAGCTCAGTAACCTGATAAACACCTGACCAGAGGACCAATCAAGGGACAGGATAATTTCATATCTCTGTGGAGGGAAGGCTTTGTCTGTGTCCTTTGTTTGGATTGTCGTTCTCTTTTTGGATCTAAGAGAGGCCAGACATATTCTTCAAGTTCTCCAAGTTTCCTGAAGTATTTTCTTTTATTCAGTCTAGTGAGTATTAGAAAGGCGGACTAGTCTTATAATTTGATTTCTGCATTTACAATTGTGTGTTGCTGGATAAATTCTTTATTTCTGTTTGTTGTTACTTTGATTATTCTGAGGGAGGGGAAGTCTCTCCAGTTCTTATAAGTTAGACCCTGTATTTTTTCATCCTGGTAATACAGAGATAGTGTACTTTTTTTTTCTTTAATAAAATCTTTTCTTTTAGAACCTGAGTAATTTCTTCCCTTGTTTGGATTTTCAAGGAAAGGGGAGGGGGAAAAGTGAATCCCTCTTTGTTTGATTCAAGGAGTTTGAATCAAGGTATCTCTCCCAAGGACAAGGGGAGGGGGAAGAAGGTGGGGGAAATGGATTATTTCCCTTTGTGTTGAGATTCAAGGTGTTTGAATCTGTGTTCCCCAGGGGAAGTTTTTGGGGGAACAGGGAGTGTGCCAGACACTTAAAACTTGACTGGTGGCAGCAAGAACCAGATCTAAACTAAAATTTTAGTTTAGAGGAGTCCATGCAGGTCCCCATCTTATGAACGCTAAAGTTCAAATGGGGAATAAACCTATGACATGGTAGGCCGTGGTTGGGATTTTTTTTAAGAACCAAAGCAGAGAGCCATTGAGAGCTATTCTCTCCTAGAGCAGGGAGGCAGCCTGAAAGGGGTGGGGGGGTAGAGGTATTCAGTTTCTAACAAGGTATTGTTAGAAGGAGTTTTTTCCAGCTGGGCTAAGTTGGAGGTAATAGGTTTTTCTAAAAGGCTTTGTTACAAAGGAACCCTACTGAGAGAGCATTAGCAAGTGCTAGAAACAAGTTACAAAACCAGATTTTCTAGTTTCTTGTGAGCCAGCAAACAACCAGCTACACATTTGCAAATGAAAAGTTTTGTTTTCTTTTTAGTCAGTCAGTGATAGAAAAGGTTAGGAATTTGTAACTCAAGCAACTGAACCAAGCAACACAGGTAATTCCTTGACTGCAGAGGGGTGTGGCCAGCACCAAAAGCAGGAAACATGAGTGCCAAGGAAGCATCTAAACTGGAAACAAGACAAAAAGAACTGCAATTAAAAGAAAAGGAATTGCAATTAAAACTCCAGGAGATGGAAATAAAAGAAAAAGCCAAAGAGGCTGACCACAGAAGAGAGATGGAGAAGCAAGAGGCTGACCACAGGAGAGCGTTGGAGCTCCAGAGGGAGGCCCACCAGCAGGCCCTGGATTTAGCAAGGGCTAACCCAAATGTTCCAGCCAACCCTAACAATCCTTCTCCAGGCACTGTTCCCCACCCAAAGACATTTCCCACCTACAGGGCAGGTGATGACACTGAGGCCTTCTTGGAAAATTTTGAAAGAACCTGCCATGGGTACAGCATTCCTGAAGACCAGTACATGATAGAGCTGAGGCCACGGCTCAGTGGACCCTTAGCAGAAGTGATAGCTGAATTGCCTGTCCAGTACAAGGGCTGGTCAGGAAAGTGGACTTTTGCTGTCTATGACAATTCTTCCATCCCCATGCTACTGGGGGAAGACTTGGCCAACCATGTGGAACTGGCCAAGAGGGGGGGAGTGGTCACCCGCAGCCAGGCCAAACAAGCTTCCACTCCCATCCCTGTTCCTGAGTCATCCACCAGGGCCCCATCTGTGTTACCAAAGACCCAGACAGAGGTGGTGGAACCGGATCTCATGCCAATAACTACAACAGCCATAGTACATCCAGTCCCAGAACCGGAACTGGAAGAGCAACCAGCGACAGAACCATTGCCAGCACTGACAGCAGCGCTTGCAAACCCGTCTCCAACCCCATCGCCAGAGGGCGCCAGCGGGCCTGAACTGGCAGAAGCAGCAGACAACCCTACCCAAGAGGCTCAGCCAGAGCTGAAATATCACCTAGTGCACCAGCGGAGAGCGGTTCACAGTCAATGAAAACAACCTCATCACCTACATCGCTTCCAGAGGAACTAGTGTCTCCAGCCTCAAGGGAACAGTTCCAGACTGAGCAGGAAGCCAATGACAGCCTTAAGAAAGCTTGGGCGGCGGCACGGAGCAACCCACCGCCTCTCAACTCGTCTAACCGAAACCAGTTTGTTGTAGAACAAGAACTTTTATATAAGGAGATTCTTTCTGGTCGACACCAGGAAGGCTGGCATCCTCAAAAACAGTTGGTAGTTCCAACTAAGTACCAGGAAAAGCTCTTAAGCTTGGCTCATGATCATCCCAGTGGTCATTCGGGGTGAACAGAACCAAAGACAGGTTGGGGAAGTCCTTCCACTGGGAGGGGATGGGCAAGGACGTTGCCAAGTATGTCCAGTCAAATGGTTAAAAAGTGTTCTTGAATGTCAAATAGCTTGTTGTTTACATACTTAGTAGTATATGTAATAGTGCATGTGTTTTATTAATCTGTTTATTTTAAAGTTCTAGGAGGAAATCACCACCAGTATGGTTCCCCCACTGTCTGCGATTTGGGGGGCGTGTCATAAACAGATAAGGGTTAAGGTCTCTTTTACCTGTAAAGGGTTAACAAGCTCAGTAACCTGATGAACACCTGACCAGAGGACCAATCAAGGGACAGGATAATTTCAAATCTCTGTGGAGGGAAGGCTTTGTCTGTGTCCTTTGTTTGGATTGTCATTCTCTTTTTAGATCTAAGAGAGGCCAGACATATTCTTCAAGTTCTCCAAGTTTCCTGAAGTATTTTCTTCTATTCAGTCTAGTGAGTATTAGAAAGGCGGACTAGTCTTATAATTTGATTTCTACATTTGCAATTGTATGTTTGCTGGAAAAATTATTTATTTCTGTTTGCTGTTACTGATTATTCTGAGGAGGAGGGAGGGGGAAGTCTCTCTTGGTTTATAAGTCAGACCCTGTGATATTTTTCCATCCTGGTATTACAGAGATAGTGTACTTACTTTCTTTCTTTTTAATAAAATCTTTTCTTTTTAGAACTTGATTGATTTCTTCCCTTGTTTGGATTTTCAGGGGAAGGGGAGGGGGGAAAAGTGAATCCCTCTTTGTTTTGATTCAAGGAATTTGAATCCAGGTATCTCTCCTAAGCACTAGGAGAGGGGAGGGGGGAAATGGTTGTTTCCCTTTGTGTTGAGATTCAAGTTTGAATCTGTGTTCCCCAGGGAGAGTTTTGGGGGAACAGGGAGTGTGTCAGACACTTAAAACTTGACTGGTGGCAACAAGAACCAGATCTAAACTAGGATTTTAGTTTAGAGGAGTCCATGCAGGTCCCCATCTTGTGAACGCTAAAGTTCAAAGTGGGGAATAAACCTATGACAAATGTCCTTGGTCTAAAGAAGCAATCAAACATGTAACCCTGTAGTTTAATTTGATGAAGATTTAAGTAAGAGTCTAGAAACTGTATTTTATTTTGATACCAGACACCTCTGTGTTCTCGGGGAACTAGTGTGCAGTATCCAGCCTGGCTCATGAAAGACTCATAGACTTTAAGGTCAGAAGGGACCATTATGATCATCTAGTCTGACCTCCTGCACAATGCACAAAGACACCCCCCTTCCCTGCTTAACCCAAAACCCATCAGAGGAAAAAACTTGCAGAGAGCAGTGAAGGGTGTTGGGAGGTGACAAGATTAAGACATCTCCATTAGCATACAGAATGCAAAGCAGAGACAACTCACCTAGCCTCACTTGCATGAAAGATGGGACAGTGGGACATCTCAATTTACATACAGAATGGAGAACAGAGAATCGCACTGAACTCTGGGACCAGAAAAAAGCAGGGAAGGACTGCAACCTGGGAATCTCTGCTCCAGATGCTAATGAACCTACGCCTGCACACAGCCAGCTCAGCAGTTATCAGACCAATTCTAGTAATGAATCCTTAATTGATATCCAAATGCTGAAGCAGCCTAGTTGCATTGTGAGCTCCCTGGAAGAAAACACCACCCATAGCCAAGAGTGATCAGCTCCTGTTGTCTAGACTAAAAAAAACCCTTGAGTCATCAGCTTACCTATAAACAAATCTAGTGTTCTCCCGTGAACTATTGTATTTTCTCTACAAAAATCCCTACACACCCTCTAGTCAGGGTTCTGATGCTTAGATCCAAACTATGCATCAGTTCCACTGGAACTCCATCTTCTCCTGACTGATCGTGCTGGGGACTCTGCCTGTCTCCAGCCCTCAGGACCCTCCGCTACCATCATCACCTGGGAACCCCAACCGGTTCAAGCCTCATGGAGTGGGTGAGTTCCCCCCTCTTTCTCTCTCTGTTTTCCTTTCTACTTTAGGTATTAACCTTTAATAACATATGTTATGTTGGTTTAGCCTCCTTGTGTAGTTATCACTATTATTCAATAAATAACTTTTATGGTTAAGTTGGTTGTTTCTCTCTCGCTGAACTTTACTCTTTTGTGTTTTTAGCTTCCCCCATTCACTCTACAGCAACACTTCTTTTACCTAAGCTAAAGATCCCTGCAGTTCCCAAAAGACTGTGGGGTTTGCTCATCAAGTAGGTTACTGCCAGTATAACTGTGATGTGAGAGTGGGGATAGAGACGTGCTGAATCTGGAACGCATAAGGGTAATAGCTTGAAAGTGCTGCTTCCTCTAGCCCAGTGAGTCCAAGGACAATTAAGGGGTCAGTTTGACAGTGCTGATTGACCCGGTCCGCTCAGACTTGCTCTGTTAATGTATGTGTGGGTGGGTGTGTGCTCATCCAGTTCTGGGGCTGGAGAAACCCAGCCCTAGGGAACATAGGTCCTGCAGGATAGCTCCACTGGGAGGGGACTTGAAGAAGGGAGAAGTAGAGCTCCATATGAAAACACAAGTGACACAAGCCGTACATTGACAGAATTACAGAACCTCCACTCCTTCCCCAAAGAGTAACCTGAATAAATGAGCATACCCCAAGGTAACGGGCAAATCTGGTAACAATTTTGACAGTCAAACAAAGAAGCAGGACAATTCTGTTAATATAAAAGTGTAGGGAAAACAGCACTAAGTATACACAAGCTCTCCACTTAAAGGTGTTTTCATATGGTTCTCTTACTTTTTAAAGCATAAACACGTGTGTATGCATACACAAATGGGCAAATAGCCAGATGTACATTTAAACTGGATTTTGAAGGCCTTTATAGAAAACTTAACAAAAATAAATGTTTGAGAGACAGAGAAATAAAACTGAGCAAATTACTTGTCAAGCAAAGGTGCTCACACTGCCAACAGGATATTTGACAGACTGCAGCTTTCAGACTCCTGAATGATATTAACCAAAACTTCTTTGCATAGTGTGATTAAAAAGCATTATCTACTTAGATTAAGGTTAAAACATTGACTCAGTCAACAAAATAACATTTTTGGGTATAAATAAGAGACAGTTGGAGAAATGGCAAACAGATCACAAAAGATTTGGAGAGGTTGTTTACTGTATTTGCTTCTTCTGGTGCTGTAAGAGGAGGTTACTTACCTGTAACTGGAGGTTCTTTGAGATGTATGGTTCCTATCTGTACTCCACTGAGGGTTATAGACATGTGCTATACATCCGGAGTCAGAGCTTTTGAAAGTAGTAGTATCCGTTGGTCTGCCCATCCACCCTTGCTCTGCCTCATGGTTTCACCTGAGGCAATAAAGCCCTTTACCTTTATTTGTCTTTCCTCAATACCACATAACTCTTAATATCTGTATTCCAGTCATGACTACTATTACACCATGTTTCCGTTATCCTTATACTATCTAGTCCCCTTCCTGCACCAGTAGTTCTAGTTCCTCCATTCTGTTATCCAGTCTCCTTGTATTGGTATATAAACACCTTAGTTGTTTCTGCTTGGCTTCACCCAGATTTCTCACTCAAACAGGTACATTCATTTTACTCCCAATATTACCTACCTGACTCTTCCTGTTGGTGGTTTTGGAACTCTCTTTCCTCATGTTGTCCATTCTACAACCCCTCTATTGTTCCTTGTTCCATTGCAGTATCCTCTTTTACTTGATTTTCCTCCCAATATTAGAACCAGGAGTGGAGAATACATAATCATCTTCCAACTGCCTTCTCTGAATTCCCAGTTTAAAGTTATTTTAATTAGTTGTGCCAACCTCCATCCCAGAAGTCTGTTTCACTCCCTGCTCACATGGAACCCATGCCATGAGAACAGTTCTCTATCTGTGAATGCTTCCCGGTGGTTGAACATTCCAAAGCCTTTCACGAAGACCTGCCTCTTTCTGGTGTCAGTGCAATTATCTGGCCTCTCCCCTTCTATTCTTTCTGGCTGCAAGTCTTGTCTTCTGTTCTCACTTGCAATCTTCTGCGAGTCATCCTCTGTGCTCCTGGGGGTCCAAACTCTGGCCATCTCCACTGTCTCTTCCTCTCCTCTCGTAGGACTAGCCACCATTTTCTTCATCACTCTCCCATCTTCTGTTACTGCCTGCCTCTCCCCTTCATTTTCCAACTCATCAAACCCATTCCTTGTCTCTATTTCTCCTTTGCTGGTTGGTCTTTTCCTCTCCCTTATTCTTGTATTCACATGCTTCCACTGGCCACCTTCTTCATTCAGGAGTCTAACCACACAGTTCTCTAGTCCAGCTTGCATCTGAGCATCTTGAGGTTTCGTATCAGCTTCCTCTCTCCTTCCCTCCCCTTTGAAATTCAACCATAATTTTCAGCTGCATCTGCAAACCTTGGATTTCCTCTTCCACCAGATTTATGAGGTGGCACTTCATACAAATGAAGCATCTTTCAGGTACCTTCTCTCAAGTATAACATATATCACACAGTGTCCACATCCAACATCTTCATTGTCTAGTCTGTTCCTCAGGTCACTACCACTGTTGCCTGTGTAATTGTCATAGCCTTCACTCCTAAGCTCCTGTCAAGAAAGAAAAACAAAACACACAAAAAACCTCCTCCCCCAAACTCTCCTTACAAACTCCCCTATTTTCAGATCTGTTTGCTGGCTGGCTAGCTGCCTTTACAGGGTTGCTGATGAGGGAAGCTCTGCTCCCTTAATCAAGGTTTAGTTGTGATCAAGTGCTCTGCTTCTCTCACAGCCCACCCCAGACTTTACAAATTAAAAAAAACAACAACAAACCAACAAGTAAACAATTATACACACCCTCAAGAACAGACCCTCAGGAACAGGGGTTTCCTCCCTTTTCTTCCAACAGATCTCCACTCAAACTACCCTGGGTCCTGTGCTGCTGGCTGACTAGACAGCTGCCTTTATAGGCCTCAGCATTGTTTAAATTATTTTATCTCAATTCATCTGTAGCTTTTGAGGCACTTTCCCATTAATGAATATTGTTTTAAAAGCTTTAGTTACCTCCCCACCAATCTTGTCTTTCAATCTCACACTTTAGAGGCATAGTTATGTACTTATAACCTCTGTTGTATTTTGCAAAGGCACTCATGTCAATCCAATCAGCCTGCCATTGTGTATCCACATCTGAGACAACTGCAGGGCTGCCCAGAGGAGGTGGGCAAGTGCGGCAATTTGCCCCAGGCCCCGCGAGCCGCTCCGGGTTTTCGGTGGCAGGTCCTTCAGTGCAGCACAAGACTCAGAGCGAGTGAAGGACCAAAAAAAAAAAAAAAAAAGGCCGCGATCGCCGGCACTTAGGCTGTTCTACAGCCGCCAGTTCATTCTTTGGCTGCATTCGGCAGCGTGTCCTTCCCTCAGAGAGGGACCCGCTGCTTAATTGCCGCCAAAGACCCAGCCCTGCCCCAGGCCCCCTGAATCCTCTGGGTTGCTCTGGACAACTGTTTTATTTCTTTTAAACTGAATCCTGGTTGGTTTGTGGAATGCATAAGTATCTTGCTCAGTAAGCCAGTTAGCTACTTGCTTTCAGTTCAAAGATTTATGATGCTTCTTAACCAACTGAAAAAAAGAGAGTTCACATCCTCAAACCTTCCAACCTTGTTAGGTGAATAATAAGTTTTCTTTAACAATGCCTGTGACACGGCCACTTCCACCAGTGCATGTTTAGAAGATGGCTGCAATGCTGCTTGCTGAACCAATGGTTCCCCCAGGCAAATCATCTTGGTTCCCCAGACCTAGGTTAGGAGAACCTTTCTATTGGGGACTCAGGGGTCAAAAGGAATTAGGCCACCCCCAGGGCAAAAGTTTAGTGCATACTGCCCTTTGCTATAGCACTGTCAATTCGGTTAAGACAGGACTTCTTGTCATGTCATCCTTATCTCTTTCATCAATCTTTGTGACATTTGCTAGAGGCTCTGTACTACTAACATGCTTTATTGTAATAGACTTCTGGAGCTCAATCTGTTTAATTTAACAAAGAGAAGGTTAAGGAGTGAGTTGGTCACAATCTAAATGCTTACATGGGGAACAAAACTTTGAGAATGAGCTCTTCAATCTAGTAGACAACAGCATAATAAGATTGAATAGCTGTAATTTGAGGATAGACAACTTCAGTCTAGAAATAAGACCATTTTTTTAACACTGAGTGTAATAGAGCTATTGTAATAGAGTTGTGATAGATTTTCCATCACTGGCAATTTTAAAATCAAGACTGGATGTTTTTCTACTTCAAACAGAAATTAATTCAGTGATGTCCTATTCTCTACCTCTTATTGAAGGATCTGCTTTTCAGTTTATTTTCTTCCAGGGATATTAGCTTTCATTTGTCCACACCGAATTAATAATAAAGAATAGTAATAATAAAATCTATCACTTCTTAGCACTTTGACTATGTAAAGTGTACATATTTACATATTCTTATTCTCAAACTAACTGGCTTGGGAAAAAAGCATCTGATTTCCTAGTCAAGACAAGGCCACAGGATTAGCAAACATTCAGCTCTTTCAGCCAACATGAGTATACAACTTGGGTAATGGGTAAGGACTTTGTATTCTCTTCAATCTTCAAGCACCTCCATTGACACAGCAACCAACTGGAGGTTTTTGAATAAGGCTTCTGTGTCACACACACACACACAAAAACCACCACATGAAAATCCCATCACTCAATGCTAAAATAAATAATGTCACAAAATCCATGATTTAAAATACCAAATAAAAAAATAATTACTGTATGGCATTTAGAGCTTCAGCAATTAGCACATTTTTTGGTGTGGTCTGAGAGTGAATTCAAAAGACAGGGAACAAAGTGACTACGGAATCTGTAACCTCAAATAATGCTTATGGGTCATAAGCAATACCACATCCCTGAATCTCACGAACAAAAGAAATCCACTAGCTAAACAATGCCAAGCTGTGTGATGTCTTATAAATCAATAAAGCAATTGTATAATCAATACAGTGCTTAAAAGGAAGTGAACAATGTGCTACGTGGCAGTGACAGATTGAGATACCAATATTAGGGTAAGTATCCTGGCAGCAGTGTTAACTGACCCATATAAACTCTAGGGAATTGTATCAGGATGAACAGTGAGCTGGGTTCCCTGAACTGATACCAGAAGTCACAAAAAACCCAAACAAAATGCCTCCAAAACACACAGTCACAAGATGCTTTACAGTAGTACTGGGAAAGGCTGTTTTTAATCCTTGTCAGTGCTAAATTGAATCATACGGATTACAAGTCAACGTATTTTACACAAAAGAATGCAAGCTTTAACTGAAATACAAACCAAGTGTGTGTTTTTATTCTAGCTAGGTAATTATATACACATTATTACTGGCAATTCAGCACGAGAAATATATACATGGAAGATTCTCTCTCCATTAAGACCAATGTTTTTCCTCAGAAAACGAGACAGAGTGTGCAAGCACTTTTAACCCCCCCATTACCCACCCCTGCAAGTACTTGAAAATATGTCACAGGAAGATAGGAATTGCCATACTAAATCAGAACTGTGGTCTCCAAAAGCAGCCAACTCCAGATGCTTCAAAGGACGGTTCAAGAAACCCTGCATAGGTAGATGTCAGAAAATCATCTGCTTCTCCACAGTAGCTCTCCTTCTAACTCCTAGTAGTTAAAGACTGCCTTAAATCCGGAAGCATGAGGTTTAATATCTCTTCCAAAAAAATGTAGTATTAACTATGATAACTTTGAATATCTTGTTACACATATAAATGTCAGATTCCTTTTTGAACCTTGCTAAGTTTTTGGTCTCAATATCTTGAGGTAATAAACTCCAGTTTAATTACATGTGTGAAAATGTACTTCCTTTTATCAGTTTTGAATCTGCCACCTCTTAATTTCTGTGTGTCCATTGTTGTTTTTTTGGGATAGGGAGAACGCAAACTTCCAACCTACCTTCTTTATAATATTCATTATTTTATATATTTTAATCACATCTCCTCTTATTCAATTTCCCTTAATAAAAGATTTCTTTTCATGCCCCTAATAATTTTTGTCGCCTTTCTCTGATCCAGCTGCAATTCTGCAATATTCTTTCTGAGCTGGGTTGATCAGAACTGCAGTCATACTGCTAATTTATAAAATGGCAATATATTATTTTCTGAATTATTCTCCATCCCAATCCTTATTTATTTGAACATCTGATTTACTTTTCTGATACACTGTTTAGAAGTCTTCACTGAGCTGTCCACAGTGACATTCAGCTCACTTTTCCTGAGGTGATATTTAGAACCTGTAAAGCATATGAGTAGTTTAAATGTTTCCCTCCAATGTCTTTTACTTTGCGTTTATCAACATTTATTTATATATTTTATGATTACCAGCTTTGATATGTACAATGAACCGTCCTGCCAGAGATACCTAGGGTAAAGCTGAGGAGTGTTCAAAGCTGCCTTAACATGCTGCCTAAAGCTGCATTTGACCTACAGTGCTACCATTTAGTCATTACTAGTTACACACCCATAACACATTACAAGCTGAATGTGTAAGCCAGAAGTTATGTGTGTGCCTGATAAATGTTAAATGTGTACTCTTGGAAACTGTGCTTGTTCCGAAAACAAATATGAAATATAATAACTTTGATCTGTTTCGATCAAATATACTGCTTTTATTATTAGGTTTGATGTTCTAAACCTATGGTATATGTTGACCATAGCTTCTGCAAATTAAATCAACTGATTTAATAAATCTGAAACACTGTAATAAAGATACAATCATAATATCATAAGTAATATCAATGTAAATGTTTATGGAAATATTTCATCTTGGAGGATTCTAAAGTTTTTCAGAAATCTTATACATTACACCCTCATTTATCCAAATGGCCAAATATCCTTCAGATAACTAGGTGTTCAGATAAACAAAAGTGCTATTTTGATCTGGGTTCTAACTGCAGGCTGGGAGGCAGTAAAGCTTCCAGTACAGCTGGGAACGATGGCACTCTGTGCGTCAGCCCCTCAACTACACACCTCGCTGCCCTGTGACTGTCCTGGTGCCCAGGTTGCCTGTCTCGGGCTGTGGTTGGATGCGGCCCCTCAGTGCTGATTGTGGTGTGGGTGAGATCCCTGTCATGCTGGTCACTGGGAAGCCATGTCCCAGTCTCCATGATGGGGGAGGAGCACTTACTATGTTGCTATGAATACAACTAATTATGCAGATGCACTTTGAAGTTGACACAATGTTGTAGTCATTGAGTGAGTACACAGCTACGCTGGTGTATCATGAATTTTGTGTAAATGTAGTATACCATGAAGTTCATGTGAATGTATTGCTTGTGATTTGTAGTGCTACACGGGGGACACAATGTGGATTCGAATAATTAGAATTTTTGAATAAAGGAAATTCAGATAACTGGGAATATACCGTACATACATCAGCACTTAAATACATCTACCTCTGGAGTGGGTGGAAAACACCAGCATACACATCATTACACAAAAGTGACTATGGGCAGAAGATTTAGGCCAGAAACAACATGCAAATACCAGCTCCTATAAAAACTGACAACAGATCTTTGAGGTGCCCAACAAATCAAACTCATTTTATGGTCTTATCCCACACTTGCATGGTACACATAAGAAGGATGAAACTTGTAATTCTAGAGTTTCTGTCTATTCCCAAAATGATGCTTAGACAACTGAGGCTCCTCACGATAGGCATTATCCCGTTTTGATTGATACAGTAGCATCTTTACTCATTATTTTAAACAGTAACTGAGTGCAACTTTATCTGTCAGTTATGTCTATCGACCTTCATGCTTCAACAGCCACCAATGTTCCTAAACCACAAAGCTATTCCTTTATATTCTTGTGGAACAGACACTTCTTGAAAGATCCTGCATACTAGTATACAGTTTCTTTAGAAATCAAGGCAGTTAGACTCACTCTCTATTCCTCAGGACTTGGAAGAGCTGACTGGGCACAATGTTAAATAAACATGGGCTTCAATGCTTTAAGGAACCACAAGTGGAAATACTTCATTTATAATATTTGAGGTAGTGCTAGATGTTCACCTGCCATTTATTTTCATATATGTGTAGCTGTATCTGGGTATTGATGAGATACAGACTGCAGAAGACTGCATAAGACTTCTAAATCACTTTTGCTCCCTTATGTTAGGTTTTTCCCATCATCAATTCACAAGAGATTCAGGAAATTCATTTTGTCACATAACAGTCTATAAGGTGCCAAATGACACTCTGTCGCTTTTTTTACGGATCCAGACTAACATGGCTACCCCTCTGATTTTGTCACCAGGTACAATTCTTTAGAGAATTCTCTCAATTCCTGCTACCTGTATATTTGTAGTTCACATCCCTTCTTCAACATATTGACTCTGCCTTCACTGATTTATTTTGTTACAAAATGTTCTTTTCTAACTAAACTTTTAAAGTTCCCATTGCTCTCTATGGGAGCCCTGCATACTCACAGGGCAATATTTTCACTTTTATTCTTCATCCTGATGTTTGCCATCTTATGAACACAATGCTGAGTCTAAGAGCAATACAAGTTTTTCTCAGTGTATTTCTGAGAGATACAAATGGGAGGAAGATTTTGACTCAGGATCCATAGGTTGCTATGACCTCTTCTACTAGCTATTGAAAGGGCTGATTATGAAAACAAAATCCAAACATCACTACCCTCAAGTTGCTCAGTTAGAGTCCACAATAATATTATCATACTCAAGAAGATTTGGATATTTGAATAATTGGACAATCTCCTATGACAGACAAATGGTTTAACATCTAAAGCCTAATTCTACAAATTTACTTTTTATAATCTGTGACTACAAAAAGTTACTAACCGTCTAAAATGAAACACTTATCATTCTACATGGGATACTACACTGACTTGATTTGTTAATATCTATGTCAGTATGTAAATGATTCTCTTTTTTACTTACCTCCAGATGCTCTAAAATATAGGGAGGATTTGTCATGCCAAGTCTCAGCATAGCTCCCTCAGGAATAACTTCAACCAGCTTCCACAGAAGTGTAGGAAGATCTGTGCCAATGTCTCTGCCATAAGCCCCTGTGTCTTCGCTGGTCAGCCATATCTCACAAACACCCTCTGTGAATAAAAGAAAGAGATAATTAACAAATCTGTTTCAGAGCTGTTTATTTTATCATACAGCTGCTCACCCTTTTTAATGCAGTACTTCTCAAGACTATTATGCAGCCAGGCTGAGTATTCAATTGCAGAAAAAAAGAAGGCTTATCCCATGGGTAGTGGTGGGTTATTAAGTTCATTTTATGAGCACCAGAGTGCTACAACAATGCTGTAAATTATCATGGCTGTGGAGTGATTAACATTCACAGCCAATGATTAATACTGTGCTGCCTCTAAAGCAACTCAATTTGGACTTTTACTGCACTCCCATCTTTGAGGCTATCTAGTTTATTAAAAAGGGCAAACAATGCTGCTCAAGCAATCAGTCCATGCTAATGACCATTACTAGCAGTTAACTGACTGACTGTTAGTTAACAGCCTGCAAAGGCCAAGAGTAGTTAAGGCTCTAACAAGCCAACTACTGAATGTGGTGATTATCATGTAACCTGGAATAACTATTACAAGCTGCATTCTTTAAATTATACTGTTAGCAATGACATATTAAATTATTCCATTGAAAGGGTAGTCAGTGTAGGATGGCTAAATAGTAGTTCAAAAACCTGTTTCCTGGCAGTTAATACTCTAATTTCTATCAATCAGATCTTAGGAAGTAGTGTAGTCAATTTATATTGTAAAAAGTCTTGCCCTTGAACACTGAAATCTGGTAACAACATTCTCCTGCCCAAAGAGAGTAAAGATTGTGCCACTCTTTAATAACAGTTGAAATGAAAAAGACTTCATATGGGCCACTACTATAAGTCTGTCCCTGACCTCAACCTTTTCATAATGCAGAAATGAAGCTGCTGAAGAAATAAGCTAATTAAAAAGGGGGGACATTTTCTTATGCATCAATTAGATGACTATGATTAACTCAGTGCAAAGTTAAGCTTCTACTACAGGAAATGAAACAAAGAAAAGAAAAGAAAAGAAAAGAAAAGAAAAAAGTCACATCTACAGTTCCATCCATTAGAAGCCACATGACTGTGGTTTCAAAGTGGCTCCAACTGGACTGGCAGAGGAAGCTAAACCTCATAAAATTTAAATGTTTTTAATCATTTTAATTTGGAAAATACAAACAAAAACATTATTTAAAATAATGTTAAGACTATGATGCAAACAGAAAAAGCAAAATACTGCTCTCTAACTCACGCTATGTTGAAAGAGAGGTACAACAGTCTGTGCTGAGTGTCAAACTGAACTCTGATTGTTTAAAAAGGTTTTAGAACTATTTATTATTTAAAACCAAAACAATTTACAATATAAACCAAAAATGCTTTATTTAAAATTTTGCCCACTGGGATAGCTTCATGAGATGGACTTCTTGTTTTTGTGAGTATCCTGGTGGAAGCGGTATTGAGATGGTTCTCTCCAGCATACTTCAGTTCAACATAAACAATGCTTTTTAATGCACAACACAGTCAAAACTATCAGACAACAACGCTGAAATATCCATTGGAACACAGTCCTCTATGCAAATATGCAGTTAGGCATTTACAAAAAATCCTGTAAAAGTTTTCCACCTGAATGTATCCTTCAGAATAGCATCTGCACACATTCACAGCCCACCTTTAAAAGTTTGATATCAGATATTAAAAAGTTTGATTAACCTATTTGCAGTTGTTTTTCCACTGCTATGCAGCCATCACCCACTAACATTCCATTACATGTACCTACATATCACAGTGGTGTTATCACACTTTCAAGCATAACTTTATAGTCCAATGTCTCAAGAGTTTTACAATGTGAGTAAATATATTATACACACTCACTATTGGTTTTACAGAAGTTGCTAATATTTTTAGCAATATATTTCACATCAAGCAATGCTAAGCTATTGCAAAGGTTTACTTTCCTGTTTAAAAAAAAATCATATGTATAGTGCAACCAATGGAAAAAATGAATAAAGTAACATTAAATAAATAAATAAAAATCTTAAACGAGGTACAAAAACAGGACGTTAGCCATTATTTTCCAGTTGCTGGCATTCACCAAAACAACATGAACATTTTAAAGTGATCAGATTGATTTTAATTTATAATTTTTCCATCCAAATTGTTCCATGTTTTTACCCTCTGAAGAGGATTGCTGGAACACTGCCTTGCTGTTGCCAGATGAATGTGAAGAAAGAATGTCTATGAATAGGAATGGAAATAACATTCAGGTGGAAAACAACCACCAGCTCTTAAAGCTGCATAGGTGGGACTATTAGCCCCCTGGTGGGCTGATACTTCAAATTAAATCACATGAAAAGGAAGCAGCTGTAACAGTAAATCAGCAACAACAGGAATAACTGTCTTGACTGCTCTGCGATCAGGGTGCTGAATAAAAGGCAATGGGCATAATCCATGCTCAGACAGGCAAAAACATATATATAATGTAGAAAAAAATACTGTACTTTAGGAAAACCTTCTTTCCCCAATTTCAGCCTTCCAAAAAGGATAAGCAAATCATGAAGGCTATTATGAGTCCTAAGCCTTGAAATCTATACAACCTGGGTAAATCAACCTAAAGCTCGGCTCCTATGTCACGGCTCTGGAGTGAATACTAAAAGGATCTGTTAAAATGTTCATTCTAGTCCTCTGGACTCAAAGGCCAGGACTCAATTTCAAGAAAGGCACAGAAGTTCCTCCCAGGTCCCCCAACTTAAGGCAAACAGGGGGAGTGGAGAATATGATCCCTTCTTATTTGTTTCTTATACTATTTTTTTTCTTCACAAAAAATAAATCTTCTGTGAAAGCAACATTCCCCAGTGCTGCTCAAGATCTCTTTTTAAACACATTGCCTCATCATGTGCATTATTTATTTTTTTCCCTACTGAATGCTCACTTCATTAGGTCATCCATCATGCCGTTATCTGGGTAATTTTAGTGCTAGTAGAAGCAAACTGACCTCTAAGAAAGAAATGTGATCCAAAGGGCAGAGAAAAAAATTCTTTGAACACATTACAGATCTTAAACTCCATTATCGTTATACCCAAATAATTACAAATCAGTCTTTGGTCACAGCTCTTCCCCTCTCCCTCCCTCTCCCCCTTCACTGCTCCAGCACCCGCACCTAACACAAACAGTAACCTTAACAGCTGGATTCATAGTTCTGCTCTCCTGTAAGTAGAGATGACTGAATGGAAAAATGTATGAGAACATAAAAGGTGAATACTAAATGAAAGATGTTTTGTGCCCAACAAAACATTTCACTATAATGAACAGGCACTGCAGAAATGTCTGCCTGAGTTTTGACTTTGCTTTCTCTCATTTACTTAGTCCAAATGAACTCTGTCATAGCTAATGGTGTTATTGTTATAGGCCATATATTTCCATTTTATATATTTATTTCTAGAAATCTTCTTTCCCCAATAATACAAGTTGAACTGTCTTCAACATATTTTCCAGATCTAAAAACATCACTTTGTTTTTTGTGCTGATTGTTATATACAGCATTATCAGTTTGAATAAATGATACCTAAGTCTGTCTGTCTGTCTCTCTCTCTCGTGGGGTGGAATGAATGCATCTGTTCCCACTGTACTAATCTGCCTAAACTGGAAAAATTCCAGCTAATAATTTTTTTTTAATTCTTCTATTTACTCACCACTATCTGCTTCTTCTGTCATGCAAGGATGATATCCAATAATTAGTGTAAATAGACATAACTAGCAAAGCTCCCCACACCCCCCAAAACACCATAGATTCAAACTGAAAATTAGATCTGTAAAATCGTAGCTATCAGTTAACAATTCTTCAGTGAATCTCATGGTGATTTACGCTGTTATCTGGTAAGAAAAGTGATAAAAGAGTACCAAAAAGCATTCACTTTTCTTATCTCTTTTTAAAAGCTTTCCTGTGAGATTTTTCAAATGTGAACCATAGTGGTTTTTCCAGCAGTGTGATTCTCTGCAGGTTGTCACAGTGGGAGACCCCTAGCGCTGACTTTCTCAGTAGATCTCATACTCTTCTCAATAACTGCCTGACCTTGCTCTTCCTTTTCCAACAGAGAATTCTTTTAGCAGCCTGCAGTGCCGTACAGACCACAGAAATACCTCTCTCACTATAATACCACAGAAATCTCAAAGACCATCTGCCAAGAAGAGGCTTGACTTAAATGTTAGTTAAAAATTGCCTGCAGACTCAAGCACAATCAATCTGAAGCTGCCATTCCTGCTCATGCCTTTAGAATTCACCATTGGCTGAACTTCAGCCTTTTTATAGCCAGATATTGACAGAAAGCCTTGTGAAATGAAATTAACTTTAAATGTGCTCATTGTTCAGGTTGATTTTACACCACATAGTTCCCTGATTCTCTTCAATTATCTGAAACACCCCTCTTCCCTCCCCATTCATTGACAATACTAGGGGGGGGAAATCATTAGTTTACTTACAACATACCCATATTAGGCACTCATTTAACCTGGACTTCAGTGGGACTACTCATGTGTTTAAGGCTATCAATGTGACCTTGCTGAATCAAGACCTTAATGTAGAAAATATAAAGATATCTTTATGCATTTCAAATTATTGCAGGTCTGCTCATAATATATTACAGAATAGTGTCAAAGTAACAATCAATCTATTTTTTCTATGAAACGATGAGACTCAAGGTAAATAATAGCCAAACAGTTTATGGTTTCTTAGCAGGCCCAACAGCAGCTCTTACCTTCAACAGTTGTGTATTTTCACTTATCTGTATTGTTGTTGAAGAGGAGCACAGTGGTCTGCTCTCACCTTCTACTGGCCCACACCTCCTGAAGATGAGGGTGATCTAGATTGTATTGGGAAATTGGGGAGATATGAAGGGGTTGACTCACTGCTGCCTCCTCCTTGTGCCTAGATATGGCATTGCAGCTCTCTTACCATTTGGAGTCTCCTGCTAATAGTCACTCTGCCTCTGTGGTCTGCCTCTTCCTTCAACCTGACTCTCTGGTCAGATCACTCCAGGGAAGTCTATGTCTGTGAAGCCCTTTCCTCAGACACTGAGGGCTGAAGGTCTGTTCTCTTCCCTGGTCTGCCAACAAGTGAGCTGGTCTGCTTCCCTTTTAAGCTCCTCCTCAAGCCTATACATGGCCTTGCAGGTGTGGCAGGACACAGCTGCTTGAGCCCAGAGGAGTTCCTTAATGCCTTGTTGTCCTGTATGGGGGATGGCACCTAGGGAACTAGGGCCAGAAGATTTATTTTCTGGGGAGAAGTTGCAGGGAATAATTAGCATTTGGTGAGCTTTTGCCACTTTAAGCTGAATTTGGAAGGCATAGGCTGGAGGGACACATGCCAGTGCATAAGCTAGGGGTTTGTGTCTTTCATGGTGTTTAACAATCCCAAAAGGACATGATCAGTGACAAGCTTAAATGGATTTCCCATGAGGTAAGATCAGAGAGACTCAACAGCCCATTTCACAGCCAGTCATTCCTTTTCTATCACAGAATATGCCCATTTCTGAGGGAATAGTTTGCAGCTCACACAGAGTATGGGTTGTGTCACAAAGTTCCTCCTCTACGGTGGTGGGTCCTGCGCTTATTGGCAGATTTGCTGACCTCATTGATCTTCCCCACAGTCTGGGTCAACCCCTCCTGTGTCTGATCAGGAGTTGGGAGGTTTGCGGGGAACCCGGGCCCGCCTTCTACTCTGGGTTCCAGCCCAGGGCCCTGTGGCTTGCAGCTGTCTATAGTGCCTCCTGTAACAGCTGCATGACAGCTACAACTCCCTGGGCTACTTCCCCATGGCCTCCTCCAAACACCTTCTTTATCCTCACCACAGAACCTTCCTCCTGGTGTCTGATAACGCTTGTACTCCTTAGTCCTCTAGCAGCATACCCTCTCACTCTCAGCTCCTTGCGCCTCTTGCTCCCAGCTCCTCACACGCACTTCCTCTCCTCTGGCTCCCCGTCGCCTGACTGGAGTGAGCTCCTTTTTAAACCCAGGTGCCTTGATTAGCCTGCCTTGATTGGCTGCAGGTGTTCTAATCAGCCTGTCTGCCTTAATTGGTTCTAGCAGGTTCCTGATTACTCTAGTGCAGCCCCTGCTCTGGTCACTCAGGGAACAGAAAACTACTCATCCAGTGACCAGTATATTTGCCCTCTACCAGATTCCTGTACCCCACTGGTTTGTTACACTCTGTTTGCTTCCTGGGACAACATATGTCTAGTCCCACTTCTGAGGCATCGGTTTGTAAAGTGAATCCTTTTGAATAGTCAGGATTGAACAGGACAGGGTCTTTGAATAGGTGATCTTTCAACTTCTAACAAACCTTTTTGCAGGCTTTTTACTCGTGAACCTTCTTGGGGTCTTTAATTAGGTCTGTGAAGGCAGCTGCTATTTGATATGACTCATCGGTAGCAACCCACGAGCACCAAGAATCTTTGAACCTCTGTTTCTTTTGTGGTTGAGTAGAACACGTTTTGAGGGCCTAGATTTCATTCATGAAGGGCCACACCTGGCCGTTCCACAAAGTATATCCCAGGTAGTTGGCCTCTTTTCTCATCTTATACCTGGCTGGGTATGCAGTTAGCCCAGCCATCTGCAAGGCCAAAATTCAGTAAAAATTTGTACTAGGTGTTCTTCCCAATCTCTGATGTCAATAACCATGACATCTACATAGGCTGCCTCATATAAGCCAAGTGGTTGAAGAACTTGATTCATGAGCTGTTGGAATGCCACTGGGGCACCGTGGAGGCCAAAGGGCATAGTCCTAAAATGATATATGACAAGCAGCACAGTAAAGGCAGTTTTCTCCTGTGATTCTGGCATGAGTGGAATCTGTGATATATCAGGCTTTATCCAGCTGGTCTAGTAGTTCATCCACTCAGGGCATGGAGCAAGCATCAAATTTGCTTTGACTTGAAAGCACTGACCTTTCCAAAATCTATGCAAAACCAGATAGTAGTGTCCGGTTTTGGGAACAATACAACCAGACTTCATCAACTGCTGCAGGATTCTTTCTGCTTCAAATGTGGAATGGATCTCTTTCTTCATGGCATCCTGCATTTTTTGGGGGAGTGCCTGTGGGTTCATTCAGACAAGCTGCCCAGACTCTGTTCGGATGCAGTACTGCATGAGAGGAATCTGCTCTGGCTTTTAGTAGGCTTCTCACTTAGGCCCTCTGCTATGGGTGGAGGTTTACTTCCAGTTGTATAGGGTCTGAGTCCAGTGAGGTGGGCACTTGGGATCCCAGCTCAGGCTCAAGGGGCCAAAGATAAATAAGATCTCCCATTCCTTCCAGGGCATCAGAAAGTTAATATGGTAGATCTGAGTTAATTTCCTTTTGTCAGGCTGCCTGATCTCATAGTTTACTAGAGTGACTAGGTGGACTATTTCATATGGTTCTTGCCATTCAGTGAATAACTCTGCACTCAGGAGCAGAAGTAGTACCCGACTGCTTGGCTTAAATACGTGGATATGAACGCCTTTGTTCTAGGCTTGTTCCTGGGTCTTTTGAGCACCAAGGAGGTTTACTTTGGCAAAGGTTCCTAGGGTTTCAAGTCCCTCCCGGGGCTTCAGTACATACTGTACAACATTCTCAGTCCTAGAAGCCTGTTCCTCTGAGATTTCACGGACCAGGTCAAGAATCCCCCATGGCTGTCTCAAGTATAAGAGTTCAAATGGGAAGAATCCAGTAGATGATTCGGGAACTTAATAGCACGTAACAGGGGAGGGATCAGCTGACTCCAGTGATGGAGGTCCTTAGCAATAAACTTTTTAACATCCTTTTCTGAATTATTCAACCAGACCATCTGATTGCAGATAATAGACATACATAGACTTTATTTTTACTAGATCACACACCTTCTACAGCAGAGAAAAAGTTAGTGTCTTGATCAGTGAAGTTTTCCTTAGGTACCCCAACTCTGGAAAAGACTTTTAGCAATTCTGCTGCAATAATCTTGGCATTGAGGGTGTGCAGTGGGATTGCTTTGGGATAGTGGATGGCATAATAAACTATAACTAATATATGTTTATACCAAGTTCCACTTTTTTCCATCCCTGCCCTTTCAAATGGGATGCCTATTATGGGGAGTGAGACCAGAATGGCTCTTCTTACTCCTTTAGCTCCTATGAGTTGGCATTTTGGATAGGAGCAGTGGATGTCTTTAACTTCTTGATGAATCCCAGGCCAATACAAGTGATTCGGAATCCTGGCCAGGATCTTCTTGTGACTGAGGCCTGCAGAGGGAATAGCATGAGCCAGTCACATGACCTTTATGCCTATGAGACCAGGGAATAAGAACTTCACCCAGCCAGTCTTTCTCCACCCAGTACAGTCACTCTGTCAATAGCAGAAATGGGGGGGGGGAGGAGAAGAGGGGGCAAAATGATCACTGTGGGTCTATTATCTTCTTTTTAACCATCTGCAGTTGCTCACAGGCCTGGCTCAAGGTTTTGTACTCCCTCTAATCCTTCATGAACTCAGTCCCTCTAGTTAGCCTGCCCCTCCACCCTCCTGTATGTTGGTGGGGCCAACATAATTTCATTGTTAGGTGGATCTTCTGAGGGAGCTTCCCTTTGGCCATATCCCTACTTCTCCAGGGCTAGCTCCTCACCTCCACCTGCCAGCATCACAGGTTTTGGGATCCCATCTTGCAGGGTCCTCCCTTCAGTTAATCCTTCCAGTGCCTCCTGTGTTGTTTTAAATCTCCTCAGTACCTCACAGAAATTTTCCCAATCCTGATGCAGGATAATCATAGAATCATAGAATATCAAGGTTGGAAGGGACCTCGGGAGGTCATTTAGTCCACCCCCCTGCTCAAAGCAGGACCAATCCCCAGACAGATTTTTTTACCCCAGTTCCCTAAATGGCCCCCTCAAGGATTGAACTCACAACCCTGGGTTTAGCAGGCCAATGCTCAAACCACTGAACTATCCCTCCTCATATTCTGAATACCCTAATGGGGTAGGCTAGTGTCAAGCCAGCCCCGCTACAAGGGACTTCATGTTTTCCCCTACAGTCAATCGCACATGTGCACATCCATGTGAGTACAATGTAGAAAGATAATTTCCCCAGGGGTCTCATGGTTGGGACCGAGTAGTCCCGGACCAGGGTCTGCCCACACCTGGAATCCACCAGGCCTGTCACCTCTGTTGCATTTATCCAAACAGGGACTGTTACTTTAACCAGGGCTCGCTTACGGGCATAGGCTTCTGCCACCCACACTCCATACAGGCGCACTCATGATGACCTGGACAGCCATACAAACAGTAAACCCCACTGCTGGCGGAGTGGGTGCCAGCCCTGAGCAAAATGTGTGAAATGGGGGAAGGGATAGCTCAGTGGTTTGAGCATTGGCCTGCTAAACCCAGGGTTGTGAGCTCAATCCATGTCTGTACCCTAGAGTTCAGAGTGGGGAGGGAACCCTGACAGATGGATAGCTGGGTGAACTATTATTATTAAACCTCAAAATGGATTGAGGAAAATCAGGGTGTTAATATAGGAGTCTCTCTGAAGCACCACTTCCAGGATTGTAATCAACACCAGTTTAAATATCTTTTAAGAACATACACTTTTTTGAAGGTTTAGCTAGTACTACGTAAAGCCCTGACTAAAGACAGTGAATTTGGTAAAATTCCTAAAGACGCTTCCTTTCATCCAGTAGTTACTGAAGATAAATGAAAGTCACATCACTCATTGGCTTCCTACACCTAATGCTGTACGTGTCAAAATATTATTGGAAGACAATACTGATATTTACATGACATTTACATTTTTATGTTAGAATTAATAATACATTTGAATTTGTGAGAGAAAGTAGTTTTTCCTCACAATTTTATGAAACAATTTTTGTACCTGTTGGCTTCCAGTTCATTTTGGGAAGTGCTTGTTTGGTCCAATTCCTATTTTATCTGACTCAAGACCCACAGTTATGCCACTGCGCATAACAGCATCTTTAAATTCAGAATTCAAAAACAGATTGAGAAAACTCAGATTTACCATTCACAGTTTCTGATTAACAACTATTCTGACAATTAGCCTGATTATTTCTTATATATTTTAAAATGTCAGAGTGACAGCATCCCACTTTTTTAGTCTTTGGTAGGTTGAGAAATATGCCATTAATACAGGCTGCAAACAGAAACATTAATCACAGCTTCTGTCCCTTTAACTGCACCAGTAATTGCTTTTGCAAATGGCAAGGCATGCCCTTCAACTTCTGGTTTGATTTTTAATTCATCTTCCCCCAAACTGAAAAACAAAAACTTCAGCAAATATTTTTGTTTATTTTTTGGAAAATGAGCAATGTGTGTGTGCCTTCTTATGTGAGAGTTATCATCTTAGACATAAAAAGCTAATTCAGAAAACAGATCATTTGAACTCATCCATTTATTTTATGTAAAAATAAAGTAGTTACATAATAAATTTAAGTATGATATACCTCTACCCCAAAATAACGCAACCTGATCTAATATGAATTCGGATATAACGCGATAAAGCAGCACTCTGGGGGGGGGAGAGGCTGCACGCTCCGGCAGATCAAAGCAAGTTCAATAAAACACGATTTCACCTACAACGCGGTAAGATTTCTTGGCTCCCGAGGACAGCGTTATATCAGGGTAGAGGGGTAGTTACACGTGTTTCAAGATTTTGGGAACTAATATTTAAAATATGACTGTTTTGCAAGCCAACTGCTCTACCGCCAGATTAAAAAAAATCCGCTATTTTTGTTGAATTTATAAACAACATTTTTATATGCTCCCTTTACATATAGCTCTATTGTTTTTAGAGCTATGCTGGCATCTGCAGCTATACTGGTGAATAAACCAAAATGTTTTGGCATGATAACAAATTTATCAAGTTAAGCTGTTGGTCTTAGACAAAAATAATATCCACCACACTATTAAATCCACTTTCATTCAAGCAGGAGGAAAACATGTTGCTAAACAGAGAAGTCAAAATCAGTAAAAACTATTTTCATATTTCTAAGAGACTAACAATATGGGAAAATTATACAAAGCCCTTTAAAAAGTTTGCTATATTTTCCACTTGTGTAGCAGTTAGGCCTGGGAGATCATTAAATGCCAAATGGAGCATAACAGGTTTCTTTCCCCCACAATGCAAACCCTTGTACTTGCTTTAAAAAGAGGTCATTCTATCCCTATAGGGGCCTCCACTTCTATAGACTAATGCTAGAGCATAAACTAAAGGCCCTGTCCTGCACAGTTTGGAGCTATGGTACATTAACAGAGGGGAGAAGAGAACACTATAACTGGTCGCTTGCTAGCTGCAAACAGCATGATGCCTATACTCTTTATGAGTCCAGCTTCGCTATGCTAAAACAAGAGAAGACCCTACAGGGAATCAAGAAAGACAGTCAGGTTACCAAGTCTGCTCAATACCAACATTGCAGCATTAAGCATCATGCTCTCAAGGAGGATTAATGACACCATATATCATAATGATGAACTGGGTTTTGTAGTCAGTCTAAAAGACAGCAGAGAAAGATTTCAGGAAGAATTGAGGAGACATGTGTCTGAGTTTCATGAGTTGGTCTTGGTATCTCAAAAATTGAGGGTAGAGGAAGATGACAGGGCTCTGCCTTTGGCTACGTTGCCTATGACCCTGTTGTTGCTGGGTACGTGACACACACAGTCAGTAGTCCCTTTTCAAAGTCCACTCTCTTCTAACATACAGAAAATGATTCAATTCTATCACTATATTGACAAATGCCAAACTTATCAAGTTTGGGTACCTGAACGTAGACTGTCTCCTGGGGGACAGAATTAACCTGTCAATTAAATAAATTAAAATTAAGTATCTCTACATGGTTATTGAATTGGATCCACCTTATTCAGTGTATTTTTAAAGGCCTGTTTAACTGGAACCTATTACCTCCCAATATAAAACTAAGTAGAGAATTATAGAAAGAAAACTTCCTTTACCATAAAAACCCCATTCCTCCCCGCCCCTCACCCTACACCAAGTATGGATTATTGTGGATACTATCATAACAACATTGCACACTATGGAAAAAAGAAGGAGAGTTCAGATCAAGTTTTGAATACTCCTGAATCTGGATCTACAATTTTGGTGGGCCCACTCGTAAAATTCAGATCCAGCGTCAGATTTTCAACATCCCCATAATGTCTACAGTGATGGGATGTTTTGGTTTGGGTCCATTAACTGTAATCCTGTACTAAGTTGTTTAAAATTTTAAGCACAGACACCCTTTAATGATTCATAAGGAAACAAATTCCAGAGACTGCATATCTTTTTGTAGCTTTGACACCTGTTATAGGTAGCTGGTGATGTTTGCAAGGAAAGTAAATAAAAAAAGACAACTGGTTACATTCATGTAACATTTGTGAATTTTGTTCCAGAGCATGGAGGACAAGACAGCTGTTCAACAGCTTTCTTCAAAATCACAAGCAAATTTTTCATCAATTTAAAACGACTATCATTTATTATTTCTTTTAACTGCTTACCAAACAAACATTAAAGACAGCAGCTTTAAAACTGTGAATTCAAGTGTGAGTGGTGAGAAATCCTATGTTTATGATTTAACAATTCATAAGTGAAGTTGAGTAATATATTCATTGTTCACTGTGTATGCTGTCTTTTTAAAAACCAAATCATGATCTGACACTTCTGTTGTAGGTGAAATATCAGGTGCAAGGGGTCATGTTCTGTAAGAATTCAAGGAAGTGTTCATGGGCTGTATACACATTACAGGATACAGTGATAATTAACCCAGGCTTTGTACTGAATGACCATCACTGTAGAACTAATGAGTGTGAATTAAAAAAAACATGTTTTTATGGAAACTACCTAAATAATTCCTAGGATGTAACATTGTATACAAAGATTCAATCTCCTGCAAATGTTTGTAGCTGAGTTAAACAATCCTCAGAACCTCCGTTTATGATGAAAAAAACATATATACCTTAACTATTATAGTGGCTTGAAGAACATTTCTATTACTACTAGCTAGAGAAATGGGTTAGCAGATTTTAAAAGGAAGATGCTGTCTCAGAATGTGATCCAGCTCCCACAGAAGTCAATGGCAAATTCTGATCAACTTGAATGGGGCAGGACCAAGTTCCAAATATCTTTGATATTTCTTAAATACAAATGAGAGGATGATAATGACAATATAAATGACATGACGCATTTGTATTTTTTAAACAGATCTTTTAAAAAACCATGACTGGTTATATTATATTGCAGGGTTCAGCAACCTTTCAGAAGTGGTGTGCCGAGTCTTCATTTATTCACTCTAATTTAAGGTTTCGCGTGCCAGTAATACGTTTTAACATTTTTAGAAGGTCTCTTTCTGTAAGTCTATAATATATAACTAAACTATTGTTGTATGTAAAGTAAATAAGGTTTTTAAAATGTTTAAGAAGCTTCTTTTAAAATTAAATTAAAATGCAGAGCTCCCCCGACCAGTGGCCAGGACCTGGACAGTGTGAGTGCCGCTAAAAATCAGCTTGCGTGCCGCCTTCGGCACGCTTACCATAGGTTACCTACGCCTGTTATATTGGGTCAGGATAAACCATTGAAATGGACAAATTTGATCAAATAAAGAAAAAACAGATTACAGAGACTTTTGTGAGTATATAAGAATAATTAATCAGTCCCAATTTCTGATCTAATATATGTAACTGACTTAGAGACAAAAATCATTATGAGCTTGTTAAATGTGCTGATAACAACCAAAAGGTGAAAATAATAAAGATGTAGTATAAAAAATAGCAAGGGGTTGCTATTTTAGTGCACTATGAAAATGGTAAAGGGCATTTAACTCAAACAGCAACATGGTATGGTACAATAATACAAACAATGCAGCATGAAAAATTACTTGTAATAAGGGAAAGTTTCTTATCAATTCTTCTGTATGTCATAGCTGTTCTCCTCCCATTACTAGACAGCAAAGTACTTTATGACAGGAGTTATGGCTCCTTCTCCCAGGAAGCAAGGAGGTAACTGTGGCCAATATAAAGGGACCAGCCTGCCCCTTTCATCTCAGTCAAGAAAACTGGGGGAATTCCCCTACTGATTGTTCTCATCAAGGGACCATTAAAGCTACATTAAAGCTTTCTCACAACTTTGAGAGCACTTAGATGCTGATGACAATATAAAGGAGGATTGGAGGGTAGGGGAGAAAGGAACTCTGTCTCTCAAATGAAGACCGAGTTTGAACCTCAAGCCAGGAAATTCTTTATAGATAGAGATAGAGAAGTAGGAGTTCATGACAGCCCAAGGTAACAGGGAGAGACAATAAGAGAACATGGCATAGATCTAAAGTATAGGGGATGCTAAGTTTAGTAGATTCAACTAGACAATTGGGCCTGACAACTGCCTGGTAAAACATCCTGGCCATATATTGCACCCAACAAGATCCAGGTGCTGGGGCCTGCTGCCCTTCTCTGACTGGACAGAAAAACAATTCCCAGTCTTCTTTGTTGGAATGGATTGGAGGGTGAGTACTGGAGTACAACTATCTCATCTCTCCTCATTCCTTTCCCTGACACCTGATCTCTCTCCTTTTTCCTGTCCATTTGCTCATTCACACCTTTTTTGCCTATATTTTTGTGGTTTTTTTTCCCTTTTTTAATTCATTTTTGCTCTTTCACCTGGTTTTTCTGACTCTCTCACTCCCCATATCTCCTCTCCTCTCCGGTAGCTCCACTCTCACTCCCACTTTCCCCATGCACCAGAAAGCTACACTCTACTGTGGGTGGAATTCATCTGTTTATTCAAACGAGGTCAAGCCAAGTTGTACTGGAGCACTGAAGACAAACTTGGGCTAGTTCATAGCCCTGTATATGTGTGTATCGGGGGCACAGCAGGAGCAGGGGAGGAAAGATGGGTGGCTTTTGAGGAGTCTCTAGCTGCAAATATGGTGTGGCACATTTGTAGTGTGTGTATGAGTGGTATGGGCATAAGCAAAGGGAGCAAGAATTGGAAATGTCAGAGGATCCTTTCAGTATTGTTTGAATAGGAGTATGGGGGGAGGGGCTGAGGCAGAGGGTCCAATCGCTGAATTTACATGACTATCTATCTATAGTGTGTTAATGCATTTTTTTCTTATGACACTAATTCTCATTCTGCATTTTAATATACCTTTTGATGAACTGGTTATGTGTTATCATAGTAATACAAATTAACTCAAAATTAAAAAGATGAACTACTACCTGGAAATCTTAATTTAAACAAAAATCCACCATGAAGATGCTTCATCTGTTCAACAGTGGAATTCAAACAACAATTCAATCACTGACAAAAATACTTGTTTATTCTATAGAACAAAGTAAAGTCTCAAGAGCATACTATTGCTTGGAAAAATAGACCTCTTTCTTTGTTGGACTTTTTTTTTCTTCTTTTTTATTTATGTTTTTATTTTTTAAATTTATACATGTCTTCCAGTGTTATATAAGGCCATCTCACTCTGTGTTGAAAATTACCATAATCTGTTTCTTACATCCATTAGAAATACTTGAACATCCAATTTGCTGTAAAAGGCAAACATGGTAGACATGAACCTTTGTATTATCATAAAAACTTGCTTTTTGAAAAAAAAACATTTAGAAGATATTATGTTATTCTAATTTTATTACAGCAGCACATCTGCGTTACTGCAGCCACAGGGACACCATTAAAGAAGACAGGACAAAAAGTTAACACACATGCCTTAAAACCTGCTTTTAAAAAGATATTCCCTAACGCTGAAAGATGAGTCTTCCAAATCAGGTTTTAACACTTCAAATGCCATTTCCCAGCACAGAAAAACAGGGTATCATTACCTTCTCTGTTGCTTCCTGAGCTGGCAGTGCTGTTTAGTCAAAAACACCTCATGTCACTCGACAATGGCCCTGTTTTAGGAGACATGACCAGGGTAACAAACACCAATTTATAAGTGATTAGAGTGTTAGTGTGTGTGTATTTGGTGGGGGGGGGGGACTCCCAGCTTCGGAGGGGGTTGAGTTTATTGCGGAGGCATGCATGAAACTGACATAGAAATATGGACTAGCATAGTGAGTCAGATCAATGGCTCATTTAGACCAGTATCCTATCTCTGTCAGTGGTTTCTGTCTACCAGATGTTTCAGGGGAGGATGTAAGAAACCTTATACTGGACAACATAAATGAAGAAATTTCTTACTCCCACAAGCTAGTAGCTGTTTTATAATCTTAAGCATGGAGATTTTAGAAAAGACACTTTTAAAAGATCCTAGCAAATACACCTTGGCTCTTTGTGGGCAGGAAGGATTGTGAATTAACAAGAATTCTGTTCTTGATAAGTACTATTGAAAGAGCAGGATTTTGTTCAATTTTCTCCAATCCAAATATTGGAATTGACAGGAAGACTAGAAAGGTGACTCACTGGGGATATTTCATGAAACAGAGCATCATGTTGAAGAGCCAATAGTATGGACTGAAGTTTTTTTGGATTATACATCTCCCTCCCCTCATTATTGGTAATCTTTTTAAGAAATAATTTTTCAGACGCTTAACTTTTTGGGCCTTTCAACATTAACAGTAATGCTGGGTTAGCATTTCTGTAGTCAATCCACTTTTTAGTGATTTTGTAATTTAGAAATGAATATTAATTAATGGTTGAAATGTACCATTCACAGCCCAATGAATAAACTCTTTAAATGACCTAGTTTTAAAACAATCACTGTAGCTTTCTGAGAAGGTTTAAGCAAAAAATACTGAACTTTTAAAGAGCGTCAAAATCAGAAACTTACAAGAATACAAAAGTTCAATTATATGATGTTTTTAAACTACTTTTTTACCCAAGAAGAAACAAATGGGATACACTAAGTATGAACTGAATCTGATCATGGGGAAAAAAATTATGACTGAATGGATGAAAATGCTTCCTTGGAATTAACTACAGCACCTCAACCCATTTACTGCATGTTTCAGTGTTGGGTGCGGGAATGAAAAAGCCTTTTAAAAAATCTATTGGAACACATGAATTCAAACAGAAATTAGAAAAATGATGTTATTACTCAGTACTAACCTGAGACTGGCCCAGAAAAATATACCGAAACCTTTTATAACCTCTTTCAAAAGAAGTGTATTTCGTTTCCAATGCTGTGCAAATTATCAATAACTAATGTGAGATTACTATGAGGTTCCCCTCATATATTTAGATTTAGAAGTATTATTCCAACACCAATCTTAGTTACAGTGTATTAACTTGAATTAGTCACATTGTTCTGAAAGAGGAGAGAACTATTGAATAGACTGTGAGCTTACTTGTTCATTTGTTTTTTAAACAGCATAGGATGGGCACTCGCTAGGAATTGGGTTGTTAGATCCTGATACGGTTAATTGGGTCCTCCTGTCTACAGCTACATGGAATCAGATGTCTTTAACCTAATTTTTATTTAAATAAAACTTTTGTTTGCTTATGAAATGTATGTAATTACTATTTTAAACTACAGATCTTAGCAATTTGCTTCTTATAATATAATTATTTCTAAAACTATACTTTAGTTTGATTATTCCTATATCTAAATAATAGTATGCTACAAAAATCAATATTAATGGACAGTTATATAACTTAATAAAACCTGCTAATATCCTTAATTACTAGGGCCCCAAACAATTCATTATGCTTGAATGCATACCTCCAGAGTAATAGTTTTCTATACATTCTGTGTGTGTTTGTTTCCATGCATGAGAGAACAAACATTCAGAATATCTGATGATCCTCATTTTATTTTCATGTCTGTTTCAATTAATTTAGCCACAACACATACTCGCCCTCTCCCCCACCCCACTCACAAAACCCCTGCCTTGTCAATAACCTTAAGCCTAATTTCCAGGAGCCACCATTTTCTAGAGCTGAGAAATAATTCAGCTTCTGCTTCTCTCATGAGAGAAGCCACACAAGCTTTTTAAATTGCGCTGAACAATTATGCAGAGGATTTTGGATTTGGAAAATTTCTCACTAGCAACCTCAGGGAAGTTGGATTTAAATCAAAAGATTGAAAGTGAAATCCCAGTTTACTGTATCAGCTAGCCTAGCTACCCTCCTCTTTAAATTTTTATAATTAATATAATAGAGCCATAGCTCAAACAAATAATTCCTAAACTGCAGTATGAGGGACTGAGTTGTGTAGTTTTCCCAAACTCAGAAAAAAGATTTATTTGTTAATCACCACCATTATATATTTATGTTCTCTCCCTCCCCAGTATGAAGTCAGGTATACAGTGTGGAGTTAGCAGTACAGATAAAATTAAAATGCATGAAATTCATCTGTAAATACCCCGCTTTAGAAGTCTGTTAGTCAGTTTGAATAGCGATCCTTGAAAACCAAAATTTTTATGGTACCCGTAAGGCCAGGGCTACACTACTACTCACTTCAGTATAACTTTAGTTGCTCAGGGGTGTAAATAAGCCACTTGCCAAGCAACATCAGCTACACCGACCTAAGCACCGGTGTGGACAGTGCTGTGCCAACAGGAGAGCGCCTTCCACCGACATAGCTACTACTTTTCCCGGAGGTGGATTTATTAGGCCAGCAGGAGAGCTGTCTCCTGTTGGCAAAGAACGTCTTCACCAGACACGCTACAGCGGTGCCGCTGCAACAGTGCAGCTGCGCTGATGTAATGCTGCTAGTGTAGATTACCTCTAGATGATTATGTGTTTATCTCCCAGATTTGCATGCAGAAATCTGATGACAGGTTGGAGCAAATGCACATTTAATTTTGCATCAAGAAATGGTTATTTTAATTATTGTCTATTCACACAAGAACTTCTGGTGGCTTTTCAGTGAATACTAGTGAGCCAACATGAGCTTACAATAGGATGGACTGAAACTCTAATGCAAAGTAAGAGCAAAAAACCCACTCCATTGTAGTTTGGATAAACAATGTAACACCTCCCACTAAGAAAAATTAAAAATTGGTATTGATTCAGAGAAGAAGAATTCATATTAAAGTGTTTGCTTTATTAAAAATAGGATCCCAAAACAGAAAGGTCTGGGATGCTAGACACAAATTGCATTGTGTCTTACAGAAGTGTCAAGTATCAGCAAGAGTCCAGTTGCTGAAATGTTGCCAGGCACATCTGATACATGCAAGTTACATTTGGGTTAAATTTAGAGGTGAGAGCAACAAGGGTGATGTTGTGGTGGGCGTGTGCTATAGATCACTGGATCACAAGTAGGAGGTAGACGAGGCTTTCTTCGGACAACTAACTGAAGTTTCCAGATCACAGTTCTAATGGGGGACTTCAATCACCCTGACATCTGCTGGAGGAGCAATACAGCAATGCACAGACAATCCAGGAAGCTTTTGGAGAGTGTTGGGGACAACTTCCTAGTACAAGTGCTGGAGGAACCAACTAGGGGCCCTGCTCGTCTTGACCTGCTGCTTACAAACAGGGAAGAATTGGTAGGGGAAGTAGAAGTGGGTGGCAACTTAGGCAGCAGTGACCATGAGATGGTTCAGTTCAGGATCCTGACAAAAGGAAGAAAGGAGAGTAGCAAAATACGGACCCTGGACTTCAGAAAAGCAGACTTAGACTGCCTTAGGAAACTGGATCCCCTGTGAGGCTAATATGAGGGGCAAGGAGTCCAGGAGAGTTGGCTGTATTTTAAAGAAGCCTCATCGAGGGCGCAGGAACAAACCATCCCGATGTGCAGAAAGAATAGCAAATATGGCAGGTGACCAGCTTGGCTTAACAGTGAAATCTTCAGTGAGCTTAAACTCAAAAAGGAAGCTTACAAGAAGTGGAAATTTGGACAGATGACTAGGAAGGCGTATAAAAATATTGCTAGAGCATGCAGGGGTGTAATCAGGAAGGCCAAAGCACAATTGGAGTTGCAGTAGCAAGGGATGTGAAGGGTAACAAGAAGGTTTTCTACAGGTATGCTAGCAACAAGATGGTCAGAGAAAGTGTGGGACTGTTACTGAATGGGGGAGGCAACACAGTGACAGATGATGTGGAAAAAGCTGAAGTACTCAATGCTCATTTTGCCTCGGTCTTCACAGATAAGGTCAGCTCCCAGACTGCTTCACTGGGCAACACAGTATGGGAGGAGGTGAGCAGCCTTCAGTGGTGAAAGAACAGGTTAAGGACCATTTAGAAAAGCTGGACATGCACAAGTCTATGGGTCCAGATCTAATGCATCCAAGGGTGCTGAGGGAGTTGGCTGATGTGATTGCAGAGCCATTGGCCATTATCTTTGAAAATTCGTGGCAATCGGGGGAGGTCCCAGATGATTAGAAAAAGGCAAATATAGTGTCCATATTTTAAAAAGGGAATAAAGAGAACCCTGGAAACTACAGAGTGGTCAGCCTCACTTCAGTCTGCAGCAAAATTATGGAGCAGGTCCTCAAGGAATTCATTTTGAAGCACTTGGAGGAGAGGGAGGTGATCAGGAACAGTCAACATGGATTCACCAAGGGCAAGTCATGCCTGACCAACCTGATTGCCTTCTATGATGAGATAACGGGCTCCGTGAACATGGGGAAAGCCGTGGATGTGATATATCTTGACTTTAGAAAAGCTTTTTATATGGTCTCCCACAGTATTCTTGCCAGCAAATTAAAAAAGTATGGATTGGATAAATGGACTATAAGGTGGATAGAATGCTGGCTAGATTGTTGGGCTCAACGGGTAGCAATCAACAGCTCGATGTCTAGCTGGCAGCTGGTATCAAGCAGAGTGCCTCAAGGGTCAGTCCTGGGGCCGGTTTTGTTCAACATTTTTATTAATGATCTGGATGATGGGATTAATTGCATCCTCAGCAAGTTCACAGATGACACTAAACTGGGGGGAGAGTTAGATATGCTGGAGGATCCAGAGTGACCTAGACAAATTAGAGGATTGCGCCAAAAGAAATCTGATGAGGTTCAACAAGGACAAGTGCAGAGGATGGAAAAATCCCATGCACCGCTACAGGCTGGGGACCAACTGGCTAAACAGCAGTTCTGCAGAAAAGGACCTGGGGATTACAGTGAACGAGAAGATGAATAAGATACAGCAGCATGCCCTTGTTGCCAAGAAGGCTAACAGCATATTGGGCTGCATTAGTAGGAGCATTGCCAGCAGATCGAGGGAAGTGATTATTCCCCTCTATTCAGCACTGGTGAGGCCACACCTGGAGTATTGCGTCCAGTTTTGGTCCCCCCACTACAGACAGACTCCAGCGGAGGGCAACGAAAATGATTAGGGGGCTGGGGCACATGACTTATGAGGACAGTCTGAGGGAACTGGGGTTATTTAGTCTGCAGAAGAGAAGAGTGAGGGGGGATTTGATAGCAGCCTTCAACTACCTCAAGGAGGGTTCCAAAGACGATGGAGCTAGGCTGTTCTCAGTGGTGGCAGATGACAGAACAAGAAGCAACAGTCTCAAGTTGCAGTAGGGGAGGTCTCGGTTGGATATTAGGAAACACTATTTCACTAGGAGGGTGGTGAAGCACTGGAATGGGTTACCTAGGGAGGTGGTGGAATCTCCATCCTTAGAGGTTTTTAAGGCCCGGCTTGACAAAGCCCTGGCTGGGATGATTTAGTTGGTGTTGGTGCTGCTCCTGAGGTCTCTTTCAACCCTAATATTCTATGATTCCATGAAATGCAAGATAATCTGTAAGAAAAGCATTATTTTATAAAGATTTTTTCTTAGAATAAATATCAATCAACTTTATAGCTGAGCACCATCTGGCTTGGTTTACGAGATTCTCGGAAATGCTTGGGTGTCTTACAGACTTGGTGCCTTACCACTAAGCATTGGCTAAACTTGGTTGGCTGCAAGCTTTTAATTCTGGTTTGTAATTGCAAAAGCAGCAGTGGGATGCTGGTCTGACCTAAACTTTGCCATCCTCAACACCAATTATCCATGGTGCTGACCACCAGCAGAGGAATTTTCTGCTGTTAATATTTATTTATGGTGATAATGGAAACATTTAGGACCACCTATGTTGTCAATGTGAGAAACAGCACTGACCTTCTAGTACAGATACCTTTCTATACAGCTTAACTTAAACCTCATAATAAACAAGATGATACATTTTGACATTTGAAAGGCTTTTAAGATCTTTCTTCCAATAAAGGACATACAAGTTTCTTGTACTGCAAGCCAATTTTATAAAAAAAAATTTAAAAAAGTTAATGCTGCAGTTTACAGAGCAATCCTAACAGTATTAGTGACATTTCCTACTTTTAACACCTATCACTTCAAATGAGTTGCAGGGTGTTAATATTATTCAACCATCCAGCAAAAATACCCTGGAAGAATGTTAAAAAAAAAAAAAAGATATTTCAACACACAAAAAGCTCTACATATCACCAAGATGCTGTACAGCCTGTAGACCGTATAGCAAGCCATTGGTTTTCAAAGATATCTCACTGGCTTCAATGGAGTTGCAGGGAACTGAGGACTTTTGAAAAACAGATGCCTAAATAAGGATTTAGGAGTCTAATTGCAGGCACCCATTTTGGAAAATCCTGGCATGAGAGCTTAAAATATTTATATTGAAAAAATGTTCAACCCCAGCACTTTACTTCCACAAGACTGTGCTATGGTCAAAAAGAGGAATTTCAGTCTGAATTAAATCAATGGGAAAAAATGTGAATGCTACAACTGGGGGGACCGTGGTTGGCTCGGGGCATTGGTAAATAGTGCCCTTGACCTAAAAAATCAACAACCTGAATTCAGTGCAGTATAGTAATGACTATATGTATCTAAGAAGGTTTTTGGTGGTCTATATAAAACCATTTGGCAGTTTGCATCAAGTTCTGAATGGACAAACATCAATAACTAGAACCCTTGCTTTGTTGGAAGAGACACTAAAGGCTAACCAGAGGTTAAACCAGCCTCACTTTGGTTGTTGAAGAAGACTGCTGTGGCATGGTGATGCAACAGTGAAAGGAAGTTTGCACTGCTGCCATCCAACTATATCTATTCTATGGCAAAACAGAATTTCATTCTCCAGAATTGGCAATCTGGAACCTTCTACTTAAAAATTTAAAAAAACAAGATTAATATTTATGCCAACACAGACTCAAACTCTTGTTTTTTCCTGGTATTTATGCATTTAGAATACTTGTCATAGGTACAGGTGGAACAACTTAAAACTAATTTCTGGGCAGCCACTATATGCTTGCATATATAATTTTCATTCCTCTTTCTATCAATCACCAATAGCATTTTCAAATGCACTTAAGCAACTGATTTAGGAGCACAAATCTCAGTGAAACTCAACAGGGCTTATGCTCTAAAGTCATTAGGGCACTTTTGAAAATCCCACCCTACATCTGTGCCACACTGAGATGAGTCAAGTCACGCTGTGCTGCACTAATATTACTTGTTGGTGCTTGAATGATCAGAATAAATATACTCTGTCTCATGCTAGCAAAAGCATTTAATTACCTTTGTTCCAAATTAAAAATACTTAATAGCTACATCATCTATGGGAGATAGTCTTTGCAACATATCACATACATACATAAATTTAAAAAAAAATAAAATAAGTTTTTCAACCGATTTTCTCCATTTATGAAGGGATCTAACAACAAATTGAATTACAAAATAGATTGACTACCTTGTTTCTATTTCTACTACTGAAAACACAGTAGACAGACAGATTTCTCCTTTCCATATCTGCTTGTGACCTAGTAGGAGGGCATTTGGTTATTCTGTCTAGTAAAACATCCTTTAAAAACATCTGCCTTATGTATTTTTTTAAATCACACCACTACGTCACAGATTTAGACGTTAAAAATGAAAAACTTATAGTTGCAGGCAGACACACTGCTCTGGAGTAGCTATTCCCTATGAGATCTCTTCTCTCTTAGCGTGCTGTCTTTTTAGAACAAAATTCTGACAAGTAGTTCTCTCTCTTGGTATCGCTTCACACTGAAGGTAGGAATTAGACCACTGACAGAAAAATCTCTTTATCAACAATCAATTCCCCACTGCAGAACGAAAACCAGATAATTAGCTTCAGTTGCAGTACTAAGTCAGTCTATGTTTCTCCCCATCCTTTTGCTCCTCCAAGTAGCCCCAATGAATTTCAGTGTTGTTGTTCCTTCCCATAACTAGTCAGCCAAAGTACTGAATTAGGCTGTGTCTACACTGTGCACCTTACAGTGGCCCAGCTGTGCCATTACAGCGGTGTCACTTTGAGGTACGCAGCGTAGCTGCTCTTTGTCAGCAGGAGAGAGCTCCTCTGCCAACGAAATAAAACCACCACCACCAAGGGGCAACGCTTCTTGTTGGTAAAACTTTTGTCGGACTGGGGTGTGTTTTTTTCACACCCCTGAGCGACAAAAGTTTAACCGATGAAAGTGCAGTATAGACATAGCCTTTTTGTCTATTTTCTCTATTCGCTTTCATATCACCCAGTCCAACTAGAATTTTATACAGGATCAAATGAGGCCACAAAACGTGCAGCTGTCCAGTTCACTTTCTCAAAAATGGCAGTTATCACAATATTTTTAAAGTGTGTGTTTTTAATGGGATATGTGAAGGAAACAAGTGCAACTAGAAAGAAGATTTGCAATAATGGTGCATGCCAAATGCATCTTGAATGGAACGACTAAAATAAATAGGCAGTATAGGCAAGTATATGGATCAAAAGAAACACAGGCCAGTAATGAATTATGTATAAGTTTAAATACCATACAAATATTATCTTAAAATATTGTGGGCATATATATGTAGAGCAACCCTAGCGGATTTCATAATGGTTACAGAATAAAACTTGTCTACACTGTACTAACCAATCCTTAATAAAAAAAATCACTTCCACATTTAGGATGACTATTGGCAAAATATAAGTTAATATTGGCAAAATCTTAACCATAATTACTTCTCCTTACACCTACATAGCTTTCAGTAACACACTTCAACAGTTCATCAAGGTGTAAGAAAGGGGAAAAAATAAAAAACCTTACTGATCGCATAGGTTTTCTATTAAAAAAATGGAAAAAGCTACTTTAAAAGCCCAAAATCCTTTTGCACTTCGAAAAAAAATCCAGTGAATTTATTATGGTAATTGGATTATAAGGAAGCATTTTACATAATCTTCAGGAACTTGTAATAAAATAGTAACATATGTGACCAGAATTCCACAGGTAGGCAGGATTTCCACTAGCTAGCAACTATTCTGCATTGTGCTAACTAGGAAAAATGGTCAATTTTTGGTTGAGCTTAGATAACACGTGCGAGGTAAGCCCAACCTCAACATGACTTTTTCATATCATAGACTCAGGGTAATATTCTGTAGCTTGATTTAGCTGGTCAAGTTCTAAACTATGCTCCCTCCCTGTGCATAACCAAATAAAATCAAGCTGAAGTGATACATTAGAAAAAAGGTTGAAAATACCATAAACCACTTTTTCCTAGTTACAAAAAAATCTTATCAGCTCCAAAAATAACTATATGCGGACAGCTGAGGCAGATGAGGACATTCATGCATTGAGATACTCAATATGGTGGCATTTATCAGAATAGAGTTGGATATCTACAGGTAGAAATGTGATAAAAAACAAACAAACCAAAAACGATCTGTCCCACAGAATTAACAAGCACAGGAGAAAAGAGGAACAATAGATGCAGGCAGCTGTGCCACCTGGAATCAAGAAACAAGATGACTGCCACCGTGTCTACTTTATCCAATAAAATGAACTGCCAAAAATTCAGAGGTTTTGGTTTGCTTAAAAAAATATTCACCCAACTGGGATGATTTTAGATGAAAGGAAACAGGAACTGTATAATTATATACACTTACCTTGACAAATAGAAAGCAATCTGTGATTAGAACACTAATTAGTTACAAAATGCTTCCCATGGATTTAATTACCCATCAGTCTACATGTTTCTTAATTACTTTTATCTCATTGCATCAGTAAAAATTTCTGCCTGAGGCAACTGCCAGTCACTTATTTGCAGCACTTCTACATTTTATAGTTGAATATATTATAGCAACACAGCAACGCTAGAATTGTGGTTGAAAAAGGACTTCATTCTGAACAACTTTACTCCAAAATTTACCTTTGAGGATGATTTTTCTGAGGCTTGATCTCAGCCCAAACACATTTTTTTTCAAGAATATTCAATCTGCCATTTAAAAAAAATTCTCTGACTATAAAAAAGTTTTTAATATTCAAGAACATTTTACTGATTCTTTACTGCATTCAGGTAACTGAGAAAACTGTTAACATTCAAAACTTCAAATATGGCATGAACAGAGTCCTCAAAGAGGACTGCATGAGCTTTCTAAATTTATGGGGGAAATTTCATGAAGAAATAAAGAATGTATGAATGAGTAAAAATAGTTTATGATTCACATACAGTCAGGGCCGGCTCCAGCGGTTTTGCCGCCCCAAGCAGCCAAAAAAAAAAAAAAAAAAAGCCGCCATTGCAATCTGCGGCAATTCAGCCGGAGGTCCTTCGCTCTGAGCGGGAGTGAGGGACCCTCCGCCGAATTGCCACCGAATAGCTGGACGTGCCGCCCCTCTCCGGAGTGGCCGCCCCAAGCACCTGCTTGCTAAGCTGGTGCCTGGAGCCAGCCCTGCATACAGTATGCTATTTCTCTGGCTAATTTAAGTGCACATCAAGGATCAAATATTCTTCCTTGTCTCCACAAACTGGAGGTAACTGGGCTTGGGACAGTCTCTGCTCCTGGCCTTATGCCAGGGAAGCCATGCCTCAGATTTGCAGTAGCTGTGTCCTCTCTTAGGGAAGTATGTCCTGGTTTGGGTCAGAATATTTGGCTAGACAACAATAGATCCACAGAGCGCACTGCAATCCAACCCCCCCTACCCAAATCATCCACACTACTGGAGACAGACACCCACGGAGCACTGGGGATAAGTATCCCTCACCCTGCACAAACTCTTTTTTACTATCTTCCATATTCCTTTCTTTTGGTGCAGAAAAGAAACTGCCCCCATTTGCTTCCTGATGGTTTTTCTAAACCTATGTGGAATGACTGGTGGGCCAGGATATGCCCCCAAGCATGGATAATACATGTAAATGCACAACTAGGCATATACCTGTATATCTGCACATAAATCTTCATTCTGAGGACAGGCACTGGACCCAACAAATCATTTCCAACCCTAATTATCTCCTAAACACTACAGTATCAGACCAACCAAACCTTCTGGTGACCTCTCAGCATTTGCAATTTTGTATTGCTGTCTATAATGTGGAGAATTTTAAGAGAATGTATGATGTAATAATTGCACATTCATCTGGATATTTATTTCAACATGTGCACATCTCCCACTCAGCTCTGAACCCTCTGTGCAACTCCTATATTTGAAATACACTCCTTGCCTAAGGGCAGCATGACCCCACTCCTTTCTCCCTTCATGTCCCTTTTTAAAAATTCCTTCTTGAAAGCTTACAGAAGTATTAAACAAAGATGAAATAGAACTTTTATTTCAAGCAAAACAAAACAAAACTGTGGAAATAACAAAATGTGCACACTAGCCTGTAGCAGAGAGAGAGAGAGAGAGAGCCTGGAGCACTGGTCCTGGTGCAAGACCTGAGGCCTGAACCAGAGGCTGTGAACCAGAGTCAGGGCACGTACTAAAGCAGATGCTTACAAGTTCACTGCCCAGTACATATACTTGGCAAAGTTGCTGCTAGCGTTATTAAAACATAGCCATTTGTAAGAGGTACTAGGCACTGGGTATTTACGTAAACATACTTCAGAAGGCTAGCTACAAACCAATCTAGTACATGATAAGATGATTTAACAGAACAACAAATAGAGATGTTATGTTCAAGATACCAGGAATGAGGGGAGGTAAACAGATGTCATGAAATGCATAAGGTGGTGCAAAAGTTGTTTATTCCAGTTATTTGTCTCAGTTTATACATGTCAGGGTACCTTGCCTTAACGCTTTGTGTGACCAAAGGAACAGCAGAAATTTTCGTGCCACTCCTTGCCACGGGACCACTCATGTGTTAATGTACATGTGCAAGTTGTGTGAGTCATTAGAACTGTGCTTTGAGGGCAATAAACCTGGCTGATGCCTTTGTCACTGAACCATGGCTGTAGTCTTTCTCTATACATAACATTGAGGTCTGCTGAATTAGAAGGCTATGCTTTCTGCTAGTGCTGATAACACCAGAGCTCCAAGAACAGAAGCACTGTGCAGCTGTAACAGCTTAAGCAGCCTTAACGGCTTAGCAGCAACACCATTCTTCAGTGTCTTCTACACTGGTGACCTCGACCACTGATTTGGTAGGTGACAAGCGGTCCACTCGTAGGGACGCAATCTGTGATGGCAGAAAATTCCAAGCTAGGGAATCCCCTAATTCCCTCCCTAAATATCTCCACAGAGTTTGATGAGGTATAGATGTGCTGGGTAGGCAGAAAAGGAGGTTGATAAGAGGTCATAAAAGACAGTGGGAAAACATGGACTGGAATATGTAAAGCAATGGCAGGGGCTGAGACTTTAAAAAGTAGTAAGAGTAAGAAGTATAGAATATTGCATTAATGGCCACGGCAGTGAGGTGTCTTAGACAATATGCCATAAAATTGGCAGGGCAATAGGCAATCGAGGCGCATGATATGCTTGAGCAAATGAAACAAGAGAATAGGAACCTGGAACCATCAGCAGAAAATCTGCAAAAAAGAGAAGTGCTGTCCCCCAGTATAAATCTTGGAAGCAATAACAGACTTTGTGTATTTTCTTAGCACCTGAATTGTGGAAACAGAAATGGAAAAAGGTGGCTCCAGAAAAATTAACAGATGGAACAAAGTAAACAAAGAAACACAACAATTTGTATCAGATTTGCATCATTGTAATCAAGGCTAAAAGGTCCTGGACCTTTGGCACCACATGAAATTAATAATTTGACTCTGCCAATTATGACTGCTATTCCTAGATGGACAGGGAATCCTAACGAATTAGTACGATGTTAACAGTGTGGGTACAATAGAAAATGGGACCCATAACAGTATTATCCAGTGTGAAGATGGCAGCACGAGGAGATGAAAAACACAATCTGCTGTAAACAAATCAAGCACAGATGGTTCTGTGAGTGCTCAGCCTGAATGAACCTCATCACAAGCGAGGGAGGTTGGCCCAACTAGTCATTAAAGAGAATGTGAAGAAGGGTATGAACCTCACTCTCTAAATCAGATTGGGACCCATGCCCTATGGCCAAGTGTGCAGACGAAGAATGAACTGCGACAGACAACACCAAATAGGAGTCACTGGCAGCCAATCTCTTTGCACCCATACCTCCCTTGTCCATTAATACCACTGATTTGGTACAATGGTAAATAGAGCAATTGGTGCCAATTGCCCAACTAACAGCTGAGCAACAAGCAATTGGGAATGACATTGTTCAAGCAGTGGAAACACTGTGGTGGGCTGCAGTAGAGCATGTGATTTGGTTTGTACTTTAAGCCTAATATTAATGGTGGTTCAAATAACTACCACTACTGTGGCATTGGAAATGTGCTTCTGAGTAATAAACTTGAAAAAGAAAGCACAGGAATATAATGCAAATGAAACCAACGCTAATATAAAAAGAAAGACAGAATCCAAAAATGTGTGATGCAATGTATACTAAAATGCAATAAGATGTGTAATTAGGGTGACCAAATAGCAAGAGTGAAAAATCGGGATGGGGTGGGGGGTGAGGGGGGTAATAGGAGCCTATGTAAAAAAAATTCCCAAATATCAGGACTATCCATATAAAATAGGGACATCTGATCACCTTATGTGTAATGTATATAAAGGGAGAAGGTTTCTGTGTAACTTTGAAGCTGTGATGTACCCTGCATTCATCCCCCTTGCATCTGAGTCTGATCAACTCAGAGTAACACTGATGTATGTAATCTGCCATTTGTATACACACATTTTCTGTTAGTACTAGTCATAATTTGGGGTTAGTGACACTGCATCCTAACTAAGGCACATTTTATTCAAAACAACTTTTTCCAATGTCAGATTACCAATATTGAATCCTGACAGTTATATTTGATAATTGGTTCCTGTTCAGTCATTAGGTTATCTGGAAGACAGCATATACAAAAAACAACAAAATCTACATCAACTACCAATGTATCGCAGAACAATGCAAATCTAAAGAGCATCGCACATGGCATGTTATGCCAGTAATGTTGTTGACATCACAACTCTTGTGTGTAGTTACACTGATTGAGGCCAATCCAATAGAACAGAAAAGCTAGCCACTCCTGTCTCTCACCGAGCAAAGGTTACCAGACGGTGACAACCAGCAATAAGGGCAACCTATACCATGGATGGACAATACTGTGTAGTAACTAATTACAAAAAAATTATATATGAGGTACATATTTGTGATGTCACTAGTCCACATTTTTGTTTAACTCCTCATGTACATAGTCCTGCGGTGCACACTGTAATAGTGCCTATCCCAGTTTTTTCAAAATAAATTTTAAACTACACTTCTCAACTAAAGTACTGGACCTAACATTCCCAGGCCCACTATATGGGACTAAGAACAACTGACTGAAGGAAACACGAAGACCATTGGACACATAGGGCATGAATGTATGGATGGGTAAAGCAAAATGGTCAAGTAACAGTGTTTAGTCCATGCGTTATGCTTTTCTGGGATGACAGTTAAAAGAGAGAGAGAGAGAGAGAGAGCCTGAAGCACTGGGCCAAGTGCAAGACCTGAGGCCTGAACCAGAGACTGTGAACCAAAGTCAGGGCAGATGCTTACAAGTTCACTGCCCAGTACTTAAACTTGGCAAAGTTGCTGCTAGAGTTGTTAAAACAGGCACACCTAAATACTAGACACTGTGTATTTATGTAAATATATTTCAGAAAGCTAGTACAGACACACCCCAATCTAGTACAAGATAAGACTAACAGAACAACGAATAGGGATGTTGTCTCAAGATACCAGGAACAAGGGGAAGTAACAAAAAAAGTCAAGAAATACATAAGATGGTGCAAAAGTTGTTTATCCCAGTCTATAAATGCCAGGGTACTTTGCCTTAACCCTTTGTGCGCCTGAGGGGACAGCAGAAACTCCAGCTGCTGACTGAGCCACTCCTTGCCACGGGGAAGTCTGATGTTAATGTACTTGTGCAAGTTGTGTGAATTGTTAGCACTGTGCTTTGAGGGCAATAAACCTGGCTGATGCCTTTGTCACTGAACCATGCTTGTGATCTCTCTCTATGGGACCTTCTCTCCGAGTCTCTCTCTCTATGAGCAACACTTAGGTCTGCTGAATTAGCAGGCTGTGCTCTCTGCTAGTGTTCATAACACCGGAGCTCTAAGAACAGAAGCACTGAGCAACTGTAATAGCTTAAGCATCCTTAAGAGCTTAGCAGCAACACCATTCTTCAGCACCCTTCTATATAGCCTTCACTGTTTAGATACACTGTGTTTCTGCACGCTATATCCTTTGCTGAGGATATCCGTTTCGATTGCAAGCTCTTTGGAGCAGAAGCTTTGCCTTCTTACCTCTTGAAGTGCCCACCACCTGTCGGTGATATATAACACAAAAACCACTCACACACATTACAAGGCATGTAAAGCTTGAAAACACTATCACCAAGTACACTTTTTGGCCAGAAAATTCAATTGCCTGCACCTAGAGTAAAACACCTATCATTCATGGATTATTAAATAAAATAAATGAAATAAAATGTTGTTTAAATGGAAAAAATGACACAGTTAAGGTGATCTAAATATGCCTGGGAAGGAAAATTAACCTTGAGTAATTCCACAAAACAACAAAACAGAGCATAGGTCCCCTCTGGAGGATAGTAACATATTTAAGTAACTACATCTTTCTCAGTAAAAAGATCCAATTTTCCAATGACAGGCTCCACTCATGAAACTTGATTAAAAACACTAATGTTTTGCATTTAGGTAAATAACACAACATCTTAATTATTTTCCTCTTACATCAAGCACTTGAAAACGTGTGTGTGTGTGTGTGTGTGTGTGTGTGTGTGTGTGTGTGTGTGTGTGTGTGTGTGTGTGTGTGTGTGTGTGTGTGTGTGTGTGTGTGTGTGTAAACCAAGCTGAGTAGAGTCACCAGTTTTGCCATTATAGTTGAAAATAGCTCACAACACAAGACAACAAAATGAAAAAGAAGATAAACTAACAGAGAAGAAGAAACAGCCATCTTCATCATGTCTCCTCATTCATGAAATATCTAACATGCCACCAGTCTGGTAAACTCACGCTTCCCCCCTACCCTCCCAGCATGGTATGCTTACAGCCCCACAGCAGAAGTCCCAGGTCATTAGAGTGCTGCTGAACGTACACCTCTCAATTGGACAGATATCAAAGGCTTGATTTTCCACTTAGCTTTACTAGCTGAAAAATCAATGAGTAAAGTAATCTTAATGTGCAAAACTTGTAAGTCTGCTGAATTATTAATAAGCAATACAATTGTAAATGTTTTTGTTCACCATTCTTCACTGCACTTGCAAACGATTTCAAAATGAAAGGTGCTGAAGCATGAAGATTGCAGGCAACCATTGCTTTTTGAAATCACAGTGCTGGGAATTGGTGGAATTCTTGCTTCCTTGGGCCGTCAGACATTGTGAACTTTCCTGGAAAGTAAACTACAAATTCACAGGGGTCCCTAATCTTCAATCAAGAAAATGCTTGAAATGACCCCCATCTGCCATTTTAATGTATTCTTCCCAAAGACTTCCATAAATATTTAATATTAGAAAGGCACTGTTTAAACACAATGAATAGCTTGTGAAATTAAAGTTGGCTGACGGATTACACCATATAATACATTGTAAACAATGGTGGAGAAGGCATAGGCACAGCATTACACACTTTTTATCTGCTCTTCTACTAGAAGAATCTGAAAGGAATTTAAGCACATGAAGGTCAGCCTCATGACACTGTGTTAAAGATATACTTGCCTGTATGGGCCTCTTGATATGGGGCATGTTTGTGTCACATTACAACTGAAAAGTCTGTGAGAATACAATACTACCTTTACTCTTAGGTAGTAATTTTTTGGTTAACAAAATAGTAAAGACCCCCTGTAGGCTTCAAGTAGCTACAATGATAAAGCACAGAACACAAAAGTTCATAGCCCAATTTTTTAAAATGGGTACCTAAAGTTAGGGTCCTAAAACCTTATTTAGGCACCTAATTAAGTGACCCAATTTTTTAAAAGTTCGAAGTATCTCATAGAATTAAAACCATAGCAGGCTCTCTGCAGGATGCTAAGCAATTCTAAAGCAAGCAATGAAAAAGTTACCAAAATGAAACAAATGTATCTTGTGACAATTGATTTCCGCACACAAATCTGTCATCACACCACACTATGACATTTTCTTCACATGCCCGCTCTGTGTACAGCTGTGGCTGGAGTGCAGGAAATTCCTGGGTTCAAAGATAAATTACGAAGTTCATTATGACAGTTTGTGTCCCATCTTCATGTCTTTTGGATATGTTTATAATTTTTTTCACTAGCAAAATCCCGCCCCCCTATTTTGAACCTTTTTAAAATCTGATTAATCTAAACACAGAGGGATATGTACAGCTACATTTCCACTTTCTTATATGTTACACATCTAGGATTTTTTTTTAAATGAAAAGCTTTAGAGTACATAATACCACAACACATTTTCACTTAAAAATAATAAAGTATTATCATTTTATACAATGGTTCATAGTTAAATACCAAGAAAACATGCTTTACATAGAGATAAAATCTCTTATTTTGACAGTATTAATGCCTCTGGCACAAAAAAGAGGCCACAAGAAATATTTGCAAACATTTCTTAATCCTAACCAGTGATTAAAAGAATAAATAGAACATAGCTATCAGAAAAGAAAAATGCTATTTATAGATGGAATTATCTGATACCAAGAAAAACTAACTTGCACATTTCTGAAGGTGACTCATAGCTCATCACCACACCAATCTACAGAGGACATTAAAATCACAAAACACCCTGGGAAGCAGGTTCAAATTACTATTTTTGTTTTAATTTTTTAGATTTCAACATTATGTATTTGTTTTTCAACTGGGCTAAAAAGGAATTTGGAAGCCGAGCCCCTTTGAATTTTGGGATGATGGAGGGTCTCTGATCTGAATCCCTGGATCCCAACACACTTTCCTGTTGTGGATACAAAACCAGAGGAGGTCTATTGTCCAGTTCTAATTTTAAAAATAAAAAACAGAACCATTTATGTTATGAGAACACTGATGCTCTATATATAAGCGGACAGAAAATAATAAGACAAAAATGAAAAAAAAATTAAATGTGGGACCCCACCCTCACAAATCCAAGTCTTCCTAACCCCATAAAGTTGCTGATCCATAAATCCTTTATTATACCCTATTTTGTAAAGAATTTTACCTCCAGTTGAAGCACAAAATCTAGCATCTAGGCATTTCGGAAGATCAGAGCTGAAACTTTCATGAACGCACTCTTTCAATTTAATGTATTCCTCTTCTCTCCCTGCACGTGTACATACACGGTTTCCTTCTAGTTGGAGTTCAGTGATTAGTACTCCTGATTATCCAATAGTTGTCTCTGTTCAATGATAAAAATCTACTTCAATCTTTTCACCGGTTTCATAGCTTCTGCTGCTCAAGGGGAATTAAGTTTTGGGATTTGAGTCTGGATTCCCTATTTCGTAACATACCGTAAAGATAATTCTTTCTGCAGGTTTTCTAGGTATATCTAAAAATAATGTTATCTCTAGGCCACTGATAAGTATATGGCATACATGTCCACAAATGATATGAGATGTTAATCTAGCACATATTCCAAATTAATTTCCAGATGTTGATTCAAGACAGCAGGGGCAGTAGCAGATATTGGTTAATCATGCAACACATCTTTATTTTATGTCATCATGCCGATAATCTGGGAAGAGTGTGAAGTTTGTTCCCATAAGATCAGTCAGAAGATCACGTTAGTATAGGTGGTGGAAGGGGGCAAGAAGCATGAATGTCTGGAAGGAGACAAGAAAGTAAGGGAGAACCAGGGAAGAGCAGAGAATTTGAGAGGATACAGAGTGTGGAATGAAGGGTGAAGGTCAAAGAGTAATGAAGAACACGGTGCTGGTGTTTCAGACTGACATGTAGAGTAGTAAATCTGATTTTACTATTGACCCTTGAGAGCAAAAAGCCTCTCCCATCAAAGCCATCAAGCTAGCTATAAAAATTAAGATATCTGGAGATATTCCTACTTGTATAACTTAACTGTTCTTGACCATCTTTCACTATGATTAGTGCAGAGTACTTCAAGAGGTTCCATAAACTGGGAGATTGTGGGGGGGGGCTTACATTTTTAGACAACAGTGGCTTAATCTGCATCTTTGACAATTAAGGCAAGGTTCAGAAACAGATGACTCATTTACAACTAAATTGTCCAAAACAACTCAACTCACTACCTTTCTAACATGTTTTTCTGCTTGAAGCCTTCTTTCCTGTATAAAAGTAGGAATCTTGCTGGATTATTAATCATTTAAACCAAATGACCTGATGTAATGAAACAATCAAGGCAAACTCACTTGATATGAACCTGCTATAACCTTTCAAAATATGCCCTTTTCCTAACTGCAGGTACATGTGTCTTCTTCAAATATGATAGAAATATTTTTATGCAAAGATTGAAAATGTCTTCTTATCAAAGAGCATCATTTATATGCCTTTTTCCTTTTCAAGGCTGCTTACTAAAACACCACAGAAAAGAATAAAAAATAAATGCCATAAAAGCTCAGATTATTCTTTAAATGGGGGTATATGCTGACTTTTTCCCTTAAGGATGTTATTCTTTATATTCCTAATCACAATAACCAAAATGATCTTTTTGACCCTTTCACTGGTAACTTGTTTTTTGGTACTCAAAGGCTCACTTGGTTTGGAACTGGTGATTTTGTTCAATATCTTCATTAATGATCTGGAGCACTCTCAGCAAGTTTGCAGATGACACTAAACTTGGAGGAGTGGTAGATATGCTGGAGGGTAGGGATAGGATACAGAGAGACCTAGACAAATTAGAGGACTGGGCCAAAAGAAACCTGATGAGGTTCAACAAGGACAAGTGCAGAGTCCTGCACTTAGGACGGAAAAATCCCATTCACTGTTACAGACTAGGGACCGAATGGCTAGGAAGCAGTTCTGCAGAAAAGGACCTAGGGGTTACAGTGGACGAGAAGCTGGATATGAGTCAACAGTGTGCCCTTGTTGCCAAGAAGGCTAACGGCATTTTGGGCTGTATAAGTAGGGGCATTGCCACCAGATCAAAGGATGTGATCATTCCCCTCTATTCGACATTCGTGAGGCCTCATCTGGAGTACTGTGTCCAGTTTTGGGCCCCACACTACAAGAAGGATGTGGAAAAATGGGAAAGAGTCCAGCAGAGGGCAACAAAAATGATTAGGGTGCTGGAGCACATGACTTATGAGGAGAGGCTGAGAGAACTGGGATTGTTTAGTCTGCAGAAGAGAAGGATGAGGGGGGATTTGATAGCTGCTTTCAACCACCTGAAAGGGGGTTCCAAAGAGGATGGATCTAGACTGTTCTCAGTGGTACCTGATGACAGAACAAGGAGTAATGGTCTCAAGTCGCAGTGTGGGAGGTTTAGGTTGGATATTAGAAAAAACTTTTTCACTCAGAGAGTGGTGAAGCACTGGAATGGGTTACCTAGGGAGGTGGTGGAATCTCCTTCCTTAGAGGTTTTTAAGGTCAGGCTTGTCTAAGCCCTGGCTGGCATGATTTAGTTGGGAATTGGTCCTGCTTTGAGCAGGGGGTTGGACTAGATGACCTCCTGAGGTCCCTTCCAACCCTGATATTCTATGATTCTATGATCCAAAATTTCCTTTAGGAAAAAGCAATGAATCAGCAAAAATGAAGGGTTTAAGCTCTGCCTGTATTTTTTAAAAACAGACTCTATATTAAAATAAAAAATTTCTCCTGCACATAAAAAAAATCACTTAGCATAACCTAATAAATCATTAATTTCCTTTTTTCCATTGCAAGCTTCATGTATTTAAACTGCAGATTAGAAAATTAAATAATTGCCAACCCAAAATAAGCTCCCAAACAATTGACTTGTTAAATTGAAATATTATCAGATTCTCTTTTGGTGGTGAAGAATTTTGTGTTTAGAAAGATATGTTCAGGACTGGCCTTTGAGGAGTCAAGTTTAGCAGCTTCATGCAGAGTCAAGTTAAGGACAAGCCTCCTTGGAATCAGTGGTGCACATAAACAGAAACTTATAGGTAAGGTGATGCCCAGAAATGAAGGGGTTTTTGTTTTGTTTTTTCAAGTCAATCTCACTGGAATTACCTCTTTCATTCCTGGATATATAAGGTATCCATTGCTAGTATCTGAATACAGAACATTATTTAGTATTTATAATCCTATAAATCTACACAGAGTACTTTACAAACATTAAACAAACTTCAGGACCTATGAGAGATGGGAATTCTCTTTTTACATACAAGGAAACTGAGGGAGAGGTTAAGAGGATGCAGTCAGTGATGCATCTGGGATTAGAAAGTAGGTATTCCTGATTCCTTATGTTGAGTTTAGATCACTAGACCAGCAAATTCCAAGCTTTACCGGTTCACGTACCACCTTCTTAAAAATGTTTTTGTGACATGAACTGATAGAATGCCAAGCTCACATACCACAGTTTGGGAATCCCTGCACTAAAGATTACCTCTGATTTCTAAAAAGCTCTTGGGGCAAGGATATGTCAGGGAACTCTGAATCAGTACCAACACTTCAGTACAGATGATTCCGAATGAAATTGTGGAGGCGGTGCTAAGAAGAAAGAAGGTGAAATGTGAAGAGAAGAAAATAAAATTTCCTGTTGCGATTTAATTTGAACAATATCAAAGGTGAGGGAGTTTGGGGAATGAAGTCTTTACCTCAGAAAAAAATGGGAAAAAAAGCATGCAATCTGGAAACACTTTTGTGCCAAACAATAAATAAAGGTATCTGTACATAACAAATATCTCCAACAGTATTTAACAATCTGTTTCAACCTCCCCTTTATTGTCAGTACACAAAATTATCTTCTTTTGGATTTCTTTTATTCTGGTTTATGGAACAGAGCTGCAAATTCTCAGTATACACAATATTCTAAAGTGATACATGCCATAAACAAATGCCATGCCTATAAATACAATTAAACATTTAAATTAAAACTACTTCTGTCTCTCAAAGAGAAACCGAGGGATCTGTAACCATGTAAAATGGCAACTAAAATACCATGTTGTCTTCCGGAAAAGAACGGAATTCTGTTATCATTTATCATTTGTTTCCATTGTTGTTTTCTCAATACTGCTTAGTGGTCTGGGAATGGAGCAAGAGCCTCCCTTTCTTTCAGTCCTGTTTTTGGTTCAATGTTCTTACCTTTGGAAAGATGAGCTGGGATGTTTTTATCATTAGTAGCGCACCTCAATAAGCCTATTTCTGGACATATCAGGTCCTGTACATTATTGACAATAGTGGCAGGTAAATTCCTTGTCTTCCATTGTTTCTAACTCTATTTTGGTTACTTTTAGAATTTCTATTATTTTCATCTCATCTTTTTTTCCTTCTAGTTTCTCCAAACTCAAGTTGTCTAATTCTTCTCTCCCTTGTGCTGTCTCACTTCTTCCCCCCCCCACTCCAGTCGATATCATCCCTCTCTTACATCCCTCTGATATACCCATGCACATCCAATAATTTTAGCAGCTCCTCTAGATGGAGCACCATCTACAGATACTATCTGAACCACCTTTAGTCTGACATACACCTCTACCCCAATATAACGCTGTCCTGCCTTCTCCCCCACCCCGGAGCACTGCTTTACTGTGTTATATCCAAATTCGTGTTCTATCGGGGTAGAGGTGTATTTCTAAATCACAATGTTTTCTCAATCATTTCAGGTATTAAAATAGATACTTCAATTGCTTCAGTAGCTGCTGCAAGCCTGTATCACTGAGCATAATGGAGATGGGCAACCTAAATGGTATGCCTGAAGCTGGCCCCTTCTCCAATCACTTAAGAAACCAATCAATAGGGAGTGGCTCTGGAGAGTATGTAGTCCCACTTTCTTATAAGAAAAAATGACAACGTTAAGGTAAAGTTTTGATGGCCTCTATAATGAATACAAGATTTTAAAGGTGTGAAAAAAGACTTTACAGTAAAGTAGTCAATAATAGTTCTGTGCCAGTGGCCCACCAGACTACTGTGAAGGGAATCCAGTCCCTGGATCCCAGGTATTTTAAGCTTTCCGAGAGTCTGAATAAAGCCCAGGCACTGTCCTAGGTTTGGGATTCCTAGGCCCTTGGGTGCTCAGAGTGCAGATACTCGGCACAGCTCTCCTTTCTGAGAGCTGCGACCATGAAGCCCAGTGTTTAGCCCCTGGAATCAGCCCTCACAGGAACAAAGGACGCTGCCCTAGGCAACAACAAAAGGATCCGTTAGACTCTTGAGTGAGTCACCCCCTTCCTTTGGTTAGTTTGGAACTGCAATGAGGTAATGCTCACCTGACCCAAGAGGGAGGAAAGGACATGATAAGAGGGAGAAACATTTGCCATGCTCTTCCTCTCTCTTCCACCTCCATCTACAGACATCACACCAAGCAACTGAAGTGCTGATCAAAGTGGTGAGCCTGGCTGAAGAGCTACCAGCCAGCCTGTGAGAAGCATCTAAGTTTGTAAGGACATTGAAAGTGTTAAGATCAGCTTAGAATGCGTTTTGCTTTTATTTCGTTTGACCAAATGGGACTTGTTATGCTTTGACTTAGAATCACTTACAATCTATCTTTATAGTTAATAAATCTGTTTGTTTATTCTATCTGAAGCAGCGCATTTGGTTTGAAGTGTATCAGAGACTCCCCTTGGGATAACAAGCCTGGTACATATCAATTTCTTTGTTAAATTGACGAGCTCAAATAAGCTTGCAGCGTCCAGTGGACGTAACTGGACACTGCAAGATGGAGGTTCCTCCGGTTGTGTCCAGGACCAAAGATATTAGCTAGTGTCACTCGGTTGCAAGTAGCTGGGAGCAGCTTACATGCCAGAGGCTGTGCGTGAACAGCCCAGGAGTGTGGGGTTCTCACAGCAGAGTATGGTAAGGCTGGCTCCCAGAGTCAAAGACTAGAGTGACCAAGCAGGTCACCGGTCAAGATAACACAAGAGGGGAACGTCACACACACAACTTTCCACGCTAGAAAATAACCTCTGGTGAAAAATGTTCACTTTCACTTGTAGACAGTGAGTACTTTAACTTGATACATGCTGGATCATAAATACTGCAAGACCACTATATGTAGAACCAAAAAAACCCAATCCCATTGCTCTGACATAATAGTGTCTGACCAAGGAAATAAACAGAAACATTGCTTTAATAATGAAACTGTGACGCATGGCTAAACATCCTGCAAAACAAATAACCCTCAAAAGACATGTAGGGAGATAATGTTTGTGTTTCTACATATGTATGAGTAGGGTCCACAATGCAATCAACAGTCGCTATCTATGGTGTATTCTGATAATTCAGTGGCCAAAAGAACATCCTACCATTTAAATGAATTGTAAACACAAGATGACTTTGGACTATAACCTATGAACTATTTCTGAAAGGACTCTTTGCAACTACAAAGCTTACCATCTCTGCTATGAATCTGCACCTAGATGAATTGAACTCATGTCTGTATTCATATTGATCTTTTAATCATACTCGACTGTTTTTAAATAAATTTTAGTTTAGTTAATAAGAATTGGCTGTAGCATGTGTTTTGGTAAGATCTGAAACATTCATTAACCTGGGAGGTAATGTGTCCGATCCTTTGAGATTGGTAGAATCTTTTCTTTTATATGATGAAATAAGATTTTCAGAAATCATCATATTTGACTTAGGTACCTGTATGGAGGCCTGAGGCAGGATCTCTTTAAGGGAACTGTGTTGTTTGGACTTCTGAGTAACCAGTAAGGTAATAAAGAAGCTATTTTATGCTGGCTTGGTAAATCTAAGTATTGGAATATCCACCATCTTTTTGGGGATTATCTGCCCCATTCTTTGCAGTTCACCCTGAGTGACCACAGCTGGCTCCCCGCTAGGACTCTGGTCACAGAAACTAAGCAATATATTAGATCTCTGTAATTTTCAATTTCTAAATAATGACAAGTTTCATTTGCACATGGCTGTAGGTCTACACATTTAAATAGCATTCACTTGGTAGCAAACACTGTAGGTAAGGTTGCAAAATGATTTCATTATAATAGCTTGCCTTCACTAATTCATAAACTTGTGTCATGGTTGTCTGTCTCATGTAGCAAGGTACTTGGCTTGGAAAAGAGATGGCTGAGGCGGGATAGAGAGCTATAAAATCATGACTGGTGTGGAGAAAGTAAAAAATGAAGTGTTATTGACTCCTTCTCATAACACATGAACTAGGGGTCATCAAATGAAATTAATAGGCAGCAGATTTAAAACAAACAAAAGGAAGTATTTTTTCACACAACGCACAGACAACCTGTGGAACTCCTTGCCAGAGGCTTCTGTGAAGGCCAAGACTATGACAGGGTTCAAAAAAAGAACTAGATAAGTTCCTGGAGGATAGGTTCATCAAAGGCTATTAGCCAGGATGGGCAGGAATGGTATCCTTAGCCTCTGTTTGTCAGAAGCTGGGAATGGGTGACAGCGGATGGATCACTTGATGATTACCTGTTCTGTTCATCCTATGAGACACCTGGCATTCGCCATTGTTGGAAGACAGGATACTGGGCTAGATGGACCTTTGTCTGACCCAGTATGACCATTCTTATGTTCTTGGCCCTTTAGCCAAGTCCTTCTGGAAATCCAACCCTACTGGGGCCTCAATATCCTCAACATGCTAAATAGTACCCTTCACCAGTACTGAAATGCATATGGTGAACCATACTCTTCTTGCCACACCTGCGGTCTTCCTTCAATTCCAGTCTTCACTAAGTGACAACAAACAAAACAATAACACCAACTTACCTGCAGAGATTTGAGATTTCAATCTCTTTTTTGATTACCCTTTGTGCTCTGCCCTGTTGTCAGGACACTAACTCACAGGGCCATTTCCCTCAAGTCCTGCCCCTCCCATAGAGGCCCACCGAGAAGCTAATCCTGGCTTTCACAGCTTATTCCTGTTCTTCACAATGTCTGAGTCCTTCTTCAGCCACTCTGCCCAGGAAAAGATTTTTATCCTGCCTCTTCCCTGGACCTTCTCCTCAGGAAAAGACATAGGCCCACTTTACTCTTGGGTCTCCTCTCCTTACTGCTCTGAGCTCCTTCCTTTATGGCAATCACCAAGCCCCTCCCCAGCTGGGTCTGATTCTGAATTGAGCCTGACAACCTACCCCACCTGACAACTTGCCCCACCAATATTCATCACAGCGCCGAGAAAGAGAGTAGATGTTTTATTTCTGTTTTATCCCTGCCCAAAGATGTTAATTTTTTTCAATTAGATGAAAGAAAAATCAGATGCTTCTGAATTATGAGTGAGTTAAAATGTACACAACTCTTCCATAAAATGCTGTTTACACGTTTCTCAAAAGAAAATTCAAACTGCTGAACACTTAAACTTGACATTATAAAATGTAATATATGTCAAATACAAGATTGCAATATAGGAAAACTGTCATAGAAAGATCTAATTTACATTGTAACCACTTTTTCCTTCTATTTGCCTATATTTAGTGCTGTATTCATTAACAATTAGCTATTTCAAGGTACTGATTACATCAGTAACTATTCTGGCCTTACTTTAGTTCTGTTATGTCAGACAACTTAGGTCAATTATAACAATTGCAGAACAACATTGCACTTATTAAATCAGACATCATTCAGAATTAAGGTGCTTAATAATAATGTAGAGTTGCCTCATATTTTCTATCTTCTCTAATTGCCTATTGCACCATCCCTAAAATGTCCAGTTCCTATTGCAATCAGACGATTCAGTTTTATTTTACTTGTACATTTGTGGTTATATTTACACATATATTACCCCATCTCCATAAAACCAATTAATGTTCTTGACGTCTTAAACATTTTTTTTCTTCCTCACCTATATGGTGAAACCAAACTGCACTCATAGCCATGGCAAATGTTTTAATAAAATGAGGTAAACGTGGATTGAAACGCACTGTCACACCAGTCTACAGGACACCATAAAACCTGCAAAACTAAAGGTGGGCAACGGAAGACTCCCTGAAGATTCTAAAAAGTACACTGAAAAAAATTGTTGCTTCTAAAGTCTATTTTGTTAAAGAGAATGGATACTGAACAGAAGCATTACGTATTAAGTAATGCATGTATTTTTACCAATTCTGGCTTCTCTTGTCCAAGAACAGCTTTGAACTGTATTTCTTTGAAATGCCTTCAACTATAAACACTTGGAAAAGATTAAAGAAAGTACCATTTCAGAGGTTAATGCCTTCAGAAGAGTTTTAAAACCAAAGTTGGGAGCTCCCTCTCTATGAGTCAAAAGGTTTCAATTTTAGTGTTTTGTTTTTTAAGCAAGGTAAGCAATCACATCCTGTAGTAAAAATAACAACAGGCAAGGTAAATAGGCAACTCTGCAAGATGCAATTCCTTTCACCACATTCATCAGGCACTTAGAAAACACATCTTGAAGAAGCATCTCAACTGTGACTCACATTCTCAGACAACTACATTGTATACATACACTCTCCCTCCCCACACTGAAAAGGCCCCTATATAATGGTAACAAATTACACATTGTGAAATGCAACTTACCAACACTGAAAGCAACACAATATATAACAAATACAGGACATACAGCAAAAGTTCCATACTGGTAAAATCAAGGCTCAGAAGATGATACAAGAGCAATGCTGCATTAGTTCAGTTGTCTACACTGGAGCCTATTGCTGGGCTCAAAAATACACCAGGGCCAAAGAACTATTATGAACTTTATTGTACACTGAAACATATAGCAGCTTAATTTAATATTGTCAAGCCATGAATCAAGTTAGTAAAATGTTCTGCCACTCGAGCGATACCAGTCATGAAGTTATTATCCTTATGAAATACAGAATCTCTGTATGGTACTGCCATTCCATGTTAAAACAAAAAGGAAACCAGTTGATTAGCTATGTCCTTTCCAGTGGTTACAGAATTCAACTGCAGATACAAAATTAAGCAATTCCTTTCCTTTGAATATGTGGGCTTACTTGTTTCTAGAAGACATTTGCCACTCAATACAATGGAACCTCAATATATTGCAAACAGCAAATTCCCTGTTGGCTTACATACTGTTCAGTATCCTTAGATGGTTTTAATATTTTTAAGATTTGGAGAAAAATAAATTTACACCTACAAATGGAATGTTTTAGATGCTAAGCCTTGTATCTACCCCTCCATGTGTCTCACAAGGAGTTTTAGCATTTGCACATAGAGCTTAGTACAATATGCTCCTTGTAGAAGCACTGCTCACAAAGATAAAAAACAAAGAGTGCCTTCCCCTTCTCCCTAGGGTTATGCAGGATCCTGAACCATATGCAAGTACAAATCCATTATATGGCAAGGAAGTGGAAAATGGCTGTGCTCTGCGGGTGTTCAAAAATACATTTTCAGTGAGGGAGCAGATGCTTGAAAAGAAACTATTCAAATAAGCACATATTAACATAATACTATACCATGGCATTTAACAGTTCCTTTTTTCCCTCCACTTAAATATGCAAGTTATTTTGTTATTGGCATTACCTGCTTATTGTGCTTTTAAGTGCTTAAACATATTATACACACAGTACTGCAATATGCATTTTAAAGCAGTAAGACACGATAAACCATGAGGTAATGGTGATCAATTCATACTTCTGGTCATAGTAAATCATGAGGCTTCACCTGAGAACTGTTTTAATCAGCTTTGCTATTTAGACCAAATGTTTTTTTGTTTGTTTTTTGTTTTGTTTTTGCAATTCTAACAATTTTAAACTTAATAAACGCTAAATTGGATGGAATGAAAGCTGATCTTATACTATTTATTTTTAAATATTTTTGTTATGTGTTGATAAAAATTTGCTTTCTCAAGACCACAAGTAATACTCTGCACATATATAACATTGTTTATTAAAGGAACATCTTAGAAGATGTCGCTATTTACTCTTGTTAGCCCGGCAGAGCCAAAAAAAACTAGACAAAGAATTGAAAGTTATTCCTTCTCAGAAGACAATTCTGTTGATGGTGCATAGTTCCAATCAGTCAGACCCATTGAAAACAAGGGGGTTCCACAGGTGCTGCTTGAGATGATATCAGTTAAGCAAGAGCAGAAGATTCTGGAAGAAAAAGATCTAGAAAACTGAAGCCAAAGTGGCAGTGTGTATAATATGCTTAAGCACTTGGAGGCACAATAAGCAGGTAATGCCAATAACAAAATAACTTGCATATTCATCTCTAGACATTCAGCTCAAGTTTCTCATTAGTTTAACAATTCAATACTTTTCCATTTTACATGGCAAAAAAGGACTGAAAAGTCATGTGGTGTCACTATAGTTACGTTCTAAATAGTGTACAGTAATATTCATTTGAACAGTTCTTAATTTTCTTCTGAATATTAAAACTGTGGGGAATTGGATGTCTCAAGCAGTTGGCAATGGGGCACAGAAAGACTTAGATCTTTATGTTACTAGTTCATATCCAGTCCAGATAAGGAGTAACCAAAAGTTATCCTGAGAGGACCCGTCCAGCTGTCCATGTGAATTTAACTGGTGACCTCAGTCAAGCATTCACATTACAACCAACAAGTGTTCATATCACAAAATCCACCATCACAATATGCACTAACTGGGAACCTGGGCCTAGCATCATAAATCAACATAGCTCCATTAATTTACACTAGTTGAAGATTTGGCCTCTTGCTGTTGTTTTGAGCAGACATACCAAGAATTAAATGGGCATGGAAACTGAACTATCATCTGACTCTTCCAAGTCAAGAATGAGACATATTGGTAGGGCGGTGTCAAGAAAGCCTGCACTGCTGCTTCCTGTGGTCCATCTAATCTGTGAGTAAGAAGAGAACTCCAGTCTTCCCGGTTGTCACTCTGAAACCTTCTATGAGCATTTGGAACTTTTTTTTTTAAATGTTAATGTTCATTTGCTAAAAGTTTATGGAACCATTTAAGTCTCTTCATACATAAACATTTATCATCTGTAGTTAATATTTTACTTTCTCTCTGACCAAATGGAGGACCATCTGTGACTGTGTACATGAAACTTCTTTGAGTTACAAAAAAAATACAGCTTTTCTACAGCGACTTCATCTGAGATGTGTATAAAACACGCCTGCCTTTATGTTCATAAAACCCAATTTAACTTCAGACAGTTCTTTCCTTTTTAATTTGACTAACTGGATAAATGGCCAAGGGGGAAAGTTTAACCTCTAATTTTCCTGCTTTCATTTTTTCCAGGACATCTCAGGATTCTGTCTCTATCATGGGCACCTGATAAAGTAAAAATCAAAGTGCTATACTTATTTTTATTTTGTCACTGAATGTCTTAGAGATCCCTATACATTTTTTTTGCTATACATTAGTTCCTCAGACCTATATTCAGTATGCTTGGAAGGAGCTTTTCAACTAAGGGAATAGGATCTTTACTCGCTTTTTCAGTTATTAAGGATATTCCGAGATCTGATCAATCTTTTGACAAATTCCAGTCATCCCTCAACAGTGGTAATGTTTTGATACGTCTGTACTCTAATTCAAATGATTCAATTTTAAATTTCAGTGTGGTTGTTTGGCTTCCCAGATTTGTGACCGGACCTGTTTTCTCATTAATTTGCAACCACACTAATCTTCATTCCACAGAGTACTGCAAGTTCTCTTTTGTTTAGGTCTTGAAGGAGATCCTACACAGATAGCAATCCTAGATTTAGGGACAATCAGGCTTGCCTCTCTAAAATTCTCAGATTGTAGTCTGAGAAGTTTTATGGAGCCAGAAAGAGAAAACCCTAGTTCTTTACAATATTAATGATGCATAAAATGCCCCAAATTTAATGATAAAAAAAGAAACCAGGAAGTTGGTGTACCTGAGCTGTGATACATTTGCTCTCTGCACTCAACTCTATCCTAAAACACTATTTTTATATAAATACTTTGTACATAACCATTACTTATTTAAAAAAATAACCGCAGAAAATAGGCAGTTTTTAAAAATAAATATTTACCATGCCACAGTACTGACTTTACCATGGTATTTCCTATACTTAGTATGCAGTGAGGTATTTACATATTTACATAAATTGCCCATTGCTAATGTTTATTGTTAATGCTCTTCATTTACATATAGGAAGGTATAAGCAAATCTCCTTCCATAATTAAATATTGACAGTAGTGACAGTACAGTGATAATAGTCCCTTTAAACAAAAATTCAATGTTTACTTCATAATTCTCTGTTCTCTATCTTTTTCAATCCATTAAAATGCAGCTGCAGCACACTACAGACAGAAATTAATGCTATATAATTTAAACAATATGCCAAAATGTGCTGCTTATTTTGAAAGAAAATTTAAATGCAATACATTTTTTGGTTTTCTCTGAAGCAAGTATAAAATCTAGAAATCTTCCAACCTGATGACATTAGATTTAAATTGCACCCCAGGCATGACCCTGAAAGAAATCTTATTACTGCTTCTAGTCAAAGACTAATAAAAAGACTTTAATACGCCTCCCTCTTCCCCTCCAAATAGGGCCTAAAATGGATTGCTTTTGTGAACTGTGGTCTAAAACAGCTATTAAAAGTGAAGCTGCACAAAGAGCAGCATATTTGGGACGATTCCAGGCCCACCTACAGGGTAATGCTATTCTACTTGCAACAGCTGTTTACACTTACCTGAGGTGCAGCAGGTGCAGGACAAAAGAATCAAACAACTCTGCACCTGCTGCCTCAAACTCTAAGCAGGTAAATCAGTAGAAATGACCTTTTTGTGTCTGTCACCACAACAGATGTTCAATGGAAGACCAAGATGGTCACACCCACCTGCCTTCAGCTCAGTCTTTGCCCCACTTAGTCAATCTGATTAGACAAACTGAACCGACTGACATAAAGGCAACAGGTAGAATGCAAGCCCTGTAAGAGATGCAGTAGAACTTTATGAAAATCAGATGAAGTTTGTCAGTCAAAAGATTCTTGCCACCAGAATTCTGATGATATGCAAGTCTCCTCTTAACCTGAAGACATCTGTAACTACATAACTGCCAGAACTTGCACACACTTTTCATTTGTAACTGATATACAAAAATTACTCAGCCTGTCTAATCCAGGGGTTTAGACAGCCTGCACTGTGACCCCCTTCTAACAACAAAAATTACTACATGACCCCATGAGGGGAGACCAAAGCCTAACCCCGCCACCCCGGGTGGGGGGCCAATGCCCAAGCCCCAACCCCACCACCCCAGGCAAGGGAGCCAAAACTAAACCCCAAGGGCTTAATCCCCATGTGGGGAGCATGTAACCTGAGCCTGGCCACCCAGGGCTGAAGCCCTCAGTCTCGGGCAGTGGAGCTCAGGCTTCGTTCCCAGGGCTCCAGCAAGTTTAATGCCAGCCCTGGCGACCCACTTTGGGGTCCTGACCTACAGTTTGAGAACTGCTGGATCCCTTCCGTGGCTGTCCATGAAATACAGAATTTAGAACAGAATGAGGAAAGTAAATTGCTGGATAGTAAGTTTCTACAGTCATAATCTGGGACAGGAAAAAGATGAAGGGACATTTCCATGTCCAAAAGGGCACAACAATGGAAGCATATCTGTCAGCTCTTCAAGGAAAAATACAAATTAGGGTGATCTGTAGTATTCAAAAGGGACTGGGAAGAGGTGTTGCCAAGAACATCTGGGATTTTTTGTTTTGGCTAGAAACACCCAAGCTACTATTAATTAATATTTGAAATTTTATATAAAGTAAAATGTTCCTTTGTTTTTCCTATTCCTTTCCATTTTCCACTTTGCCTTTGATAGCCTGATTCATCTCTTCTTCCATTATTTACTACAATTTTTAAACCATTTTGGTATTATTGAATTTTTTGTTAATTTTGCCCTCCCCCTCTAAAGAACTCTTTCTCCAAGACATTTCATTTTTCTGATCTGGACTTTCACTATCTATTTTTGTTCAGTATTAGTAGTGGCAGTATTCGCTTATTTAGTCCTCTAGTTCACAGTAAAAGAGGTTAAAAAAAAAAGAGAGGAAGAGAGTGAGTAAATCATTAAGTCTAAAGATTGTGGTGAGTGGATACAGGGGAGGGAGCAACCGGGCCTGGGGCACAGATTAGGCCCTGAGGCACAGCTGCCAAAATTGTGTGCAGTTCCATCGGTGAAGTTTTATACAAACCATTTAATAACCTATTTTTTGGTTTGACAATTTATTCGCATATAACTGTAAACGTTGTCTTTTTTTTATTATTTTTTTTGAAGGGTGCATTTAGTACTTGTGGAGCCTGGTTAATGTTTATCCACAGGACAGTATCAAGGTGAATTTCCCATACCCAGGGATTGAACCTGGAATCTCTAAATCTAAAACCTGGCATCTGTACCATTTGAGCTCAAGGACCCTTTACATTAGCATGGAGAAGACTCAAACCTCTATGTCAGTAGTTCTCGAACTGTGGTCCACTGGGCTCCATTCAGGTGGTCTGTGGATAGTTCCCTCTAAGGTGCATGCCTAGGCAGCCGCACACAAAAGAGAGAATGAAGGGCTACCCACCTATTTAGTAAAGCCACGCATGTGTGTCTCCAGTAATTAGGTGCCTGGACCCTGGAGAAGACGCACATGTAAGGTGAGGTGGTGGCCTTGGGGGGGAATAGGGGATAGGTGAGAGGGGGCAGTGGGGTGAGAAGAGGGGTTGGGGAGGAATTTAGGACTTGCAGGGCTGTGGTGGCCAGAGAAAGAGGCGACTTTCCCCAGCTCCAGGGCTGCGGCTGCCGGGGAGAAACGGCACTCCTTCCCAGCCCCAGCTTAGGGGCTGCCACGGTGGGAGAGAGAAGGCACATCCATTGCATTAGAAAGGTAGCAGTACTGATATTAAAATATGAGTTGTGTGCTTTCATTTGTAGAACATTTATTATTATTACTTTTTATATATATATGAGAAGTGCTTTGGATAAAAGTGCTATATATATATATATATATATATATATATATATATATATAGCACTTTTATCCAAAGCACTTCTCACTAACTATTGTAAAGTGCTTTACAATAGTTAGCTAATGGTACAAACAACATTTGGAAAGATCATTAAGTGATCCGCCGAGACCCTCAGGAATTTTCAAGTGGTCTGTGAAAAAAAACTTTGAGAACCACTGTTCTATGTCGTCTAAGGAAGAGAGGGGAACAAAGTTCCACACTCGGTTACTGTGAATTACACAAAGATATAATGTAGCCCTTTTACCTAAAATGCAGCGTGGCAAAGTGGATGAGACTTGGATCTTTCATAATGGAGATCAGAGTTCTAATTCCTGATGTGACCTTAAGCAACCTCTACATTATTTTAACTGTAAGATAGATGAACAATAGTTATACCACCCTACGGTAGGGGTTTTAGGCCTTAGTTAATAAGGGTGGGGAAGTACACAGAAATAAAGAGCAGTTAGTAGAAGAGCTGGGATTAGAACTCATGAGCTTTCTTATTAGTACCTTCTCCTAGGCTACAGGGTATTGTGGGGGGAGGGTTTGTCTGTGTTCTCTGGCTAAAGATCAAGGAAGGAATTTGAGAGTCACAAGAAGAAAAGGAAATGGATCAACTGTTAGTATATTCATTATTACAAACAAAATCAGCAAGAAACCTTCTGATAATCTGCATAAATATGTAACTACATGAAGAGGGGCAGAGAAAAAGCATATGCACAGTCACAGAAACTGAGAATATTAATTACAGGCCTGATTCAAAGTTCTCAAAGTATCTTAATTGATATATAATAAAATGTGCTGACCAAATACCTTAAAATGCTACACATAAAACTCAGCACCGATAAAAAAAATACAAAGCACATTGACAGTAACAATTGCTAATAACTAAGTAACCAACACCAGCTAACGGGGCTTCTTTTAATCAACCTACACTCTGAATCATGTTGGCTACACAGTGCATTAGTAATTAACTGAAATAATCTGTACTGGTGACTGTAATGAGAAGAGGCACAAGATGCCCAGCAATAATTACAGCTAATATTGCAGCAAAACCAGTAATCATGAAATATAATAGAATACAAATTGTATCATCAAGAAGAAACACCACACACAGCTCAGAAGTTACTCAGCAATTTAAACTGCAGAATGGATATGGAAAATTATTTGGGGGATGGGGCCATGGGAGAGGAGAGAGATATAATTTAGGGAAATTTTTTTTGTTTTGATTTATACACTCATTCTATAATACGTAGGGTCTATCCTTTGCTTAACACAGTTTAAAAATACAAATATAACAGACCACACCAAGCCCTCTTTTCACCGACTTAACATATATCAAACTCAGAAGCTAAATGCATATTTAAGAGCTTTATCATCTCCAACCAGTCTTCCCAATCCCTCAAAGCTAGGGAAAACAAATGGGGTTTGCAGTCTGCCCTGTAGGTCAACAAATTGGAACTTCTCAGACCAAGGGAAGGGCATAAATTCCAGATCCTGCCTGCTCCTTATACAGAGTACAGGTCTGTCGCGATTTCAGCTTTATGCGGTCGGCAAAAACAAGAAAAAAAAAGGGAGAAAAATAACGATTTAAATACTGTTTCTGTAGTGCGGGCGATTTCGCCCGCCATTACACTCAATGTAATTTTGACTATACGCGATTTTCGCTTTACGCACTGACTGTGGAACATAACCCCAGCGTAAGATGAGACAGACCTGTAACATCTTGGGTGCCCCAGCTTAACCCTAGTGTAGCAGTATATGTAGCAAGGAGAAAGATGTTCTTTCAGATAAGTAGATCTCAGGCCATTAAGGACTTAATAGAGGGAATAGAATTGTGTTAAGAGTGAGTAAACAAACTGGAGTCATTCCTTTCAATAACGAACATTTTATTCTGAAGCACTATTCTGCTTCTTTTATCTCTAAATTGATACCAGAAAAGTTTCTTACCTATTCTGTGTCCTAGACAGTTAACCTAAGCCCATAATTATGCTAAATGGAGCTAGGAACAGATTCTCCTTGTCCCCAATCATTCTTGGAGTGAGGGAGTATCTTGTTTGAAAAAAAGCATGCTACAGGTAACTGTTTCCAAATCCAGCAACTGTTTGAAACCTCTTATTTTAATTTATGGTTTTCTGAAAGTTTGAATAAAGGCTCAGAAAATATCAAAGAAATATATGCAAAATGTGGGCATAAACACATACAAATCAAAAGTTATTCAGCACCAAATGTATCCTGCAGCTCTTATCAATAAATCCTTACACTCCTGGGCACTTGCAACATTGGTCCTGTTAACTTAATCTACCTGATACTATCTATTTTTCTCTCTCAGCTTCATTTTGGATAATTTAATATCTCATGAACCTTAAGATTCAGAATATACTCACTGAGAAGAGACTGAAGTTCATGGAACAGTAAAACTCTTGTAAAGCCATTTGTGTGTCTGGTTGAGATTTTTCAGGTTTATATTAAGCCAGGATGAGGATGTGTCTTACCAAACTATTATATTTATACACCTTGGGCATGTTATAAGACATGAAGCCTCAACAGTTCAGGACATGTATTAATAATCTCATGAAATATCCCCCATTGTGTCCTACTGTGATAATCTTATAGCTATCATTAGCAGGATTTTCTTTTAAAAAAACTTTTTTGTTGCCAGGAAGCATTGTATAATGAAGCCTAATTTTTCCTTTGAGGTCTTGTCTACACGTCGAAAATTAGAACCTGTAATTCTCCACCAGTAGTAGGAATAGTGATGGCTGTAATGTAGCAGACACAGAGATCAGGTGTTTTTAAACCACACTGTCATCTAAACTTTACAACCTTCTAATACTTGCAGATTTGCACCCTTCCCTTAGTCATGACTTAGTCAGGCTTTACATATATAACTTTTCCTAGGCAAGTCTAGCCCAGAAGAAGCCATATCGGGTTTATCCATACAAAAGCTGGCCAGATTTTTCTTCTCTTTCTTCTACTAATAGCAGCAGGACACAATAAGGGTATACTGGCGTTACCAACCAGTGACACATTAATATGCCCATTCTCATAATTAATTATATTGCTCAAGGTATTTTTGTTCTTAGAAGCTACACCTCTACATTGTGCTTGAAGTTCAGGAAACTGCTAACGTAATTATAGTGGCTTCCATAGCAATCAGCAATCCAGCTCTGACAGTTTTAAACTAATATATTAGGAAAAGCCCTCTAGTGTGTTCAGGGAATGAGTCAGCTTCTAAAACCAGAGCAACAGCAGTGAATACAAATGAAATACCAATTCTTCACTTACAGATGATAAAAGAACACCTACTGTATAGTTCAACTCTTTTGTAATATGTGAACATTTGGATTTACTTCATTAGATTGCTGAACATTATGGACCCTTTAACACTTCATTGTAGTTAAGATATTCCTTGCCTAAATCAGCTCTGTGAAAAAGATGGTTCATCTAATAAAGACCATTCCACAAGAAAGCACTCGAGACCCCACACATCACTGATGTCTTATCACAGCAAATGTAAATTACTTCAGTTATTTTTCATATCTTTCCTCCAATGTCACAAAAAGTAACATTTTTTAAAATTATTATTAAGGGTGCAACAAGACATAGAGAAGCATTTTGGAATACTGCCACTATTTTTAGGAGAGCTGTTCTACTGGAAAGGAAATACATAAAAATGACATCTTAACTCAGCAGATTTGCTCCCTATGAGCATGCAGAGTCATGGCTGCCCAATTCAGTGACAAAAGCAATTTTTTTTATTTTTTTTCTACTATTTGTTGGCCCAGGATAGAAGACTATGGAGATCTGTGGTTGGCGGCCCATACCCCGGTTGGGGTGACGGGCATGAATGATGAATGAATGTTAGTATAGCAGGTCCTCTACAGCACAGCTGAGTGAATAACTAATTATTTGGTTCACTGACAGTTCTGAGGGAAAAAAATTACAAAAAAACCTAAGCTGGTTTGACCGGTCCTTAATTAGAATTTTTTTTAATGGTGAATACAAAAAGTGGACAAAATTTTTGTTTCATGTTGAACTAATCATTTCGTTGAGCCTGAAATGAACAGTTTCATTTAATTTCTGGGCACTTTTAAAAGAAACAAATAGGTAGAGTCACAGAACAACCAGAGGAGTTGGTTGTCCCTCTCTAGCCTTTAGCACAGAGATTAGGGCATGTATCTGAGATGTAGGAGACCAGAGTTCAGTCTCCCCCTTTACCTGATGTAGAGCATGGATTTGAACTTGGCTCTCCCACATTGCAGGAACATGCCCAAGCCACTGGGCTATGGGTTATTCAGGTGAGTATGTCTCAATCTCTCCTCTTTAAGATGTTCCACTGTGTATAAATAATTAAACAAGAGCTGGGATATAAACTTGGGTCTCCCCCCTACCAGGCTACAGAGTCATTCTCACTCAGTTTTTGGCTCAATGACTGGTCAAGTATTTTATACACATTAGAACAGCATAAGCAGGAGAAACTGAGGAAACACACCTCAGATTACCCAATAGCCCAGTGGTTAGTGCACTCACCTGGAAGTGGGAGAGCTAAGTTCATATTCCTGCTCCAACAACTAATTATTTATACACAGTAGAACAGCTTCAACATAAAAGATTCTAAGAGACCCACACAAGAATAACACATAACCCAGTGGCTAGGGCACTCTCTTCCCAAGTGCAAACTCCTGCTCCATATTAGGCAGAGGGCAATTAAACCTAGGTCTCCCATAGCCCAGCAGAGTTCTCTAGCTACTGTGCTCAAGGTACGGTTGCCAACCCTCCAGGATTGGCCTGGAGTCTCCCAGAATTGACATTGATCTCACAGTGACTATTGAAAGCAAGCTCGGAGACTTTAATGGGATATTTTAAGAAAATGACATTACATCATGTTGAGAAAAAAAACAACTCCCAGAATAGCTTCAGTCAAGAGTTGGCAACCCTAGTTCAAGGTTATAAGGGAGACACCACCTCTTCTGGCTACTTTGTGAATGGTACTTAAGTCCCAAAAACAATTACTTTTTGCCAAAACCATTTGGTGAATTCTGGGTCAACTGAAACTACATTTTCTGGCAAATAAACTGTTTGCCCAAAAATTTTCACCCAGATCTATTCCAGAGCCAGCAAAGCTATATGACAGGGAACTGCATTCTTTTCTGGGTCACACATCAACAGAATTATTAACTAAATTCCAGTTACACATCTAGTCCTGAAATTTATCTATCAAGGGTCTATATGGCTGCCCTCACAGTCACATTTAAAAACCTAACCCTCAAATTATGCCTGCAGGTACACCTGTGGACACACACTGATGACAATATGGTTGTTCAGGTGAATCTGAGGGCAGTTTTTGCAATCACAATATATTACTGATGTACAATACATGATGATGATATACAAGCCAAAATGTACTCAGCTTGACATTCAGATCCTTGTAGGAATTTGCACAATGGTGGTTATAAAAAAATATCATTTTAACTTGGAATCTTTGACACAGAATAAATATGGAAACTCACACTATTATCACAAAGATAATTTTTATAGCAGAACTGCACTTCAAAGAAAGAAAATCTCTGGGTTCCCTGTATGTGGTACCTGTCAGTTTTCTATCTTTTAGAAGGGGGAAGTGTTCCAGAAAATATTAGTAAAATGACAACTGCTACAATGCTATTAGGAAACTTTTTACATGCTACACCTAAAGTCGGTCCAAGAAACAAGCAGAGCACATATACATGACTTACTGGCAAAGCAAAAAAGGGAACACTTAACCCAATCTAAAACAAATTTTTAAGTCTTGCTGCCCTCTTCTGGTTTAAAATCTCCCATCCTCCATACATTAACGAATTCATTCATTAATCACCAGATCATCATATCACACCACATAATAAAATGTTCTGAATTATTAAAGGAATTTTAGCATAGTTCCACACACATTTCCAAAAGGGAAAGATACCTGTATGACTTTCAGAACTATGAGAGATGTGGATTAAATCTACCGAATAATGGTGATCATTAAAAAAAGAACTGTTGATCTGGTGAGGAGAGGCAGAGCAGCAGTGCTACTCCAAATGTCAAACTCAAGAAAAATGCTAAAATCAAAATGGAAGAAAGGCTGAAAAGTAAATGCTCCCCCTAAAACTCCCAAACAGGAGGGGGACAGGAAATAAAACCAATCTTACAATTAATTCACCAGACAGCTCTCACATCACAGAAATTATGTGATAAGAGAAATAATTAACAAAACATGTATCAAAATTATAGAGAGTACTCTGAATTAGGCAAATAAACTTTTCATATCAAGTATAAAACAATCAGTAAGGCAGGCAGGCTTAAAAGCAACCTTGCCTTCCTCTAACAAAGGACCAAATATTTCAGTTCTAAATTTCAAGAAAAAAAACACTGATTAGAAGTTCATGTACTGTTCAAGGGCTCAAGCAATTCAGTATGTACTGTTTTCATAATGCACTAGCACTGACACAGCTTCTCCAGCTCCCACTCACATTTTGCCTCTTACTGATTTGGCAAGCACCTCCTAATCTTTTACCTTCTACCAGTGAAGAATAAGCTTCCAACAGCAGGTTTATTCAAGAACAGCTCAAGCTCCCTACTTATTTTTTACACACACACACATTATATATATATACACACACACACACACACACACACAGTTCAGATACAAGCATGTCTGGAACTGGGTTTGGTTGCTGCTGTTGTGGGGTTAGTTTTTTGTTTTGTTTTGTTATTTTTTTGCTGACCCTCTGAAAAGTGACTGTTAGGGTGAATGAATGATTAATCTTGGCCTTTTAAAAAGAAATTAAGGTGTGTGTGTAAACGAGGGGGCTGGGGGAGCTTGTCATTTCAGAAGCCCTACTTTCAATTTTCCTTAGAAAGCTCTTTCCTTCTAAGTAATGTGGTCAAGCGATTAAAAAAATTTATCATGATTAATCGCACGATTAATCGTGCTGTTAAACAATAATAGAAAGCCAATTATTTAAATATTTTGGGATGTTTTCTACATTTTCAAATATATTGATTTTAGTTACAACACAGAATACAAAGTGTACAGTGCTCACTTTTTTATTACAAATATTTGCATTGTGAAAAACAAAAGAAATAGTATTTTTCAATTTACCTAATACAAGTATTGTAGTGCAGTCTCTTTATCATCACTTACAAATGTAGAATTATGTACAAAAAAATAACTGCATTCAAAAATAAAACAGTGTAAAACTTTGGAGCCTAGAAAGTCCGCTTAGTCTAACTTCTTGTACAGCCAATTGCTCGGACAAACAAGTTTGTTTACATTTGCAGGAGATAATGCTACTTGCTTCTTGTTTACAATGTCACCTGAAAGTGAGAACAGGTGTTCGTATGGCACTGCTGTAGTCGGCATCGCAAGATATAAACGTGCCAGATATGCTAAAGATTCATGTGTCCCTTCATGCTTCCATACTGACGACGAGTTCTGCTAGATAACAATCCAAAGCAGTGTGGACTGATGCAGGTTCATTTTCATCATCTGAGTCAGATGCCACAAGCAGAAGGTTGATTTTCCTTTTTGGTGGTTTAGGTTCTGTAGTTTCGTCATGAGAGTGTGGCGCTTTTTGCGCATTAGTGTTGTGCATGAGTGTGTTCTGAATGAGAGTGTTGAGCTCCACTCTTCGTCCCTCTCAGACTTTGGAAGGTACTCGACCTTGGGTCGAGTGCTATAGCTATCTTTAGAAATCTCACATTGGTAGCTTCTTTGCATTTTGTCAAATCTGAAGTGAAAGTGTTCTTAAAATGAACATGTGCTGGGTCATCACTCTGAGACTGCAATAATATGAAATATATGGCAGAATATGGGTAAAACAGCAGGAAACATACAATTCTACCCCAAGGAGTTCAGTCATAGATTTAATTAATGCTTTTTTTTTTTTAAATGAGTGTTGTCAGCATGGAAGCATGTCCTCTGGAATGGTGGCCAGAGCATGAAGTGGCATACGAATGTTTAGCATCTCTGACACGTAAATACCTTGCAGTGCCATGAGAACGACTGTTCACGTGACATTATAAATAAGAAATGGGCAGTATTATCTTCTTTAAATGTAAACAAACTTTTTTCTTTTAGCAATTGGCTGAACAAGAAATAGAACTGAGTGGACTTGTAAGCTCTGAACTTTTACATTGTTTTGTTTTTGAATGCAGTTATGTAACAATAAAATCTACTTTTGTAAGTTGCACTTTCACAATAAAGAGATTGCACTACTTGTATGAGGTGAATTGAAAAATACTATTTATTGTATCATTTTTACAGTGCAAATATTTGTAATAAAAATAATAATATAAAGTGAGTACTTTCCACTTTGTGTTTTGTGTTGTAAATGAAATCAATATATTTGAAAATGTAGAAAAACGTCCAAAACTATTTAATAAATTTCAATTGGTATTTTATTGTTTAACAGTGCTATTAATTTTTTTAAGTTAACCGTGTGAATTAACTGCAATTAATCAACAACCCTACTTCTAAGAGTTGCTTCATATGTCACCATCTAGGAAAAGGCTAGCAGAAAGAGTATCAGAAGCAGATGCCTGCAAGGAGAACTAGGGTTGCCAGGCATCCGGATTTCTATTGAAATGCCTGGTCGAAAAGGGATTCTGGCGGCTCCGGTCAGCACAGCTAGCAGTGCTAGCAGGGCAGCCAGACTCCGTGCCTGGATCCTGGGAAGTGGCCGGCTCCTAGGAAACCGCAGCCAATGGGAGCTGCTGGGGTGGCGCTTGTCACTTCCCAAGAGCTGCCTGAGGTCAGCACCACTGGGAGCCCGCACCCCAAACCACCTCCACTGCCCCAATCCCCGGCCCCAGGTCGGAACCCACTCCCGCACCAGCCCTGAGGCCCCCTCCCACACTCCAAACCCCTCATCTCCGGCCCCACCCCAGAGCCCACATCCCCAGTCGGAGCCCTCACCCCCTGCACTCCAACTCCCTGCACAGAGTCCCCGCCTGCACCCTGAACCCCTCATTTCTGGCCCCAGTCCAGAGCCTGCACCCCAGTTCAGAGCCCATACCCCCTCCCACACTCCATCCCAGGGGCCCCTCCCACACTCCAAACCTCTGAACCCCACCCCTCTAATTGGAGCCCTCTCCTGAACCCCAGTGCCCCCCCAGCTGGTGTCCTCAACCCCTCCCGCACCCAGACCTTCTGTCCCAGCCCAGATCCCCCTCCCACACTCTGAACCCCTCGGCCCCACCAACCCAGCCCAGAGCCTGCTCCTGCACCCCAACACCCTCATCCCTGACCTCACCCCAGAGCCTGCACACCCAGTCAGAACCCTCAACCTCTTGCACGCCAACCCCCTGCCACAGCCCGGGGCCCCCTCCCACACTCCAAACCTGACCCCCACCCTCCTGACTGAAGCCCTCTCCTGAACCCCAGTGCCCACCCCCCCAGCTGGTGCCATCAACTCCTCCCACACCCTGACCAGCCCAGATCCTCCTCCCATGCTGAGAATCCCTCAGCACCAGCCTGGATTAAGAAGTTGGCAACCCTAAGGAGAACATAAGCGCCTACCTCAAAGTTGGTGGTTTGTGTGCACCTATGTAAGTGAATATGACAGAGACTTGTGAGGAACAGTGGGAACAGAGACTGTGCATAAAGAAGAGCAAGGACAACAAAATAATCTGTATTACCTGTAAAGAGATACTAGGGTCATGTCTGAAACTACTGAGCTGCTCTTTCCCACTCTCCCGCAGGTAACATAAATGGAATCTCTCACTGGTGGGGCCACTGGCTCCAAAGGGTGCACCCCCATCCAATAACACCAACACTTCACCTGAAACTTCCCTAACAATAAACTATGTTTACATTATAACACCACAGCTAAAAAGCTTATAAACTATGCACAGAATGGACGAGTCAGGCCTTCATCATCAGAAGCTGGGCAGGACTTTGCAGATCAGATTTGATGTTCAGAAATGCAAACTGCAGATAAGACAAGGACTTATACAAAACCCACTAGTCCAACATAACAGTAACTGTCTTCCTCAGGGAAGTATGTCATGGCCAGTTGGGGGTTGAAATACGCTCATCTCAGATCAGGGAACTGAAAATATCATCCAAAGAAGCACTGACATATACTATGTAGTGCCAAGAGAAACGCAGGGAAAGTTGATTCTGGGATATGCAGTTCCCTTTCTTCAGTGGAAAAGAATGGTCAGAAAAATGAAGGATGAACTACTGATCCCATTATCCACTCTAGGTTTTAAAGATTATCATTCTAAAGATGTGTCAAGGGGGAAGCCTCTCCAGCATGCCCCTTGTAGCCTGTTGTGGCCTTGTCAGTATGTTGCATTCAACACCTTGTTGGGTTCTTTCGATTAATTACCAGACATACGTTGGTTCAAACCATGTACCTGGGGTCTGATTTATTAAGTTTTTCTACAAAAGGTGACTTTACTTTGTTAGTTGCCCTTGGTCACCCTTCTCTGGGTCCCTATATCAGTCTTGGTGAGCTCTTTGCCCCAGTTCAGGTTGCCCCCGAACCCTCTTCTGGAGCGGGGGTTGGGCTTCAAATGGCCAGTTCTAGCAAAAGGCTCCACTATCCTTCAGGGCAGATTAACCCATCACATGGTGACTTAAAAAAAAGAAAAAAGAAATATGGGTCTATCTACACGCTGGGCCTCCATCTCCCATACCCTCTGAGCTGAAGTAATGGTCACCAGCAATACAACTTTAATACCATGGTAACCCAAATTGGTAACTGAACTCTACATGCTCAGAAGGATTGCACTGAACCCTTCTTAATACTCTTAAAACTTCAAGGGGAGATCCATTGATTCCAAGGCAAGAAGGGCCTATTGTGATCTAGTTTGAGCTCCTGTATAACACAGACCACAGAACCTCCCCAAAATAATTTCTGGAGCAGATCTTTTAGAAAAATACCCACTCTTGATTTAAAAATTGTCAGTGATGGAGAATTCACCACAACCCTTGATAAATTGTTCCAATGGCTAATTGCTCTCACCATTAAAAATGTACACGTTATTTCCAGTCTGAATTTGCTTAGCTTCAACTTCCTGCCATTGGATCATGTTATATCTTTCACTACCAGATTGAAGAGCTCATTATTAAATATTTTTTCACCACACAACTAATGGTAGACTGTAAATAAGTCACCCATTAACCTTCTCTTTCTTAAGCTAAATAGACTGAGCTCTTCAAGTCTGTCACTGTAAGGCATGTTTCCTATCCTTTAATCATTCTCAAGATAAAAGACAGATACCTTCTTTAATGTATGTGCACATACACGTGCTAGGATGTCCATCTAAATTAACACAGGGTAACGGGATACATGGTAGAAAACATCTATGCACAACCTCAAATATGTACTCTTAATTACCCTGGACCAAATGCTTTGAGTTGGAAAAGCTGGAAAACAATGTCATAAGTCATTCTTTTCCGCAGGTGTAATGAAGGACATCCATGACAGATCAAAGTCTCTTCCAGATAAGCTGGGTTCAGATCTCACTAGTCTTGGGGCTCCACTCAGACAAAAAAGGGCCACCATACACACTGCATCCAAATAAAAAGTTCTATTAATGAGGAAACAGAGCCCAAAAGCTGAAAATTTTTCAAGCTGAAAGCTGGGAAAGTACTCTGTTTTGGCCAGAGAACAGTCCTGGTTGATGTATTCATCTAATAATGGATTGTCACTGACTTTGGTCTGAAAAAGGTTCTACAAATTGTATAAAAGTCTTAGCAACACCCTTGGAACATAACCTGTGTAATTCATGTATGATACGATCATTTATTAGGGTAATAAATCTTGTATGACATACACAACCATCGTGTAACCCCAATGTCCACATACACAAATTATCTCTATCACACACATCCCAAATGCTATTTGCAGTGTTATTGTTATAGTGTTCTCAGATTCAGTAACCACCTCAAACACAGCAAGAATGATTATGTGAACTACAAATCAAAACTCAATTTTGAATAAATTTATTTGCACTTATTAATAGGGAAAAAAGGGGAATTACGGAAAAAGGAAATGGTGTCAGTTTGGCACTCAGAAACCACACAATATCCTCTGGGAAGAAAGTATGAGATACACACGTTAATATACTTAAAACCACCGTCACCAAATAAGGACACTCCACCAGAGAAGTAGCTTGCAGCATGGAATGGGCCACTCAAATACTCCAAGAGAACCTGCTTCAATACAGACGGAAAAAAAAACCCTCTGACCACACTCCCCTAATTGTCATCTACTACCCCACACAAGGTGGTAGGTGATACCCATGCAGGGTATCATTAAATAATTACAACCCATACTCAAAAGAAAAAAAAAAAAGAAAAAAGAAAAAAAAACCCACCACATTCTGAAATAAATCTTTCCTGAACTTTCTTCTCCTGGCTTTCAAACCACCCTCCAGCCTTGCCAAGCTCATCATCAGAAGCAAGCTCCCCACAGACCAGGACCCATCAAAGCAAAGTGGCACAAGACCTTGCCATAACAACATGCCTCATTCAATGCACTAAATACCCCAAAAACTATTATGTGGGTGAAAGGAGTCAATCACTATGCTATCAAATGAACTCTCACAGAAAAATGATAAACGACAAAAACACCATATGACCAGTAGGCAAGCACTTTTCACAAAATGATCATTCCATATCTGACTTCTCAGTCCTCATCCTCAAAGGAAACCTGCACAACACCTTCAGAAGACAAGCCTGGGTGCGTAAATTCATAACTTTACTACACACTAAAAAGCATGGTATTAATAAAGACATTGGATTTATGGCTTATTACAACAATCTGTAATCCACTAACCCCCTTTTTTTGTCCTATGACTGGAGAGTTGTTAACTGGCCACTTCAGTTTGAATGATCTCTCACAATATGTGCTAACTACTTATGCTAAACAATCTGTTCCACCTTATATTTAGCTGTGACACTCTGAGTACCTTTTCCAGATCAGAAGAGCTTTGTGTAAATTCAAAAGCTTGTCTCTCTCAGCACACAAATTGGTCCAATAAAAGGTATTACCTCACTCACTTTGTCTCTCTAATATCCCAAATACTTGTCATTTATTCCTTATTCATTTATTTTCTAAATTCTCTAATGAGCATCTCTTCAAATTATCCAGTCTCCAATGGAAATTGAGACATTACTTCTTGTGTTTATTATTTTTCTCAACACAGTTTTAGGAACTGGGTTTGCTATGTAGCGGATGCTGAAGAGCTAGCGGGCAGGGGCTTAAATGCATAATTACTATTATTATGCTACGGCAAATTTCAGACAAACTATTTGACATAATATATTGACAGGCTTGAACTACTACATGATTATTCAGTACATCTTGGTGTAACTCCATTGATTTCAATGGCGGTAACTCCTTTGACTAACTGTGAGAGTAATTAACCACAGGAGCAATGTCCCAAGGGTTGCAGTGGATTCTCCATCAGGGACTATTTTAAAACCAACACTGGATGTTTTTCTAAAAGATCTGCTCTAGGAATTATTTTGGGGAAGTTCTATGGCTTGTGTTACACAGGAGGTCAGCTTAGATGATCACAGTGGTCCCTTTTGGCCTTGGAATCTATGAGGTTCACCAAGGATGAATTTGGCCCCAACTCACATTACAAACAGGAGTCAGAATCACGGAGGGGAGGGGTTAGAAGTAGGGGGTTGGAGTTTGTTAGTAATTAAAGACTAAAAAGTGCAAGTTATCTGCTGAATTATGGTCTGTGAGGAAAATTTAAGATGCATGAAAATGCCAAGAATGCTGGTAAAAAGGTGCATCACGAACATGAAAGCATTGCAGATATTATACAAATATTACATTTTACAGAAATTAAATGCTTCTCTTTAACCCCTTCTGAATACTTATTAAGATAACTACTTTTTTTTAAATACCTACCAGTCACATAACATTCTCTTACCATTTGTTCAGTTTTCTCATGCACTTATTTTTTTTAAAATGACATTGTGCACAAAAATGATAGAAGCATTCAGTTGAAGTAAATTCTGTAATCGAATTAGGGTATAAACTTTTGGAATGGCCCAAGAGAAAAGAAAACCTGAAACTTGGGGACAAACTCCACTCTCGCTACTGTACTCACTTTCATTCATTCTAATTGCAGAGTCTTACTGCATGTAGAATGTAGCTTTTAAGGTTTATTTTAAAGCAGCAGCAAATCAAATCTTGAACATGTACTGTTGCATATCTTTCTGAGTAATTAGTTTGAGAATTATTCATATTAACTAGTATAAAAGCATGAATGGTAGGAAAGTGCAAGGCAGATTTCTCACCACAAATACACTAAACAAAACAAAAAACTGACAGGCTCCTGTTACATAGTTACTACCTTTTATCTTATGCAACTGATCTGTTGCCAATGTACCTAAAAGTTTGATTGAATGAACATGCAAAGTACCTGTAGTGGTTCAGAGGACGGTAATCAAATAATCACTAGACAATTGTCTAAAGCTAAATTATCTTGTTTAAACCTTTAATTCTGTTTAATCATTTATACAAGAACTCTTGTACTGTCATTGAACTTTACAGTACCATTCTTACTGCAACCTTTTCTGTACAACATACTGCATACTATATCACCCAGACATAAATTCCTGGAAGATGAAAAACCCTTTTTCCAAGACAATCTCATTTATGACCTATCTGTCCATAATGATCCATTAAGAACTACAAGTGAAATAACCTTGGAAGAGGTGTCTTACACGGTATTTAGTGTTAACATTCAACCTTACTGACTACAGTTTGGGAAAGAAACAAAGCTGACAACTATTCCTGTTTCCATAATCCCCATTTTGTCCCTATTAATAAATGCAAATGGATTTATTCAAAATTCAGTTTTGATTTACAGTTCATATAATCATTCTGAATAGCAAAAGTGATCTATAGTAATTTTACTTATATTAATTATTTGCTCTAATGATACACTTTAAATGGTCCTCTACCCTTAAAGGCCTAATTATATGCCCTGAACACCCAAAACTTCTATTGACTTCAATGGAAAGTGAAGCAGCTCAGCACCTCAAGGGGCTGAAGTCCTAAATGCTTGGAATTTTTCGTTGATATCACTATTTTTGAGACTTTCCACACATAAAATCAGCCATTGCCAGGAGATGCTTTCAAGAAGGACCTGAATAATTATTTCCTTAAAGAAAATCTTATGACAAGATGATTTGAGACAGACACTAAATAGAAGAAATATATAGAGAGCATTAAAAAGGAACAATGTGATAATATCTTCCATTTAGAAAAGCTATTGTATTGCATCACATCAACAGCACTGTGTGGAGTTAGATCCAACTAGGAGGAGATGAGATACTGAACAGATGAAGTGCCACTGTTCAAAGTCAATATAGTTCAGGCTTAGGGGACACAAAAAATAATGAGAAAATGAGAAAGTGGCAGATGGTGCTCCAGTACTTCTTACTCCATATCTGCCACCTCAAGCAGTTTCTATACATGCAAAGCCCCAGGGCCCCACCTGGTAGCGGTATAATTACCCTAAATATGCACTTATGTTTCATTACACCTTAGCCATTACTATGCACGCTGATTACAAGTATCAATCCCTTTCATTTTCATACACCTCTGCAGTTCTACACCATTCATCTGTGAAAACTCAGCACTCTCTTCACTTCTAAAACAAGGCCCATGCTGATAAACAGCAGTGGGCAAATTATTTCTCACTCTACAGGGTGCCAATTGGGTTTGATAAGGATGACATCACCCCCATTTTACCAATAACAATGACACTAATAAGAACATGTAATCAACAAACCTCAGTGCTTGGTCTAGCTGTGGCAGGTGCAACTCTTTTTATGCTAAAAGTAAGCCAACATTAGCTTCCAGCAAAAAAACTATTTCTTTTATCACAATGTTAAGCAGAAGTTGGCTTCCATAAGGCAGTGCAGCTGCTGCTGCCGCTTCTACAGATGCTTTCATTAATTTTATCAAGGACACACTGAAACAAGTGCTTGTTCAGCACAATGGCTGTTTGGGAGCAGCTGGAGGCATAAAACAAAACTATCTTGAGGAGACAATAACGATTATACCAACCCAAAACGTAAATTAAAATAATTAAATACCAAAAAAAAAATTAAAATACATTAAGAGTCTAACATAATGCTCTACAGCAGGAAAATCAAAGTTAAGAGGTTGTCTATTAGAAGGGTCTCAGAAAGAGGGATTATTTTAACTTCATTTCCACCTTACCGTATTGTGCCTAGTTAATATAATTCTTATGCTATGTAAGATAACCTATCTTTCTAAGTCACTAATCCTTCAAACAAAGTGTGTTTAAGTTTACTCATACACAAAGTTATACACATGCTCAAGTGCTTACAAGATCAGGGTCTAACAAAGGATTTTATGAGTTAAAATATCCAAGCATGGCCGGATGAACCAAAGACAGAGTTAGGTTACAGAACCTTTTTCCTTTGCCTTCTTGTTTTTATGAGGTTAAAGCAGATTCTTTACAGTGTTCTAGAAGTATAAAGATTTCATTTCTTATATTTTATGGCAGCATAACTTGCAAGGGACATTTTTAAAGACCAAACATGCAAGATATAACATCAACCATATTCTTTCTACCCATCTTTTAAAGAAACAAACCTCATTTTAACACTGCTCTCTAATCAGACTTGAAAAAATGCACTTACCCACTCTTTCTTGCCCAGGAAATTTTCTCTCACAAGCACATACATCTGACTCATTAATTTCTGCAGAGAAATGTCTAAAAGAAAACCTTCCAAATAGCTATTAAGCACAAATTGATGAAGATTTGTCTTCCTGAATCTACATATTCTGCTCCACTGCCTCTGCTGCTGCTCATACATTTCCTAAACAGCAGCAGAGAGAAATTCACATTATTCTTGTCAATTTCCCTGCCCCTGTTCAGCATCCTTTGAGCAGCAGTGAATTTTACAAGACTAAAGATACTATGTTACTATTTCTGCTGGGAAAACTATGAACAGCACAAGATGCAAGTGCTGGGGCATTCACAGAGGGACAAAAAGTACTGAGGGATTATTAACTATCTTTTGCCTCCTCACAGTAACTGGAGGATCTAAGGAATAAGGAGAAAAAGAAAGCGTCTCTCTCCATTTCAGAAGCAGACAGGGGGTGGGGAGGAAGGGATGTAGGGAAACGCCTGGAGAAGGGGTAAAGTAGCAAATAAATCTACTTCTCCACCTGCAGCCAGGAGGCACTGAAAGGGAAAAGAAGAGAAAGTTTCTTCTTCCTTTTAGCACCTGAGCATACTTCATATATGAGAAACTTAGTGGACAATTTATTTATTTTCAGTAATTAACTGAAAAACACTGAAGTGCATGTGCACACATGAACGTTGAAATACATAAGATGTGAACGGCCTAGAGGCAGATACAAAACATGGAGCCTTTGAGCATGGTCTTTCTACCAATCTAAGGAAGTGGGAGGGGCTGGGCTTGCCCTCACTGCCCCCAGCCCCCATGGCACTGCTCCTGATCTTTGCTGATATTCCTCTTCCCACCTGGCTTTTGTCTTTTGCATTTACTGCAGACTAGGAAAAATTTAGTCCTCTGACTAGCCGATGTCTAGTTAATTTTTTAAGCCCTGCTATAATGAAATATTTATAGTATTCAAAAATTCATTAATTCAGCAAGTGATTCATTCATTTTCATTGTACCCTGCACAGTTAAAACAGAAATACATTGTAGTGTAATATTAAATGGTGGAAATACTACTCAACTAGTAGTCACAAAATGTTGCTTTAACTACATTCTGTTAGGATGTACAACCCATTGCTTTATTTATAGTAAACACTGTCTCTCTGAACACTATTACATATTACTTTCAATATGCAAATATTAATTGAAATCAGTAGTGCAAAGATCCTGTTTATTCCATTGAGATTTTGCATGTTAGAAAATTATATTTGCACAAAAGTCTTATACGTGATATGCTATTCTTTTGCTGAGACCATTACAAAACACTTTATTCCCCACCTCCCCTCAAACAAAAGGGCTCAGCCTATAACGAAAAGGGACTCCTGGTGTGTGGTTGAGAAGAAGCCAAAATGTTTGAACACTGGATTTTCCTGTTCCACAAATCAAAACTATTTATTGTGGATTAAAAACTATGAATGTTTTTAAGAAGTCTAGATCTGTGCTAGCAATTTATATGCCAACTTTTAGTATGAACCTACTGAAGACATTGAAATATTAATCTGCCAAGATCAGGGTCTATAAATGCATAAACATGAATATTCTGAATAAGACTGTAGTAAAAATTTTTAAAAAGTCAAGAATAGTACTGTTTGTAGTAAATATGTTAGTGCCTGATCACTTTCTCTCCAGTGGAAAAACCTCAGAAAGGCCACCAGAATCTTTGAATCTCAGGGGAACTGCAAGATGTCATGGCCATCTGTGCGGACGTATCTCCTAGTATCCAGCTCTTAGGAAGCACAGCTAACGTGGGCTTCCCTTGCCAACAGCTGCCCTGGAAACCCATACCCCATGAATGGGCAGAAAGGGAGGGTTCCACATTATGAAAAGGGGCTGTGGAAAGTTCAACATAGTCTCAGTCTGCATTAACTTTTTTGCAGCTTCTCTGCAAGGCTTGAGGTTGGATGACACATATCTATTCACCTCTTCCCCAGAACACATTCCAGTTGAAGATCTTAAATCCAGAAAGAGCTCTCTGATTCAAACATTTAATTTCCTTAATATTAGGCCTCCTTTTGGCTATAGCTTGGGCAAAAACAAACAAAAATATCACACACATCTTAACAGTGCATGGAAAAGGTTATAGGAATAAAATAGCCTTTGTCATGAAAGGACAGTCAGGCTTCCTGCTACAGTGATGTGGCAAGTGATTTCCTCTGGGCAGCTGAATATAGATGACAGTTATCGGAAACCAATGTTGATTATAATTATATTGCCAGAAGCCTTAAGATTTATTAAAAATGTAATGGGTGCCCATCCCAGCTTCTGGGCATCATTCTATTAGCTGAAACACATAATGTAGAGTGCAATATAAAGAACTCATACATACATAAATATCCATCAAATCTTCCAACCCCATCTCATACTTTCCTAAAAAAGTCTTGGAAAAACTACTGACTTTGCATCAGACACTGGTGAACCAGTACGGGAATGAGTTCCAAAGAGAAAGTCCTCTCAAGGAGAATGTCCTGCCAGCAGATTTGTATTTTGAAAGAGGATATTCCAGTGCAAACCCCTCCCCTTCCCTCAACTGCATAGTGTAGCACAGGGAGGGAGGCAATTTCTCGGATAACCAGGTCCGAAATGATTTAGACTTTTAAAGGTTAACACCAATACACCAGCTTGAATTTTTGAAAATTTATTGACAGGCATTGCAGATTCCACCGCAGTGATTCAATGCGTTCCCACTGTAAAACTCCATTTAATGAGAAGGCCGCAATAGTCTGCATTAGCTTCTGTTTCTGAAACAACTGAAGGTATTGTCCCATGAAGAGTACATTACAGTATAACAATCCCGAGGTAATAAAAGCTTGGATAACTGTGGCAAGATCCACATATGTGAGAAAAGGTAGCATACACCGGATCCCCGCTAGAACGGGATTCCAATGAAGGTAATTAAATTTGGGATCCATGCGCGGTCCTGTGCTATAACCGAATTCGTGCTATAAAGAGTCGCATTCTAGCGAGGGTTTGCTGTACTTCAGCTGCAGATTAAAAAAAAAAAAAAAAACACCCTCATCCATAGCACCCAGGAGCAGCCCAGGATCTAACATGCCAATGCGTACACCTGTATCAAATGGTAGTCACAGTCCCTGTTGGGGCACCAATATACATTCCACCTACTCTTTTGGCTGTATCATGAAGCTACATTGCTATTGTTTTTTTCTAGTCCTCTTCCAGTCAACACTCCCTCCTTTTCCACACTGCAATTTGACAAGAAGTAGAACTGGCAGTTTGGCTAAAAATGTTGGAGGATGTTTCTAGACTCCCTTTATTTAAATAGTTAAATTGGTTTATGCATGTTAATCAAATAAATGTGTTCAATTTTACCTTTCTTTAATAATGAAATTAGCACACACTTCATTTTTTAATAGCTGAAAGAATTTAAGAGGAAACAATAGCAAAATTACATATTACATTATCACTTATCTGGCACCAATAAAATGTCAATGTTAGGATTACTTTAACTTTCATTTTCAAATTTACGGGAGTCTGATGGCAATATTTTCATCTGTGATTGGCTTTTTTTCTTTCCATGAGTGGGGGAGTTAATTCTATATCTAGCTAATACAATTTCTGGTTGCCCTCAAAACATTTTCTATTTTAATGTGGGCATATTTATCCAAATAACATCATGCAAAAAATTAAATCAATATTTCATCCAAAATGCTTTAAAATGACATTTATGACAGTATAGCCTGATTCAAAATATTCTAGCCATTTGCATACAACATAGTTGGGATATTTCTATATGCACCTCCTTTGTGATCTGCTAAATCTTCAGATTTGTGAAACTGAGAAAAAAAATATTCGATCCAGAATAGCATACCTGACGGATACCTGAGGGAGCCAAAACAGTTTTCTCTTTTGAGTGTATCTGATATTTGACAGATATATTAGCACTTGAACATCATTTATCATGTTTATTTTTAATAGCTTTTCACTGGAACAGCTGCCTAGGATGCCAATCTTCTTTTCTTTTGTCTTCTGTAAATATTTGAAATAGCTATTCATTAACAGTTGCACATTTATTCAGCACTGTTGTACTGCTTGTGAACTGGAATTAGCTTTTATTCCCCCCCTCCCAATCTTTTGGCTGAGCTGGAGAAAGCCTGCTGTTTAGGTTCAGTCTGTCAAGATTCAAATTATGCTCCAGCTGAGAGCTAATCAAGGGTATCTGACCTGGTTTGCAAATAAACTAGGAACAAAAGTGGGTTTATTTTTTTTCTTTGGGGCACTGGGTCTGTAAATGAAAAGCAAACCAAGACTAGGTCACAAATACAATTAATGTAAATTAAAAGCAGACACAGCTGCAGATGCAGATAAAGTAGACCTCTTTTGGGCCATTTTTGAGTACACTGGACCCAGATATGTATTCAGTCTTTTAGGATCTGATTTATAAATCACATTTCAAATTAAAGTGTTCAATTAATTTAATACAAATATATAGCATTTAAAAAAAGCTTCAATTTAAGCAATCATGCCACCCTAACATGTGCATCAGGAGCTTCAAGTAACTGTACCAGATCCTATTTGAATGGGTAGATATAGCAAAACTAATGTTTCTGCCATATTCAACATCATTACTATGTATCCATTTTCACAAATAACCTGATTTTGAAAAAATCATCTTTGTCTGGATTCAGACTTCTTCCGTGCCGGAAAACGTGTACTATGAGTAACAGGAACGTATTAGGTTCTTCTAAAAGGTTCTTTTGTTGAAATTTGGGAGGAGAAGCCACAGAGCTTCTAAATACATCTTAATTAAAGCTTTGATAAGCCTGCAGCATCATAATATTTTATTACAATGATCAGCTGCTAGCAGTGGCCTCTTTTGCATGTGAAAGTGTTTTATGATGAGCAAAACCACACAGACTCCTTGCCCTGTAGAGTGTGGTAGTGGCTCTGTACAATATTACTGCTAATGCAGTTTGTTTGTTTTTTAAAGGCATGCTATTGACTGAACTGTCCATCTTTGTTGATAATACAAAAGTAACAAGGAACTGGCTTACATAACTTTTTCTAATATCCATCTATGACTTATTAATTCAAAATCAGTCAACACCATTTTAGCATTATGTCTGAGACTCATTGCACAAATGTGGTTATTTAATTTGTACAGACTCCTGCTGGTCTTACTGCAACAGGAAATACTGCAATAAGGGAAAAAATTAATACTAAACAGGACAGCAATTCATCAAAACTTGTTAATTTATTTCCCCCATCAGATACATGCAGTTTAATGTCTGAATTTCCTACTGCATAAAACTTGGCACCATGGCCTGATCACGTAGTCTTTACCCATTCAACGCTCAGTGACTTCAGCTGAAGATTTTCCTGAGTATGGAGTACAAGATAAGGCCTCCTCTTTTTATACCAAACTGTCCAGGTAATAAACATTTAGACCCTGACCTTGCAAACACTTAAACACACGTGTATTTGGCAAGATTGGGTCCCTAGTCTGAAACGATCAAACATTTAAAAGAACTTTGCCATATTATGAGGGTTCTACCAAATTCACAACCATGAAAAATGCATCACGGACTATGATCTCCCTAGTGAAATCTGGTCTTTGTGTGCTTTTACCATATACTATACAGATTTCACAGGGAAGACTAGCGTTTTTCAAATTGGGGGTCCTGACCCAAAAGGGAGTTGCAGGGGGCTCACAAAGTTATTTTAGGGGGGTCACGGTATTGCCACCCTTACTTCTGTGCTGCCTTCGGAACTGAGCAGCCGGAGAGCGATGGCTGTCTGCCAGTGCTGAGCTCTGGAGGCAGCAGCCCACCAGCAGCAGCACAGAAGTAAGGGTTGCAATACCATACCAGGCCACCCTTACTTCTGCCCTGCTGCCTTCAGAGCTGGGTGGGCTGCTGACCGAGGGCCCAGCTCTGCAGGCAGCAGTGCAGAAGTAAGGATGGCAATACCATATCATGCCATCCTTACAGCTGTGCTACTGCTGATGGTGGCACTGCCTTCAGAGCTGTGCTCCCAGCCAGCAGCTGCCACTTTCCAGCTGCCCAGCTGTGAAGGCAGTGCTGCCGCCAGCAGCAGTGCAGAAGTAAGGGTAGCAGTACTGCAACCCTCCTTACCCTCTCCCCCACAATAACCTTGCAACCCTCCCTCCCCCCAACTCATTTTTAGGTCAGGACCCCTACAATAACAACACTGTGAAATTTCAGATTTAAATAGCCAAAATAATGAAATTTACAATTTTTTAAAATCCTATGACCATGAAATTGACCAAAATGGACCGTGAATTTGGTAGGGCCCTACACATTACACAAGTACCCGATAAAGGCAAGAAAGCTGCTAGAGCCTCAAAGGCATCACATGTACAGCAACAAAAGAAAAATGCCATGCTACTTCAAATCACATTGCACATGCTAAAAGCAGCATTAACTTCGCAAAAATCAACCTATGATGCCTTGTGAATAAGCCATCTCTATAAGATGTGGCAATCAGATCAATATTCTTGATAGAAGGTGTTAGTGTAAGTGCTTGATTTACAGCAAGTGAGAGGAATGTATGTTTATACACATATATATTATACATATTGTATATGAATAAATACAAACACGATGTTCTGGCTGAAACAAGGCCCAGGTCTCGCATAGCCAGTTATGGATTTCAGTCCAAAGCAAGATGCATTCAGGGACTTATAGGCCAGAATGGCACCTGAGAATTGGAGACAAGAACAGGAAGGAATGCTGGTAAAGTGGGCAGGATTATCTCTCTTTTCCTCTTGTGGAAGGAAGGAGCAGAAGCTATCCATGATTTCCCCAGTGTCGGAAGGAGCAGGGACAGAGGCAGAAGTGGCAGATGTCAGAAAAAGTCACATGGAGACCTGGCAAAGGGAAACCTGGAAGGGTACTGTGTGAACTTGTATGCCGGGGGATCCTGGAACAGGTGAAAACCCCTGGACCATAAAAAAGAAGCATTTCCCTCAACTCTCCTGTAGCAAAGGAAGAAGAGCTGAAGGGTGCATGGGAAGACTTGGCTTTGGGATAGGCATTTCAACTGTATGGAATTTTTGGTATACCTAGAGGGCTAAACTACCCAACCAGCAACAGGGAGACTACCAGCTTTCAAGGAAGATGAGGTGTTACCAGATTCTGATATCAAGAGATGAGACAATGCATATAAATGATCAGGCACAGAAATCAGTTTAGTATATATTAACCATGACCTGTAGTACACTCAGGAGATGAATAATGTAGCCGAGCACACGCAATTCCATAACTAACTTAGTTTTTCTGGTTATTTTAACTGTCTTATAAATGAGATTTGTTACCAGATGCTTAGTGGTACTTTCACTGAAAGATGAAAAGGTCTAAATGTAGAATACAGCATATAGGAAACACTATATTTATTTCAAATCCAGTGTTGCTAGTGATAGTACCGGCCTCAGAATGGTTTGAAAACTATTCATTTCAAGATTTTATAAAAATTGCAGTTATGGTAGGAACAAAACAAAAGAAACAACAAAGCTTTCAAAAACTAAAAAAACCTTTACAGCAGCCTAGGAATAGTGGAAAAACTTAAGTGTCCCTAAGGCTAACAAAACCCACATAAAACAAAACTCTTGTTTTCATAAGAATTCTTTTTCCCAGAAGAAACCCCAGTCGAGAAGAAATAGTTCAAATTAAGGCATAGTGTTTTTAAATGCAGCACTCTACACACACAAAACAAATCAAGGTTAATGTGCCTGGTAAAGACTTCAACCACTGGTTGTGGCATTTCTCAACTTTGTGTATGACACTAGTTCAAATAACGCAAACTAAGCAAAATATATACAACAAACAAGTGAAATGTGAAATAACTCTTCTCAGCCTCTGCTCCACTGAATACCCATGGCAATGAGTATATACACAATACCTTACCATAAAACAAACAAGAGCATTTCAAACAATTTTAAAGCAAAGCTCAGCTTCTGAACTGCTATTCTGGGAACACTCAAAAGCCAGCCAAACATTCTAATAGAAAGAATTTAAAATCTTTATTTGATTTGTTGCCAACTTTACACACTGCCAAATGTTCCCCTCTTTTCTTAATAAATCTAATTACACAGTGAATTACATTTTCAAGTTGCTACAATCCAAGTGAAGGTCAAACTGACATAAAACTTTTCATGCTTCAGAAGAAATATAATGTGTCAAATGTGTACAAGGTAGATAGGCAAAAACTGCAAGAAACTTGCTTCTTTTGTTCGTACAATAGAGAGATTATAAACAAACACACAGACTGTCTACTGCTCTGTACAGTACATAGCACAATGGGGTCCCAAACTTGGTCCCTATACATGGCATAATAAACCTGATTATTATTAATAATCTTTTCTCCCAGATTTACATCTAAAAACAAAATTGTGCCTAACTCATTTTCACTATTTTAAAGTAAACCTGAGTTAATGTAAATACTCTTGTAAATAAGGAATTTAATAGCGCTAGCTGGAGAGAAGCACACTCTGGATAGGTGTTTGAAAGATGATTCCATCATACCTCTGCTAAAACACCTAATTTTCCTCTCATTATAAACACAGATTCTCCTTTACCAGAGGATTTTTGTGTGATGGTCTTGCCTTGTGAATAAATGTCTTTCAGGGGACTTGTATAAGAATTACAATTTTGCTTTCATTATTTTTATTATGGCAGCATCTAGGTACCCCAATCATGGATCAAAGCTCCATTATGCTAGGCAATATACACACATGTAATTAAAAAAAAAAAGTCTTAGCAGTAATGTTTGTTCCATTGGCTTCAGCTTTTGCAAGGATGAGGCAGTAGAGTCCAAAGAGCTTTCCTCACAATTTTATTAAAATATAGATTAAATAAGGAAAGCTCATTTTTATGAGTAGGTTTATTTCAAGAAAGTTAATCTGAAGATTTCGGTATAACAACAGATTGCAAGGACCATGCAAGTTATTCTACAATTGAAAAAATATCTGTTAACTCATCTCGCAGCCCATAATTATAACTGAGCCTTAGCAGTGCTGCTGTTAAGGGTTATCTGCCATTTGCATTATAAATTCCTTTTTTCACAGCTAACGCTACTTCATTGCATAGTGGACTATAACTTGACTCTGAGTAACGATGAAAAATACTAATAAACGTTACATAATTGGCTTAAGTTTTTTATTTATTTTCTAATATCAAGCAGTCACAAATTATTTGTAAGTAGTTTCAGATGACTTGTTGACCTACTGTAAATACAGACAAGCTGAAATATAAAAAACAAAGGCAACCAGGAACATGTTATCACAGTTGTTTTGGAAACTTTAGATGTCTTGCTTTACTTTGGAAAAAATACCTGAAATGTTCAAATATAGAATTTACATGTTGCTTTCTCTTTTTGCATTCCCTCAGCTTGAGGAGTGACCCTGCAGCTGTTTTGGAACCTTTATAAGATTCATTTTAACATAACTTTAAAAAAAAAACGAATTAAAATGTGGCAAATTCCTTGGCAAACTGCAGAATCCCAGTCTGGCCTGTCATCTTACATTTTGCAAGTGATGGGCAGGATATATAGATATATTCTATCTGGACCAGCTATGCCCCTCTATGTACATTGCATGATCACATATTATTTCTTCTATAGGACCTATGCCTCATTCAGTGCACATACAGCATGTACTGTCGATGAAGCAAAATGTTGCAAGAGAAAGGCTATCTTTCTTCATGTAAGCCATTTGACTGGGACTTAAGGAAACTGTATTCTATTCCTGGCTATGCTACAGAAGACTGTTGAATTACAAAGAACAAATCTGACCACAGCTTGCTTTGGGGGGGAAGGGGGAGAATGCCAAAAAAAAGGTTTCGTCAAGCAGATCTCTCTGGCCCCTTAAACTGCCAATGTTAAAAGATTAGTGGAGACTTGTCTGCAGGAGTCTTAGCCCAAGCCTGCAAAACAAGGGCTCATATCCATTTTTGTAATTTTCTTTCCATAATAGTGCACTGTATCCACAATACAGTAACGCTCCACCAAATGACACTTTACACAAAGGCATCATTACTGAACAGGTTTGACTGAGATGAAGACTGATCTGCTTTTGCTAAGAGAGGTTCTGGTTGCAACACTAACTTATCTGGCTAGCTGTCTTTTGAACAAAGCATATTGGTTGTGACAATTATTTGAAGAAAGTTTAGTACCCCATACTGGAAATAGTCCGGATTTTCAGGATATATGTATTTTATTTCACATTATGGTATTAAATGGATGTATATTTTGGAATGCGCAACCATAACATGAACCACAATCTAAAACATCCAGACAATGTAACCCCACTCAACCCTATTAGAACAATCTCTACAGAAGAGAAGTTCATATTATAAAATCCACAACTGTGCATCTCTAGACTTTGACTATCCCAATTATGGGTCTGTTTCTGCTCCCACTGACTTCAATGGGAGGAGGATCAAACCTCAGGGAAACCTGGATTTTAGATTTGTAGGTACATAACCTAGACTCCTCAAAACTCCTTCAAATCTCTCCTAAAATTCATGTCTGTTGAGATGCAGACAATAGCTAAGCAGTGGGTATTCTGGCCTGCTGTTTAATATACCAGATATAATAATGACACTGTTACCTTATTCTCCCTTATATAATTTCAGCCATCATATGCTTAGACTGTAAGCACTTCAGGGCTAGAACTGTCTTTTCATTAGTGTGTGCAATGGGGTTGGCATCTACCTCTTGCAAGTGCCCCCCTCTCTGGTTGGGTGTGCCTGCATTCTTTAGTAAGTAGAAAAATCAAATAAAAAAAGTAGAAATCTTTCTGAAGTCTAGAGAACCCTTTTGTTTAAGTGTGTGATTTCTTTTTTGTATCTCAAGATAGAGAAGTAATGAGAATTGGTGTTAAACTATCAAAATAAAGACCAGCTATGCATACTGCACAAATACATTTTAAGGTGAATCAATATCAAATAGCACAGCTGAAAAAGGAAATTCTCCCTGATGTTTATAGAATCATAGAATATCAGGGTTGGAAGGGACCTCAGGAGGTCATCTAGTCCAACCCACTGCTCAAAACAGGACCAATTCCCAACTAAATCATCCCAGCCAGGGCTTTGTCAAGCCGGGCCTTAAAAACCTGTAAGGAAGGAGATTCCACCACCTCCCTAGGTAACCCATTCCAGTGCTTCACCACTCTCCTAGCGAAAAAGTTTTTCCTAATATCCAACCTAAACCTCCCCCACTGCAATTTGCGACCATTACTCCTTGTTCTGTCATCTGGTACCACTGAGAACAGTCTCAATCCATCCTCTTTGGAACCCCCTTTCAGGTAGTTGAAAGCAGCTATCAAATCCCCCCTCATTCTTCTCTTCTGCAGACTAAACAATCCCAGTTCCCTCAGCCTCTCCTTGTAGGTCATGTGCTCCAGCCCCCTAGTGTTAAGTGCAGATTGGAAACCGAGGAATATGTTTGAATGGAAGCCCAGTAATTCAACCGCAAATATGAAACAATTTGAAAATCAGATGCAAATAGAGAGAATAACTATCAAAATACTTTTAAAAGAGAAATTTCACTACCCTTCTTAAACAAATACAGCTCCAGGAAATTAAAACCCAGAAAGAATACCTTGAGTCAGACCAGAAGAATCATCTTGATCCAATATAGAAAGTATCCTGATTATTTTTTAGACAGTAAATGATTTACAGTAGAACTAAAGTCATCTAAAAGTATTACAACAAAGTAGAGATATGAACATCTCTGATGACCATTATACATACAAAAAACTGGCTAATCTGTGGGTTTAGCGTACAATAAATTTAACAAGTGAAATATTAACACCCAAATGTCACAACATCTCATGCATTTTTGGAAGCAAAATAAGAGACAAAATTGTTGACTGAAGATGGTGCACCAGGTGTGGGCAAGCAGGCTCAGCAAGGCAGGATTCAAGTGTGGGGGGATCCAGATGTGGGTTAAGAGGGTTCTGTGTGGGGCAACCTGGGTGTGGGTAGCTTAGTGAAGGATCCAGGTACGGGGGAGATCTGGATGCACAGGGGCATGTTTGGGGATTCTGGGTGCAATGGTAATGGCTCTGCAGGGGGATCCAAGTGAAGGTGGTTGGGGCTCAGCAGGAGAGGTCTGTGTGTGGGGATGGGGATAGAGCTTGGCAGAGGGGTCTGTGTGGGGGGGGCTCAGTGGGGGGGTTCAGATACTGGGGGAGTGGGGCTCAGTGCAGTGGGGATCTGGATGGCTCATCAGGGTGGTCCAGGTGTAGAGGGAGTGGGGCTCAATTGGGGAGGGGGTCTGAGTGCAGGGGGTGAGGCTCAGTGGGAAGAGCTTGGTTTGAGGGGGTTTGGATGTACGGGGGTTGGGTGGATGGGGAAGAAGCTCCCTGTAGCTGAGGAGTGATGGGTGCAGGAAGCAGGGGGAGTTTGCGGAGCTTCCTGCAGCTGGGGGAGAAATCTGGGGGTGGGTCTGACCCGGCCCGGATGCCATGCAGAGGAAGAGGAAGTCCAGTCTTCCCCAGCCCAGCTGGGACTAGCGGTTGAGCCTGGCGCAGGGTAGGAGCCACCAGCCGGGTCCCAGTCCCGCCCCCTCACCTCACAGTGATTTACCTCTCTGCTGGCTGCCCTAGGTACCCAAAACATACTGCTGGGGAGGATTGCATGACTGCTCTTGTGGCTTCCTTTTGCTTCTCCATCAGAAAGTCATTTTTCTGCGGGAAAGCAAAGAAATTGGCAGGGGACAAAAATTCTGTGCATGTGCAGTGGCACAGAATTCCCCCAGGACTATAATCTGCATGTTGAAATAAAAACTTGTAAACTTAGGCCTTGATTGTAAGCATTCCTACTCACAAGGGAGGTTAAGTCCCATTGAAGATTTGTGCTTAAATGGTTCCCTGAATAAGGATGGACTTAGAACTTGCTTAAGTGCTGTGGCCTTATTACTCATGTAGCATCCATTTATGTTTTCATATTAGTCATATTAAAATAATAATGTTAAATTAAGATCTAAGCTCCAACTTTAACTCACAGAAACAAGAACATTCATAGCTAAGTAAAGCATAACTCAGGGGTAGGCAACCTATGGCATGGGTGCTGAAGGCGGCACACAAGCTGATTTTCAGTGGCACTCACACTGCCCAGGGCCTGGCCACCGGTCTGGGGGGCTCTGCATTTTCCCTTTAACTTTAAATGAAGCTTCTTACACATTTTAAAAACCTTATTTACTTTACACATAATAATAGTTTAGTTATATATTATAGCCTTATAGAAAGACACCAAATGTTAAAATGTATTACTGGCATGCAAAACCTTAAATCAGAGCGAATAAATGAAGACTCAGCACACCACTTCTGAAAGGTTGCCAACCCCTGACATAACCCATACTTCTTGTTCATAGACACTGCAGGTGTCTAGAAAGAAATGAGGTATCACACACCATATCTGTCACTACATCTAGACACACCAAGAAGATTTAAGGATGTAGAGAGAAGCCATTCAATTTCATTTCCCTGAGTTTAAATTAGAACATTTGTGCTACTTTAACATAGTGGGCAAATTAATCCAGGAAACAATGCATTTACTTTAGTGAGATTACACAAGGGATGATGTTGGCACAATAGCTGTATTTGTATTTACTTGAAGGAAGGGTAAAGTTAGAGATCTATCCAGGGACAAAGTGTAAACATTAACATTCTTCCATAAGGATTGTAATGTTTCCCAAGTAAGTGTCTGAGCTATGACTGGATAAAAATGTAGGAAATGGAAGCTCAGTAGCCATCCCAATTAAACATTCACACATCCAATAATAAATCAAAAGACATCATTACAATTTTTCCATTTAGATTTTAAGCATATAATAGCTCCTACTAAGAGATACTGTGGATCTTAATTGCTTCAAAATGAATCCTAAACCCAGCATCACTGACAAACATCCTAGAGGAACTCCAAAGGACTCATTTTTAGAACAGTGACGCATCCTAAAAACACAGCATCTTAAGAACTCTAATGAGGTTTTAATGAAATTTGCTTTTACTGTAAGCACACACTCTATGCAAAATAATTGTTCTTCTTACTACTTTACAATACATAAAGTGAAGGATTAAGAGCCGCTAAAATTAGTTTTAAAACACAAGCAATTTTTATTGTGTCACATAAAAGGATCTGAAATCAGAAAACATCTTGCCATCCTATTTTTAAGAAGGGCAAAAAAAGAAAAAATTCGAATCATTATCATCATCATCAATAAACCTTGAGATGGACCTTTTAATAAACAAGATTAAGACCAATGAAATATTTCTGTGGAAATACTAACTCCTGAAAGTACTGGTGCATAATGTAATGAATGCAGGAATTAATTACAGCAGGCACCAGCAAGCACACTTACAACATATTTGTAATACAAATAATACATTAACCTATTACCAAGTTTATCTTATAAAAAGGAAATTACCTGTGGGAGTAAGATCTTGTAATCTTAAAGTTGATTTAGGTAACTGAAATAACCTTACCTTGAAAAGACTGTTTTGCTCTGTCCACTAGTTCTTCAATTGGATAACTTGCTAGGTCTCCTCTGGCATGCTTGGTTTTGCAATAGGTACATGCATTGAGACACCTATTTAAAGTTTAAAATATATTAGTTTACTATCAACAATACCCTTCCCAATACTTTAATACACACAATTATAGCAAAACAAAAATATACAAAATACAACTTTTATATGTAGAAATGCAAAGGTACTACTAGCTTAATTAAAAAAAAAACCAAAACATTTTCACACCAGTAAATATGCCATATAAATTGGTCTAGTTTATTCTTCCTCCCTATTTTAAAGAGATAACCAAAGTAGTTTACTCAGACTTTAAAAACCAAATGGTTAAACCCTACAGCCAGTGGAAATTTTGTGCAAGGACTGCAGATCAGGAATCAAGGTCTTTCTAAAAAGTAACAGGCTCAAGAGATTTTCACATGAAAGCTCTTTTTACAGTTTGAATTTTTGGCTATATTTCCCACCATTGCTACTTCCAGCTTCAGCTCCTGTGATGGCAGGGATGATGCAAGTGCTAGGCCCAGCACCTGCTGCTTCTGGCTTTTAAGCACTGTTTTGTGCAGACCTGTCTACATTAGTGCTCCCACTGTTGCTGGTAATACCAAGGGGTGAGTAATTTTAGTCAAAAATCCAGGTGCAGACTTACTCAGACTTTAGTGTTACCATAAAAAACAGAAATGCATGAGAATCTAAGGACTAAGCCACAAATTTCCAGTTTAGTTTTTAGTTTAGAAATTATACATGAGTTCCACAGGCAGAATTACAACTCTATCATCTCTTAAGATATTCAAATACTCATTTAAGCCTTCATAAAATTTAGAAAAGAATTTAATGTGACAGAGTCTTACCATTGTCTTAAAGCCATTTTGTACACTTTAGAAATCTTGAAAAATACAGTACATTTTCCCCTCTCCTGTGTCTTATTTGGCTTAACAATATTAATGTATGAAATAGTGAGGGCAGAATCATTAAATGAAAAGAGAGTTTGATGACCAATTGGGAGATGGGAAGCATTAAGAAAAACACCCATAAGAAACTGCAAGAACGTCAGTGTGTCTAATTTATCTGACAATATATTAAAGCCAGATTAGTTCATTGCAGCAAGGATAGGAGGATCATAAAATGCTCACTGCAAGCTTTTCTGGGATTAGTCTTGGCAGTGCCATGAACAGAGTAAGGCAGAAAGTTAACAGCAGCTTTTTTTAAAGCCGACTTATTTCCCAATAGCCATTTAGTAGGCAGAAGTAGAAAGAAAGAAAGAAAGTTACTCTTGTTCTTGTTAAAAATAAATAATGTTCATTATCACAAACACAAAACTACTACTTCAATATTATAAAGCATTTGGATGCCAGAAAAAGAGTAGTATGAATATACAGAAATCATTTTAAACAATAACTAATGAAATATAGTATGGCCCAGAAGAGTTTTCTGAAGCATGCTAATAAAGATAAAGATACACACCAAACAACTACATGATTGCATTTATCACTTGGGCACATAAACTGTATTGCCATCTGTCAGGATGTCTGCAACCCCATGACTGGGAAACTAGTTGCTGGTGGCAGTTTTAAAAAAGTACCTAACAATATCATGGCTACCTGCACATGTCTTTGGTTTCCACTTATTCAGGATTGGGGCACCAATACTGCAGCCCAAGTAGGACTAGGGACACAGGGAATTCAAGCAATTGAATGATGCCATTCAAATTGCATACAGGACTTCTATGGTATCCCAGATGGAAAATCAGAGCCTGGCATTCTGAATAGCTAATTTTACTGTGTCCCCAGTGTCAGTACCAAGCAAACAGGTCAGGTGAGGAGTGGCATGTATCTGCAAGCAAAGTAATGAAAACCAAGCACATAAGGCTGCCAGGTCTTCTGGAGGTTTACAGCTGGGTCTCAGTGGCAAGGCAATCCTGAGGTGGCAGAGAAGGAGGGTCATGCTCTGACACCAGCTGTGGCGCTGGTATACATCTTGGCAGACAGGGAGCAGACACCAGACATTACTAGTTTTTACCTCAGTGAAAATGATTTGGGAGTTTGTAAGGAGATCAACTTGATGATCAGGGCTTAGAAGGATTAGGGACAGATCTAGTATTTTTTAAATTCTTGAATTTAAACTCCCAGGGTCTTCTTTTGAAGGAGTTGTGCAGGTTTCCTTTGAGGAGGATGACTGAGAGGTCTCTAACACCTTCAAAAGACAGTTTGGGAGCTTAAATGGACATTGAATTTATGGCTTACTGCAACAATCTGTAACTCACTAACTTCCGCCCCTCCCAGCTTTTTTGTTTTCTCCCCCTCCCCCAATGACTGGAGAGGAATTAGCTGGACACTTCATCTTGAATGGTCCCTTGAAATATGTGTTATCTACTTATACTAAACAACCTGTTCCACCTTGTATTGACACTCCAGTACATTTCCCACACCTGACAAAGAGCTCTCTGTAAGCTCAAAAATGGGAAAAAGTCAAAAGAGTTAGTTAAATCTCCAGAAGTTTAGATGCTTATCTGACATTTACAGAAAAAGAATAAGATAACATGAAGGGTCAAGGTTTCCCCCAGTTGACAACTACTTTAGGAAGTTGGCAGTGCAGGGATATGACCCTTCCTTCCCTCATTGATCCTAAAAGACTATTTCTGATTAATACTAACAGCAACAAATGCAGTGTTTAAAGCAGCAACTACTATATGATTATTAATATAGCAGTTTTTATGATCACTGGTAAGATAATATCTTTCCATAACAAATAGTTCAAACTCCATTAGCTTGTTATTTTCTCAGGGCACTACTACAAGGGCAGAGTAATGTTGTTTAGGTACCATAAAGATGTCTAGCAAAGTTCAAAAACAAAACATCATATTGTGCTTGCGTCCTTTTTTGCTTTATTACAATGTATAAAGGAGGCCCAAAGATTCCATTCCCATGCTAAACATCTGCAGAAGGGTGCAGTGCTACTCACACTCTGCTTCCCCCTCCTTTGATGTCCCCCCAAATGCTGGGGGCTCTCCAACCCACCAGTGTACACCCTTCCTGCAAACATCCACAAGAGGTGACCATTTTAGGTGGCTTGTAGGAAAGAGAAGGAGACCTGGGGGTGCAGGAGGAATCCCCTTTCCTCACATCAAATAGATTAATCCAATAACATTTAAAAGTAAATGTAACAGCTCTCCATTTTGAAGCTAAAGTTGGGGTGGGGGTCAGAGCTAGAATAATGTTTAACTATGGTGACCACCACTTTTAATATTTGCCTTAATTTACAAAGTCTGATTAACTTCAGTTTTGGTGGAAAAATTCTTCTCTCTCAACTGATATTCCTACAGTTGGCACTCATTTTGAGGTCCAACTTCACAAAGGAAAGAGAGGTTTAGAAATCTTGTGTTTCCAGTAATCAATCAACATCCTATTTTAAGCTTCACAAAGCAGAACCATAGTAGCACTCCGATTTAAAATCTTAACTTTTAAAATCAATTTTGTCAACCAAACTTTGCTCCTGTGTGACAGAGCAAAAGGAGGTAAATGCAATAAGTATAATTTCATCTCTCTCCTCTGTTTCCATTTTTGGCTAAAGTTAGAGTATTTTTTCAAATATTTCCTTTCTTATGGATTTAGGGTGACAGTGAGGGAGTGACAGCAAAATTAAATAGTGGAAATCAATTGCAACCTGATCTATGAAGTGGCTACAAAGAGAATAGAGTATTTATAATAAAACTTAATTTGCATTGCACACCCTTTTCAAACAAACTGCAGCTTCAGTTGCTTCCCTCTAATCATATTAATCAAGATTACCATTACATCTTCGGAATAAAACGCTTGGATCTCTGTGAGAACTCAGTGAAGGGCCACTTCTGATACTAGAGAGACAAATCATACTCCTGTATGAGAATCCCTAGTTGCTATTCACATGCCCAGGAATTACACTGAACAATACTTTTAGACGCGCCAACTTTTCCATAAAAAACAGGAACTAGAAGTAAGTATACAAAGAACTGAAATTATGTAAATTTCATAAGATTATTGTTCTGAAAAAGGAAAGTGCCAATTTCATCACCTTCTGTGAAAACAAAAGGTCTTTTACAGTTGAACCTTCAGGCCCAAACTTTTTTTTTATTTATTTTAATTTTTTTTTAAAAGGAGAGGAAATGAACAGGAAGAGACATTAAATTTTGAAGTATCTTGGGGTGGAGGGGTACACATGCACCACTACTGAGCTTTTTGTAGATTATGCCAAACTATAACTCAACATGAGGGGGCTCTCACTTTACACTATCTTCCTAAAATATCACAGCTTCTTAGTAATATTTTTTCTTTGCCCTGAATATGACATAAACCATGATATTTCCATTTTTAACTCTCGAGGCAACAAGATAAAAGGAAAAGGAATAACTGAACATAAAGGCAACCAGACAATTGACTCTGGATATTGACAATAAAAAAAGGTGAGAAAGTGAATGGCAGTATCCAGATAATCCAGTATAACCAAATGTACGAAACTCGAAAATAAAACAAAACTATGAATAGCATAGTAGGGCAATTAACTTCAATTTTTTTAGCTGTCTGCACATCAGGTCATAAAAGTCCAAATAAATGAATCTCTCCCTCTTCTCTTGCTGTACCATTGATGGAGATGCTAGTGTGAGACATATTATTGCTCATATGTTTTTACTCTGACCCTCGAGCAGTCATATTGGAATGTGAAAAAGCCTTAACTTCAGCAGGAATCCTTAGTAGTAGTAGATGGGCCTCCAAAGGTTTAGGGTCAGTTTCAATAAGAATCTAATAGTTCAGACATATATGATTCATGTTTAAATTATTCAAACTTGGGTGGGATCCCTGTGACACTCCCCCAACCACTTTTTCCCCAAAAGGCCTTGCTAGTACCCAATCCTTCCTGCACAACCTCTTTCCTCTACAGACTGAATGGAAGGACTAGATTCCTCCTATCTTCAAGGACAAGACTGATGGACTTGATTCTCCCTCCACAACTTGGGTTTAATGGGCACAGACTCCTCCCAATCTAACCTGGAAATATATCATAACAGCACCATTTTTCATGATATTTCAAAAGTCCCAGCCAGAAGCTGCAAATGGGGGTGAGGGGAGAGGGGGGGTGGGAGAGAAAGAGAGAACGACCACTTCTCAAACATTTCATGTTAAGCAGGGTTTGGTTCTAAAAACAGAACATCTGTGTTCGGAGGAAGAGAGAGAAAGGACCACTTTTCGCACATTTTATCAGAACCAATTCACCCAGTCCTAATATAGAATAAAAATATTCTGTGACATTCATGTAGTCTAGTCTGTAACTTCCTTTTGGTAATCAAATTATATAGCAAAACAAAAGAAGATACACTTTTAAAATTCCGCTCTGGAATACAGAAAGGGCCAATATTTACACACCAGAATTTAAAATACTATTTGGAAATATATTTCTTAGCTCTCACTTGGTAAAAAGTTAATTTTAAAATGATTTTTTCAAGCTGCAGCTGATTGAAATAGATGCAATTTTCCGTTAAATATTTACAAGAAAGAATTTGGCCTAAACACTTTTCAACAGATTCAAAAATAATCAGTCCTTGAACATGTTAATTTAAAACATACCATAAGCATCACAGAAAAATCAGTGCTTCTTTCAAGTAAACCACCCCAGCACTGTATCTTATTAACTGAAACCAATCAGCAAAATGGCAAGGGACCTAAAATTGCTTTCTTGCTCAAATGAACCAAATTGTGAATCTCTCCCCTTAAAAATTACTCTGGAGCAAACTATCAGACCTAGGCCATGGCTACACTTGCAAATTTGCAGCGCTGCAGCAGGGTGTGAAAACACACCCTCTCCAGCACTGCAAATTGCAGCGCTGCAAAGCGCCAGTGTGGTCAAAGCCCCAGCGCTAGGAGCGCGGCTCCCAGCGCTGTACGTTATTCCCCACAGGGAGGTGGAGTACGGACAGCGCTGGGAGAGCTCTCTCCCAGCGCTGGCGCTTTGACTACACTTAGCGCATCAAAGCGCTGCCGCAGCAGCGCTTTGAAGTGCAAGTGTAGCCATAGCCCTACACACCTAGTGAATGGGACTGAAACAATATGCCGAAGCAACAGGAGAAATTTGTGTTTATGAATCACAAACCTACTTTAAATATTTGAAGTCTGCTCTAAATGCTGCTGTGTATAAATAAAAATAAAACATCACAAAAGATATTAAATACATTGATGTAAAATTATGAAGATTAATTAGTGAATCAAGTGAATTTGTGCTTAAATGGTCTATTTTGTAAAAGAAGACTTTTCATTTTTGAAAATTAAATATTTATCAGAAAAATATACTGAAAATGACAGGATATCCCTTACAGGAAGGACCATTTAGGAATAACATTTATGACAGCAGAGGAATAAAGACTACTCCAATCTGTGGGGTTTTGCAGTAGATGAGAATAGTGGTATGTTTACACTGAAAACGCTACAGCAGCACAGCTGTACTGCTGTAGTGCTTCAGTGTAGATATAGCTATGCTGACAGCAGGGCTTCTCCAATCAGCATAGGTAATCCACCTCCCCAACAGGCAACCTAGCACTGTCTACACTATGGGTTAGGTCAATATAGCTATGTTTTCCAGGAGCGTGGATTTTTCACACCCGAGTGACAAAGCTATACCAATATAAATTCTTACTGTAGACCAGGCCTGAGAACAGACACATTCAGCTGAAATCCTGGTAAGTTAATGGTAGGTTTGCCATTGACGTCTCTGGAGCCAAGATTTCACTATAAAATATTTAAAGTGCCTTTCAATCCAAGGACCACCAAAGACCTTGAATTTTACAAACCACTTATAGATTACAAAATGCACTTCAACCATGTCTAGTAGTGCCAACCAATATTAACAACAGAGAAAAATTAAGACGTTCTTAACCATTTGGAAGTAATATAAAAATGTTAGGTAGGCAAAATGCAATTATTCAATTGGAATTTAGTCAGAACACAAGTGCTAATACTTATCTTACTGGTATGGGATTTGTAATATTCATTACAAATATTACAGCAATATTACAGTAATAGGGTTAAACATGATGTATATTTGCTAGAATTACATCTCCATAAAACGCTGTATTGCACTTCAACAATTTTCTAATTTTTAGTGAACTGAGTTAAAATTGATTCAATGGCTACCAAAGTAAGCACATTGTGCAAACACACACATTCATTTTACATATGAACGTCCTCTTAACCTTGACTTTCTGCAATTTTCCAACAGATTATTTCAATCCACTAAACAATAGGCAAGACTTTTTTCTTTATAGATTACTTTGTTTTTTAACTCTGCATTCGAAGTGCAGTCCTAACATTAATGTTCCAACACCACAATTATTTAAGTGGAGAAAATGTACCTGTTAAAAACAGGACTTCTCTGAAATTAGGATCTATCATATAAGTATCTCTTTAAGGTAAATAACCAAAATACTTAAGAACATAAGAACGGCCGTACCGGGTCAGACCAAAGGTCCATCTAGTCCAGTATCTGTCTACCGACAGTGGCCAATGCCAGGTGCCCCAGAGGCAGTGAACCTAACAGGCAATGATCAAGTGATCACTCTTCTGCCATCCATCTCCATCCTCTGACAAACAGAGGCTAGGGACACCATTCCTTGCCCATCCTGGCTAATAGCCATTTATGGACTTAACCACCATGAATTTATCCAGTTCTCTTTTAAACGCTGTTATAGTCCTAGCCTTCACAACCTCCTCAGGTAAGGAGTTCCACAAGTTCAGAAACTTGTTTGAAAAAAACAATTTTACAAACCATACTTCTTAAAAGAAGACTATTTCAAGTAGAGTCACTCACTGGACTATATAATATTGAAACTTCAACACGTTTCAGAGAAATTCCACAGAGTGTGGAATGCTTATGGTTTAAACATTTCTCTCAAATTGCAATGCAATTATAGGATACTATTATTGGAGTAGATAATCCATCCTTTGCCCATCACCTGGGAGCAGGATGAACTTTTGAAAAGACAGCTTTCTTCTACAGAAGAGCCTACGGGCAAGCTTTTTCCACTTGGTCATATCTCACCTATGATGGGGTGACTCTCCTATTTTATTTGGGGGTGGTTGTTTCATTGGTTTGAGAGATCATAAACATACGATTTGTATTTTGTATTTTTAATGTGTGAATATTTTGTGTGAAACTCAACTCTCACACTCAAGTTGGGGGTGATTCAGGCACACACAGAACTGTATATGTCACAGTGGCAACTGAATAATAATGGATCTTTGCACTTCTACCTAAATGGGCATAGAGCTCCCAAGGGAGACAGTGGACGTTTTAGCAACTTGGAAATTAGAATAAATACAACCATCCATTAAGAAAAAAGTCATGGTCTAGTAGTTTGAAACTGGGACCAGGTAACAAGATCTTCTAATTTTTTAACTATGACTCAGACAGAAGCGCCACACTCTGGCCTTGGGCAAGTCACATAACCTCTTTGATTCAATTTTATAACAACATCTATAACAACCTCAAAAGGCTGTGAGACAATCCGATAATGATTGTAAAGCACTTTGAATATAAAAGATCTATGTAAGTCTACTGAGTTAACCATATAGAAGCAAAGCAGCTATGCGCTATAATATCTTGGTTAACTATATAGTAACTGCTTTTAAGGAAACAGCACCATAACATTCATTACAATATACTGTTGAAAATCAGGAAAAAGAGCATTTAAAAGAGTTAAACATAGCCATTTAAAATATCAACAAGCAGTGAGACTACATTATGAATTAATCTGTGATCACATTTTTCCTAGCTAGATACTGCTCCATACTCATTGCCCAAAATCATGTACTTTTCTTCATGTACTTCATCTAATATCCCAACACCCTGACCAACATAGCTGTATTAGCAGAAATCCCTAATGTAGATATAGCCATTGATCAGCTTCTGAATTTGGCCCAGCCACCACTGTAGGCATAGGCCTTGGTAAATGGAAAGGCTTTGCAGAGCACCCTGAAGATTCACAAATTTGAGCTCTACTGGAAGAATGAGGGAAAGCAAGGTGAAGACTACCCCTTCTTCCCCATACTGAGTTCACTCTACCAGCAGCCACTCAAGTCTATGACTCCTATCATAACACATGTGTACTTGACTGCTCAGAGAGTGAATAGGCAGAGATGCTGCCTCTCAGACCACTAAAAGCTTATCTAACCTCAATATGCCATGTTTCCTCAGAGTGTGCAGTGTTCAGTACATTTCCCTGTATATAAGGAACACTGCAAATCCTGAGGTTATATTATTTACCTTCTTAAGGCAATTGAAACATGTTTAGTGCTCAACTATACATAGCTTTATAAATCTACCTTAAACACATTTTATTATGAATTTGAGCTGCAACAACAGGTCAAAAGTACATAGTAAGAGTTGAAGCACGTTCAGGGCTTTTGAAGGGGGATGTTTAAGGAAGATCAGTAAGTGATATCTCTGTATTTATATAATTAAATATTGACTTTACTGCCAACTATAAATATGTATATAATTAATGATTAAACTCAAAAAGTTTTAAAATTAAACTAATGGTTTGGTTTTTAATTCATGTGTACATTGAACTTAAACAGTATTCAAGGAAATAAAGCAAACTAAGAAAATGTATATTTCACCACGTTCTAGACAAAAAGAGCCTCAGCAATCCTTTGCAAATGGTAGGGACATTCACAGGCAAAACAATCAGTCAAACTTTTATATAAGCAATACACTTAGTACATCATTAACAGCGACTGAACCAGCTATATAGAAAACTGTTAAAAAGTAGACCATAGCCTGAGATAAGAGCTATTGTTTTCAGTTCCTGAATGGCTTTTGGGACAGAACCTTTTAAAGTGATGAAATCTCACAGGAAACATTAGGTTGCAGTCCATTCTGTAACATACAACAGGTATCAAACTCTGATTCTTGGGGAAAAAGGCATTGTTTTAACACTGGTCAAAACATCCGGGGGGTTGGGGAGGGAGATTATATTTCCGCAGTGTTGAAACTAGAAAGCTTAATTTAGACACTTTGAGATAGTTATCAGACACATTTCCCAAAAAAGCATTTGTAAAATGTCTGTGGGAAAATGGGCCTGAATTGTCTGGGTAAAATAATAGTGAAAGTAATTGCATAATAGAAACAGAAATGCAACATTTATCACTTGAAAAGAAGCCCTTCCCAATTATTTTGTCTATGCAAGGTTTTTTTGTCAAAACTTTCCCACCACTGCTACTATTGGTTAAGCTCTATCAGTAGCAAGAGTGAAAAGCACCAGGATCATGTAGGAAAAGGAAACTGAAGTGCTGCTACTAAATAACTGATCATTCTGAACTGCTCCATCTTTCTCTCTGATTTTCCTGCTCTAATGATGATTCAGCTGAGATGTCTTTTTTCTGTCTTAAAAAAAGTCTGCCTTTTGTCTTACATTCATGTAGTTCTGTCTGTGTATCTCCTGAAGTGGCCTGTGTCTTGATGACTGGAATGGCCTAATTGTTTCTATGTTACTTATCAGCTTTTTATACTTTAATTTTCTCTTTAACCATTCAAGTCTGTGGCGAGTCTGAAACTATTCCACCTCAATTATTGCCAATTCTAAGAGAAATTGTGGCTTGCTTGCTTCTTTTTCTCTTTTCCTTTTTATTTTTTTAAAACAAACAAGAACACCATAGTTTTTATGTATTTAGAGTTAAATTTAAAAATTGCATCTGATTATTACAGATTCTATTTTTTCTTTTTAGATGACATTTTCTTTGCAGGATTAGCTATAGACAGGGTCAGACATTTAAAAGAAAATAAAAGAGACAACAAATGTACATTTGCTTCATGTACAAACTGGAGCATAAAAAAACAGGACAGAAAGTCCAATGGGGATTCAGGCTCTAACAGGCATTCTAGGCACCATAGTCCGGAAAATGCAGAAGGTACCCTGCTCCTGAATATTAAGAAATATGAATACACAGAAAAATAGAGGTACTAATCTAAATGAAGAGTCATTGGTGGGAAAAAAGGACAACCAAAAAGGGAGAAAAAGAGCCAGCTAAAGCAGATCAGCAGTTAGATTATTTTAGGGACCAGCTCAACTCCCACTAAGCAAATGGGAGCCTAGCTAAGGTTGCTCTCAAGGATAATTACCTCTGCCAAATCTTAAGTGTTTACTTTGTCATTTTAATGTTCCTTTGGCAGTCTTTTTAATAAATATGTATTGCATTATATTCTTGTTCTAAAAAAAAAAAAGGCAGAACAAAATCTATAGAATGGAACTACATGATAGACAGCACTAGATGGCTTTCAGCTTTAGACCACTGGGTGGAAATCCTGGCCCCACTGAAGTCAATGGGAGTTTTGCCATTGATTTCAATGAAGCCAGAATTTCACCATGTCTTACAGAATGTACAAGCCAATGAGGCAAGGAATCACATTGTTCAATAAATCAGGAAGGGTTCCTTCCCGGGGCAGGAAAAATACTTTCACAGACAGCATTAACTTTCCTCTAGAGGTTTAAGACCAAGGTTACTCTGGTACTAGAACTGTGTGAAACAAACAGATTTTGGTCAGCCAATCTCGGCAGGTTTGTACACCTTGAGATTTCCTTGGAATTGTGTCTATGAGAACCCAAACGGCAAACAGATCTCACCGAGAGCCTGGCAAAATTAATAAGTTCTGTTATGAATTTCCCCTTGGTCATACTTAGAGTCTCATGAGCCCAAAATTCACGGCTAACCTTAGGGAAACAAACCCATGTGAAACTAGCACAATTGAAGCAGGAATTAAAAAGGAGAAACAAACTGAATTGAGTGTGTCTAACAACAGAGATGTGGAGCAACTCAACTATCACATCTGTAACAGGTACTAAAAGAAAAAGGCTGTTATGTGGGTATACATGTATGGTCCACTGCCAAAAACAGATTATAAAACTTGTAGATTTGGGTTTTGATCTCAGTGAAATGCACAGAGGCAGCGTCTATTCCATTAAATTACACATTTTTCAAAAGGTAAATGTAAGTCAGAGGATAAACATAAAGAACAGTTTCATCTGATCTATATAGTTCATAAAGATTAACCCACGTACTCCTTAAATATTTATAGTATTACTCCTTAAATAAAAAGCAATTTTATTTCCACAGTCCATCATTACCCGCACCAATGGATTCATGACAGGAGAGTAATTCATAATTAAGTAAAACATAATTAGCAGTCTATAGCAGTGATGCTAAAGGCAAATGGAAGCATGAGGTGGGTTGGTCATAAATAGAAAGAGGGGGAAGCCCAAAGTTTCTAAATGCAGGGGATACAGTAACATTGTTTATAAAAAAAAATCTTTAAAAGATTTTAGATATTTAAAGAAAATATAGAAAACGAAAAAGTTTTGCTTGTGATTTTTTGTTTCTTTCTTATAAAGAAAGCTTCAAAGTTAACTTTCTTGGCCCCCCACACACCTTTAAATCAGAATTATGGAGAAAATCAAATCTTGCCTTTCCTGTTTTTTGCTGAAGGACTTATGAACAGGCGTGAGAGCTTTCTCCATCTTTATTTGTGGGACCAACCTAAGGTGGTGGAAACCCTAAAAGACCAGTGGTGTAAAAGCACAAATACACCATTCAACTGCTCTCATATATACCTGGAGTCACAAAATGTTTACTACCCAAAACCTCAGTCCTAGCCCTTGTTGACAGAGACTGTGCATGTCTTTTTCTCTTCCAAAGATGTATTTTCCCCAAAACACAGAAAGAAACCAAAAAGCAGGTCCTACTCTGGTTGTTTGTATTTCATCGCTGTTTTCATATAGCGTACCAGAGATCTACAGCCTACAATCCGTTTCTCAGCAAGAACAGGCTTATTCTTATGTAATTTCTTATTTGAAGTTCAGTTGGCAGGTTGGAAACATTCTTTTCCATAGGAGTGCACATTATCACCAGATTTGTTCAACTTGATACAATAACAATGGCTGTAGCATAGAGATGAAACAACAGGAGTTATATTATGTGGAAGAACAGTGAGTAACTTTAGATTCGCAGTTGCTATTGACCTTATATCATTGACCAGGGAGGCTTTACAGAGAACAACTGACAACATAGACCAGGAAAGCAGAAAAATTCAGACTGAAGATTAACATGGAGAAAACAAAACCAACTGGAAGACAAGAAGAGGGGGTGAAGATTGAAGTCTGAGACAAAGAACTAGAACAAGTGGATCTTGGAGGACTAGTATTCATAAAAAGCAGGGTTGGAAAGGACTTCAGGAGGTCATCTAATCCAACCCCCTGCTCATAGCAGGCCCAATCCCCAGACAGATTTTTGCCCCAGATCCCTAAATGGCCCCCTCAAAGATTGAACTCACAACCCTGGGGTTTAGCAGGCCAATGCTCAAACCACTGAGCTATCCCTCCCCCGAGGAATAAGAACTGTGAAGATGACATAAAAAGGTGAATGGGAATAGCCACTACCACATTTGGAAAACTGCAACATCAGGAAGGCTAAAGACATTTCAGTTTATAAAAAAAAAAATCATCCTATATGAGACAACTGTCAAGCTGATACTGCTGCAGGGGCCAGAATGCTGGAGTATGAGGAAAGCTGACATATGAGACATTGACTGCAGAAATGAACTGGCTAAGGGGAATACTGAAAATGTCAAGGCTGCAGAAAATAAAATAAAAATGAAGTGATAAGAAAATGGCTAGGGCAAGAAATAACACTGTTATGGAAGAGTCAGGGAAGAATTGTAATGATTTGGACGTATGTCAAGAATGAAACTGGAAAGGACACCACACATGGGGATATACACTAGAGTGCAAGGAACTATAGATAGAGGAAGACCAAAGACTAATTGGATGGAAACAGTGATGAATGACATAGAACATAAGGGATGTCTTTCCTTTGCCACATATGCCACACTTCTTTCTTCATTTTAGAGTACTTTTATGCCACCTCTCACAATCCTTTTTTTCCATTTTGACTCAAGCTGTTTTGTAGGTGTATTAAAAGATAAACTTTCCTTCTAATATTAAATTTTTGGAACTTAATAAATGATGCCATCTCAGTACATCTCCAAACATACGTCTTATTGTTTAGCACATAGAATGCTACAGTGGATAGGTTCTATAAATATAGGGGCAAATGCAAATTTGCATTTAGTGGGTGTAATTTCCATAGAAGTCTCTGTGACAAATTCAGAAGTGGTTTAACTTGAATATCATGTACATGTTAGATATTAGTCAGTCATCAAATACCTAGAAAATATAACTTGCACCAAACTGGCTTTTGGTAGGTGTGCAAAACCTATTTATTCATGAAAACAGCAGAATGGAATATGTGCTGCATGAACTGAAACTAAAAGGAAAATTTATTATAAAGTAACCCCATCCCTTTTATTTTTTCCACTCCACACACTTTATTTTGTACCCTTCTGTTAGTTACTTTTCCTGCCACCCATACACTCTCTGAAATCTTCAGAGTACAAAGCTTGGTCCTACACACAAAAGGCTTTATCTAAACTAGACTTTAAAGATGTAGTAGAAGATGTTAGCTAACAGGTTCTGAGGATCTACTGCAGAAAGGCAGTACATGCTTTCACATGTGCTCAGCTGGCCATGTTGAAATTTAGGATCCCTTATAAATAACAGACAGAAACTAACCCAATACAGCATTAATTACACTCATTCATGCTGACCAGATGCCAATACTAGTGTATGTTATCATTACCATTTACACCAAACACACCACAGTCATTTAAATCACGACTGAATTAGGGCCAGGAATTGTTATTATATTACTGTAATTTACATCACTAAATTAACTCAGTCAGCAATGTTGAATCATGAAGCTGGAGTTTTAGAAAATGTTATTTATGGCATGAATTAATTCACATACAATTACAATTTTTTCTCTGCTATTACTTTTCTTAAACCTCTCATTTTGGCTCTTGGTTACATGTCTGAGTGGTGAAATAAAAAAGTAATATAAATTAAATGTACAGCATTAAGTTTTAATTTTCTAGAGAAATATTTTTTTAAAGACAAAAGGCTTCTGTATGAGGAGTAATATTAAATCAATACCAATACTAAGATCAGGCATGAGTATTTGTTCCCTAACTTTGGAAAGCAACAGAATAATCAAGCAAAATCTAATTTGGAGAAAACGCAGCGTATATCAATGTCAAAGAGTTTATCCAACAAAGAAGTACAAAGGACTGGAAGAATAAAGATGACTAAGCAAATCCTGTTGTAAACACTTTCCCAGCTGCAATTTTTAGTCTAATATCAGCACTAGATGCTGAGCCACAATCTACTTTCTGAAAAACAAGCAACATTTTGAAGGAAGGCTACAACACACCATGCTCATGACTCACACACTTATGAAACAAAACCAAAAACCACTAAATGTTTATCTCTTAAAAACAAAACAAGACACTAAGTCTGGCATTAGCCTACAATGCAAAAGACGTGATTGTTGGACACTTGCATATTAGCTTAAAAGTAAGTTAGATAAACATGTGATGGGTGACAATTTTCATACTTCCCATGCATCTGAAGAAGTGGGGTTTTTTTACCCATGAAAACTTATGCTCAAATAAATCTGTTAGCCTTTAAGGTGCCACAGGACTCTTGGTTGTTTTTGTGGATACAGACTAACATGGCTACCCCCTGATAATGTTCATACTTGACCTTTGCTTAAATTATTCTTTTCTTAATGTCCACACACATCAACAAAATGCCTAAAAAAATGCTAGATATCAGTTTGCTTCTGTTGACTTAAAAATAATTAATAAAAAAACCAAAATTTGTGCACAGCTACTTTAGGAAGAATAGAAACTCATGTCTTGCAGCAGGAATTCAGAAAATAGTAAAAAAAGAATGCAAGTGTCCCTGTAAATGAGATAGATGAAATTCAGTATATCAAATTACACTGGCAGAGGGTTGGGCTGGGGATTTCCAATGGGGGTAACTTCAGTCCACCAGCAGGGGATCAGAATACTGGGAGTTCAGTTCTTCTTATCTGGGGGCTGAATAGATTTACAGCATTGCACAGGAAATGCTTTCAAAAGAATGCTCAAAAGGTAACAGCACAGTGGGACATATGCAGCTTGTCATGAAAACAGGAAGTTATTGAAAGGTAAATACCTAATGTATAGAAACTAAGCATTGGGGAATGACACTTTAAGGTCATTCTGTTTTAGGCATTTACACCATGCCAGTCACCAGTGTCAAGGCTTCCTGTTGATATGTCTAGCATCCATCAAGAGTGTCATTCCTTTCCCCGGGGAGAAAATGGTGGTCGTTTTTATTTTTGTTTGTTTGTTTTTGTTTACATTTATTTATGATGTACTTTCATTATTAAGGCTAACAACGTGTTTGTTGCACTTGGAACAGAAGTAGTGGGGTTTGCACAGGAGTGTGTCCCACAGGTTTGGGTTAGTCCCCAAGGAAACTGGATTTGTCTGCATGGTGTGGCAATGCACACTATAGTGGTCTGCTTTCTAAAGTGCACTAATGTGTTGCTCACTATTTAGTAAATGTAGACTCTGCTGATGCACACTAAAAGCTCCCTGGTGTGCTTTAACATACTGCGCTTGAAACAATACTACATTAAACTGCACTTGGGAACTTTTAATGTGCACCAGCAGGATCTAAACAGGCCTGTTAGTCCACAGCATGTTAGTGTGCTTCAGAAATCACAACTCCATAGTGCACACTGCCATGCCATCTGTCAACAGCACAAATGAGCTTTCCCCTTTCACTGCGCGGTTTCATTGTGCACCAGAGATGGAGCTGATGACAGTGGTTTTCATCATGGAGTGTAGGGGTGATACTTTCAGTATTTTGGGCACAACCCCTTCAGAGACTTCAAGGTAAGAACCAAGGAGACTTAAACCTGACAATATTGTATAGGGAGCTAACATAGTTTGGTTATAAGATCATGTGTTAGAGCCAGCCATGTCTGACTTAGGGACTGAAACACTCCTAAATAAAGGACAGCTTGGCACAAAAATAGGCAGAAGTAATACTCAATAGGAAACAGTGGGACACATGCAGTTTGTCATGAAAACAGGAGATTAATTAAAGGGGAAAATAAAACTGGCACTTCTTACACAAGCGAGACAATGTAGGTGAGGTAATATTTTTATTGAACCAACATCTATTGATGACAGAGACAAGCTTTCGAGCTGCACATAGTGTCACAGCTAAAAACAAGGTCGAAGAGATAGTTTAGCATAAGTAGCTAGCATGTAGTCTAAGGGACCATTCAAGATGAAGTGGACCATTAATTTGTAAGCACCTAGAGGACAACAGGATTATAAGGAACAGCCAGCATGGATTTGTCAAAAACACATCATGCTAACCCAATAAATTTTGCTTCTTTGACAGGGTTTGGATGGAGGAAAGCAGTAGACATGATATATCTTGATTTTGTAAGGCTTTTAATATAGTCCCCACCTGACATTCTCATAAGCAAACTAGAGAAATGCAGTCTAGATTAAAATTACTATAAGGTGGGTGCACAACTGGGTGAAAGACTACTCAAACTGGGAGGACATATATATATATGTCCTCCCAGTTTGAGTAGTCTTTCACCCAGTTTGAGTAGTCTTTCACCCAGTTTTTATATATATAGTGGGGTTCCATAACGGGCTGTTCTGCATCTGATATTATAGTTTAGTCTTAAGAAAAGAGGACTGAGTGAGGGACCTGATAGTCTTCAAATATGTTAAGGCTGTTATAGAGAGGACTGTGATCAATTGTTCTCCACGTCCACTGAAGGTCTGACAAGAAGTAATGGGCTTAATCTGCAGCAACAGATATTGAAGTTAGATATTAGGAACAACTTTCTAACTATAAGGGTAGTTGAGCTCTGGAATAGGCTTCCATTTCCCACTAACATTCTGGATAACCCAGCCTGACTAATAACTAAATTTCTGTTTGCTTAAAGTGCTCTTTCTTCTTTTACATAGGCTGCTTGATCAGTCTCCCATAGGTCCAGCAACATCCAAAACTAGTACATCTTGATATGTTCCACTCAGAGTAATAAAGAACAGATAGCACAGGTATTCTGTGCTAAAGAAACTAACCAACTTTCTCCCTGTTGGTAAGCCAAGCCTGCACTCCCACACTTAGAACTGATAAAAGGTAAGGCAGATCACTCTCAGCTGACTGTGCAGCTAGACTGTACAAAAACTAGAAGTGTTACTCTCAGAGTCCTGTATGTGTCTCATTGCCTACTTATTTCTCAAATAACATTGATAAATTTTAGGTTAAGATTATTGTTAAGGTGGAAACATGGTTGAAGAGGGTTTGAGAAAACACACCTTTGTTATAGATTTGCTTCACCCAAGTTTTAGGTATGCTTGGAGATGAGACCATGCATGTGAGAGATGGACCCATGGCCTTCATGATAAACTCAATACAAATTTATTCTGTATGCATAAAATGTCTTCTCATTACAGACTCCCACCAAGGGGTATTAAGTTCACAGTCATGAAGCCTTTGCTGCAATGGTACATAGATGTGGTATGGAATTCACTTCTCTGCAATATCCCTCCTCCTTTTGATCACCACCTTAATATTCACCCACAACACTCAAGAGTGTTTTCTTGTTTCTTTTGGGGAGCAGTGAGACCCTTATATGTCCCACTCCCCTCCAACACCCCTTTTCTGATATACGATAGAATCTTTTTGATTTAAGAGTAGCTTTTTTAATAATTTTGAATATGATTGTTATTATGCAGCACCTTGAGCAACTCAGCAGGATGATGGTATGCAAATAAAATTATGAAAATTATTTAATGTTCCATTACTTAAATATGAAAAGCTATCATTACAGGATCTGTCTGGTAATTTTAAAATACCCACTTTTCAATGACTATGTCATCCAGGCTCCATTTAAATTCTCTAATTAGGAAATATTGACCTTAGTTGTGAGTTACAGTAAGTTGTACTGGAAAGAGACCACAGGCAAAAAATAAAATAAAATCAATCATAGATTGTTATTCTTTCCACTGTAAACAACTTTTTTCCATCTCTCTGCTATAAGAGTGTGGTTTCTGCAAGTTTTGAAATACTAACTTTTCAAATGCTATAACAAAAAATGAATGACAACGCAAAGATTGTGTGTGTGCGCAACTTTCAACAGACACACACAATAGTGTCACCTATATATGTATTCTTTTTTTAAGTACCGCATTAAAATGGAGCAGATACATATACTGTACATATAAATACATAAAATTAGAAAACAACAAAATATCAAAAAAAGAGGAAAGAATAGGCCATGCTAGCACAGGGATCGGCAACCTTTGGCACGCGGCTCGCCAGGGTAAGCCCCCTGTCGGGCTGGACCGGTTTGTTTACCTGCAGCATCCGCAGCTTTGGCCGATCGCGGCTCCCACTGGCCTCAGTTCACCAGTGGGAGCCGCGATCGGCCGACCCTGCGGATGCGGCAGGTAAACAAACCGGTCCGGCCCGCCAGGGGGCTTACCCTGGTGAGTCGCGTGCCAAAGGTTGCCGATCCCTGTGCTAGAACTAAACATGTAATTATAAAAAGTATGTATTTTAATATCAAAGACCAGATCCTCAGATAGTGTAATTATACATCAATTTACATTTCTTAAAGATCCAGCTCCAAGTGTCTATCCTGAACTGTAATTAGATGTACAAACTGAGGAAATCCAGCATAAGTATGTGTACTACTTAGGGTTGCCAACTCTGACTGAAGCTATTCTGGGAGATTCCGCCCCCTCCTCCCCCCCAGACATAACGTAATGTCATTTTCTTAAAATATACCATTAAAATCTCCCAGTTTGCTTTCAGTAGTCATTGGGAAATCAATGCCAATTCCGGGAGACTCCAGGCCAATCCTAGAGGGTTGGCAACCCTTGTACTACTTGGTCACTATGTACAGAACGTTATATTCCAGTGAAAAATATTTATTGATCTTGTGTTCTAAAATCAAGTGTCTACTATGAATTATGAGATGTATTAGTTTATACACAGTATCCTTAAAAATTATTTTTAACATTTAAGAGTCAGAAGACTATATAGTAGGCACAAATCTCAGACACAGACATCATGTGGACATTCAATCAACTCTTTTTACAAAATATACAAGTTATAAGTTATGGTTTATCAATGGTCAGATATACACAGGGATTCAATGTTTGCCAACTGCTGGTGGGAAAACTTCATCTGTCACCCAGAAAGTGAGATCCCAAATCCAGCAGAGTATAAACAATATGCAATACAAATAAAAGCTGTGTTATCCGGCACTTTACCAACTAGAAAGCTCTACAAACCAGCATTTCTGATATCCATTAAAAGTCCAGTTGGCACAGGGCTGGCAGGCTCTCTACCTGGCTCTGCATGGCTCCCAGGAAACAGTGACATGTCACTACTGCTCCTAGGCAGAGGAACAACCACAGGGGCTCCATACGCTGCCCCCACCCCACGCATTGGCTCTGCAGCTCCCAATGGCCAGGAACCGCGGTCAATGGGAGTTGCGGGGGAGGCACCTGTGTGTGTGGAGGCAGCGTGCAGAGCCACCTGTCTGCACCTCCACCTAGGAGCAAGAGAGACATGTCACTGCTTGCGGGGAGCCTCCTGAGGTGAGCGCCGCCCATATCTGGCACCCCAAAACACCTCCCGTGCTCCAATCATCTGCCCCGAGCTCCCTCCCACACCCAAACTCCCACCCAGAGCCCATGACCCCAACCCCTAGTCCTGAGCCCCCTCACGCACCCAAACTCCCTCCCTCCATTGGTAACTCTTACTTAACCAGAATTTTTTACTAACCGTCACCACCCCATTCTCCCAACATGCCAGATAACAAAGCTTTTACTGGTACCACCCGAGGAATCAGTGATGTTTAAAGACTCAAAGATTTTGCTCTCATTAATAATGGCATATAGTCTAAACAGTCAATAGAATTAGCCTCCCCATAATTCCTCATCTCTTGCTAATCCTAAATGAACAGCAGAGAAGGCAGCCTTCCAATTCTCTACAAAAGCCACAGCTTCATCTGTATGGAAAAAAGAGGGTATTCACTTTCTGTCACCCATAATTTGGATTCTTCTCCAGAGGAAGCCATGCCACAGTAAAAAAGAATCCAGATAATTCTCAGTCCTGTTTATACTCTAAAAAGACAAGTGGCTAAACTTCCAGGCAGTCAGACCATAGCACTAGGAACCAACCCGGGCTGCTCATTAGCCATATTAAAGAGGCAGCAGCAGCTCCTCTTGACACAAAACCTTCAAATAAGATAAGCACAGTCTAACAGCAGCCTGCAGGAGACATGTTTCCCCAGCTATAGGGGACAAAGGAAGCCAAAAGTGACACCAGACCACAGAGAGTCAGTGGCACAAACCTCAGAGGGAGAAATATTCAAAGTAAGACAAGTTTAAATGATTCTGAGTTGTTATAAAACTTTCTTGAAGTTAGATTTGATGGGGGTTTTTTATTTTCATCTGGCTATATGGATTTATTTTCCATCTATTTCCCCTTGTATTTAGGAATATATACATAACTGGTAAATACCTTTACTTAAGTAAAATAAAGTACAATGGGGAAACTTGAATCCATAGCAAAAGACAGGAAAGTCAAACAGTATAACTGTGCTCATTCTTTTGATATGTCATTCCTGTGACATCTATTAGTTCTGAAATAATTTCACTTTTCCTTAAGCACTGATGAACATTAGGCCAACAATTTGACCCCATTGTAATAACATCTGATTCCTAACCAACAGCATACTTAATTTGACAAAAACCTGGAATGTCTTAAAGTGCTCTTTGGGACCTTTCTATCCCTCCGTGAAATACCATATGCTGGCAAAGATTGCCCTAATAGGAACCTAAATCATTGCCAAAAACACAATAGTCATCATGCAAAACTAATGCAGTTTAATTGCAACAAATAATTCCCAAACAGTCATTATTGCTCTATAAAATCCATACACAGCAATTCTGAGAAGATGTGAACAGGTTACATGCTTCCCTTACATGACATCAATTTGTTTGTAAACCCCCTGATTTCTGGCACTATGCCCCCACCTCTCCTTGCGTGCTGTCTGCTATAGAAAGCCTCCTGTTCATCTGACATCAACATCAGCTGTTTGCAGTGTTGTTGTAGTCATGTTGGCCCCCAGGATATTAGAAAGGCAAGGTAGGTGAGGTGATATCTTTTATTGCACCGGCGAAAGAGACAAGCTTTTGAGCTACTTAGAGCTCTTCTTCGGATCTGGCAATGATTAAAGGGACTGAAATAAGTCTACTTTGATAATAAAAGGACACCCAGAAATAAAAAAGTTTTTGATTAAGGAATAAAATCATATAGTGGGGTGATCTTTTTATATGCACACATCCCCTAAGAGCTTCCAGATGGTTAAGTCCAAAGCAGACTGAGGAGAATTACAAAAGGATCTCACAAAACTGGGTGACTTTGTTGATAAATGCAAAGCTCTGGCTGTTACTAATTGAGGCATGCTGCTATGAATTCTATTCTCTGTATGGGGTCAATGTGGGCTTCTTGATATTGAGTTGGAAACCTAGCCTGAGTAATAGGATCAAGATTGTCTGTGTAGCAGAAAGAACTTCATGTATGAACCTTTGATCAGCCAATCACTGAGTTATGGAAAGATTTATTGTCTTTTGACAAAGACATGCAGTGACTGCCAGAACATTCGACTATACTCTTCAAGCAGAGGAAAATCCAAACCAGTATTTGCACTGGTATTGCAAGTGGTCCTGGTCTACCAGAAACCAAAGGAATCTCTTGTGTAATGGGTGAATTGTGACATAAAAATGCACATCCTAAAGGCTGAGGGCCAAAAAACAATCCCCTGGAGCCAACAATGGAATTATAGCTGCAAGAGTCATCATCTTGTACTTCTACACTTTCACAAAGTTGTTTAGGACTCTGACATCAAGGTAAGTTTCCATCACCCAACTGTCTGATGTAATCTGATCCCATGCCAGCTGGAAGTGAGAGAAGTGGTCCCCAAAGGGAGACAAGGTGGGTAAACTGGTGCAGCTAAAAGATCATAACGTGGGGTTGATCCTGACTCTCAACCACTCTGTCAAAACTGATGCTTCAAAGATGCTGAACTGTGAGTCAAAGCAGATGTAGGGGCTGGTTTCTTTCTTTGAAACCTAGATTTCTTCATAGGTGGCTCACAGGGGCTTTGGAAATCCAAGAATTTCTGCACAGTTTGTGATCTACTAAATCAGTAGGTCTCAAACTTTTTTTAATGGTGACCCCTTTCACATCACAAGCCTCTGAGTGCGACCCCCCCCCCCCCAAATAAATTAAACATCCTTTTTAATATATTTAACACCATTATAAATGCTGGAGATAAGCAGGGTTGGGGTGGAGGTTGACAGCTCGCAACCCCCCCATGTAAAGACCTCATGACTCCCTGAGGGATCCGGACCCCCAGTTTGAGAACCCCTGTACTAAATCTATGTTTGCTTGCAGGTATGTATATGACAAGAGATTGCAGGATGGTCCTGGAATCCTCCAAGGTATACAATGACTTGTCAACACAAAGAGTTTGAGAAGAGTCATTAAATCTGGATGGTCCTCCATTGAAACCTAATTGCTCTAGACAAAAGACTGTCCCCTGCCCAGAGGAACTGGTTCAGCAGGGGGAAAGGTCACCTAGCAATGAAGTCACCTGGTAAGACACTGTGGTCACCTGCTTAAGCTGACCTGACAGAGGAGACTAGAAGGTTATAAAGGGCAGAAGCCGCTCTATTTTCTCCCTCTCTTCAACCATTTTCCATCAGCTTAAAGGGAGGGAAGCTGCTGCAGGAGCCAGATAAACCTGGAGAAGGATATGATGACCCTCCTACCTGAACACAGATGGTCCCCCAAGGACTCACAAAAGAAGGGCGAACTAGAATAAGGGGAAATGTGTAGGGTTCATTAGCTTTGTATAGAACCGTGTATTTCTCACATGATTAAATAAAGATCAGTAATGTGTTAGAATTCTGAATAAAGTGTCTGTGTGAGTGATTTAAAAGTTACCATAGAAATCTAAAACTGATTAAGATGGAAAATTATGAAAGGTTGGGTGAAATAATGAAAGAATATCACTCTCTCCTTTAGACTGTAGAACCAATATATTTATTCTACATGGAGAAGGACAGAACAGGACTGGAGGCACACATCGTTAATGTTTTCTTTCCAGTGAGTTCCAGGCCAGCTGATGCATAGGACATACCAAGTATTACAAGTGAAACTACATTTTGAAATTCTTCTGTCGAGTTTGCCCCTTCATCTCCTTGGTGATGGAAACAGGCTGAAGAAACAATACTACAAAACTGAAAGGAATGTTTTGGGAAACAACAAAGAGCGGTAAGAGGCATCAGAGCCTTCTGCAATAAAATAAAATGTGTCTTAAAGCTATCTGGAAATACCAAGTGAGTTATTCACTTTTCATTTAGGTGTTCTAGTATTACAAGGATAGCAGCCATAGAAATGTCTACATTGGACAGATTAGTTTAGAATTAACTATACCTCTTTTAGCAGGTGAATGAAAAAGCATCAGTCCTCCAAATCACTTCTAATGGTAGACACAGATTTTTTTTCCAGAATCCTGCTGGGTGAGTAAGCCAGCAGATCTACAAGTCAAATAGCCAATGGCCCTAGTTCCTTGGAAGGAAAGTCTAGCAACTCAGCCTGTTGCCCAATGGTAAGTGGCCTGTAAGTGGCCTGATAATGGACCTGATGGAAGTGACAGAAAAGGGGACTGCATGGGATTCTTGTGTTGTCTTGTGTTGTCTCAGACTGAAGGGGCCAATAACCCAGGAGGCTAATTGTAATAGAGAGTTGCTCCCTAGATAATGTACCAAGGGGCATTACAAACTAGGAAGCAGAAGACTCAGGAAGCCGGAACATTGTATCAGAAGGGAGAGGACCAGACCAATCTTTGATCCAGTTGAATTGCTCAGTGGAAAGTCTGACTGGCCAAGTAGGTCAGAAAACAGGCACCAATATGGATTAAACCATGGAAAAGGTAAAGAAGATCTTTCCCTAGATGGAAATGAAGCTGTGCTACAGAATGGCATTCTGAACTTACTTCAAATTGATAGGCAGAGAAATCAGATCAGGAGATCATACAGATAATGAAACAGCTCAGTGACCCTTTTCCCAATAGTATATAAAATGCAAAATGAGGGGCTTAAATATGGATAATCACATACTACACATGACTGAGGCCTAAATAAAAGTAGAGGACCAAATGAGATATGTGGATAAGGACATGGAAATCAATCTGATTCAACACAAGAAATCCCGCCCCCACCTCAAGTTTGGACATCTACACTGCAATTTTATAGCCCTGCAGTCCCATAAGCATGTGTCAGCTGACACGGACCAGACACAGGTGTTCTACTGCAGTGTAGACATACCCTGGGGAATCAAGACTAAAAGCCCAAGTCCTGCTGAAGTCATAGGGTCTTCATAGCTGTCCTGTTGTATGTAAGAGTCTGAATAGCTAACTTTAGTGCCTCCCGGAGTGACAATTTCTGATAAGTGACGGGAGAAGGAGTAAGAAGTACAGAAAGGAAGACTGCATTGTGTATCCCAACGACTCGTGCCTCCCCATACGGGGGGGACAATCTAAAGGGGAGGACACATGAACCCCACATGTCTGCTCTGACCCCACCTCTGCTCTGAGCCCAGCCCAGGGCTGCCACACTGTCCCCACCCCATGTTACCTGTGGGAGGGGCAAGGGGGTGGCCTCTGTCCTCCTTCCGTTGCACCTGTCCTCCCCGCACATTCAGCCGCTCACCCTGGCAGCTAGGCTGGGCAGGGAGCAGAACGGAGCCACTTCTCATGGCTGAAGCTGGCTGCTCTGGGTCGCTGTTCTGTGCAGCGTAGCAGCTGCCTGAGGGAGCTTGACTGGGAAGGTGGCGGTGGCCTGCTCCCTGCATGGGCTCTGCTGCCGATGACAGGGGCCAAGCATGCCGAGAGGAGTGGGGGCTCATGAGATGTGCTACTATGATAGTGTTATGGTCCGACTCTCAGTGGGTGGAAGCAGAAGCTGCCATCACAGATTCTCTACACCCAATGAATTCCCTACCTAATCAATTCTCTATTACAGTACGCCAGTGGTAAAACAAGTAAAAAAACAAACAAACAAAAAAAGCAGTACCCTAATCTCGAAAGACAGAGTTATGACGGTGCAACACAGTATCTTCCACCCATCACTCTAGTATACACTCAGATACATGCACACAATAGCTGTAGACTTCAATGGGAGTGATGAGAAGAGTGTATACTTTAAGACAGACTTTGTTCCTAACAATCTTTTCCTTATATCAGATCCCTTTTTAACTGTAATAAGTTACTTTTGTCAGTTTAAAATCACGCCTCCACTGTAGCTTTTAGAATACATTTTTAGTTAATTATATAGAACATGAGGGATACACAGTAAAAAGATATAGTACTAAAAGCCCACTTCACTTTAAAACAAGAAGAGAGGGTTTCATTTCCATAAAATAAACCACAATCTTCTTAAATATACTTACCTCAGGGCAGAGTGGTATAAGAAACCTCTAAGTAGTATAATAAAGGGATGTTACAGAAAATAATTTTAATAAAAACACACAAGTCTTCCTGATAGAAAAGTTACTGGAATGTACACAAGCAAATGAAGATTTCTTTTCTTAGAAAGAACACCATTTAAAATCCTTTATGGTTTTACAATGTTTTTTGCCTCCTTCTTGCTACATGACTCAAAGGAGTGCACACCAGGCCTAGAGAAAAATGAAATTGAATTCCCTAGGCAGTGCTGAATATTTTATAAGTAAGTTTGGAAGATGCTTACCCTGTATTGATGGAAATGATTTCTATCAGTGGGTTCTTCCTAATCTTTGGCAAATCCAATCGAGCTCCCCCCAGCCGTTTTCCATTATCTTTTTTCTGACCCAGCAGTCTCACAGAGTGACCTTCAAATGAAGCACAAAAATACAGTACATATTAAACATGAATCCCATCACTTTACTTTAATTTATTGTTCTACACATATCAAGTGTCTGCATTTTAAAAAAAACCTGAAAAAAAGAAAAGAAAAAGTAATAATTTGCCCACCAACAGACTAATGTATAAAGGGACACTAACAGTTAAAATAAATCACATTAAAAATCTAATTTAACTTTTCTCAGCCTATTAAATGAAAATGAACTAAACAGCTTCACTTTCATGTTCTCAAGCACTAGCAAAACACTGCAATACTTCAGTTGTAAGCATGGCAGGGTTTAAAACTATTTCTACATTTTAAAAAATATGAATAGAAATTCTTTTTTAAAAATAATTAAATTTTAATTAATTGGTCTTAAAGCTTATTACAGTGGTTTTCAACCTTTTTTTCTTTTGCAGACCCCTAAAAAATTTTGAATGGAGGTGTGAACCCCTTTGGGAATCTTAGCCATAGTCGAACCACAGGCTGAAAACCACTGGCTTATTACATAAAAGAACCTAAATTCTGGATCTAATTTATTCTCATTGTGTCAATTTAAGCAAAAATGCTTACTAAGTCTCTACTGGCAGGGTGATAGTATATTGTACAGATTCAGACGAGACACCCCAGGTCAGAGAATGAACGTCATCATAACTTACTTCCTAAAGCCAGTGGTGCACAAGGAGCGCTATCTACAAGTGATATTTTCATGCTGTGTGCAGATGTGTATCAGCTACATCGTCTCCACGTCCCCTGCCTACAGACTTACAAAGCACACATGCCAGCAGTTCACTCACCTTCAAAAGCAAAATATTGCAATGAAGAGAACAAACAATGTCTTTATAATAGCCAGAGATTGGGTGTAATGCCCCAGAGTGACAAACAGGAGAACACTTGAGGGCCATATCTCCACAAGCCTAGATTGAGATAGGAGGGTAAAGCAAGTAAAACTCATGGCTGGATATCTGATGGAGATGGAAAGAGGCCTGGCAGGACATCTGATAGAGATGGGAAAAGGTTACTAGTAAAATAAATAAATAAATAAAATATTCTTCAAGGCTATTAGAATCATCATCTTCAGTAGAAGACGGGGAAAAGTAGGAAGCTCTTCTTTGATAATGTATGATACTTGCCATGAATATTTTGTTTTTAAATATACCATTAAAATATAAAACTACCCTCAGGAGAAAAAAAAGAAAAGCATTAAATAAACAATGAAGTCGCAACTGAACTAAGTCCAAATTGCTTCAGTGAAATGGATTTCAAGTTCAACTCAAGTAAAAAACAAGGTCCAAGCAAGTTTGCTCATTCCTACTATACCAATAGCTCTGCTTAGAAAATTAAATAATTCATCCATCAATCATGGTGTCTCTCCTCTAAGTGCTTTCTTCAGACATTAAGTAATTTAAGAATAATATGGCATTCATACCACAATCTCTTCCTATGATATGGCTACAGTAACTCTCAGTCAAGCAGCTGCATTTGGCATGCCATTCCTTTCTGATTCTTAATATAAGTAAAATTTTTCAATCAAAAACTTTTTAATGAAGAAGTGAGCAAGATTAGCATGATAATGTAATAATTAAAAAGGCAAAAGATTTACACGAGCTGAAGAGAAACCCTATAACAGATATCAAAAGTTCAACGATGCCTGGGAAAGGAATACTATTTTTGTACTAGCACATGACAGAAATTTCATTACATCCTGCTGTGAATTCAGTAATATGCTGCCTTTGCTAATAACATTTGCTAAATTATTCATCTCCACTATCCCATACAAATAGCAATATCTCTGTCTAATGATACAACTAGTTATTTTCCAATCCAATGGTTCATTAAGGAGTCACCAACCTAACAAAATGCATTTTATATATTTTTAATAATAATGGAAGTATAGCAGTGTGACATAAATAGAAATTAAACTGTGAGCAGCGTACCCCCTTTCTCTATTTCTTATAAATACTGTATCTCTGCAAAAATCTGAACTGAAGGAAAAAGTAAGTTAGTGTGAACAACGGATAGAAAGTTTACTGCTACAGTGGTTTATTTGGAATGGGTTATTTTTTTCCCAAGCAGAAATAAAAAATAAATGGTCTTCCCAAATCATAAATACGAATTAAGAGTAAAGGCACTAAATAGTGTAGATCAGTGGTTCTCAAAGCCGGTCCTCACCTTGTTCAGGGAAACCCCTTGTGGGCCAGGCCTGTTTGTTTACCTGCCGCGTCCGCAGGTTCGGCCGATCGCGGCTCCCACCGGCCGCGCTTCACCACTGCAGGCCAATGGGGCCTGTGGGAAAGGTGGCCAGCACATCTAAAACTGTTGTAAAACTAGACAAATATCTAAATGAGTTGATGTACTCCATGGAAGACCTCTGCATATCCTCAGGGGTATGTGTACCCCTGGTTGAGAACCACTGGGTTAGAAGACCTGACTCTCCTTTGCCTTCATGACACAGGCAAAGAGTCCACATGACATCACTCCCACCTAACCACTCTATTATGTGCTGGACACTCTGCTCCATCCTCCCTCACTCTCCTAATATTGTCAGAGATTCCACTAGTACAGATAGAGAAAGCAATTATCCACATCACATCTGACACGTGTTATTGATTCCAAACATCCTACACCCATTTGTAAGATGGACCCAAAATCTTTTTATACCTAATATGAACAGGAAAGGTTGGTCCAGGCACTCTCAAAAAACAGCATTTTGATGTTTCATATATGCAAGACAGAAGACAACTTCTTTCATGTGACAACTTTCAGAAGTCCCCCATCAATAAGAAGAGGATAAGCAAAGGTAAGGGGAGCAATGTTATGACTGATACCATAATTTAGTATTTACAGAATGCCTGTACTTTTGTAGAGGGAGTCCTCGGACTTACGACACAATTCATTCCTCAGAATTGCGTTGTAAATCAAAACGTTGTAAGCTGAAACTGCTTTTTCTCATAGGAATAAATGGTATGAAGGCGGGACTGGTTCCTGAACCAAGTCATGACACACTATTTTCATCACAATAACCCAGATTTTGTACTAAATGAATTATAGATGACTAACGTTGCAACATCAATGTATTTATGTACACTGTATTTTGTAAACAGCATTCACATAAACATATAAATTCACATATGCTGCTCAGAATACCTGCTACACAGGCTCAGAAAGCCAGAGAGAATGGCACAAATGCTGAACCTCGGCCAAGCTTTCTGACTGGCTGAGCCCGGGGCTGGGAACCAATCAAAAACAAGCAGCAACCCTACCCGGCAACAGGCTACCCCGCTGCCTTGAAGGCAATGAGAACTGACCCTTCCAGCTCCATACCAGTATAATGCAACGAGGACGTGACTTCAAGTGAACTTTATGCAAATCGAGCGTCGTAAGGACAAAACAAGCATTGTAGGGGCAAAACGGGTAGTAAATTGAAAAGCGTCGTAAGTAGCGTCTGACGTAAGTCGGGCATCGTAAGTCAGAGGACTCCCTGTATTTTGAACTACAACACACAAGTCCTGGCACATTGAAACTTTTGTTTTTCAACATCAGCTACAAATTTGTGACCACCAAACCTCCCTCCACCAATAAATACAACAAACACAGTTTTGTTTTAAACAATAGCTTAAGAGTTTGTTTACTACTTTGTTTCTATTAAGAAACAAATAGGATTTTATAAAACTGAATCCCTATATCTCTTTACATAATGTAGATCTTTCCTCCCGCTGTGTTTTTGTTTGTTTGTTTTCATTACAAACCTTAACAATAAATATTTTATCTCCCGAAAAGGAAAGATAAGCAACATTCCCCTAAATTAACTGACTGATATCAGTTCCAAACTAATGTTGGGCACGATGTAGAAAATAGTAGCACAAAATCACATTTATGAACACCTTACACAGCATCAGATTATCAAAGGGAAAAATCTGTGATCAGGTTCCCTTCCAAGGCCTTTCCTCTGAGTAAGTTTGTCTACCTTTCTGACTCTACAGCACAGAAGCCATGGGTAATTTTGTGAATGTTTTCCTAAACCAAAACACAAGCATTTTCATATGCTTCTGCACAAAACATTTAGAATAAAATATGAGTTAATAAACCATAGTACAATAAGCAATGGTCTTCCATGTTGGCTATCAAACAAAAAATCCCCGAAAGTTTGTTCACAGCTCACAGCATTGAATCAGATGACTAGAGTCACACAAGGGTCATGTTTTTAAAACTACCCTGTGACATTTGGATATAGGTTTGTTCTGTGATCCGTATGAGTCCAGAACCTATTTATAGCTGTAGTAATCTCTTATACAATAATGATGGCAAGACAGATATATTTCTATTTGCACTATAAGCAGAGCAAAAAAACCTGTACTTTATGCAACATTTGAAAGAAGTTTAACTAAAGATTTGGCTAAAGCTTCAGAGCAGCCAGACAATTACTGAATAATCAAAAGAATAAATGGACACAAATCTGACATCAGGAATCATAACATTCAAAAACCAGTGGAGAATACTTCAATCTCTCTGGTCACTCAATAACAGACCTCAAATGGCAATTCTTCAACAACAACAAAATTCTAAAAGAGACTTCAGTGTAAAGCTGCAGAACTGGAATTAATTTCCAAACTAGATACCATCAGATTAGGCATGAATAAAGACTGGGAGTGGTTGGGTCATTACAAAACCTAAACTTAATTTCCTCAATACTAATTTCTCTCTACTGTTACTCACACCTCGTCAAGTGTCTGTAATGGGCCACTCTCTTACCACTTCAAAAGAGATTTTTCCTCTCTTGGTATCCTGCTGTTAATTGATTTATCTCTTTAGACTGAACTTGGCAAAGCACCCCCATCCTTTCATGTATTTATACCTGCTCCTGTATTTTTTACTTCATACATCTGATGAAGTTGGTTCTAGCCCACGAAAGCTTATGACCAAATAAATTTGTTCGCCTCTAAGGTGCCACAAGAACTCCTCGTTTTTTTTGCTCAAAAATCAATGCAAATTATGATGCTATTATAATACTAAGCAGATCCAGTCAAGAGTTCCGCAGGGCAGAACACTCAGACCAAGTGTTATTGGGATCATGTTAGAAACAATTTAAAATCAATCAAGGTTCACTAAAGTGCAGAGATGACGGTTTCAGTCATGACTCACATTTACACACAAATCAGCCAACACAACTCATTCGACTTGGAACAGTCACAAAGAGCCCAATGTTAGAACAAACAAAACAGGAAACAAATCTCTTTTCTGTTCACCTAAACCACAGTTACTCAATCTTTTCAGGTTGGTAACACCTTATTCAAGGTTAACATTTCCACATTATTTTATTTATTATATTATATTATATTATACTACAATAAAAAAAAGTGTCAAGAAAAATGGCAAGCCCATATAATTTAATTGTGAGTGTTGATTACAAAAGATTGACAGACAATACTTGAGCTTGAAGGGGAAGGATATGCTGGGAGTGACATTTTCTTTCCTTTAGATTGTAATAAATTTTTCAAAGCCTCATGGCATATCATGATCCTTCTGGGGGTTGGGACTCACCGGCTGAGAAACAATAACCTAAGCCTTTAAGTCACAGGAATTATATTCAAAGGGTTCAAGCTGTACTGACTAATTTTTGCCAGTTTGAGATGTTAGGATGATTTTGTGTGGAAGAACTTGACCTGAAGGATCATGTACATCTAAATTCAGCGAGTGAATTTCAGTGCTACCAGATAAAATAGATATTAACAATCCTACTGAGTTTCAAAAAAGCCCCAAAGTAGCTCCATTCTTTCAGTAATTTGAGCAACCAATGAGAATCTGCAGGAAATAAAAACTCATTGGAAGATGGAACAGCTAATCCACCATTAGTTCATTCCCTAAATCCCCACACACTATTTGTTAGAACTCTGACCCAGATTTTCCCACTCAAAGAGTAGTTCTGGTTGGGCACAATAATATTTTCAGGATATTACCTATAAAATAGACCAAAGTTCAGCTACCTGCAACGTGACTAGCTTTGAAAAGTCTTCAAAGATGCAGGAAGCCCAAAATCTTGAAAATACTAGTTCATATTGTTTTCATTTTGCTCTATTACTAGCTCTTTCTTGTGCTACTTCCACCACCTATTCTTAAAGTATAATCACCATTTCATCAAGGATCTACAACCTATCCTGAAGGACGATCCATCACTCTCACAGATCTTGAGAGACAGGCCAGTCTTTGCTTACAGACAGCCCCTCAACCTGAAGCGAATAGTCACCAGCAACCACACACCACACAACAAAAACACTAACCCAGGAACCGATCCTTGCAACAAAGCCCATTGCCAACTCTGTCCACATATCTATTCAGGAGATACCATCATAGGACCTAATCACATCAGCCAGGCCATCAGGGGCTCGTTCACCTGCACATCTACCAATGTGATATATGCCACCATGTGCCAGCAATGCCCCTTTGTCATATACATTGGCCAAACCGGACAGTTTCTACGTAAAAGAATAAATGGACACAAATCAGACGTCAAGAATTATAACATTCAAAAACCAGTTGGAGAACACTGCAATCTCCCTGGCCACTCGATTACAGACCTAAAATTCGCAATATTATAACAAAAAAACTTCAAAAACCGACTTCAACGAGAGACTGCTGAATTGGAATTCATTTGCAAATTGGACACCATCAAACTAGGCCTGAATAAAGACTGGGAGTGGATGGGCCATTACACAAAGTAAAACTATTTCCCCATGCTTATCTCCTCCCCCCGCCCCACCCCAGCAAGTTCGTTACATCTCCTTGTCAATTGCTGGAAATGGGCCATTTTCATTACCACTACAAACAGTTCTTTTTCTCTCCTGCTGATAATAGCTCATCTTAACTTATCACTCCTTATAGTGTGTATGGTAACGCCCATTGTTTCAGTGTGTGTGTGTGTGTGTGTGTGTGTGTGTGTGTGTGTGTGTGTGTGTGTGTGTGTGTGTGTGTGTGTGTGTGTGTGTGTGTGTGTGTGTGTGTGTGTGTCTTCCTACTGTATTTTCCACTACATGAATCTGATGAAGTGGGGCTGTAGCCCACGAAAGCTTATGCTCAAATAAATATGTTAGTCTCTAAGGTGTCACAAGTATGGAAGGTGAGAGCGTTCAGCTGTTGTAACCTCTGCAGGTTGTGCCATGTTTGTCTTTCTTCCACAGGACAGAAGTGACTTTGTCTGTACAAAGTGCAAGCTGGGCTCCATATGGGAAGAGAAGGTTCGAGGTCTGGAGCAACACGTATCGACCCTGCGTTGCATAAGAGAAAATGAAGATTTCCTGGACAGACGTCAGGATATGCTTCTACGGGCACAATGTCCTGAAGAATCGGAGCAGGCTGTGCAGAGGGGAGAGAGGGACGGTGAAGAAATTTGGCAGCATGTGACCTCCAAAAGAAGAAAGAGGAGCGTCCATGTACCAGCAATGGAGATACAGATAAGCAACCGTTTTCATGTTCTTTCCACAGGTACTAATGCAGAGAGTGGACTAGATGGTATATCTGAGAGAAGGGAGTAGAAGGAGACTCCACCGATTGGAAGGCACAAGATGCACTGTCCTAGGGATGGGGGTTCCACAACCACCGCTCCCAAGAGAAGGAGGAGGGTGGTGGTGGTTGGGGACTCCCTCCTCAGGGGGACCGAGTCATCTATCTGCCGCCCCGACCGAGAAAACTGAGAGGTCTGCTGCTTGCCAGGAGCTAGGATTCACGATGTGACGGAGAGACTGCTGAGACTCATCAAGCCCTCAGATTGCTACCCCTTCCTGCTTCGCCATGTGGGCACCAATGATACTGCCAAGAATGACCTTGAGCGGATCACTGCAGACTACGTGGCTCTGGGAAGAAGGATAAAGGAGTTTGAGGTGCAAGTGGTGTTCTTGTCCATCCTCCCTGTGCAGGAAAAAGGCCTGGGTAGGGATCGTCGAATTTTGGAAGTCAACGAATGGCTACGCAGGTGGTGTTGGAAAGAAGGCTTTGGATTCTTCGACCATGGGATGGTGTTCCAAGAAGGAGGAGTGCTAGACAGAGACGGGCTCCACCTAATGAAGAGAGGGAAGAGCATCTTCGCAAGCAGGCTGGCTAACCTAGTGAGGAGGGCTTTAAACTAGGTTCACCGGGGGAAGGAGACCAAAGCCCTGAGGTAAGTGGGGAAATGAGATACCGGGAGGAAGCACGAGCAGGAGAGTGCAAGAGGGGAGGACTCCTGTCTCAGACCGAGAAAGCAAGACAATCAGCGAGTTATCTTAAGTGCCTATACACAAATGCAAGAAGCATGGGATACAAGCAGGGAGAACTGGAAGTCCTGGCACAGTCAAGGAATTATGATGTGATTGGAATAACAGAGACTTGGTGGGATAACTCACATGACTGGAGTATTGTCATGGATGGATATAAACTGTTCAGGAAGGACAGGCAGGGCAGAAAAGGTGGGGGAGTTGCATTGTATGTAAGAGAGCAGTATGACTGCTCAGAGCTCCAGTTTGAAACTGCAGAAAAACCTGAGAGTCTCTGGATTAAGTTTAGAAATGTGAGCAACAAGGGTGATGTCGCGGTGGGAGTCTGCTATAGACCACCAGACCAGGGGGATGAGGTGGACGAGGCTTTCTTCCGGCAACTAGCAGAAGTTACTAGATCGCAGACCCTGGTTCTCATGGGAGACTTTAATCACCCTGATATCTGCTGGGAGAACAATACAGCAGTGCACAGACAATCCAGGAAGTTTTTGGAAAGTGTAGGAGACAATTTCCTGGTGCAAGTGCTGGAGGAACCAACTAGGGGCAGAGCTCTTCTTGACCTGCTGCTCACAAACAGTCAGAGTTAGTAGGGGAAGCAAAAGTGGATGGGAACCTGGGAGGCAGTGACCATGAGATGATCGAGTTCAGGATCCTGAAACAAGGAAGAAAGGAGAGCAGCAGAATTCAGACCCTGGACTTCAGAAAAGCAGACTTCGACTCCCTCAGGGAGCTGATGGGCAGGATCCCCTGGGAAAATAACATGAGGGGGAAAGGAGTCCAGGAGAGCTGGCTGTATTTTAAAGAATCCTTGTTGAGGTTGCAGGAAAAAACCATCCCGATGTGTAGGAAGAATAGTAAATATGGTAGGTGTCCAGCTTGGCTTAACAGTGAAATCCTTGCTGATCTTATACGCAAAAAAGAAGCTTACAAGAAGTGGAAGACTGGACAAATGACCAGGGAGGAGTATCAAAATATTGCTCAGGCATACAGGAGTGAAATCAGGAAGGCCAAATCACACTTGGAGTTGCAGCTAACAAGAGATGTTAAGAGTAACAAGAAGGGTTTCTTCAGGTATGTTAGCAACAAGAAGAAAGTCAAGGAAAGTGTGGGCCCCTTACTGAATGAGGGAGGCAACCTAGTGACCGAGGATGTAGAAAAAGCTAATGTACTCAATGATTTTTTTGCCTCTGTCTTCGCAAACAAGGTCAGTTCCCAGACTGCTGCACTGGGCAGCACAGTATAGGGAGAAGGTGACCAGCCCTCTGTGGAGAAAGAAGTGGTTCGGGACTATTTAGAAAAACTCGACGAGCACAAGTCCATGGGGCCGGATGCGCTGCATCTGAGGCTGCTAAAGGAGTTGACGGATATGATTGCAGAGCCATTGGCCATTATCTTTGAAAACTCATGGCGAACGGGGGAGGTCCTGGATGACTAGAAAAAGGCTACTGTAGTGCCCATCTTTAAAAAAGGGAAGGAGGAGGATCTGGGGAACTACAGACCAGTCAGCCTCACCTCAGTCCCTGGAAAAATCATGGAGCAGGTCCTCAAGGAATCAATTCTGAAGCACTTAGAGGAGAGGAAAGTGATCAGGAACAGTCAGCATGGATTCACCAAGGGCAAGTCATGCCCGACTAACCTAATTACCTTCTATGAGGAGATAACTGGGTCTGTGGATGAGGGGAAAGCAGTGGATGTGTTATTCCTTGACTTCAGCAAAGCTTTTGATACGGTCTCCCACAGTATTCTTGCCGGCAAGTTAAAGGAGTATGGGCTGGATGATTGGACTACAAGGTAGATAGAAAGCTGACTAGATCGTCAGGCTCAACGGGTAGTGATCAACGGCTCCACGTCTAGTTGGCAGTCGGTTTCAAGTGGAGTGCCCCAAGGGTCGGTCCTGGGGCCGGTTTTGTTCAATATCTTCATTAATGATCTGGAGGATGGCTTGGACTGCACTCTCAGCAAGTTTGTAGATGACTCTAAACTTGGAGGAGTGGTAGATACGCTGGAGGGTAGGGATAGGATACAGAGGGACCTAGACAAATTAGAGGACGGGGCCAAAAGAAACCTGATGAGGTTCAACAAGGACAAATGCATTATCCTGCACTTAGGACGGAAGAATCCCATTCACTGTTACAGACTAGGGACCGAATGGCTAGGAAGCAGTTCTGCAGAAAAGGACCTAGGGATTACAGTGGACGAGAAGCTGGATATGAGTCAACAGTGTGCCCTTGTTGCCAAGAAGGCTAACAGCATTTTGGGCTGTATAAGTAGGGGCATTGCCAGCAGATCGAGGGATGTGATCATTCTCCTCTATTCAACATTGGTGAGGCCTCATCTGGAGTACTGTGTCCAGTTTTGGACCCCACACTACAAGAAGGATGTGGAAAAATTGGAAAGAGTCCAGCGGAGGGCAACAAAAATGATTAGTGGGCTGGAGCACATGACTTATGAGGAGAGGCTGAGGGAACTGGGATTGTTTAGTCTGCAGAAGAGAAGAATGAGGGGGGATTTGATACTGCTTTCAACTACCTGAAAGGGGGTTCCAAAGAGGATAGATCTAGACTGTTCTCAGTGGTACCTGATGACAGAACAAGGAGTAATGGTTTCAAGTTGCAGTGGGGGAGGTTTAGGTTGGATAATAGGAAAAACTTTTTCACTCAGAGAGTGGTAAAGCACTGGAATGGGTTACCTAGGGAGGTGGTGGAATCTCCTTCCTTAGAGGTTTTTAAGGCAGGCTTGTCTAAGCCCTGGCTGGGATGATTTAGTTGGGGAATTGGTCCTGCTTTGAGCAGGGGGTTGGACTAGATGACCTCCTGAGGTCCCTTCCAACCCTGAGATTCTATGATTCTATGATCATTCTGTGAAATAAATGAGAGGCAAAAGGTGATGGTGAAAGATGGAATAGAGAGAGGTTGCCTCATTTTTTATCTCAATAGGTTCCAGCAGAAAAGCTCTATTCATGCATTTCAGTACATTTCTGCTCATTCAAACAAAGTGAGAGAGGAAAGAGATACCAAAAGATGAAGATTTTGGTGAACATTTTCACAACACCTAATCTGGGACTGAGAGGCAGGGATTTCCCAATGAAAATCTATTTTACATTTGAAAATTTTAAATTGTAAACAATATGACATGATCCTGCCCTCTTCTTCATATTTGTTTCTATTTTTATTAAGTTTACCCATGGAATAATTCCTGGATCAATTGTTCTTGAAGCAGCACCTACTGCTAGTGATTGACAAGAGTTGCTATTTTTGGCAGAATGGATTTTTCTCCATCTCTTCCCCCTCTCTCCCCACCCCTTTTGGTTTCCATTTTTCTTTCCTATGTTGTATCTCGTCTCCTATGTTTTTTTCTGATGTGGTCTCTCTCTTCACCCATTGTCTGCTTCACTACTCTATTTTTCCAATCTCCTCAAGGTTTGTGCTGTAAGCAAAGTTCTTCCCTTCATACTGCTCACTGCCCTTGCCTCCTTTTCTCTGTCCTTCTTCCTTTCTGCTCTGTGCCTCTCTAATTCCCCTCAATTTGTTCCTCTCTACAATTGTTCTGCCTTTTCCCCCTTAGCGGGGTGGTCCCCCGCTCCTGCCCGGAAGGGCTTAAAGCAGCCCTGGCAGAGGGCTGGGGCAGGGGAAAAGCTGGGCTGATTGGCAGAGCAGCTGCTGTTGGGCCACGCCCCAATCAGGCCACAGCTGGCCTGTATAAAAAGGCTGTGAGCCAGAAGCCCAGTAAGTCTCCCTCTGCTTGTAGAGGGAGAAGGACCTGGCTGCAGGGACCTAAGCACGACACCCTTGATTGGGAGCAGGGTTGGGGAAGGGCTGGGGAGCTGGGAGCTCTGGCCTGGAAAGCCCCAGACTGCAGGCCTGACTATAGGCCGAATAGGTGCAGGGTTGCAATGGGGCAGCCCATGAGTAGGCAGGGGCAGCAGGTCCGAACCCCTCTGCCTGTGATGAGTGGCTTATACTGCAGTCTGCCTCAGTGAACAGAGGCTAGATGGAGACTGGGCAGTAGCCAAGACTGAGGCGAAGTGGGGATAGTGGGTGGGGGTTGCCCTGAGAGGGGGAGACCCAGAACCTTAGAGTGTGGGGGTACTGCCAGGGGAGCAGCAACCCAGAGAAAACGGGCACCGGAGTCTGAGAGGGACACGGAGGCCAAGCTGTGGCGCATCGACGGCCTGCAGAGGGTGCGCTGGGCTGGAAATTGAGATAATTCCCTGAGAGACCAGCAGGAGGCGCCGCCGGGTAAGTCTGCACACTCTTACACCCCCTTACTTCATCTCCTCTCATCATCATTTCTCTTTTCTCTCTAGGGGGCTAGCAGAGTTCTCACCCTCTCTCTCTTCCTCTAACAGCTTCTATCCCTCCTCAAGCTGAACTTCAGTCACAAATTGGCAATTTTCCAGACAGTACATCAAATATTACATTTAGCTAAGCCTGACTCCTACAGTTTTTATTCTTTATTTTGGCTCTTATTCTTTCAGCATTTTTCTTAATTTGAGGCTGCTTGTCCTCAACAATTATGAAGATGTAGAAAGGTGAGAACATTTTAGTCTTGAAACATTATCATAACGGTGAAATCAGACAACGCATGCAATTATTATTTAACCTAATGGCAAAAGACACACACTTATTATTTAGACAATCTTATAAGTAAGGATATTATATTTTAGCACATACAACATACACCTCACTTATATGCTCACCTTTAGGTGAACTACTAAAATACTATCAGTGATTCATAATTAGTTAACATATGAGGTCAATTAAACAGTTGGCAAACATTGGTTAATATTTAAACTAGGAATGGATGGGCTACTTCACCAGACAGGTCAATATGACTGAAAGCTATAGAGGTTATGTGAAGTATGAAAGGTTCAAGCCTGAAGTAATTTCCTTTGCTTGTTTTCAACAATCCAGTCCAGTGACCCATTATAACACTCTATTTTGTGAAAACGTCAGACAGACACAATGTGATTCAATCTGCACTTATAGTCTCTCCATGTCCCAAGAGTGGAATAAATTGTGTACGAATACTACAGTTCTAGCTCCTACAGAAAAAAAATATCCCCTACAGAACAATTTAACTTCAAGAGGAAATTTAAAAGTAAGCTGATGTCTAAGAAAAAATATACCCCAACCTCTAACATCTACAATGGCTTTAAGGGTCTGAATTAGTGAAAGGTGGAAATTAAAAATTTAAAAATATGGTAAGAGTTAGCAGTTACGGCCCCTCCTTCAAGTCTACAATGAGAGTAAGGCTTATTCCTTTGCCCACCATTGTATATACTTTTTAAAACAACGTTACACACACACACACATATACCCTATTACAAAAAATAGGGTTTTACAATCATAGAGAAAATGTTGACTTGTAAATGTGACCAGCATAGATACAGCTATCCTGTGGCTCCCATCAGTGTGGAAGGCCTACTTTATTGGTCCACCAGCTGAAAATGATGACCCCAAATTAGTTTCAAATGCCTCCACAGGGTGAACACCTGCAAACATAGGCATTTTGTTCATGAAAGCATTAACATAATATGATCATATTCTCTCCTAGATCACTGACACAGTAATTCCACCCTTTTCCCTATTCAGTATGTCATCTTCACAGATCACCTTGGAATACAGAGCTGTGACAGATTAAATGTCTGGGAAAGAAGTTGGAGTGTCAATGATGTAAAAAGTACTCCAAGTCCAACTCCTGTGGCATAGAGAGTGTTCAAAGTCTTATGATCTGATATGGCTGTGGTGGAGACAAAGTTTTCTTTCCTTCATTATTGAATCTGCATACTCTTGGAACCATTTCTGGTGCCTGGCAATCTGATGCATCTTGGTAATATCTTGCTGGAAACAAGTCACTGAGAAATTTTCTATTACTTACGGGATAAGAATAAACTTAAGTGACTGGTCTCTTCCACGGGGAGAGGCTTTTGCTTAAGTACAAATATCATTTGATACAAGCTTTGACTATAAAAATTACAATTCTGCAATACAAAAAACAGAAGTTGCCAAAACTTAAGTGTATTCTGCTGCACAGTATCCACACAGGATAAGTGGTCTCCAAGAAGCTGCAGATATAGCCATATGGTACTAATGGAATGCTTTGAAAATGGTCCTTTACATGGTATAGTTTCCAGAATTTACCAGAGACAACAGAATAATACTATGAGAGGTAAGAAATTTCACAGTCAGTTGAAAGAGATTATAGAAGGAATTAAGGCACTTTTAAGAGTTATGATAAAAGCTGTGGTGATGTAAGAGTTGAAGGCAACTCTATCTCTTGAACGCAATTCAGTCAACATAGCTTCCTCAATAGGCGGTTGATATGACGAAAAATATGAATCTTCTTGTCTTGTATCTCGGAGACTTGAGAGGACTGAAGGTAAGCCAAAAAGTAAAGCTACATCATAAAAACGTTTGGAGTCTATTTCTAAAATACAGAAAGCTGAAGTGGCCATTAGGAACACGTAAATATATTATTTTCAAGTCTAAGAAGCAAAGACCATCTTTGGGGGTCTATTTCTCAAATCAGTAGGATAAGTCTTCCCTCTGAGGCCTTGTCTATACTACACAGTTTTGTCAGCAAAAGGCAGTTTTTGTCGACAAACCAGTGGAGATGTACACATTACAATGCTACTTTTGGTGGCAAAACTCTCCTGTTTTGCTGACAAAAAAAGCCCAGCTTGACGAGAGGCATAGAGCTTTTTGCGGCAAAGTTAGAGTGACAAAGAATCAGTGTAGACACTACATTCATTATGTCACCGTAACTGGCCTCCAGGAGATATCCCACAATGCCCACTGTGACTGCTCTGCTCACTTTTTTGAACTCTTCTGTCCTGCATCCTGTTATACAGGCATGCACTCCTCCCCTTTAAACACCAGGAAGTTCTGAAACTGCTCAGTGTGGAGAGCTGCCTGGACTACAGGGGAGGGTTGGATTATTGGTCTGTGGAGAGAGGAGGCTCTGGAGAACTCGCAGGGAATCACAGAATCAAAACATTAACTTGGAATTCTGCTTTCCCCGGCACTAGCAATGCAGCAGCTGGCAGGCAAGTGAGCTGCTGCTGGGGGAGGGAGCACAGCAGAGCCAGGGAGGGAGGTGGGGGCTGATGTTGGGGGGTGTCCCCCTTCCCCTGCCTCAGGATTGGTTGCTTCCGGCTGCTGTCTGAACTTAACGAGACAGCATGCTGACACACTCATTCTCCCCCAACACACACACACACACACCCTGTCTCTCACACACTCTCTTTGCCCCCCAAACTTCAGTTGAAAAGCAGCTGGCAATCTAGTAGAATGCCCATCGAATGATGGGATTGAGAAACCTGTATCATGTGACATGAGGCACTGCAAACCCTTCCCAAAGCACCGTGTGGCCAACTGCACAATGGGATAGTTACCCACAGTGCACTGCTCTCTGTGTCAATGCAAGAGTTGCTAACGTGGATGTGTTCTGCCAACACAAGGAGTATAGCATACAACAAGGGTTTAAATAAAGCGGTGGCTGTATGTCAGCAAAACTTGCATTGACAAAACTCTTTAGCGTAGACAAGGCCTAAACCTGGACTTTCCGACTATGATTTAAACAGAGAGAAACAAGACTGAAAATAAAAGCCTCCAGTCTAGTAGTAAGAATTTGGACTAATTTCCACAGAAATTATCCTCTTTTGGGGGTACAGTGATTGTTCTTAATTCATGTAGGTTTTGAAGTCACTAATAGGGCTTTTTTTTTTTTTTTTTTAGTTTAATTGAAGAGGAAATGATTGTGCTGGTGATCAGGGAAGACTGCTGAAATTGTATCAGGTTTATTTTTTCATATCACCTTCAGGATCCATGTATTTTGTACTATTTCAGCTCAAGAAGTCAAAGAAAAATCTCAGAAATAACCCCATCAGAGTGGAACCTGAGCAAGCATGGACTCACTCTATGAAGAGTACTACTCTGGAAACTGGTGCTGGGACAATCTCTCTGTGAACTGTAAGAAAAATATTTTCAGACTGCATAAGAATGCTGATGTTTATATCTGACATGCTGTCTTGTAGAGCCCAGCTGCTGGTTCTGTAAGTCTATTCAATTTCGATATCCAGAGTAAACATTATTCAAGTTTGTGGAGAAAAAAAATCTTCAGATAGAAGCAGGAGCATCCTCATTCACTTCTGAAGGTAGTAACAGCTCAAATGGGGTTGCTGCAGCTATAGCTATATAGCTGTCTCCAATGCCTCTCAAGTCATCAATATTAATAGCTTCTATGGATGATGGGATGGGACCTACCTAGCAATGAGTTCTCTGTATTGTGAATGAACCTACAGAGATTTGCCATAAATAAATCAATAAATCAGTTATTTACTTATTATCTGTTCATCCAGGTAAATATACATTTATTTTTATGAAACATTTAGCCGCCACTCCATGAATTTTCAACAAGAGAGTACAACATCCATGAAATCTTTTCATTTTCCTTTTTAAAATAGCCCAACTAAATTACATTACAATAACCAAGGCCGTGACATTAATTTACTAGCAGAAATTGGACCTCCCAGTTTTGTTGCATTTTTGTTCCACCCCTATACTTTCCTCTAAGGCTGAGGCACCAAAAGTTGTAATAGATGGCACAACAGCCTTACAAAGACATTTGAGTTACATTTCACTTGAATTTGCTTGTATTATTTATAACTTATTAGGTATTTTAATTTTTACATATTACAAATCTAAGTTACTCTTCAACAATTATGCTTTTATTTGCTGTATTTCACTTAGCTTGGAAATGAAAATGCCCTAGTCAATTTCACTCTCTTTATATAAGTATCTAATCAGATTCACATATTCATTCTCAGATATTGGCAGAATGCTCCAATATTTGGGTTTCAAATATGCAGAGGAATATTATTCCTTTAAAATAATTTCCCTTTGAAATGCTTTTTCTAATTACATGGAAACACTTCTACTGGTGTTAGACTTTTGCAAAAAACAGCTTTTTACATCATCTATATTTGGCATCTAAATGTACTTGACAATGTCCCTTAGTTTCTGTTAGATTTATGTTAAGCATTTTACTTTACAGTTTGTATTCTCCAATAAATCTTTGATAAACTCTGAGCCCCACTCCCTTCTGAAAAAAAAAACAACCCAGAAGGGACTGGCATCAGCTATTGAATTCAACAGCCCAATTAATCCTTTCTATCCAATTTGTAATTAGGATAAGCAGCAAGGGAACTGAGTCCCAAGGTTATGCACAGTCTCTCTAAACTCTGTTTCCATAATTCTCATTTTTTAAAGTTTAATTTTATATACGGCCATTTTTACAAGAAGCTTCAAAACTGCTATTTTAATGAACAACAACACTTCACAAATGCAATATCAACAGTGAATTACAATTTTTAAATAAATTAGAATCAAATCATTTTTGCCATTGCCAAAAATTTCCTAGCTTGCTTTCAAGCCAGACTTAAGTGATAATCTTATTCTGTCTCCCTAAAAAACAAAACTAAAAACAAAAAACACACACAGAAAATCAGAGATTTGAAGCTATGTACACTTTACAAAAATCATGGTGCTTCTTATCTTTTTAAGGGTTTTATCTACACCAGCAGATGGATCATCTCATTAAGATGCAAGACACTAATTCTGGATGACACAGCAGCTAAACTTCCTAACAGGTTACCAAGAGCAGCATGATGCTCCTGAGGCAATGACTGACTCATTTAATGCCAGCAAGTACCAAAAGATCACCACAGAGAACTATGATGTTTCTATTTTCAGTATGTTATGAGAACGATAACAGGAACAAAAAAAAATCCATAAAAAGCTTATTCTGTCACTCTGCCCCATCATACTGGGCCCAATTCTGCCACCCCTACTCCCAGTGGATAGTACATTATTCCATGGGTAGGTGCACTGATTTGAATAGTACTTTACTATCCACGTCATTTTACTGACTTCAGTGGCACTACTCGCAGACTAAGGTACAAGTCAAGGTAAATGAGGCAGGCAGAATTTTTTTTTTTTTGAGGGAATCTGCTTTGCAGTCTTACGTTATGACAAATGTCAAAGTAATAGCAAACTATTTTTGTGTTTTGGTTGGGAGTACCTAAGGGGGCGGTTTTCATTTTAAAAGTAAGATGAAAGCAGTACAAGTGTTATATTATTCAGCCACTCAAATTATACTTCGCAGAGCCTTTAAACCACACTACATAATCTCTTAATAGAAGCACCTTCTTTACTTAGTTTGGTTTATGCATTTTCATGCTCTGCTCCAAAAACTTATCGTACTCAAGAACAAAAGTTAGAGACAACATCTCATGGAACAGCTGCTTGTTTACATTAAAAGCACAGCCACTTAGGCTGAGCCATGTAGTTTGAATGCTTCATGGAACAGTAATTTTACAACCTGATTGGTAATGGAGACAATGTCATGTAGACCAGAAAGAACCAGACAAATTGATTTATTAAATAATGAATGTTCACTAGTCAGACTGAAGAAACAATGCACTCTTTACAATACTTCACTGCAAAATATTTTGTGTATATACATGAACTCAGCAAGAGTGAACAACCAACATAGTTACACAAGAACCACTAAACCAGTAGACTGTTTAGCTGCCCTGTTGAAGAAAGCTTGTAGAAATGAGATGAAGTATCTAAATAAACAAACCGTGAGAGTTCTGTCGCAACCCTATGCTCAAACATGGCGTCTGTATGGCCAATTGTTGGTCAAAAGGTCACATTGGTGTCGTGTGCAACACCGTGGTGCCGTGTGCTACCCTAAGGTGCAGTGTGCAACATTATAGTGCTGTGTGCCTATTCTCGAATGTTCTGTCTAGTCAATTGTAGGTCACATTGGTACCGTGTGCTACAATACCAGAGTGTCATGCGCATAAATTTAGTGTGCCGGGTGCAGTACCTGTTGACGTAGAGGGCACCAGCTCAGAACCTGGTTGGTGTAGGAGCTGGGGACCAATCAGATGCTGACTCGAGTAAGGGTCTTCGAATAAAACTATGTCCCGTGCCAAAAACGGCAGGAGTATCCGCGTGTTAGCTGAAAGGCCTGATCACCCTTTCAGCCAGGGTCTCCTCCGGATTTTGCCGGCTCGTGTTGTGTTGTTTTTGGATTACCCCCCCCCCCCCGAATTTGTCATGCATTTGGTGTCTGTACTGCTGGTCAGCTGCGCCTGGAGTGTGGTATGTGCATTTTAATTTCTGTAAATATTCTGTTGGTTTAGCTTCTTTCCCTTCTCCCTTTCCTTATTTGATGCAAGGTTGTGTACATAGTATATGAGAGCCATATTGCTGTATTAATTGCCATTGTAGTTAGTTGGTGTATTTCAGTTTGTGTCCATATTTCGGATTTTAGTGAGCGGTTAATCACAGATTGTTTAGTTTCTTGTTTTTGGATGTAAATAGACTGTTTCAAGTTGTGTATATTGCTGCTCTAGTGATATTTTTTGATTGGTGACTTGTTTTTCTCTTGATTCGAGTTGTGTGTGTATTCCTGTTCTGATAATATTGTTGGCTGGTAAAATCGCTCCTCCCCACACCAAGTTGCAATTTACCCTTGTTAATAAACGGCCACGTGGTTTGAAATTTCAATGTGTCACATCTTGATTTTCTTCTCTCACTCAAATATTTCACTCGAACCTGCATTGGTCTCGGTCAAGTTCAAAAGATATGATAATGAGTTTAGAGCAGCTATCCTATTTAGATAGGTAAAAAGGATTTTTAAAATGTGTCCAAAGAATCTTCCACCTTTAAATCTAGTAACCCACAAACCTTGTCATATTTTATCTTTGCAACCATTACTTTTGTGATGCATACATTGCATAGTGCATCATTACATTAACAGAAAATCCTTCATTTACTTATCTGATCAAAACAGAATGGTGTGGAACGTGTCACAGTGTGTCTACTAAATAAAGCTCACAGCAGTCAGCAGAATGGCAGTTATTTCAATTGTAAGGCTTACCTTTAATAGTTTCCTCCACAACTTCTACTACACGGTCTATTTGCTGAACCTGAAAAAAGGACCAGAAGATCAATAAACTAAGCTGTTTTGATGGATTTGAAAAATTCTTGTTTCACATGTATTTCATTCAGTAGTGTGGAAGAAACTAAAATCATTTTTGGTTATATTTCCATTTAGGATAGTGTTGTGTAGTATTATTTTGTCTTGGGCAGAGAACAGATGATTCTATTCACCTATACTGAAACACTTGGTTTCTATTTCCTAGCAGAACAAATAATTTCTCTTTAATAGGATAAAAAAGGATCCATGAGCTTCTTTTACACAGTCTTTAAGATCTGCAGAAATGTTACACAGGGTACCTTGTCAGCGCTAGTAAGCTAAGCTAGGTCAGGCCTGGATAAAAAGTTCAAGAAATTCCAAAACTTAAGATCATACTCTAAGCTGAAAACATTCTATAGAATACCCTGATTACATATTTCAAATTAGGGTTTCATAACTACACCTCTCAAAAGTCCAAAATAGATTTTAATCTTTTTTTAATTAATTGTTTAATACTGATCAAGAATTGGAAATTTTAGCTCACGAGTTAAAGGTTTTAGCAAATCGTGATAATTTTAAAACAGTGGGCATTAAAAAAATGAGAAGTCTGGTTGTATTCCTAACCTAAAATAATTGTGATCACTGCCCTTCTCTTATTGTGCAATGGGGAAATTCACTTATGAAATTCTTAAACCCTTTTAAAATCAATATATTGAGCTCAAAGAAAAAAACCACAAGTACACTGCACTTTCATTTTCTTGGGATATGGTCAAGAAATATATTTCTTGAAAGTGTATGTCCAAAGGATTTATGCAAGTTACTGGAACTTCAATACTACAGTGATGACAAGTGAGATACCAGGAGGGCAAGACTCAAGGTGCGTATTGCACTATGTGGCTCCAATATAAAGTACCTCTAACTGAAATTAAAGGGAATTACTTGGCTGGAGTCCCATGCATTTAGGAAGAAAGGGTGTTGACTTCCAATTTTAAACTCTGTGGAACAAAACATTTTACCTGACCTAGAAAAATATATCTACACTGGAATATTCTTTATGTTGTCACAGGAAAGAAAAGAATTTGTTAATACACAGATAAAATGATCATATGTAATTACAGCACAACTCATTCTACTATATAAAACTTTTTCATCATTACTATTTTAATTAATCACACATCACTTTATTTCCTCTACTCAATTGCATGTATAATGACAATCTCTGCACCAAAAAATCAATCAATCATGTGTGATTGAGTGGTTTACCTCTCCAAGGACACCAGAAGTCCCCATCAGGAGATATCTTCCTATTAAGAGACACAGTTCTTCTTGATATAAGATTTCTCTCCCAGTAATATCCCCTGCAGCATTTTTAAAAGGGGCCTGACTCTTTTACACAATGTACAGATAAAAAGAAAAACTTTACCCTCCTGTAATTTAATCCTCAGCCTTACTTCAAAATTTTAATGCAAAAGATTTTTACTTACCTGTATTGTAACTGTGCTCTTCGTGATGTTGGTGCAGATATGTATTCCACTGGGTGTGCACATGCCCAGAGCACAAAGCCAGAGAATTCTGCCTAGCAGCACCGACAGAGCAGCACTCACTCCCTGTGCCTCAAAGCCCTGCATGGGGACATAACACCGCTTTTCAGACCACTTAGCTGGGAAGCCGTAATGAAATGGATATTCCAGAGGAATTTAGCAGGCTCCAAAAGGGCTTCATTTATCTAGAAAATTACTCTCCCTGAGGCTGAGGATTGGCGGATATCCAGCAACATGTGTGTGTTCTCTTGCATGTACTCGGCCTGGATCCCAAAAGTCTGATACAGATACCTGAGAGGGTCTTGGTATGACAGAATCATCAGGCACTGGTGAAGAAGAGTCCGGTATTTCAAGGTCATCCAAAAAGAAAGGAGGACCAATGGAGGTTGATGGGGAGGTGAAGGGGAGAGATTCAGGTACCTGCACAAGAGGGTCGACTGGACTGGCTCAGGAAGAATAACCTCCGACTGCAAGTGTAGTAGAGGGAGCAGTAATCAGTCATCTTCCCCAGGCTGAATCAAGAGCGGGAACTCCCAGACTGAGTCACACTCCAAAGAGGCCACTGGGAATAGTGGTAGGGTATTGGTGGCCAGTAGGTAGTAGGCCAGGGACTGCTATCTCTACTGCTAGAATGGTGCTGATGCCAGTATCGATGGAGATCCAAGGATCGAGAACAGTGCTTTGACGGTGAAAAGGAAGAGAAAGAAGTCTCCAAACAAGATCTTGAGGAGCCCTCAGAGTCATCCAGTGGGAATGGAGGAGCCACCCCCGAGGAAGCCAACAAATGGTCAGTCTCATCTGGAACCCAAAATGAAGTCATCACTGGTGCTGAGGATCAAGGAGCAGTTGATACTGTTGGTTCCTGAAGAGACATTGCCCTATAGCCAGCACTTGAGCAAACAAGGGTGCTGAAACCGAGGTCAGCATTGAATTCAATGAAGGGGTCTGTAATACATACATCGGTGTCAAAGACAGTGTCTGTGCCAATGAGCCTCTCAGTACTGCAAAGGACGATGACTGCAACCTTGCAGTCTGAGCCCCAGATGGTGCAGAATACAGTGCAGATGAGCAAGACAGCTCTGCAACCCTAACAGACTGTGCCAGTGGTGCAGCAGAAGGGGACAATGTAGAAGGCGCTGCAACTGATAGCCTCTAAACTACAGGAGAATCAGGAGCATAAAGGAAGAGCAGGTCTGACACTGCTGGATATACCAACAGTGTGGAGGCAATCAGTGCCAATGCTGCCATCGTTACAGGACTCAATGGACACCGCATGGTGGGATCCGCAGTCAACATTACAGAGTCCAGCTGCTCTGAGCACGATACCGGGAAGCAGTTAGACGAGCCAGCTCCCATCATGCATACCAGAGGCCTCAAAGTGCCAGTCAGCACTCTTCTGAAGTGACGAACAGGAGTCCCTCTGAGTCCTGGAATGGTCCCTATTGGTCTTATGGGACCTCTTCCTCAGAGGATCCAAAGCAGGAGAATAATCAATCTTTCTTCCAGGGGAAAGCCCTGAATCTTGAGCCAGGTGTCACATTTCATGTTGGCTCTGAAGAAAAGTTGGATAATCTGCAGTCCCCGGTGCCTGCTCTAAGAGATGCTGTTTCAGCTGCTAGTTTATCATCAACTGTGTCCTCTTCTTAAACAACCTGCATATAAAGCGCCTTTAATGTACCCAACAAACATCAGGTGTGGGGGTCACTATTGGGGATAGCTACCCCCCAAGACAAAGTTTAAACCCTGGTGAGGGCATCATCTAGGGCAACTATCTATCCGAACTACTGTAACTAAACCTAAGGTTACTACTTTAAGTACACTAACAATGAACCAGGTAGAATAAATTCCCAGAGAAATTGAGAAAAAACTGTGTAAAGAAAATCACCACACAGAATGCTCCAATTCTAGCTGCAGGCAGTGAGAAGGAACTGTGAGGGTTTGGGGCAGCACTGCCCTTGAACATCCAGGGGTAGTGCAAAAGCCAGAAGGCACAAGAGCCAGCCCTATAGGTACTGCTGGGCAAAGTTATCTTTTTAAAGATAGATATTATGTTTGCCCTTTTCCAGTCCTCTGGGACATCATCCATCCTCCATAAATTCTCAAAGATAATTGCTAGCAGTTCCGAGATTGCTTCAGGTAGTTCCTTATGTGCCCTAGGATGAACTTCATCCAGTCCCGCTGACTTGAATATATCTAACTTATCTAAATATTCTTTAACCTGTTCTTTCCCTATTTTGGCTTGGATTCCTTCTCCCTTATTGGTAATATTAATTATGTTGAGTATTTGGTTGCCATTAACCTTTCTAGGGAAGACTGAAGCAAAAGAGGGGCATTAAACACCTCAGCCTTCTTGATGTCATCCATTATTAGTTCTCTTTTCCGTTAAGTAAAGGACCTACACTTTCCTTCATCTTTTTCTGCTCCAATGTATTTAAAGAAACTCTTTTTTATTGCCTTTAATGTCCCTTGCTAGGTGAACATGATTGGAAATTTCTATGAAATATTTTGATGTACCATTAAATACAATGTTAACAAGAAATTCCTCTATCATATTGCTGGTTTTGTGTGGTCTACTAATTATAGGACAAAAAGAAATGTTCATTAGAAGTGACACTTTTGAGAGTGTTGCTTTCTGTTTACACACCAAATTTTCAGACTGAACACTTCAGTGTTTGAAATACAGTCACCTTGCAGCCTGGCTGTACAGACTCAAGCATATCTACCTGAATAAGCAGTAACAGATATTTAAGCCAGAGATCAATCAATTGAGCAGCACTCATTAAGACAGCTCTCTGCAGGAAACCACTCTTCTCCACAGCACTGAAAAGCAAATCTGCACCTGTATGCTGGGCTTATAGCTCTCCAACCAGATTTGCCATTTAAAATCATTCCACATAAAATTCAACCCAATTTGCATCAATCACAGGGTTTGGGTTTTTTTTTTTCTGAAACATCCATATCTCCTATGGGTGGGTAGGCTTCCACAGAGGCAGTAATGTGAGCATTAAGAGGTGAACAGTAGTGACTGTTGAAGTTTTTAATGACACCCATGCCCATTGGCTGCATGACTGAGGTTGCATATGGAGGCAAGAATTTTAACATCATATATGATAGCTTTACGTGAGCTGAATGATCTGTGCAATTGTCAATTAAAAGGTATATGGGTTGGTCTTGTAGCCACAGCTCTCTATTCCAGTTCTTAAACTACTCTTCAAACAACAAACTAGTCATTCAAGCCCTGGCTGAGTTTTTGTAGACCACAGAAAGTTCAGAGCGGTCCTTAGGGAAACAACAAGGGCACTTGCTCTTTCTGATCACCCTGAGAGGCTGTTTCTCCATGCCATCCATGTTTGCACAATTTCCAATTAATGGCAATTCCCCCTCTGCCCTTCCTGTAAACCCTTCTTTCAGCATGCCAAAGCCTCTGTCAGGAAAGCACCAGTCTCATCAGCAATGTCATGTGGCTGGTACTGCTCGAGAATGCTGGGGAGGGTGTCTGCCCACCATTCAGTGACTGCTGAAAAGGTCAGCACCTATCTTTCTTGCCATGCTCTTTGCGCTGAATCATGTTGTGCCCAGCTTTCCACTTACTAAGCCTGCCACTTGCAGCGTTAGTGTCCTTCCTAGGCTCTACCACTAGGTGACTCGCTTTCTTTTTCAGCATTGGCCGGAAGAGTCGAGCACCGTGGCTAAGCGTATGCTGAAACCAGAGCCACGGGGTTTGACCAATATCTACTTCCTTTCTCTCACATTGGCGCTCACAGCCTCAGTCTGTGCTGTTCCTGTGCTCCTATAAAATGTTATGGCTGTTGTTCTGAATGCACAAAACAACACACTTTGAGAAAACAAACCTCTTGGCTACTCTCACTTGCTTAGCAGTGGGCTCATGTAGGGCCTCCAGCACCTGAACTTTATCAGCAAAGGACAGTTTCATGTGTCTGGAAGCCATGGCACACAGTGGAAGCGCTCAGCTATGCATGCTCAGAGGCAGGAAACAGAATACAGATAGGACCTTCTCTATAAATAAAGTTGTTCTTAAGCGGCACACCTGTTGCTAATAATCCAAATCCCATTAACACTGATATTAATGGGATGGGATTGGTTTCTGATTACTATGTTGCCAATAACCACAAGCTGCTATTATCAGGATTGCTATTAAGTGGAATCTACTGTGTAAACTGTATGACTTTAAATGTTCTCAGAAAAATATAACCCAATGTATCACACTGGTTTAGACTATCACACCAGTATGAAGAATTTAAACTCTCAGTACAAAGGGCATTGTTACAAGGCAGTTAAAAATGCAATGCTACTATATGTGTGAATACACAATACAACATCCAAAAGAAATTACTTTAAAGTCTAGTTCTGTATATTCAAGGCACTGATTAAAAGAAGCCCTCAATTGCCATAGTCTTACTGGTAGTTACAAAAATACTGCACTTCCTCATTCAACCTTCGTCATACCCAGACCAACATTTTCCAAGGGAACTCTACTCTGACACACTGTCTCTCTACAAAGTTATCCCAAGAGACTTATAATTGTTAGCAAGAAACCACATTCTCAGACAACATTGCTTAAAATATAGTACAGCTTACGTAACTGATGACAAATCAAATTTCTATTACTCAACACATGGATGAGACCAACAAAAACACCTGGTGGTAAAGCAAAGTTTTCACAACTGCTTCCTTATAACATTTACATTTTCATAGCTGAACCAGCATGAAGTTGCCAACAAAACACTTCCAATTTCTCAGTCTCATTACAATTGCCTTTTTAAAAGAATATTTTACTATAATAGGATGCTGAGTCTCTCTTTTTAAAAACATTAGTATGTCAAAATGTATTGTTCCTTAGTCTGCATTGACATTACTGCACTTTTAATCCTCTATTTGAGGAATTTAACACTAAATAATATTGTATACTAGTTGGAGGGAAAACCCACACTTTTCTGTGTGACCCAATGTGTGTGTGTGTAGGAAGGGAGGGGGGCAGAGGGGAAACAAAAGCATAATACAGCAGAGATAAAGGGAGAATCTAACCCAGGGTTTCTCTTTTGAAGATTTAGGTCTATAGAACAAGAGCTTTGTGTACTTATGATGTCCTATGTTTCTGGTACTATAACTTTCATGGACACTGCTGTTATCTTTATAATTATCATCTTTATTGTGAACATCATTTCAATGTTTCCAAGGACAATTCCAATGATTTGGGGGCACTGTGTTAATCGCGCTAGTTAACTTTTAATAGACATTTGTCTGTTTCAAATCCAAAATGGAAAATATTTTAATTAGTAACTAGTAATTTTGGGAGCCCAACTTAAGATGAAGTGAAGAGGTCTGATTTTCAAAAAAGCATTTATCACCCTCTAGAAATCAGTTCCTCCAGCTGGATGCTCAAAAATTGATACAGCATATCACAAATCACAATCTAGGTCAGAGAATATAGGCACATTCATTTTTTTTTAATCCAGTATATGCTTTCCTTACTATTCTATGTCTTTTTATGTACAGATTTTTGTACATTTACTACAGGCTAGATTGGCACAGATCACATAATTATGCGCTCCAGGGGCAGAGTAGGGACTCAGTCACAATTCAGTCTTTGCTGCTCCCTTACTGCATGGAGGAAGCAAGCTGTACCAAACTGGCTGCTGCACTGAGGGTGACAGAGTCAAAGGTTGTTTCACTCCCATCCATTTGCACAGATATGAGAACAGTGGCCCTGGAGAGGTTCTCCCCACCAAATTGTGACCCGCAATGCAGCCTACATATAAAAGAGAGTAAGGGGGCACTTCACATCTCCTTAACCTACTGTGCAGGATTGTATGTAGATTCAACTGATCCCTATATATGTCTCAGTGCTGGGAATGGACTAGATGACCTCTTGAAGTCCCTTTAAACTCTAAATTTCTATGAGTGGGTGGCTGGTTAACATATTTTGAGTATACATAGTAATATGAAGGAAGCTGTAAAACGGTTGTCTCAAATAGTGCAATAAGCACAGAAACTATCTTAATGGAAAATTATAATTAAAAAGCATACCTAGTTTATGTTCTACTTCCTACTTGGCTTTGTAAGAACTCTTTTTACTCACCCAGCATGACTTTAAAAAAAACAAGGAAGTTAAAAGATTAGTTTTGGTTTATTCTCATGATAGCTAAGTGAGGATGACTATATTTTAATTAATACATTTAATACCTTTTAATGCCAGAAGGAACCTGTAGTACTATTTGCTCTGACCTGCATAATGCAAGTCACAAAACTTCACTCTGCAATTACTGCAATAAGCCCAACAAAAGCATTTTAGAAAGACATTTAGTCTTTATTTAAAGACTTAATTGATGAAGAATCCTTAGCATTTTGCACCTGAGATCATCGATTTTCATGACAATTTTTCAATGCTGATGCAGTTATACAGTATTTTTCATCCCAAAGGATACAAAAGCACTTTAAAAACTACAATACACAGGATCCTCACAACAAGGGTGAAGCATGCCAACTGTTTACCAGCTCACAGACACAGATGCATTAACCCTTTCTGTTGCCCTGAGTAGAGAGTAAAATTGTCACATTCCCCAGTCACTCTGCCCAAAGGCAAGAAGTAAAAAAACCTCAAACGTGATGAAAAACAGGTGCTACCTATACAATTTATACACTATTGTCTCTTTTGCATTTTGACTTTAACTAGCTGTATTTCTTTCTAACAACAACATAGAAGATTATATTTAAAGTAGCGGAGTTAATCCTTGCCTTCACCCCCTGCAGGCTGCATAGGACATTGACACTAAATTCTGCAAACAGACTAAACCTCAATTACGTGCAAGAATGTATTTGACACAAAGCATCCATTGAACCATAGTGAAATGTAACCACAAAGTGAAAAGGTTTAGAGAGGGACTGAACGCTAGGCTTTCCCAATAGAAGAAAGGAAGAAAGTCTAGTTCAGGGGTCGGCAACCTTTCAGAAGCGGTGTGCCGAGTCTTCATTTATTCACTCTAATTTAAGGTTTTGCGTGCCAGTGATACATTTTAATATTTTTAGAAGGTCTCTTTCTATAAGTCTATAATATATAAACAAACTATTGTTCTATGTAAAGTAAAGCTTAAAATGTTTAAGCTTCATTTACAATTAAATTAAAATGCAGAGCCCCCCGAACTGATGGCCAGGACCCAGGCAGTGTGAGTGCCACTAAAAATCAGTTCACGTGCCGACTTTGGTACGCGTGCCATAGATGGCCTACCACTGGTCTAGTTGTTGGCATTGAAAAATTGTGTGAAAAGCCTCGTTTTTTTAAACACAAGATATTGCCCATAGCTCTGGCTCATCTAAACAACAAGTTAATATAAAACTTCAGACAGCAACACTACATGACTCTTATGGGCAAGAAAATGAATATGAAAATCTTAACAGGTCTTTTCTATTTGACAAATGTTCTTACCCCTATAATGCTCAGACCTTTGAGGTAATCTTGACGAGGCTGGGCTTGTGGAACACATCCAGCTAAAACCACTTTCTTGTCATCTTCTTGGGCTTTCCTAAAATGATTTTTAAAAAGTGAGAATTAATTTCTGAAAGCCAATCCCTTTGAATTGTAAAGTAACTACCTAGTATCTACAAGTCCTGGAATAGCATTCATCATCAAATAAGGTGAATAATTTATTTGTTCACAGAAAAGCAAACACTGCTGCAAACAGTACCATAGTTAATGGGATAGGTCCATGTTTGAACCCGGGTTAAAGAAAATCCTGACAAATCAGAGATTTGAGCTGCCTTTTCCATCTACAATGAGAATACAATACACATGGCAGACTTCCAAGTTTGTGCCTTCATCTGAGGGACAGGGCAGTGACGTTGACACTGGATAATCCTGAAAGTCCTAATATAAACTTTAGCTACGCTTTATTTACCACAACTGTGGCAGAGGGATATGTGGTTGAGGCAGTTGGGGCACACATCTACAGCCTGATTCGTGACAAGTCATTTAAAACAAAAGGTACAGTCTATGTGAACAAGAACCATTAGCTCACAATTTAACAGCTATTTAATGCAGCCTGAAATGATAAATTACATTAGTGTTTAAAACTATTATTAAAACTGGATTGAACATTTTCAAGCTTGAACTGTTTACCTTTGCCAGATTAAATATTTATGTGAATATTAATTTATATAATTCCTTAGTTCAGGCACTATCTTGCCACCTAGTGGGAACCTGAAATACTGAAGATCAAATAGCTAAATCCTTTCATTTTTTAAAATATTGTAATTAATTCTAGATACAGCATTGAATTTTAAGCCATTCCTGAAACTTGAAAATACAGAAAGTACTATGCACCTGCTATACCCAACTGTACTGAAAACAACGAAGTGGGATTCAAGCCCTAGTTTATAATTAGTGAACTTAATTAGATGATCTGCTAATGTTAAAATAATAATTCAAATACCCAAACAGTCCAAGAGAGAAAAATTCAACTTTTTATCAGGTTCCACTGGCCCAGACATCCTATGGGTTGTCCACTCTCAGACTTATGTCCCACAATACACACTGCTGGCTACATCACACCCTCTATGGAAATTCATGGCAAGCTGGCGCCATCTTGTAGTGAATTAGTATTTTCTTCAACAATGTGCAGAGTTGTAGTGTTTGCTATTACTTTATACCTTGGGGATAAAACTCTAGTGTCATAACACACTTTAAGATAATGTAGCATTTACAAAATCACACACAGTTGGAGAAATATAGGCTTATTTGATCTCTGGAAGCTAGCTCCAGTAGGGTACTTTAGAGGAAGTGATGTTACCACAAGAGTGTAAACCGGCACATTCCATTTATAAAGCTGAAAATTCCTGGCAGGTCTGGACTTCTGAACCTGCTAACAAAGAAAATGTATGCTGGCAGTCCAATGTGCTTATTACCCCCCTTTTCCTCCTGCCTAATTGTGAGAATTCACCTCATAATGGAAAAACTGATACTTTTTTTTTTTATTTAATTTGCAGGTCACCTTTAGGAACAAGCCCATTTGGTTTTAGATGACAGAGGAATTGCCGGACCGAATCAGATCACTGGCCATGTCGTCCGATATCTTGCCTCAAAACAGTGCCCAACACCAACTGTTTCAGAAAGGACTAACGATCTCCTAATGGCCAATTATGCAATAACTAAGAGCTTATAATGCTTATTTTTCATCTGCCTAATGTTAACAGTGGATGCTCTCAGTAGTCATTTAAAGTCAATTATTTATCTTGCAGCAGGCATCACAGGAAAGCTACAGATGTCAATCATGATGGATTCATTTCAACCTGAGAGGGAAATAGTTGCTTTACTTTTAGAGCAATCTATATGAAAATACCATACTCTTGTCTCTTATTTAACAAAATTGTATGAATATGAAATGTTGTTCAAATGCTAATTAAATATGTTTTTTAAAATGGGGGCTATACCCAGCAGCATGCTTGTGAAATCAGAAAGGTTTGGTCTTTCAGCTGTAAGAAAGTTTTCCATTTGCAAAACTTGAGCAGAAGCCATTTATATCCCATATCCAAGTTTAAAACATATCTGTTTCTTGTACTTCCTGCAAAAATGTCACATACCATCACTTGAAACTCTGCAACCCTGAAGGACAAAAATCACTACTCACATAACCTAACTGACTCAACCTAATGCCTCAAGGCAAGGCAATGAGACTTGTCTCCTGTAACCAGAGTATATAACCCTAGGCAACTCTACATCTGGTGTAATCTATTGCTAGAAATAGCCCCCATCACCACCTACTAAAGAACTGCAGTGGAAAAAGCTTTTTATTACAGTCTTTTCATTTGGGGAAATAATAAACAAAAATTTCCCATGACACATTAAATAGCATTTTAATGTTCCTTCACAGATTTCACATTTCAGCAGTTCTTCTTAGAATGTAAATGGAGGAGGAAAACAGTTAGATAGAATACATTTCATAGTAAGTATATTAGCTTCATATCTTTTTCTTTAAATATCCCTACGGACTTTTCTATACTCTGAGAATTTTTGCTTCAAAACGTAATTAAGCAGTAATGCCTGCACTAAATTTTCAATAAAACTATTTTCATTAAAAGCCATAACATATTGCCCTGTCCATGAAACCCAGCACAAATGTGAGCAAGAATGGTATATTAAATATTTGTTTTCTATTTTTACAGGAACTGCTTGCTGAAAATATGTACTATACAAATATTGTTTAATGTGCTCTGTTCTGACTAACAAAAGCCTACAAAAATTGTTCTTTAGAAACCTAGCTAGCACAAGAACAGTATTAGAAAAGAAACATGAATGCTAATGAGAATAATACTCCAGTAAATCTAAAGGTGGCATGAATAAACATCTTCTTTAGACATTCTTTATATTCTTCAATTAAATGAACCTTAACCTTAAACTTTAATTGCATTAGAATATATTTTCTAGAAATGCACTCTTATCTGAAAATGATTTACAAGACAGACATCTGAGTAGACATGTAATTATGTCCAATTTTCTTTTAAAAGGGTGGAATCCTGGAAAACACTCTTCCAACTGGGAAAAAGCAGAGTACTGCATACAATACAGTACTTTCAAGTTAAAAAATAAAGTATAAAAATCATCATCTGCCAAGACCAGGGATTACAATAAAATTATTTATCTTTTTATTCTCCTTTTTCTTATTGAAAACCTGTAAGAATAGCTAACTTGGGAAACAATAAACAATTCTGTCTTGATTATACCTTGTTTATGTAATTATGAACCTGCCCAAACTAGAGCCATTGTTTTACAGTTCATTATTTTTTGCTAGGCTCCAGTAAATTCTGTCCTGAACAAGACACAAATGAAGACAGGCTTCAGCCCGACACTGTTGCAGTACCACCTTTCGTAACTATTGTTCTTCGAGATCTGTTGCTCATGTCCATTCCATTCTAGGTGCCTATGGAGCTTCTGGTTGCTGAAGTAATGGTGACTTCCTTATCACCCAGTATGTTTGGGCTCCTCATTCAGGACTTCCTGGCAGTATTCTGGAATGTAAAGAGGTGTGGGACACTGCAAAACCCACAGGATGTTGCCGCATATTGGTAATGAGAACTAGATTTATAAGGGGGATCTGGGGCGATCTGACTGTACAAATGAGCATCTTGGTATGGAAGGCTAAGAACCACTACAAATACTACAATCAATCACTTACATTTGACATTTGTATCTATACATGCTCTCCAGAATTGTGTGTTGTTAAAAAACAAATTGGTGCATTTAAAAAAAACATGTGCAGCACTAAAATAAACAATTTCTTCACTCAGACTTGAGTACTGGTTTTCAAACTGTGGGGCTCACCCCCCCACCCCCGGCGAGGCAGACTGAGGTTATCACAGGGCATGAAGACCTGAGTGGTTAAGAATTAACCATTGCCCAGTATTCTCAGCTCTGTGTCACCATCCTACTGCCAGCTAGCTCTCACAGGAACCACGCAGCCTCACGAGAACTTATTTCGGCCCCCACATCTCTCACAAATTCCCCCCCCCCCCTCAGATGCCCCCTCCCTACCCCCCAGCCCCATGGATGCACTGGGAATCAACATGGCGCTGGCAAAGCTAATGTTTCCTGGACCCACAGCAATGGCCTTGCACCCAGTGCACACACACACTTGGAAAGCGAGGGCGGGAGCGTGTGCAACCCCTATGCATACATACAATTTCCCAGTGTGGGCAGCTGGATTCAAACAGGGCATGCAAACTTCCTCCCTGCACCAGCTGGTCACATGGGGATTTCTCGCTTCCTCCCCCTTGCAGCTCCAAACTCAGCACCACCCGGGTACCCTCGTTCCCCTGTGCTGAGTAGACATGCATGTGATATGAATCTCCAAACGGCAGCACAGCAAAAACAAGTTTGGGAACCTCTCCCCTAAAGAGTCCATTATTATTACCAAGTATGCATGCACAGTGTTCTAGATGCACAGCAGTGCATGCCAAACATCTGAAATTAAAAGCAGACTGCATCACAGAGAGGAGTAAGTTGGTAAACTACAGACTGTTCAGCATGAAACAGGCAGCTGACTTCAAAAGTGTTGTTACAACAAATTCGTGAAGTTGAAAAGTGTTAAGCTATCATGTTATCTCAATTCTATATCATGAATGAATTAGCTTTTATCAAGTTGTGAATATTCACACCAGTATCACACAAATATAGAAAAATATAAACACCAATATGAGTAAGAAAGGTTTTTTCATGCTCCATTGCTGCTGAATCTAAGTAGCAGAAGAGGAGCTCATATAATGAACATGAGGCATTCCAAGCCACAGGGAATACAATCAGATAGACATAAGTGAAATCATAGCAAAACAGGTTCCATGCTAAAAGGAAGCAAGGGAAGTTTGGGGGAAAGGCTATGGAACAGCATAGCAAAGAAAATGAGTCTAAGATGAGCTAAAACAATCAAAAACAGAAAGGTCTTCTTTTCATAAAAAAAAGTTATAAAATACGAGTAAGGGGAATATAGCTGTTGATAAAGTCAGGAAATATCTCTGTTTTCAGGAACAAGAGCTGGGAAGAGGGTTGTGGTTAAGTGACTATTACCAGGCATGTGACAATATGTTGAAGTTGTAGCCCCAGAAGACCAAGGCTAGCTCTATACTAGGAAAAGTCTGTAGTATAGCTAAACCCTCCTAAATGTAGATGCACCAAAAAAGTGATTTTTAACAGTAAAGTTTATACCAGTTTCCTGAGCAAAATGAGCTATACCAACTAAGCACTTTTATGACATCATTGCTTCTACACTAGGGTTTTTGCGAGTACAGAAATGTCATTAAAGAGAAAAAAGTCACACTCCTCAGGCAACAAAAGGTTCTAGTGTAGACCTGGCTTAAGAATCAAAAAGAGATTCAAGTTATTAATCAGACATTGCAATACAATCTAGTTGTGTCATTCTGTTAAGCCCTACTAAAGTAACACACAAAACTTTAATGTCACCCCAAAATAAGACCTTAGACAAAAGTGTGAATCAACTGGAAACGTGGCATGAAGGAAACTCAGAAAAGCACTGAGCAGATATTTGAAAAACATATGCCAAGGAAATAACTCTTTGCTGGCATCTAGAGTCACTGGTCTGCATCACACCCTGTACATGTCACCAGACCAGTCTGGTGAAAGTTATGAAAGGAAAGGATACAACCATGAGGAATTCCACTTTCCAGACTGATAGAAAAAGTGCTGATGTGTTTTTGTAAAAAAGCAAACACTGCTGTGCAAAAGGGCAAAGTGTGCTAAAGAAAGACTGTTGACCATATCCCCCACATTTCCAACTGACCAGTATGTAAAAGCTAATCAGAAAGGATCCACAGGATTTAAAGGGAAAAGATGCACCCGTGGAATGAAGAGATGAAGAATAGGACTTCTTCATCTTCAATGGGGTCTGGAGCAAAAGACAGAAGGAAAAAAAACAAACCTTAAAAATTGTATCATCATCTACTGCCAAAAGAAAATTACAGATGCAAACTCAAAGTCAGATTCTGGCATGGATGAACAAGGAGGGAAAAGGGCCCAAGAAGGCCTAAGTCTTATTGTGCTCCATGGGGAGGGCCCAGCCACAATTGAACTCTCTGCAACTTCCTGAGTCCAGGACTTTAAGATCTGACAAACATGAGGCCCACCAACATTACAAAATGGAACTGTGTCAGGTCAGGGGACTACTTAGCTATATTTACATTGTATTCAGGTGTCTTTATCAGCTGCCTTGTTCTATTCCATTGCTTCTAAATAATTCACATACAGTTTGTTTGTAAGATACATGAAGATGTCTTATGTAAGAACAATGACCCACATCGCTGGAGTTTACAGAACTGCATTTGAGCACCAATCTCTAGAAAAGCAGCCCCCGTATTAATACACTGCTTCCTTTGAACTTGTCTTTCAACACATCAGCTAACATGTAAATCCTCTTGGGAAAATAAATTACATTTTATACTCCTTACAAGAGCAAGCATGTCTTTTTCCAAATATTACAAAACAAACATGTAAACATCCATCTCATGAGACATGAAACCGAAGTCCTGAAAACATATGGTTATCGAATATCTCAAGGAACCTTTTATAAGAGTAGGATTGTTAAACGTGGGGATACAGCCAAGGTTTGACTACGATAATAACAGGCTCTCTTACCAAAATATCCTCAGAAGTTTCAACTGAATATTGCACTATTAAACAGCTGCTGAGCTCTACCCGAGGGCTGGCTATATTTCAGTGGTGGGTTAAGTTTGACTGTATATTCCTTTCCTACCTCAAAGCTTTAAGAATAATAGAGCACAAACTTTGCAACATAAAAAAATCCATTTTGGCAACTTTGCAGAATCCTGAGAGCCACTGAAACCACCATGGGCCATAGAGTCAAAATCCTGAATTTAATCCCGTCTCTGCTGATGACTTTTGTGGCCATGGGCAAGACTGAATTCCCCAACAGCACAATGGGGACTACTTTCCATGGCAGTAAAGATCCATCACTGCCCCACTAGCCTTAGGGTGGGTCAGGAAAGAGTGGGGTACCAGCCAGCTAGGGCTCCTCCAGTCAGATTAATATATTCAATTTAGCTCCATTTAATGTTTTAGCCCTAAACCAGCTTGGACACAAAAATCTAGTCATCATTTTAGTGGGAAGGGTTAAATTATTGCTAGTGTATTTGTTCATCCAAGAAAAGATTACTCACCCCGGCTGAAGGTGAATTGACTTTTGCAGTGCTTCCTAAAAAGTTTCTAGCATTATTTATAGTATTGGTATGGTAGTCATGCTTAAAATATTTGTCAATTTGAAAGACTTTACCATATAATGGGGTGTAGCAACAGAACAAATGAACACTTTTGAACTAGTAAAAATGTTTTAAGTGCAACCACTTCACACACAACCATGCAAAAAGTCTTCAGACTAGGGATCATAATTTTTGGCCAAGAGTTATTTGAGTTAGCTACTTGGAAACCTACATTTATGATACATTTTCACCTTATATTCAAACAACTAGCATTTTAGGGCAAACTTTTCCCATACCTAAATTATGCATGTGCATGGAAGCTCAGAAAGTAGAACTGTAACAATTCCACTGAGACACAAAGGTGTAGGAAAGACTATGGAAAGGCCTTGCAAAGAGAGCATGTTTAGCTATTTTTGACAAGGACCTGTGAAAAAGTGGTTTCAATATTTATTTATTTATTTATTTAAAGTAGGAAATACCATGTGGGAGAGAGAGAGAGAATTTTCATCTTCCCATCTTAGGGAAGCTCAACAGTTTTTGTTCAACCTTTCCAGAAAAAAAAATCACTTTAAGATTTAGACCAAGCTTAGAAAGTTTCATTTGAAAAGAAAATTTTTGGAAATTTGAGTGTGACAATGGACACTTATACTTATTCTGCTCTGGGTTGGATAGTCCTGTGTTTTCTTTTGCTTTTCTGCAATTTAAAATGTGTATTAACTTTGTTTTAAAATCTCTTTTATGTTGTCCGTAACATACATTGTTCTGCTATTGAATTCCCATGCTGAATTTTCATAATGCAATTCATTTTACAAACAGTATTGCAGGGGTCGGCAACCTTTCAGATGTGGTGTGCCGAGTCTTCATTTATTCACTCTAATTTAAGGTTTCGCGTGCCAGTAATACATTTTAATGTTTTTAGAAGGTCTCTTTCTATAAGTCTATGATGTATAACTAAACTATTGTTGTATGTAAAGTAAATAAGGTTTTTAAAATGTTTAAGAAGCTTCATTTAAAATTAAAGTAAAATGCAGAGCCCCCTGGACTGGTGGCCAGGACCTGGGCAGTGTGAGTGCCACTGAAAATCAGCTCGTGTGCCGCCTTCGGCACACGTGCCATAGGTTGCCAACCCCTGCACTATTGCCTGTTGAAATTTCTCTAGCCTATCCAAATCGATACATACAGTTAAAATTATTATTTTTTAATATTAAAAGGAAATACAATCTAGTCTTCAAATAAAAATCTGGAAACAAACTTTTGTGGATATCCACCTATTATCTGAGTTTAAATCTTTGACGCCCTGATTCAGGATAGCACTGGAGCACACTCATATACTTGTGTGATGTAGGGAATAGGAATACCTTTCCTAACAATAAGATTCCCCACAAAAGTTTTTACCAATGCAACTCAATCCTGATATGCAACACCATACTATTCCAGTCTCGATCTTTCCTCAACACAGATTTCATTGTTAAATGTGTATTCGTCTAGGGAGGTCATGTGAAGGCCATATAAATGTATACACTGGATTTGTGACCAAAGCAGAATTATAATTGAGTTTGGAACATTGATTGGATCTCTTTGGCAATTTGTCTACTTGCAGTCTAAATGCGCCATGCAAACAAGATACGGTGACATAAGTGGTATCCATAATTTATCTCGTTTATACATGAGACTGGAAAAAGGGGGAAATAGTTGTTAATTTTTCCATTTTTGTTATCTTAAACCACATATTACAGATTTTAAAAGCACAGATGGCAAACCCCGCAGAATCTCAGTCATCTCCCATCTTCACCTATTTCCAGCTCTCAGCTGGCCACATCAATGCCTTTAGCTTTTGATTTTTTTATAGGCATGCAGTATTGGGCATATTAAACTGTTACTGATTCAGCTTTGCTAAAAGAAAAAGAAAACCAGTGAAGTGCTGCTGGTGGTGGCAGCAGGAGTCAGACATAAGAGGGAAAATTGCCAACTTCTGCATTTTTCTAAAGCATCATGCCTCTTAGCACATCTGTAGCATGCTGTTCTCTCCAGAAGTTAAATATCAGTGATTGTTCATAAGTCCTAAGCCTGCTCCCTAAAGTCAATGAAAGCTTTGTCACTGACTTCAATGGGAGCAGGAACAGACCCAATTTAGTCACCTCTCTACACCTTCCGTCAAGTTCGGTTCCCTATGTAAGTGTCAATTATTCCACACACACCCACACACCCACTTTTAAAGTCTTATTTTGCTCCACAAAAATATTTATTGAAAAAAGTTTTCTATATAATGATCTGCCCCTATTCTAGCTTGGATTGCTATGTATTGGGTTACGTGGTCCATGCTAAAAATGTTGATATATTTATTCCTATGCTGAAATTAATACAAAATTATGTTTGCATGTGTAGATAGGCTATTTAATCACATATACCTCACTCCAAGATGGTAAAACGGAAGCTCCTCATACTGATGAGTTAAGAAAAGTTTCACTTTGGAAGGAAAACAAATTCTGATTTAGAGTTACTGGAACCGTAAGCAAAATCATTATGTAGACTCTCAGATGTATTGTATAATTTAGTTACTTAAACCTCTATTCTATCATAGAATTGTAGGTCTGGAAGGGACCTCAAGAGGTCATCTAGTCTAATCCCCTGCACTCATGGCAGGACTAAGTATTATCTAGACCAGGCCTGCACAACTCGTAAAGCAGCAAGGGCCACATTACTCCAAAGAAAACAGCTGAGGGCCGAAACCACCCAGTCCCGCGGAACACCCCCCCCCCCCCGAGCACCTCCCGGCCCCCGAAAACACCCCGCTCCAGCACTGCCCAGCCCTGGAGAAACAAACCCTCCTTCCCCAGCGCCGCCCCACCAAAACAGCAGTGGGCCAAAAAGGAAGGTTGGGGGTGGGAAGGTGATACTTGATTTTAAATCAACCAGGGGCTCCCAGCTGAAGAGGTGGCTGGGAGCCCTCGGGGGCAAATTAAAGGGCCTGGTGGCTGGGGGAACCCAGAGCTTTCCGGAGCTGGGGAAGGGATTTAAAGGGCCCAGAGCTCCTGCCGCTGAGGGGAGCCTGAGCCCTTTAAATCACAGCCCCAGCCATCCACTAGAGCCGCAGCCGGGATTCAAAGGGCTCTGGGCTGCCCACAGTGGCGGGGAGCCCTGAGCCCTTTAAATCTCAGCCGCAGCCGGGAATCTCTGCAGGCAGCCCAGAGCCCTTTTGAATCCTGGCCGCAGCTGAGATTTAAAGGGCTCAGAGCTCCTCGGGGCTGTAGGCAGCTCAGAGCCCTTTGTCTCCCGGCCGTAGCTGGGATTTAAAGGGCTCTGGGCTCCATTCCTTCTTGTCCTATCTCAGACGTTAAGGAGAATAATTTTTCTCCCTCCTCCCTGTAGCAACTTTTTTATGCACATGAAAGCTGTTACGTCCCCCTCTCAATCATCTCTTTTCCAGACTAAACAAACCTCTTCACCCCTCCCCCTACCCCCAGCCAATCTTCCCTCATAGATCATGTTTTCTAGGCCTTTAATAATTTTTGTTGCTCTTCTCAGGACTTTTTCCAATTTGTCCACATCTTTCCTGAAATGTGGCACCTGGAACTTCACACAATACTCCAAATGAGGCCTAATCAGCACAGAGTACAGCGGAAGAATTATTTCTCATGTCTTGCAACACTCCTGCTAATACATCCCAGAATGATGTTTGCATTTTTTGCAACAGTGTTACGCTGTTGCCTCATATTTAGCTTGTGATCCACTATGACCCCCAGATATCTTTCTGCAGTACTCCTTCCTAGGCAGTCATTTCCCATTTTGTATGTGTGTAACTGTATCTTTGATCTTCCCCTTTGTTTATATCTTCTCATCTTCATACTTTCTCTTTCCTTTATGTTTTGACATCTCTCTCACATTTATCCTCTCTCTTCTTCCCATCTTTCCTATTGTTTTGTTTATCACTTTCTCAAACTAAAAGAAATCTAGCATAAGATACATTATTGATCCAATTAATTTTGTTGTGAAATACCACACTGTCTCCAGTTTAAAGTCCAGGCAAGCTTCAAATTACCTGCATGTACTGTCCACAGCTGGAATATCAAATCCTGCTAATATACAGGCTTAAAAATGAAATTATTGTTGAACAATTTAAAAAATAAATTGGTTATATACGGTACCTCTGAATTTGAGATTTCCTAGAAAGTGAAGGAAGGAGAGCTAAGAAACGAACGGATATATATTTTATATTAAACACTAACATTATTCATGATGACTGCTCCAGTGAAGCTGCATGGTTCTATGTATAACATAGCAAAGAGATCTCTTCCAGTCAGATAAGAAGATGGAGGTTTCAAAAACAGGATGTAGAATTTGCAGAACACTAGATGGACACATAATGCAGGGCCAATAGTGCTAAGAGATTACATGAACTCTGCTGAGAACAATGATACAAGTCACAAAAGACAGGTTGGCTGAAAGTTGGGGACAAGCAAGACAGTCAGTTGATTGTTGGCAACTTCCAGGGCAGTTGTGGGGTTGCGATGACTGCAGTGACTGAAGCAGGACATGATTTTATAGGCCCGGAAGGGGGCCAAAACTTTGATCACTGAAGATTTTAATTACTCAGAAATGGCTATAACTACTATGACAAAAGCCAAAGACAGGAACGTATTCTTGGAAGTAATAAAAGATTACTCTAATAGAAGGCCTTTCAGAATATGCATAGTCAGAAGTTATCCTGGACCTAATGGAAGGACATGGGCTAAGTAAGTTAAATGAGATGTACCGTATTTATCGGCGTATAACACGCACTTTTTTCCCCTGAAAATAGGGGGCAAATGATGTGTGCGTGTTATACGCCGATATAACCTTAACAGGGCCGGCTCTAGGATTTCTGCCGCCCCAGGCAGAAAAGAAAAGCGCCGCCCCAGCGCGCGAGCGCGCCTAGCCCCTGCCCCACTCCCGAGCAGCGCGGCTAGCCCCAGCGGCCCGAGCCTCGCCTCTCCCCCCAGCGGCGGGCCTGAGCCCGAGCCCGGCCTGCGCGAGCCCCACCTCCCGGCGGCGCGGCCCGGCCCCTAGCCCCTCCCGGCCCGAGCTGCCTTAGCCCGCGCCCCTCCAGAGCGGCCGAGACCCCGTCCTCCCTCCCTCCCCGAGCGGCCCTGGCCTAGCCCCGCCCCCTCCCGAGCGGCCCGGCCAGAGCCGCCTTAGCCCGCCCCCTCCCGAGCGGCCCGAGACCCCGTCCCGTCCCCGAGCGGCCCTAACCGCGGAGCACCGCCCTAGCCCCGCCCCCTCCCGAGCGGCGCGGCCCGGCCCGAGCCCCCGGCGGCCTTAGTCCCGACCCCCTCGAGCGGCCGAGATCCCGTCCCCCTCCCCCAGCGGCCCTAGCCCCTGCCCCCTCCCGGCGGCGTGGCCCGACCGGCCGAGCCCCGTCCCCTCCCGAGCGGCCCGGCCCGAGCCCCCTCCCGCGAACGGCGCGCCCGCCCGCCGCCCCCTCCCAAGGCGCCGCCCCAAGCACCTGCTTGGTAGGCTGGTGCCTGGAGCCGGCCCTGAACCTTAAGAAGCTTCAAAGTCCTTTATTTGAAATTTAAGTTTTTTTCCTGAAATTTCCCCCTTAAAATGAAGGTGCGTGTTATACGCCTGTGCGTGTTATACGCCGATAAATACGGTAATGATCATTTTAATCAGGTAGCAGGACGAGGTTAAGAACTAAGGAAGCCACGTGCATTTTTCACTTTATGAAAGTTGCAGGTGAGGAAATGCAAAAATCTTTTGATAGAAATGATACAATATATAGGAAGGATACTGCAGAAAGTTAGGAACAAAGAAATAAATTACATGTAAGATGTAGTAGAAACTAAAATGTAGCTGTCGCTTCCCCCTAAGCCCTCTCCTTTATTCACTGGGTAGCAGACCTCAGACCAAATCTCAGTTCTGCTAATTTCTCTTATACAGAGATGAGTGCACTTCCATTATCATCTGTTATACTCTCTGGGGGGAAAACTAATGGGGGGGGGGCGCATGGTGAACTGCTATTTCAAGGGAGGAGGGAATTCTATTTTATTTAGTTCATACACTACATCCATCATCATGGTATCTAAAAGATAATAGGAGTACAGACCTTTGACAGGAATATATCAGAACACCTACTTCTTACCCTCTTCTGTTTGTCTGTCTTTTTTTTGTTTAAAATTCCTGTCATTTTGGAGGCGGTCCCAAAGAATGATCTTACCAGCTCCCCCACAAACCTTAAACCAGTCCTTGCTGCTGCTAAAAAATTGTAAAGAAAAATAGGCTTAACAAATGGAAATGATCAAACCCATCACAAAGAATTTTAATGCCAAATATCTAAATGTGAATTACAAAAAAAAGTATCAAGTTGATGGACTTTTGTTATGTTTTAAAAGCATACTTTGAGAAAATGCTTTTAAATTACACTGTGTAAATTATTATACAGTTTCCAAACTAGCAGGTATGTGCACTGGATATGTTTTTAGTTACTGCTAGGACACAAAAATTTCACTCAAATCAACATTCTCTGACCACCCAAACCTCTAAACCCTTTTGAAAATATGACTCAATTCAGAAGATTATGGAGCAAAATTAATCAGACCTGCTGTTTACCTAATGCAGTGGTTCTCAACCCGGGGTAAATGTAACCCCTTGGGGTACGCAGAGGTCTTCCAAGAGGTACATCAACTCATCTAGATATTTGCCTAGTTTTAAAAAGCACTAGCGAATTCAGTACAAACTGAAATTTTATACGACTTCTTTATAACTGCTCTATATACCATACACTGAAATGTAAGGATAATATTTATATTCCAGTTGATTTATTTTATACTTATATGGTAAAAATGAGAAAGTAAGCAATGTTTCAGTAACAGTGTGCTCTGACAATTTTGTATTTGTATATCTGATTTTGTAAGCAACTAGTTTTTAAGTGAGGTGAAACTTGGTGTACACAAGATGAATCAGACTCGAGAAAGGGGTACGGTAGTTTGGAAAGGCTGAGAGACACTGACCTAATGAAACAGACAAATCCTCCAGCAAAGCCTGTCTTATTCTATACAGCACTTTTTTAGATTAAGGGTACGTCTACAGTACGAAATTAATTCAAACTTATTCTATTCAAATTTTCGGAAGCCATTTTATACATTCGTTGTTGTGTCCCCCCACTGAAGCGCGTGAATTCGGCAAAGTGCATCCACAGTACCAAGGCTAACATCGAATGTTGGAGCGGTGCACTGTGGGAAGCTATCCCACAGTTCCCGCAGTCCCCACTGCCCATTGGAATTGTGGGTTAAGCTCCCAGTGCATGATGGGGCAAAAACATTCTCGCAGGTGTTTCTGGGTGTGTGCCGTCACTCGCTCCTCCCTCCATGAAAGCTACGGCAGACGCCATACTGCCAGCAGACAGTGCAGTACGGTGCACCACCTATCTCCTGGTACTATGAATCCATCTCGCATGGCCTCTCATCTTCTATCTAACCATTTCCCGCCTTTTTTCGGCTACTGTGAACCGAGCAGCACAGCTTCCGCCACAAACTCTGCTCTCCCGCTCTTGCATCGCTAGCTAATTTTTCCATATTGTCTGTCCTGGGCTTGCGTGCAAGCTACAGAAGGCAACAATTCCCGGCCATTTTTCAGCCATCGTGAACTAGGCCACACAGCTTCTGCCGCTTTTTCCATGTTGTCTGTCCTGGGCTCCCATGGAAGCTACAGATGGCAACAATTCCCTGACGTTTTTTGGCCATCGTGACCGCTGCAAAATCTGCTCACGCTTCTACCGCAAACTCTGCTCTCCCACTCTTGCAGCTCTAGCAAACTTCCCGACACCATGAAAGCTACAGAAGACAACCATTTACCACCTTTTATTGGCCATCTTGAACCGAACAGGCCTCCTACATTTCGTGCCCTTTTTCCAGGATTACCCATGCAGGTGCTATAGCACGGCAATCACGGAGCCCACTCAGATCTCTGCTGCAGTTTTGACCATTGTAAATACCTCATGCATTATCCAGCAGTATGTTCAGTACCTGCAAAACCGGGCGAGGAAGCAACGACAGTGTGTTTACTATACTGATGAGGACATGGACACAGATCTTCCTAGAAGCACAGCGTCACCCCCCATAATTGCATGCAGCTCACGGTAGAAGCAGAACGTATGGGGCTGTGATCCAGAGCGACCATTTGCCTCCCTGGCTTTTTGGTACACTTGCCTGAGCAACTAATACACAGCTGAATACTACTCATGTTTTTTTTAAATACTGAAGCTTTAGAGTCACCAGTTACATGTCTAGTAGCACAAAACATTGTTGAGAATAATCTAAAATAGCTAATTCCAATTCTGAGCAAAAGTAACCTCATTGTATATTTTCTTTCTTTTCAAACAATCCTTTTTTGCTGCATTGTCTAAAATGAAATAGAAGAGAGAAATTCCCGGGAGATGGGCACGGAAAGTTGTATTTTGCTTTTCTTTGTATAGTCCACAAAAAATCCTTGACCTAGTCATTGTCACTGTGATGCTTAAGCATGCAATGGGACAAGGTGCCATTAAAAAGTATGAAACTCAAAAGTGCATCCAGCAGTGTAACATGACTTAATGCACTCACACTGTGAAGTGGGACTGTGATCAGTGTGGCTGCATCTGCTCAATTCCAATTTGTGCATTACTCTGCTTTCAGTTCTGTTTTAGCATTCAGATTTATAAGACTAGGGAAAACATTCAGGGGAAAAAAGGAACCAGCCCTAAAGTCAACACCAGTATAACCATTCAAGTCCACCTCAGGCCTTATTATTTAACTAGAGCAAAACAGTCATTTCTCATTTAACTCTCCTAATTTTAGATCTGCCAAAACAATAACTTTTATAGCAAGGGTTTTCCGGTTAATTTTGTTTTTGAAACACTGCACCACTCTATATAAGTTTACTATGATTCTGGACATTTTTACAGAGATGATAATAATAAAGTGAGTCAGCATATTTTAAAATATTCTTTCATTAACTTCTAGTGGGTTACCTGGCCCCTCCCTACGTTGTGTGTTAACAAAAGCATCTCTGATAGACAGCAGTCCAGTCTGGCCTTGACTCCACAACTTCCACTAGCAGCTTACTCTATTCTCTATTTTTTCTTACAGCTACAATTTTTGCAGGGGTTTAAATCAAAATTTCCTATCCGTTAGCTTAAGCTTACTTTTTGTTAGACCCCAAGAACACTGCTAACACCACTTCCTGTTGTTCTTAGACTTCAGTTCTGCATTCTCCTCTTGCCCCTGTTTTTGGTATCAGGTAAATACCTATCTAGTCACAATATCTATTGGTCTATAATCTGGGAAGACCAGAACTTTGTCCTCTCATGAGTTTAAATTCTCCTAATTTTTCTGGTCCCTATGCAACCTGAAATAAAAAGGTTGAATGGTTAAAACACTGGACTGAGATTCAGGAATTCTAGGCTTACTTCCAAGAAATGCCAGAGACTTCCTATAAGGCCTGGTCTACACTGCGGGGGAAGTTGTCAATGTAAGATATGCAACTTCAGCTACGGGAATACCGTAGCCGAAGTCGAAGTATCTTATTCCGACCTACCTCCCGTCCTCACAGCGTGGGATCGATGTCTGCAGCTCCCCCGTTGACTCCACTACCGCTGCTCGCTCCGGTGGAGTTCCGGAGTCGACGGGGAGCGCGTTCGGGGATCGATATATCGCACCTAGATGAGACGTACCCTAAGAAAAGTCCATCTCCTGTGTCTCAATTCCCAAACTTAACAATAGGGATCTATTGCTTTTCTCCTACCTTTTTTCTCATCTATAGCTCTGCAGGGCAGGGATTCTCACTTACTAAGTTCATAGATTTGTAGTGAGCAGCAGCAATTTTATATTTATTTCCTCGTCACAGGTGAAAATCTTGAATAGTGTCAGGTCTAGTAGAGATCTCTGAGGAACTGCACTCTAACCACTCACGTTTGATGACCCATTGACAACCATTTTTTGATATCTGTGAGTTAGCCAGTTCCTACTCCATTTAACACATACATGACTGATATTGTATAGTGCTAACTATTTAATCAGAAAGTTGTGCAGTACTATCTCAAATGCCTTACAGAATTCTAAGTAGGTTACAGCTATGCAGTTACCTTTATCAAACAAACTTGTAATCTCAAAGAATGAAATCAGGTTTGTTTAATTTTCTGTTTTCAATAAAAATCATGTTGAATGGCATTTATATCCTTTAATTCTTTATCACTTGAATCCTGAATCAGCTTTCTCATTTTTTTATCCAGGACTGATGTCAGGCTAACCAGACTACAATTACCCAGGTCATCCTAGTTTTCCTTTTGAATATTGGCACAATATTAGTTACTTTCTAGTCTTCTGGAATTTCCTCAGTGTTCTAAGATTTATTAAAAATTAATCACAGCAGGCCAGCCAACTCTTTTAGGATTTTTGCATGCAAGTTATCCAGACCTGCTGATTTAAAAATGTTTATCCCTAGAAGAGTTGTTGTAGCCATGTCAGTAGCAGGACATTAAAGAGACAAGGTGGGTGAGGTAATGTATTTTATTTTATCTCTGTTGGTGTGAGAAAAAGCTTGTCTCACTATTAAAAATATACAGTATTACTTCACCAGCCTTGTCTCTCTAATATCCCTAGTAGATGTTGTTTAACATCTTCCTTAGTTACTAATGAACTGGAAAGTACTTCATCATTCTCGTATCATAGGAATACATCATCGTACTTATTTTCAAACACAGAACAGAAATATTTATTGAACTTTTTTCCCTTTTCTGCATCATTACGCATGCTTCTCTCAAACTGAACTCCAGAACACATTTATTCTTTCCACATATTACAGACAAGTGCTTAAGGAGTAACTCATCTTGTGATATAATTTGATTCAGTGATCTGTAAGACCCCCACTAGTAGTCCCTCTTCAGCTTTGTTATATAGCACATTAATCCATATGCATTCAAGATCCTGTGATTCTGAATGATCAATAACTCTAAAACAGGTAAGGGTGTGTAATGTAGAATGCTATCCCCGTGCCAATCTCTATCAGGGCCACTCAGAGGATTCAGGGGGCCTGGGGTCTTCGGCGGCTGGGGGCCCCCACTGCCAAATCGCCGCCGAAGACCCGGCACTTCAGCGGCAGGTCCCGGGGCGGAAGGATCCCCGCCGCAGGTCTTCGGGGCACTTCGGCAGCGGGTCCCGGAGCGGAAGGACCCCCCTGCCACCGAATTGCCGCTGAAGACCCAGAGCGGAAGAAGCTCCAGAGGCCCGGGCCTCGCGAGAGTTTTCCGGGGCACTCAGAAAGAGTGAAGGACCCACTCCAGGGGCCCCAAAAACCCTCGTGGGGGCCCCTGTGGGGCCTGGAGCAAATTGCCCCACTTCCCTCCCCCCCCCCCGGGCGGCCCTGATCGCTATCCTTCCTTAACAGATTATAACCAGTGATTTTAACATTCGAGTAATGAGAACCATCTCACTAAATATCAGTAAAATCACTTAGATCAAGTTTCTTTTCATCAATGAAAATTTCCAGTTCTTATTGCTTGTTACCCAGACTCCTAGCATGAGTATATAAATAACTGGGAAACAGTACACTTCACATTCGTTATCTTACTGATTCTATTTGTTTGTGACACACTGAGTTTGAATCGTATTTGCCTCTTTAGAGCCCTCCCCAGCACAGTTAAGTTTAATGCATTCCTGGTTGCTCCAGCTAGTCTCCAGTCGAAAAGATTGGCTCCCTTCTCAGATGCAGGCTGTCCCTCCTCTCACACTGGAATGTGGCCCAATGTTCCACAAAAGCAAAACCTTCAGCTTCAGTTATGCAGCCAATGGCTCACCTTCAGTACTTCCTGCCTTCTCTTGCTTGTGGGACCAGAAGGAACTCCAAGAAGTTCACTTGGACTTTCTTCATCTTCAACTCCCTTCTAAAATCCCTAAACTCTTCTATAGTCTGCATAGTTCCACATGATGCCATGCCATTGGTTCTAACGTGTATCATCTCCAGAGGAGACTTGCCACACAACTTCATAATCCTGTCCAATCTTGCAGTTACGTGTTGTATTTAAGTCCAGGGAGACAACGTACCATGCTGAATTCTCTGTCCACCTTTTTAATATAGCCATGTACAATGGGGTCTCCATCTTGCCTAGGACCTCTAGATACTACTGTAATAATAATTAATAACAAAAGACTGCAACATAGGAAACTCTTCATTGCCAAGTATCAGTTGCTATTTCCTAGGCTTCATATATGCAGATAACTATTCAACAGACACATTTTTATTTAAATGTGGAATTTAAAGATGCTAGAAAACACTATTCACCTAGCAACTGGATAAACAATCCCAGTGGATCATACGGTCAGTCAGTTGTGTAGGGAGGCACCTTGTTATACTGCACTTCAATTTCTCAAACACAGCAGCAGAAGTTGCCCATCTATTTGGTATGAAAATAGTCAAACCAATATGTTTACACTCCTATATTCAGTTTACTTACCTAGCTAAGTACCAAACTTCAAATCTTATGATTAGGTGGAGTTATTTCACATTTTCCACTGAACAAACAGACAGATTTACTGGAAAACTAGAATAAAAGTTACTATAAACAGTGACTCCTCCCCACACCTGTTGGGGAAAAAGCATTGCTCAGTATTACTAACAATAAATACCAATGTTTCCTATGATGCCAGAGAGAACAAAAAAACAAACAAAAAACAGAACTTTATGACAAAACAGGTCATAAAGGGATTAGATTAAAATTACGTAACTATCAAATGGCTGTCACTTAACAAGTTATCTAATTAATTATTTGGTTTTATTTAATTAAACCTGCTACTACACAGTGTGACTTGAGAATCTGAGGAAAACAGTCTGTCAGTGTACCAAAGCATGTGTTCTTGGTAAATATTAATACAACAAAACTGAAAAACTACTGAGTAGTAGTTTAGTACTTCCATTTTAGTAACCCTCAAACCACGTTGCAAGACTGCATCTTTGCTCTATTATAAAGATCTGATTTGTGTCTTACAAGTGATTGAGTGGGAGACAGAGGGTTACACTTTCCCAATTATTTCCAATATATACCCATGTAAAGGTTTTGTACAGTGGCCATCACCATACTAATAAAAAGACCACATTTCAATTAAGATGTTTTATGCGGAACAGAAACATTAGGTTACATCAGTCTGATGTAATTTAGGTTGCCAGTTGTCTAGTTTTTAACCGGAAAATACGGTCAAAAAGGGACCTGGCAGTGTCTGGTAGTTCGCTCATGGTGAGTGGGGTAAGGGGCTCCCAGTGGGCGTGGCATGTTCTCCGGATGAGAAGGAACACAAGCTGTCTTGTCAGCCAGCACTTCCCCTGGCCACACTCTCAGGCAGCTCTGGAAAGGGGAGGGCTCCAGCGGGAAGAAGTCTGCTGAGCAGGCAGTGCAGATGGACAGAGGAGGCTGCTGTGCAGGAGGCTACACTTGGTGGGGGGGGAAATCAACCTAAGATACACAACTTCAGCTACGAGAATAGCGTAGCTGAAGTCGATGTATCTTAGTTCGACTTACCTTGCATCCTCATGGCGCGAGGTCAATTGCTGCGGCTCCCCCGTCGACTTTGCTTCCACCTCTCGCCGAGCTGGAGTTCAGCAGTCGACAGGTGAGCGATCGGGGATCAATTTATCGCATCTACACTACTCGCGATAAATCGATCCGGCGGGTAGTGTAGACATATCCCTAGTTCCCTAAATAACTATTTAACAATGCTCCCTTTCCTTTCAAATATCTGACCTCCACCCAATTCTAATGTTTTTACCCTCTAGAGGTGCTTCCATCATCAAAACACAGAAGAGTAAATCACTACCCTCCAGACAACCAGTGAAATTGCTGCTCTGATAAATGATCATTTCTATAGAATATGACATATCATTCCAAAATACATGATAGAGAAGTACTTCCAGAACTTGAATGAAACCAGGCAACATTTCAACTCATTTATTTGCTGTTCTCGTTTCAACAAAGATGAAGTTGTTATTGAGCAAAGACTGTTAATCTACCTAATTTATTAAAACAAAAAATTAAACTCAATAGCTCCTCTTTCTCAGTCATTTCCTGTGGAAAATGCAATTTTAAAAATCATTTAACCATCATTCTTGACTGCCATTTCCCCCTTTACCTCTTTCCTAGCAACTGTGACTACCATCACATTTTTCAGAGTGGGAGAAACAAGAAATGCTTAATTTCTTCTCAAACTAATAATGCTTGATAGACTGTCTTACTGCTGGTAGAGTCATCACCCTTAAACATCTTAAATCCCTTTAAAAATTACATGGGGAAGTAAACTTTACTTCATTTGTAGATTTTATACATAGGGGAGGATTTGGAATAATAAAAATGGGGAAGTAATCTTATCTACAACATTTTCCACATTTTAAGAGTTTAGGATATGGCATTTTAAAATGTTACAATACAGAATTAAAACCACAATGATAAAAAAAATTGAAGCTAGATTTAAATTAAGTCATAAGTATCATTATCGTAGCTTGATTTAATAGATTTACATTCTGGATGATTACTTTTGACAAAGTTATCCAGTCAGCTAGAGAATGTTTGCATTTGTTAATGATGGTTAAATATCACATATAACTGCAAAAGCAACAAAGAATCCTGTGGCACCTTATAGACTAACAGACGTTCTGCAGCATGAGCTTTCGTGGGTGAATACCCACTTCTTCAGATGCAAGAGAAGAAGTGGGTATTCACCCACGAAAGCTCATGCTGCAGAACGTCTGTTAGTCTATAAGGTGCCACAGGATTCTTTGTTGCTTTTACAGATCCAGACTAACACGGCTACCCCTCTGATACTTGACATATAACTGCAATGCCCAGAAGGTAAACAGCTTATTCTATTACATTTGCTACAAAAGGCATCTATTTTCTCAACTTACATTTATCCAAGTTGCACACTTAGCTTAATAAAAAGAACAAATCTAGTCTGTAGCAATAAGGGACAAAATACAAGCAACTGTCAATTTTATTAACTGAAATCAACAGAGCAGAACATTTGCTGAAGAAGGTGAACAAAACATTAATATCTTGCTGCAACTTTTTAATTGTTATAACTACCATCTGAAATAAAAAAAGGTAACCACTAGAAACAGAATTTTAAATGCAGTCTGAGTGGAACTAGAATCTCAACAAGATAAACTAAACATTGACAATGGCATATATAATGATCTCAGCCAATTAACGCACATGGACACATTGCAAAAACCTGGGAATTATTAGTTTACAGACACCTGTACTCTGGTGCTACTGTACACTGGTTTCAGGTACACTGCCATAGACAAATTCCTGCACTTTCATGGGTTACTTCTTCCCTCAGAATAAGTCATTAGAGATCCTCAAAAGATGGCCACCTCATCTTCATTTCATCCAGCTGTTTGACATTACACACTATTCCCAAATTTCTCCCAATTAGAAAAGTCCATCTTCAATTCTTTTCTTATAACAAATAGATAAAAATATTGACTATTGTGCCTCATTTTAGAGAGACAAAACCTATTCCAATCAAATGACTGTCAAACATAGCTACTGTCCCCACTGTTACTCTGAGGGAAATCCACATGCTCCCTTGTGCTTATGAAACTATACCCTGATTTCCAAGACCCTGGCAAAAGAAGGTTTAATTACACTCTCAGCAGATGTAGAACAGTTGTTGAATGTGATTTTGGCAGATTAAAATCCCACTGACAGTGTCTACAGACCCATTTGGGTGCCAGTGTCATCAATGCTGTCTGCATTACTGTGACTTGCTGTGCTCTTCACAATCTTTGTGAAGCCAGAGGTGAGCCATTTCCCACTGAATGGGCCTATGACAGCGAGAGGCCACTGAATCAGGATACTCATCTAGAAAGTGAATTTACCATAGCTGGAGATGGTTGCACTTGGGCAACGTAAGTCAGGGATATTTTGTGTTGTCACATTATGGACTTGCATAGCCCAATGAAAGAGGTGAAATAGTACCTGTCAGAATGTGCACATGCGGAGGGAAAGGGCTAATTAATTTTTTTTGGGAGAGGGTTCAATACTTGGGAGGGGTGTGGGCTTGATTGCAACGCAATGTACTTGTGAATGACATGATGAATAATTAATTGAAAGGTGATGAAAGAAATTATTGAAGCGTGAATTACTGTACGTAACTGCATAGAGGAATAGTGTTTGCTTAGTAACATATAATTGCTCCTGATCATGACGTTTAGCTTTATCATCTCAAATCATGATTGTATGATGTGATACAGTGATAGCAACAAACTTTCTTGATGAAAAAATCTACTTTGTCAGACATATTCACAAAGACAAAAAGTCTTTTGTATTGCATTTTGAAATATATCTGTTTTTGTGACTCTACCCACTGTACTATTTTACAGTAATAAATTTTAAACAAAGTATCCAACATATTACTCATGAATGTTTAAACATGTTGAGAGTGCTTCCTGCTAACTTCATAGCAACTGTCTCATATGCAAACCCTTCAGCCTATGACACTGTTTCTCTAACTGGAGGTCCCAACCCAAACGAGGGTCACAAGGCTATTGTAAGGTGGTCATAAGTTCACAAAAAATAGGTTTACCATATATCTGGGTTTCCCCAACATAACATCTTTTTTAGTTCTTGCTCATCCTTTTCCTTGCCATCAGAACTGGGTGGCAGGAGAGCGGTGGCTGCTGGCAGCAGCGGTGCCTTCAGAGCCAGGTCGCTTGTCAGTGGCAGCTGCTGGCTGGCCGCGCACATCTCTGAAGACAGCGCCACCGCCACTAGCAGTGCAGAAGTAAGTGTGACATGGCCTGATATTGCCACGCTTACTACTTCTGCGCTGCTGCTGGCAACAGCACTGCCTGCAAAAATTACAACACAGAAAAACTCCAGCCGTCCAACTCTGAAAGTAGTGCTGCCATCAGCACCAGCACAAAAGTATGGATGGCATTGTATGGTTACTTAGCTCTGTAGGTACCTGCACTGATGCTGTGAAAGCTATGTCCAGTACCAAGAGTGGGGGTGGGGTAATCAAAACATGAAATATTTCCAAAGAGGGGCCAGCAAAACAAGTCTGAGAACCTGTGACCTATGACATTACCCACTTATAACAGTACATGAAACATCATACAGATAGTATCAGAGGGGTAGCCGTGTTAGTCTGGTTCTGTAGAAGTAGCAAAAAATCCTGTGGCACCTTATAGACTAACAGACGTTTTGCAGCATGAGCTTTCGTGGGTGAATACCCACTTCTTCGGATACAGATAAAGGTTGTGTAGTACTGCCATCACAAAGTTTATACAAGTCTGTTGCATCTTATGCGCATTTAACATGCGCGATTTCAGCTTTAGACGGTCGGCAAAAACAAAACAAAACAAAAAAAGAAAAAAAAAGGAGAAAAATAACTATTTTAATACTGTACCTGTAGTGCGGACAATTCCGCCTGCCATTGAACTCAATGTAATTTTGACTATATGTGGTTTTCGCTTTACGCGCTAACCGTGGAACGGAACCCCCACGTAAGATGAGACAGACCTGTATACGTTTATAGCTAACAAAATTTTTATACAAGATGATTCTCTAGATTTTTTTTAAATCAATTTGATATTTCAGCATCAGAGTGTGGAAACAAATACTCATGGGGGATACGTACTTTTATTTAACAGGAGTTCACAAATTTACATTTGAAATTGGGTGTTGGTTGGTACAACAGATGGGCAAGCCTTACCACAAACTATTAAGCTAGTATAAAATTGCATTTATCAAAGGGTTTGGGAGGGGGGGTTTGGGGGGGGAAGAGGGGGAACAAAGGGGGTTGGCACTGTAATAAAAAACAATAAATTTGCTATAAACTATGCCAGAGGCAAGTGCAAATATACTTAAGTCAGTGACTGAAAGTTCCATGTTCTGAAAGCTATTTTCATAGTTCCAAAACAAACAGCCATAATTCTCTCCCAGCTCCCTATAGCATATTACTAAGTTCAATTAATTTCAAAGTTTGTAAGTGTTAGTGCATCACATTACATAAAAGCAGATGTCTTCTCTTTTTCTTTTAAAAATTTACAAGGTATACACTTTTTTGAGGCATCACTTTATCAGGGACTAATCTGATTCCAGTTTGGTAAAGTAGGGCCCCCAAAAGGCTCTGCTTCACTGTCAACAGCATTTTCTGGTACGTATGTTTGGTAAGCATATATACAAAACAACAGATGTTTTAATATGCCATGATATTGGAGAGCTGTCTACCAATGCATAAAATAATGTTTACTGTTACTTGCAAGTGTAAAAACAAGTCTGAATACCAAAATAATAATACTTTGCATTTTATATAACATTTTTCATCCAAGGGTCTCAAAATTATTCCCCTTGTGTAAGCAACATCACCCCATGTGAGGCAGATAAGTATCCCTGTTTTAGGAATCAGTAAAACTAAGAAAAAAGTCTGACTTGCTGATGGTCACCCAGGCAGCAGAGTCAGAAAGAGAACCCAGGCATCCTGACTCTCAGCCCATGTTCTATCTTTGTAGTTTTTGCTTTCGCAGCCTGTGCCTTCATCATCTTTTCACAAAGGGTGAAGTGAAGAGTAGATACTGGAGTGGTGACCAATCTGCCAATTTAGCAGAAGTGTTCCCCTCATGCTCCTATGGAGAATAAGCATGTCTCAACACTCAAGTAAACAAGCTTGGTCAAACAATAACAGAGCTGCCTAACTCAAGAACAGCTGTGTCCAGACTTTCCAGGCTGGAAGGTTAACATGGGCGAACCCTCAATTTTGAAATGAGAAACTACAAATACAGAATGATCTTATTAATGGATAAACCAATTCTCTTTCAAGTGCACTGTTTGAAGAAGATTTGCTACCAAGAATTCCAGTCCAATGGTGTTCCAACAGTGGGGTTCCACCCTTGAGAGCACGGAAGAAGGCAAGGTCTTAGGAATGCACTCAAGATATTTTCTGTCTTATTATCTATCCCTTTCTTAATGATTCCCAACATTCTGTTCACTTTTTTGACTGCCGCTACACATTGAGTGGATGTTTTCAGAGAACTATCCACAATGACTCCAAGATCTCTTTCTTGAGTGGTAACAGCTAATTTAGACCCCATCATTTTATATGTATGGTTGGGATTATGTTTTCAAATGTGCATTAAGTGATCTAAAATGCAGTTCACCCTATAACTGTGACACACAAAAAGTGTTAACAGTCCCTGATGTTAAAAAGTCTGCACTTAAGTAGATATGTCTCTCCCATCTGAATCACAGCAGACCCATCACTTTGTGCTAACAGTTAAGGAGACAAAGGTAAATAATGACAACCAACCACTTGAAAGAAAATCATTTTTTCCATTTGGTTAAGATCATTGTCTTCAATGAAAGATATTGGTCTTAACCAAGATGAGTTAAAAATAATACAATCAAGGAAATGTAGGACTGGAAGGAACCTCAAGAAGTCATCTAGTCAACACATACACCATGCTGAGGCAGGATTTAATATACCTACCCAGCCATGACAAGCAGTTGTCTAACCTGTTCTTTAAACCTCCAATCACAGGGATTACACAACCTCCCTAAGAAACCTGTTCCAGTGCTTAGCTATCCTTATAGATATTAGAAAGCTTTTTCCTAATACCCACACTAAATCTCCCTTGCTGAAAACTAAGCTGATTACTTTTTGTTCTACCATTACTGGACATTGAGAACAATTGACCACCATCCTCTTTATAACAACCTATTACATATTTGAAGACTTTTATAGTGTTCCCTCTTTCAACCTTCTCTTCTCCAGTCTAAACATGGCCAATTCTTTCAACCTTTCCTCATAGATCATGTTTTCTAAATCAAGGGTTGTTCTTCTAGATGTGTTGCTCATGTCCATTCCATGAGCATGGCACTCAAGAGGACACCACAGCTGACCCTGCGGATACTGTTAAGGCAAAAATCTCCAACAGCCATGCATGTGGGAGCACACACACCTAGAATGGAATTGACATGATCAAGTACTCCAAGAAGAATCCCCAGATCCTTATCTGCAGTATTGCTGCCTAGCCATTTATTTTGTATTTTGTATCCATTTTGTATTTATACATTTGATTTTTCCTAAGTGTGGTACTTTAAAATAAAGCAAAGAATTAAAATTATACATTACAGAATAGGTAGCATAGCATAATTTTATTTGACTTGAATCACAAGTCCATGATAGGCAGATCTTGTACTTATTCAACATCAGTTACCCATTACACTCTTCCTATGGACCCAAAATGCACCTCAAAAATGTTTAATATTAGGCAAAATGTATGAAATGGTTTCTATTTTAACACTTTTGTTTAAAATAGCATATAATACATTATCCACACAATAGGTCAGGAGACAATAAGAGTGTATCTGTCTTTTGCCTAGTATAACCGAGAAATTTTCTTAATTGGTATTGAGGGAAGCAGACAGAATTCTTGCTTAGGTTAATCATAGGGGAGCATAAAAAAGAAATACAACCATTTGATCATAAAACTAGGTAGGGGGATACTTTTTTAATGTTTCATCAGTTAAAGTACTCCAACTTCTCTCTTTCTTTCATATGCTGACATTTAAATGTCACCGTGATCTAATTCCAACTCAACCAAAATAATTTCTGACACTCCAAGCAAGAGTGCAACATGTGAGCTGAGCACAAAATTAGCAGCCAGTAACTCCAGAGTTCTCATCCTGGCTCTGCCACTGATTTGGGTGATCCCAATCAAATCCCTTAGCCTTTTTGTGCCTCAGTTTTTCCAGCTACAAAATGGAGACAATATCTATCGATCATAAATCTCAAGATTGTGCATGGAGAACATGATATCAGTGGCTGACACTTGTACCGTTTTAAGAAAATAAGGGGTGAGGGTTATAATTAAATGTCTAGTAAACAGCTGTTACCAAAATGATCTTCAGTGTGCTGATAGATATGAACCCTAACTAAACTGAGGACCCTCAAGTAACTAGAAGTGAGATACATATGACCACATTTAACGTTAGAAATGGAATTACTGCCCCTCTAGAATTTCATCATGTGTACCCATGTCTTCAATACAACAGATTTTGTTGTCATACTTTTCCCCCCCAAAATCCTATTCTTATTTTTAAATTAAAACTTTGTTTCATGCACTTTTTAAAAACACAGTGATGAGAAACACTATCATCTGAAGTTATAATCTGAATTTAGTTTTGGACTACGAAAATTTCTAGTTGAGTTTATCACTTTGGTAATCTCTTCATACCATAGTTACATAGTTGGATTGCAAAGGAAAATCATAATTAATATTAATTTGCTGTATACTCAGTTTTCATCCTGAGTACCACATATTATAAGAAACAGTTACCCACCTTTTAGTAACTGTTGTTCTTCGAGATGTGTTGTTCATGTCCATTCAAAGTAGGTGTATGCTCGCTGCGTGCACGCCAGTCGGAAGATTTTCCCTAGCAGTGTCCGTAGGGTTGGTCCGTGCGCCCCCTGGAGTGGCGCCACCGCGGTGCCCTATAAAGGGACCCGCCGACCCTCCACCCCCTCAGTTCCTTCTTGCCAGCTCTCCGACAGAGGGGTAGGAGGGTGGGTGTTGGAATGGACATGAACAACACATCTCGAAGAACAACAGTTACTAAAAGGTGGGTAACCATTTTTTCTTCTTCGAGTGGTTGTTCATGTCCATTCAAACTAGGTGACTCACAAGCCTAACCTTAGGAGGAGGGGTCGGAGATCACTGCTGACTGGAGAACTGCACGACCGAAGGCTGCGTCATCCCTCGCCTGCTGCGTGATGGTGTAGTGAGCCGAGAACGTGTGGATGGAGGACCAAATCTCCTGAGTCGGGACCCGAGCCAGGAACGCCACAGAGGAGGCCTGCGCCCTAGTGGAGTGGGCCATGACCGGAAGGACAGGGGTCTTAGCTATACGATAGCATTCCCGGATGCAGGTCGCGATCGACGAAGAGATTCGCTGAGAGGAGACCGGGAGCCCCTTCATCCTCTCTGCTACCACGACGAAGAGCTGAGTCGAGCGTCTGAAGGGCTTGGTACACTCTATGTAAAAAGCCAAGGCGCTGCGGACATCCAGGGAATGAAGCCTCCGCTCCTCACTGGAGGAGTGTGGTTTAGGGTAAAACACCGGGAGAAATATCTTGGCCCATGTGGAACTGGGAAACGACCTTAGGTAGAAAGGCCGGGTGAGGTCTTAGTTGGACCTTGTTCTTGTAGAAGACAGTGTACGGGGGCTCAGATGTTAACGCCCGAAGCTCCGACACCCTTCTGGCCAAGGTGATCGCCACCAGGAAGGCGGTCTTGTACGACAGGTACAGCAGGGAGCACGAAGCTAGAGGCTCAAAGGGAGGCCCTGAGAGGACGGAGAGGACCAGGTTCAGGTCCCAGGCGGGGGCCAGCTGACGAACATGCAGGAAGAGCCTGTCCATACCCTTGAGGAAACGCCCAACCAGCGGGTTCGCAAACACTGAGGTACCCCCTTCTCCTGGATGAAAGGCGGATATGGCCACCAAGTGCACGCGAATGGAGGAAAGGGAGAGGCCCAGATGTCTTAGGTGGAGCAGATAGTCTAGGACAACGGGGATAGGGACCCCCAGTGGGTCGTGACCCCACTGACCCGACCATATGGAGAAGCGTTTCCATTTTGCCAGGTAGGTGACCCTAGTAGACGGTTTCCTGCTACCTAGCAGCACCTGCCTGACCTGCTGGGAGCACTGCAACTCCACCGGGTTCAGCCATGGAGCATCCAGGCCGTGAGGTGGAGGGATTCGAGGTTCGGATGGCGGAGGGAGCCCCGATCCTGTGTTGAGCAGGTCTGGCAGCAGGGGCATCGTCAGGAGCGCCTGAACTGACACGTGCAGGAGTGACGTGTACCAGTGCTGGCGTGGCCACGCCGGAGCTATCAGGATTACCCTCGCGCGGTCCCTGCGAATCTTCAAGAGCACCCTGTGTATCAGGGGGAACGGAGGGAAGGCGTAGAGCAGACCGACCGCCCAAGACTGTAGGAAGGCGTCCGACAGAGACCCCCGACTGCAGCCCAGGAGGGAGCAGAACCGTCGGCACTTCCTGCTTTCCCTCGAAGCAAACGGGTCTAACTGGGGAAAGCCCCAGAGCTGGAAAATTGAGCGCGCCACATCCCGCCGAAGGGACCACTCGTGACCCCTGAACGAGCGGCTGAGGGTGTCTGCCAGACCATTCTGCTCCCCCAGAAGGTAGAACGCAGAAATCCCACAGTGCGAGGGCTTCCCTGCACAGGGGAGAGGAGCGTGCACACACACCCCCCGTTTGTTGATATAGAAAACTGTTGCCATGTTGTCCGAGAGGACAAACACATCTGCCGGCCATGTGGGACCGGAAGGTCAGACACGCCAGGCGGACCGCCCTCAGCTCCCTGACATTGATATGCAACTCGAGGTCCTCCGGCGACCACAAGCCCTGCGTCTTGAGGTGACCCAGGTGCGCCCCCCAACCTCGATCCGAGGCGTCCGTCACCAGGGAGAGGGAGGGCTGCGGGGCAGCGAAGGGGACACTCATGCAAACTTCCCGCGGGTCGAGCCACCACCGCAGCGAGCTTAGCACCCAACGGGGAATGGACACCACTAAGTCCAGGGGGTCCCTGGCCGGGCGATAAACTGTTGCTAATCAGGACTGTAATGGGCGAAGCCGGAGTCTGGCGTGGGCCACCACATAGGTGCACACTGCCATGTGGCCCAACAGCCAGAGGCACACTCGCGCCGTGGTCCAAGGATAAGCTCGGAAATCTTCCGGAACCTAGATTCCGGCAGATACGCTTTGGCGTGAGTGGAGTCCAGAACTGCTCCTATGAACTCTATGCATTGTGTCAGAGACAGGGTGGACTTGGCCTCGTTCAAGAGGAGGCCGAGGTCGAGAAAGGTCCGCCTGATGAACGACACCTGTGTCTCTACCTGCTCCTTGGAGTAACCCTTTATGAGCCAGTCGTCCAGGTAAGGGAATACCTGGATGCCCCGCCTGCGCAGGAAGGTGGCCACGACTGCCATGCACTTCGTGAAGACCCTGGGAGCGGATGACAGGCCGAACGGGAGCACCGTGAACTGCAGGTGGGCTTTGGCCACGACGAACCTGAGGTACCGACGGTGTCGGGGAATTATGGCAATGTGGAAATAGGCATCCTTTAAGTCTAGGGTGGCATACCAATCTCCTGGATCCAGGGAGGGAATAATCGAGGACAGGGAGACCATGCGGAACTTGAGTTTCCATACAAACTTGTTCAGCCGCCGCAGGCCTAGGATGGGTCTTAGCCCCCTTTCGCCTTCGGTATCAGGAAATATCGGGAGTAGAAGCCTTTGCCACTGAGCTCCCGAGGGACTTCCTCCACCGCCCCCGCCTCCGTGAGGGACTGCACTTCTTGAGTTAGAAGATGCTTGTGAGATGGATCCCTGAAGAGGGACGGGGAGGGGGGTTGGGAGGGCGGAAGGGAGGAGAACTGGATGGAATATCTATCCCCTCTCTACCGTGCGGAGCACCCATTTGTCCGACGTGATTCGGGACCAGGCACGGTAGAAGGGGGACAGACGTGACCCAAAGGTGGGGTGGAAGGATCCAGAGTCTTGATTGGTAGGTCTCCCTCGACCGTACCATCAAATAGGGGGTCTAGGCCCCGACGGTGGCCTCGACTGACCCGACGTCTGGCCGGAGGGGTGGCGTTGGTGACGCCTCCAGCCATTTCTGCCCCGCCTGCGCCCCAGCTACTGGCGAGTCTGTGGCTGGTACGGGCGGGGGGCCGCTTGCGGCCTAAACTGTTTGCGCTGCGTCACGGGGGTATGCAGGCCCAGCGAGCGAAGCGTGGCCCTCGAGTCTTTTAAGCTGTGCAGACGTTTGTCCGTTTTTTCCGAAAATAGCAGCTGCCCCTCGAAGGGGAGGTCTTGAATCGTCTGCTGGACCTCATAGGGCAGGCCCGAGACCTGGAGCCAGGCTCCTCGCCACATGACCAGGCCCGTGGCCAGGGTGCACGAGGCAGAGTCCGCCGCGTCTAAGGCGGCCTGGAGGGAGGCTCGGGAGATCAGTTTGCCCTCCTCCACTAAGGCCGAAAACTCTGACCTGGGGAAGGAGCTCCGTAAACTTCGACATGGTCGAACACGTGTTGTGACCATATCGGCTTACAATCGCCTGTTGGTTGGCAATGCGGAGTTGTAGGCCCCCCGTGGAGTACACCTTTCTGCCAAAGAGCTCAAGTCTTTTTGCGTCCCTGTTCTTTGGCGCTGACCCTTGAAACCCCTGACGCTCCCGCTGGTTGGCTGCATCCACTACCAGGGAGTCCGCGGGGGGGGGAGGGGTGTACAGATGTTCGTGCCCTTTGGAGGGGACGAAATAGCACCGCTCCGTCCACTTGGCAGTAGGGGCCAATGAGGCTGGCGTTTGCCATAGGGTGTGGGACGTATCCGCTCTAGTCTTTATCAGCGGGAGGGCCACCCTGAATGGCCCTGAAGGCGCCAGGATGTCCACTACAGGGTCCGCATCGACCTCGATTTCCTCTGCCTGGATCGCGAGGCTCTGAGCTGCTCGCCGGAGCAATTGCTGGAGGATACGAGTGTCCTCTAGGGCCGGTGCCGTAGCCGTGCCCGAGACCGCTTCGTCCGGGGAGGACGACGAGGAGAGTACATGGAGCGACCCTTCCTGTGGTGCATGCAGTCCCTCAGGGTCCTGCGGCACACAGTACTGTGGTTGCGGTGCCGGTTCCGAGTCTAACTGTGGCACCGCGACCGGTACCGGGGTCCCCAGTAAGCGGCTTGGCGTATCATGCGGTGCCTGCGGAGCCCGACCTGAAGCCGCTGCCGGTGCCGCTGCCCTGCGAGGGGGTGCTGAACTTGGAAATGGCATGCCTCTGCCTGGCGACGGTGCCGGTGGAGAAGGCAGCTGCACCGGGGCCACCGAGGTCAAGGACACCGAGGCCGACCGTGATCGAGGGCCGAACGCCTGGCCTACCAACTGGTGGTAGGCCCAGGGAGTCCAAAATGGCCACTGCGAGGGCGGCTGCCATTGTTGCTGCCACTGCGGGTAACGGTGGTGGCTCGCCCCCAACACCGATCTCCTGCTCCACGACCAACTGGAGCAATAGGAGTCCGCCTCTGAGTCTGAGGTCTCTGAGTATGAGGACCTGGGGGGGGGGGGGGGGAGAGCATCACCCGGTGCCGCTGGAGAGCGGTGCGGAAGCTGTGGTGGGCCTCTCGTCTGGTCCGGTGCCATCCGCGTGGTGCGGTGCGGGGAGGGAGGCGACAGCATGGCCGGCTTGCCCCTAGACTGCACTGGGGGACGGACTACTGTAGGCAACTCCTTGCAGTGTGGGGAGGCCAGCGCCGAGAGTCCCATCAGACCGGAGGCTGCCTCGAACGCCTCCGGCATCGAAGGGGGGGCGTAAGTGGCCGCTAAGGTCCGGAGAATTAGGCCGGTCCGGACTCGACCGCCCTCTCTGCGGTGCGGGAGTTGACGGAACCGCCGAGGGCTGTAGCCCGGCCTGACCGCTTGCAGTCACGGACAGCGTCGGCCTTGGATCCTGGTGGGGTGACCTATCCCTCACCGGCTTCCTCCTCTTGGCGGGCACTGGCGAAGGCGAGCAGTGCCGCACTGAGGCCGACTTCCTATGACCCGACTCCGTCCGGTGCCGGGTCGTTGACAACTTGGGCTGGGCCCTAAGACCTGATGTCAGTGCCGGGGGCGCTCCGCACCGAAGACGACGTGCTGGGCACTGCCTCGGCCGGCTCTGGGTCCGAGGGTGGCTGTAGGGCCACCTCCATCAGGAGGACTCTAAGTCTTTGAGCCCTGTCCTTGAGAGTTCGCGGGCAGAAGCCTCTACAGATAGAGCACCGGTCCTTTTGGTGGCTCTCTCCGAGGCACCTTAAATACGCAGAGTGCGGGTCACTCTTGGGCATGAATTTCCCGCAATCCTTGCAAAGTTTGAACCCGGGGGACCCGGGCATGCCCCAGCGGGCGACGAAAGTCGGGGGAGGACCCCCCACTACTAAGAACTATGTACAGAGAACTAATCAGCTAACTATAATACAACTTTATACACGGGCTAAACTAAGGATAGGACACTGCAGACTTGCTATGCGCAAGAGAAGTTCCAGCTAGCTGTCACCGGCGGTAAGAAGGAACTGAGGGGGTGGAGGGTCGGCGGGCCCCTTTATAGGGCGCCACGGTGGCGCCACTCCAGGGGGCGCCCGGGCCGACCCTACCGACACTGCTAGGGAAAATCTTCCGGCTGGCGTGCACGTGGCGCGTGCACACCTACTTTGAATGGACATGAACAACCACTCGAATAAGAACTGTAAGATCCTTGGGGCAGGGCCATCTTTTTGTTCTGTGCTTGTATAGTGCCCAGGACAAAGGGGTTCTGGTCCATTACTGAGGATCCTTATGCACTATGGTAATACAAACATATGAGAATCCCCTGTCAATCCCCTTTCGGAGTTAAATTATAGACATATATTAACTCAGTGCTTCACCTTTCAGACAAAAACATATTTTGTCATAAAAATGGTCGTCACAACCTATGCCCCATAGTATTTGTTGAAAATGTGTGCACAATATTTACACAGAGGTCATGTATAGACTTCAGTCAGAACAACTCATTGATTGGAGACTGAGGGCATGGCTACACTTGCAGACGTAGAGTGCTTTGAGTTAAACCAGCCTTCGTAGAGCGCAGTAGGGAAAGTGCTGCAATCTGTCCACACTGACAGCTGCCAGTACACTGGTGTGGCCACATTAGCAGCTCTTGCAACGGCCACAGAGAACAGTGCATTGTGGTAGCCGTCTCAGAATGCAAGTGGCTGCAACGTGCTTTTCAAATGTGGGGGGTGAGGTGGAGTGTGACAGGGAGTGTTGTGTGTATGTGGGGGGAGAGAGAGTGGTTTGTGGGGGGGCTGAGAGCATGTCAGCATGCTGTCTTATAAGTTCAGACAGCAGCAGACCCCTCCCCCCCGCCTCTCTCTCTCTCACACAGCATTCCACAGTAATGGTTGCTTTGTCTCGGAGCAGATAAGCATGCCGGATGTCAAACGGCGCTTTCAAAGGGCATATCCAAAACAATGACAATAGTGGCCATTTGATTTAAGGGCATTATGGGATGTTTCTGTAGGCTGATCAGAGTGCAGTAATGCAACACTTTGTTCACACTGATGCTGGGGCACTCCAGCAGGGGAGCATCAAACATTATTCTACTCGCCGAGGTGGAGTACCAGGAGTGCTCTAGCCATGGAGTCAGAGTGCTCTACGTGCCTTGCCAGTGTGGACGGGTAGTGAGCTAGTGCGCCCAGGGCTCCATTAATGCACTGTAACTCGTCAATGTAGCCAAGCCTTTAGCTATAGTAAATTCAAAAAAGTCAAGTGAGAGGTATAACATACCTTGCACTTACATATAAAATGATGCTAGCCATACTGTATTTCTATGTTCCTTTTCACTTTTTTGCTCCATTTTGATTGAAAAACCAGACAATACTCACAACTGTATATTTGTTATAACAGACATAGAAATCACACACTCTGCGTTATCAATTAGCATAAACAAGTAAATTTTGAAAAAGTTAAAGGTGTTCCACTAGATTCACCCCTGTGAGCAACAGGGGTGCAATTTGCTCTGGTACTTAACAGCTTCAATTGTACTTCATTTGCACTTAGCAGATTTCATTGTCTAACTTGAGTGGTCCTTAACACTGGCAGGCTTCTTTCAACTGCTAATTTAAATGAAACCCCAAACCCTAAGGGCCTTATCTTCATTAGGGAAAATGGTGCTTTTTCTTTACCTCCACTTTCTAACAGGTGGAAACTACAAATGTCTTGCTTACTAAAGGATTTTACCATGGCAAAAACACACCTTTTTTCCTACTCTGGATGCATACTTTTAGTTATCATTGGAAAAAATATGTTCTCTGGGAAAATGCTGATCAATACAAACTAGCAAACTGGCAATCTCTTAATTCCATTTTTGTAAAATACACTTCCCCTTTCATTACCTGTGACTGCAGCTCTTTTGAGAGAGACCTAAACCTCCGTAAACAAAATCTGGATTATTTCCAGACTCAGCAGAACTTGAATCATCATCTAAAGAGTATCACACATTTTAAACTACCAAGATTTGAACTACAGACTGAAGGACACGGTCAACATTTTAAAGCCTAAAAAATTAGGCCCACACAGTAACTCCTCACTTAAAGTCATCCCGGTTAATATTGTTTCGTTGTTATGTTGCTGATCGATTAGGGAACATGCTCGTTTAAAGTTGCGCAATGCTCCCTTATAACATTGTTTGGCAGCTGCCTGCTTTGTCCACTGCTTGCAGAAAGAGCAGCCCGTTGGATCTAGCTGGTCAGGGCTTGGAACCAGGATGGACCGGCAGCCCCCCATCAGCTACCCGCTCCCCTAACTTCCCTGTGCAGCAGCCACCAAGCAGGTTACCAATTGCCAGCAGTTCAGCTGTCCCTCCCCCCACTGCCATGTGCTGCTCCCACCCTCTGCCTTGGAGTTGCTCCCAGGAGCCTCCGGCTTGCTGTGCAGGGGAGGGGGGAGGAGGGGAGTTAATGTCAGGGTGTCCCCCTCCCCTCTGCTCCTGCCCCCTGCTTACCCCATCTCCATAGAGCAGGGGGAGACAAGACAGGGCTCAGGATGGAGGGAGTTGCTGGCAGCACAGCAGCTGCTGTCTCAACTTGCTGATCTACTTAATAAGGCAATGTAGTTAGAGTGGGGTCAGCATCCTTAAAGAGGCAATGCGCATCTCTCTCTTTCTCACACACACAGGGTGTGTGTCTCTGTCTGCCATGCTGTCTCCCCTCCCTCCATTCGTGCTGCCTTGTAGAGTGTGAGGCTACATCAGCAATAATGTGTTAACCCTTGAAGGCTCAGCCAAGTGCTAGTTCATCATTTAGCAATAAGGCATTCCCTGGGAAATATCCCAACCTTTTCCACTCTCTGACTTCGCCACCTCAACCAAGCTTCACAATCATCATTGCTGTGTACAGTATTAAATTGTTTGTTTAAAACTTATACTGTGTGTGTGTGTTTTTTATATATATACATATATAAAATATAGTCTTTTGTCTGGTGAAAAACCATTTCCCTGGAACCTAACCCCCACATTCACATTAATTCTTATGGGGAAATTGGTTTAGCTTAACATAGTTTCGCTTAAAGTTTGCATTTTTCAGGAACATAACTACAACGTTAAGCGAGGAGTTACTGTATTATCTTGATAGTTGTCCCACTGTGAGGATTTCAAGTGTGTGTTTTCTCCTCCAAAAGATTTGTATTGCAGCAGGGCTTTTTTCATTCCTATAGCAAGTTTACTGGGAGATACTGTTTCATAGTACAAATTGTGTATTTCACAAGTTGTTTGTTGTAAATTTTACAGCAAGTCACACAACTGGCAACTCAACCCCATCCCCTGCCTTTCTCCCAAGTCCCCAACACATAATATATATTGATGGAATTAATAGAAAATTTAACCATAGGTAGATTTTAGGCCTGTCGACTTTGAAATTGACTCCACTTTCACCATAACTTGGATTATTAGGGGCACAAAACTTAATCAAATGTGTATCCTGTTGTTAAATTGACAGAAACCCAAGGACTATACCTGATTTGTTTAAAGTGAAGCAGATTGCAAATGTCATATAATACAATTTGAAAGTCAAGTCCCAGATTACTACAAATCCCAGTATGCATCCTTCATGTTGGGCCCAAAGGACTGATGGACTACTGTGAATTCTCTTCAGAGTACATCATCAGTATTAAGATAACAATTGTGCAATACTGGGCAACACTATACAATGGCGTGAGTCATCTCTGGTCCACAGGCCACAATCTGGCCATTTCTGATTTAACTATTAATTGAAGTTGGTAATTTCCCACAATCACCAATTATCCTGCTAAAATGATCACAATGGGTACAAAAGGCAGGTGCTGAATTACAGTTAGTAATCACAATACCAAACAGTAACAGAGGCCTTTTTATTTTAATTATTTAGATAAGAATAAAAGCTAGACTCTGATAAAGTTAAAATGTTCAGATGTTATATCAACATGGTAAAAGCGTTTTGTGATTATTCAAAAGGTGACTTTAAAAAGTGGGTTGTTTTCTTTATTCAACACCCAATAGCCAAATGTTCTGTCATTCTGTGCTGGATTAATAGTTTGCGGCTCACTCAGATGGCTCCAAATACGCATGACAAATGAAGAACTAAAACAGTGTAGCCACTTGCCAGATTGTCACTAGAACAAAAGTACAGCAGGTGGCCATCCACTGCTCCAAATTGAATCATACTGCTCAGAACATTATACCAATCATTGTATAATGTTGTTTTTGTTTAATGTTACTCCCAATCTCCAATTTTCAAAATGAAAAGAAATTGTTTTCAGTGACAGATGAACCACCAAAGGAAACAACAATGATCTGAATAGTATTATTCAGCACTGGAAAAAATGGAGAAAAAAGCCTTTGCTTCTTATCTTTTTCCTGCTTTCCTTTTCTCCTTCAATATTTATTAAGAAAACCAGTGCTTATCTGGAATAAATCCCTGGGCTCAATGAAACAGCAGCTGGTATACTGGGGTAATTTTTCTAGCAACAGATGGCTCAAACTTTTCATCTTTATGACATAGGATTACTTCTAGTGAGACAGTCTTTCAGGTACTTCTTTATATACCAACCAAAATACGTAGCAAAATCATGACACAACCACTCACCTGAACCAGCACTTCACCTAGCAAACACAGCAGCAGGTCAGACAGCTGCAGATTCCTGGATTATTATTTTTTTAACCTCCTTTTAATTTATTTTTAAAAAATGCAATTCTTGCAGCAGAAACTGATATGGACAGTGGCAGAAAACCCAACTCTTACTGTCTCAGACAGGGACGTCTGGAAATGTTAACTCTACAGAAAATCAAGTTACTTGCATTTGAAGTTCTCAAATTGTGAGAATCAGCATGCATCTCCTACATTTAAATATAATGCACTATACCCACTCTTACATGTTTACTGCCACCCAACTTATCTGTCTGAAAGTGCTAACAGACAGATTGTAGAAACTTAGTTCAGAAGAATCTTATGGACAAAAACTATACCTACACAGGAAATGGCAAAGCTTTGAAATAATGGAACATTAATTGATTGCAAACAATAAATATAAACAGAATTCCATATCATCATCTTATTAACATCATTTTCATTAATGCTGTTTAAATGATTTCCAAGTAATTAACTAACAATAAACAACTATTTTAAACTGTCACTTGAAAGACCAAAAAGGATTGGCAAGGCAGGTCCAGGACACCTGATTTTATTGGAGTCTTTAATCAGAAGGTGGAAAATTGATGCATATTTTCCTTTACATAATTTATTACAGATTACCCTTCCTGTCTTTCAAAGACACTTACCTCAATTTTCTCTCCTGTGCATGTTTTAAGCAGGACCCTTGAAAATGTCAAGATTAGGAAGCTAACGCAAAATTATTAATGTTATAGGAAAACATCTATTCAATACTACCCAACACTTCCAGTTCCACTATCAAATAAAAATAAAAATAAACAAGTAAACTCGTCACCATTTAGCAATTAATGGGAGAGAGGGGACCAATCCATATAAATCAGATATGAATCTGCAAAGTTTACTGGAATAAAATACTACATTTAACTCATAACATGATCATTTTTCAGAGCGCTCAAACGAGAGTTCACATACAGACCACATTTGAATTCTGCCTGTTGGTAGTGATGTAGCATTATCACAAAGCCAAATAAGTCTATCCACCAGTCTACATTTCAATCTTTGTTTGTGGCAAGATGCTAGAGGTGGAGTGAAAAGTTATTAAATGAACAACAGAAGATCACTTGTCTTTATCACCCCTTGCATAGAGCGTGGCCCTGAAGATAATCTAAGGGCTTGTCTACACTGGCAATTAACAGCGCAGCAACCTTATCGCTCAGGGATATGAAAAAATGGCCAGTTGCAGCACTGTAAAATGTAAAGCATCAGTGTAAACAGTTGAAGTGGTTTTTTAGAGCTTGGCTCTCTTCCAACGCTGCACCATGACCACACAAGGCACGTTAAAGTGCTGCCATGGCAGCACTTTAGTATTGCCAGTGTGGACTAGCCCCAACACTGCAACTTCCAATCTGAAAATTACATGCTGTGATGATGACCATACATTGAAGAAAAAGGAAAAGGCAGCACAGAATGGACAAGAGCGAACATTTTTGCCTTGAAACCCCTTTCCCCGCAACTCTCCACTTTTGAGTGTGTGATTATTTCTGAACCGTTGCTGGTGTATTCAAACAGAAGTTTTAGGAATGATGAGAGAACAAACATCTTCTGATTTAAAGCTGCAATCTCAAGTCTTTTATATCTTATTCATGCCACACCATCCTCCCCTGCCACCCAGCTATTAATAATAAAACTTGTTTACTATTTTGTGAACTCATTTGGTAAGGGTTAGCACGATGACACCACCAGAAACACTTTAATACCAACTCAATGTGATAGAAGAAAATCTAATATGGAAATACCAAAGAATAAAAAAATTCTTAATCCACAGTTTTACTGGGTGCTGATATTACTTGTTTAGCACTGTCAGTCCTCATGACTCCACAAGTCACAAAAATAAAGACAGACCCTGCCCTAAAGAGCTCACAATCTAGAAAACAGACACACAGAACAAAGGATGGAAATCCAGGAGCAAAGAAAAGTAATCTCCTTCCACCCCTACAAATATAATCAATTAATTTCTCCTAGGCTAATTTGGGTGATCTGACAGAGAAGATAAAGTATATTAGGAACAAAAAGAATCTTAACGATGATATTGGTCCACTACTAGATGGAAATGGTAGAATTATCAATAACACATCCTCGTGCTTGCTTTGGCAGCATATATACTATGGTTTAAACTATAGACAGACTCTTTTTCAGAACAATTTGCATTTTTCAGGTGTTTCCAACTTGTTTCCTTCTGTAATATTAATTTCCTTTCCACCTGCACCACCTAAACAGAACCAACAGTAGCTCAGATGGAGAATTTAGTCTTTATCATTGGTAAATATAAAGTAGGCCACTTAACTGACTAAACCACAAAACACACATACTCACAATAAGCAATACTGAGAGGAAAGATTGTACAATATCAAATTATAATTTCAACTCCTCACAAGGCCTGAATAAAATATTTTTTATTTCACGCATATTTTTATGACATTATTATGATTTATAGGAATCTTGTAGACCAATGGATGTACCAAATCTCATGCTATAACAATATTTTTCACAACAGTACACTGTTATAAAGTAAATCAAATAACAGAATACCAAAAGGGTTTTGCTATTTTAAGATGGTATCACACCTCCTTTGAGTTGTAACACATAACAAAACCAAACCCATAGGCCATATTTACTGTGATTCTAGAATACATTTTAGCTTCCTGTAAAAAAAATTTGCTGACCTTTCAATTATAATTTATTCTCTGAAGAAATAAAATATATCATTAATGCCATTAAGTCATGGATAGCTTTATTGTTTATTATATGTACACACAAATTTCTGGTAATATTTTAAGTGGCAAATCATTAATTTGGTATGCACTGCAATAATCATGCTGAGTTCTTTGGTACTTATGCAGATATCATACAAAACACTGTAGGAATTCTACTGTAAATTGACATTCATTAATGTTGCAAATAAGTGTGGCTTTTGGAAGACTAGTTATGTTATTGTTCTGTGGAATATACAGATAGTACATATCTCCAAATTTAGCATGTTGTGTTACTAGCTGCATTCATAGTTAGAGTTGTGTGTTTATGTCTTCAAGTCTGTTCTGCATTAAATTTAAAATAATGCTACAGCACAATATACCATCACAAAAGCCCTAAGAAAATAAGGCATTTAAAGACCTATCACTCGTCACCTTCTATGTCTTGAATCCACAGCACTGGTGGTGGGGAGGGGACGGGAGGCAGAAGGGACACAGCACTAATGGCAGAAACTGGAAGCAGTGTTCTTAAGGACTTGTGGGGTAGCACACCCAGCAACAGTCTTTCATAGCCTCCCACTATGTCAAATCCACTAGCCTGTGTGGGTGGAAAGGAACAGGATGGTTCTGCTCCCATGCACTCCTTGTTGTGGCTTTTATTGGTGCTAAATTTCTCAGCTCATGCCTCATCTTCACTGGGAAATTACAGTATAATAAACAGGCGTTAAACGCTAAGGTATTGACAAAAACTGTTCTGTTTAACATGGTGTCAGCTGGCAGCAGTGACTCCTATAGGTAACCACATCAGGCTTTGTAAATACTGAAGCTATATCATCAATGCAAAAAGAGGTGATTTTACACCAAGATAACTAACTCGAGAAAATTAATTCAATATAAAATCCTAATGAAGACAAGGCACACATAGTTTTTACTTTGATGTAACCTCATGGAGGTCAACAATATAATTCGTCCTGGGGTTTACCTCTGACAGCTACAATTGAGGTAAAAACTACCTGAACCTTGTCTCCACTATGAGTTTATATCAAATTAATTATCTAGGTGTAAAAATACACCTTTTTCAGCAAAGATATAAAATGAAAATTAAGGGATGTTTAACAAATGTTCAAAAACACACCATAATTTTTTAGTTTAAATAAATATTTGGAGTGCAAGGACTAGGACTCTGGCTACAGTGAGGCAGAAGGGGCAAGAGGACGACCAGTGCAGCCTTCTCCCACACTTGCACACCTGGACAGGATAAACACAATCAAGCCTTTTATTATTCAAGGCTGGAGGACTAAAAAGCCATTAAGTAGACAAAAACAGAACATTTGTTCATAAAAAAATGAAGCTTTGGAGGCATGTAAAATTTGAAACTTAAACTCATTTCCAAGACTGTAGCCTGAGGGGCACATGGATATCATCTTCACCTGTTTCTGAAGTTAACTAATATTTGAGAATTTGTTTTAAGAAGTCATACGTGCACAGAGAGATGTTTGTGGTGGAGCATTTTATAAACTGAAAAATAAAATGAACTATTTGATAGTGTCTCTAATAATGTTTTGTCAGGGTAGGAAAACAGAAAAGGACTGTTTGCCAATTCACCTTGACACCTTCTCTGGCTTTGCTCAGTGATTTGTGGCCCTGCTGCACTTTGGGGAGAGTGTGCATTGCTAATTATGTATGTGCTCATTCCACAGTGCAGCATGGGGCACAGCTGCAGTTTGGAAGTGTTTACAAGGAAACTGAAGTGGGAGGCCAGCTTTCATTTTTCAGCCTGAGGTCAGACTTGCCCGTCAGTCAATGCATCTATATCATTAAGTGCATGTCAAATCAGATCTGCAGCTTGCCCTTAAGGAAGGAATATACAACATACATACAGTACAACTTGAGTTATTTTTAAATTTACTTTTATTACAAAAAATTCAGACAAGCAAATTTGAAAATTAAGCTGTTCTTAGGTTAGTGCCTTCAAAAAAGATTTTCCTGGACTAAAGTCAAATCAAAACAGGGTATGTATAACTTGACAGAAACAGGCAATTATATACCAGATGTATGAGAGCCTAATTGAGGACAGCCCTCTGTAAAGGCTTTTAAGGTATTCTGGAACCATCCTCAACACTACAATCCGTTTATCTCCCAAAAGCTGCAGAAATATCCTAAACATTTGTCTAACTGGGATTTCAAATGGATGAAGGGGCAATCTAATGCCTTCATTCACACTGGGTTATGGCTGGCCTAAAGTTAAATAGGATTTACCTGTTTCACATGTTATCTATGTTGCAGTGTTTCCATTCTGGCCACTTAGTAATGGCCAAAACTGAGCTCCTGGTCTTTCTCTGACATCCCTCACCTATCAGCCCCACTTTCTCCATTACTGTGGATAAAACAATGATCCTGCCATCACTTTGACCATAATCTTGGCTTCATCTTTGACTTAGCTCTCCCTCTTAACCCAGACCTGCAGGCTGTGTTTAAACGTTGCCTCATTTCCTGAACAATATCTCCAGCAGCATTAGAGAAAGTCAGCTTGACAGTGGAGGGAAAGCAAAAGCAGTTTCAATGAGCTATTAAAGCAATGCATACAGGGTAGATTTGATTTAAATCATGATTTATATCTCTAGTCAGGAAGACTCGATTTAATCATGGTTTTCTACATAAAAGTGCATTCTTGTTGGTTATTATAACCTTAATACATATTCTTCATAACTCAGAGATAGATGTAGGTTTCATTTTTAGAAGATACACACTATACATTTTTAAACAGTGATTTACTTTGAAAACTTTTCAGACTAGTTTTACAGCTATATCAGAAAATGAATGATTGTTCGATTATTTCATTTACCAAAGATAACTGAAGCAGATATTTATGAAGTCACAGAGAGGTGAACTATCTCCAATTCAGCCAGATCTGCACTAAGTGATTTTGAGTATCTCACCCAACTTATTGTTAGGTATTCTTTCTGAGTCTTTTCCTCATAATTTGAATGTGAAGACACTGTCTTCCAAATATGTGCTCATTTATGAAGTTTGAGCAATTTTGTTCTCATGGGGATCTTTGGCTGTGTGGAGCCCCTGCAGTTTTCTCTTCTATCCAATGACCTCTTATAAACAGCTCAAGATCATGTAACACTATATTTATTTATATTTGCAAGAAATGCATATATCCAGTGCTGTCAATATAACTCACAATCCAATACTTAACACAATGGAAAGAAATTTAAACTAACCTCTGTTTTATAATCTTCCCACATCCACACAGACTAATTAGAACAAAAGCCAAAAAGCCCCTAATACTTCTTATACACATTCAATCCACTTCCTCCAAAAATTTCCTCTGAAGAAATATATACAAAGAACACTGTGCTAAATAAGGAAACATTTGCCTGGCCTGAAAAATCAAGCCCTTGTTATAAAGATCCATGACACAAGACTGGTTAATAGATTTACATGAAATCTGTTTTCAAGCAACCTTCATTAACAGGCAAACTATATGATCCTAGATACACAAATTTCCTAAGCATTACCCAGCACAACATATGGTTTTAACAGACCTGACAATTCAGCAATCTTGGCTCACTTTAAATAAATTACTTTGGAAAACTGATAAAACAAATACTATATTATTGGAATATCGCACATGTACATAATGGTTTCATACACTAGTAATCAAAATTTTAAATGGGCCTTGACTGATCAAGAAAATAGCTAAAAGCATATGAGTAACTTATATTTCTCTGAGAACAATTTAGTTTCAGAGAAGAGACTGAGTTATTAAGAAGCAGATTATGGAGACAGTTAATGATGTCAGATTATAAACAAAGTGTACAGTGTTGGAAGACCCTAACAAGAATGCCTGGTTTATACTGGCATGGGATTATCTCATTAAATAATCTAGCAATAGTCAAACATTAAATATTAGCTAGTTATCCGTTCTAAGGTACAAATCTATTTTGTAGATTAAATTATTATTTATTATTTGTATTACCATAATGCTTAGAAGTCCTAGTCAGCAACTTAGAAACACTACAGACATGGAAAAAATAAAGAACAGTATTTTGTCCCATGTTAAATGGATTTGCTTGAAATGCTGAAACAGTCAACCAAGGATGGCAGCTGGACAACAGAGTTATATGGTTTTACACACCGAGACATTGCCATTATAATAATACTTATTATTTTTTTATAATAAACTAGCTAGCTCAAGTCCCCGGTGTGCTAGAAAATATATAGACATATAGAAACACAGGATCGCTGCACTTTGGCAAATTGACAACATAATTTGAAATAAAACACAACAAGCTCATATAAAAAAAGAGGGAAGGGAGAGGGGGTGGAAGAGGAAAACAGCAATGATAGGAACACATGGTTACACAGACTAGCTACACTACAAGTCTCTGTGTACTCCTAGGCCTGGTCTACACACAGAAGTTGTATCAGTTTAACTAAAGATGCATTTTTAAATTTCTATAATTAAATTGGTGTATCTTTGTGTGTGGATGCTTCTAAATCTATTTATACCTAGTCAACATCAGTTTAGTGCTATCCCTGTAAAATGTGCAGGTGCAAGCTAAGCCGATACACTCAGTTTTAGACTAACATAACTGTCCTGTCCACACTGGGATTTATACCAGTTTAATTAAACTGGTTCAGCTACAATAGTGTAAGTATAAAACTATATGTATACTAGAAATGCTGCGACTGTAGTATAGAAACTTACTACAGCAACAGAAGGGGCAAAACAGCAGTAGCTAGGTTGACTGAAAAAATACACCAGGTTTTAGGTCAGTTTAACTATGCTGCAGAGAGTGTGAAATTTTTTTTTACAGTTAAGCCAACCTAACTTTGCAGTTTTCAGAGGGGTAGCCGTGTTAATCTGTCTCAGCAAAAACAACGAGGAGTCCTTGTGGCACCTTAGAGACCAACAAATTTATTTGGGTATAAGCTTTTGTGGGCTAAAACCCACTTCATCAGACGCATGGAGTGGAAAATATAGAGGCAGGTATAAATATACAGCACATGAAAAGATGGGAGTTGCCTTATCAAGTGTGGTGGGGGGGAGGTGGTCAGTGCTAATGAGCTAATTCAATTAAGGTGGAAGTGGGCTATTCTCAACAGTTGACAAGAAAGGGTGAATACCAAGGGAAGAAAAATCAGTTTTGTAGGTCTAATGAGGCCAATGTAATCAATGTAATCAGTCACCTTGATTTAAAAAAATTAATCGTGATTAATTGCAGTTTTAATCGCACTGTTAAGCAACAGAATACCAAGTGAAATTAAATATTTTTCATACATTTTCAAATATATTTATTTCAATTACAGTACAGAATACAAAGTGTACAGTGCTCATTTTACATTATTTTTATTACTAATATTTCCACTCCAAAAATGATAAACAAAAGAAATAGTATTTTTCAATTCACCTCATACAAGTACTGTAGTGCAATCTCTTTACCATGAAAGTGCAACATATAAATGTAGATTTTTTTTATTACATAAGTGCTTCAAAACCAAAACAATGTAACACTTTAGAGCAGTGGTTCCCAAACTTTTCGGCATCGTGCCCCCTTTTTAATTTCTGAGAAACCCTCACACCCCCCCAACTCTCCTTTACCATCATCCAACCCCCCCTGCTCCTTGTCCCCTGACTGCTCCCTGCTGGGATCCCCCACTCCTAACCCCCCCGGGACCCCACCCCCTATCCAACTCCCCTCCGCCCCCCGTTCTCTGTCTCCTGGCTGCCCTGACTCTTATCCACACACCCACCCCCTGACAGGCCCCCTGGGACTCCCATGCCTAGCCAACCCCTCCGCTCCATTTCCTGACCACCACCCCCAGAACCTCCGCCCCAACCAACCACTCCCTGTCCCCTGACTGCTACCCATGACCTCCTGCCCCTTATCCAGTCCCCTCTCCCCCCACTCTCTGCACCCTACCAGGCCGCTCAGAGCAGCAGGACTGGCTTATTGGAAAGTCTGGGAGGTGGGTGGGCGCAAGCTGCGCTGCCCGCGTGGCGGCATAACTATCAGGAAGAGGGGACAGGATAGGGTGACCAGGTGAGAGGAAAAAAATATTGGGACACATGGGGGGAGGGGGGTCCACTGGCAGAGCAAAAAACAAAAAAAAAACCAGTGCTGCCGGCGGAGCGAAATATCGGGACAACTACCCAAAGGTCACCCTAGGACAGGAGGGGAGGGGAGGGGCGGGGCCGGGGACTAGCCTCCCCGGCCGGGAGCTCAAGGGCCAGGCACCCTTGTGCCCCCCTTGAAATTTCTTCACGTGCCCCCCAGTTTGGGAACCAATGCTTTAGAGCCTACAAGTCCACTCAGTCCCTCTTATTGTTCAGCCAATTGCAAAGGCAAATAAGTTTGTTTTACATTTATGGGACATAATGCTGCCTGCTTATTATTTACAATGTCACCTGAAAATGAGAACAGGCATTCACATGGCACTTTTGTAGCCAGCAATGCAAGATATTTATGTGCCAGATATGCTAAACATTCGTATGCCTCTTCATGCTTCGCCCACCATTCCAGAGGACATGCTCCCATGCTGATGACGCTTGTTTAAAAAAATAATGCATTAATTAAATGTGTGACTGAACTCTTTCGGGGAGAATTGTATGTTTCCTGCTCTGTTTTACCCGCATTCTGCTATGTATTTCATGTTATAGCAGTCTTGGATGATGACCCAGCACATGTTTGTTTTAAGAACACTTTCACAACAGATTTGACAAAATACAAAGAAGGTACCAATGTGAGATTTCTAAGGACAGATATAGCACTCGACCCAAGGTTTAAGAATCTGAAGTGCCTTCCAAAATCTGAGAGGAATGATGTGTGGAGCATGCTTTTAGATGCCTTAAAAGAGCAATGCTACGATGCGGAAACTACGGAACCCAAACCACCAAAAAAGAAAATCAGCCTTCTTCTGGTGGCATCTGACTCAGATGATGAAAATGAACATGCATTGGTCTGCTCTGCTTTGGACTGCTATCGAGCAGAATCCATCACCAGCATGGACTCTTGTCTTCTGGAATGGTGGTTGGAGCATGAAGGGACATGTGAATCTTTATAGCATCTGGCACGTAAATATCTTGCCATATCAGCTACAACAGTGCCATGCAAATGCCTGTTCTCACTTTCAAGTTACACTGTAAACAAGACGTGGGCAGCATTATCTCCTGAAAATTTTAACCAAACTTGTTTGTCTGAGCAATTGGCTGAAGTAGGACTGAGTGGATTTGTAGGTTCTAAAGTCTGACATTGTTTTATTACTGAATGCAGTTATTTTTTGTACATAATTCTACATTTGTAAGTTCAACTTTCACAATAAAGAGATTGCACTACAATACTCTCAATAGGAGAATTGAAAAATACTATTTCTTTTGTTCTTTTACAGAACCAATATTTATAATAAAAAATAAATATAAACTGGGCACTGTACACTTTCTACTCGGTGTTGAAATGGAAATCAATATACCATATAGACTTGTTCATTAGCCTGTTTGTTTATAAGCCGACCCCCCAAAATGGATAGGTAAAAATAGCAAAAACTATATGACCCTTTCATAAGCCAACCCTATATTTCAGGAGTTAGCAAACTTTGGCTCCCAGCCCGTGAGGGTAAGTCACTGGCGGGTTGGGATGTTTTGTTTACTTGGAGCGTCTGCAGGCATGGAACCCCTCAGCTCCCTGTGGCTGCGGTTCGTTGTTCCCAGCCAATGTATTAGATATTCAATTCAATGATTCCATAGAGTTTAAAATTATCAAATTTCGGTGTAGACCTATTTATAAGCTGAATCGTGCTCTCTGATGCGTCACTATTTTACCAAAAATATTCGGCTTAAGAACGAGTATATACCGTATTTGAAAAAGTAGAAAACATCCAAAAATATTTAAATAAGTGGTATTCCATTATTATTTACCAGTGCAATTAATCGTGCCCGCGCAATTAATTGTGATTTTATTTAATCGTTCAATTAATTGTGATTATTTATTTAATCGTTTGACAGCCCCCCCCAAAAAAACCTATAAACCCTTGGATAAACAAAATTGCCTTGCCTCATGTGTCTTGTCACAGGAATTGAAATCTTCTATGTTGCTTCTTTTGTCTATTCCTAGAAGCAACGATTCCAGGCTAGAAAGTCTCTGTGGAAGGCCCACACCTCTTGGACCCTGTCTCTCTAGGGGTCCACTAGAGTGAAAGTGTGCTGAGTTTGAAGTTCCTCTATAAGACATACGTGTTGGTTAAATCTTCGACTGGCCCATACTGGAACATCATAAATTTCATATCAAAGAGTTTTTTTTTAATAATTTGATTTCCTTGCTAAAACTTGCTGATGCAAGTCTCATTGATGGCAGGCACCCTTGTAATATTTCTCAAAACATGCCAATTCTTCAAACCTAAAAATCATTTAAAAAACTTTCTTTACTTACAATAACTTAGAGACAACACCTTAATTATTACATCAAAGAAAAAAGTATATAACATTTAAATTCCTTCTGATTATTTAAAGGGTTTAAAGTCCTCTCAATATGGACAATGAAAATAGACTAGTCACTCAGTTTCACCTTTGTTTATAGTCAAATTTGTAGCATTTAACAAACACACTGAAGTTGGGTGTGTCAAGCAAGCAAGCACTGTATTAACTGCATAAGAACACGGAATTACACTACTTAGACTTTTGTAAAGTTGGAGTTCTGCAAACACTGAGCATGCTCACAGGATCAACACATCTATCATCACACATATATTAGCAAATTAGCACCCATCTTACAAGTTTAGGTTTCAAATTGTCCCTCAGCACTACCATCCTAGAACAATATTTGGGTTGTCAATATTGCATGGGAATGTTTATGCGTTACACTGCATCAACTAGAATTTTTAAAAAGTCAAACACATTTATATTGACCTCCATTTCTGAGCATGCTGGTTTTTACAAGATTTGGATTGGGGCTACATTTGACCAGACATATTGGTCCTATCAATATTTTTCCTTAGTAACATAGAGAACTGAACTGTATTGAGGTACAGCTGAGCGAGAGCCACATGGTTCATATGCATAATGAAGCACAAGGCTGTAGACCAACTAATACCACCCATGAAGTCCTTAATATCACAGCCTTGAAATGTGTTATTCCACTTACAAAACTGAAATTTGCTTTTAACACAGAGAAGCTGAACAGTTTTGTTTTAAAAGAGAGAATATTTCCATTAAGAATAAAAACCTGAATACTTTTAATGTTTTCTCTTTTAAAAATTTATTACTCATTAAGATGAGCTAAAATAATCATGGTAAGCACTGGAACTCTAAGAGTTATGGTTGTTTTGTTTTTTTCCTTCATTCAGTTTAAGCTAATCAATAACTTAGATATTTTGAAATATGATCTAAGGAAGTACCACATGACTAACCAATTCCAACATATATGGTAGCTGTCTTATATTTGTATGTATAGGGATCTTAGTCAAATTACTTCCTCAGTCATGCTTAATTTATAGCTTACAATACTATACAACAGGTCCCTTATTCTCTGTCGTGCTAATGTAATTCATTATACAAGGTGCCTGGCAAGTTGAATACCAAATCAGAATCACAGCATTTTACAATGTTTTATGCCCAATTTTCAATGCTGTAAGTGATGCCAAAAGACACAAGGCAGGGGAGAACTGAGGCTTAAGTGTTTAATAAATTAACTGCCTACTGTAGTTTCCATATGGAAAAAAATAAGGAAGATATTAAATACTTTAAGTCGATGACCATGTATATACAGCTGATTGACAAAAATAAGCTTTTGTTGCTTTTCATTTCTCTTTAGCCCTCCAGAGCCAATACAGAGAATAGAAAAAGTGCTAAATTTTATTCCTTCTGGGGCATAACAGAATTGTTGGCATAATTCCAATCAGTTACACCTGCATAACCCAGCTGAAGACAATTCGCAGTTGCACAGATGTAAAAATGTATTATTTCAAAACAATGGGGTTGCACAAGTTATAACAGAGTTAATTTGGTCACTAGACTCTATTATTAGTGATACAGCATGAGAAAGAAAACACCTTCTCTTTTTCAACTCTCAGAGGAAGCTTTTAGGGATGTACTGTTCCCTACCCTTGCGATTTTACAACAAACCTCACAACATTCGGTGCTTTTCATAAAATCCCGTCTTTCAGGTTACTTGAGAATGTCGGCTTTAATTTAAAAAAAACCAACAGTTATGTTTCTAAACCTCATGGTTGTGGAGAAAAGCCTGAAAAATGTCACCTGAATAATCTAAAGGCACAAAAATAAGAAGGTAAATAAAGAGAACTTAATTTTTTTTTAAAAAAAGCAAATCTCATGATTTCTAAAATAATCATGATTTTGGAGAGTGGGGCAGGACTTTTGATTTTGGAATGGTTACTGTTTACAATATTGGGTCTAGCAATTAGAGAAAATATACTTCTATTCATAAATGGATCACATTCAATTTCTAAATCATTGACATGCAAACATGGAATTAATTCCCCAATTCCAATTTACAATTACTTTCAGAGAACAGCAGCACTTTCAAATCCTCCTGTTGTTATATGATGCTAAGTACAGCTGGGACAAATTTTCTGGATTAATAGTTTATTTGCCAAAAAGTGCAATTTCAGTAGATCTAAAACTATTTGCGAATTTTGCATGAATTCGCCAAATAGTTTTGGTTCCCAAACATTTCTTTAGGCCTACATTTACCAGGGAACACAGGTGCCATTCACAAAATGGAGGAGAAGGTGATGCCAGTGTCCCCCTTTTACCAATAGTCCAGTGGTTAGAGCATTCATTCACCCAGTATGTGGGAGCCCTCAGTTCCAATCCTTGCTCAGCCTGATGTATGGCAGGAACTTGAACTGTGGGTGAGTGCTCTAATCACTGGACTATTGGGTAAAGTGGAGGAGGCGTGGCACCAACATAACCTCACCTTTGTGAATGTCTGAAAACAAAATATGTTGTTCAACCCAAAACAAGTTTTTGTTTTAACAAGGAAACAAAAAAAAACAGTTTGGGGTCTATCCAAACTAAAATATTATTATATTATTGTTTGTTTGTTTAGCTAGTGAACAAAAAAATTATTTGCACAGTTCTAATGTTACATAACATAGGTTTGATCTAAGAGACAGCCTGTTTTACCAGTATCACAACCACCAGACAGATTTAAGACAAGAACAGTCTACAAAAAATAGAATGGGCATGAAATATGTTTATTGGAAGCCAGTTTATAATATCTCCTATGTGAGGTTTATTTCATTCTTACTTTGAATTTATTTGGGCACGTTGGCCTAACTGTGATAATCAGTTATCAACGTTACTGAATACCTAAACATGGATATCTATGACAAAGTACATATTTTTGTCTTAATGGGAGAGGATCAGAAAGTATTACCTGAGACTTAGTTGAGTAACTCACTTTATTAGGGCTGGTGTCCCTAGCCTCTGTTTGCCAGAAGCTGGGAATGGGTGACAGAGGATGAATCACTTGATGATTATCTGTTCTGTTCATTCCCTCTGGGGCACCTGGCACTGGCCACTGCCGGAAGATACTGAGCTAGATAGACCTTTGGTCTGACCCAGTACGGCCGTTCTTAAGTTCTTCACTGTTGTGCAAATGTTGTTTGCTCAGTTTCCTTGGGCTCTCCCTTTGAAAGGCTGAAGATGTTACAGCTCCTTTTGAGGGTACTCTCTGGGCTGGTATAGTGACTGCCATTAACATATCTACTTAACAGCTGCTCTATGTGACAAGGTGAGTAAATTTCTTACTACCAGTAAAAGAGCATTTTATTCAGTCTGAGCCAACTGTAACCTTTAAACAGTTATTGCTGACTGTGGGGAGGGATAGCTCAGTGGTTTGAGCATTGGCCTGCTAAACCCAGGGTTGAGAGTTCAATCCCTGAGGGGGCAACCTAAGGATCTGGGGCCAAAATCAGTACTTGGTCCTGCTAGTGAAGGTAGGGGGCTGGACTTGATGACCTTTCAGGGTCCCTTCCATAGGGTGACCAGATCACCCAGGTCAAATATCGGGACATGGGGGGGACAGGGACAGAGGGGGAAAAAATGGCGGCAGAGCAAAAAAAAAAAAAAATCCCCCACCCCCGATTCCTCCTCCCTCCGCAAGAGCTGGCGGGAGGCCCGGGAGACTCAGGGGAGCGCGGGGCTGGTGTGAGTCTGGCCTGGCCCCAAGCAGGCAGGACTCGGGCGCGGTACCTGGAGGGAGAGTAGGGGGCGGCCTGCAGGGCCAGGCGGCGGTTGTTCTCCCCACCTGGGCAGCGGGACTTGGGAGCAGCCGCTGCTGCAGCTCCCACTGCCGTGGGGGGAGGAAGCGGCCGCTGGCCAAGCTTGGCGGCTGCGGCTCTAGCACCCATTAACCCCCCGGGCCTGCTGCGGGGACCCAGCGCGCACCCAGCCCCTGGCCAGTCGCGTCTGGGCTGGCTGCCCAGCTGGTGCAATCCCACGGGCGGCCCCGGAGTGGGGGCAGCAGGCCCCAGCGCCCCCATCCCGCTTGGGTCCCGCAGGAGAACGAATGGGGCTGGGCTGCCGATGCCTCCGCTGCGGGATTGCACCAGCCGGGCAGCCAGCCCAAACACGACTGGCCAGGGGCTGGGCGCAGCGTGCGCGCTGCTGGGTCCCTGCAGCAGGCCCGGGCGCCAAAGCCGCAGCCGCTGAGCGCCACGTGCTTGGCCACTTCCTCTCCCCGCGGCAGTGGGAGCTGCAGCAGCGGCTGCTCCCGAGTCCTGCTGCCCAGGTGGGGAGAACAGCCGCCGCCTGGCCCCGCGAGCCACACCCCTACTCTCCCTTCAGATACCGAGTCCTGCCTGCTCGGGGCCAGGCCAGACTCACACTCACCCCGGCCCCGCACTCCCCTGCGTCTCCTGGGCATGGCATGCTTGGCAAGAGGCGGGGATTTGGGGAGGGAGCCAATGGGGGAAGGAGGGGGCAGAGTCAGGGCGGGGGAGGGTGCGAGCCCTTCTGGGCTCTGGAGCCTTTGCTTGTTTGTCCAGTGTCCCGACCTAACATTGGTCGGGACGCGGGACAAACAAGCAAATATCGGGACAGTCCCGATAAAATCGGGACGTCTGGTCACCCTACCCTTCCAGTTCTATGAGCTAGATATACCTATCTCCATTTATTATTATTATTACTGCAGTGAGGACAGAATTCTACTCCTAACCCAATGTTCACTCCAAATATTTTTTGTAACTTGTTCAGATTTATTCTAAAGTGAAGGAAACTGCCGGCATCTATATGCAATAGTTTTCACACTACAAACAAGTCTGAACTGTATGTGCCATAAACTCAGTACCATTATCAGGATATACCTGTCACAGGTCAAGCCTGCCAGCTGCTGTACAACTGCTGTTATAGTTTTGTTTAGGATTGTAATGATTTGCAGCTTTGCACCTGTCTAAACTCTAAGAAAACCTCCTTTGTTTGCGTGGTTTATAGACAGTTAACCCTCTCAGTTTAAACACTAACATCAGAAAATTGGGCTGATTTTCTTTCCTTTAAATTCAGTCAGTTTTCTACATACAAAAAATTCCAAATGAAGCAGAAACAGAAGCAGAAGCAGAAATGCATTAAAGGTTGCACCTATTGTTAGTATGAGTTAAGTTTATTAAAAAGAGCCCATTTTTTAGTTACGGCATAACTAGATTAGCTAATTCCATTAAAAAGCTGTGGCAATACCATATTTGCATATCAGTGAATTTCTGAAAATAATTTAATCTTGCAGATTGACATTTTGAAGATTTCAGGGTATAAACAAAAGCTATCAGGACTTTTTAAGCTATTTTGTAAACTCAAGAACCTACAAAAATGAGCTACGTATGCATGCTTCAAGCACTTGAGTTGCACTCATTATTGTGAAATATGAATTAGTCAGACTATCAACTAGCCGTAACTGATCCAATAAATAACCACTTAAAAATACAGTTTGTTGAACTTTAACTCCTCCACTCCTGAGTTATGAAATTCCACTCCAGAAGGTACAGATTAATTTCTTTAAGAAACCACTACCGTTTGGTAAACAAAGTGCATCTGGCAACTACCCCTCCATCTGCAGGAAAGCACATGATTCCTATGATTACCTTCCTATGCCATCTGTCAAGCAGATAGTTCAAAATTCACTCAGAAGAGTGCGGGTGAGAGGCAGAGAGAAAAAGGCCTGAGGTAATGTTTAAGTCCCTATACTCTACATAACATCTGCTTAAGACAGTTAGTGGTAAGGCCAAACACATTCGAAATCCTCTAACTCTGCCTTTAGCTCACAGGCACACCTTATACAGTTGCCCCATTAAGCCTGGAGCTCACAATACTAGACATGCCTACACCATTTGATTCACCAAGTAAATATAAGGGAACTGTTATTTTCCAAAATTTCCCCTTCAGTTATTCGATTGAGCCTGAATCATTTAAGCATATCATATTTACTTTTTTTGTTTTCATCTACCAAAGTAAAAGAGTAGGAAGGACTTTGTACTTGAACATATATCTCAGCATCTGCATTACTATTCCCTTTCTTGCCATTTTTTAGAAGATTAAAATATTTCCAGAGAATCAAAGTTACATTAGGTATTATTCAGCAGCTGAAATTCTCAGTTCCCACAATAGCAGATAAGGGTGAAGTTCCAGCAATTAAGAGACAGGGCTCATAGAACCACCTATTATTAAGGTTGCCTGACACTTCCCATTATAAGATCTTATTTGCAGTTGCTTATAAAAATCAGCCAAACTTCATTTATTTGTGCTGAAATTTCCCATATCGGGTATCTGCCTCAGATGGAAATTTTTCCCCCCAAAATGCAATCAAACAACTTATCAAAGAATGAGGATAGGGAAAAAATAGTTTGTTTTGCCCATGTTAAAAATTATGACAACCTTTTCTTTGAGAAGCTTAATGCATCCAAACATTTGAAGAAGGGTCTCCAAATTTGGCAGGGCAGTGGCCTTTGTCTCAGATGTTCTTTTTGCAATCTCTGTGAAAATCTCCCAAAATTCGATCAAATTTAAGCCTTTGAAAAATGACAGTTCAGACATACCCAGCAGAGACTTTATAGTTAGTACCTACATACCCAAAGAGTCCATCCACACTGGGAATGCTCTGGGCAGTGCCGGGTCTGGGCACCTGAACTGAGAGTAGGAGCCTTGCTCTCTTGTGTGCTCAGTGATCCTTTTGCCCATCCATGATGGAAGAGGAGGAAGCTGCCTGATTTTAATAGAGAGAGACAAGAGCCAGACATTCAGGGGAAGTAGACTGGGACACGGAGCCTGGGGGTGGCGGAGGTGGACAGGCTGGGAAACTAGAACTGGAGGCTGGAAGGGAGGGGAAGAGGGAAACTGGAAGATGAAGTGCAGGAGCCAGAGCCAGAGCCAGAGAGGGGAACTGGGAACCAGAAACTGAGGGTGGGGAGGAGACACTGAGATTGGATAAGGATTTTGGGGGAGAGACTGGGACTGGCTAGGCAAGATGACTGGGAATTAAAACCAGTGGGACAAGAGAAGGAGCTGGCGGAAGGGGAGAGCAGTCTGATGAGGAGCTGCAGTGCAGGGGAAGAATTAAGACTAGCTGGGCAAAGATATGATAAGGAGGAAGGGTGTGGGTCACTGAGATTAGACAAGGAGCCTGGGACTAGAAGGCACTGGCGACCAGGGATGGACAGTAACTGTGACTGGGACAGGGATGAGAACTAGATGCTCAAGGAACTGAGAGACTCGGACTGGCTAGTGAGGAGAACAGAACCAGGACAAGGAGCCTGGGTGGGAAAGAAACAGGACTGAGACAAGTTGGAGAGGATGGGGATCACACTTGGAGGCAATGGACAGAAGAATCTGTGCCTACTACAGCACACTCCCTTCCAGAGCCTAAAATGGAATCCAAAATTTCTGAGTATTTATTATTTCTCTTGTATCAGCAAATATCTGTGAAACCCACTGGCCAAGCCTGCGTCTCATCCTCTAGCGCTGATCCACACAGAGAATGACAACCTGCTCCTGGTATCAGTTTTTCCATTAGCTGAAGTTGAAGAGGTCTAGATAACATGCTAGGTGGAGGATCTGAAGGATATCCCTATGATGGAATATCTATTTTTCAGTTTACTTTTTTAAAAATCTTGGAAGTGACACACAAAGAAACTATGTTAAAAGAACATTAAGATTGAAAAGTTAAGCTCTCAAAAGTTAGGAAATGCCAGAATTAATTGCCTGTGCAACCTTAATTCAGCTCCTTTGTTCTTAATCATTATAATACAGTCTATTTTTTTCCACAGGACTCCTGCCTCGATTAGTTATTTCTTGGTTTTTGTTTGTTTGTTTTGGGATTTTTTAAAAAAATGCATGAATTGGTATTTGGGGATTTTTTCATGGGTGAATGAACAGGATAGAAAACAATTAAACCATAGGTGGTTTCAGAGAGGTGGCTAATACAATAGCAAAAGTGAGTGATAACTATGTAGCAATATCAAAGACTAGGCCAACACAAAGTAAGAGCTTCAATTCCCTAGTGGGTCATGGTTTTAGCTCTTCCCTCCAATTTCAGCTACTTTCCCAGTGGTTCTCACCTCACTTTTAAGTAAAAAGTTACTTTTCCATTTTTGACAGCCAGGTTCACTTTAAAATGTATTTTAAAAAGTCTGATTCAGTGTCGCAACTCCTCTAACATTTAAAATTGTTCATGGTTAACACTCCACAAGCAGATGCTGATGGAAAAATAAAGATATTTTGAGTATTAAACTAAGCCTCAATTTATGATGTACCCTTTTCTGCATGGCTCCCCCTAAAAATTGCCATACCCAAACTGTAATCACAATTATAACCAACACCCTGGGGGGATCTAAATTTTTTTTATACAACCCATATCACCGTAGTATCAGACTGCCTTAAAAATTACGTAAAGCCAACAAGTATCTTCGGTTCTCTTCCTGCTTCCTAGAGCATGGTTGGTTGGTTGGTAGGTAGGTAGGTAGGTAGATAGGTAGGTAGATACTGTTGTCCTTAGTACTTAGTCGAAAGCTATATTTTACATTTCACACTCATTATAAGAAGATTCATGGTGATGCATTTCTCTTAGGAAGAAACTCCTCACCTACAAACCAGCTAGAGAAAAGCTTCTTTCCCCGTTTTTAAAAATCTAACCCTTCCCATCGACAGTACCATTTCTGACAAAGTCTTCATATCAGGGAGAGGCATATAGCATAATTCCAGCCCACTGAGGGTTTCAATGATTAGAACCTTGATTTCCAGCAAGTATTTGATATGTATTGGCAGCCACTGTAATGTCCAAAGCACTAGGCTGATGCATTTATAGTGATGTATTGCTTACTACATTGGGTGCTGCATTATGAAGCTGCTGGAGCATTTTTAAAGCTTCAGCTTTTATTCCTCGACACAGTTCAGTCTGGTAGTAAAATCTGGATGTCATAAATGAATAGATCACTGTGACCAATCCACACTTAAAAGGGGAGAAAGAACAAAGGACAATGAGCAAGTAAAGCTGCTTGGACAACCACACATAAAGCAATCTGCATATCTAGTAGCAGCGAGAAGTGCAGGAGGATTGTGAGGGTCAGTACCATCTTAACAATCAGGAGTAGATTGCCTCCTTATAGAGGGATGCTACAGTTTAATTTTTTTAAATTATTTATTACAGTAACACCTTGAGGCTCCAAACCAAGATTGGGGTCACTTTGTGCTAACCACTGTATACATGCATAGTAAGACAGATCCTGTCCCAAAGAGTTTACAACAAAGAAAGGGAGGGAAAAAGGACTACACTATCCCAGCATAGTGTGATCAAGAGACAGTTGATATATGTATATAAGGTGGATAGAAAACTGGCCAGATTGTCGGGCTCAATGGCTCGATGTCTAGTTGGCAGCTGGTATCAAGTGGAGTGCCCCAGGGGTCAGTCCTGGGGCCAGTTTTGTTCAACAACTTTATTAATGATCTGGATTATGGGATGAATTGCACTCTCAGCAAGTTGGCAGATGACACTAAGTTGGGGGGGAGAGACAGATATGCTGCAGGGTAGGAATAGGGTCCAGAGTGACCTAGACCAGTGGTTCTCAAACTTTTGTATTAGTGACCCCTTTCACACAGCAAGCCTCTGAGTGTGACGCCCCCCCTTATAAATTAAAAACACATTTTAATATATTTAACACCATTATAAATGCTGGAGGTAAAATGGGGTTTACGGTGGAGGCTCACAGCTTACAACGCCCCATGAAATAACCTCATGAGGGGTCCCAAACCCCAGTTTGAGAACCCCTGACCTAGATAAATTGGAGGATTGGGCCAAAAGAAAACTGATGAGGTTCAAAAAGGAGAAGTGCAGAGTCCTGCACTTAGGACGGAAGAGTCCCATGGACCGCTACAGGCTGGGGACCGACTGGCTAGGCAGCAGTTCTGCAGAAAAGGACCTGGGGATTGCAGTGGACGAGAAGCTGGATATGAGTCAGCAGTTGCCAAGAAGGCCAATGGCATATTGGGCTGTATTAGTAGGAGCATTGCCAGCAAATCGAGGGAAGTGATTATTCCCCTCTATTTGGTACTGGTGAGGACACATCTGAAGTATTGTGTCCAGTTTTGGTCCACTCCACTACAGAAAGGATGTGGACAAATTGGAGAGTCTCCAGGAGAGAGCAAAGAAAATGATTAGAGGGCTGGGGCACATGACTTACGAGTAGAGGCTGAGGGAACTGGGGTTATTTAGTCTGCAAGAGAGAAGGGGGGGGGAATTTGACAGCCGCCTTCAACTACCTGAAGGGGGGGTTCCAAAGAGGATGGAGCTAGGCTGTTCTCAGTGGTGGCAGATGACAGAACAAGAAGCAACGGTCTCAAGCTGCAGTAGGGGAGGTCTCAGTTGGATATTAGGAAACACTATTTCACTAGGAGGGTGGTGAAACACTGGAATGGGTTACCTAGGGAGGTGGTGGAATCTCCATCCTTAGAGGTTTTTAAGGCCCGGCTTGACAAAGCCCTGGCTGGGATGATTTAGTTGTTGCTGGTCCTGCTTTGAGCAGGGGATTGGACTAGATGACCTCCTGAGGTCTCTTCCAACCCTAAATATTCTATGTAAAATTAATCCTAGACTACACACAAAACTTGCACTGGTATAACCTGAAACTCCCTGTGTATACACTCTTAAATCTGTTTATACTAGTCTTATATCAAATTAGCTTAATTTGATAATTTACCTGACTGGCTACCAAACTAAACAAAAGAGCTATTATCTGGGTATAAACAGATTTTTTTTAAATGTCCACACAGCAGTCAGCAAAACGTTTAACTAAACCAATTAGTGTGAAAACATTAACTGTAACATAAACTGTAACTGTAAACTGTGTGTGTAAAGAAGGTCTTAGTTCTATTTTTTGTTAAAATTGTTTTTTCTGTTCCCTTGTTTTTGTTTGTGGTGCCCTCTCTCAGATATCAAATCTATACAACCCACATTTAAGTCTGGCCTCTTGCTCCTCACCGAGGCACTGAACTCGCTAAAACACTGGGTCCATTGCAAGGGAATGATGTTTGAATTTGCTGTTAAGAATATGTAATGTTACATGTTGTCTGCAGGCTAATACATTTAAATCCATGCTATCTCACTTTTCTCTGTAGCTTTACTAACATATTATATAGGACGGAGGAAGTCCACATTAAGAGGTCTGGAGGCAGATGTGGAGCTGTTCATTACAACCTTTTGGGATTAGTCTGACAGGAAAGATTTAAATCTCCTCAGTATAATTCTACTCACTCCAAATGAGGTTTTGAAATTAGCTGAGTTTATCATGATTCCAGTTCCAAGAAGCCACTCATCGGGTTCATATTCAAGGGACTAATGAGCCTGAATGCCCAGCTTGAGACACCTTAAAGTGGCGTGTATCTCAGATGGTAAATGCTCATCCATTTATAGAAATAAGACCCTTTTCAAGGTATTTGCAGCCCAAAAAAAAAATGGAGGCACTCAAAATCACTAGTCATTTTTTAAAATTCAAGCTAACATGTCCGTATGCTTAGTACTTAGTGCAGAAATACTTCCTGCAAAATGTTCAAAACTTTTTGTGGGATTCTAGACAAATAATTTCAACTGAACCACGTAACTAACCACCAAACACAAGCTCTGAATATGCAGAAAAGAGGTACCTGAACTATTCCTTTTATAACTAGAGAGAAAGCTAAAATTACACTAGTAATTCTTTGATTTCTAAGTGTTCAAAAAAAGCATAAAAATGTTAGTTTACATGCTGAATATAGAAAGCAAAAGATTTTGTTCCTCCACATAAAGTGAGACTTCATAATACATGCCTCAGAGGCAAATGTAATGGGACTTGAAGGCATAACATGTTGCACTCTAATAAAAGCAACAAGTTTTGCTTGCTGGTATCTTTGAAAAGAATGAAAAATATTAGACTGTTGTTCTGAAATTATTATCAAGGCAGCAAATGCAGTTTATTATGAAAGGTAAATAGATGATGATGTGAAGGGGAGTAATGAAGAGGACAGAAAGAAGAGTGAAGTATTGAGATGAATTTCCAATGATTCACTCGCTACCCAATAAAATTATATTCCAATCCAGGATAAAGTTCAATGATTTCTATGAGAGTTGCAGGTGATTAGCCTCTTCTAAAATACTGGGACTTCATCCTGAGAGAATTATACCTTCAGTTGCTCTAAACTGAACTGACATAGAAGAACATTCCCTCGTTTCACCTCAGTACTAGGACTTTTTGATGTCATTGACAGTAAAGCTAATATAAAGGAGTTTCTCCACAGATGCCAAGCAGGAATCCAGTCGGATAACTTCAATGAGTGGACAGATGTCTTAGTCTTTAATTTCTAGAGGATTTATAGGCGACAAATCTAGGTATTTGGTGGACCTTTTCCCATTAGCAGTTGAAAATGTTTATTTAATTCATAAAATGAATCACAGATCGAAGGATAAGGCTTCCTTCTACACAGTAATGGAATCACTCTAGACCAATACCAAAAATGTACTGGTTGTCTGCATTTGTATTGACAAAACCTTATGCATTTGTTACAATCTAACAGCTTCTAGAACATCATTCAGTAGAGAAACAGGAATGTGTAAAGAGTGGATTTCTTCCTACCTGTAAATTTCTTTATATAACTCAGAATTCAGGCTTACCCAGTTTATTGCAGGCATTTGCCAGCTGGGGGGGAGGGGGTGGAGGGGGGTGTAAAAAAAAAAGAAAAAAGGAATGAACGCTTGCAATGTTAAGGGATCAGCTGTCATGTGTTTGCAGTGTATCTCAGTACCAGTACACAGTTTTCACTTTATAAGCATTAGTCTAAAATCATGGAACATGCGTTCCAGATCAAGTGAAAGATAATAGAAGATTTAAGAGCCTATTCCACATTCATAGACTATCAGGGTTGGAAGGGACCAAACCCCTGCTCAAAGCAGGACCAGTCCCCAACTAAATCATCCCAGCCAGGGTTTTGTCAAGTCTGACTTTAAAAACCTCTAAGGAAGGAGATTCCAGCACCTCCATAGGTCACCCATTCCAGTGCTTCACCACCCTCCTAGTAAAAAAATGTTTCCCTAATATCCAACCTAAACCTCTCCCACTGCAACTTGAGACCATTACTCCTTGTTCTAGCTTCTGCTACCACTGAGAACAGTCTAGATCCATCTTCTTTGGAACCCCCTTTCAGGTAGTTGAAAGCAGCTACCAAATTCTCCTCATTCTTCTCTTCTGCAGACTAAACAATCCCAGTTCCCTCAGCCTCAACTCATAAGTCATGTGCTCAGGCCCACTAATCATTTTTGTTGCCCTCTGCTGGACTCTCTCCAATTTTTCCACATCCTTCTTGTAGTGTGGGGCCCAAAACTGGACACAGTACTCCAGATGAGGACTCACCAATGTCCCTCGATTTGCTGGCAATGCCCCTACTTATATAGCCCAAAATGTCATTAGCTTTCTTGGCAACAAGGGCACACTGTTGATTCACATCCAGCTTCTCGTCCACTGTAACCCCTAGGTCCTTTTCTGCAGAACTGCTGCCTAGCCATTTGATCCCTAGTCTGTAGCAGTGCATGGGATTCTTCTGTCTTAAGTGCAGGACTCTGCACTTGTCCTTATTGAACCTCGTTAGATTTTTTTTGGCCCAATCGTCCAATTTGTCTAGGTCACTCCGGACCCTATCCCTACCCTCCAGCGTATCTACCACTCCTCCCAGTTTAGTGTCATCTGCAAACTTGCTGAGAGTGCAGTCCATGCCATCCTCCAGATCATTAATGAAGATATTGAACAAAACCGGCACCAGGACTGACACTTGGGGCACCCTGCTTGATACCGGCCGCCAACAAGACAGAGAGCCATTCATCACTACCTGTTGAGCCCAACGATCTAGTCAGCTTTCTATCCACCTTATAGTCCATTCATCCAGTCAATACTTCTTTAACTTGCTGGCAAGAATACTGTGGGAAACCGTATCAAAAGCTTTGCTAAAGTCAAGGAGTAACACATCCACTGCTTTCCCATCATCCACAGACCCAGTTATCGCATCACAGAAGGCAATTAGGTTAGTCAGGCATGACTTGCCCTTGGTGAATCCATGCTGACTGTTCCTGATCACTTTCCTTTCCTCTAAGTGCTTCAGAATTGATTCCTTGAGGACCTGCTCCATGATTTTTCCAGGCACTGAGGTGAGGCTGACTGGCCTGCAGTTCCCTGGATCCTCCTTCTTCCCCTTTTTAAAGATGGGCACTACATTAGCCTTTTTCCAGTCATCCGGGACCTCCCCCGATTGCCATGAGTTTTCAAAGATAATGGCCAATGGCTCTGCAATCACATCTACCAACTCCTTTAGCAGCCTCAGATGCAGTGCATCCGGCCCCATGGACTTTTGCTCGTCCAGCTTTTCTAAATAATCCTGAACCACTTCTTTCTCCACAGAGAGTTGGTCACCTCCACCCCATGCTGGGCTGCTCAGTGCAGTAGTCTGGGAGCTGACCTTGTTCGCGAAGACAGAGGCAAAAAAAAGCACTGAGTACATTAGCTTTTTCCACATCCTCTGTCACTAGGTTGCCTCCGTCATTCAGTAAGGGGCCCACACTTTCCTTGACTTTCTTCTTGTTGCTAACATACCTGAAGAAACCCTTTTTGTTACTCTTAACATCTCTTGCTAGCTGCAACTCCAAGTGTGATTTGGCCTTCCTGATTTCACGCCTAATATTTTTATACTCCTCCCTGGGCATCTGTCCAACCTTCCACTTCTTGTAACCTTCTTTTTTGTGTTTAAGATCAGCAAGGATTTCACTGTTAAGCCAAGCTGGTCGCCTGCCATATTTATTATTCTTTCTACACATCAGGATGGTTTGTTCCTGCAACCTCAATAAGGATTCTTTAAAATACAGCCAGCTCTCCTGGACTCCTTTTCCCCAGGAGATCCTGCTCATCAGTTCCCTGAGGGAGTCGAAGTCTGCTTTTCTGAAGTCCAGGGTCTGTATTCTGCTGCTCTCCTTTCTTCCTTGGGTCAGGATCCTGAACTCGACCCTCTCATGGTCACTGCCTCCCAGGTTTCCATCCACTTTTGCTTCCCCTACTAATTCTTCCCTGTTTGTGAGCAGCAGGTCAAAAAGAGCTCTGCCCCTAGTTGGTTCCTCTAGCACTTGCACCAGGAAATAGTCCCCTACACTTTCCACAAACTTCCTCGATTGTCTGTGCACCGCTGTATTGCTCTCCCAGCAGATATCAGGGTGATTGAAGTCACCCATGAGCAGGGCCGCCCAGAGGATTCCGGGGGCCCGGGGTCTTCGGCGGCGGGGGGCCCTTCCGTTCCGGGACCCGCCGCCGAAGTGGCCCAGACCAGCGGCGGAGCCCCCGCCGCCGAATTACTGCGGCGGGACCCGCGCGGCGCAGCCCGGTCTTGGTGGTAATTCAGTGGCGGGGTCCCGCGCGGCCTTCGGGCACGCCGGCGGCGGGTCCCGGAACAGAAGGCCCCGCCGCCAAGACCGGGCTGCGCCGGCGGCGGGTCCGCTTCCCGCCCCCTGCAAGCGCGTCTCGGCGGGGCCTGAGCTCCGTCCGCTCAGAGCCGCGTGGTGAGGCGGGGCTGGGAACTCAGCCCGGAGCTTGCAGCCCCGCCCCCTCACCACGCGGCTCTGAGCGGGGCGGGGCTCAGGCCCCGGCCCTGTTGGAGCTCCCAGCCCCGCCCCCTCACCAAGCGGCTCTGAGCGGGGCGGGGCTCAGGGGCTCGGCCGGAGACTCGGCGCTTGATGCGCTGAGGCTCCAGGAGAGGGGCGGAGGCGGGAGCTTCCGCTCTTCTCTTGGGGGCCCCTGCGGAGCCCAGGGCCCGGGGCAAATTGCCCCCTTTGCCCCCCCCTCTGGGCGGCCCTGCCCATGAGATCTAGTGATCTAGTAACTTCTGTTAGTTGCTGGAAGAAAGCCTCGTCCACCTCATCCCCCTGGTCTGGTGGTCTATAGCAGACTCCCACCGCGACATCACCCTTTTTGCTCACATTTCTAAACTTAATCCAGAGACTCTCAGGTTTTTCTGCAGTTTCATACTGGAACGCTGAGCAGTCATACTTCTCTCTTACATACAATGCAACTACCCCACCTTTTCTGCCCTGCCTGTCCTTCCTGAACAGTTTATATCCATCCATAACAGTACTCCAGTCATGTGAGTTATCCCACCAAGTCTCTGTTATTCCAATCACAACATAATGATTCTAAACCAGTGGTTCTCAACCACACGTATACGTATCCCTGGGGGTACGCAGAGGTCTTCCAGAGGGTATGTCAACTCATCTAGATATTTGCCTAGTTTTACAACAGGCTACGTAAAAAGCACTAGCAAAGTCCGTACAAACTAAAATTTCATATAGACAATAACTTGTTTATACTGCTTTTATATACTATACATTGAAATGTAAGTATAATATTTATATTCCATTGTTTTATAATTATATGGTAACAATTAAAAAGTAAGCAATTTTTCAGTAATATTGTACTGTGACACTTGTATGTTTATGTCTGATTTTGTAAACAAGTAGTTTTTAAGTGAGGTGAAACTTGGGTAGGCAAGACAAATCAGACTCCTGAAAGGGGTACAGTAGTCTGGAAAGGTTGAGAACCACTGATCTAAACCACTCCAAATCTTTGCAACTGAAAGCATGAGAACTAGACGAAGTTTTATAGCAAGCTTACAAAATTACAAATAAACTACATTAACTATGACTGCTCTTTTATATTCAGGATGTGCCAAAGACATTGTTCTTGGCAAGAAGCTATTCCTTCTTTGGGCCTGCTAGCAGTTGCTTCTTTATAACACATGGGGCTATACGAAAGTCATTCCCTGGTATTACAGATTAAGGGAACAGAAAGCAGGTACAAGTGACGGATCTTTTTTTGTTCCAGTAATCTTCCTTCCTATTATTTTTGCTATTTGGAGTCACAAGTTATTTTCTGTCCAAGTTAATACTTGTTATGCATCTCTAAACATTGTGTCACCATCCATTCATTCCCTCAAATAACAATCCACAAACTAATCAAGTAATCTGCATTCCTCATAGAAAATAGCCATCATAAAATGTTTACCAACGTGGAAGAGTAAAGAGGGATTCCACAATATATAAACCCTTTATAGCAGAGGTAGGCAACCTATGGCACACGTGCCAAAGGTGGCACACGAGCTGATTTTCAGTGGCACTCACACTGCCTGGGTCCTGGCCACCGGTCCTGGGGGCTCTGGATTTTAATTTAATTTTAAATGAAGCTTCTTAAGCATTTTAAAAACCTTATTTACTTTACATCCAACAATAGTTTAGTTATATATTATAGACTTATAGAAAAAGACCTTCTGAAAACGTTAAAATGTATTACTGGCACACGAAACCTTAATTTACAGTGAATAAATGAAGACTCGGCACACCACTCCTGAAAGGTTGCCGACCCCTGCTTTATACTCTACTGTGCTGAACTAAGGGCTTGTCATTACTGGCTGGATTAACGGGCAGCGATCGATCCATCGTGTCTAGTGTAGACATGATAAATCGACCGCAGAGCACTCTCCCATCGACTCTGGTACTCCACCGGAGCGAGAGACACAGGCGGAGTTGACAGGGGAGCATCAGCTGTCGACTCCCCGCAGTGAAGACACCGCGGTGAATAGATCTAAGTACGTCGACTTCAGCTACGTTATTCATGTAGCTGAAGTTGCGTAACTTAGATCAACCTCCTCCCCCCCTCCCCCCCGCACCCCAGTGTAGACCAGGCCTGAGACTCCAAAACTGTTATGTTCCTGAAGAACTGAAAACTGAAGCTTTGTGTAGATTGGAAAACAGCCTCCATTGATGGTTTGAACTGAGACAATGTCAGAGAGTGCTGCAGTGACTGCAAGGGATAAACTATAGTAAGCAAGTTTATCACAGAACAGTAACAAACGCCCTGTTATCTTCTCTAAGAGTTAAACACTGCAAAGGTAATTCTTCAAACACATCCAGAAGTTGCTGACTGTCACATAACCGAGGAAGAACAGAGAAAATGTGTCACTTTGAGAAAGTCTGTTTTACCTGCTGGCAATAAACAGAATAAAATCAGGGTCCAGAAAATTTACAGACAACATTACAAAAGCAAAGCACTACAGAACCTTAACAAAAATGAAAATACAACCAGCACACCATTCCATGGGGCCTCTCTACCTCAATCTCAAACAGCTGAACTAGGTGTTCAAAAACCCAAGATGATCATCACAGGTTAACAAACGGCACAAAATCTGGATTATTCTGATAGCTTGCTCCTTTTGGGGGAAGTAAGGGCAGGAAGGTAGCATAACATCATATTCAAATAAGGCTGCATGAAACATTTTCTGCAGATAAAATGAAGCCTCACTATCCAGCCTGCCATGTGTCAGTTACTTCTGAAGTTACAAAGCAACACAATATCTTTTGGCATATGATCAAGCTGATAACAGGTGCATTATCAGAAGGTTTACAGAACAGACTAGAGCAGGGGTTCTCAAACTGGGGGTCGGGACTCCTCGGGGGTCGCGAGGTTTTACATGGGGGGTCGTGAGTTGTCAGCCTCCACCCTAAATCCTGCTTTGCCTCCAGCATTTATAATGGTGTTAAATATATAAACAACAAGTGTTTTTAATTTATAAGGGGGGTCACACTCAGAGGCTTGCTGTGTGAAAGGGATCACCAGTACAATAGTTTGAGAACTACTGGACTAGAGCAAGAAAATAAAATAGGTCAAGTTGCCTCATTTTCCCTCTTTTCACATGAGAAGAATTCACCAAGCTGTGGACTCCACTGGAACCTTATTATCTCAGTAATATAATTTAGACTATTAGGTGAAATCAGTTATGGCCTGTCTATTCCATAACAAATTACTCAGAATATAGCAATTTTCTTAAATCTAACACTGACCTTGTATTATGATTATTGCTCAGAAAACCCTTAAGAAAATTCAATCAAAGCCTACAGCATCTTAACCTCAGCTTCATTCAGAAATGACGACAATGGGTATGCAAGACTTGGCTCATTTTAATTAAATGTATTTCCTCAAGTAACAGTATAAAGGTTGAGGCATTTCACAAGCATTTAACTTTCAAGTTTTGGAACAAACATGTTTAACTGAGGTCTTTCATGAAGCAGAAATTGAAACCACAAACTGGAGAACATGCAACTGGTTGCTATAAAACCAAGAACTGTTGACATAGAAAACATGTTTTTCAAGAGATATTTTAATACTGTATTTAATTCATGTTATGCCATAAATACTGAATACCAATATCTTTCAGTCGAAAAAGAATAAATTCCTTTCACACAAATACATCACTGTGCCCTTAATCAGTGGAATACAGAAACAAAGCCAGTAAAAACTGAGCTGATATTTCAATCTCTACATTATAACAAAAGAATTAGCAGTATTAATAAAACACAAATACATTTCATGCAGGCTTCTGACATAAGACTAGTAGCAGATCTTGTATGTCCACCGGAGGTCAGGAAGACCAACTGTATGTCTTATGAACCCCTAAAGATCTGCATCTAATTTACAGCAGAGCCTTCACAGTTTTATGAATGTTCAGTATTTCCATAATAAATCCTAAACCCTTTTCCCCACTCTCATGGCAACAACACTTTTCTCCAGACAAAGTTGGTATACTACATCTCTGTCCAGGGGCTTTTTCTCCATCCCCACCCTGTCTAAACTGAGGTTTATAAATTATCACAAGACTTTTATAAAATCTAATGGTCTAAAGACCTTAATATGCAATACCAGTTGAGCTCCTCCTACTCATATAACTCAGTATTTCTGCAGAAGTGTTTCTAAATATCAGCTATTGACTAACTACAGTGCTTTTCATAACTTTTCTACTGCCCAAATTGAGACTGCACTCATCCATATTATAACTGATACAATTCAGATTATAGATTTAAAACTAACAGTAAAGCTGAAGGACCTATTACAGTTTGAAGGCCTAATTCAATCTCACTTTGGTTTAAATTACTGTAATTGCATGACTCCAGCACAGTTACTTCTAAGTTACATAAGTGGAAGTGAGATCAGAATAAGGCCTGTGAAAAAATATATAAATATGTTTGACAATCCAGCTCCAAAGAACACAGTGTTTTCCACATGCTTGAGAGGACACCCACCTCCACTTCCACAAAACCAACTATTCCCTATAAAGGCCAGACGCAGATAGAAGCAAGCACACATGCTTTTCGCTTTTCTTGGCTGCTCTAGGACACAGCATACAAGTTCTCCAGTGAAAGAGAGTAGAAATGTATGATGGCTGCAGCAAAGACTTTGCTCCACTGATCAAAACTAGAGTAACAAAAGATTCCTATGGCACCTTATAGACTAACATTGGAGCATAAGCTTTCGTGGGTGAATACCCACTTCGTCAGACGCATGTGAAACTAGAGTGTGCACCTTTATTCACTGTAGACCAACACCAATCTCACCTTAACTGATCCTGCATTAATAATAGTGGAGGACAAAGGCAAGTAGCAAGATCCATTATTTAGACTGCAAGCTCTGAATGGGGCACCTAGGCAATGCCAAAGTCCAAATAAGTAATTATTATTCATAGTGCACCTAGCATAAGAAACAGGGTCTGGATTCGCTTAGGGTGTGAGAGAAACTTATAAAAATGAATTTATTTTTAGTTCCATAGTAAAACCTGCTAGCTGCCACCACAGTCTCTCCACATTTTTTGACCATTGTAGTAAGTGGCCACTAAGTGGAATAGGTCCAGAAAAGGCCACAGAAATTTCACTTATGCACTTCAGGTATTATATACATAAAATGAAAATAGGCTTAAACCATAACTCTCTATTTGCAATGCAAAAATTAAGCCATTTTAATTAGCATTGTACAAACAGTCCTAACCTTGAAATGGCTTCCCTTACCAGCTGCCTTAGCTGGTTAATTGCAATGCAATTTGCACAGCTGAGCTAACATGAAGGTGGTCAAAAACCAGTTAGGCAAGTGGCCACCTAACAGGGAGAGGTAATACGGAAGAGACAGGAAATCTCACAAGGACCAAGATTAAGGAAGGGTTCAGGTACTAAAACTCTAGCAGCAGGAGCTGGAATGAAGGCCACCCTGAAAGCCACAGACTGGTCTAGGGATTTAATTTTTCGGTGATTTATTTGTGAACTTGTACAGAGAAGTCAAATGTTAAAAGTTTTAATTCAGGCTTTAAATTAAACATATAATATGAAGCATTCAGTCTTCTGATAAAACTATGTACTGTGTTTCCTACAGTGAACTGGATGAAAAGTCAAAATGGTATTAGAAGACAGAGGTGAGTTATAGCCTTACCCACCTCCAAATGAGAGGTTTCCTGTTTAGCTTTTTGTAAAACCGCCTTCTTAGATGAGACAAAGCATGGATATTTTTTAATTAGCTCATGTTTTTCTTTACAGATGTCGGAAAACCTTAAGACCTATTTTACCATGGAACAAAGCATAGGCAAAGATAAGAGGGCAAGCTCGGCGTATCTGATTTTTATGTGAGAGACAAATTATGGGGTCTGAGAAAGGATATTTATTAATGGGATTATGAGTTGCTTCCTGCAAAATATTTTGTTTCCTATATTTTAAAAGTTCTCTTTGGTGGTGTACCTTTAGGAATTTAAAGAGCCTCTGCATCTTCAATAATGAATTTCCCTGGAAATCACACTAGTAAAACCACAATATAGCCAACAAAACCTTAGTTTCTGTTATGAGTAAATATGTACACAGTCACTGCTATTATGGTAGTGCCCAGAGGTACCAATTAGGATCAGGCCCCATTGTGCTGGGAGCTGTACAAAGATAGAGAAGAGTTTACAGTTCACCATGCTAGAAGTACTTATTAAAAGCTAGTTCTGCAGGAAGACTTCAAATTCATGTACATTTCTGTGCTGAAGATATTTCCACTGCTAAGTGTTTCCTATTGAAGTACTCATATTTGTATTGTTTCCTTGAGGAAAATAATTGAAGTTTTCAATCAAGGGAAATCTTGGATGAAAGAATTTAAAATTGGGACTACCTAATTAGTCTCCATCTAAACTTTTATCATCATTAAAAGAGGTAAATGTCCCCTCCACTAAAGATCTGTTACAAGATCATCAGACAACCTATATTGTAGTATACACCTATATGATGAAAGTTGATGACAAACTTGAATTACTGAATGTAATCTGCAACCTCCCAATTTTCTCTTACTATGATACTGTGAGGTTCTAGTTTAATACAGTTAAGCCTCCTTAAAAATGTTTACTGGAAATTAAAAGTGATGAACCATCACAAAGTATGCTAGCTAAATGAAGTAAAGGCTTTACTGTCTGCAAGCTAAAATAAAACTCCCCAAGTTACTATATGCTGCCCCTAACTTAACTTTTAATACAGTCATGAGATTTTCAGAGGTAATAGAGGATGCTTTTTGTGCGGAAGCACACCCAAATAAACAAGGGGTTTTGTTATTGGATAAATGCTCATGTTGAATATTAGTAGACTGTCTTTTGCAATAAAACAAAAAGAAACCAGTCTAGTTTGTAAGGGCAGCTCACGTTGACTTCTGCATTAATCCTGCTAGAGCAAGTTTCCACATGCTTTCTTGGGCCCTCCACCTACAACAGCTCAGAGCTGCTAGGACAAAAGCCAACATATTTCATTAAGTAAATATTGAAGGCTATAAACCACCTGTTGCCCATGCTCAAAACACTAACCTCTTATGCTCACTCAGCTGGCTTAAAATGTCAAAACAAAGGGACTTAAGTGAACAGTGAAAAAATCATAATATGCAAAACACTGATTTTGTAAAGATTATGAAGTATTAAAACTGAAGTTTACATATCAAGAACAGCTTTTTTAAAACCTCTTGTTATTTTCTTGATCTTCACATTACTGAATCACAAATCTCTCAATATTCTAACCCTGTCCTAACACTTACATTCCTTGTACTCTTGGATTCAAAAGTAGATTTGATTATTTTGATACAATTCTGACAATCCTCAATAATTTACTTTCCCTGCTTATTTCTAGTAGTTTTTACTTGCATATAGAAAGTCCAGTTGCAGTGGTCCAATGTTCACATTGGTCTGGTTATGGCGTACATATATCAACGTATTTTCCAGCATCCACAAACATAAGTATAATTTCTTAGGATGAAGGAAGGACCTATAGGTCCTCTCAAGATCCCAAAGATACCACCACCTGAGTAATGGCCCTGTACTACTTTTTGCCTGCCCTATCATTTCAAATACAGCAAATTCTAGTGTCCCAAAGATTGTCCCTTCCATTTCCAGTAACCCTCAGCCCACACTCATACCACTCTGACCTCACAAGTTCTTAGAAGTCATATCAACAGTTCCCTTCATTTAGACACACTTGGCCTACCTCAGCCTTTCACTCTCTTTTCAATTTTCTTTTAACAATTTTTACTTAACAGCTGTATGGGTCACAATGAGTATTTGCCACCTTTTGCCAGTTTAATTTCAATAACAATAATATAAACCCAGAAAGGCCCAACACATTAACAGCACTACCACCAAAATTTGTGAGCTACCCTCTACTTGCCTCCTTTATGCAATGCCAGTACAGTACATTTGAAAAGCAAGATGGTCACTCTACAGGAGGAGAAAAGAGAAATGGCACTATTTACCCCTTGCCAAACTTGTTTGAAAATCCAGCTAGCTGACAACTGATTAGACAAAGGCTACATAAGCAATGGGTTTCTGAACTAACAACTATCTATCCTTTCTACTCTTCAGTTTGCATGTCCAATCATAAATCAACCACAAACCAGCTGGACTTCAGGAAAGACATAATAGTGTCCTTTCCTTGATTTTTCCAAGCAAGCAACACTACAAAGTTGCTGTTTACCTTAAGCTTTTTTACTCAGACAGTTACACTTACAAATGATGGAAAACTCATTTAGGACGCAATCCTTCCTTTAAATTCAGTGGAAATGTCACCACTGGCATCAAAGGGAGCAGGATTATGCCCTTACAAAACAGCTTCCAATAAATGCAGCAAAATAATTCCAATCCTATCCTTACATAATCTATAAAAACAATCCAGCGTGAACCCATTGTTTGAATTTCATTTTAAGCAATAAAATAAACCTAGCCTCATTTCTTCACAGTGAGCTTTCAGTAGCGGTCTGCAGCAGCCATAGTGACATCATTACACACAGTATAATCTGCCTTCTGGAAAAACACAGTCTGCAATGCTTTTATGTGATTTTTAAAGTTGATTCCTTTTATGAAATTTAATTTAAAGGTAGTGGAATATGTCTTCGCAAATGGCTCTATGCCAGGAATGCAGCCCCTAGCTCTCTATTTGATTTTTGTGGTTAAGTGCAAAAACTGGCTACGCAAACTTTTCAGTCAGCAATCAAAGAATATAACCTTAAAAATATAACTTCATGTACTAGTAAAACAGAAGATGGGGTTTTAACACTACAATAAAATACAGTTTACCTTTTTTTAAATCAAGGTGAACATTAACCTAGAATTGTGGACTCTTTACTGTATTCCCTTCAATGCAGAGCACAGTGGCTTGCTATTATTTTTTATTTGTATCACAGTAGTGCCTAGAGGGCCCAACCAAAATCACTGTCCTATTATGCAAAACATTGAGCAAACACATAATAAGAAAAAGATCTTGTTCATGAGAGCTTACGGTCTAAAAAAGACAAGATAGGCAAAGTGTGGGGAGAGAGGAGCACAAGCACAGGAAAGTCATACAATGCAGGCCATTTGGGAAGAGAACCAAGGTAATCTGAGTAACATGCCTGCACGCTATCCACTGGACCACACTGCTTTTTCAGCAGAACTACTACTCAAGGTTCATGTTAGCAGCAGAGGATCAGAACTTCACCTTGATGATGGCAAACCTGAATAGCTTAGCCATGTGAAAAGCAGGTATGGCTGCATTATCAGAAACTGCTCAAATAAGAATGAAGGCATTAACAGACGAATCACACTGTGACAGACTGATAATTTCCCACAATATCCTGAATGAATTTTACTGAATTAAGTTAAACTTTATTGAATTAGTTTTAATACCTTTGGGCTCCATTGTATTAAAAATATAATTATGTATTTGTTATTGTAGAATTGTATGCATCTTCTTTAGTAGGAGGGGGGATGCATATATAATTCCTCTGAAGCAACTCACCCCCTCCTTGTCCATCCCCCGCAGAGGTACACATATAGTAGTTCAATCTGGATTCTCCAGGGACCAACAGCCTGGTTTTCCTGATCCAGCAAAACGGACAAGTCCCCAGTTCATGGAGGGTCTCAATCCTTCAGGAAGGATTGGAAGGATATGAGCTACTGAGTTCCTCTAAGACTGTGCTAGTTCTGAGCTGAGACTGTGATGAACCTGTGACCACAAAGGAAATCCCTTTAAAGGGTACTGAAGGACTGCTTCTGCCAGAACTCATGTTAGAATTGGGGTGATGTCTGGTAAGCTTATTAGCATGTATGTAAGTTCTTTTATTGGTTTTAATATGTTTTCTCTGTATTGCTTTTACTGCAAGACTAAAATAGGATTGCATAAAAAGAACTACGTGGTAACTTATAGTTATAGCAATTGCACCTGTTAACTAACCATCTCTAAGGGAAAGCAAGAAGGTGCCCTTGGGCAACCTGTCTGTGCTGGGATCAATACAATGATGGCAGGAAACTGCGCCTGAAAATACCTTGGTCAGAAGGGAAAGAGACATGGGTCTCCACTCAAAAAGGCACGGCTGGAGAGCTGGAAGCCTGACAATGCGCGCCCTTGCTAGACCACTGAGGGGAAATACAGGTTTTATTTCATCAACAATAAAGAGGTAAATTCCCTGAGATGGCAGTTAAAGTAGATGACTAATAGCTTTAAAGGAATTGTAGAGAGTTTGAACATTAATGGGAAAGATATATTAACAAATCAAAGCAAGTGTGGGTAAATACAGAGCTGCATTTCAGTTTAAGAAAACAGTCATAAACAACATTTCCTAGGATGTGTGGGGAGAATCATTCTGAAAGTCATATTACCTTTCTAAATATAATTTGCTGTCTGTATTCTTGTATAATCACTTTTTCTTTAGAGAAACATAAGAATCTCTGTAATTGTTGATATAGTATTTCTAGTCCTTATATGGTAATAATCTATAAAATTATTTTTTAATTATTTTAAACTATTTAAAATGAAATTTCTGCTGCTAGTGAGGCCCTTACAATGGTCACCTCTGCCACTGGGAGCAATATCTGGGAGCTCAAAGAGAAGTCCCTCCTCTCTCCTTGCTCTTGCTGCCTCTCTTGGCCACTTACCAGGGATGGTTCCCCCAACTCCCACTTGATTTTTCTCCCCTTTTGGTCTTGCTTATCTGTTAGCTGTAAACAACTCTTTCATTTTCAGAGCCTTTTAGTTGCTTGTATATTTCACTGATAGATCTCAGGAAGTCAATCTGGGAAATAACTTTTCTTGGTTTAAGAAGGCACTCATTGTTTTATTATTTCCCCCACTGTGTCTCCCTACTGTTAGAATGGCATCAAAGTAGATACAGAAAAAGATAGAGATTGTTCTCCCTCAGAAAAACGTCTCAGAATTGAGCAAGGCCATCAAAGCAACATTAAGCTGGGAAACCCATATCCCATTCCTTAAGCCTTGGCACCTTCCATGTGAGTCAGGCTGCCTGCCCACATCTTGGGGGGCCTTCCCCTCCCTCTTGGGAATGGTGAGATCTCCATGAGGCAAGTGAAGCATAAGGGGCCTGCCACAGAAGGCACTCCACATGCTTCACAGTCACACAATGAGATTCAAAACTGACGCTGTCAATGAATGCTGGGAGAAAGGGCTCTGCTGTGTGCCAGAAACTTAACAACCAGCAAGGGATGCAAACAATGCTGACACAAGGTAAAGCAGCCAGTATTCCCATTATCATAGTATTGCAGCATCATTGTGTACAATTTTGTTCCAAAATTTTACAAAGCCATTTTCTGAGATTATTTGACTCTGGGTTTTAGGATGCTTACCACCAGGATATAGTAAGAGCACGTGTCATAGCCGATCCCATCCATATTTTCTGTAATAGTTCCTCACAGGTCTCACAATAACAAAAAGGGAATAAGTAGTAAAAAAAAATATGCAGGAAGCAAACAAACGTGTCTGACATTGAGAACTTTATGTAATGGTGTTTATTCAAGGGGGTGCATTACCTTCTACTCGTAGAAAAGATTTCTTTTAACAGCTGCAGTCATGTCTACTGTAGGAGCAAGGGTCTACATTTTGGCTCTCTCTTTAGCTGATGTCTAAAGCTTAGAGGAACTGCCCGGAAGACTGAAAAGCAGAGTGAGGCACAGTCCACTGCTTTCTGTTAGTCCACCAAGATCTGAGAATTGGCATTTTCTGACTTGGCTGCCTCTGGCTCCTCTGAAGCAAGATAGGGAGTTAAGGAGTTAAATCCAAGAGTATGAGAGATTATTATATTTCAGTATAGGATAGAACAGTGTACTAGGGCAAAATTCCTACTCTTGCCAGAAAGTTGAAAATGCAGACAGATGGAGAGTAACAAAAAGGTCTAGTTTAATGGTATGCAAACCTCTCTGAACAGGCACAACAGGACAACAACATATGCTATTTAAAGAGACATTATCAGTGGTGGCAGAAACAGCAGAAATTACTTCGTGTCTTTCTTACATATCAGGCTGATATGGACTGGTCAATACACTAATTTACTAGTATGGGATTTCAAGTATATGTAAATGGTAAAATAATATTTTTTTTCTTCTTTTTATTCTTTATTTGAAGAGTGACTTTAGGGTTGGAAAAATTATTTGAGAAGGAAAGGCACCAAGAATTTATAATCTGCAATGTTTAACTTGTTTTCTTGTGAAAAAAGAGTGAATCATTGTTATCCTTCTAAGTTATTGGAGATAGATATTCAGAGCTATTTTGTGACAATTTATATCCAAGGTTTTAACTTGCATCTTTTGTAAACACTGTAAACTGAAGTGAGGATATTAACTGTTTCATCTTTATACTTTTAGGAAACATTTGATTCAATAAAATCTAAGTGGAAGCTTTCTTAGGCTAAAAACCACACCTCAAATCTGAAAGGATTTACCTAACTGCTGTATGATTCTAAGGTGCAGTTTAGAGACTCACCACAGTTTAACTAATCAATCTGAATTATTTTTGGACAATTATTTTTAAAGCAAGAACCCTCTAACTTTATCATGGTGTAGTCCACTTCTTAATAGAGTCTCATTGATCACACTTTGCACAAGCCTTCAACTCTCAATACCATACCATCTTTGGGATGGCAACAATTCCTGGTGTATTTGGTACAGTTAACATTATCAAATTGGTTTCTTTTTTTAAAAACGAATCCCACACCTCTCTCTTTCCCCCAGCCCCTTTCAACTATTCTTCCAATCACACATCCGCTCTAAACTCACCTGACACCTCCTCTCTGCCCAGTTTCCAGTTCTGTCCCCCTTTCCCTAGAAGTAACTCTGGCCTCTTTGGCATCTTCTGGCTCTGATTCTGCCAGCAATTCCTGGTGAACCTTCTCACTGGTCTGAGAAAAAAGGAGTAGCCAGCACCATATATGACCAGCAAGGATTCCACAAACAGCTAGTAAGTGCTTGGCAGAATACAGTTTGAGAAACACTGAGGAAACCTGAAATTTACTTTTGCTGTACTTTTTAAAATTGATTGCTATTGGAAAGAGCCCATAAATAATTAAATTATGCTATTGTACGTGGGGTTTTCTGTCTTAACAGTAAAATAATAGTAATTAATTCAGAAAGAATATTACTTAGTTTTCATTTATTTTAAGTTATTTTGTGAAAATGCAATTTTAAGAATGATTTAAGGGTAGCTGTTCATTGTTACAATATTTTTGTTTTAGAGTTTTGTAGAAAGTATTAGTATATTTCTGTCTTCATTTGGACTGAACAGGAACAAGGATCAAGTACTATACAAATCATTCTCATTCAACAACCCAAAGTTTCAGGGTCAAAAGTTTAGAGTTACTGTGCACCAGTTATCACCGGACTGTAATTTATTTCCATTTATTTTTTTTAAAAAGTCCATTTTGCATACACAATAAACTTATCTGATTTGCAGGGTCTGTAAACAATGTTTGCAACACATTGATGCTCCAACAGCCTGTGTAACTAAGAAACCACAGCCACAGCTCACAATTCAAATATTCAGACTGAGCGATACAAGGTCAGGGGGTAGAATTAATCTCTGATGCTCTTGTATTTTGTTTTTTCTTGAAGAATCTGTCAGAAAAATCTTTAGCCATTGAAAATCAGACAGGTAGCTGAAGGAAAACCTGAAAAACTCTACTGGTTAATCCAAGTTCTTCTAAAAAGTGTCAATAGCTTGAGGAATAGAACTTTGAGACCATTGCACCACCACCAAAATACCATTACTTCAGCAATAACTTTAGCTATTAAAAGCAGCACTCAGTGTGTTCATGTTAAAGATTACCACACCTAAAAACAGAGTTTAAAATCTAGCTTTAAAAGGCCCTATTCTTGTAACTCAACCCAGTGATTTTTTTTCCTGTTAAACATTAAACAAGAGTGCACAAGTCTGTAACAGACTCAAACCTCCTTTTCAGAAGTCAGTCATGTGGCACATTTAACCATGCAGTTCATCATCATCTTAATTTCAGTGTTCAGAAGATAAAAGGGGGAAAAAAACACTCAACACTTTACTTTCTTCTCTTAAAGCACTTCATGCATTTTGCAACCTCATTTCAGCAACTTTTACCTTTTTTATATACCGGATATTGTTGTAGGAGAAGGAATAATCTAAAGTAAACTAACAAACCCCAGAAACTTAATACCTGGATCTTTTATTGACTAATATAGCTCTTCAGATATCCACTGAAAACAATGATATAGATAAATTCATTTAACCAAAAAAAACCTTTGGTTTTCCTCCCCAGCATCCCTTCCTTTATAATGTAAAGAGACATATCTCCTCATACTCATCAATAGTGATCATAGCAAACCAGAGTTTCTTATTTACTTGTAAAGTAACCCTGACATTTCTAGGCACTGCCAAACAGCCCCAGCCAAAACATTTTTCCTCAGGGTGCAACAAAGTCCTTTATGGTACCTTACATATCTAATGAACTTAGCTATATATTTTACACAGGGTTCATCACCTGAACACCTTGCTTTTCATTTATATAGTGATCATGTGATAAAATTAAAATGTATAATTGCTCGTACAACAGCCAAAAGATAAAACTGACCTCCATTTGGACAATTATCTATTCAATAACAAGACTGCATATAGGATTAATAAGAGAACATGATCAAAACTCGCTCTCTATTCCCTTCCTTTTGTGCTGCAGAACACATGATATTTGTTAGGTTTTGCTGGCCTCTCAATGACCTGCTTCACCTATCATAAAAGTACTCTACATTCCACTTCAGCATGAAGCTAAAAGAGTCTTCTCATCTGAATTTAACATGAAGATCTTCCTCTGCAATCTTCATGTCCCATGAACACTTTTTTTTCTTTGCAAACTTTTTACAAGATCAATAGAAATGTTTCTATGAAGCATTTTGGTTCAATGGAAATTTGTTTTAAAGTAAACTTTCCCCTGCAGCATTTGCAACCCAGACATAGCAATATTTAGAACTGAGGCTATGTCTACACTTGCCATTTAAGTGCAAAATGTCCCTTTTTTGCACTAAAACCGTGGGAGCGTCTACACTTGTTAATGATTTTTTGCGGTGAAAGAAAACCACCTTCACAATAGACATACAGCTCTTACCACTGTTCTTTTTGCGCTGTTGTGAAAGTGAAGACACGTTCTACCAGTGTAAACACCTTTTGGCCTCTGAAGGATATCCCACAGTTTCAAAAGTGACCACTCTGGCCAGCATCTCCGCTTCTCTGAAGCCAGGTAAACGGATGTCCGCCCCTCCCCCTGTAAGCCCCGGAAAGTTTGAAACTCCCTTTCCCTTTGCTTGTAAATGTGGCAGGGAAAGCAGCCAGACACCAGAGGTTTTTTTAAAAAAAAATGCCACGAAAGAAACAAGGAAGTAATGGGGCTGCTGGGACATGAAGCAGTGCTGCACAGGGCACTGAGCAGGGACCCAGAATGCCTTCCGCTCACCACCCCCTTCCCACAAGACCTATCAAGAGAGCTGCACTATGGGATAGCTGCCCTACAGCGCTGCTCTCATCCATGATGGAAGTGTTGCTAGTGTAAACACTCTCTGACACCTGAGGAATTAAGTGAGTACACAAACCAGCACTTTTCTTTCACTGGTGAAATTTACAGCGCAAAAACTCTGCAAGTGTAGCCATACCCTGAGCTAGAAATCAACTAGGTATCGGTGAAACTGACTAGTCTGTTCTCATTGTCCAAATAGTAAACAAACAGCATAAATACTTTAAAGTATTCACATTAGCCTAGTCTGTGGTATGCATAATCATAGCTATTCTGAATGGTAAACTTAAGAGCAAAACACAAATTTGTTGGGTTTTTTTCTGGAAAGTTTGAAGAAACATCTTTACTGCATAGTGATACATATTACAACTAAGGAAACAGTCAAGTGTTTAAAAGCAGCTGATACATGTACAGATTATACCCAAGATCTTATACCTTATTAAATAAAAAAGGATGCAATCACATTACATCATGAGCTTCATTTCAAATACTATAATTAGTTAAGTGCTTAGGTCTCTGCAATCTCTTCTGACAGTAAAAATGAAACTGCTATATGTAAATTATATCCTACAAGCAAGTCTTTCATACGTCAAACAATGCAAGACTCATACAGGCTTTTCTAGTTATGTGTCTCAGGGCTTCTTAGGATATGTTCTGATCTGAACACTGCATACAGAGACGCTATGAGGGTTCCAGAGAACTGGCTCAATGGTACTCTTAAAAGATTTAGGTCAACTCCTGTATACAGGGGAAGAGTCTCTCTCCCCCCACAAAGAATGTGGTGTTGGTTTCTACCAAAGCCTTTCTGAATGTAGGAGTGCTTGTGCCTTTAATAATGGGAAGCGGATCAAGGATTTTAACCAAGGCCTTCTAGAATAATGAAGGGGTAGAACTAGTAATGACATTGCCAGAAACTTCAGTTAAAACGAACATTTAAAGTTGACTTCTGCTCTAAAAAACTCATCACGCGGATTTTTCTAGCTTCAGAGCCTCCAACAGTTTTTTGGACTTCTGAAGAGGAACTTTTTTCCCTTGGGGTGGGAGGAGGGGAATGAGGAGTCTAAGTACTCATTACTACAACTCATCTTTGGAGCTGTTCTATCAATTTAAATGTTCATCTCTACCCTGAACACTGAGCCTCAAGGCAATTTTGCATCCCTATGAAATATGATAAAAAGCATGCTCGTGGCATTTCTCATAAAAATGCAATGGAAATAATCCTTTTGTCCTAAACTGAGCTATAACATAAGCAGGAACCAAGCTTTGAACGGCTTATGCTCCCTCTTCTAACAATTCCCCACTGCTTACAATTTACTGTGAAAAAAAATGTAAATCAAAATATAGTTATTACACCAAACTTATTAATAAAAGAAAACAGTCTTTAAAGCTTTTTAAAAAGAATTAGTAATGCTATTCTGATTCCACGTGGGGCTCATTTTTTTCCTTAGTGGAGCCATATAGAAATGTATAGAGATGAATTATACACATTACATATGCAAAGATATTCACAAGAAAGAAGGCTTTTCCTAAAGTTACTTTCACTTGTAAGGAAGCTAAGCAGCAGCAGTTTATTCTTATCTATTATCTCTGAACAAGTTTTTGGGTCTGAAACGCTAAATATACTTACTCTCCCTACCTCCAACTACAGTTACATAGTAGATTAATAGAATTTCTGCAGCTTGCTGTGCCTCCAAAACCTTAAGACACCCCAGGGATGCAGAGCACTGGGGTTTGGCTTCCCCTCACAGCGGTGCTAATGGGAAGCCCGGAGAGAGCTCTCACTAGAATCTATGACAGTACAAAAAAGATGCATTTCCTCTATGAATTTGTTGACTGGATTGTAGACTGAGTTCAGGGCACAGCTGGTGTAGTAAAAAACGTAAGCATTATAAATGTATACGACTGAGAGAACCATCTGATGGCTTGTTCCTTTATATGTGCATGTGTGGAAGCTCTAAGAGCCATCAGATGACTCTCTATCAACATCAATATGGCTTACGTTTTCCTATTTATATTTTAACTCATTTGCATGATTGTTAAAGGTGATCTATAAAGTATTTTAAAAAATGGATTTGTGCCCTTGTTTCTTTATGATGTACAAGAGTTATGCCATCACTTGAGTCAAGAGGTGGACAGCAGAACAACTGAGTCTTTGTTTATGTTAGACTTTTTCATAAATTTTCCCACTGGTGCCTTCACCAGTGGTAGGGGCAGTATGAGCTCTAGGACAGTCAGAGCACAGGCAGCTTCAAGCATTTTATCTAGACCTCCTCTGAGCAGGGTTGGGCACATGGTGTTTTAAAGCATACACCAATGCTTAATAAGCATTTTTATTATTCATCACCTTCAAATAAAGTGACAGATATCTATCTATCTTTGGTACTTATATGACCCCCATTCCCAGTACCTGAGCACTACAAAGTCTAATATATTTATCCTCACAACACCCTTGTGAGTACAATTAAAGCCATGGGGAACTTGGGCACAGAGACAGTCAGTGGCCTACAATCACACAAAAAGTCTTTGGTAGAATGGGGGAATTGAATCCAGGTCTTATGAGTTCCAGGCTAACCACTGGACCATCTTCTCTTCCTCTGTATAAACATCTCGACAAAGGTTCTAAGGCTACCAAGAACATCCTTTAGCAAAACCAGGGAGTCCCAAGACATGACACTTCTTGTATTTGTAAGGTAGAAAAATCAGTAGAGCTTTTCTCTTAAAAAAAAAAAATATATATATATATATTAGAGCTCATTTCAGAAAAAAAACAGCAGACAGGGATCTAGTCTTGTTTATGTATTAAAAGGAAGCAAACAAGGGCACAAATTTAGTTTTATAAAATCCTTTTTAGGTCACCTTTAAATGGCACCCTTAATTTTATATTCTAAAGAAAATTAAGTTGACGTCATAAGATGTAAGATCAGATACTCTTCTGAACATTTGTCATTCCTACAGATTACATCAATATTATTGTTATTATAGACTGCTCTAAAGTGCACTAAAATAAAGAGTAATGTCTTGCAGCCAACCCAGAATAGAAGAGATAGTCTAAGCAGAAAAAGAGGGACGCAGGGCAGTCTTGACCTCCATACTTTCTATTAGGAATGAAAAACATCCTAAACTATTCCCGGGTTTTGATTCAGAAATACAAATAACCTTCTGAAAGGACTTGCAATGAAGCATCACAGTATAATAGAAAGCTCTTCAAGGAACACAAGATTTAAAAAAGTAAAATCTTTTATGAAAAAAGAGGAAATATGAATAACAACTGCTGATCCATCTTTCCCCCCTAAAGATGTCAAAATGACAGCCAGAAGAAAAAGTATCCAGACACACACCCACTAGGACTGGCAGCAGGAAAATAACTGACATCATATACCATACACAAGTCTAATTAAGGATAATTTCAGCTTTTACTCTGAATTGCCTGACTTTCCACCCAATCAATGTTAATTTCATACTGCATGTGCACACATTTCATCCATTTCATTTTTTCCAGAAATTCCAGTCTATTCTGTGAATATAGGCACAATGATAATTCCAGAAGATCTGAATTATTACAATACCAACCCACAACTTCAGATACATTCTGGTCACTACTCCTGAAAGACAGGGTTAAAGGTATAGAACTTCATTCCAAAGTCATCAATCAAAGAGCTCTATAGACTACCATAGGCTACCTCTAGATCACGAGACACTGAAAATCTGTATGATTTGGAAGATATGTGCAAGTTGCCCAGAGTCTGTAATAGGTGCTTTCCTTATGTAGGTCCAAACTGAAATACATAAAAGAGTAGCTGTGTATGGGGGTGAGGGGAAGCTACAACAAAGACCTACCTTTTCAAAAGTGACCAATGATTTTCAGTGCCTCAGTTTGTCTCTGCAATCAGATAAACTCCAGTCTATAAAATGATTTGTCCCAACCTGGCGAGCTAATCCAGGCAGGAGTTATGCTTTACTAGGCCCAATCAGCAGATGGCACAAGAGAGCATGCAATAATGCAGGTTTCAGAGTAGCAGCCGTGTTAGTCTGTATCCGCAAAAACAACTTTTTTTAAAAAAATTTTAAATTTTTTTTTAAATTTGTTAGTCTTTAAGGTGCCACAAGTACTCCTGTTGTTTTTGCAATAATGCAGTGGTCTGTGAAGGAAAACAAATTCCATTCCCTAAAATGTCTTTCAGTTATGATTGAGATGTCAGACTATAGGATGAAAAAAAAACACTGATAGCATCAGCTGGGATGGCAGAAGAAAATTCTGTACATATTCAGATGATATTTGATAGCTCCTAGAATGCCATACAGATCTTTATTCAAGATATAATGTCTGGTTTTCCAGGATAAACAGAATACAAACAAGTGTCAGTTATTTCCAAGTTCCCTCTTTTTAAAAAATGCAGAAAGCCATAACAATTGTTACAAAGACATTAGGTATTCATCAACTATCACAACCTCTTTAGTACTGTCTGCCTCCAAACAATGTGAAGTTACTTCAGTCAAGCTTACCTGAATGCACTTAAAAAAAAACAAACCACATCTGAGACATTATGGCACTTAGGCCTTGAAAGAAACTGTACCCATTTTGATCAGCAGAGCAATTTTAATTTTGACATTTTTCAGAGGCACTTTATATATAAACAAACTACAAAATACATGCATATATTTTAATTAACATTTTACAAAGCCTTTTTTAAACATTGCATTTTAAAATCCTTTCAGTCATATCCATCCTGACAAAAAAGGACATAATAGGGGACAACTGAAACCCAATGAGAGATGGTAAGGCATTTTCTACAATGCTTAACACTCAGAAATCTAACTATAACTACTGACCCTCTTGATTTTCAAAATAGCACACGTAAAAAAGCACACAAAATTGTGCTCAAGTGAAAAGGCAGCACATAACTGGACACTTGTGTGAGCATTTACCCAATTTATATACAAATGTGAAAAATTGTGCATATCTAATCTTGAAAATTATGTCCTTAATATCCACATCACAAAATTTACTGCTCTGATTTTCTGATGTACTAAGCACCCACAGCACCCTCTGAAATCACTGGGAATTGTAGATGCTCAGCACCTCTGAAAATCCCATCACTTATTTAGGTGCTTAAAGATGGATTTAGAGGATTAATTTAAGACACCCACATTTGAAAACTGTGGCCAAAGTTTATTTGATACTTCAGAAAGAGTTCAATCCAACTGTGGTTGTCCAGTGAAGGGGAGTCAGAACATGTAGAGTATTCCAGAGGCTGCTGGATTACATCCAACAATTGCTCCAGACTGCAGCACAGAAGATAAACCATTACAGACTGGCAGATGGGTCCTTCACAAAGAAAAAAAAGGTTATCCCTTCCTTTTGTAGTACTGCAGGTCCTTCCTGGAAATGTATTACTATGCAATCTTCTATACGCTATTCGAGTAACTCTAAAATGATCAGCTCTTTACAAACTGAGACCAAGATGTCCAAAAGGCCATGCAAATCTACAGGCAGTTTGATTGCATTAAACTGAATGAATGCCAAAAATGTGTCAACATAATTGGTTTACTTTCTATATAATCTGATTAATGGATGTGCTGGGCAATGTTTCTTACTAAACTCTCAGAAAAGTACTCATTCACTTGTGTCAAGAGGTTCAATAGTAACTACACTGTGAAAATGAATCCACAGAATTAACTTTCAACATTTGAAAATATTAATAGAGGCTGATGGTTTTCATTACTCATTTTAACACTACTGAGATAATGGTATGTGATAAAAAGTTCCTGCAGAAAAAAAAAATGCCATTCAATCAATCATTTTCTTAACAGTGCAGAAAAAAAGCAGCTTTCTGATGATTATCAGGTCTTAAGAGAATAACTAAAACTCAGTAAACTAGAACTTAACATATGACTTTTTTCCTGATGGTAAAATGATGCAATCATGTACCTGGTAGAATGAATTAACACAGTTAATCTTAATAGTAGTATACTAGTCAATGCCAAAGAGAAAGTTACTCACCTTGCAGTAACTGAGGTTCTTCGAGATGTGTGTCCCTGTGGGTGCTCCACTCTAGGTGACGGTGCATCCCGGCGCTGTCGATCGGAGATTTTCGGTAGCAGTGCCTGGTTGGGGCGCACGCACCCAGATGGTATCTCCCGTCCAGTTGGAATCTTCCAGGGTGCGTGCGCCCCACACCCTCCTCAGTTCCTTCTCCACCGTGGAGAGTCATCTCAGTACTCCAAAGTAGAGGGGAGGAGGGCGGGGAGTGGAGCACCCACAGGGACACACATCTCGAAGAACCTCAGTTACTGCAAGGTGAGTAACTTTCTCTTCTTCTTCGAGTGCTGTCCCTGTGGGTGCTCCACTCTAGGTGAATGTATAGCAGTACCCACTACGGTTGGTGGGACTTTGGAGATACGGCAGGAAGTGCTGAAGATAGTACTGTATGACCTACTATTGTGTCTGCCGTAGTGTCTTGCGTTAAAGCATAGTGTTTTGCGAATGTGTGTTCAGATGACCATGTAGCTGCTTTGCAGATATCGGGAATGGGAACATTGTGTAGGAAGGCAACGGATGCCGACATGGCTCTAGTGGAATGAGTTCTTATGCCTTCGGGCGGTTGAAGATTCTTCGCACGGTAACAGGATCTGATGCAGTCAGAGATCCACTTGGATAGACGTTGTTTAGATATAGCCGTGCCTTTGGCTCTTTCGGCAATTGAAACAAAGAGTCGTGGAGACTTGCGGAATGATTTAGTCCTGTCTAAATAAAAGGCAATTGCTCGCCTGACGTCGAGAGTATGCAGGGTTGCATCCTGTGGCGTTTTGTGAGGTTTGGGGTAGAAAGTTGGTAAATATATAGGTTGGTTGAGGTGGAAGGTCGATACCACCTTAGGAAGAAATTGAGGATGTGGTCTCAAAGTTACTTTATCTTTGGAGAAGATTGTGTATGGAGGGTGGGCCATCAAGGCACTTATTTCTCCAACTCTCCTTGCTGACGTTATGGCAACTAGGAAAGCCACCTTCATGGACATATGGAGATCAGAGGAGGTAGCCAAGGGCTCAAATGGAGGTTTCATGAGAGCATGAAGAACGAGGTTAAGATTCCATGTAGCCACTGTTGCGTGAATTTCAGGGTAGAGATTTTGCAGGCCAGAGAGAAAGCGTTTAATGGTGGGGTGTGTAAAGAGTGAGTACCCATCCAATAGTTTGTGGAAGGTGGTAAGCGCCGCCAGGTGCACTTTGATGGAACTAAGCGAAAGTCCGTCCTGTTTCAGTTCGAGGAGGTAATCTAGAATGTTAGGAAGGGTCACATTGTTGGGTGCTAAATGTTTATGTGAGCACCAAAGAGCGAAGCGCTTCCACTTCTGAAGGTCGGTTTTATGGGTGGAGTCTCTCCTACTGTGCAGGAGGACGTGTAGGACTTGTTCGGAACAGGCTAGTTCATGGGTTTGGAACCATGAAGGAACCAGGCCGTGAGGTGGAGCTTCTGGAGTTGGGGATGAAGGACCCGCCCGTTGTCCTGGTAAAGGAGGTCTGGCCTGTTGGGGAGAGCCCATGGGTGACGGGAGGACATACGGAGAAGGTAAGGGTACCACGTCTGTCTTGGCCAAGCCGGGGCAATAAGGATGACCTGGGCCTTGTCGTCCGCGATCTTCCGAATAACCCTGTGTAGTAGAGGGATAGGCGGGAAGGCGTACAGGAGGTAACTGTTCCATGAAATGAGGAATGCATCCCCTAGGGATGCAGTCCCGAGTCCCGCCCTGGAGCAAAACAGGGGGCATTTTCGATTTCGGGTCATGGCAAAGAGATCTATTGATGGAGTGCCCCAGTGGGAGAAAAGCTGTTGGAGTACTGTGGGGTGCAGTTCCCACTCGTGTTCTGTGGAGAAGTGCCTGCTGAGTGCATCGGCAGTAGTGTTGTGGCAGCCTGGTAGATAGGAGGCGATGATCTGTATTCGATGTTGTATGCACCAATTCCAGAGTCGAATGGCTTCCATGCAGAGGGAATGTGATCTGGCACCCCCCTGTCTGTTTATGTAATACATACATGCTATGTTGTCTGTTAAAACTTGCAGATATCTGTTCTTTATAAGGGGAAGAAAGTGAAGGCATGCTTTCCTCACTGCTCTGAGTTCTAGGAGATTTATATGTAGATGCGTCTCTGATGGAGACCATCGACCTTGTACTTTGTGTTCTCCTAGATGCGCTCCCCAACCTATCAGGGAAGCATCCGTGGTGAGCATGAGCGTTGGGGATCGTTGCTGGAAGGGAACCCCTGTACAGAGGTTTTCTGGACTTGTCCACCATTGTAGGGAAGTTATAACATTGGGAGGAGGAGTTAGCAGCATCCCTAAGGGATGTCTGCTGGGTTTGAAATTGGAGTTGAGCCAGCCCTGGAGGCATCTCATATGTAGCCTGGCATGTTGAACCACGAAGGTGGTAGCTGCCATGTGACCAAGGAGCTGTAGGCAGATTCTTGCTTGTGTCCTGGGACGAGTAGAGAGTGTGCGTATGAGCTGTGTGATAGTGAGGAATCTGTTGTATGGGAGCGAGGCCCTGCTCTGGGTTGAGTCGAGATGAGCTCCAATGAACTCTATCTGTTGCGTGGGTATCAGGGTGGATTTTTGGGTGTTTATTTGGAGACCTAGGCTGTGAAAGAGGGAGATGGTGAGACGTGTGGCTTGAAGTGTGTCGCCACAGGAGTCGCCCTTGATGAGGCAATCGTCTAGATAGGGGAAAAGTGTGACTCCGTGTTTGCGGAGGTGAGCCACAACGACGGCTAAGGTCTTGGAAAAAACTCTTGGAGCCGTGGAGAGTCCGAAAGGAAGAACTCGGTATTGGAAGTGATCGTGACCGATTGTGAATCGTAGGAAGCGTCTGTGAGCTGGATGAATTGATATGTGGAAGTAAGCGTCTTGTAGGTCGAGGGCTGTGAACCAGTCCCCCTGATCCAATGCGGGTATTATTGTGCCCAATGTGACCATCTTGAATCTTTGTGTCCTTACGAATTTGTTCAGTCGGCGTAGGTCTAATATAGGCCTCCATCCCCCGGTCTTTTTCTGTGTTAGAAAGTAATGGGAGTAGAAACCTGTCCCTTGGTGTTGCAGAGGCACAGGCTCCACTGCGCCTAATTGCAGAAGGTGAGCCACTTCTGTGCGAAGTAACTGCTCGTGGGAGGGGTCCCTGAAGAGGGACAGGGAAGGGGGATGGGTAGGAGGGTAGGAAATAAAAGGAATGGAGTAACCGGTCTGAACTATTTCGAGGACCCAGCGGTCCTGAGTGATCCGCTGCCAGGCATGTTGGAAATACTGGAGGCGGTGGCCAAATGGGAAAGTAAGTGGTGGAATCAAGGGGTGGTCGTGCAGACCCTCGACCAAAGCTTCAAAACTGTTGTTTATTGCCCTGTGGACGGAAGGTGGTGGCTTGGTTTTGATTTTGTCTGCGTTTGGGAGGTCTATTACGATTCCGAGTTGTGTCGTACGGTCTAGATTGAGGGCGATAATACTGACGTGTTCTTTGGTAGGGCTGGTATCGCTGTCTCTTGGGAAGAGATGGTTGAATGCCCAGGGTGCGCAGTGTCGCTCTGGAATCCTTCATGGTATGGAGGAGTTCATCAGTTTTTTGGGAGAAAAGTTTGTCCTTGTCAAATGGGAGATCCTCCACTTTAGTCTGGAGTTCTTTAGGAATGCCGGATGCAGAGAGCCATGAGGTTCTGCGCATAACCACAGCAGTTGCGGTAGTACGGGCTGCTGTGTCCACCGTGTCTAAAGACGCCTGTAGGGCTGTTCTGGAGATTAATTGTCCCTCAGACAGGATTGATTTGAAGTCTGCTCTTCTGTCCTCTGGTATGTAGGAGGCAAATTTGAAAAGCTTATTGTAATTATCGAAATCATAACTGGCGAGGAGGGCAGAGTAGTTAGCAATCCTCAACTGTAGTGTAGAGGATGTATAAACCTTGCGTCCCAGGACATCAAGGCGTCTAAGGTCTTTATCCTGAGGGGTGGGTCGATATTGTGAATATTTGGTCCTCTGTGTCACTGCATCAATGACAAGGGAGTTCGGTGGTGGATGAGAGAATAGGAAGTCTGCGTCCTTTGCAGGAACGTAATATTTACGCTCAGCCTTCTTGCAAGTTGGTACCAGAGAAGCTGGGGTTTGCCAGAGAATGTCAGCTGGCTCCATGAGTGCTTCATTTATAGGGAGCGCGATTTTCGAGGGTGCAGACGGTTGAAGGATTTTAAGGAGTTTGTGTTGCTTCTCCTGAACCTCTTCTAAGGGAATATCCTGGCTGATCGCAACCCTCCGAAAAAGTTCTTGGAACTGTTTGCAGTCGTCCACGATCTGTGGGGGTGGAGGGAGGCTGGCTTCATCTGCGGCTGATGGAGAGTTAGGATTAGGCGAATCAGGATATGGTGCATAGCTCCCCAGTTCAGGAGGGGGTTCAGGCACCCTGGAAGTGGATGGAGCAGGAGACTGAGGTACCGGAGGAAGGTGATTGATAGGAGGATTCTGCCACGGGTACCACTGCGGCCAAGGCATGGGGTAGGAGAACCCAGGCATCACCCACGGAGGGGCAGCATAGGGAAACTGAGGCTGCTGAACTTGAGCCGTGACCTGAGGTGGTAAAGGTGCCTGTGGAGGAGAAGCAGGAGGGGAGAACTCTGCCTGCTGTTGCAATTCAGGGTCACCGTCGGTGAAAGCCATTTCAGGTGGAGAAAGTGGCAGGTCAAGAAAGGAGTCCTCTGCTTCCAGGAGTGGAGAGTGAGGCTCAGGTGGCACTAAAAGGTCACTTTGAGTGAGCAGCTGTTGTTCGTGCTCTTTAATCTGAACTAAGTCTGCTCCCTGCTCTAGCTCTTTGCTAGGAGAGAGTGACAGAGAGTTTCCTGCAGAGTTGTGCTTTGATGTGCCCTGCAGGGGGTCCCCTGCTGGTGCACAGGGCACAGAGTGGCTGGGTGCCGACGGTCTTCGCGGTGCCGAGGCTGATCGCGCTGTCGGCACCGCTGCTATTTTTGTTGCTGAGGCAGAGCGCGCTGGCGGGATCGCGGCTGCTTTCAGCGCTGAAATTGACCAGGCTGAAAGTAGCGCGGCTGTTGCTGGTGCCGGTGCTGACTGCGCTGTCGGCACCGCGGCTGTTGCTGGTGCCGAGGTACGTGGTGCTGGTGCCGTAGCGTTCCTCGGTGCCGAGGAGGAGCGAGGTGTCCGTGCTGCAGCCGTTTGCGGCACCGAGGGGACCGAACGGGTAAGTGCCTTCCCAGCGCGGGAAGTCTGGTCCCTGCCTGTCAGCTCTGTCAAAGCAGCAGCTGAGGCATGTGAAGAGGCTGAAGCAGCAGTACTTCGTGCTGCCAGCAGAGGGGGTAGGGATCTCGCAGGAGACCCCTTACCCTTATTAGAGTCTCGCTTGTGAGACTTTCCCGCTTCGTGCCTCCGCTCCAGGGAGGGTGAAGCGACACTCCCCACCGGTTCTGATCTGGCTGGGGATCGTGTGGGAGCGGGTTCCACTTTTCCCGTCTCCGACAGTGGCTGCAGGGATTTCTCCATCATAATGATCTTGAGGCGCAGATCCCTGTCACGACGAGCTCTTGTTTTGAGGCTCGCACAGTGTTGGCACTTCGTGGGGATGTGGGTGTCCCCGAGGCACTTTACACACTGGGAGTGACCATCTGACCGTGGCATGGAGTCCTGACAGGAGATGCATTTCTTGAAGCCTGAAGCTCCTGGCATTATGAGTTTGAGATAGGCGAGGAAGTGTCTCAAGGGGAGACAAGCCTGAGGTGGGGTTGTTTTTTTTTTTAACTAAGTAACTAACTATGTAACTATACTAAAGGAAGGGAAACAACTGGGAATTAATTAATAACTATTTCTATGTTTTCTATAGAGATTAGGGAAGAGAAGGCAGCACTGCCCCGAGTCCCGTCTTCAGCCGAGGACGGTTGAGAAGGAACTGAGGAGGGTGTGGGGCGCACGCACCCTGGAAGATTCCAACTGGACGGGAGATACCATCTGGGTGCGTGCGCCCCAACCAGGCACTGCTACCGAAAATCTCCGATCGACAGCGCCGGGACGCACCGTCACCTAGAGTGGAGCACCCACAGGGACAGCACTCGAAGAAGAACTAGGGCTTTCCCTACACTAGCACTTGTCGGCAAAACTTTTGTCTGTCCTGGGTGTGGAAAAAAAACCTGCCCGACATAAGTTTCACTGACAAAAGTGCTGGTGTGGACAGGAGGGCATCTCCTGCCCACATAGCTACCACCACTCGGTGGGGGTAGTTTAACTGGAGAGAGCTCTCGTGCCGGCATAGAATGGCTACACAGGAAACCTTACAGTGGCGCAGCTGCATGGTACAGCTCTGCCGCTGTAAGGTCCGTAGTGTACACATAGTTAGAAATTGGGTAGTAGGCTAAAATACTACAGATTGGGGTGGATTTAAATATTTTTCCTTAAAAATTATAAAATATATATTTTAAGATGTATTTTATTAAAAATTAAGCGTAGTGAAAATATTTGAATATAAGAACATAAAAGTGGCCATTCTGGGAGGGAACAATAGTTCATCTAGCAAGTATCCTGCCTTTTGACAGCGGCCAATGCCAGATGCTTCAAAGGAATTAACAGGGCAATCATCAATTGATCCATCCCTTGTCGTCCAGCATCTAGCAGTCAGAGGCCTAGGCTAGGGTCACCCAAAGCATGGGGTTGGATCCTTCACTATCTTGGCTAACAGCCATTGATGAACCTATCCTTCAGGAACTTATCTAATTCTTTTTTGAATCCAGATATGGTTTTGGCCTTTACAACATCCCCTGGCAGTAAGTTATACAGGTTGACTGTGCATTGTTTAAAGACGTGGTTCCTTTGGTTTGCTTTAAACCTTCTGCGTATTATTTTCATTGGGTGACCCCTGGTTCTTTTGTTAAGTGAAGGAGTAAATAACACTTCCTTAATCATTTTCTCCACACCATTCATGATTTTATAGACCTCTATCATATTCCCCCCTTTCCTGTCATCTCTCTCTTTTCTAAAATGAATAGTCCAAGTCTTTTTAATCTCTCCTCATATGGAAGCTGTTCCATACACCTAATCATTTTTTTTGCTCGTTTCTGAACCTTTTCTATTTCTAATATACAGTTTTTGAGATGGGACAACCAGAACTGCACACAGTATTCCAGGTGTGGGTGTACCATGTATTTATACAGTGGCATTAAGATATTTCCTGTTTTATCATCTATCCTTCTCCTAATGGTTCCTAACAGTCTATTTGTTTTTTTGTCTGCCACCGCACACTGAGCAGATATTTTCAGAGAACTATATACAATGATTCCAAGATCCCTTTCTGGAGTAGTAACAGGTAATTTAGAGCCCATTATTTTGTATGTATAGTTGGGATTTTTCCAATGTGCATTACTTTGCATTTAACATCATTTAATTTCATTGGCCATTTTGTTGTCCAGTCATCCAGTTTTGTGAGATCCTTTTGTAACTCTTTGCAGTCTGCCTGGGACTTACCTATCTTGAGTAATTTAGTACTGTCTGCAAACTTTGCCACCTCACTGTTTACCCCTTTTTCCAGATCATTTATGAATATGTTGAAGAGCACTGGTCCCAGTACAGATCCCTTGGGGACACCACTATTTACCTCTCTCCATTCTGAAAACTGACCATTTATTCCTACCTTTTGCTTCCTGTCTTTTTAACCATTTACTGATCCATGAAAGGACCTTTCCTCTTATCCCTTTGGTGATGGACCTTGTCAAAGGCTTTCTGAAAGTCCAAGTACTCACTCTTCTCCACTTTTGTGCATCCCCTCAAAGAATTCTAACAGATTGGTGAGGCATGGTTTCCCTTTACGAAAGTGGAACAATTTTTGATACATTATGGAAACATTTTAAACCAATGAGTATTTTCAATTATGAGCCACAGTTTTGTGTGCACATGCACACAATCATGAGTTATGGGGAACACTAAAGATTGGGAATGAAGGGTATTTCACGGTGACAGAATAAATTAACAATGCAGCAGAATTTAGGGGTTATTGCCACAGAATGATGTCACATTGTACTGCAAGTACACAAACTGTTTTAGCTTCTTTGCAATGTCTCTAGCCTCTTTTCTTGCTCCCTTTTCTCCCTAGCCATCAATGTCAAGCAAATTCAGCAATTTCCTTGCAGGCTATCTGCTTATATATATTTAAAGAATTTCTTTTCACTTCTTTTTTTTTTTTTCTTGTGTTTGACTATTTGCTCTTCAAATTCCATCTTGTCCCTCCTAATTGCCAGTTTACATTTTACCTGCCTTGTTTTATGCTCCTTTCTATTGACTTCTCTTGGGATAGATTTCCATTTTCTGAAGCATACTTTGTTTGGATCAAATAAGCCATTCAATCTTTCCATTTAGCCATTTAAAAAAAATTCTTGCCCTTTTCCTGTAAGCATATGCATATCTTTTGTGACTCTTATCATAGAGCTTAGTGAACTGTTAATAATATGGCCTGCCAGAGAAAAGCTCCAAATTAGCATCCTAGAAAAAAACCAGATACCTTTATGTAATCAGCTTGCCATTGCCATGGTTGGTTTCTATCATAATCTTTGGCCATACAATCTTAGTCAGTTATCTGCTTTTGAGTCATTTCTCAATTAACCACACAAGTGGGAATGTGCTGCCACTGATTAGAATCAATGGGACTGGCATTCCCAATAAGCTGTATATGCAAAGAAAAGACAGATGGGAGAAACTGTTGCAGAAGCCATAAAACTTGACCATGTGTGTGTATGATGAAAATTAGAAATTGTATAAAGCACCTTCAGTGTTTTAGTTGAAACTCAAGCATCCAATATTCAGCTCCAAGCTGCAGAATCTTTCCTGTGACAGATGAACCTTATCAAGCTGAGTGATTAATTGTTTCCCTTAAAGTATATCAGCATTGGCAGTGCACAGAGAAAGCAAAGCACAGGTGCTGGCCTTTAGACAGACTGTCATGCTGGTGATATCACAGTGTAAGGAGTCCGTGCAGTCTTAAAACACTGTGGTCAGACTGGAGTGGGACAAGGACTCTGCTCACAGACAGGTGATGGCTAGAGGTCTGAGACCTGACTGGGAACTGCTGGACTGGACCACAGGGGCGACGGGGAAGGAGGCATACAGATGTAGTTATTACCCAAAGTACACTAACTAGCCGTATTCTGAAAACACTGTTCTTCTTGGCAACACAAAAAGCTAATCTCATTGCAGCGCACAGCGTTGGCAATCAGGAAATTAACTTTTCTGTTGGGTACAGGAGGAATCTTTTTATTTTAATTGTTCCACCTACTATGGGGAAATTGTTTCTCTTCCAGGGTACAGCACTGGGAAGCTGCTACTGCTAGCAGTGAGTTTCAATATAGCTCCCTCTTTTTCCCTCCCCCAAAATGTGCCAGCTGCTTAGTAAGAATTAGGTGTTTCTTGCCAATTAGATTTTCAACAATCAATAAGCTACATGCCACACCTAACAAATCATTCCATAAGCATCCACATGACTGTTTAGTAAAGGTAAGAGCTATGAATAATAGAGGACAACACATTTTGTTTACACTGGATGCACCACAATTGTGACTGTTCAGGTTTTCCATTTATTCTTATCAAAGCTATACTTTTGCTGAACTGAAAAGGTAACAAGTCTACCACCACAAACCACATTTCTGCATCACTGACAGGACATGCTATATATTAAAATAAAACGTCTTTCAGAAGAGTAGAGTCACAAGGTGGGCAAGATAATATATTTTACTGGACCAACTTCTGTGAGAGACACAAGCTTTTGAGCTTACACAGAGTTCTTCTTAAGGTCTGGGAAACATCAGTGTCACAGCTAAATACAAGGCAGAACAGAGTGTTTAGCATAAGTAATTAATACATATTTCAAGGAACCATTCAAGGTGAAGTGGTCTGTTAACACTTCTCCAGTCAGAGTGTGGAAGGAAAAAAAGGCTGGGGGTTGGGGTTTAAGTGGGTTATAGACTGTTGTAATAAACCATAAATTCAGTCCATGGTTTTAAGTATCTAGCAAAGTTAAGGAATTTAAGTTCCCAGGCTTGTCTTTTGACCTTACCCTGGGACCAACACATCTACGATAACACTATATACTTTCAAAAGACTAGTTCAATGTTAACTATAGAACACTTAGGCCAGATATACAGTACAGACCCATATAGGTATAACTACATCACTCAGGGGTGTGGATTTTTCACACCCCTCAGCAACGTAGTTATACCGACCTAACCCCCAGCGTAGACACTGCTATGTCGACAGGAGAGTGTCTCCCATTTATATAGCTACCGCCTGTCGGGGAGAAGGACTAAATATGCCAATGGAAGAAGCTCTCCCATCGGCTTAGGAGCATCTTCACTAAAGTGCTACAGCGATGCAGCTGCATCAGTGACGCTGTAGCTCTGTATGTAAAGACAGGCCCTCAGTTCACCAGTTTTTAATAATAAGTACATTTAAGCAAAGACAACCTTTACCTGCTAATAGCAGCGGTGCAGAGGAAGGACAGCTGGCCTCGGCAGTGTTACTGAGCATGCTCAGTACAAGCCAAGCAGCAAATCTGGGAGGGCATGTGACCCCGAATACCCTGCCATGCGTCACCTCTGCATGCAAATATTACAAAAATGTATAGTTCTATATTTTGCAGAACACATATTTTATTTAATTAAAGTGACCCACTGTTGGTCATTTAAAAAAAATGGGGTGGAGGAAGATGGTTAGTCATTCACACCACTTTAAAAAAAATATTATTTAAAAAAACACTGTAAAATCTTTCTTAGAAAAATAATATGGAAACTCCCAGATTATGCAGTAGCAGGAGGGTTGTCTCCCCCCAGTGAGTGTACTATTGAACATTTACAAATCCCCAAAACAGCTATTAGAAAATTACCACATTACCAATCACAAATCTATTCTTGGTGGATAGATCATCATTAAATTCAAACTCACATTTCTCCTCTGCTCTGCATTGGGGAGGATTTACTTTTTGGTTGAAAATAGGTATCCTTTAAAACCACAGATTTTTCACTGATAAATATTACTGGGCTTCTTTAGAAAAAAAAGACTGCAACTTACTTAATTGAGTTTCTGAAGTGATCTTCAGCTGGGCTTTTTACCGTGCAACTGTTAAGAAGCCACAAGTCTGCTTCTGCGGCGTTCTCTGGAGGACAGAAGAGACAGAAAGGTACATTGAAGAATTACAGCTCAAACTTGGAACTATATCACACTAAAGAGATTGGATTTAACCTTTTGTTAAAAAGTAGACCGTTCTCATAAGGTTTCAATAATGAAGCCTTAAATATAATTTTGGAAATTTTATGAATATTGTTTACTCATGTTAATTATTTGGAATGCAGTAGCATCTAGGTGCTGCAGTCATGAACCAGAACACTACTGTACTATACAATACAAAAAATAAAAAGTCCATGCCCCAAAGAGCTTACAAATCCAAGTTAAAGACAAAACATACCACGTAGATATAAACAGAAAGACAGGGGGAGCACAAGGAAATAATGAGATAACATTGGCTAGCATGACAGGCAGTGGTCTCAATACATCATCTGTCTAACCACTGTCAATTTTTTTGGTAGGACTCACAGCACAGGAGAGTTTAAAAGGAAGGAGCTGAAGGCAAACAATGACGTGGTTTTACAGATGTTTATTAGAAGCACTTCCCAGGCATGAGGGCAACACAAGAGAAATCAGGAAGGTGCTTGTTTGAAAATGTGAACAAGTGGTTCATGGAGACTGGCATCACTAGCATGGAGGCAAGAGTTGTCATCTCAATTTTATTGTGTAACATTTCTATAAGGAAAAGAACCTAGGCTTAAGCAAGCATAAATATTTACTGTAGAAAGAAAATTCAGAAAAACTCCACTGTGTATTAGAATTGGCTACATTTTAATTATTTTATCATTAACATCCAGCAAATTTTAGACTAAAGGTTTAAGAGCATACCCTTAGTTATGCCTATAGTTTTCAGCCCAGAGCTAAATTCCTTGGTAAATTTCTTTACAGCCTTGTGATAGCTAAATACACTAATTGTGTTGGATCATGAAGTTACCCTCAGTGGCACTCTACCATGTGGCATGAACACAGCATTTTTCCTCTGCAATTAAAATAAAGGTTTTAAATGATTTTTAATTAAGGAGAATTAGCTTGTCATCTAATACAAAATTTAGCCTTCCAAAACAAATGCAGGAAATAAAAAATACTGTGTATTTCTAGGAAATTGGTTTCCAAGTACGACCCAGTGAATGTTTTCTCTCCACCTGGTTTTCAACTGATTGGCAAATACCACAGAATCCAAATGATATGAGGTCACTCTCCTAGGAGAGTAACATTTCATTTTTTAAAAGAAACTCCTTGAGCAAGCCCTAGGGAGTAACAGACAAGCCATTTCACATTCCCAGTGCTCTGGCACTAATCAGGACTGCTTAGCGTTGTATTAGTTAGGCACTGAAAACTTGTGTCACACTTTGGTACTAGCTTTCAGCAAATCTTGAGCCAAAATGAAGTATTGTAATAGGATTTAAAGTGATACAAGTAATAAATGGAGCAAAATTGTTTTAGTCAAAGTGTAGTTTTTAATTTAAGTGACAGCTCACAAAAGCAAAATAATAATAATAATAATAATAAAAAGCCTGCAATGATTTTAAAATGTGTGTCTATATATGTATATCTGTATTTACCTGTCCATATATAAAAAGCTTCCTTCCCCTAGCTACACTTAATACAATCTCAAACTCTAAAAATATGTAGGTATCTGCAATCTTGCCTTTGCCAATAAACAGAATTATTCCATTTTTCAGTTAACTGTCACTCATCCAACCTCAGGAAGGGGCCAAAATGCAAATGATATGTAAAACAGGAACTGTTTTTTATTTGTGTAAAAATGAGTGAAAATAGTCAGGAGAGGTTTTTGTTTTAATTAGTGTTATTAATAGAGACTCCGTAGTTAACTTGTTCTGGGATGTTAAAAGCCTTTTCAGGTTCAAATACAATGTATTCCAAGGAATCAAACAAATCCCCAGGATAACCCATTCGAGGTCATATCTAAAGGGACTGTAACAATGGTTGGCGTTTTTTTTGTTTGTTTCTTTTAAATCTGTGAAAGCTTAATCAAATGCCCCAGCAGCAAGTATTTACCCTGTCAATTAACAGACTGCAAATAGCACTAAGCTCAAATTCAGTCTATTACTGAAGTAAAAAACATATTGGGACAACCTAAAGGATCTTTCTTCAAACTCAGAGAGCTTCTGGTTTACATAATATTTACATTTAGACTTGTTCTGTTAGCAAGAGTTCAGTGCTAATGAGCATGCTATCCTTGCCTTAAATGTAAATATCAGTACATTTGCAATTGTATTAAGGCCAATAACTTGAACAAACAAAACCAACAAACAAAAAAAGGAAGAGGAAAAGGAGGACTGGCTTTTGAAAGCAAGGAAAAGATGAACAAAAACTCCTGATTCTTATCAACTGAAGAGAGCATCTGAAAAAAACAAAATAGCTTTTGAATACTATTCCACAGCAATTTATATTATTGTATTTAGAAGTCGCAACAAACTTCAAGCACATTTTCAGGTCATCAGCTACAATGTCCAATAAACAGTGGTTTGTTATTTAAAAATGCTTTGCCCAAATGAGTGTGTTAAAAAATTAATTCAAGGTTTTTATGCAATAAAATGTTGCCACAGTCTGTTTCAAAATATTTTAAATGTGCTTATTTCTAATAGTACAAACTATGAATATAACTCATCTCCAGCTGCATAACAATTTTCTCTGAACTTGAGAATGATTGGGTATTATATAACATTAGGCTGACAGAATAAATATCATACCAATGGGATAAAATGCACTTGGGAGACAACTGTCACACAGAGTCAGAAGAGAACTATTATATAACTGTATTTCATGGCAAAAAAACTGAGACCTCTTCATTCAGAAGAAGGGTACTCTGGGGTTAGAGTACTTGACTAGGACTTGGAAGATCAAGGTTCAAGTCCCTGCCCCAACACAGAATTCCTGTATGACTGAGCAAGTGATTTAGTCTCTCAGTTCCACATCTATAAAATGGGGGATAATAACCCCTACCCCAGGATAAATACATTCAGAATCATGAGGCACATATAAGTACCTAAAACAAACATTTGGACTCTGGGACTGTTATAACCTCCTAGTTGGGCGGGGGCTTTACAACGAACTGTACAGTGAAATACTGCAGTTTGTATTTTGGAAATGTGAACAGTTAGTTTGATTTGTATATTTTAAAAAATATTCAGCATAGTTCTTAAGTAGGTCTCAGATTCTACCAGTACAGAATCACTGGGTAACTCCTCCTGTGAAGAGGCAGCCCACTAATTTAGGTGCCTAAAAACAGATTTAGGAAGGTAAAGTTTTTGGCCTCTCCTCTCCCTACAATGCTATGTATTGCTATTGCTATTTTATCTATCTTTTCTTACCCTCACTTATTTCTTGTTAACGCTCTTAGCAATATGGCTAAGTTATATTTACATACTAATCAAATGGTGGAGGCCATTTCTCATCAAAACAACAACCTAGTTTAGAGATACTTTTGTCCTTGTATTTTCCCCTTATCCCTCCATCGTATTGCACATACATATTGCAAAAATTCATTATGTGCACACCCTGCGTCAAGTTACTAAACAGCTCTTAAAACTTACTTGAAAAAATAAACTTTCAGAAATTATATTTATAAATAATATCTTCCTAGCTGGCAATTAGCCTGTAGGCTCACAGGGGAAGGGCCATCAATACAACTAGGATGACACTGGATCTCAGGACAGAGGGTGTTCCCGTAACAGTGGAAGCATACATTAGGCCTTCAAGGAATTTAGACACTTTAGGGTGTGAAAATATAGTGCAAGGGTTCTCAAACTGGGGGTCGGAACTCCTCAGGGGGGTCACGAGGTTATTACATGGGGGGTCACGAGCTGTCAGCCTCCACCCCAAACCCTGCTTCACCTCCGGCATTTATAATGGTGTTAAATATATAAAAAGGTGTTTTTATTATATAAGGGGAGTCGCCCTCAGAGGCTTGCTTTGTGAAAGGGGTCACCAGTACAAAAGTCTGAGAACCCCTGATACAGAGTGACTCTATATGGGTGGATGGTGTGCTGATAGAGCTGCCTGGGTGAACTCTAATAGAGCTTATAGAAAGCACTGTGTCTTTTAATGACAAGATACTCCAAAATAGGAGCCTCTATGAGGGAAAGGTTACAAACTCTGTGGGAGAGAGGTTACATTGTTTTGCCTAAACAGAAAATCTTTTCCACTTAGCTGCACCAGCTGTTCCGGTACAATCCTTTCTACTTTGTATCAGAATGTTCTGCATATCTATTGAACAAGTTCTATGTTAACCAACCAGCATCCAGGCTCTGAGATAGCAAGAGACTGAGTCTGGATGGAGACTTTTCCTTTTGTGCTAGGAAACTATGTTGGGACTCAGAGGTAATGTTATTGGAGGTTGAATCAAGAGTTTCATGGAGCTCCGGATACCAGTAATGCCTAGGCCCAGCTAGTGCTAAACAAATAATTTCTGCAGACTCTTATCTGATCCCCCTCAAAACTCTTGAGTTTTGAAGTTTCAGAGTGTAAGCATACAGCCACACAGGAGACCAAGGGATGAGAAATGTGTCTGTCTGAGAACCAGGGCTCCAACATTCTGTGGAGCAAATGGAAAGACACTTTTTCTTCTTCTCAATGGCAAGCAAGTCTATGTATGGGTGACCCCAGTTGTGAAATACATTTGGAATGATAACTATAGTTACACAAGTTATCTGCTACAGTGTTTTGCAAACCCAGATGTGTAGGACTGAGTTTTGGTGATGAATGGACCAATTCCCCAGTTGGACAGCTTCCTTGCAGAAAGGGAAGACCAGGATCTTCCTTGCCTGTTCATATAAAACATCACACTGGTGTTGTCTGTATTATCTAAACTGTTTTGCCTTCAATCACAGGGCAAAAAATGGTTACACAAGCCAAATGAATCACCTGCATTCTAGGACACTGATATGAAGGTGGATAAACCCTGATTATGTTGTTGGTCCAAACATGTTCCCCATCTGAGGCTAGACACATCTGTTCTAATGTTTTCATGGGCAGAGGTAGAGAAAATGGAGAACCCTAGCACACCTGATTGGGATTCTTCCACAAATTTAATGACAATAGGAATTCTAGAAGAATTTAGGCTGTCATGTCTATGTGGTGCTTTCTTGGGCAGTAGATGGACTTCAACCACTTTTGCACACAACAAAGGGGAAGTTTGTCATGTTAAGTTATGAATGTGTAAGAGGCAATGTGGTCTACCGGTCTCAGATTGTGTGATTTTTCTTACACTACCTCCACTGCCATTTCTGCCATCCTCAGAGGAAAGTCTTAAAGGCCTTATAATAGCTAGGATGAGATGGTGTACATGGGATCACTGCTGCTTCAGGTGATGAAGAAGAAATTTTTGGCAGCTAAGTGTGGCGAATTCTTAGGAATCTTACTTGGGAGGGTGATCTGACACTTGACAGGACAAAGGAGGTGAGTTTTGTGGCATGTTGTGCACCCCACAGTACCCAGCATCCCCAATAGTGTGAACCATAAGTGATACGGTCCCGGTGAGGGATACCAGATAGGAGGTCCTTCCTTATATTCCCTGTGCATACTGTGTTAGCTTTGAAACCCTAGGATCCCTATCTGAGGCAAAGTGGACGTATGAATGGGATTTCAGGATACATATTGGTGATCCCTCCCCATTATTATCTAGAGCAAAAGATTAGAAGAAATATTCCTCTTCCAGAGGACAAGAAGACTTTGCTGCAGTCTCAGGCAGTATATAGGAAGATCCCTTGCCTTTAGTTCAGACATACCCGGTACCATGAAGATATCGGTGGTCAGTGTCAACAGAGTATCTACACAACAGAAAATAAAGCAGCGACTCTGGGAAGGAGGATACTGCTAGATTTGCCAGTAGCCTAGATCACATTGTTGATCTGGGCAATGACATTTTAATCAAGTTAGAAACAATTGGCACTGAAGTAGATTTTGAAGACAATGTTGGTATAGAAAAGTTGGTACCAGTACAGAAAACACTGGCACTGGTACTAAGAGCCCTGGATGTAGTCCTATAGTCTTCACATTGGAGGCGGTGTGAGGCTGACCCTGAGCCAGTACCGCAGAATGAAAAGAGGGTCTTTCTGTCACCAGAAACCTAACTCAGGCCTTGTGCTATCCTTGGTTGAGGTAGAAAGAGTTGATCTTTACCTCTTTTTGTTGGTAAGTCCCTCAGACAGTGATCTACGTTTATACTCTTTCAAAGAGCAGTGCTGTGTCCTACCCTGGCAGCCAATGAGGACTTGGGAGCAGGAACAGCTGAGGAATACTTTGTGGAAGCAGGAGCCCAGAACTGACCACTAAGCTAGTGTTTACTGAGGCATTTCTGAAGGAGGACTGCTCAGATCTGGGAGGCTCTTCTTTATACAGATATCAGAAGCAGGTCTCAGTTTCCTCCAGAAAAAGTTTCAAATGAACTTCTCGCTTTTTAAATTTGTTTAGAAAACAAACAGCAAATTGAACATTCCTCAGCAATGCAAAACAGACATCTTATATGAGTATCATTGAGACAGAGCCATCTCATATGAGGGGTGATACTTATACCCTAGAGATTTTTGTTTAGACACAAGGGCTGAAAAAAAACAACAGATAATTTACCTAAACTGAAACTTAATGTAAAAACCTACACTACATTAACTAACTACAACTAAAACTACATTAAAGGGATAACCATGTACAAAAAAATTAGTTTTAGGATCAGAAGTGGACAAGAGATAGAGACACTGCTCACAGTTCCATCTCCCAGCAATGGATGGTTGGCCCTGCTCTTCCCTTAATGCACTGTACAGGAGGGGTGAGGATACTCAAGGCACAGCCCCAGTTGCTGACCCAAAAATTCCAATCTTGAGTACAAAGTGCACATGTGCATCCAGAGTGAAATACATATGGATAATCACTGAAAGAACTGGAACTTTCTTTGGCTTTTCATTCCATGCTTTCTTGCTGATTCGTTACAAGACACTCAAGTCTGATGTTGATCTATCATGGATTTTTTTGGAGGGTTGAGCAAAGTTACTTGACTTGTCATGTCTCCAACAATGTGCTGCTTTAAAAATTACAGTCTCTAAGCTGAGGGGAGGAGGAAGTCAAACCTTTCCACATTTTAATGGTTTTTTTTTTAATAAATTCAGCTCATCAATATTTCACTACTGACCAGATGTAGGTAATCAGCTACCTAAAACCAACCTTCTTTATGTTCTAACAGTAACCAATAACCCACCAACAATGTCAAATGAGCATTATTTTTAAGCTCAAAAGCATAACTCAAAACCACTGATTTTTTGTTGTTGTTGTTGTTGCATTGTGACATCTTTTCCATGAAAGAAAAGCTACATTGGAAGTAAACCACAAAATCTATCACACACTTTGCAAAACAACAGAGTACAAAGAATACTAAAGGTCATGGAAACCTCTGAATACATCTAACTTAATTGGGACATTCTGGAAAATAATAAATTGACAGGATTATGCAATACAAAAAGGGTAACATGGTAAAAATCTGAATCATCAATATACCAACAAACAGCACAAAAATAATTACAATTTTTTTCTAACATTTGTTTATATTATTGTTCCTTTACAAACTATAAATCATCACAACTATCTTAAGTAGCCTGCAGTAACACAGTGTCGTGAAAATAAAGCTGCAGATACCAAATCAATTGCTTGGTCCTAACAGGCACAATATAAAAGGGTATTTTAAAAAAAGACCACCAAAATGAAACATGAATATAACTATAAAGAATCTAGAAGCAAGGACCAGCATAGGCCTGTCACTGAGAAGAAACAGCTCTGCTTCACCTCTTCAGTTCCCATCTCCTCTCTGCAGAGGACTCACCCCCAGATTTGCCTACACCGTGCACTCAAAAATCCTGAAGTCAAATCTGCATAACATATCTATAACTCTTTATACAAAACTGCATAACTAGGGCCTGCTGGAAAAGAGGCATATTTTTAAGTTTCCACATTTCAGGAGGAGACTCTCCTGTGGCAATTGCCTCTCTTTCCCAGGGGTACCCAAGTCTCCCCTTCTCTTCCTCCTACTTTCCCCATGATTCTCCGAAGTTTCTGCAGTTATCCTGCTCATTTCTAATTTTCTTGCCCCGTTGAGGCTCTTCAAATTACCCTGCTTTGCTGTGTTATGCTCCAGCCCGCTCTGTCCCCCATTTATGGATCTCCCCACCCACTCTTGGTCCCACTTCGAGCTCATTGCTCCCCCTTGACAGCTGTCACCCATTGCTTAGTCCACAGTTCTGTTTCCAACATCTGATCTCCCCACCCCCCCCAGCAGTGGTAGGGGGAGGGCCTCAGGCTTTGGCTTCATCCCTGGGTGGCAGGGCTCAGGTGACAGGCCCCCTGCCCTGTGGAGATGTAGGCTATCCCAACAAACACCACCAACATTCTGGAGGTGATCCTGAATAATCTGGAGGGTGGGAGGGGGAGGAATGTCATGCCCAGTATACCCAGTGTGTATTTACGTTCAGTCGATATAGAGGACCTCTCTCTAGACTGAGCTCCCAGATATTTGACAGTTTGGGGTTTTCCAATCACCTCTCTGAGTTGTTCAAGCAGAAGTGACTTTGAACTGGGCCCACATATAAGTCACTTGGGAGCATAAAAGTTTTTGGTACTAAGACAGTTGGTATCGAGGCAATGGATACCACAGAGGTAGTTGGTACCAATGTGGAAGGTACCACTACACTAACTGAGGGACTCTGTGTTGGGATCAGCATGGAAGGTGTGCAGTCCTCTAAATTTAGAAAGTACCACATGCTGCCTTGGAAGTCAAGCACAGGGGCATCAGAATGTACTCTCTCAGCCTTGTGGCACTTTGATGTATGGGCCTGAGACAAGTCATGTGACTGATAACTCTTCAGTCTCTTACTAGGTGATGGGGATAGAGACCTGCACCTGGGCTCACATTTGGAACAGTGCTCCTTTCTGACCATCAGGCATAGACATCAATATAGTGGTGGACAAATGGAGCTTATGAGAGGATGTGACCTGGGAGCTCGAAGCAGTATCAGCTCACTTGGACACTGCTCGAGAACAACTGACACAATGCTAAGTCTTTGGTGTAGCTCTTGGAGTTTGAGGAAGACTGTATCAACTTCTATAACAAAGAGTTTTAGTCTCACTTCCTGGGCTGCTCTTTCTCCAAATGAACAAGCAAAACAACTGTCCTGGGACATGTCCTTCTCCAAGACACAGCAGGCACAAAGGATATCCATCGTTGATGGGCTCCAAAGCATCACACAAGTGACAAATTTTAAATTCCAGTGATTTAACTTCTGCCTTCATTCTAGTACCTCTGTTCAAGGGAGGTAGGGTCTAGTTTAACTGAAACTTACTTTTTTTTTTTTTGGCCACAGGGCACAAAAAGAAAAATTACATTAACTACACTTTCACTAATTATACTATCAAACTAATATATACAAAACTAAAACGAATTATAGTGTATGCAGTATGCAGACACTGCAGAGGTTCCTTCTTGCTGCCAAGCCATTAAGATGGAACTGACAGGCAGTTGTATCCCCTCCACCATTTATGCATTTGGTTGTGAAGGGGAAGGGGCAGGAGTGAGGGCACTTAGAGTACAGGCATTGCCCCAACGGACACTGATAGACACAAAAATTCAATCTTGCATGTACAGGACACATGAGCACCAAGAGAGCAGAATGCAAATAGACAATCAATTGAAGAACCGATGATCTAGGTTTTTTCTCATATTGCCAATTAACTAAGCTAGCCAGTCCCTCAAAAAGTACCCAAAGCTTTCACACCTTTTACGCCTATTAACTTTCAAAGGTCCTTGGTCACAGTGACCCTTGCTTAAACCAGGATTATTTAAAGTAAATATTAGTTAATTATATTATCGCTCATGCTTTTGGATACAAACTGATCTCTGCAGATATCAGGAAAGAATTCTTTCCATCACACATCATTACATAAGAGGACAGAGGCATCTAAAGGGCATAAAGTTCAACCTTGTGTGGCAGCATCAAACCTTGTCCTCTCTTCTCCAGAGTGAAAGTTTCAGTTGACAGAGAAGAAAGAACAGAGTATGATTTTGAAAAACCAAACAGATAGTTCTAGAGAGGGAGAGAGTAGCAACTTTTCTTAAATAAATGAAGTTCTGAATAGTGTTTTGTTCAGCACAGGAATTTCTTCACGGGTGACATTTGTTGGGTTTCAGATTGATTGAATTCCACACAGTATACAGCAGGGGTCCCCAATGCAGCGCCCGTGGGGGCATCTAAATGCGCCCGCGTCCGGGCCAGTGGTCGAGCATCCGCCGAAAAGCTGCCGAATTTCAGCGGCGACGCCTCTCGATGACGCCGCTTGCTGCTGACAAGCGACATCATCGAGAGGCGTCGCCGCCAAAATGCCGCAGAAATTCGGCGGATGCTCAAACGCCACCACGGTCCTTCGTCTGGCACCCACCAGACGAAAAGGTTGGGGACCACTGGTATACAGCAACCACCAACTTTTTATGTAGAAAATAACCAAAATATACTTGAGGGGAAACAGCTCTCTCACTTTGTACTGTGCTCCCACTGCAGCTTTAAAAATTAAAAATAAAAGTAATCATGAACTCCCAGGCTGCAGTTTCTTGAAATCTTCAAACACTGCTGTCAGCTTCCAACTGTTTCATTTTGATTGAAGTGCCAACAGCCTTCTCTAACCACAGTACCCTATGTCATGTGTAGAAGGCCTGTTTGAATTTTGCCCCACTCTTCTAGTATAACAAGCTCACTTATTTCCCCAAATTGATGGCACAACTATCCTTCACCACCACAGAAATGTGCCTAGGGACAATGAGCCTCATAAAAAAACTAACATCAAATGAAATATTTGAAAAACATTGCCATTTTCTACATTTATGTTTGTAAGTTTCTTAAAACAATTCCTTCAAAGTAAAATACTGGTCAAAACATAAATAAGAGAAAAAAATTGGACTTATTGGACTGAGGCATTATCATCTAAACGAACGGTGACAGAATTCAACCTAGAAACAGAATTGAATAAGTTTAACAGGCAGCTGCTGGAAACAGCTTTTAACATGTAAAACTGCAGTGGATAGCTAAACGTACCCTACCACTCACCACTATTAAATATACAGACTTTTCAGACCAAGTTATCTGCAGGAGACTTTTGAAGTTCTGATGTTTAATTTTTAAGGCTTACCACCAAGATAAGGGGCATGGTCGGGTTCTGAAGCCACTAAATAACTAAATCAATCAATCAGCACAAGAAATCAATTGAAAGAATCACTTGAGTCACCAGCAGCCGTTGGAAAAAAATTGCTACAGTCAGGAGAAAGTAGGGTAAACATTCACCTTTATTCTTGCTTACTTTTGGTATCCAAATATCGTCTACTACCCATTTCAAGTCAAAGCTCATCTCCCTCTCCCCTAGCTATATAACTTTTTCCTCTCCTTATAGCTTAAAAAAAATCAAAGCATATTACCTGACCTGATCCCAACCACCCATGGCACAAGAATCCCTTACTTGCTCATAAACCAAGATCTTTTATAATGAACTAATACTGCATCAACCATAGGTAGAGCCCTTCACTGATACAAAAATGTGTATCGTCATCCAGTCCACAAAAACTGTCTGCAGATATCAGCGCATTTGCAGGGCTCTACTTACCATGGCTGGACTGAGGCTCCAAGGCACCTCCCCTCCTCCCAGCTGGAGCTTGGTCGGGAAGAGCCGCACTGGCAGCTGTGGGGAGCCGTGGCGGACCCTCCACCTGATGTGGGTGGGTGACCTGAGCAGCCCTGACCCATGTTCCTGTCCCCCAGGCCTCCCGCCCAGGGCAGGTGGAGAGACGCAGGCTCCCGCCAACCCAGCTCTGGCTGGGGAGGGGAGGCACCTCGGAGCCGCAGCCCAGCCATGATAAGAGGGGAGCCGCGGCAGACCCTCCATCCGCCCAAGCAGCCTCAGCCCATGACCCTGACCCCCCCCCCCCCCAGGGCAGGTGGCGAGTCTACACCGTGGTTCCTCACAGCTGCCCGCCTGGCTCTTACCATCAGAGCCCTGCGCAGCTACAAAATTTTTATCTGCAGCCAAGTGGCTGTCTGCAAAAATGGTCCATGGATTTGCAGGGCTCTAACCATAGCTTTCAAGTCTCCTATCTGAAAAAGGAATGTGCCTCAAGATTTCTCACACATCTCATATGTCTTCTGTGACAGAATACACCCATGTCCACTACTGTAATAATCTTTGTACAAAGTGTGCCTTGTGAGGTATCATTTGAAAACTCAATTTGCTGGTAATTATTATCCTGGTAAAATATGTGTGGTAACATTGTATGTACAGTTATAAGATTCCGCTGCATGGTATCACTAACACATGGTCCAAGTCTGGGGAGTGGCCAAACCAGTTTCTAGGAGACAAAAGGCAGACTGATGCCTCAGCCAGTTTTAAACCAGGTCAATGAACCATTATCTGCTAATTGGCCATTCTTTGGCAGGAAAGGGGGCATGGGTGAATAATCTACATATTAGCAAAGAAACTGTGTGAATTCCCTTCCACACAAACTGCCTGTTGCCTTTACTCCCAGCTGGAAATGCTTCTCAAAGGAGGGACAGCGCTATAAAAAGAAAGGGCAGATACTCCAAGACACCTCTCTTCCCCTCTCTGTCCACTGATTCACAGCACAGACAAGAAGAGACAAAGGAAGCAGCCATTAAACCGAACTCTGGCCAACAAGAGTGTTGAGAGCATGTGGTGATAAAACCTATGCTTTGAATTTAGCATAGTTTGTTACGTTGGGCATTAGTTGCATTTTAATTTTTCTTGTAACCATTTCTGACTTTTATGCTTCATTACCTATATTCACTTAAAATCTCCTTTGTAGTTAAATAAACTTGTTTTATTGTTTTATCAAAGTGTTTAAACTGAAGTATTTGGGAAACTCCATTTGGGATTAAAAATGTGTGAATATTATTTCCACTGATGAAATAACGGACCTATATAAATGTGTATTATCTGGGAGAGGGCTGAACAGTACAGGACATACATTTCTGGCAAAACAATGTGGGACTGGGTGCATGTTCGGGTCACTCTGCAGAGTAACTCAGGCTGGTAAGAGCCAAGGTGTGGCTTGCAGGCCGCAGTACACAGACGGATATAACTGGGAGTGACTTGCATGCTAGAGGCTGTTTGTGAGCAACTCAAGCTAGAAGCTTTTGCAGCAAAGCATTATAAAAGGCACCTCAGGTTGGAGGGCAGAGGTGACATAACTACTCATTAGTCTGGGTATATGACACTATCATTAGCTTGTCCATCTAGCTTTCCCTCCCTTCTCCTCTGGATTTGTCAGCATAGCAATTTTCACTGTGCCACACTGGATCACCATACCAACCATTAGGGGGAAGGGTGTGGGGGAAAATGTTGGTACTCTACCCAAACTTCACCCACAACACCTGGATGTTTCTGCTAAAAATCAGCAGCAGTGAAATTAACAATGTCAATGACTGATGCATCAGACTTTGGAGTTAATACCCCAGTGAGATGAATGGACCAGTTCACATATTTTAGACCTATTATTTCTGATATTCCATCAATTTATCTTCAGAAAGTTTTCTTCCATCATAAGGGCTGGACAACTTTTGTTTTGTGGTTATTTTGGGTTCCCCCCCAAAATGAAGACTTGTTGAGAGTAATGATGCCACCAGAAAAGTGCCAATATCTCATACTCAGAGCTCAGAAACAGCCAATGGGCACCCATATGCCATTCTCTGAAGCTATTGACTTGTTCGCTACAATCTCAGTTTTCATTAATAAAAGTAAGTCTCTAGCTATCAAGACTGAATAAAACCTAAAAAATGTGAATCAAGTGTAACAAATGCAAAGATGAGTCTGCAGAGAGACTGGAACAACAGGTCTGAGAGAGTGAACTGCCCCATTCATCTCAGCGACAGATTAATTCAGATGACCAGTAAAGATAATTTAAATGTGAATATTGTTAACACTTCATCTCTCAAAAGAAGAGGGAACGTCGCAGATTAATTCAATTTACTGTGAGTGATGTCTCATTTTGGTATCACAAGTGGGTGATATTTGGGGGGCATTTATTTTCTTACCACCCATTGAGGAGCCAACTTTGAGCATGTTCTAGCTACACCAAAATGGAAGCCAAGTTCAAGGAGCCAGGCAAAGCCAGCAGCCACACAATTAATTGGGAAAATCTGCACAATCTATTGTGTGCTGCACATCATTTTGGAAATGTACCACCATCTTTTTCTCCTAATCTGACCTCATTCATATTTCCAGGAAAATTACATGCAATATGATTTCATGCTTTCTTTTTCTCCAGGTTCTATTCCACACAAAGCAAATTATAAATACAAGATTTAATCATTCACATTAGCAAATATAAGTTCCTTTATATTACACCTCTACCCCGATATAAAGCGACTCGATATAACACGAATTCGGATATAACGCGGCAAAGCAGTGCTCCACGGGGGGTGGCGCTGTGCACTCCGGTGGATCAAAGCAAGTTTGATATAACACAGTATCACCTATAACGCGGTAAGATTTTTTGGCTCCCGAGGACAGCGTTATATCAGGGTAGAGGTGTACCTGTTTAGAGTAAGAATGAAATCAAACATCTAAAATAATATTTTAATCCTGTATAACATTTTCCGGCTAAGGATCTCAAAGTACTTTACAAGTATTAATGTATTTTATCTTCAGTACCCCTTCACCTTATCTTACAAATGCAGAAAGTGTGGCACGGCACTGAAGTGACTTGCCAGAGGTCATAGAAGAAGTCACTGTAGAGAAGCTGAGGCTCTAACCCTGGTCTCCCAACTCCCAAACCTGTTCCTTAAACACTAAGACATTCCTTAGATCCATGTGGACATAGTATTTTTGATAATGTCATTCCCAGGCCATATCACTGATATCCAATAGCTACCGAAGTTTATAATACTATTTTAGAGCCCTATTGTAAATGGGCCCTTCAGGCATCTGGTCATCTCAGAAGTAATGTGAGTCAAAGTTAAACACTTCAAACATTTTCTCCAGAACAAGTGAAAAATTAACTTCAATAAGCCCCTACTAATGCACAAATGCGACTCAGAAAAATGCAGCTAAGTGTCTTACAAAACCTATTGACATTATAATAGATCAGGCTAAACTGCCGTCAGCCTTGATGGAGTGCTTGTTAACGTGCTATAGATGCCGATAAACCTAGAAACCTCTTTACACTTTAACAATGCTATACTCACTGAAGAGCAAGTGGCTCTGATTCTTGATAACTACTTACCTGCTTGATTTGCATAAGGTTACAAAAGAAGAACTTTTCTTATTAACCAAATCCCATTAAAACTGCTCATGATTCTGCTTTTCTGTGATATTTTACACATCAGAATTCTGAAGAGGCTGGTCAAAAACACTCTTTAAATTGACACTATTGAGGCTGGCAGGCCCAACATTCAAACAAATAAATCCAATTTGTCTGCAGACTCCATGTAATTTTATATGCACACATTTTTCTCAAAAAACCCAAACAATCAGTAGCCAAGTCATGAGCAACCCTAAGAACATAAGAACAGCTGTACCGGGTCAGACCAAAGGTCTATCTAGTCCAGTACCTGTCTACCGACAGTGGCCAATGCCAGGTGCCCCAGAGGGAGTGAACCTAACAGGCAATGATCAAGTGATCTCTTTCCTGCCAGCCATCTCCATCCTCTGACAAACAGAGGCTAGGGACACCATTCCTCACCCATCCTGGCTAATAGCCATTTATGGACTTAACCACCATGAATTTATCCAGTTCTCTTTTAAATGCTGTTATAGTCCTAGCATTCACAACCTCCTCAGGTAAGGAGTTCCATAAGTTGACTGTGTGCTGCGTGAAGAAGAACTTCCTTTTATTTGTTTTATTTGTTTAAACCCTACAATCACCAGTGTACGTACAGTGTGAAGGAAAAATATAGCTTGAAAGGAAATACATTTCATTTTCATGCTTCCACAAAGTTGTAAATACTAAGAAGAGTTATTAAAAATTATGAACAAGTACCCTCCTAGAATGTGACCTTAGATGATCATTTTAAGCCCTTCCTGCGTAACGCACAAATCAGCGCTTCTGCTTTCCCAGTTAACATGACCTTCGTTGGTTATCATCTTCCCATTCTTATTTCACTTAGAAGAAAATTTAACCTGGTGGGATATAAACAATTATCATTCATTCCATGCAAAAGCTCGAGGGCCTAACCACAGCAGATGGGTGCCTAAGGCCTGGTCCACACACAAACTTGCATACCTATTGAGTTAAACCGGAGCAATTGTGTGTGTGAATGCTCATATCAGTTTAAAACTGGTTTAGTTTACTGCGCAGTTAAACCAACCAAAGACAGGATTAAACCAGTACAAGAATATTCACACAAAAATGCATTTGAGACTAAATTGGTATAAAAGCTAAACTTGTGCATAGATAAGCCAGAAACTGACTGGTAGCCTGAAGGCAAAACAATGGATCAAGAAGATTCTGAAGTGTAGTATAAATTCCGTGCAAATCAAAAGCAATCTCAGATTTGCTAATACATAAACCCAAGTCTTTTTTTTTTTATTTCAGATGCCTTGGTAATATAATTAAGATACAAAAGAATTTTATGTTATACCACAAAGTACAGCTATTCTTCATAAATGTACAATTTTTTCCATATACAACTATTTTGTGCCTATCAGTTAGAAGATTATTTGCTTTCTCACTAATTTCCGTACACTTGTTTTCACAAGAGTCAGGGACAGTTTTTTATTGTAGTGTGTAATTTAAAACTGTATTTTATTCCAATATCTTTTTCACAATCTTTATTTCTGTAAATTCTGCCTGTATGAAGTCATATCCAGAAGCAATTTATTGATTTAAAATGCTTTGCTTCCACTTATTTCTCCTGATATCTAATGCCCCAGGACTCTGAATTTAAACTCCATCTATCACTTTTAAGACAGCTAAAATATATAGAAGCTATCTGACCCAGATATATCCAAATACTTATTAAACTGTAGCTTCCAGCTATTTATTGACTTTCACAAAACTGCTTTCATACTTTATCCATTTGTTACTATGTCCATCTTCTGCAAACCCAGAGATACAAGCTTAAGATACCATACCCAACAGCCACAAGAAGCTTGGCAGTGGTTAATTCCCATCCCACAACTGGAGTATTAAGTGAATTTAATGCTTGTGAAAGCTATAGAATGAGAGCACTGGAAATTAAAGTTTACTATTTATACTCAGAATAAATACCGTATGAGAAGCAACATCCCACCAAAAAGCTTTAGTTATGTCGGGTCTTCAGCCCTCTAGGGCAAAAGTTGCTCAGTCTCCATGCCTATTTATTGAGGTCAGGAGAGGTGACAGTCAATTCATTGGAAAGGGAAGAGTTAAGGTGCAAGGCCGGAGGTGGAGAAAAATGGAGCTTATTCAGTGTACAAAGAAGAAATGTTCAGCTATTCAAACAGTAACAAGCAGCACAACCCAGTCTGCCTCTCCTCCCAGCTACCAAATCTTTTCACACTAATTCCACTGCATAATACCAAAAACTCAATTCATCCAGCTAAAAAAACCTTGTGAGTGCCCTTGCAGCCACCAGATCCTGTAAATCCATCCCTCAACATGTTACTCAAAGTACAGTAATCTGACTGGAACACAAACATCTTACTTTGCACAGCAGATTGGAAAAATGAGAAGGCAGGAAGACAGGAGGAAAAGAACAGTATGCTACTATTATCTACAAACAACAGTATCCCTAGCACCAGAAATCTTGGTAGTTGGTATGTAAATACAGAGATATGCACTACAGCCTCCCTCACCACTCTCACACACCAAATTTCTAATGCTTTTTTTAATGCTCAGAGTGGGAGATATTTCAGAGCCTTTGTCTGTAGACCTACTGGGATCCTCAGCAGCTCTGAGAGACAAAGCCAACCAGACAATGTTTTCAGAACAGTTCTCTCAATATAATACTCTAAACGAGGGGTAGGCAACCTATGGCACGCATGCCAAAGGCGGTATGCGAGCAGATTTTCAGTGGCACTCACACTGCCCGGGTCCTGGCCACTGGTCTGGCGGGCTCTGCATTTTAATTTAGTTTGAAATGAAGCTTCTTAAACATTTTAAAAACCTTATTTACTTTACATACAACAATAGTTTAGTTATATATTATAGACTTAGAGAAAGAGACCTTCTAAAAACATTAAAATGTATTACTGGCATGCAAAACCTTCAATTAGAGTGAATAAATGAAGACTCGGCACACCGCTTCTGAAAGGTTGTTGACTCCTGTAATAGGTGATTTATACGTCTATATAAGAATTTTTACACAGCATACTACCTATAATAAAATATTATCTTGCGCGCTCCAAACCCGCCAATCAGCAAATCCCTGTCTTTTTTTTAGGCAGACATCTCTCTTCGCGTTTGCTTCTCTATCCCCTTTTTCCCCCAGGATTACTAATTAATCTCAAGTAAAAGCAACAAAGAATCCTGTGGCACCTTATAGACTAACAGACGTTTTGCAGCATGAGCTTTCGTGGGTGAATAAAAAAGCTCATGCTGCAAAACGTCTGTTAGTCTATAAGGTGCCACAGGATTCTTTGTTGCTTTTACAGATCCAGACTAACAAGGCTACCCCTCTGATACTTAATCTCAAGTAAACTTTTACCTCTGACACACAGAGTAACAACAAGCTATATGTTCAAAAGAGAAAGAAAGAACTTAACAGAAAAAAGACTGGTAATCTCTAGACAGGCATTGAGAAAGTGAGAAAAAATAGCCTATACTCAAGCAAATATAAATCATATATACACATAGTTTGAAATAACTTCCTACGTACTCAGAATATTTTGATATATATGTGTATCTTCCTTCACTTCTCTCAAAACCCTCTATTTATCCTATCAACAATGATACTTACTGTGAAGGTTCCCAAAACTGACAGAGGGAAGCCAACACAAATTTATCCTCCTCAAGATCCACTCGACCCAAGTCCATAAGACGATCACCTGTATACTCAATCATGTGAAGCAGAAAACGATGTGCACACTACAATACACAATTGTACGTATGTACAGATCAAAAGAAAGAAAGAACACACTAACATACAAGTATGAGCTTGGCACGATTGCTTCATAACACTGTTGTCTTCAACCTCACATTTTTCCCAATGTTATCAGCAGTAAGATTATTTATCTATTTAAATCAATTATGAAGGCATGGTCACAATTTTACCAGTAGCAGCAGGCCAACAAAATGCTGCCTTAGGAGACTGATAGCAGACTTACTTATAGAAATACTAATTTTACAAGTGCAATTATTTTTTTCTCAGCCCTGGTCTCGCGCCTGTCAATAATGAACAATTAGTAAAGGGTAAGGGTATTAGTGTAGCCAGATTTATCAGATTTGAATGAAAATGTCTGTATTTAGAGAGAATCTTCTTTTTCCCATATCTCCTTTATTTATCAACTGATTTTGATAAAATTTGAAATGGAGTCAGTTTTGTCTTTTTTAGAGGCCCTTCATATTGCGAGGCCCTAAACTGTGCTTAGTTAGCTTATTCTTTAATCTGGCACTGGGTTCCAGTCTGTTACCAGGTGCGTAGTTCACCTATTTTATACCACAAAGAAAGAAAATAAATCTTTAATACTTGTTTTTGTCTAGAATCCATAGCAAAGTCTCTTCAATGGAAGCAACTTGTTTGAAACAGTCCCCCAAATGGTACTAAATATCTTTGTTGGAGGAAAGTCAATTTTATATGGTAGCTCATAGGTATTGTTAGAATATGACCCTCTTTCTTCTATTCACCTATTGTCCCTCTGCAAATTTGTGTACACAGAGCCAATCCCTTACCTCTCTCTAAAAGTGTCAAGTTTCAAAAAGTTCAATGAATAGAAGATTGTTGGGGATGGAATAGAACTGGACAAGGAAAAGAAGTCTGGAGATTACGTGAAAAGGGAGGGACAGACAGTAGAAACAAAAGTGAAACCGTATGACAAGCATATTGCAGTAGTCTTGAGGTCTTTCTGAGTATAGCCTTCATTGATTTGAGATCTACCATACCATTCTCTCACTAGGAGGGAAAACCTATAATGGCATCAGGCCGTAAGAGACCTAGTTTGGGAATATTTTAATGAAGTTACTCTACCTGCGGGTAAGACAGGCATGTGTGCAAAATGCAAACAGTGCAACAAAGAAATGCAAGGCGTCGTTGCCCGAATGAAACAACATCGTGAGAAGTGTTCCTTCTCAGGAGGAAGCTGTGCTGAAGATGATGAAAGGAACATGTCTGAACATGCAAGATCTTCCTTCAGGTTGGTAAACTTTTTCATTTCATACTTCTTTCTTAAGGACTGCCTGTCTTCCTTCTGGACTAGTCTTGAATTCTCATGTTTGAGCAAAAAATATAGTTGTTACTCTATGGTACTATCATTTTAGATGCAGTTGTATTAAAAAAATAAATAGCTGAAACAGGCAGATATTCCTTTTACAATTTCACCTTTAAAGTAGTACTGAGTGTCAGTGAATGCAATGAGTAATACTATGAGCAGTATGGTAATAATTAAATAACTGCACTGACTTATTTTGTTTAGGAGAATCCATCCTCAACATACAGGATTCTGAAGATTATCCACCTTCAAGATCACCATCATTTTCTACAGTTTGAGTTATCTGTTAATTATAGTGTTTCAGTCACATCATGTATGTCACATAGCAACAGTATATCACCTGTAGCAAAAAGAAAAAAAAATCTCCATCATCCAGAAACAACCATAGATAAGTTTGTGATAAGAACCAGCAGATTACAAAAAGAGGTAGTTGATGTAAAAATTGCCCAGCTTGTTAAAGCAACAAACTCTCCTTTCCGTATGATTGAGGGCCCACACTTCATTAACACGGTTCAGTCATTAAGACCAAGATACAGTCCACCCAACAGAGCAGATGTTGCAGGCAAATTGCTGGATAAAGTGCATGAAAGAGAAATTGAGCAGTGTGTAAAAGGTCTAGAGGGTAAAATTGTTAACCTGAGTCTTGACAGGTGGAGCAATGTCCACAATGATCCTGTTGCATGTGTTTGTGTGACAACAGAAGAAGGGAATGTCTTGCTTACAGAAACAATTGATACTTCAGGAAATGCACACAGCAGAATACTTACAAGAAGCAGCAGTAAAAGCTATTACAAACTGTGAAAAAAAATTCAAATGTCTAGTGCGCAGCTTGGTCACAGACAATGCTGAAAATGTATCCAAGATGAGAAGAAATTATTTAGAAGAGAGTCCCGAGCTAATAACATACGGCTGCAGTGCAGTATTTGATGCACCTCCTAGCCAAAGACTTCAGTGTGTTCCAGAAATAAGGCTAATGAAGTTGAAATTGCAAAATACTTCTGTAACAACCACTTTGCAGCAGCTGCTCTGAAAAAAGTGGGAGGAACCAAGCTAACTCTCCCACAAGACGTGCGATGGAACTCAGCAGTGGACTGTTTTGAGCACTATATCAAGAACTGGCCTATTCTGATGACAGTTTGTGAACAAAATTGTGAAAAAAATAGATGGCACTGTCACAGACAAAGCCTTAAGAGAAATGTTGAACACATGCCCAGTACCCTAAAGCCTATTTCTGTAGCCTTGAACAAAATGCAGGGAAATAGCTGTTTTATTGCTGATGCTGTTGAAATTTGGAAAGAACTGAGTGAGATCTTAAAAAGAGAAATATGAAATGACAGAGTTTAATTACAAGCATTAAAAAAAGCGAATGGGACAAGCATTATCTCCAGCTCATTTTCTTGCAAATATTCTCAATACTCGGTACCAGGGTCAAACCTTAACTGCTGAAGAAGAGGAGTTGGCTATGTCATGGACATCCAGCAATCATCCCTCCATAATGCCAACTGTACTGAACTTCAGAGCTAAGGGCGAACCATTCAAGAAATATATGTTTGCTGATGATGTTTTAAAGAAAGTCACACCAGTGAACTGGTGGAAGTCACTTAAGCACTTGGATTCAGAGACTGTTGAAGTGATAATCTCACTTTTTACAGCAGTAACTTCTTCTGACAGTGTAGAAAGAATATTTTCTTCCTTAGGACTAATTGATTCTAAATTGAGAAATCATTTGGGACCTGAAAAAGCAGGAAAGTTTGTTTTTCTTTTCCAGATTATGAACAAACAGGAAAATGAACATGAAGATGACTAAGTTAGCTGCAGAAGCCAATATTTTAAGTTTCTCATGTTGACCTGGCTGACACAGTCGATTTAATATTTGGTTTTGTATTTTAAATTATTTCATTGAACTATTTTAGTTAAAAACAACTTTAACAAAAACAAACCTGATTTTAAAAAATTTGAATGTTTAAATAAATTCAAAAATTCATATGCTTGTTTTGTTAAAATATTATGTTTGCTATTGAAGAAAAAAATCCAGAATACATAATGTTGTTGTTTTAGTTAAATAAAACATTTTAAATGTCTGTCTGGTGATGTTCTCCTCCTAATACAGCATGGCAAGAAAATCCTCCAAATATTAATGATTAACCTGTTGAATTGGAGATAGTTCAACTCCCAATAACTTCATAAATATCTGCTTCAATTACCTTTGGTAAATGAAATAACCAATCATTCATTTTCTGATATAGCTGTAAAACTAATCTGAAAAGTTTTCAAAATAAATCACTGTTTAAAAATGTATAGTGTGTACCTTCTAAAAAGGAAACCTACATCTAGCTCTGAGTTGTGAAGAATATGTATTAAGGTTATAACAACCAACAAGAATGCACTTTTATGTAGAAATCCATGATTAAATCGAGTCTTCCTGACTAGTGATTAAAATCATGATTTAAATTAATTTAATTTAAATAAAATGCAACCTGCTCAAAAGTAAGTAACATGGCATCTACTTGTTTAAACTTTGTTATGACTAGTGTACTTTAACTATATTCCCTAAAGTAATTTGCTTAAAACTCCTTTTTTATGACGCATTGTTACAACTGTAAGCATTTTAAAATCATATTTTTCGAATAGCTTAGACATTTGAGAAGTCATTTTTAAACTTTCTTTTTACTCCTAATAGAATTTGTACCTACACTATTTTACTTTTTGGAATTTATTAAGATCTGGTTACACAAGACTTATTTTAAACCATCCATGGAGAAAATGGATGCAAACTCTCTTTTGATGTTGATTGATATCATTAGATATGTGTGGTTAAACTTTAGCAATCTAATTGTGTATATTCATTTTTCATGACTTCACTGTCTTCGCAGCTGTTGTCACCTAGCACATGTTCTGTAATTTATATTTCTCTACCTTCAAAAACAATACTAAAATAGCACATCAAGTCCTTGCAAGTCCAACACTTAGCCTGCCACATTACCCGCTTGCAACAGTTCTGTACTGAAATTCTTGTTTGAAAGCTTTGAGTGAACCCTAGTGGTGAATTTTCAATGTGAAATATACTGAGATTAAATTGTTTTTAAAAAGTCATGTATCTCTTATATAAAATGGTAAACATTGTTTTTGTTAAATCCCTTTAAGATTTTATAATAGCCTTAGCTATTCTAAAGCTATGCCAATAGGGAGAGACAAAACCTCTCTCTATTTCCTAGTTCTGCAGCTAGGACTAGCCTTTACAAAATTTAAGAGCAACAAGAAAAACTCAAAACAGATGGGTAAAATGGCTATTTTGACAAAAAACATTAAGCAGGCATACTGGGTTCAGAAACAGCCTTTGATCTATTATGGCTCTGGGCCTGGAACCCAGGCTGCCGATACTGGAAGTAGCTCATTCCAGGATAATGATTGCACAGCTATCTAAACATAAAGACTGTCTTCTCCATGAATGACACCTTAGTCAGGATATTATCCAAACAGAGAAATATAAATGTATTTCTTTAGTTGAACAATACAAGTGGCCAGGATCTTTTCTAAAGACTGGGATGCAGCTGCTAGTCCAAATGACACTGACTTGTAAATGAAATGTTAACCACAAAGTGAAAGCATATACAACCTCTTTCAAAACAAATTATAAACATAGGAATTTCATAAATACAGAGAACATAAAATCATTGAATTATCCCAAGATTGTGAAAGATAAAGATTACCATTTTTAAAGCACCCCATCTACTCTTTCAGGTTCTTCAGCTCTCTGTTTTGGTCCTCTATACTGGCAAGTCATTGCAACAATGACCAAATATTCATCTTTACATTTAAGCCAGAGATTTACACTCGGTTATTTCAGTTAAACTCCAAGTTGGGAGAAACATAAATTGCGGATGCATTCTACTCATAATTAGTTTGCTTTCCCTTTCAAATGGAGCAATAAAATTAAGTCTTTCTTTTTTGTTGTTGTATCGTGCCACATTATATCTCCCCACCCAAGAGCAAAATATACAGAGTAAAATGAAATCGCATCACGCATGTTATAGACAAATACACAGAGACTTACAGAAGTATGTTAAAAGAACGTTAGGGTTGCAAAGTTAACCATTCAAAAGTTAGAAAATGCAACTTAATTCAGCATGTACACATTATAATACAGTCTTTAATTACATGATGACATACTATTTTTTCCCCACAGGGCCCCTGTCTCATGCACATATCTAGTTTCAAAGGTTGATAACTTGGTTAGAAGTAACGATGTGTGGAAACAAACTGAATCTTTATAAGAACAGAATCTTTATAAGCAGATCCTTTTAAACATTTACTGTATGTGATGAAATAGCTACAAGGCATCTCTCAATCTGTCTTTTATGCACTCAGTTTTCATAGTATGAAAGACGTTATGGCAATAACCTCTCCTTTCAGTATCAGTACTCTTGCAATAGCTCTAATTTAAATAAAAATAAATAACTTAACTGTAAAATTATAGAGCCTTTGAACAGTCAGCAACAATCCATTCTCCAGCTGTGAAAAACTGCCTGTGGCATCTTTCTTTTACTTAAAGTGCTGTGGAGAGAATAAGTACCTTAAGATGCTACTAAAGCAAAAAGTTATAAATATTTTCAGTGGGTCTTCTAGATACCCAAAAGCAAGACTTGTGCAATCTCTAAGTCAGTTTTAGAAAAATTAGACAACCAGTGATATGAATCATAACTAAAACTAAGATTTTGGTTATTTTGAGTAAAAGTCATGGACGGGTCACGGACAATAAACAAAAATTCACGGAAGCCATGACCTGTCTGCAGATCCGTGGTTGCTCCCACTACTGTGGTGGCTGGGAGCTGTGGGGTTCCCCCTACACCCCTGGCGGCTGGGAGCTGCAGGGTGACCATATTTCCCAAAGAGAAAACGGGACACCCCAGCCACTTGCCTGAGGCATCTCCCTCCCGCAACGCAAGGGTGTCGCCTGTCGCTGGAACCCTGATGAGGGCCCCCTCAAGAGTCTGTCACCCATCACTGGAACTTTGCAGGCCCCCGCGCCCCTCACTTGTCAGCCGCTGCACTGGAACCCTGCCAGCGCCCCGCTGGCTGCCCGCTCAAGTCCTGAATCCTCTGGGGCTGAAGCAGAGAATGTCACAGAGGTCTCTGGAAGTCATGGATTCCGTGACTTACATGACATAAATGTAGTCTTAATCATAACTTAATTTTGACTTCACAGAACTTTCATGTGTAACAGAGAACCTTTTTAAGACTGCAGAATTACACTTTGTTCCTTAACTACTGCTGATTTGGGGAGCATTGTAATGGTGTCAAATACATACAGTTAAGGGTAATGCTTCTCTCAATCACAAAACAGGATTCCCCAAAAGATCAATGAAAGTTGTGAGAGTTATGTACAGTGTATGCCCATTTAATAAAAGGTGCACAGAAAGGAACCTCACACAATATTCAAAAATAATTAGGCAAAGGGAAGAAGCTTCCCTTGAGGCATATTTACAGTCAATTTTGATTGTCAACACTCAAAAAAGGCACCTTATCTATTTCACATATCAAATATTAATACTTTAAAGCACTGGATTCTATATTCACACAAACTAACACCTAATGTAATTCTCTGTTCTATCTCCATTTCTTGAATGTGGAAAAAAAAAGCAAAAGCACTGTAATATGCTCTTTTGCAATGTATTTGTTGATGAGGAACACTAGGAAACTTCAGGAAATAAAATCACTAACAAAGAGGGGTTACCTCAAGGCACTTTCTAGCCAAGAAAGCACATCTGTCTCCCCCCCCCGCCATTTTTTTTTTGGTTGTTTTTTTTAGTATTTTACCTTTAACACAGTACTTACTGTACTATATTTCTTTTGGGGAGGGGGTCTCTGCTGCTGCCTGATTGCCTACTTCTAATTCCAAATTAGGTGTGTGGTTGACTGGTCAGTTCACAATTCTGGTGTTCTTAACTCTGAGGTTCTACTGTATAATTAACACCTGCATTTCTGTTCATTTTAGACAGGGATGATGGGGCCTTTAGGATTAATTTAATAATTTATTTTTTCAGATTAAGTGCTAATTATAGGATCATAGAATATCAGGGTTGGAAGGGACCTCAGGAGGTCATCTAGTCCAACCCCCTGCTCAAAGCAGGACCAATCCCCAGACAGATTTTTGCCCCAGATCCCTAAAGGCCCCCTCAAGGATTTAACTCACAACCCTGGGTTTAGCAGGCCAATGCTCAAACCACTGAGCTAATACAATGCTAGCACAAAGTAAGAAAATAACTAAAATCACTAGTACTTTGTGAAAAGGCCAAGCAAAAGGGTTTTAAGGGGGATTTTATGGTAGCTGTTCTGGGCCCTTTTACTAGTGCTGTGCAATATTCATCACAGCTCTACCAGCTTTTCCATTACTAAACATTGTTTTAGGGGCTCAACACTCAATCAAAAATTCTACTCTAGACTGAAGTTATACACACAAGTGTAAGACTGTTACTTTATGTTTTATTTAAAAGGGAAAGACACACCACCAGGATTTCCATAATTTTTAAACCAGCATTTGTCACTCAAGGAATTTTAAAAGACACATGAAACAGAATATAATTTTTGTATTCTAATTCTCAGACTAAGGAACCAATTTCATACATCTGACTCTCAGTGCACACCAGCAACAAATGTCGAGCTGGTCACCGACAGAGACAGTTTCGCCCAAACAAATTCAGAATTTTCATGTGACCCCTTCCCAAGTAGGAAACTCAAGTGTGCGGACTTTAGTGAGTTTAACACAGTGTTTTAAAGGATAGAACACAAACAACATAGAACAGAAAGGTAAAATTTCCTCTCAAAGCATACATACCACTTCTATTACCTTCAGTCATAGCTACACAAATGAATTACAGGAACAACACATCTCTACACAATCTACTACAAAGTACAACAAATGTATAAGTTGATAAAACTACATAGCTGTATGTTCAAATAAACCCTACAGAATGAACAATTCGATGAAAAACACAAGTATTAATTGGTGGAATAAGCATTTAAACTGGTGGAGATTAATTGGTTAAATCGGTTTGCCAACATATGAAAAAGCTAAGTATATACCAGTGTCACATTATTGATTTGAATTGGGACCATATAGAACATGGTTGCAACCAAAGTCCTGTAGGGGAACCAAATCTTCTATAAAGGGGGTCAAATGAGGTGTCTAAGACCAGGTTATGGGTTGCTGGTTATGATTATGCTGTCTGTATGCATGTGTCATTTTTGTAGTTGAAGTTATGAATATTGGCTCTATACTGTCTGTATTTCAAACTTATGCTATGCGTCTGGGTGACATCCCAGACAAGCTGGTGTTAGCTCTGCCTAGCCTGCTTGATGGCCCACTAAGGACCATCAGCTATACAACTGACCCATTGAGAGAAGGCAGATATGCCTTGAGACTCAGCAAAGTATGCAGGGACTTGTCCCTGTGACACCAGACTCCATTTTGCTGTAATTTTCCACAGTAAGAACAAAGAGGTGTTCTTACACCTGGAAAAGACATAAAAGGCTGATGCCTCATCTCAATCTTGTCTTCAATCCTGCTTCTTAGCTCTGGAGGGACTTTGCTACAAACTGAAGCTCTGAACAAAGGACTGAGGACCCATCCCAGCTGTGGATGTACTCCAGAGACTTGATTTGAACCTGCAGTTTATTCTATCATTGCTACAAGCCTGAACCAAGACTTTGCCATTACTGTATGTAATTGATTCCATTTAACCACTTCTAGCTCTCATCTATATCTTTTTCCTTTTATGAATAAACCTTTAGATTTTAGATTCTAAAGGATTGGCAACAGCATGGTTTGTGGGTAAGATCTGATTTGTATATTGACCTGGCTCTGGAACTTGGTCCTTTGGGATCAGAAGAACCTTTTTTTCCTTTTACTGGGGTATTGGTTTTCATAACCATTTGTCCCCATAATGAGTGGCTTTGGTGGTGATACTGGAAAACTAGAGTGTCTAAGGGAATTGCTTGTGTGACTTGTGGTTAGCCAGTGGGGTAAAACCAAAGTCCTCTTGGTCTGGCTGGTTTGGTTTGCCTTAGAGGTGGAAAAACCCCAGCCTTGGGCTGTGACTGCCCTGTTCTAAGCAATTTGTCCTGAACTGGCACTCTCAGTTGGGTCCTGCCAGAACCAGCATCATTACAGCCAGTAATTCCTATTTCCCAGTAATATGGTAATTAAGAGTTTGAATATGAAGAGTTAAGATCTTGTAAATAAAATTGAACCCACAGAATCATTGTAACCTTCATCTACAAAAATATATGAAATTTTCAGTCATCAGAATGGGACCACGTTATTTAAAGAGGAATTGAACATCGTATAGTTTCCTATAGCAGACACCAAACTTAAGCAAAAGAAAAAAAACAAGAGGATTTCCAAAAGATCCGTCATACATATATCACCACATTGGAAGTAATCACATATACAAAGTATTCGTATATAAAAAAACCCACAATATAGGATGCAAATCTTTTTAATAACTTACAGTAATTATGTTATATATATTTTTAGTATATTGTTCCGAGTGCATAAAGTTTAACAAGCAATACCAATTTCATTCTTGTTCTACCTCTGTAATATAAAACACTAGCATGAAAAATTTGCCTAGCTGCAAAGTACCTATCTACTGGCAACTACTGGCAGATTCTCAGTGAAGTCAAATGAGATCCTTCCTCTATGCTGTTATCAATCCACAGTTTTAAATTAACAGATGGTACTGTTAAAATGGGCACTGCAAGCAGCTAATGATTAACAGCATCATGTTTGTAAAAATGGTGTTAATTTTTTTTAACCGATTTTTGGATGGTTTACAGGCAACCATGATCACTCAAAGTAATTATTGCTTTGCAAACCAGGAATCTATCTCAAAGGCAGGATAAAACACACACAATTGTTCTACAAAGTTTTCAAGTTCCCACATTATGTAAAGCATCTATTACCTTATGACATTTCAGAGAGCTGATATTGTTTCAAAAGATGCAAGAACTAAATACTGTATATACTCATTCATTAGCCCGTTCGTTTATAAGCCGACCCCACAAGATAGCAAAAACTATATGACCCTTTCATAAGCCTACCCTATACTTCAGGGGTTGGAAAACTTTAGCTCCCAGCCTGCCAGGGTAAGCCGCTGGCAGGTTGGCACTTTTTGTTTACCTGGAGCATCTGCAGGCATGGAGCCCCTCAGCTCCCTGCGGCCATGGTTTGCTGTTCACATCCCTCGGCCCGTGTTGCTTCCCACAGCCCCCATTGGCCTGGAGTGGCAAACCGCGGCCAATGGGAGCCGCGATCGGCCAAACCTGCAGACGTGGCAGGTAAGCAAACCGGACTGGCCCGCCAAGATGTTCACCCTGGCAAGCCGCATACCAAAGGTTGCCGATCCCTGACATAGAGTTTAAAATCATCAAATTTTGGTGTAGACCCGTTTATAAGCCGACCCCTGCTCTTTGATGGGTCACTTTTTTAACAAAAATATTCGGCTTTTGACCAATGCTGTAAAATATTATATTCAGTGCAATCATTAATATCCAAGGAGTCCACTCTCCTTCTGATAACTGTATTTAGAGTGTATTAAGCACATAAAGTCCACATATATCCAGGAAAACAGACGTAGTGACTAAACATTATGAGTAGAAAAGATAGCTTAAATCCAATTCATGGACATCTGAAAACACTTCACATGCAATCATCTGGGATTGAGAAAGCTTTAGTACTAATATTTCTTTCCATATCATTGCTTTAGATGTGAAACATGCAATTCATTTAAGCAAAAATTCCTCACAATATAAGCTTCTACATGCCTCAAATGGTAGGACTATCAGAGAAAAAACAAACAAACAAACAAAACAGAAAAAAAAACAAAGCGAAAAATGAGTTCTCAAGAGACTAGACAAGAGTCATACATACTGTTTAAACAGGGAGGTCAGTTAAGAGTCAATCCAGAGGGCTCTTTGCTACTTCGAACTATTTTCCCCAATTTAACTGAAAGTCAGAATATCTTGCATTGTCCCCTTATTTACAGCCGTCATCAGCTCACTGGATGAATCAAAGGGCCCTAAAGAGCACTGTCTTAATTATGGGGAGAAAAATTGGCCTAAAAATAAGCCAGATGCATTACTATCTCATCCACATTTTAGGAACTCTGAGTTTTAATGGCTTGTGGAAGGATGGTCCAGTGGTTAGGGCAATAGCCTGGTTCTCAGGTTCACTTTCCTATTCAGCAACAGACTTTGGGTGACCTTGGGCACGAAACTTAGTCTCTCAGGCACAGATATTTAAAGGAATTTAGGTGTTGCTGTGCTTGGTATTGCAATGTCTAATGGATTTAAGAGCTACATCTCATTTTCAAAAGGGATTTAGGCACTTATGAGTCTAAATTCCATATACTATCAATGGGATTTTGGATTCTAAATGCCTAAAATCACTTTCACTCTTAAATCAGTTAGGCATTGCAATGCCAGGTGCAGCAACGTTTAAATACCTTAAAATCTGGGCCCTTATGCCTCATTTCCCTATTTCTAAAATGGAGATAACAGTACTATTCTACCTCACAAAGAGTGTGCTGTGAGGGTAAATGCACTGAAGATTGTGAGGTGCTCAGGAACAACGGCAGTGGAAGCCATCCGTTACCCAAGATATACACGCATATTATAATTAATCATGTTTATTATGCTAGTGCCTGGGGCCAACAAAGAACAAGGCCCCATTGTGCCAGACCCTGTACAAACACATAGTAGATAGTCCCTGCTCTGAAGAGCTTATGGCTTAAATAGATCAGGCAGACAAAGTGGTGGATGGAAGGGTAGAACACACCAGCATAGTTAACTATGTGGTGGCAGCAAACATCAAGTTAGCTTCACTTTTTTTGTTTTGCTTGTTTTCTTTTTTCGGGAGCGGGTGATTAATTAGGTGGGGATAAGATGATGGAAAGAAAAGGGGCAGGAGGAGGACAACAGTATAAAGAAGGGAAGGCGTGGAGTGAAGCTGAGGAGAAGAGACTGTGAGGGAGGGGAAAGAGGAGGAGGGTTGGAGCAAACAGCCAAACAGTACAGGGCAAAGGAAGTCTAAACAAACCCACAGACAGTTCTCTGAATGTCCAAAGGTCTCTGCTTTGGCTACTTCTGCCTCTACCAGCTGGAGTCTCTGTCAGGCTCCTCTGTGTAGTTTTCCCCCCAAGGCCACATAGCAGAGAGGCAGGAATTGGGGTGGCAGGTTGAGGAAGAAGAGGAGGCACCACTGGGGACCTAGAGCAGTGGTTTTCAACCTGTGGTCCATGGACCCCTGGAGGTCCACAGCCTATGTCTAAGATTTCCAAAGGGGTTTGTACCTCCATTCAAACTTTTTAGGGTCCATCCCCAGCACAACAGTCCCTGCTTTGGTGGCTTCTGCCCCTACCAGCTGGAGTCTCTGGCATGTGTTGTGTAAGATATTATTCGGCTTATACCATGAACAGAAACAACCCTGAAGGAGTAAGGAGGAGCATGAAAATAACTGGTACAGTTCCTTAAAACAAAAAATACAATTACCAGGAAAAGTTTCAGTATGAAAACAAGCTGTTATCAAATCTGCCACTTTACGCACCAGAAAATTCTGTCAAAGTCATCCCCCAAAACCAATTGCCTACTTTAGCTTGGATTATCCAACACATAACTATAATACCTCCAGCAATTTCATGAAGAAATATGGAACAGTTATGCCAATCTGGTGGTAAGTTTCCATACATGAGGGAGAACAGAAAAGGTAAAGCCCTAAACCCTGTCCTTATTCAGCTGAACTAGCTCACTAACTTAAGCCAGATAAGATACTTCAATACCACAAAAAACAACGTGAGCTAAAACCAAAGGTGAAAGTACGCCGGTCCGGTAAGGCGTACCGGCAAGAGCCAGTACACCACTGACTGTACCGGCAGGGGGCAGGTTCCCCAGGCCAGCGATTTAAAGGGCCTGGGGCTGCCAGCAGGCCCTTTAAATCCCCAGGCCCTTTAAATCGAGATGTAAAGGGTCCGGGGCTCTGACTGCGGTAGCAGCGGCTGGGAGCCCCAGGCCCTTTAAATCACGACCAGAGCCCCCTGCCAGAGCCCCGGGGTAGCGGTGGCGATTTAAAGGCCCTGGAGCTCTGCTGCGGTAGCGGTGGCCAGGAGATCCAGGCTCTTTAAATCACCGCCAGAGCCCCGGGCTGCTCCCGCTACCCCAGGGCTCTGGCGGCGATTTAAAAAGCCCAGGGCTCCCAGTCGCCGCTGCAGTTACTGCTACCATGGGACTCCGGCAGTGATTTAAAGGGCCTGGGGCTCCCAGCCGCAGCTACCGCAGCCAGCATCTCAATTTAAAGGGCCTGGGGAATTAAAGACTCTGCCTCTTCCAGTTGAGACCTCCCCCCACCCCACCCCACCCCTCCCTCAGGACTCTGGCATACCAGTAAGTACTTTTATCCCTGGCTAAAACCCACTTCATCTGATTCATGCAGTTGAAAAATACAGTAGGCAGGTATAAATACACAGCACATGAAAAGATGGAAGTTGCCTTACCAAGTGGGGGGTCAGTGCTAACGAGCCAATTCAATTAAGGTGGAAGTGGCTTATTCTCAACAATTGACAAGAAGGGGTGAATACAGAGGGAGGGAGGGAAAATCACTTTTGTAGTGCTAATGAGGCCAATGCAATCAAGGTGGCCCATTTCAAACAGCTGACAAGAATACCAGAGTTAGAGGTAAAAATATATCATCTTACCACTAGGGCCTGAACTGGCTAGAATTTCCTTTCTATAGAGGAACAAAACATCATTGCCATTGGCTACACTCTTTTGATTAGAAAGACTGTACCTACAGTGAAGCATCACCTTAGAAGAGACTACCCAGCTCAGAGCCAATACAAAAATGGTAATTAGCTTAATGATTCTTCACAAGGCAAAGGTAGTTTGAGGTGAGGGTAGAACCACAAAGATAATCATTCATTGTGGTAGACAGCATATAAAAAGTGTTTTGTACATTTTTAAAAGACAACTGGGTTAAAACAAGGGTTAATATGTGCTCCTTAAATTGGTTATCTGCCTCAGTAGACACAGAGGTTACAGCTGCACCGCTATCCTTGCTGCTACTGTGCATTTTGGAATAAATTTTAGACTAGCTGAATTACCATAATGTAGTTTGGATGATCAATGAACCACGGTGTTCACCAGCTCATGAACACCAGGAGCAGTTTGGCATTTGCTCTAGATAATCTGATTTTTTTTTCAAATGTTTGACATTATATGATGTGATACAATCTGATATAATGTTATGTCACGTAAGCCAGGGCCCTGTTAACTGCTTGGCACATCACAATTTGACTTGATGTAGCTTTTGGCAATGTAAATAGCTTCTTGAATCCTGAAAGAAAATGTTTGTATTTCTGCTGCCACTGTAAGGGAAAGGTGAAAGTGATGGGACTAGAAAAATATACTTATGACTAAAAACTACTTTTTTAGACACAGAGTGGAACATTTCACATACTCCAGGATTAACCTATATTAAACAAAATGCAAAAGAGGTCAAGAAACAAGGTTTAAAATTGTTGGACTCATACCAGTTTGCATAGTGAACAAATTCCAAATCTCTCTGGGTGGACTGAGTATTCCTGGCCAGTCAGATGCTTTTACTTATTTGTTCACAGTAACTGCTACATACAAGATGTTGCATTCCTTATGCAGAGACTTATCAGCCTGACAGTCCAGTATAGACTTCAAACACTAGCACTGTGGCAGAACACTGGCACACAGTTACAGGTAAGAGCTTCCCTGTTTCCTCAAATGACTGTTGGTATGGGCAAAAGGCACTTTCAGTTCTCTCCCATAAACCAAGTACATCCTCTGAGATAAGCTGACATGTTACACAAACATGACTGCATTCCACTGCAGAGAGAACCACCAGTACGGGATTAAGGAACCAGAAACAGAATGTCAGGGAAGAAGTGATTAGGACAGGGCACCAAACATCTGTTGGTGATTGGTAATTGCTGATTGTCCTAGATGACACAAACATCTCCAAAATAGTGCAGTGAGTGCAGAAAGCACATTTAAAAAACAAATTTGGTTGCTGAAAAATGGGGCAATTTTTGAATGTTCATCACTACAGAAGGTATAGCCCACTGTACCGATATTTTTACTTGGTTAATCTATTCAGTATGTGGGACCTCAAAGATAAAATGTGCTGGAGAAACAGACCTGGGAAATGTTGCTAGAAAAAACTATTTTCCTGGCCCTACATAGAATCCCTTTTTTTTCTTTTTTTTTTAAGCAGAGTTATTCTGAATTTAAGTCTTTACTAAAATATTGAATTAGAGACTCTGACCTTCCTTCTCTCATGGTAACCTGTGTAAGCAGTGCCAATGCTACCCCATTGGGGGCCTTAAACAGGAATATTTTGCCTCCCCACACATACTACATATACTAATAATTGGGTGGAGGAGGGGTAAGCTGCTCGGGCCCTAAGCAATTGCTTAGTCTGCTTATGCCTAGAACCAGCTGTGTATAGGGACTGTAAAAATCCACCTCACCAAAAAGCACCTTATTCTTCTTAAACCTACTTTGATTTATTAAATCAAAGAAATGGATGAAATCCGACACTAATATTGGGAAGTAGAATGGTTTAGTCTCTGGAAGCAGTTAAAGACCATATAAAGTAACCACATTTTTTGACAGCCTAAACCTAAATACTCCATTTATATCCAGAAGTGATTTGCAACACTCATACAGTGGTGTTCAGCCATCACGCAAAATAAAAAAGGATTTACACACTCTTCCAGGCCAAGAATATACTAATGTACAGCAGTGAAAATCTAGTGGGCCTCTCACATGAGAAGGGCTCAGTGCATATTTGGTCTATATACTGGAGACATAATTACCTATAGTGTACAGGAGAAGTTAAGATTCCTTTTTAGCATATGCTACTGGATGTTAGGTATTGTAGCAAGTTGACAGGAGAAGACTTTATGAAGAGCCAGAATTTGTCATCCTTACTCATGTTGATAAGTACCCTAATTCCATCATTAATTTAAACATGACTACTCATGAATAAGATATTACTCGGTATGCGTAAGGGCAACAGTCAACAGTCTGATCTTAGTCCCTAAAGTCTGCTGAAGAGTAAGAATGGAGGCCAGGCAAACAATACAATATATTTGGCAATTGTGTGTTGTACAGTACATGCACAAGGAATAATTCATATTTAGTGAGTCATGCTCCCACTGTGGACGTTTTCCCCCTAAATAGATTGTCTTTAACAAGACTGTATACTCTAGAGTTCATGGCAGAAAATAATGAAATCTACAGCAGGCATCCACCTGCCTATGAACACAATACTTAAAGGAATTTCTGTAGTAGTGTCAGGTGTAGTAACTCACATGCAGTCTGCCAAGGACAGAAGCAGGACAGATGGCACTGTACATTTTATAAAGTTCCTGTGAAGTATCATGTCATTACATTCAAAGATTTGAGGCAAGATGCTCCTGTTTCAGGCTCCATAAGCTGCAACCTTATCTACCTTTCCTATATAAAAAATGAGTAAGGATTGTGCTACAGGTATGATGGGTACACAGGTAAACTCATATGGCTGTGTAGCCTTTCACACCATTTCTCCAGCATGATTCTTTAGAGTTGTTTTGATGTTACTTTCTCTCCACATCCAGCTTTTGAATCTACTATGGAACTGAGAATTTGATGAAACCCGTAATTTAACAGAAAATAAACTTTTTTGCTCCTTACTATTTGACCGAATATATCAATAGATTGACTAATTCAAGTGTTAAAATGTAAAATCTAGTTCAGTGGTCTCCAACCTTTTTACGCCCAAGATCACTTTTTGAATCTAATGGCATCCCAGGATCTGCCCTGCCCCTTCCCCAAAGCCCCACCCCACTCACTCCATCCCACCCTCTCTCTGTGGCTCACTCTCCTCCACCCTCACTCACTTTCAGCGGGCTGGGGTAGGGAGTGTGGGCTCTGGGCTGGGACCGAGGGGTTCGCAGTGTGGGAGGGGGCCTCTAGGCTGAGCCTGGGGCAGGGGGTTGGGTGCAGGAGGGGATGAGGGGTGAAAGCTCTACGAGGGAGTTGGGTGCAGAAGGCGGGTCCAGGCTGGGGCAGAGCATTGGAGTGCAGGAGGGGATACGGGGTACTGGCTCTGGAAGAAGCTCCAGGCTGGGGCACAGTGTTGGGTGCAGGAGGGGATACGGGGTGCTGGCTCTGGGATGAGGGTCAGGGCTGAGGTTTGGAATGGAGGGTGTTTGGAGTGCAGTAGCAGTTTCAGGTGCTGGCTCCGGGAGGGTGCTCAGGCATGGGGGTTAGGGTGCAGCCTCCCGCCGGGCAGTACTTACCTCTGGCAGCTCCCAGTCGGCAGCGGGCGCAGCAAGGCTAAGGCAGGCTCCTAGTCTACCCTGGCCCCACAGCACTCCTGGAAGGGGCCAACGCGCTCCTGCGGCCCCTGGAGAGGGGTGGGAGGCATGTGGTGCCACACACTGCCCCTCTCTGCAAGCACTGCCCTCGCAGCTCTCCTGGACAATGAGAGCTGTGGGAGCGGTGCTTGCAGACAGGAGCAGCACACAGAGGGAGACCCCTGCTCCCCACCACAGGTTCTGCGCTGGCCACTTCCAGGACTGGCGTGGGGCCTGGGTAGGCAGGAAGTCTGCCTTAGCAGCAGCCACACTGAACTGCCAGAGATCGTGATCGACCGGGAGATCCTCTAGGATCGACCTGTTGATCACAATCGACTGGTTGATGACCACGGACCTAGTTGGATACAGGATAGTAGTCGTCATTGAAAAGAGAAGTCAGCATTTACCATGCCACAGTATCTGATCTTCCGGCAATATCTTTTTCACACCTCCCAACTATCAGGAACATGCAAGGTCATGGTGCTTTTTAACTTTAGAGGCAACTACTATAGCAGCGCTATTGCTTTCTTTAGATATAGTAGCAGACTTTGAAGGAAGGAGCAATGACAGGATCTGAAGGATGTAGCAAAAGATAAATCTTCCCTTTGCTTTGAAATTCTTTTTGTCTACAAATAACAGAAGCATTCAAACCACTAACTGAAGACAAAAATCTGAAAGTAAGAACAAGCAGCAGGATTTTAAACTGTAGGAATGCACAAAACGTGCCATATTATCCTGTGAGAGACAATCACCTTCTTGCTTTACTTCTGCAGGAGATTATTTGGGGATTGTCAGAATTGGGGAAATAATCAGTTCAAGTACTCTTTCCTCTTTAGGCATACAAATGAGGGTACAGCAAAAGAGAACAAACAATTGAGGGGTGGGACAGTTCTTAAGGCAATCTGCAGCACATTAAAAATTAAGTGAACATAGGATTTCCTAGTACTTCTACAATTCTATCAGATGAACCTCAGAGTTACAGCTCACACAAGTGAGAGACACACAAGTATTTACAGGATTCCCATTAGAAGCCTACTACACCCACTTTGGAAATGCCAATATGTCATATCCATGTCAGATCCTGGAGAGGAAGTACAATTTTGTAGACTTTATGCGGTTAAAGACGTCATATGAAGGATGGAAGTTACTTATTTTAGACCTAAGCTAAGTCCCATCTTGTAGGCCAGACCATGAGATAATGTTACTTCAAAGTCTACTCATCCTCCTCTAACACTGCATTAATCCCTCCAGGGGGCTCCACACTGTTCCAGCTCTGCAAGTAGTCTCATTTCTGGGCCAGCACCTCTGAGCTGGACTCTCTCCTCCCCAAACCCACAAGGAAAGCCAGCACTTGTTGCAGACTGCTTTGTAATAACTTCACAGGTTTCCCCCTGAATCATTTGGAAGCCTCATTGAGTGGGGTTTCATTGGCAGTCCCTGGCAACACAGCTTCTACAGGGGCAATAAGCTGAGGAGCTGCAGCAAGCTGGTTAGAGATATATTGTGGAAGAGCACTTAGTGCTCCATTCAGAAGCCACAGGCCTCCCCTCAAACCTTACAGGATCCATATGTCAGAAGGTGAGGTAAGGAAGGTTAAAAACGTGCAATTGTGGACAGATTTCAGATTGCAATAAAGGCCTTTGATATCAGTATTTATAGCTATAGAACTCTGTTCCTTTCATGTTAAAACTTTACACATACGTGCTCCTTCACATTCATGTTCCAAAAGCACCCTAAAAAAAGAGCACAAGGTATTATATAAGGGACAATCAGAATGCAGATTTGGGAAGGCTAAAACCACCACACAGACCTGGGAACATACTCTGCTCTAAAAGAATTTCAGATCAAGATACTGCACTTCACCTTCTGAAGCATTACCCCAGATCAACATCAAAGAGAACAAAGATCAGTTTGGAGCATGGAACAGAATGATACACACTACTTGTGCTTGATATCTCTGTTAGTCAGAGGCGTCGGAACACAGGGCAGCCAAGGGGACATGGCCCTCCCACTTTTTGAAAGTGGCCTTCCCACTTCTCGCCCAGGCCCTCCTCTTCCCCGCAAGGCCCTACTCCCTGGGCAGGTCGGAAGCTGGAGCCTGGCCCTGGTAAGAGCAGCCCGGAGAGCCCAGGCAGCTGTGGGGATCTGCAGACCCTCCACTTGCCCAGGGTGGGGGGCCCAAGAGCAGCCCCCAGCCCATCTCACTGATCCCCCAGACCCCTCCACCCAGGGCAAATGGAGGGTCCGCAGCTCCCCACAGCTGCCCAGGTGGCTCTTTCCATGGCAGCAGCTCTTTGGCCCCACCGCCAGACCAGGCCATGGTAAGAGCCACCTAGGCAGCTTTGGGGTGCGACAGAACCCCCCATATTCCCTGAGCAAAGGGCCCAAAGGACAGAGACATGGGCCAGGGGCTGCTCTTGGGTCCCCCCATACACCTCGGGCAGGTGGAGGGGCCCAGGGCCCTGGCCCAGCTCCGGCTTCCAGCTTGGATGGGGAGAGGGGCCTCAGGGGAAGAGGAGGAGTGGGGCAGGGCCACAGAGGCGGCGGGGCCTCAGAGCCCCCCCCCCCCCACACACACACTTTTCAGAAGAATCCATCATCTCTGCTCTTACTCTTAAATGTTTGGAATCTCATTTTAAATAAGTTACCATGTTGCAATTCATGCTTCAGCTAGCCTTTTGTTTTCTGAATTACCAGCTGGATTCACTGAAGTTCTACTCTGGGGAAAAAACACCCAAAAAATGGGATCGCAGAGTGTCATGTTTTTTGTGTCTCAATTTCCCATTAAAATACCCTCAGATTAAAATTGGAAGATTTTTCCGTAAGTGTCTGTCCTTCAAAAAGACTCTGGATTTACAACTGTCCCATCCCATTAACCTAAATGTTTGCTTTCAATGACACCTGTTTAACCTGACTGCCTTCAATTGGGTTGCATGGTGTAACTTACTGGACCTGAGCCAACCATTCTGTTGATGTATGAAGACAAACAGAATTCAGCTCATTCTCTCAGATGTATTAGCTCTCTCATACTAACAACAGGAAAAACAGTGCTTACTTTACTTACTGAAGTCAACAGAAATGTGAATGCACACAGGAACAGATCTTTACACTTAGTCACTTTTCAGAGCAGAAATGCAGTTTAACACTCAGGTGGCCAGAGCTCCCACTGTCAGCTCCGTGCCTGGCAGGGCTCCTTCTGTCAAAACTGCGTGGAAGCCTAATATTGTGAAATCCACAATATCACAAAATAAGTAGGGACGTATTGATCATATTTTTCAGTACAAACAAGAATCAGCAAAATACTCTATCCAAGTTACAGTTCTCACCCATGTGGACTGCATTTTTTCACATGATTATCAGTCTAGCTGAACCAATTGGAGAGAGGTTATTTAACAATCTCAATCAAGAAAAGTCTGAAATCTCAATTGTTACCCTTCAGAATCCTCCCTGAACACTTTAAAATGGTACTTGCCACACATCTAAAAATGAATTTCAACACCATTATTTGAAATAGTCTTTAGAAATGTGGGTTACAAAATATATTTTCCAGGTAGAAATGCCTATTTTAGCTTATCTGCCTTAGAATAAGGTTTCAAGACAGTTTCCCTCAAGGCATACCAGAGGGAAAAATAATATTTTTTTCTTGTTGAGTCTGTATAATCACCATATCTATTTTGAATGTTTGATGTTGAGCCTTGTGACATCAATAAAAGTCAACAAAAAGGTCTCATTTTTGTTTGTTAGCCACCTTAACCTATAAATGAAATACCCTTAGTGCACAATAAGACAGGCACATCTAGTGAAAGTGTTAGGGTAAGGCATCACAGACACTTCTGGCCCTTAGTTCTGTAAACTCCAGCAGTTTGTTTCAAATGCAAAATGCAAACAATAGGCAAAACTCAAGCTTAGAAACACAGCTCATTGTTCTTGTGAAACCGGAACGTCAAACTGTACCTAGTTCAACTAAGGAAATCTGAAACCAACATCAAAAACAATAATCATTTTGAACACAGGCCACTTCATCCATCACAGCATGTCTTTAGTCCCATTCTCATGGCATAGCAGCAGCAGCTAATCTTGCCCTGCAGACCACCTCAGCAGAGACTAAAGTGAGTCACATAAGTAGAAGCCTCCATGTTGAAAAGAGTTGGTTTATTTTACCCGTAAAGTAGGTAAGTTCATCCAGGATAGGTCCATCAATCACTATTAGACAAGATGGTCAAGGATGCCACCCCAGGCTCTGATGTGCCCCCTAAACTTTTGACTGCAGAAACTGGGCCTGGACCATAGGGGAGGGATCACTTGATAATTGCCCTGTTCTGTTCATTCCCTCTGAAGCATCTGGCACCAGCCACTGCCAGAAGACAGGATTCTGGGCTAGAAGGACCATCAATCTGACCCAATATGGCCATTCTTATGTTCTAAATGGTATTTTCCAAGGATTAGTTTTTACTACATATACAACCTGACAAGTATCAGAGGGGTAGCCGTGTTAGTCTGGATCTGTAAAAGCAGCAAAGAATCCTGTGGCACCTCTATAGACTGTTAGACTATAAGGTGCCACAGGACTCTTTGCTGCATATACAACCTGAGTAACTCATGAGTTTCCTGGGTTTATAATTCTTGGTTTTGGAACCCTGTAGTATAGTTTATCCTACATGACTGATATATACGCTCAGCCTTAACATCATCTTAACAGCTTTTGTCTATAAATATGTAACCTATGAGAGTGAGGGTACTATTGTTGGTGAAGAGGTGCTTTGCATTTAACTCTGAATATGGCAAAATCAGTTCTGGGAGCAAGTTCCATAGTTCCACAGTTTTGGTCCAGCTACTAACAAAACATTTTGCAGTCACTCTGTCCGTAGCCTTAGATGGATGTGAGGGTTTTACAAGCAAGCTGTTAAGCCACATTGTTCTTAGCTCCATAAGTTTCTCTAGTGCAGAAAATGCCTTAGTATCCACAGAACAGTGAAGCTCTGGGTACAATAGCTTCTGAAAAAGTGCAGGATTTTATCAACTAGCCGCAGAGGTAAATAATCATCAGAGTAAAGACATGAGACAATAATGAATATATGCAGCACTTTCAAAAGAAAAACATTCAGTAAGATACACTAATAAATAGTTGGGAAAGAAATGGCAAATAATTGTCAGGAATAAATCCAATCCAAACAGCCCATGGTATCCCTGGCACCAGATGGTGAAACAGAATCCCTATAAATAGCAACAAATTAATGCACTGGAGGAGAGGGGGGAGACACGACACAACCTGCCCCCCCCACACACACACACACATATCACAATGAGGCAAAACATTTCCTCCACAATGAAAAATATATACTTTGCAGAAGAACTGACGGGGAAAAAGTGCATGCCCTATGCCTCTCTTCTGCCTCTGCCACCAAGAATAAGCTTCAAAGTTAAAGTCATTTGTAGGGTATAGATGTTACATTAAATTTGGAAACATGCCATCCATTATGCACATGTGTTATGGAAAGGTCATACTGTCAGAAATATTTAATACTTTTATTTCCTTTTTGAACCTTAACCATTTATTATAATACAAGAAAAAAAAGTGCTGATAATTTTTATTCTACTTTTCTAATTGCTTTCTCACCAATCACTGATAAGGAATAAAAGGAGTTCACTTGTTGAGTTTTGTATAGATAAAGCTCTTTTCACTATGAGAAAAAGCAAACTTCATGCAAATTTCTTAACTGCAAATACAGTGTGGGGTTAATAAGTGTATGAATAAATTCAATATGCAAACTGCATGTAAATATCTGTAAAAGAGTTTAATCTGGAAATACTGGCTTTCACAGAATCTTTTCAATTTGTGCACAATGTAATCTTTTTCATATCCATAACATCTGAACTCGACAATACAAAATGCGAGGTAAGCCAAGTTATTATGCAAATCATACATAAAAATGCTTTGAAAAGCACATGAAATAAAAAATACAGAAGATCACATTTGTATATAGCACTGAATGTTTGCATATGAACCTAAGTTTGCATAGGATGGGTCAGACAAACAATTAGAATGGGTGGTTCCTGTCAAACTTAAAAATCCTTCCATGAAAGTAGGACTATTTTCAAATAAAGAGCAAGGTTGATGTTTTTTTCTTTTCTGTTTTTAATATACAAAGGTTTTTTTTTAAGGAAGTAGTTGTACTACTGCCCCATTTCCATGTTCTCTCTTTAGTAGAAGCAGTATATATAGTATTCTGTGTAATAAAATGAGAGAAGTATGGGGACAGTTAAGTTCTGTACCAGTTTCAAAACAGAGGTACTTTACTACAGCATTATGTAGCATTTTATAGCTAACTATGTTAGAAGCAGAAAGACACAAGAATTTCTGTACTTACCAGTAAAATTTAATCTACCTCATAGGGATAATGCTGTTGCCTCCTAATGTTACTAAATTAATTTCAAAAATTGAGAAGGCATGTGACAGTGTCTAGGAGGGAAAAGCGTACTAAGTTTGGTGTAAAATTGCTGATCAATAAAATCTAAAATCATTTAGAACAGTTTAGGCACATTTAACTCAAGTGTTCTCAAAAGAAATTTTAAAGTAAAAGCATTATGCATTTTCTATTAGGCAGTTTTCTTTACACATTTCAACTTCATTTTACATTTGTCTGCTTTCATAACATTAGTTATCCATCATTACTGACTTTTGTTTTGCCGAGGCGTGTCATGCATGCAGTTCTATGAAACTATAAATAATGTAGGATGCAAGTATACTGCTGTTTTTAAAATGATGACCTACTTTTAGCCCCTGGTGTAAAGACCATAAAACCTAATGTGAAGTACAGCGAAGTGAAGTTTCAGTGCAGAAGCCACTATTACCCTCTGGAAAAATCCATTAGACTGTAAAGTTTCTAAACAAAAGAGAAGGTTCCTAATCATGTGCAGTAACTGAAGTTCTTCGAGAACTGTCCCCCCCAGTGGTGCTCCGTAGTAGGTGTGGTAGCGCCTCTGCGCTTGGGACCAGAGATCTTTGGTAGCAGTGCCCGTTGGACAGCACATGCACTCCTCCCCATCTCATGCTGAGAGTGGCATCTACATAATGCTGTGCAGTCCAACCACACAGTTCCTTCTCTACTGCAGAATTAATGGATAAACTCTGAAGCAGAGGGGAGGAGAAACACCCAGAGGAGGACACATCTTGAAGATCATCAGTTACTGAACATGGTGAGTAATCTTCTCTTCTTTGAATAGGGAGGAAAGAGTAAAAGAAGAAAATATTTTGTTTTTGTTTAGTGGGTAAAGGGAAGAAAAACGAAAGGAAACGGCTACTAAGAATAGTAACAAAAACTTTGTATTACTAAGGGCAATAAAGGCGTATGCAGGACTCTGCAAAGGATTCTATTCCCATCCCAGACCAAGGGCGGTTGAGAAAGAACTGAGGACAGTTGGACTGCACTGTACTATACAGTTGCCGCTCACAGAGACGGGGATGAGCACATGTGCCGTCCAACGGGCACTGCTACCAAAGATCTCCAATCCCAGGGACACTACCGCACTTACAGTGGACCACTACTCGAAAAAGAACTCGATACTTAGCTGTGTTATAATCTATGGCTCAAAGGCTCTCTTGCATCCTGTGTCATTTTCATTGTATTTCAGAGCTGCTATTGTCAAAAGCACTGAAATTTACAAGTATATAATCATCTTTTAATGCTTTTCCTTCTGTTACAATTGCATAGTGTCACAAAATAGACTGGAGGTGAGCAGAGTTTATTATCAAGTGCGCTAAATGTGCACACTTTTGTTTTACATGATGTATTAATTATTGCTGTAAGAGGAGCACTTGTCAGGCTTTTTTTTTTAAATCAATATCCAGGATATAGATTAAGATATTTGTTGTTTTAATTATTGCACTGGAAATTTACTGATATTTTTAAAAAACAGAAAATATTTAAAAACTCCATTTAAAATCCAAGCCACCATTCCAGAACAATCTAAAGAACAATTACTGAAAATTTTCAACATATTATTTATATTGTGGTAACACCTAGGGGGAGCCCAAACAGGAAGTGAGGTCTCACTGTGCTAGGTACCGTACATATACACACAATGCAGGGGCGGCTCTAGGCACCAGCGGGCCAAGCGCCCGCTTGGGGCGGCATCCTGGGGAGGGCGTCATTTGGCTCCGGTGGAGCTCCCGCCGGCATGCCTGCGGCAAGTCCACCGGAGCCCGGGACGAGCGGACCTGCCGCAGTCATGCCTGCGGCGGGTCCCGTCTTCCCGCGGCTCCGGTTGACCCGCCGCAGGCATGACTGCGGCAGGTCCGCTCGTCCCGGGCTCCGGTGGACCTGCCGCCGGCATGCCGGCGGGAGCTCCACCGGAGCCAAATGCCGCCCTCCCCAGGATGCCGGAGCCGCGGGAAGAGGGGACCCGCCGCGGGACTGGGGAAGGGCGGCGCAGCGCTCCGCGCTGCTTGGGGCAGCCTACTTTGTAGAGCCGCCCCTGACACAATGAAAGCTGACTCCATCCCAAACAGCTTACAGTCTAAACAGCATTATCAAAAAGTTATGACAGAAAATATCTTTAATGTACTTTTAGAGCAATATTAGTACTATCAGGCCCTCTAAGGATTTCAGATTATGTCAATCATGGAATGAGAAAAAATTGCTTCTTGGTGCCTGATTTGAACAAAAGAGAGAGAGAGAGAGAGAGGAGCCTTTTCCTACTGTATATCTAAAATGGTTTCTCTGCTATTCAGCTCCAACAATTCAAACTAAGGGTTTGAAACGTCTACATAGGTAAAAAAACATGGCAGTGAGTCTCTAAGCTCGGTTCAACTGACTCAGGCTTCTGGGGCTCATGTTATGGAGCTAAAAATATCAGTGTAGAACAGTGGTCCCCAACCTTTTTGTGGCCAGTAGCACATTCATGTTTTCAGAAGAGTGTGGCGGGTGCCAACAATTTTTCAAGGCTTATTTTGTATTTGTACATTAAATAATACGAAAAACATCATATTTAATATTACATAATATATGAATCCATAAGATAAAAAGGGGAAATGTATATGTAAAAAGGTATTAATTAAATTATTCAGTAATTACTCTTTCACCTTACCATGTGAATTTGCTCTTTATTATCTACCTGTAAGAAAAATTAAGGATTTTTTACAAAATAAATATCATAAACAGTTTTCATCTTATATATTTTAAAAAAGTAAAACATTGTTGAACTGCTGGTCCAAATATATTTATTATTCTTATTTTAATATAGAATGAAGCCTGCAGCCCCGGAGTGCTCTGTCCCCAGCAAGCGCGGGGCCGCAGCTTCTCTCTGGCTTAAGCCGCGGCCCCCATGCCTGCCAGGGACTGAGAACACTGGCCCCCGCAGCCTGGAGCCCCAGAGTTCTCTGTCCCCGGCAGTGGAGGGGCCGCAGCATCCCTCCAGCTTCAAAGCAGGAGAGAAGCCGCAGGGACAGAGAACACTGGTGCCCGCAGCCCCAGAGTTCTCTGTCCTCAGCAGGCACAGGGCCCCAGCTTCTCTCCCCTACTGGGCACTAAGCAGGCGCACATAAATGCCCCCGCGGGCGCCATGGTGCCCGTGGGCACCACGTTGGGGACCACTGGTGTAGAAGTTCAGGCTCATGCTGAAAGCCAGGCTCTGAGAGCCCCACCTCACTAGGTTTCAGAACCCAGGCTCCAGCCCAAGCCTGAACATCTATGCTGCTAATTTTAGCTCCGCACCATGAGCCCCACAAGCCTGAGTCAGTTGACCCGGGGCCTGAAACTCACTGCCACGGGTTATTTTGCTGTGCAGAAATACCCTAGTAAGCCTACCACTCTCCCGGGGTCACTGGTAAATCACTATCATTCAAAGAGACAAGTCAGTTGATTATCCCAACTAAAATTCCTAGAGTAGTATGCAAGCCTGGTAGAGCATTCCCCAGAAGTAAAACTAGAAATGTATTCAGAATCAGAATTAAAAACAATTTATTTGTGTTACCAATAAGATTGTTGTATCCAAATCACAGAAATCCATTTTAGAGGTAGGAAAAAACTCACTGCTCATTCTCTTCCAGCAATCTGGACTAAAATACTGTAGCATTTACAAGCAGTAAGTCAGAGCCAAGACTGAAGGAAATTAAAATTTAGTGAACTGCTATATTCAAACCACCTTCCAAACATAGCATAGTTGATGATCCAAGGTAAGTTTACTGCTGTATAAAGGAACAAGGACTCACTTGTAGGCAGCTGCCTCACAGATTCTCAGCAGACTGCAGCTTCCTTTACCTCACAAAGAGGCAAAAGAACTTTGACTAACACAGGGAAAATTGACCCATATTTGAGCTAAATCACCAATATTGCTGTGAATCATTTTAGCAATGGATGACCCTGAGGATCTGAAAATCCTCAAACAGAAGATGCTGTATTAGTAACGTTAAAAACGCCACACATTGGCTTTGGAAAACTAAGCTAAGAAAAACAAGTTCCCATCCCTTGAGAACATAGGTAGCTCTGCATACAACAGTAAATATCTGAAATAGCTATTCATAGATTCATATCCCACTTCCATTCATTCAGCAACAAGGCTGACACCACTGCTGAAGGTTTTGCCATTCAGACTAAGCATCAAACAGAAGTATCCTTCTTTTGGCATCTGGTGACTGGCAAAATGGAAATTAGAAATCTCCTATCACTTTTTAAGGAGTGGACATAAGTTTAGTGTACGGTGTAACTGCCTCCCTCAATGGTCAAATTCTAATATCCTATATCCCAATCTTGCAACAAGAACTGAAAATGAAGATCCACCCATTCACTTATTTGGCATGCCAATGAGCTTCAAAAGGTATGCCATCCATGTGTAAGAGTTCCCATTAGTGGATAACATGGCAAAATCAGGATCCCAGACAGCATACAATTTACTGTATGCAATATGTATGCAATAGCTCCACTTTATTTGCCTCACTCCAGTACTAATTTATAAACCTGCTCTACAAAACAATGTACTTTAGGGAAGTCTAAAGAAAAAAGGGTATTTTATAAAGCCAAACTATATTCTATTCTTTATATGTTTTATTAACAAGTTCTGTATAAATGTATATCAATGTGGTTTGATACTAGAGATGTTCAGAAAAACTTTGACAAAACCATTTTCTACCAGAGAATGCAGTTCTGTCAAGATCAACACGATTTCACAAAGCATTTAGATGTTGCTGAAAATCCATTTTGAAGAAGGGGGGCGGGGGAATTCTCATAGAGTTGAAACATTCCATTTTGACATGTTCAGAATTAAACATTTTTGATTCTTTTCTTTAGAAATTACTTTTTTTAAAAAAATTGTATTATATTATACAGTTTTTTTAAAGTCTAAATCAAAGCAAAACATTTTGATCTACCCAAAATAAATTTTGCAGAGAAGTAAACAAATTGTGTGTTTAATTCCTAATTAGAATGAAAGCAAAATTTGGAAATCTCAAAATCCTCCATGAAATGGAATTTCCTTTCTCCACACAGCTTTGCTGCGAGCCCTTCTAAATCATTAAAATAGAAGCAAAGTTAAACTGAAATCAACCTAAAAAGAAAATTATGAATCATAAACCAAAATATACTATATTTGTGTGTGAGAGTGTTACAAGGGTGGGTATTTTCTTCCTTAGAACAAAGTCCATTTCTCTCTCCAACGAAATTTTAACATCTCACAAGCTTATTGAATGTTTCATAATGAGCACAGCAAATTGGTTAAAAATATACAATAAAGATCAACTTATCTTTTCTTGTTGTAAACACTTAGAACACTGACAAGGAAATTAAACCATAAGCATTTTCTCAAGTGAGAAGCATGCTAAACTGATTTCTTTGCATTTTATGAACAAAAGCTTCTGATTAGATAGAATAATCTAACGTTTATTATGCCTATTTTAACAATACCATTCATGCCACAATAAGATTACGTTAGCGTTTTAATTACAAAGCATTTCTCAACAATGTCAACCACAAACATTTGCTACAGCCTCAATACTAGTACACAAGGAGTAAATAAATTTAGAATAATGTAGACTTTTCAAAGCCATTTTAAGAAGAATTTCTGGTTTAAAGGTATTGTTTGAATATAAAGGGCCCTACATTAAGCATACCGGTATAAGAATTTGCCTTTAAGGGTATGGCTACACTTGCGAGTTGCAGCGCTGGTGGAGGCTTTCCAGCGCTGCAATTAGTAAGTGGCCACACCTGCAGGGCACTTCCAGCGCTGCAACTCCCTGGCTGCAGCGCTGGCCGTACACCTCACTCAGCATGGGGAATAAGGATTGCAGCGCTGGTGCTGCAGCACTGGTCATCAAGTGTGGCCACACACCAGCGCTGTTATTGGCCTCCAGGGTATAAGGGTGTATCCCAGAATGCTTTTAACTAAATTACTCCCTTTGTTTTGTTATGCAGCCTCTCTTTGTTTTGTTGTGAACCACCGGAGCTCCGTTGCTACGGAGCTGCTCTACCGGAGCTGCTTATCAGCTCCTGTTTGCTGTGATCAATCTGTGAACAATCAAATGAGATCCTCCTCCCTGCATGATTCACAGGGGTTGAGTGTTTGCTTTGCTTGAGAGAAACGGGGGGGAGGGGGAAGAGGGGGGAAAGAGAGTATGTTGGATGCAGGCTGTTTGCAGTTAACAGTAAGGGGGTGGGAAATTTTTCTGATTTTGCATAGTGTCAGTTCCAAAAATCCACTCTCTCTTTCCCCCCCCCCGGTCCCTGTCACACTGCCCCACACCCCCTCTTTTGAAAAGCACGTTGCTGCCACTTGAATGCTGGGACAGCTGCCCATAATTCATCACTCCCAACAGCGCTGCAAATGCTGCAAATGTGGCCACACTGCAGCGCTGGTAGCTGTGAGTGTGGCCACACACCAGCGCTGGTCCTGCACAGCTGGACGACCAGCGCTGCAACTACCAGCGCTGCAGATTTGTAAGTGTAGCCATACCCTTAGTTTGATAAGGTAGAGAGGCATGACTGACAACTCATAAACTACTGTGGCCCATGTATTAAAATAATACACTGATAAACCAGAATGAGATACTGCTAAAATGACTAAGAATAGTAAGAGGATGTAATAAATTTGATTTGTAAAGATATAATTACAAGATAAATCACACACTACTTGGAGAGCCAATACTAGTCCCCTTCTATTCCAAAAATACAGGTCTCTACCACTTGAGTTAGTGAATTAGCAATATCAGGTCTCTCAACTTCTGTGGGACAGCCACTAAGGTATAATATTAGCTTTCTTCCAGTCTTCCGGAACTTCCCTAGTGCTCCAAGACTTACTGAAAATCAATATTAATGGTCCAGCGAACACTTCACCCAGCTCTTTTACAACTCTTGGAATAAACTTATCTGGACCTGTTGATTTAAAACTGTCTAATTTAGGTAGCTGCTGTTTAACAACCTTTAGAGATACTCGTGAAATGCAAAGAATTATCAACATATGATGAGACAATATCATCCATTTTTCCCCCAAACACAGAGCAGATATTTAATGAACAGTTCTGCCTTTTCTGCATTATTATTGATAATTCTATCATTTCCCTCTAGTAGTAGACCAATACCATTGTCAGGATTATTTTTGTTCCCAATACACTTAAAAAACTCCTTACTCTCCTTAACTCTGCAGATTACTCTTTGTAGCCCTTTGCTTCTCTTATCAATTTCTAAAATTCCCAATTTCTAATTAATATTCATTGCTATCAACCTCCCCTTTCTTCCATTTATTATTTTTTTATTATTTTTTCTAGCTGCCTTCATTCTCTAAACCAGGTCTTTTTTTAAACTAATATGGCCTTCTTTCTCAATCATGGGATTGCGGCTTTTGAGGACACTAGAAAGGTGTTCTTAAATTATTCCCAATTACCAATCACATTTTCCAGATTAAATTCTTCCTCCTGGCTGATCTGACTCAATTATTCTCACTTTTGTGAAATCGGCCCTATTAAAGCACCAACTATATATATATATTACTGGTCTGGACTTTATTCTGTTTGCACAAACATTATAAATGTGATCAAGTCATGATCACTTAGAACTAAAAATTAATGATAGCTTAGGTACGTTATCAGTTCCTCTTTATCCGTTAAGGCGAAGTCTAATAAAGAATTCCTGTGTTGACTTCAGCACTTTTTGAGTTAAGATATTGTTATCTATAAAGTTTAGAAATTCCAAGAATGTTTTCGTATTGGCAGCATGAGACCTTCAGCATGTCCCTCAAACTGGTCTCCTATGACCATGCAGTTCCCCCCACACACACATTATAGATAAGTGTGTAAGGAGTGATCATTCTCTTCCCTGGCATGATTTGATGGTCGATGGCAGACACCAGCTAATACCCCATTTTGTGCTTTATTTGTTAGGACTCTGACCCATAAGCATTCAAGATAATGTTCTTCCTTGTTATCAGTGACTCGGAAACAAATAATGCCATTTTTGACAAAGTGCCGCTCCTCCTCCCCATATGTCCACTTGATCCTACCTAAATAGCTTATAACTATTGATTTTAACATTCCAATAGTGTAAATCATCCCACTAGGTTTCAATAATACCAACCATAGATTGAATTTATGCTCATAAATGAGCAATTCCGATTCCTCTTGTTTATTACCCAGGCTCCTAGCATTGGCATATAGTAATACCAAGTTAAAAACTAAAACATTCATTTTCCTAAACCCCTTTGTGCTACATCAGAAGATATTTGCTGCTGACAGATGACAAGTCATACTGTAGACAGCTGCAGATTTATATTCCAAATATTTATTTTCCCATATCAAGCTAAATCAAAAGTGTATCATGACTACTTCAACCAGCTGGCTGTCAGACAGTGGGGGGGCAAAAGCTCTCGTTATTACTATTTTGTATTTCAGGTGTTTTAACTCTGAAGAGTAACCTCTGCTGCATACAAGATATGGACCTAACAATCCCCAAGACTGACGATTGTTGAAGGGGAAAAAAAGACAGGTAAGACTAGGAGCTGTCGTGTGTTCCAAATAAAGTAGTTTCTCCCTGAAATTGAGCTATGGGGATAAAAGTTTGTCTTATTAAAGCAATAAATTACTGAGTAATTCTTGGGGTTATTAAACACAGACATTCAATGTATGTGAGCTTATATCTGGTTGGAATTAAAGAACTACATTTTAAAATCAATGAATCACTTTGGTATTTAAACTGTGTTTAATACAACAATCCAATAGAATTATTTTGTGGCTTGCTTTTCTCAGTAGGGCGCTGCAATTCCTTCTAACAGCCAGTAACATTAGTAATTTAAATAAACATTTATTCAACTGAAAATTAATAAGGATATTGGCTATTTATCTATAAAACAATTTGGGCTGTGGTGATGCAAGGGAGGAAAGCAGCCCTCTAGCAAAAAAGCCATTAATGCCTCATTTCCAAAAGTGCAGGGGATGGATATAAGACGGTTACTCACCGTAGTAACTGTTGTTCTTCGAGATGTGTTGCTCCTATCCATTCCAGTTAGGTGTGTGCGCCGCGCGTGCACGGCTCTTCGGAAGATTTTTACCCTAGCAACTCCGGCGGGCCGGCTGGGCGCCCCCTGGAGTGGCGCCGCTATAGCACAGGATACATACCCCAGCCGGCCCGTCCGCTCCTCAGTTCCTTCTTGCCGGCTACTCCGACAGTGGGGAAGGAGGGCGGGTCTGGAATGGATAGGAGCAACACATCTAGAAGAACAACAGTTACTACGGTGAGTAACCGTCTTTTCTTCTTCGAGTGATTGCTCCTATGCATTCCAGTTAGGTGATTCCCAAGCCTTACGTAGGCGGTGGGGTCGGAGTTAGATGTTGCAGAATGCAAACTGCTAAGCCAAAGGCTGCATCAGCTCTGGACTCTTGGACCAATGAGGCAAAGGTGTGGACCGAGAACCAGGCAGGTGCACAACACATCCCCTGCAAGGGTACGTGAGCCAGGAAGGCAGCAGAGAAGCGTGAGCCCTGGTAGAATGTGCAGTAAGGTGGCTCTATGGAACATGGGCCAAAACACAGGAGGTGCGGATGCACAACATCATTGAAGATGAAATCCTCTAGGAGGAGACAGGTATGCCCTTCGTCCAGTATGCTGGTACGATGAAGGTTTTGGGGGCGTTACGAGAGGGCTCTGTCCGCTAGATATAGATTGCGGACGCCCTACGGATGTCGAAGGAGGGCAATTGTTGCTTTCCTTGCAAAGAGGGTGGCTTCGGAAAGAAGACCGGAAGGAAGATATCCTGGTAGATATAAAAGGCCGCCACCTCCTTAGGGAGGCAGGTTGGACGTGGTAATAACTGCCCTTGTCCTTGAGGAACACAGTATACCTTGGGCCTATTGTGAGAGCCTGAAGCTCGGAGACTCGTCTGGCCGCAGGAAAGGCTACAGGAAAACTGTCTTGCAGGACAGGTATATCAATGAGCATGTTGACGTTGGCTCGAATAGGGCAGTCATAAAACTGGTTAGAACCAGATTGAAGAGTCAGGTTTATGGCAGGGCCCCACTGAGGGGGGAGGGTATAAACACTCGAAGTCCTGAGGAACCAGATGGAATGGAGCGGGACCTCGGCGGGAGAAACAGTGCGTGTTTCCGAGCAGCAGGAGAAACGCTTCCACTTGGCCAGATACTTCAACCGAGTGGAAGATTTTCTACCACCCCGGAGAATCCTGTAGAACCGAGGCAGAACAACGTAACTCGGATCGGTTTAGCCACGCAGGAGCCTGTGAGGTGCAGGGATTACAAGACCGGGTGGTGAAGGTTGCCGTGATCCCGCGTCATGGGGTCTGGGCCAAGAGGGTTGCTACCGACAGGTGTAGCAACATGGCGTACCAGTGCTGCCCGGGTTACGCCGGAGTGATCACGATCAGGGGTGCTCTGTCCCTGCAGAGTTTTAGCAGGACCCTGTGAACCAGCGAGAACAGTGGAAAAGCATATGGCAGATGGCTGATCCACGGCCTCAGGAAAATCCTCCAAGACCGAGCCTGGGGAGAGGCCTTGGAACGAGGAGAATTTCTCTCTCTTTCCATTCTTGCGAGAGCGAGGAGGGCTATGTGGGGAAAGACCCACTTCTGGAAAACAGAATAGATAAAGTCCGGAGGAAACTACCACTTGTGAGACAGGAAGGATCTGCTGAGACGATCCGCCAGCTGAAACGCCTGGTACACAAGGCAGACTGCTCTCAGCTCTCGGACGTTGATATGTAAGGCCAGCTCCTGCGCTGACCGAAGGCCGTGAGTGCGAAACTACACCAGGTGCGCACCCAGCCGAGAGATGGGGTGTCTGTCATGAGGGACCTCTAGGGGTAAATGGAACAGCATCCCTGGGTACACCCGGGAGGGCGCTGACTCCCGGTCGAGGGAGCCTAGGATGCTCGGGGGGAACGAGAGGACCACGAGTATGCTATCTCTGCCCGGGTGGCACACCCAGGTGAGCCACGATTGAAGTGAACAGAGGTGAAGCCTGGCATGTTTGGTTGTAAACGTGCAGACAGCCATGTGACTCAGGAAACCTAGGCAAGTGCGAGCCCAAGTTGGCGGGAAGGTCCGTAGACCTTGCACAATTGTTACCCTCGCCTGAAACCAAGGCTGAGGTAAGCAGGCTCTGGCGAGTCTGGAGTCCAGGACGGCCCCAATGAATTCCCTTCCCTGTGTGGGAATCAGAGTGGATTTTACTATTGATCATCAGGCCTAGACACAGGAATAGGTTCGTGTCGATGTCCACATGACTGGTAACTTGGGCCCGGTGGTCCTTCGAATGAGCCACTCGTCTAGATACGGAGAACGTGTATCCGACGGTGGCGAAGAAAGGCGGTGACTACAGCCATGCACTTTGAATACCCCTGGGCTGTATAGAGGCCAACCGGGAGGGCCGTATACTGGGAATAACGACGGCAGGCCCCAAACCGAGGGTACCTTCTGTGTGGAGGAGAAATGGCGACGTGAAAACACGCGCCCTTCATATCGAGGGCGGTGTACCGGTCTCCGGGATACCAGGATGGGAGGACGGTCGCCCTGGGTACCATGCGGGACTCATCTGCATCGTGACTTGTTGAGTTCCCTCAGGTCTAGGATAGGTCTGAGACCTCCCTTCGCCTAGGGGATTAGGTTTCACCCTTAGGTACCTCCTGTATAGCTCCGATGAAGAGGAGCGTCCGCACCTTTTGCCAGAGGAATCGCTCGTGAGAGGGGGCCTTAGGTGGGAAAGGATGGGTAGGCTTTTGCCCCAGTGGTGGTCAGAAGGACCCTAATTTCGGCTCCTTTGGAGTCCGGATTGATGGCCACGACCGTGTAAGGCACGTCCGCTGGCCAAGTCCTGACTTTGTCAAGGCGCAGGGTAAGAGCGGAGGCTGGGGACGGAAACGTCGGCGCTGAATCACCGGCGTGTGCATGCCGAGAGAGAGAGAGCAAAGTGACCCTGCTGCCCTTTAGGCTTTGCAGCCTAGGGCCAGTGTTTTCAGAGCACAGGCCTGTGCCGTTAAAGGGCAAGTCCTGTATAGCGTGCCGCAGCTGCGAGGGAAGGCTCGATAACTGGAGCCATGAAACGCGCCGCGTGGCAACACCTGAGGCCAGCGTCGTGGCAGCGGAGTCAGCTGCGTCCAACGAGGCCTGGAGGGAAGCTCTCTCCAGCTCCGTCCTTTGCTGCCAGAGGGCATCGAACTCTTGACGGGAGTTTCGAAGAACCGACTCTGTAAATTTGCCCACAGCCACCCATAGTAGCGGCTAAGCAGGGCTTGCTGGTTCGCTACACGAAGTTGCAGGGCCCCCTCCGGGTACATCTTACGGCCCAGTAAGACCCCACGCCCAGCCTCTTTGGATTTAGGGGCTGGTTGCGTTTCGATTAGAGGAGGGCCGGAGGGGTATGTTCCTGCCCCCGCCTCATCTGGGGAGGAGGAAGAAGAAAGGCCAGGGACAAGCGGGTCCTGTGTGGGCTCGAGCTCCTGGACAATCTCCTGATCCGGTGGGATCTGGGAGCCCGGCGCCAAACCGGGGGTTGCTCTGTACCGGTCGGAGGGGGACAACTAATTGTCGCCTCTGGCACCCAGAGCTCCGAGGAAACGGAGCGAGATGGGGTCACCGGTACGCCTCTGGCGTGGTAGTACACCCAAGGCGTCCAGAATGACCACTGATAGGTCTCCTGGAAGACTCTGGAGGGCACACCGGAAACAGAGTACTACGTATATGAAGTGTCCGCACGGGACGACACTGATGCGTGGCTGGATGGCCCTGGAGGAGCTGAAAAGCCCTTGGTAGAGTCTCCGTCTCTAACTGACGTCACTCGATGCGGCACCGGGGATCGGTACCGGTAGACATACCGGTACCGAGAACGGGACCTGCCACCGGAGCTGTGCCGGGCAGTCGACCGAGGGTGCGAGGCTCGATGATCAGGAGTGGCTACGGGCGTCCCGGTGCCTGGGGCGGTGCCGGGAGCTGGATCGGTGCTAAGTGTCCCGGACCGGCGAACGGGACACTGACCGGTGCTGCGAGTACTACTGGTACCAACATAGAGAACGGTGCTGAGACTGTGAGCGGCGTCGGAACCTAGATCGGTGATGGGACCGAGAACATCTGTGGGACCGCGATCATGAACGGTGCCGCTCTGCGGTGCCGACGGAGGATGGTCTGATCAAGGCAGGCTTGCCCATCGACTATGTAACCCGCACCGGCGGTGCCGGGGCTTGAGGCAGCGCAGATGCTGTCATTGCAATCAGCTCCCTCGCCGTGGACACTGTCTCCGGCGTGGAGGGAATAGTGAGCTCGACCATAGCTCACACCACGGACGCAGCTTCATAGCGAGCGCAACCACGGTCCGTACCGGGGAGTGTTCCAGCACCGGACTCGACGGCTCTTGCCTGGCCGGAGTTATTGGTGCGGGTATTGTCGGTGCCGCGGCAGACATCGGTGCCGGGCGATCCGACTGAGCATCGCGCTCGGCTGCGGAGCAGGCGTCTCGGACGCAGCTTCTGGGCGAGCTCGACCACGGTGCATATCGGGGAGCTTTCCAGCACCGGACTCGACGGCTCTTGCCTGGCCAGAGTTAATGGTGCGGATATTGCCGATGCCACGGCAGACATCGGTGCCGGGCGACCCAATGGAGCATGACGCTCGGCTGCGGAGCAGGCGGCTCGGACGCAGCTTCAGAGCGAGCTCGACCACGGACCGTACCGGGGAGCTTTCCAGCACCGGACTCGACGGCTCTTGCCTGGCCGGAGTAAATGGTGCGGGTATTGCCGGTGCCGCGGCAGACACCAGTGCCGGACGATCCGACTGAGCATAGCGCTCGGCTGCGGAGGCGGCGGCTCGGACGCAGCAAGGATATTGTGCCTCTTCATCCTCCAGGAGAGGGATCCATGCCGACGGTACGTCGGAGCCAGCGACGGTTGTGCCAGGAGGCCTTGGCGGTACCGGCAATCCGGTGCCGAGGGAGCGCGCCTTGAAGACTAACTAGCGCTCGGCGCCGAGAGCGGAGGAGCAAGAGCTGCCTCCCTCAGGAGCTGTTTAAGACAAAAGCCCCGCTCCTCTTTGTTCTTGGATTAAAGGCCTCACAAATGCGGCACTTATCTGTGAGGTGAGATCCCTCGAGGCACTTAGGAGAGGATCTCTTGTCGGCAGCGGCTTGTGGCCGGCCGAGCATTAGAAAACCCTGTGGACCGGGCATCGGACCCGGCACCGGGTGAGGCGAAGGGGATAAACCCCGAACCCCTGCAAAATAAATACACTATACTATTCTACAAACAAACAAAGTTTACTATAACTATAAACAGAACGAGAGAAAACTACGAGTAGCTAGGGAAGTGGAGGGCAGCTAAGCTGCGCTCCACTGTTCCAACGGCCGTCACGGGCGGAAAGAAGGAACTGAGGAGCGGACAGGCCGGCTGGGGTATATATCCTGCGCTATAGCGGCGCCACTCCAGGGGGCACCCAGCCGGCCCGCCGGAGTTGCTAGGGTAAAAATCTTCCGAAGAGCCGTGCACGCACGGCGCGCACATCTAACTGGAATGCATAGGAGCAATCACTCGAAGAAGAATTATAGTTGTTGCACAGTCCTCAACAACTTTGGGAGCTTTAAACAGCATTGGCAACGTATTAGTCAGAAATATGATGGCATGCTGTTAAAAAAAGGAATCAATACAACATTTCCATCAGCAGCTTATATGCTGTCATTGTCTGACCACTCCTAAGTAAAGGAGTTCAAGATTTAGACAGTTCAATTGAAAAGCAAAAGTGACATCAGCCTTGAAGAAATGTGGACAGAAAAAAAAAAAAGAAAGAAAGAAAAGAGGGAAATTTCTATAACATTTGAATTGTTACTTGATTTTATAACCTTCTTCAAATGTAGTTACTCCAAGATCTTAAAGAACTATTGAGACAAGCTGCACTAAAAATGAACTCTCTAAGGCTGATTTGTTATTTAAGTAATGGCATTTTTCAAATAAGAAAGCTAATTTATTATATATTTATGAAAACCACACAATCCTTTGCGTGGAATTGCTAAAGAGAGACTCCCCGCTAAGCTGCCTAAGGCATTTTCTGGAAAGGAGTAAATCCTGTGGCATAATCTATTTAACGCATAATTGATAAAAACTGTAGATTCAAAAGACCTTTGTCATGAATTATAGAAAAGACATTAGCACAAGTTCCAAAATTGAAATCTCCACTTCCAAACAATATTTAGTTTATACAGAAAATGCTAGTCCTCACTAAGATTCCAAATTCCCAACCATGAAGACTAACAACACAACATTATTTCTGAACACGTTCTCCCTCCCCCACCCCCCCATTAGCTGGTATATTTTAATAGACATGTTATCGGAGCTAATATTGGAAGGAAAAAACACTAAATGTGTTTAGGAATTAAAAATACAATTTACAAAATGCAGGATTACCAACAAACACCTCAACTCAATCTTTCAAAATTCTTGCGCTGCTAGGTGCTGGGGGTTCAGCTGACCAACAAGTTTTGGGATCTGGTCAGAGTTTTCTCTCTCTCCCGCCCCAAAATGTGACAAAACTGGTGAACTGCTATATGGGTTTTCTCACCATGAACCCACAGTGTTCAGGAAGTCTGGTGCTGACAAGGGATGAATTAAATTACAAATGTCCCAACTTTGGTAAATTCCAGTGTGGTTGGTGGGTTTGGAAAGTCCAAATGAACACATGAAAATCTAGTGGGGTTGCTTGGGCATTGTCAACGGGCACTCATATGGCATGAGTGAGGGATGATCTCATCTCTCGCCTACCACCAGATGGCTTTCACTGAGGGACCAGTGGCAGGCCTGACTGTGCAGAGGGAGCACAGTCTTCACATCCACTCTCAGGTTTACTGTACATCTAGAGTCACTGGTGCAAGCTGAGAACTGAATGAGAAAAGCCTTGTCAGGCGCTTTGGAGTGATCTGCCCCAGTTTGGTATTAGTTGTTAAAAAGATGCTGTTTCCACATTTAACCATATTAAAATATGTGTCTCAATGCTACTTTCTGTCACTTTTTTAATACTTGATATTTGTTATACCTTCCCGCTTGACTGTGCACCTCTACCTTGATATAACGCTGTCCTTGGGAGCCAAAGAATCTTACCGCGTTATAGGTGAAACCGTGTTATATTGAATTTGCTTTAATCCACCGGAGTGCACAGCCCCCCCTCCCCCCGGAACACTGCTTTACCGCATTATATCCACATTCATGTTATACCGGGTGGCGTTATATCGAGGTAGCGGTGTACTTTAAAAATTACCCAAAACTGCTGCAGTGTACATACAGATTCTCTTTCCTTGTCAACACCCATGCATGTATGCGGGATTATGTCTTTTGTGCCTCTTAGGTAAGGGACAATGTCTTGTACAGCACTGATATACTGTTCGCACTCACATATAAGAAACAGGTTTTCCCCTTTACATTCTAAATTAAAATTAACAAGTTTGATTTTTAGGAGGAGCCTGCAATCAACTAGCTTTAGGGTGGTATGCTGAATACTCCAAACAGATACGATTCCACTACTCTGTGCTCACTACTTGGGCCCAGAACTGGTGTTTCACCATCTGCAACTGCTCTGTGAATGCCACCAACAACTTGGAATTATTTTTTTTCTGTAGCCCTCAGCAAGGCAGCCTGCAAGGATAGCTACCCACTGTGCACCGCTCTCTGCATCGATGTGAGCACTGCTAGCGAAGAAACGTACCGTCAACACAAGGGCTGTAGTGTGGACACGCAAAAGCCATTTAAGTACTGGCGCGGCTGTACGTCAACATAACTTGAACTACAAAATTATGTAGACCTAAGAAAAGGCTTTTTTCCTCACATCTGTCTTGTTAAGTGTCTAAAGAACAACCACTGTGGAATCTGTTCCTTTCATGGAGTTAACATAGTGGTTGCTGAGCACTTTGCCTTTTTTCAGATTTCTCTTATTTTTGATTTGTTACTTTTGTAAGAAAAGGAAAGTCCCATGAAAACTTTTCTCCCTCTTCAATGTGAAATCATGACGTATGTTGAGCTATGCAGTAATACTAGTGAGGTTTGCAAGAGAAATTCAATACCCCCCTCCCCCCATCTCCATACACAAATCTAAGTTCAGATGCTCTGATTATCCTTCGCCCGTATGCTTAACACATTAACTTATGACTAAGGATAATATTTAGTATTTCAAACTTGTGTCTAGAGAGGGGTCGGCAACCTTTGGTACCCTGGCAGGCCGGTTTGTTTACCTGCTGCCTCCGCAGGTTCGACCGATCGCAACTCCCACTGGCTGCGGTTCGCTGTCCCAGGCCAATGGGGGCTGCGGGAAGGACGGCCAGCACATCCCTCGGCCCGTGCCGCTTCCTGCCACCCCTATTGGCCTGGAGCGGCAAACCGCGACCAGTGGGAGCTGCGATCAGCCGAACCTGTGGATGCGGCAGGTGAACAAACCAGCCCGTCCCGTCCGGGGCTTACTCTGGCAAGCCACGTGCTAAAGATTGCCGACCCCTGGTCTAGAACAATCCATTTCTCAGTGTCTTAAAAGCATAATTTCTTTTTAGTCCAAAGGCTAATAAACTGTGTAAAAACAGCAGTTTCATTATCAGTAACTTCATAAAGTATCATGTTAGCTCAATATATTAATGCCTGTCAAACAATGCCTATCGGCATTCACACACACAAAAAAATGATAAAAGACAAAAACAGTGAACAACGAGCCTGGGATTTTAAACTCATAATTTTGTCAGACACTAAAACTCATGGATTCAAAGACACTGGATTTATGGCTTATAAGAACAACCTGCAACCCACTAACCCTCCTTTGTCCTACTACTGCAGAAGTGTTAACTCCCACTTCACCTTAAACAAACTCGTATGCCAAAAAGTCTGTTCCACCTTGTATTTAGCTATAACACTGAGTACCTTTCCTACACCTGAAGAACAACTCTGGTAAGTCCAAAACTTGTCTCTTTCACCAACAGTAATTAGTCCAATAAAAGATATTATCTCACCCACCTTGTCTCTCTAAGGGCATGTTTACACTTACAGCGCTCCAGTGGTGCAGCTGCATTCGTCAGCTGGCTTTCTCCATTCACAGAATCTTAACACCAACCAGAAAATAAAAATCTCTTCTTGGGAAATTTTGTATTTTTATAGTACCCCTTCTACTCCATTCCAACATTTTATTCATCATTTAAATGAACAGTCTTCTTCCTCAATAACTTCTGCTATCTTTCTAACAAGTAACAAAAGATATACCATTACCACTAAAAAGAACTTCAAGTGAAGAGCCAACAAGTTGTTTCTCAACAAAAATGCTCTGCTATTCTCTAGGAATAGCATTTAAAACTGGTTCAATTAATAACTGGTTCATATTCAGAACACAAAAGACTATGGAAAAGTTAAAATTTTAACACATATCCCTGTGAAAATTTTTAGCTCTTTGATGCAATCAGCAACACACATTCCAAGTCTCCTCCATTTGCTACAAAAATCCCTTCTTTAACTAGTCCTCATTTCTACTTTTTACTTACATGGAAAGGTTTCTAGTGTACAATATTTAAACAAAAACAGTGATTATACATTACATAAGTATTTATTAAGATCAGTTTTTTTAAATATAAAACTATTTTCTAAACAGTGGTAAGAAACCCCTCACAGCTTTTTATTTTCACCACAACTATGAATGTCACTATTATGTCAATGTGAGCTGCCATCTTACCGTTGTAGCAAATCAAGAACTCCAGTCCAGTGATGCAGACTAAGAAAAAGATTTGAGCACAGCAGCTGAATGCATTCAAAATACAGGTTTTCCATTTTGAAGAATGGGGCATGTGGACATTTGTATTATAAGCATTAAATATTACTGAATTTAACCAAAATAATAAAATAAATTAAGCACCCATTACCGTTCCATTGTGGTGGCATGACAAAAGTTGAATTCCACAACATGTTAAAGGTAAATGGAAGTGTAATACAAAATTCTAACTACAGTAAAAAAAACACCTGAAATCATCAGTTAGGAAGCTTCCAATATGACAGGCCCATGAAACAAGGAGAGTTGAAAAAATTCAGGTTGCTTTAGACACTTTTGAAAAACAAACTCTTCCTTCTAAAAGGGCAAGTGCCAAGGAAAAACAAAACCCGAGTTAAGCAAAAACTTCTGTGCCCAACGCCTTTCACACCCATATCAGTGAGGACATTCAATAAAGAAATAAATGTTAACTAACTTGTTTAAAATTCCTCCTTCCCTCTATGAAATCCAATTGATACTGCCTGGTTTACTGAAGCTGCCACAGAATGCTGCATTCTGGGATATCACAAATAACCATGTTTTGTGAGAAGATGTCTGGTATGTGCCATGTCACTTTGAGGATTCACTTCTGAGAGCCAGGAAGTACCAAGCATATATCAAAATGGGAAAACAATTTATAAATAGGTCAGTTGAAATTTACTTCTACGCTGACTTGCATTCTCACACACACACAAACGCACGCACGCAAAGTTGATGGAGACATGGTGCATAAATCAATTTCCTTTTTTATTTTGCAGTTCACCTTTAAGACAACTTCCATTTCTTATGATGTATTGTTAACCTGAGTGTTTTAAATCAACTTTAATTTAAGAAAGGCCTAAAAAAAAAAAAAAAAAGAACTACGCACCTTCATTTCTTTGAAACTGATTTTCCAGGGGATTTAAATTGATCAATAGTAAACTGATTTTCTTAAAACATGGCCTTCCTATTTATGATTTTTATATGATTTGGGGCTTATTGAAGCTCTTCCACCCTCATAACCAAGATTATTCTGGTGTTCATATTCTGGACAGTAATGTTTTAGTTAATGACTACCGATATCTGCATGAGAGCCTATCACCACCCTGCCTTTAAGAAATTACAAAAACATCTTCCACCAAGACAACTTCCAAACACAATATACACCTCTACCCCAATATAACGCGACCCAATATAAACACGAATTCGGATATAACGCGGTAAAGCAGCGCTCCAAGGGGGCGGGGCCACATGCTCCAGCAGATCAAAGCAAGTTCGATATAACATGGTTTCACCTATAACGTGGTAAGATTTTTTGGCTCCTGAGGATAGCGTTATATCAGGCTAGAGGTGTAGTTGGAGGTTCAGCTTGAAAAAAGAATGAAATCAAATATTTGGAGAATGTCCCCAAATTAAGAAGTTCCAACGTTTTGTATATAGACCAGAGATCAGCGACCTTTGGCTTGCAGCCCGTCAGGGAAATTCATTGGCGGGCCGGGATGGTTTGTTTACCTGCAGCATTCACAGGTTCAGCTGATCACAGTTCCCACAGGCCGCAGTTCGCTGTTCTAAGTCAATGGGGACTGTGGGAAGCAGCGTGGGGCAAGGGATGTGCTGGCTGCTGCTTCCTGCAGCCCCCATTGGCCTGGAACAGTGAACCACAGCCAGTGGGAGCTGCGATCGGCTGAACCTGCGGACGCTGCAGGTAAACAAACTGTCCCGACCCGCCAGCGGGTTTCCCTGACAGGCCGCGGGCCAAAGGGTGCCGATCCCTGATATAGACTATTGCATATTTCATTAAGGCATTTCAGAATCTCCTTCCCTTCTATAGAGAAAAGTGAAGAGAAAGCTGAAGTGAAATGCTTTTAAAGTATAAACTATGTAAGGTCTCAATTTGTTAACCCCTGTGTAGACTTTTTAAAAAACAAAATATGTCAAAAATTAGCTACACCATTCACTTACCTGCCAAGACCTGCATTTAAGCATCTGTTTCTTTTTTAAAAAAAAAAAAAGATTTATTTATTGCTTGCACTGAAAAGCAGTAGAAAGAAGGTAACAGCTCCCTGCATATTCAGGACATTCAGAAATATTCTAAAAGAAACAAACTTGTGTTCAGTTTGTGGCAGGCAGACTTTCAAGCTAACCATTAGTACTTGAGATGAGAGAGCACACTGAAAAATCTACACTTAAAACATTTGTCATATAAAAGGTTTCTTCTACTATTTAATGTTTTAGTATAGCAATACAGGAGAAAAGATACACCACTCAAGGTCCTTTCCTCTTAAAGAGAAGAAACAGACCCCATTCGGTCATAACATACACATGCAATTTGCACCAAATCATACCAGAGATGATTTAAGTAGTAATTCAATTCCTATATGAAAGAAAATGGGACCAAAATACATTAAGTCCTAAATTATGAAATATATGTAGTAGACAAGGCAAGCATAATCTATGATATTTTCCATATATAATTCAGTTACAGCTGCTTTAGCTCATGAAACCAGATTCTGTCAGAATTGTTAAGCCTTCATCATTAACCAAATCACCAATTTATCCACCAATATAGTGCTCAAAGTTTACAGTGCCTGAGTATAAACTTTTCATATTTATATTTATCTTCACAATATCCCAAGTCTTCTAGCTTACCAGATGTTGGTTAACAAAGGCAATATGCTAAATGGATATTTTAAACAAAATTTATAAATGCATCCACATAATAGAATAAGTAAACTATTCTTATTCTGATGCTGACAAGGTGCAAAAGCTTAAATTCTCTGAGTCCATTTTGCTGCACCTGATCTAAATCCCTTCATGTTAGTAGAATTAGACCAAGGATGAACTTGTCACTGCTTCCTACACATACATACATTGCACTATAGCAAAGGCTAGCTGTTTATATACTAGATATCTCCCTCTGGCAATGACCATGAAAAAGCAGTGAATTCCACTGTCTAGCTAGAGTCCTATTAACCAATTCCACTCAGACTAAAACTAATGTCATATAATGTAGTATGCCCCTAGGTCTCAATTTCCTTTCCCCAAAAAAAGTTTTTATACATGTTTTTACCCTGCTAAAGTATTAAGAGAGGACAAATCTCTGCCAATTACTCCAGCCCAACAGCAAGTGCATCAATCATGGAGGTCTCCAGCAGACAGGGAAAAAAAGGCTCTTCATGGGAGGAAGAAGCAATCTCCATACATTTGGGGGGAAAAAAGACTTTTTTTCAATTGAGCTCTCCCCTAACAGTAACTGTCACTCTCAAACTCTTGAAAAGTTCTCTAACTTTATAATTACAATACTTATGTACACTTGCCAAGTTTTCTTGTCTCCCAGTTGCACACTGTGTATAATTAGTGTTTCAGCTTCAGCCGGGAGAATAGCAATTTTCTTGTTTCTTATCCAACTTTCCCCAATTGATCTGTCACTTTTCCCAGATCCTGATCTTAGTTTTTGTTTCCATGAAGTATGTCAGACACACCTTGTTTTTGCTATAGTCTATTAACTGGACTGAAATCAGCTTTATTCAAGTAGTTCTGTATGATGAAGTTTGGGTTAATGTGCCCACTTCCTCCACTGTCACAAGGAAGGGCTGCACAAAAAGGATTCTATCCAAGGAAATATGCTCAGAAAAAACAAACAATCTCTTCTTTTCCCCCCCTTTCCAAAGAGTTTGAGACAGGCTACTAACTAGTGGTAGCAACAAACATTACTAGAGGAAACACCCGAACAGATTTATCTGCCTCTTTTTCCTCCCAATTGCCCCACTCTGCTACACTGGGAATATCTTCTGCCATATCAGGGAGGCAATATTCCTTGGGGATTTTTGCACCACTGTGCTTGCACAGAATTCATGTCCCCCGCAGATTTTATTGCTTTCCCTCAGAAAAATGACTTTCTGACAGGGAAACAAAGGGAAGCTGCAAGAGCAGTCACGCACCACTCCCTAGCTGTTCAGATACATTGTTTCAGGAATCCAGAGCAGCCAGTGGAGAGGTAAATCACCACAGGGCTGGGGACACTCCAGCCAGTGGCTCCTACCCTGACCCAGGATCAACTGCTAATCCCAGCTGGGCTGGAGGCAGGAGAGGAAGGGACTTCCTCTTACCCTGCAAGGAGTGGCTAGGGCTATGTCAGACCCACCTCCAGAAACCTCCCCCAGCTGCAGGAATCTCAGCATCCTCCCCTGCTGCCTGCCGCCATCGCTCCTCAGCTGCTGGGGGCGGGGTCAACATATGGAGAGCTGTTTCCACATCCGCCCAACCTCCATGCATTCGGACCTTCCATACCTAGACACCCCTGCCAAGCCTCACCTCAACATCCAGAATCCCCCTAGCTCTCAATATCTGAAACCCACCACACTGAACCTCAACTCCTGCATCTGGTGCACCCATATGCCCTGCCTCCAGACCCCCACTCCTGCACCAAGACCACTCCCCACTGAGCTCCCTGCATTCAAACCCCCACTCTGATGAGCCCCACCCCCCTGAGCCCCCACATCCAGATCCCCACGCCACTGACCCCACCCCACCAAGCACTACTCCCCCAGCACCCAGACGCCCCTGCCGAGACTCCCACACCCAGAACCCTTGCCCCAACCACTTTCACCTAGAAGTCCCTGCAGAGTCCCATTGCCCCTGCACCTGGTCTCCCCCCCCCCCCCCAACAAGCCTCTGTGCATCCAGATCCCCCCACACTTAGACTCCCCACTGTCTCACACAGATTGTCTCACACAGAATCCTCTCTCCCCACACCTGGATCCCCCCACACTGAGCCCATCCACACTTGGATCCTGCTTGGTTGAGCCTGTCTGACCCACATCTGTTGCGCCTAGCGCAGAGGGGAAGGGCCCCAGAGTGCTTCTGGGGCAGGCCCAGACCTAGTGTAGTGTCAGGGTCAGGTGCAGCCTTACTGCTGTGCCCCTGGGGTGAGGAGGCTGCAGGGCGATCTTCCACCTTTGTGCAGTCAGTGGTATGTGCTCCCCACTGCCATGATGGAGCCTCTGCATGTATTTATTGACAAAAAAATTGCACCATTTTAAAATATTGTGCACATAATTTTTAATTTTTTTGGCACAGAATGCCCTCAGGAGTAAGCCAAATGGAGTCACACATGTCCAGTTTTGACCCCACTCCTCTCAAATACTGACAGCATGGAGTCCATTTGAATTTGAGGCGGGGAAAATAGGCAAACCTGGCATAGAAAGTTCCTGCTTGAAAGGGCTAGAGGGGTCTGCCTGTGTATGGCTCATGCATCCTCCCGATCCTTGTCAAAAAATTTCTTGCTGCAATCTTGATCCATAGACAGTCTAACAATGGCTTCCATATTCAAGTGAACTCACACTGGAGATTATCTTTGGCATGGAAAAGAAGACTGGGGCATAATAAACACACCATATCAATAGCCTAATTACCCTTTACTGCTAAAGGAAGCAGGGGCGGCTCTAGGCACCAGCGGGCCAAGCGCCCGCTTGGGGCGGCATCCTGGGGAGGGCGTCATTTGGCTCCGGTGGAGCTCCCGCCGGCATGCCTGCGGCAGGTCCACCGGAGCCCGGGACGAGCGGACCTGCCGCAGTCATGCCTGCGGCGGGTCCCGTCTTCCCGCGGCTCCGGTTGAGCTCCCGCAGGCATGACTGCGGCAGGTCCGCTCGTCCCGCGCTCCGTGGACCTGCCGCAGGCATGCCGGGCGGAGCTCCACCGAGCAAATGACGCCCTCCCCAGGATGCCGGAGCCGCGGGAAGAGGGGACCCGCCGCGGGACTGGGGAAGGGCGGCGCAGCGCTCCGCGCTGCTTGGGGCAGCCTACTTTGTAGAGCCGCCCCTGAAAGGAAGCCACAGCATTTCAATCCTCACAACTAGGCAAAGAATCTGTAAAGAAGGTCTACTCTCACCAATTTATCTAGCAGGATTGCAGAAGGCTCTGTGGGCTATTACAACTCTATAACCAGACCAGGATAGATGCCTTAGAGAAATATTACAATCGTCATACTGCCCAGTAGATAGGTCACAAGTGATCATGAACAATATCCTCATCCTTTGTATAATCCTCAGAAACACCTTCATTTATAGATGACCTGCACAATGAGAGGAGACCAGAAACCCACAGGACTGATGCTGATTCCATCAACTGCATCACAGTGAGTGTGTGCAATCCCTGTGCCACAGCTATGAAGGAGGACAAAGGATCTATAAGCAGGTGAAGCTCCAAACTAGTGGAACAACTCTGAATGGGCAGCCTGATTAACCCAGATCCTATTCACTACATTTCAGTTTCTCAATGCAAGGAGCTTTCAACATTATCTCAGAAATGATTATAATATTTTAAGTAATTCTGCTGAATCTAAAGAAGTGTCAACAGTGGAATAAACAGATAACTCATCACTAATGTCATCAGATTTAACAATTAGAGATTCTGGATGCCCTGGAAAAGCTGAGCCCAACTACCTGTGAAATGAATCCTTACCCCTCAGAAATTATTAGAAGCAGTGGAGACAGTGGGCCTTCCAACTAGTACCCAGTAATCTTCCCTTTCTGCATAAATTCAATGAAAGGGGGATAATCAACTAATTCCAGAAGCATGACATCCTCCAAATGTTTTAGACTTCAGTCATAACATAAGAATGGCCATAGTGAGTCAGATCAATGGTCCACCTAGCCCAGTGCTAGAGGATTCAAAGGGCATGAACAGAACAGGGCAATGTTCAAGTACCATATATACTCATTCATAAGCCGAATATTTTTGGTAAAAAAGTGATGCATCAAAGAGCGGGAGTCGGCTTATAAACGGGTCTACACCAAAATTGGATGATTTTAAACTCTATGGAATCACTGAATTGAATATCTAATACATTGTCATTTTGTTTACCTGGAGCATCTGCAGGCATTGAGCCCCTCAGCAACCTGTGGCCATGGTTCGCCATTCCCATTGGCTGGGAACTGCAAAGCGCGGCCACTGGGAGTTGAGGGCTCCGTGCCTGTGAATGCTCCAGGTAAACAAAATGTCCAGGCCTGCTAGAGGCTTACCCTAACAGGCCAGGAGCCAAAGTTTGCCAACCCCTGAAATATAGTGTCGCCTTATGAAAGGGTCATACAGTTTTTGCTATTTTTACTTAACCATCTTGGAGGGTCAGCTTATAAACGATCGGGCTAATGAACAATACGGTAATTCATCCTCTGTCCCAGCATCTGGCAGTCATCTAGACCAGTGGGTCTCAAAGCCAGTCCGCCGCTTGTTCAGGGAAAGCCCCTGGTGGACCCAGGTTTGTTTACCTGCCGCGTCCGCAGTTCGGCCAATCGCAGCTCCCACAGGCCATGGTTTGCCGCTCCAGGCCAATGGGAGCTGCAGAAAGGGCAGCCAGCACATCCCTCAGCACGCACCGCTTCCCGCAGCCCACACTGGCATGGAGCAGCGAACCGCGGCCAGTGGGAGCCGCGTTCAGCCGAACCTGTGGACGCGGCAGGTAAATAAACCTTCCCGGCTTGCAAAGGGCTTTCCCTGAACAAGCAGTGGACCAGCTTCGAGAACCACTGATCTAGGCAAAGACTGATTCTCCTTGAGGTGGCTAAATTCATTCTTTGAGAAATCAGAGTAGTTTTGAGCAACAGCACTTCCAGTCTTTGAGCTCTCAGTTATGGAGAAGTCTTATCACTCCTCCTGTCCAACATATGTATGATGCATAGGCTGTAGTATCATCAATACAGTGATGCTCAGCTCTGTCTCCTCTTCAGTGGTTTTTTGGTCTTTCAATGTCTACTGAAGATATGGACTTTAATAAAAAGCTAACCGACACATTCCAAATCTGCATGAAATACTCATACTACTGAGATATTGGCCAAATAAGTACCTACATAAAAGACTGATGCAATGCTTCCTGGCATTCGGAGAAAACATTTTAAAAATATGGCCAAAATAAACACAGCTTCCTCAGTCAAGTCCGTTCAACCACGTATTGTCAAAATGATTCATAATCTCATGGCTTTAGTAGATTCCTCTCTCTTAAGATTAACAGATGACAGCAATGCCCTTAATCAGTATTTAGCTGGTAAAAAGATTTCAACCATTTTTCTATACAGATCTTGCCTAATATCTCAGTCACCTCAAAAGCTGGACTATTTCCATGTGCTCTACCTAGAGCTAAACTTGAATAGGTGGTTGCTCAGACTCCAGCTAACACAGAAAGCTCCAGCTGTCTATCTTTAGTTAAAGAAGAGAGAAAGAGGATGCATCTCAAATGTGCTCCATGCTCTGCACTGGTTGCCAGTTCACTTCCAGATGAGAGTCAAGGTGCAGGAGAGTAAAGCCCTAAATGATCTGGGTTCCAGTTAGACAAGAGACATCCTATTCCCCCACCTTCACTGATGCACTCTGGACACTGGCTAACTATTCTGAGGGTGAAGCTTGCAGGAATCTGAGCCAGAGTATTGGAGACAGACCCTCAATCTGGAATTCAGTCCTGCTGAAAATACATAGCTGATCCCAAACCTGCCATATTCAGATGTAAAACACGTCTTCATTCTGAAGATCATTATAATAAAAAGTTCAGGACTTCTCCCTGGGATCTAGACCACTGGTGCTATTGAAAGTCCTTTCAAGGGTTCCAAGACACCTGCTAGATAGGGTCAGAGGAACAGCTACAGATTTTGTAAGGAAACTTGTCTCCTTGTCAGTTTCTGGTTACATGGGCCTACTAGTCATGCCAAATTGACCACTGGACTGATTTGGGAAGATCAAGTCAGGCTAATAAGCCTACTTCTGGGGTTTCCAGTTAAATATATTGCTCCTCTGCCCTGACAGACTGAGTACAAGTGCCCTGACTTTCTGTGGCAGATATCAACCCAAATCCAAATCATACTTTTCCCTCCCTAAATGGGGCCTGCCTTTTTTGTGGTTCCAGTGTTTACACAGCTTATCCCTTATCACACTGACAACACTGGGAACTGTAGCAGATGGTCCTCTCAGACATAATTCTAACAGGCTTTATTTTTTGGTGCAAACAACTGATAAAGAGGCTGCAGCAATGATTTATTGATAGCAGAAGTTGAAAATTGACACAACACACTGTTTTTTCTTACTGTTTGAACTACTTAACCTTTTAACTACTAAGCAAGTTAGATATCAAGAAAAGTAAATACAAATTATGCAGGACAAACTGCACAGTGTGTTTCAGAAGCATTCCAAATTCAAGAGTACTGGGTAGTTCAGGAACTGACAAAATCTTGGGGAAGAAAAGTTTTTCCAATCACAGCAAACTGCTGCTACTAAAGAAGAAAATGGGAGAAAATCGCTCCTGATTCTAGGAAAATACTCATCTTGCTGGCTTGGGAAGTGAACTTTAGGGGGCTTCTAAGGGCTAGTCCACACTGGCAGAGCTTTAATGTGGCTTGTGTAGTTGCGGCACAGATGGGAGAGAGCATAGTTCCCAGCACTGGTGCATTGTCTATACTGGCACTCTACAGCGCTGAAACTTGCTGCGCTCACGGTATGTTTTTTCACACCCCTGAGTGAGAAAGTTGCAGCGCTGTAAAGTGCCAGTGTAGACAAGCCCTGATAATTTACTGACACTGGACTCCTTAAACTGGATTTAGAATATGAACTATGGACAGGAGCACTTACATGGACTTTATTAAAACAATCCATAGCATGCCAACCCTCAGTAAAATAAAATTAAATACACTCCCAATTTCCCAATTCTAAAGACAGAGGTGTGTCTAAAAATGCACCACTGATGAGCCTTTTACCAGGATTTAAACCAAGGTGAGCTAATTCCCTCATTCTACTCCAGCTGGCCACCATTCATTTGCAAACTACAATGGTACCAAAACTTTCCCAAAAAACTGGAGGCTGACAAGAAACTAAGCAAACAATGATCCACCAGACAGACCCACAGGGCCCTTTTAATGTAGGTCATGCTTGCCAGACCATGGCAAAGACACAGCGAGTGGCATTTATTAAACAGAGAACTCAGTTACTATTGTGCAGAAATTTTATTCCATAGGCAGATACTAAAAATTATGTATTTGTAGTGACCATTGTCTGGCATTTCAGAAAAAAGTACAGAAAATCGTTGTAGTGAACTCAAAAATAACTATCATGAGAAAAATACAATGGTTCACATCAGGTTATATTCTTCCTCTTAGTAATGTTTTTTAAAATTATACAAAAGAAAAATAATTGTTCAAATGCAGAGGACATTTGAAGTCAAGACAAAAGGAGACATTAGCTGAAAATGTTAAGTTTTTGAAAAATATTTTTTCCAAAATATGTTAAACTATCCCATTTAAAAGACTTAAACTGTGTACATTTTTAATACTAAGCACTTAATATATTTTTCAAAGCACTATACAAATATTAGCTAATTAATCCTCTCAACAACTGTGAGGCAAGCAACTATATTTGGTTTTACACAGACAAACAGAGAGCACAAAGGAAAACGGCAGTGTTGTTTGCAAGATATCCTAACCACTTCATTGCAATATTGAGCTTGTACTATTTTTGTAATTTAGATGAACTTTGCATGCCTGGACCCTGTGCCTAAATGGAGCCCCACATACGTAACTGACCACCGTTAAGGGATTAAATCATTACAACATGTAAATAAAACAACATTTATAAACTCAAAGACAGATGGCTCCATGAAGCAAATTATAACCAAGAGAATTCAAGCCCAAGCAGATACCACTGTAAGGAAAGATCATGCAAACGCAAACAAGTTAGAATTTATTTTTCAAAATAATATTTTCAGTTAATTTGACAGTGGACTTAAAATCGACATTTAAAAATTAATCTTTATGGTATTATAACAAATCACTTCAAATTCCAACTAAGTGCCTTGCCCAAGGCCACAAAGGAGTCAGTGGCAGAGCCAGATATGAAACTCAGGAAAATCTTAGCTCCTGATTTCTTACTCTAGGATTTAATGTTCTGTCATTCCAAGAAATTCCTGTCGTGCATGTGTAACTAACTGCAGGACACAACATAGTGCATCAGCCCCAATTAGAAAATGATGCAGTTTGAATTAAATGCAACCTATTTTCCATAAACGGATGGAAAGTTTACTTTCATCTCATATATGAAACAAATAAAATCTTAACATAAAATAGCTGTTTCATTTAAAAGTACTATACAGGAAAAACACAGACTAATCTGCTCACAAGTATAATGCCTACTCACAAGACTTCATTAAAAGAGCTAAAACCCAAAGCACGTCTTGATGGAATCAAGCTCATGCCCCAAAATAATATTACAATTTCACAAAACTTCCATGTCTTTAATAAAGCATCAGAACATCTGAAAATTAACAGTGAAAGGATCCAACCAGTTCTCCCTTGGATATAACCTTGTCACTCATTAACACACCACGCAATTTACACTGTCCACCTGATTTAACTGTCCCTTGTTTTGTTCATGAATGGAAATATGCTGTTGGTTGTAGCCTGTTGATTAAAAATAGCACATTAAATCTGGAGTAAAAGATAAATAGCATGCTGGAGAAGAACATTTAATGAATGATTGATCTGTTCTGAAGCATGTTGTTTATATGGTGAGGTAGGTTTATGTAAATGTAAACTTTTCAAGTTTGTATTCAACTACATTATATAGCTTACTGACCCTCTGAGCCACATATGACAATCTTCAGACGTTTGAGCCGGGACGCACCTGCCAGGGGTCTGGGCTTCAGCTCTGAGAGGAGGGAGGTCTCAGGACTCAAGTTGCACAGGTGGTGCCTGCCGGGGCTTGGGGCTTCTGCCCTGCTCCTGCTCAAGCCCCAGCAGGGACACCCCGAGGGACTGAAGCCCCGAGACTCAGCAGGTGTGCCGTGCAACTTGTCAGGCGTGCTCCGCGGGGCTGAAGCCTCGAGGCCCCTATCCCGCTGGGCAAAAGTACAGATGACATTGGCGGGGGAGATTTTTGCCAGGGTTTGCTGGCTCTCCTCAGTCATATAGTGCTGCCAGGCCCCCTCCCTGCACTGCAGCTGCTGGAGCCAGCAAGCTGGGAGCTGCGGTTGTGGGGAGACTCAGCAGCAAACAGGTGAGAGCTTCAGGGAGAGCCACTGCCTCTCCCCACAGAGCTAAAGCAGCGGCCCCTCCCTGCAGCTCTCACCTGTTTGCTGCTGCCTCCCCACACGGAGCTAAAACTTGGGAGCTGCAGGGAGGGGCCGCTGAGGATAAGAGGGTGGCATGCCTGGGGGGGCATGACTCAAGCTGTTGGGGGGGCAACCTTTAAATTGTGTCTCCGCCCCCACTCTCAGCAGGCACCTGTCATCTCTGGCAGAAGCCCCTAAGCCCACCACCCTGCCACAGGGCAGAAGTCCCGAGCTCTCCATTCCCCAGTCTGGTAGGAGGAGAATGGGGGGAGGACGCAGCACGAGGCACACTTTAACTGTAAAAGAGCCACATGTGGCTCGCGAGCCACAATTTGGCCACCCCTGTTAAACAGCAACTACCTCATGAATACCTTTGTAATGAGCAATGTTTCCTACACATTAGTATTCAGGGGTCGGTTTGGAAAAAATGTGGTGGTACTCTTCCAAGCTCTGCACACAAAATAAACTCTCCCTCTGCGAGTTGCCAAAAACAGATACTGTTCACAGGCGATTGTCCAGATATCTAAAATATGATTATGTGACCATGTGGCTCCAAAGAGCTACTTGAGCTCAGCTCCACTCAGTAAGGCTTGAATTTGCCACTGGGCTCTGTTAAACTCCTTGGGTTTGGCTCCTCCTTGATAGGGAACAAAAATAAGTGGGGATCTCTCTAAAATGGCACCTACTTGTGTCAAGGTGAGATTTCAGTCACAGTAAATTGTGCAGATCTCCAGCTCTCTCTCTACTTTCTTACATGAGGAATGAAATAGGTGCTGTTGACATTTAAAACACTGCTGGTCATATGAGTTAACCCCTCAGTAAGATGAACAGGCAGGTCACACATCAGAGTGCTACCATTCCAGCCTCTCTACAAACCCATTACTGCTTCAGTTTCAGTTCACATTTTTGAGAATTTCTTTACAGCTATGAGAGAGAGACTGACTTTCATTTAAAAAAGTAAGTTGACACTCTAGAGAAAATAGTACTTTCAGAGAAGTGGTGGTACAGTGAATAGTATCAGCTGTTTCCAAGCTCTGTTAGTACTCTAGCATATTGGAAATGGATCTTGTGAATAAAAAATGACATTTTACCATTTCCAGGTAATGTTATTTTGATCTTTGATCCACGAATAAATTTCTGCAAATTTTATGGGGAAACCTTAAAATTGGATGGGTATAAGTCAGATATGATGATGAGTGATGAAGGATTATGTGGAAGTGGGGAACTGACTCGGTTCCCTAATTGTTCATATCCAGAGATTCCAATATATGTTTTAAAGGTGTACCTTTTTGGTAAAGAAATTGAGAAATTTTTGCTTGTTAACTGGATGACAAAAACCCACCCACTGTATGATGACAGCAGTTGTGGAGAAGGAAGTTTTACATCGGTTGGAACCGGAAGTCATGAACAGTGAAGGGGAATGGAAGGAAAGGGGAGAAGCTTTAATCCACACAGAAAACTTGATTCCATTGAAATCAACAGCAAAACTTCCATTGACTTCAATATTTGTATTTGTATTACCATGCTATTTGCTATATAAACATGAAACCTAAGACACTCCCTGCCTCAAAGAGCTTACAATCTAAATAAAAGACAACAGCCACACTGATACAGACAGACAGATGGGGGAGCACAAGCAAACAATGAGACAGTGTTGGTTGGCATCCTCAGAAGTAATCTTAGCACACTGGTGGCCTAGTTGGTCAAGATTTTTGTAGGTTTAACAGCAAAGGAGGGATTTGAAGGAGGATAACATGCTAGTTTTGCTTATGTTTTTGGGGAGCTCCTCCCAAGTCTGAGTGGCAGCATGAGAGAAAGCACAAAGGTACTAGGGCCAGATTTTCACCTGAAGAGTTTAAACATTTGAAATTTTCCAAATAAAATATGCTGAAGTGTAATGCAGATTTAAAAAAAAAAGTCTTTCCTTCCCCAGTCCCTCAGTTCTCTACTTCCATCCTTTTTTACTTCACCTCTCCCAACCCCTGCATCACCTCCTTCATTTCCTCTCAGTGTCTTGCAGGTCTTCTGCTGTTTTCTCCCCCTCATCAACCTCTACTCTCCCTATAGGCAAATGTTTTAGAAATGGATCTTAGAATGGGAAGCTGTCTTCAATCTTAACAAAAAGACTACTATGAAAGTATTTTTCTTCACAGCAAAAGACGTGTGTTTTTACACTGAGATGGCGAAATATGTGAAGTCTTAGTAGGGACAAGGCAATGTAGTTTTACCTTGAGGTAGCTAATTCAGGTAAATCCCTGATGAAGGTTGACCTCAACTAGCTAGATCAAGGTAAAAACTATATGTGCTGTCTACACTAGAATTTTACATCAAGAAAGCTAACAATATTAAAAAAAACTCATCTTTTTCCCCCCAATGACGACATAACCTAAAACATGAAATGATAATGAAGTATTAAGGTACTCTACAGTTCTCCATAGCTTGAGTCTTCATGAATGGTAGATACCTGATGAAATGCTACACAAACACCACAATTCAGAAAAAAACAATACAAAGGTTGCAGTGGGCTCAGTCAGTAATAGGCCTCAGTATTCACAATAAAGAAGTAGAAATGGGGACTCCTCGGCTACTTTCTTTTAATGTCAACTGTTATAAATTATTTTCTGAAAAGAAAGGTATGTGCAAGCGGCCAGGTGACAGCAAATTTGCCAGCTACAGACTCAAAATAATTATCTGCCATCAGGTAACCTATAGCTCTTCCTACATCTCCATTAAGTAGTGACCATTGGGGTGAATTTTACAACATATGTGGCTGGTTTTATTGATGAAGATCAAAACATAGCATCCTACCCTCTTAAGGTCCAAACACATACACAAGAGGGCTTTGGCTATCCTCCAAAGCAAAAGTAATATATACATGAACCTGGCTGAAGGAAATCAATGTTCCAAGTTAAAGGATAAACTTTTTTAGGGGGGAAGGAGGGGAATTAATTCCAGGCTGCTGAGCAGCAAGGTACCCTAGTGCCATCTCCCACTGCCATCTACACTAAGCAGCCTCAGGCACTGTGGTAAAAGGGGGAAAAAACACACTCAGACTTTTTGCAACAATTATTTGAGATGCATAAAAATGTCCACAAAGTGGACGCTAAATTCTCCCATGCAAAATCCATATATCTTTTTGTGACTGGACTATTCCTAAATCCCTCACCAAATACCGTTCACAATGAAATTTCAGAAGAGTAGAAAAAAAGGATACTGCCAATTTAAATAAGCCTGGTTATCCACTAATATTGAAAACTATCTATACATATTGTAAATAAAGGATAAAAAAGCACTCTGCATTTCTATTTAAATTGCTTCTGAAGGATTATGATGAATGCACTCTCTGGCTGAACTTAAAAGCGTTCAGGTTTTAAACATTAATTTACTTTGACTATGTGCATGTCAAAATGAAAGACTGCTGTCTGTATCCAGACATGCAGTATTTATACCAAACGCATGCATTCATTTCAGGTCAGTAGTCATTCCAACTCTACTTCAGCAGGTGGTAAAAGTAATGTACTTATTAAAATGTATGTTTTATGGGGTTCGATATAGGTTATCTCCCAAAAACAGCTCTCAAACAGAGATAACCTTGCAACCTAAATATTAGATATGCTAGAACCAACCTTTAATTGTCCTAAGTCTCAAACTAAGAACAAACTAATTTACCAACTTTCATCATCATCTTGGAAGCACTCGTAACTTTTGACTTCTACATAGATTTGACTGCCACCAACAATTTTCAAGGCAGCTTACCTCATCACTTCAATTGAAAAGCTAGCTCTAAGACAGACTGCTTCTCCATTTGGGACATTACATTTCTTCAGACAATCTTTATGTATTGCCTCAAGATCATTAACAATTTCACCCAATCTCACTTTACACTATGTTTGATTGAACTTTCACATTTCAAAAAGGACTGGCTACACAAACTATTTTGTGCCTGTGCAGAATGAGGGAATTATATGTAGGGTTTTGATGTTTCTTGTTTTCTCAACCCGCCTGACTGCCAGGAGTTAAATCAAAGGAGGTGGCTAAGGGGAGAACCCAACGAGAAATAAAATGGACAAAGATAAGGCTCCTCATGGAAACAATGGAGAAGCTACGATTGGGACTACCCCTACATCTCATCCGGCTCCAGACTGTCTGAACTTTCACATTTCAAAAAGGACTGGCTACACAAACTATTTTGTGCCTGTGCAGAATGAGGGAATTATATGTAGGGTTTTGATGTTTCTTGTTTTCTCAACCCGCCTGACTGCCAGGAGTTAAATCAAAGGAGGTGGCTAAGGGGAGAACCCAACGAGAAATAAAATGGACAAAGATAAGGCTCCTCATGGAAACAATGGAGAAGCTACGATTGGGACTACCCCTACATCTCATCCGGCTCCAGACTGTCTGTTGATAAGTATTCTCCCCAGATCAAAACCTAGGATCGAAGGGGATCCTAAAGCTGTAAAATGCTGGCTTCAGCAAGGAGGGCTGAGAGGGTTGTCAGCAGACTGAGGCTGACACCGACACGGAGACAAACAAATGATATATCTGCACTTAAAACACTATAGCTGCCTCACCCCTACCATCAGTGTAGGTAATCCACCTCCCAAAAAGGAGATAACTAGGTTGACTGAATTCTTCTGTTGACCAAGCACTGTCCAGGGAGCTAGCACCCACTGGGGGTTAGGTCACTTAACTGCACCGCTCAACAACATGGATTTTTCACACCTCAAAGTGACATATAAGCAGACTTAATTTTCTAGTGTAGACCAAGCCAAAGACACAGGGACTGCAGCAAGCAGAATGGCTCTGACAACCCAGAGATGGGAATAAACTGGACTTACCTGTGCTAGATAGAAAAGCTTAGGTAAAGTAAAGAAATATATATATAGGACTCTGCTGTGTTAAAACATTTTCCTCAATGCTGTGTTCCCTTTGGCAATTAAATGCTACGTTGTTTTAAATATGTTGTTTTCAAGTCATTTTAAATCAGTTGTTGTCACAGATCCCAGAGGGAAAAAAAGGCTTACAGGTGCCAGATACTGTGTAAGAGTGGCTGGAGCACAGAGTTCCCTCCAGAGGTGCAGAAAGCCAGGTCTGTCACCTGAGAGATGGCATCAAGAGGGACAAAAAAAGAGTTTAACGTACAGTTCACCAAGCAGCCATTCTCCAAATAGGATTTATTCATAATTGGAACCCCTGACAATACACTAAACTCAAAAACTGGCCAAAAGTCAGCACTTATTATAAGAAATCAATTCAGTCCTTATTAATGGGGAAAATATTTCCTTTTATTTATTTATATTTTTTTTTGGAAAAAAAGGAGAGAGAGAGAGAGAGAGAGAGAGAACCTTATAAATTACAGTATCTATAATAGACAGAACCCCAGTAAAGATCAGTGTAGTTTTTGGATCATCAAGCGTCCATGTAGTGTTGTCATATTCTTTGCAAAACAATGGGAGAGCACCAGAAATCAGTAATGCCCTAAAATATATGACAGAATGCTTATTAAGCATGTTTCTCCTCCCTGCTAGTGCTAGGAGTTGTGATCAGTGTTCAGGTTCATCGCACCCAAGTGGTTATTTGCTAGGGTTGCTGGAGTGAAGAGGAAATGCAGCTCTCTGGAACACAGGGTACGTCTACACTACGGGACTATTCCGAATTTGCATAAACCGGTTTTGTAAAACAGATTTTATAAAATCGAGTGCGCGCGGCCACACTAAACACATTAAATCGGTGGTGTGCGTCCATGGTCCGAGGCTAGCGTCGATTTCTGGAGCGTTGCACTGTGGGTAGCTATCCCGTAGCTATCCCATAGTTCCCGCAGCCTCCCCCGCCCCTTGGCATTTCCGGGTTGAGATCCCAGTGCCTGATGCGGCAAAAATCATTGTCGCGGGTGGTTCTGGGTAAATGTCGTCAGTCACTCCTTCCGCTGGGAAAGCAACGGCAGACAAGCATTTCATGCCTTTTTTTCCCTGGATTGCCCTGGAAGATGCCATAGCATGGCAATCATGGAGCCTGTTTCGCCTTTTGTGACTGTCACCGTATGTGTACTAGATGCCACTCACAGAGGCGATTCAGCAGTGCTACACAGCTGCATGCTTTTGCATGATAGCAGAGATGGTTATCAGCCATATTGTACCATCTACCATACCATAAATTGGTAATAAGATGGGCATGGCTAGCAGTCCTTTTGCACTGTTCCATTTGCTGCTGTCATAAGTGCCCCTGGCTGCTCTTAGCCAGGGGCGCAAAAGCCAAAATTGGGAATGACTCCCAGAGTCAATCCCTCCTTTTTGGTATCTAAAAATAGAATCAGTCCTGCCTAGAATATGGGCAAGTGTACTAGAGAACCACTGTATCAGAGAACCAGAGAGCACAGCTGCTCTGTGTCAGATCCTGCATAGATTATGAGCTGTATGCTATTCACAAGGGGTGCTCCTGCAACAACCCCACCTGTTCATTCCATTCTTCCCCAGCCTTCCTGGGCTACCATAGCATTGTCCCCCCACTTGTGTGATGAAGTAATAAAGAATGCAGGAATACTTGTTAGTGAGAAATGAGTGGAAGGCAGCCTCCAGTTGCTATGATAGTCCACATAGGACATTAAGGAGTGTGGAGGAGAGGAGCCCAGCATCCTGCTGCTAGTCCAGGGGCAATTGAATCTTTTCTTTACACATGAAGGGTGGGGGCTGATGAAGCTCAGCCCCCTGTTGCTACGATGATGATGGTTATCAGCCATATTGTACCATCTACCAGGAAAAATTAGGGCCAGGCGCCCTTGATCGACCTGACCGATGCTAGTACGCATGGTTACCAGTCCTTTTGCACTGCCCCATGTGCCAATAGGCTGATGATGACGATGGGTATCAGTCATATTGCACCATCAGCCACCCATGGCGGGGGTGGAGCAAGAATGTTGGTGTTGAGTGCTGCACCATCGCGTCTATCTGCAGCATTCAGTAAAGATAGGGTGACATGTAAAAGAGTCAAGACAGGATTGTTTTCCCTTTCACTTCTGGGGGTGGGTGGGGGGGTGCGTAAATTGCCTAGCTATGCCCTGACCCACCGCGGACACTGTTTTTGACCCTAGAAGCATTTGGAGCTCAGCCAAGAATGCAAATGCTTTTCAGAGACTGCAGGAACTGTGGGATAGCTTGAGTCCTCCAGTCCATGAGCGTCCATTTGATTCTTTGGCTTTCCGTTACGCTTGCCACGCAGCAGTGCGCTGAGTCCCTGCTATGGCATCTGTCTGGAGATATTTAAAAAATGATTTTCGCTGATAGAACAGATTTGCCTGCCCTTACAGCGATCACGTCCGCATCGTCCATGCTGGAGCTCTTTCTTTATTTTGATTTTTAACTGCATCACCACCCATGCTGATCGGAGCTCCACGCTGGGCAAACAGGAAATATTCAAAAGTTCGCGGGGCTTTTCCTGTCTACCTGGCCACTGCATCCGAGTTCAGATTGCTGTCCAGAGCGGTCAGTGGTGCACTGTGGGATACCGCCCGGAGGCCAATACCGTCGATCTGCGGCCACACTAACCCCAATCCGATATGTTAATACCGATATTAGCCCTACTCCTCTCGTTAGGGAGGAGTACAGAAACCGGTTTAAAGAGCCCTTTATACCGATATAAAGGGCCTCTTAGTGTGGACGGTTGTGGCGTTAAATCGGTTTTAGGCTCCTAAAACCGGTTTAAACGCGTAGTGTAGACCAGGCTACAGAGGCCAGCCTGTAAGAGAAGCTATTATAACACCACTCTTTTTAACAGTGGCTTCAAGGCTGCTGTTGCCCCTCTATTGTGACTCACAACTGAGTTCAGCATATCCACACTGAAGACACTGAAACGAAACTGTTAGCTCCTTATATGAAGAGTGACAGGATAGGGAATGGAAGGAAACAGTATAGTGGGCCATCCTACTACTGTCAGCAGAGAGATGGCAATGGATCTCTTTAATATCATCCCCTTCAATGCACTGAACTCATCTAGAGAGAGAACAGTGAGGCAGCAGCAAGCTCAAGAGCTATCCATGAAGAGAAGAATGTAGAGTGACTATCTTTAAAGGCTTCTCTGCCTGCTCCAGAGTTCATCCATTCCTCTTTACTCACAAGAAGACCACAGCACAGTCACTATGTGAACTTAAGAGAATGGCCCACCCCTCCCCCACATGCAGTCCCATCCAGAAGCAAGTACCCTAGACCTTTTCCAGTGTATTTCTGATCACTGGGGCCAAATTGACATGGCACTCCACAGTGGCCTGCAGGAAATGTGAGATCACCAGTGCTGTCCCCACCCTCTTGTAAAACCATCTCATCCATTTCTTCTCCAGTTAACTGCAAATCTACTTACAAATTTTCAGGGAAGATCTGCAGATGCATAAGTTAGCAAAGCAAAATTAGCAGTGCCATTGCATATATTATATAATCACATGTTCAGCTTTTGAATTATAAATTTAAAGTAAGACTTAGAAGAAGAAGAAAAAAAAAGATCACCAGCTGGGATCTGAATTTGAGCTTCTGCATTTCTCCTGCGATGGCTGATGGTATCACCAATCATTTGGATAGCACAAAGAACGTAACTCCCTACTCAGCTTTAGATGTTTGTCAGGTTATCAATTCTTGCAGAAGGAACTGGTTTTGACAAGTACAAGCAAAAGAGAAAATTATTTTTGAATATTTTGTTTTCTTTAGATTTGATTTGTGGTTTTTCTCACTCTCACTACAACAGTAATATAAATGTAGCTTCATTTAATTAAGAACCAGACAAGCCAGATATCTACTTCCCAATGCAGAGTGTGTGCACAAAACTTCAAAAACAAATATTCAATTTGTTAGATGATCACCTTTTCTGAATAAAGTAGGATCTTAGCTTATTTGATAAAAAAAAAGCACTTCGTCCATGTTTAAGTCTCTCTTTTGTGAAACTAGTGAGAAATCAGAGAGCAATAATGGTGTTTTGTCTGCACCTCATATCCACCAAAGTTTTATTATAAACTGTGTTTTCTGTTTCCCAAGTGCAATGCCAAATCAATATACTTCCTGAAGTATGCAAGTGTCATTTACAGTCTGTGCAGTATGTAATTTTTAGGAGAGTAACAGATTTTTTCATTAAAACAAGACACAAAAAGCAGGTACATATGGATTGTGACATCACTGGTACATTTAAATGTGACACTGAGCAATGACAGAGCATCCACAGTCAGACACAGAAGCACCTTAAGACCACCACCATATAGCACTAACACGCTGGAGACAGGAAACAAGAGACTTGCAGCACGCCCTTTTGGGCTTCCCATAATCCTCATTCTGTTTCCTTTTAGGAAAAAATAATGTCAGTCAGTCTGCAGGTAGCACTATGGGATCCCACAAAAGCTATGTCTCTCCAAACATAAGCAGCATGGTGCAACAGCAGTACCTGGAGGAACCAGCAACAAATTATATATATGTATGTATGAATGAATGAATGAATGAATGAATGAATGAATGAATGAAACCAACAAAGAACAATATACCTGCTTTGTGGTTCTGGGTATCCAAAGGTTTAAGTGTCCTTATTGTAGTACATGTTGGAAAGGAAGTGTTTTAATGTGCTACAATATAGTTGAGAGCCAGAGTGGCTTTATGGTATAGTCCACGATGAGAAGGATTCCTTACAAATGTAAAAAGGACCAGTATTGTCAATGAACTAATTCTAAATAAACGTTTTGCCACCTTAAGACCTCCCAAAAAGTCCAACTACAGGCAGCAAAGCAATACGGGTACAGACTTGAAAGGTCAACTGATACCTCATAGAGTAAACACAAACACTGCTAAGCTAGCCTGATCTTAAATACATAAGACATTAATTGTATACATTATTTAAAAATATATCTTATGTGCTCACAATTAACCACTAAAAACCCAACAACTGCAAGGCTAATTAACTTAGGGAGGACTCAAGCAAGTTCAAGAAAAGCAGGGTAACAAAGAAATTTATGCTTATGGTTTTAGAAACTGAACATCTAGTTTAGTAGCAAATATTCAATACTCTGTAGATGGCCCCTTATTTACTGCACCAAAGCAGTCAATGACCTAGGTAAAAAACAGTAGACTGCTCTCCCTTGTTTATAATGCATTTAGTTGCCTTTGCCAAAGAAGGCACTATACTGTTTATTCCCGAATCTAATTTTAAGAGATGATATTCTCATGTTTAAGGGATGATTATGACAAAATCTGGGAAACAGTGTCCTAGACCACTGCTGAAGAGTGAAATCAGTATATACCTTACTGATGTATTGTGGGGATTGAGGAGAATGTTGAAGCAGCAATTGTATAAAGAGAAGAATCCCATTTTGTATCTGTTATTTTTCTGAAAAAACTCTCTCTCATTTTGAGAATCTGTTTAGTGAAATTATGGGTTGAATCAACCTTGCTGAAAGTTTATACAGACTATGGCCATTTGCAACAAGAAGGAAACAGTACCATAACTATAAAGTGACAGAGTCCAACTCCATACCAAGTGCCACAGGAAACATGTTTCTGAAATTAACACTCTCTGGATGTTTGAGAGGCTGAACAGTTCCAAGCTTTAAGCAATAGAAAGAATTCTCTTGACAGATAGGATTCAGTCCTTGGGGTGTGAAGTAAGAGTTAAGTGATTGAACTTACTTGTTAGATGTGCTTGTTTTTAGAAAGCCAAACTGTATTAACTGAAAAATGTTAAGAAAATCTTTCAGTTTCCATTAAGATTTTAAACAAAAGGCTTATGTTTAAAACCTCTTTTTTTTGTGCATGTGTTTAGTAAGACAATGGATGTATGTTCCTTTTTCCAGTTCCCATTTCTGTGATGATCTCACATTTTTGTGCTGCAAACGCCAATCAAATGCAAACTGAAAGAAGACAGACAAGCAATACTAGATGTTGCTAGTTAGCATGAACTTTTCAATGTCTTATGATATTTAAAAAATAAACCCAATCTCGGTCCGTTTGAGCAGATAATTTAACATTTTTTCTTACTGAAGTGTTTTCTTTTTAAATATTTGCAGTTCTGAAGTCCATTCTCCTCCCCTTAAAGCCCCATTAGCATTATACAGGCACACCAAAGAGAATGGAAATCCTTTAATCACTAATGTTTCTGAAAGCACAGTTTTTTCTCCTCGAAAAAGAAGTTGACCCATCTATGGATTGTTCTCCTGCAGGTCTCCCACCATTTGGTGGCCAGTGTTGTAGACCAAGAATGAATAAAAACTGGCAAACCAGTACAAAGGAAAGATGCAATTCCAGACACTAAACCATTTTCTTGTAAAACTGTACAAATCCAGATATGCCATGAAAAAAATCATTCTTAACTTGAATCAGCTACAGGTTATTAATGTCCTAGAAGCTGCCTTACTGTTTCAAACACAAAGGCTGTGAAAACCTGTAAAAAAAGAATGCTGCATTAAATCAATTCTTTTAAATTTTAAACTGAAGCTTGAAGACTCACTGAATCATCATGTGTGGGGATCAGGATTTCTGGCTATATAAGCAATAGTTATGAAAGTGTCCTGTATCCTCAATCTATGATTTAGAGAGGTAAATAATTAGATTTTAAATAATATGTTTCCTTAATTCACATATTTGAACCTCTTGCTTTTGCCATCAAGGGTAAAGTAACAAAGCTGAATTTAGCCCAATGTAATTCCACGCCTGAAATCATTTATTGCTATACACCCATTTTGTGTTTCTTACTGGTAAACACTGCAAAAGTAGTTCTTCAATACAGAGAAAGTTTTCTTTATTGTTCTCTACATCGGAGAGACTCAGGCAGCAATTGTTATTTTATTTACAGTAAATGACTAAGCACTCTTTAGAAAGAGTAAATTCCCATCCACCTTATTATATGAAAACACCCTGTACAACTGCCACTGACTTTAAGATGCTGAAAATCAAATGCTGTGTTAAACTCTTTTTTCTCTTCATTCCAAAGGGGTATTACCTGGAGCGCTAAGTAAAGATTCAAAATTTTAAACACATGCTAGCTATCTTTCAGGAGACAGCATTTAGTTACCTTTAAGCCATTTCAATTAGTGCTTAGGTGGTGAGTCCCCTGGAGTCCAACTTCATTCATATACACACTATTACAGATATGAACAAAGCTATGCAAACAAGCAGCATTTGAATAAGGAAAACATGAACGTCTGATACGCAGTTACACAAATACATGTACATGTTAGAGTAAGAAAGAAAATAAATTTGGCAGCAGCAGAGATCTTCCCGCAAGCAAGTAAAATATATTGAACAATGCCAAAACAATCAAACATGCCCACCAAAATCATGCATTCTGGTAATAAAAAAGCATAAACTCCATCTTCGCAATACATAGTCCCTTTAGAGAGTATTTTTAAAAGTAAAAATAGCAGCAGCTGCAGCTCAAAAGCTTTTTCTTCCTCTCTTGGCTGGAAGAAACCATATCCTTAAGAAACGCAAATTTCACAATGTACGTACCTGGGAATTATGAAAATCTGCCTTGCCAAAAAATGTTAAAAGACACCAAACCATTATGGTTTGTAAAACAGAACTGTTTAGTACTTTCTACTTCTAGTACGCCAGTGAAAAACCACTAGCTAACGCTGATCATTATGAAAAAAAACTTATGCCACTCTGATTGGACACAAAGCCCTAGCTGAATTGCGTTGCTAACGTCTTAACACCAGTAAGCTTTATTTGGATATCATCTTTTTCATGAATGAACAATTATTGAGCTTGCACGTAACGCAGGGCAGCCATCATGCTCGCCGCATCTTAATATATAGTTCTATGAAGAAAAAACAAAAATGCAGCAACTACTGCAATTTAAGTGTTTATCCGGGCTTTAAAAATAAGGTGTCAAGGTACAAGCATGAAAACACATCAACAGGGATCAGTAACTAAGCAAGGTCATACAAATCTCACTACTCTCGGAAGACATTCTATATTAATCATTGGTTTGTTTTCTTGGTGGCTACATTTAAACTACCAATAGCTCAGTTATTTTTAAGAAAGCAACAATATTTTTCAGGATATTTACACAAGCTTAATGTATAGAAATGCTTCTGTTTTATTGTGTGGGGAAACTCATCAGACTCTTACTTCCACATAATTCCTTTGAAATTCTGAACCCAAAGAAAGCAAAAATTAGTTCCTAAGCCACAAGGCCATTTGTAGTGTGATCTGTTATGTGACAAAATTACGTCTAATAAAATGTATTTTTTTAACCTTAAATGTTAACGTATTTAAGCAGACTTCAAGAAAAATATCCCTTAAACAGTATATTTGGTGTAAGCATGGTTAAACAGTGCCATCTTTTGGCAATTCATAGGACTGCCCAGCTACTCCTTTCAAATTAATACAAAAAATATTAAACGTGTCATGTTAAACATTAATGGCCTAATTCTGCAACTTTTACTCACATGAGTAATCCTAATTAAGTCAATAGGACTACTGGCATGAGTAAATACTTAAAAGACTGAAGATTCTACAATTGTATTTTAAGATTTTCATGCATAGGCTGAGTCCGCACAAACTCATCTGCAGTTCTCCTACCCTTAATCTACATTGGCAATGGTGAAAGCACCATTGTAAACAGGGCACAGGCCTTTTTACCACATCATAAGACATTAGTGCTTATGTGGTGGAGGCAGTAGTGTCAAACTAGCAGTGGAAGAACTGCTGAAAAAATTTAGGGTAGATGAGGACTAAAAGATTTAGGTCAAGAAACTGAAAGGCTGCTCTTAGTATTGCTGTCATTTATGTTTCATTAGCCCCTTGCTGAGACAGCAAGTAAAAGTCAGTAATAGCTTTTCTCAGTGATGTCAACGGAGCTCCATGTACCAGGATTGGGACCTTAAAGCAGTTTTATGCTTGCTATTAAAACTCTGAGAAGTTTTATTGAAAATTAAATGATATTCGGTTCAGACAGACCAAGTATATACATCCTCTGAGCACAAGTTAGAAATATTCAAAGTTTTTTGTACTTGTTATTGAAAGTTGATTTACAGTCCTAAGGAATTCTGTTTGGACAAATTAAAAGTTATGAATTTTGTTAAAATCAAATACCCAAGTATTTAATATAACTGCATAGGACACTAATCAGAAAGATTTTATTCTTGCTAAGTTACCATGACTTACATTTTAAGTAATATTTAGCCAAATTCTCTTCTTCAGAGTTCAGTGGAGCTTCATGGGCATAAAAAAGGAGAATCTGTTCCATTGTTTGCCTCTTATCCTAAACTGCTCAGATATCTGCTATCACAATCACTAATACACCTGAGCTTGTTGATATTTAAGAACTAATGTAACAAGGTGCTTCTTTGGACCGATGAGGACTACATGTTCAAGCTGGTGTGTCTGCTGCAGCAATAAAGTCACAGGACTTCTACATGGACATCATCCACCACAAACTCAAAGAAATTACGAAAAGTATGAATCATTGTACAAAAGACTAGGGGTATGGCTACATTTACAAATCTGCAGCGCTGGTAGTTGCAGCGCTGGTCGTCCAGCTGTGCAGGGCCAGCGCTGGTGTGTGGCCACATTTGCAGCATTTGCAGCGCTGTTGGGAGTGATGCATTATGGGCAGTTATCCCAGCGTTCAAGTGGCAGCAACGTGCTTTTCAAAAGAGGGGGGTGGGGCGGGGCGTAGTGTGACAGGGAGCGGGCGAGAGAGAGAGAGTGGATTTTTGGAGCCAACACTGTGTGTTACCTTCCTGCCTTGAAAAATCAGAACATGTTCCCGATCCCTTACCCTTAACTCTTAACTGCAAACAGCCTGCAGCCAACGGACTCCCTCTCTCCCCTCTGCCCCGTTTCTGTCAAGCAAACACTCACTCCCTGCCTGCCTTATTATCTCATTTGATTGTTCACAGATTGATCACAGCAAACAGGAGCTGTGTTTGTAGATAAGCAGCTCCAGAGCTACGGAGCTCCGAGTTCACAACAAAACAAAGAGAGGCTGCATAACAAAACAAAGAGAGTAATTTATAAAAGCATTCTGGGATATCTGCTAATACCCTGGAGGCCAATAACAGCGCTGGTGTGTGGCCACACTTGATGACCAGCGCTGCAATCTTTATTCCCCATGCTGAGCCAGGTGTACGGCCAGCGCTGCAGCCAGGGAGTTGCAGCGCTGGATGTGCCCTGCAGGTGTGGACACTTACTAATTGCAGCGCTGGAAAGCCTCCACCAGCGCTGCAACTCGCAAGTGTAGCCATACCCTATGAAGCCAAGATGCTTTGAGTGTAAAAAACAACAAACAGAGGCAAGGAACACAAACATGTAAGGCACTGATCTTTAAGTTACTACCTAGAAATAATGTACCCATATGCAAAGGCAGAAAATCTGCTTCAAGAATAAGGTAAATTATATTGGCTCTATTTTTCTAAGTACAGAACGTGAAGCTAAGGCTTTGGCTACACTTGCACTTCAAAGCGCTGCCGTGGCAGCGCTTTGAAGCGCTAAGTGTAGTCAAAGCGCCAGCGCTGGGAGAGAGCTCTCCCAGCGCTGTCCGTACTCCACCTCCCTGGGGGGAATAACGTACAGCTTTGACCACACTGGCGCTTTGCAGTGCCGCAATTTGCAGTGCTGGAGAGGGTGTGTTTTCACACCCTGCTGCAGCGCTGCAAATTTGCAGGTGTAGCCAAGGCCTAAGTAACATTCCTGCATAAGAGAAGGAGATATAACAGAAGAAACTTTTCACAAAATAGTTAATTGATTTGCTACAACTTAATAGGTTGCTAGATTGTCAGTGATTTCAGCTCAGAAGTTATCTTCAAAGAAAAATACTTCTGAAAAGACCTTGTGTAAGGTATTTGATATGTGCAACAATTTTAATTAGAAAAAAATGTACCAATAATTGGAAAGACTTGCCTCTTTCATCTCCAATTTCTATGAGATGCATCCAGTCCATCGCCTCAAGATTGTTCACTACATTATATCCTTCAATATACTCTTCAGGACTGACTTATTTTCCACATGTCTTACAGTGCTCACCAAAATGGAGCCCCAGCTTGGCTGTCCTCAATTTGCTACCATTTTTTTTTAATAATAAATAATATTACTCAAGCAATGAGACTTCTGCCACTTCTACTGGAAGATAATTCCATAGAGTAACAGAAGTCGAACTATTTCATTCTCCTTTTTGTTTACATCCCTGTTAGTTGCCATTTGACTAAGTTTAACTCCTCTAATCTTTTTTCACAAGCCAATTACCCCAACCTCAAATGTTTTTAATGCTAATATTCCACCTTTCATCCATGCTTCTAATGCTTTACAAACAATTAAGCTTCCAAGGAGTGAGATAGGGAAGTATTACCTCCATTTCAGAGATGGAAAAAATGGATGCACAGAGAGGTGAGATCATTTGCTCCAACAAGTCAGTTGCGGAACTGAGTATACAACTTTGAATTCTCTGTGTTCTTTTCAAGAGTTCTCATCTAAACCACATACCAGGAGCCAAAACACCTCCCGGCCACAGGAGCTCCTTTTAGGAAAACACTGAAAGATAACTAGTTGTGGGTGAACACTTTTCACAAAGCGATCACTCTACACCTGACCTATCAGTCCTCATCAAAAGAAACCAGCACAATACTTTCAAAAGACAAGCCTGGGAGCTTAAATTTATTACTCTGCTAGACACCAAAGATCACAGACTAAACAGAGACACTGGATTTATGGCTTATTACAACAATCTGTAACCTCCCCGCTTTTTGTCCTATGACTGCAGAGGTGTTAACAGGCTACTCTACCTTGAATGGTCCCTTACAATATGGTTCTAACTACCTATTCTACACAATCTGTTCCACCTTGCATTTTGCTGTGATGCTGGAAGTTCCTTTCCCACACCTGAAGAGTTCTGTATCACTCAAAAGCTTCTCTCTCTCACCAACAGAAGTTTGTCCAATAAAAGATATTACCTCAACCACCTTGTCCTTCTAATACATGGCTACAACTACACTGCATAGTTCTGGGTGTCATACGCGTTGAAATTGGCTAGTTAAAGGTATTAGTGCACATTTAATTTTTACTGTACCAATGTTGTTCAAGTTATGAATGCAAAGGGTGCAACACAGTTTACACACCAGTTTACACACCAGCCACAGAAGAAAAATCAATACTGTATGCTCTCCTGCATAAACACTATCTGTATTTAGACAGCACTAAGCTCATTGTTAACACACTCAATTTTAAACAGTTTAACCTCAACATGGAAGACTAAGGACAATACAGAGTTAATTCAGTAGTGTAATTAAATCTAGTCTTAGTCTGTCTTGATACCTAAGTCTAAAGACTTCAAATGTGTACTGCATATAAAGTATAAGAAATGGCACTCAAAAAATCCACCTATTACCCACTAGCACAGGGGTCGGGAATCTTCGGCCCATGGGCCCGATCCAGCCCACTGCTTCATTTCATCCAGCCTGCGGCATGCCTCAGCACCACCCCCACCCCCCCGCAGGGCTGGAGCCGCGAGCGCTGGCTCACCCCGCTGCAGGAGGAAGCTAGGGTCAGCTCCAGCTCCCGGAAGTGACCAGCATGTCCCTGCAGCCCCTAGGTGCAGGGGCGATCAGGGAAGCTCTGAGCGCTGCCCCCCACCCCCAGCGCCAACTCTGCAGCTCCCATTGGCTGGAAACTGCAGCCAATAGGAGCTGCGGGTGTGACGCCTATGGGTGCAGGCAGCGCAAACCATGTAGAGCCCTCTGGCCCCTCCGCCTAGGGGCCAGACATGGCGGCCACTTCCGGAAGCAGTGCGGAGCCCGCACCCCAATCCCCCTCCCCCAACCCTGAGCCTGCTCCTGTACTCCAAACCCCTTGGCCCAAGCCCGGAGCCCCCTCCTGTATCCCAAACCCATCATCCTCAGCCTCACCCCAGAGCCTGCACCCCCAGCCGGAGCCCTCATCCCCTCCCACACCCTGAACATCTCCTTTCTGGCCCCACCCCAGCGCCTAGGGAAATGAGCCTCTGTGACTCTTCCCCGCCCCCCCCACCCCCCCAGGGTGCTGTGTGTGGCCCACGACTGATTTTTTCTGTGAGTCAATGACCCTTGATAGAAAAAAGGTTCCCCACCCTTGCACTAGCAGAACTACACCCAGTAGACAGAAGCAGATGAGATGAATATGGAGGGGCTGCACCAGTGAGGTACAACATCCTGATGTGAAGCTCAGCCATCCCCTACATCCAGCAACTGAGAGGGGGAGTGAGCTTTGCTATTTTAACTCCCTCTTCCAAACCTCCTCTACTGGTGACCTCTTCCCCCATGAATAACTCCACTTTCTGCCTCTGCTCCTCAGACCTTCCCTAGGCAGCAAGAGCATTGTCAAGTTGACATGCTTGGTGATGGTTTAACCTGCTACCCAGGGCTACAAATAGCGTAAGTGAAACTGGCCACAGGTCTTATTAATTTCAGCCTGCTTCTGCTTTGTTAAAGTAGGAGCAGCCAATAGCACAAGCACTGGAGCACAAGCAAAATACTTTTACACTGACTTATAAGTCCAAAGTCAACTTGCAAATTTATATTTCTATCTGAATACAGCTTACCTTCCATAGTTAATAAGTAACATCTAAAATAATTATAACTGAAACAAGTTAGTTAAAAAATATTTGCCTAGATTTCTACTTTGTTTTCTTTTTGCATTTAACAGCATTGTGTAAAGAAAGTTTCAAGCTTTCCCCTGTATAGTCAGTTTCTCCCTTACGGAAAAGATCCTTTTAACTACAGGGGACCAGAAAACTCTTATACAGAATGTAAAGGAATATTGTAAAATATTCAGGACATATTATGGTGACTGTCTCAAATCAGATTTTTTTTTTAAGTTTGAAGATTTAAAAAATTTTTTGACAGGGTCCCTTTATCTTTGCAACCAGAAAGACTAAAACCTCTATTTAAAAAAAAAAGGAAGCTTAAGTTCTGTACAAACTAACAGTTCAATATCTCTACATTCAGAGCGGGCAAATGGATTTTTCAACCCTCAACAAAGAACACAAACAGAATAATGCCAGCCCATAAACAAGCAGCAGCATTTCAAAAGTCAATTAGGAAATCAGTATGGCAAGCAACTATAATATGCACACTTTTGCCCCTGAAGTTTGACCAATGAAGCTCAAGGTCCAAAATTCCTAATAAAATCAACAGCCAAGTGATGTCTTCAATTAAACTGCAAGCCAAAGAAGATCACTTCTCTATACACGCATGTATTTTACCAATCAACAGCAAATCAGTTTTGGCTGGATTATGTCAAAGCCTATTTATAGTCATCCAAGACAAAGTTGCTGTTTAGTTTCCCTCTCTAAGCAGATTTCAATGCCAGAGCTTTGACATACAAAACAAATGCTAGTGTCTTCCACTTAAAGTGGAAGCTTCCACTTCAGCTGTAACATTTAACAATGGTTACAAATGGTAGTATATAAATGCTAAAAAGATTCACAGATGTGCATTTTCCACAGAGGCATACCGCTAGGTAAGCCTCCAAACAAGCATGGACTGCATTTGATGAGACAACTGTAGTCCTTAATCACCATTTGACAAGTTGTCCAGTCATTCACTAACCACAATATTTATGCTACTTGCCACCAGTATCTGAAATGAGCACTGAATTTGAGGTACTAGGAGGGAGATGGATGAAGCATCCTTAACATTCCAGCTATGTAAGTTACAGTGGGTGAGAGAGAGACAAATAGAGGGACAGACAGACACACACAGAGCTTTGGTGTTAAAAAAAAACCTCACTGAAATCAACAAATACATTTCACATCTCTTTGGAGCAAATGCTGTTCCTATCTACAGCAGTGGAAGGCTATCATAGCAGAACAAGTGGGTTTCTATTTCTACTGCGCTTTCAAAATGGGCTCTTGAGCATTGTTTTCTAGCAAGGACTTATGGAAGGACTGCAAATCCACTGGTCATTCCATCACATGTGGGGGCGGAAGTAAGTAGCACAGGAGTTTATTCCAGCTATGGCTGGAATAGCTGACTCAGAATGGCTCAGCTGCCACTTGAGTTCCTTCCCCTCCAGATCCAGAGTGGCTTAGTGCTCCAAGTTTGCACTAGGGCCTGGGACAGTAGGCACCTCTCTGCTCTTTCAAACAGTGTTCTACAAATTCAAAAATACAACATTGTATCAGTTCCTGTTCTCTTCACCTTGTAGTTATGTTCCTGAAAAATGCGATTTTAAGCGAAAGAATGTTAAACGAATCCAATTTCCCCATAAGAATTAATGTAAATAGGGGGGAGGGGAGGAGAGGGTTAAGTTCCAGGGAAATTTTTTTCACCAGACAAAAAACTATATATTATATATATGTACACACAGTATATGTTTTAAACAAATAATTTAATACTGTTCACAGCTATGATGATTGTGAAGCTTGATTGAGGTGGTGAAGTTAGAGGGTAGAAGAGGGACAGATATTTCCCAGGGAATGCCTTGCTGCTAAATGATTAACTAGCACTCGGCTGAGCCCTCAAGGGTTAACACATTGTTGTTAATGTAGCCTCTCATCAAGGCAGCACGAACAAGAGGGAGGGGAGACAGCATAGCAGACAGAGACAGACACACACCTTGTGTGTGGGAGAGAGAAAGAAATGCACACTGCCCCTTTAAGTAAGCTGACCCACTCTTAAGTGCATTGTCTTTATAAGTGGATCAGGAAGTTGAGACAGCAGCTGCTGCCCCAGGCTCTCTCTGTCTCTCTCTCTCCGTGTCCCCTCCCTGCTCTACATGGAGAAGGGGTAAGCAGGGTGCAGGAGCAGGGGGGAGGGGGACACCCTGACATTAGCCCCTCCCTCCCCCCCACACACACACAGCAAGCAGGAGTCTCTTGGAGCAGCTCCAAGGCAGAGGGCAGGAGCAGCACACGGCAGTGGGGGGAGGGACAGCTGAACTGCCGATTGCTAGCCTGCTGGGCAGCTGCTGCACAGGGAATTTAGGGGAGCGGGAGCTGATGGGGGGGCTGCCGGTCCACCCTCGTTCCAAATCCCCACCAACTACCTGCAACGGGCTGCTCTTCCTGCAAGCAGTGGACAAAGCAGGTGGCTGCCAAACAACGTTATAAGGGAGCATTGAGCAACTTCAAACAAACATGTTCCCTAATTGATCAGCAACATAACAATGAAACAACGTTAACTGTGACGACCTTAAGTGAGGAGTTACTGTATATAGATTTTTTTATTTAAAGGAAAACTACCTGCTGAAAGGCAAGATAAGCCCAACAGCCCCAGAGAAAGTAGATTTGTCCAAGACCTAACTTCAGAATTCATTCCTCACAAGCTAAGCAGCATCAGGACTAGTCAGTTCTTGAATGGGGTCTCTCCAAGGAAAACCCAAAAAAGACGAGGGAAATGGTGCTGGTAATTCAGTAGGTGGTAGCATTCTTTCTGAATCAGTACTAAACCAAAGCTCCAATATGGGTGTATGGCAATTCTCAAACTGTGGGTCACAACTTGCTGGGACCCAGTGCCGAAGCTGAAGCCCCAAGGGCTTTGGTGCTGGGCAGTGAGGCTCAGGCTTTCACTTCAGCCATGGGCGGTGGGGCTCAGGTTACAGGCCCCATGCCAGGAGCTGAAGCCCTTGAGGTTCTCCCCTCTCCCCTGCCGCCCAGGATGGCGGGGCTTGGGCAGGCTCAGGTCCCACCTGCTGGGATTGTGTAGTAATTTTTGTTGTCAGAAGGGGGTTGTGGTGCAATGAAGTTTGAGAACCCCTGGTGTATGGAACTGACTGGAGTGAATCACAAAACCATGATCCTGACCATCTAACTCAAAAACCTATGCTACTTTCTGCAATAAAAAGAACCTACCCAAAATACTGAGATAGTTATTTCCTCTATCTAACCACCACCTCCCTTTGCAATATTCAGATATGGGTTCTTTCACTCATGTCCTAAGCAACTGTGTACTGCCAAACAGCTGTTAATTTCCACCACACCAAGTAGCTGCATTTCAGCAATTTCTACAATTTTAAATATTTTACGACTATAGACACTAGTAAAATGGTTAAAACACTTTACACACACATCTATTTAAAAGCTTTTTAAAAACTTCAAATCCTTTCATAATTAACAAGACCTGCAGGGTTAGTTATAAAAGAAATATGTCCACAGTCCTGCAGGAATGTTTCAAACCAAACATTAACATATTTTGCCCCTAAATCAGTAAAAATCAAGTGGGGAAGGGTTTCTAAATGGAGGAACTAAGTTTATTACTGTCAATTTAAATTAAGCCCAAATTAATTTTGCGCAAATACGTTTTTAATTTGATCATCCAGAAACTCAAACATTAAAAATTTAGATTGTTACCATTCTGATACTAAATATGAAAATTTTGAATAAAAATTTTCAACTAATCCAATTTCAAGTGATTAAAACCTGACCCTACTAAATTGTGCAGCCAAGCTGATCACGTCATACACAGCTGATACACACACACACACACAGTATTGTACAGTATTAGTTATCCAATACTGCCACCTGTTGGCTGCCAGAGATACAGTACATATCCCTATAATAATCTGTTCAAAACCAGAAGGGACCTCCCGATCATCTAATCTGACCTCCTCTATATCACAGGCCACCAACGCCATCCAGAATCCGCATACTACACCCAACAACCAATTGCAATGTGATTAAAAACTTTACTTTGTAAAATAAGATTTCGATGTTTTAATTACTAATTGCCAGTACTTAAACTAGGGTTGCATGAAATATCAATTTTGAAAAGTATATTTTTAAATATTACCATATTTAAATTATATTATGTGACACTACTATACAAACACAGAGACACGTGGCTAATGAGGAATCAAGACATGAATTCCACAAGCATGGGCTAGTCAGAAATGAAGAAATTAGGCAAGAACCAGGATGACAATAGAGGCCATGCCAGGAACCCACCACCTCTTCAAGAAAGTCTCTCACTCTTGAGACAGCAGACACACAGTTTAGGAGGAGTCTATCTTCAGAAACTGGGGAACCTTTACACAAGATGTGTGGCTTTTTATTGTTTTGTATACAGATTGGGCTGGTTTTGCAGGGGCTGACAGAACACGTTTCCAGATTTGTATGAATACTCATTGTTGCAGAGTAGTCATGGAGAATTATCGTGGAGACACACACACCATTAAATTAAGGAGTTGTTGGGTGGGAAGATAATGCCACTTGTACCTGCTCCTAAAAAAATTATTGCATCACACACTTTGCCAGGTCAACTTTTGTAAATATTTGGGAACTAGACACAATTATCCACTAAGGTTTGCTTCATGGGCTTCATGATACGAGCACAGAACTGATGCTTGGGTTGCATCTATAGATTCAGTACAGCTCAAAGAGGCTAACTGTTTAAAACTCTCGATCATCTCCTGCACCTGTTACCTTGATCATAAGCCCCTAAAACAATCATTGTACTAAAGTACCTACTCTTTCCAACACCCAACTGGCTAACTATCCAGGTTAGCCAGTTTCCAGAGTAAAGTGTAATCATCTCTTTCTTCACAGTAGAGCTCTCCTCCCCTCCTGTCACTGCAATTTCAGGGCCAGTTCCCCAAAGAGTTAATAAAAAGAGTCCTTCCTGATTCAAAACTTCTATAGCTACTGCTGCTCACCGCAGGTCTCAAGAACTCCATTCCATTAATCTGTAACTGCATATTAAACATCGAGTGGCATCTTGTGAACTTCATCTTTAAATAGCAAATGGAACTGTTATCACATTATAGCACAAATTCCAGGAACACTCCTGTTTCTCTTGGATCACTTAAAACATTTGGTGATTGAGTTTCAGGCTCTCCAAGTGAAAACAGTCTGAGAAAATCCAGGCCTTCATTTTGAGGATATGCCTGAGCAATGGCCTGGGAGTTATGGGAACTGCCCTGTTTTCCCACAGGCTTTTCAAAATCACTCCTAAACCACTGCTTAAGAGTGCCATGCTGAGAACTGTGAGACAGGCCCAACTGCAATGGCTGATTAACATGCTCTGCGTGGATAAGAGCAGACCACCACCCAGAAGAGGACAGCTATCATAGACACATTTCACCTTGGCAAATTATACTGGTGCAGTCCCACAGGTTCAATTACCAATGGCCTAACCCTCTACTGCATGCACAACTTTCAGATGAGGAAGCAAGGTGCTTAGAATATGGATTGACCTGTGAACGATGTGTCACTTAAAAGCCATTATACGGTAATCTGAGAATGCCAGTACTGCCAGAATGTAGGGTGGTGCACAAGCATTAGAGTATGGAACAGACTGACTGAGTTCTGCTACTAAAAAAGAATCAACCCCAAACAGGTGTGCATGCCTGGATTTACAAGCATTACCCAATTGTCAGTGAGGATAATGTGCTTGTGAGATTTTTCAGTCCCTCAGGCCTGCTTCCAAAGTCTCAGAAACTTCAACTATGAAAGTAATATAGAACAGAGAAAGATATAGGTCCAGTTAAGGTAGGCTTCAAAAAGGCAGTTGTTAAGCACCAGGCAGACTCACCCATGTCCAGAATCACTTAAAGCAAGGGAATACATTCTCCTTATTTACAAAAGCAACGATTTTTTTGTCATATAATAAAAAAAACTGGGGATAGGAATATAGGCAGTAGCTATGATAAAAATCCAAAGCTTGTCTAGTTCCCATTGTAAATAAGAATATGTCCCAGCTTGAGAACTGAGCAAATGCTGAATTCTGCCCTGAAGGTAAGAAGCAGGATTGGCTGTAGCTAAAAGCTCACTTTGCCCACTAGGATCAAAAACTTGGTAGTGAGGAGGCTGCAGCAGAACAAATTGTCTGAGACAGCTGTTGCCTCCTACATTACTGCAAACAAAAGGGTGGAGGGCCATCAAATATATGCATATGTCATTCTTATGAGGCTTTTCTCTCTTCCTCTTCGTAACATTTTTTCCTCGTGATTCTTTGGAGATGAGGGATGGCAGAAATTAAGATTACCTGCTTCTGTCATGCAAAAGCAAAAACTGAGGGTGGAGTGAGGGTGCTCAGATTTCACTTCCTGGAAGACAATTCTATTCCATCACCTCTGCAATTCCATTAAGTGGAATCATTAACACAAGGCTGTCTAGAACTTTCCTCCAGGATGGCAGAAAATGTCTCTAACAGTAGGGCCAAAGGGTGGTATATACTATAATTGGACAGTTGTAGAAAACTGAGTCTGTTCCTCAATTTTGCTGGCATTCAGTTATACACAAGGTTAATGCAAATTCTATCAATCACTGTAGAAAAAGGCGCAGAACTAATCAGTTTGCGAATTCAACTTGAAAACTAGCTCTACAAATAATTACCTAAAAGGTCTATGCACTAGTTCTCAGGGAGGTATTAAGTGTTAGAGAAGTTTTAAACAATGCCTTTAAGGCCTGGCTTCCCAAAATAGTCCCACAAGTTACATCTTCATGACTTTACGACAAATGCATCTTGGCATTTCAAACTTCTTAAAAAAAATTCACTTTGGGCCTGAAACATTTCAGGCAAAAAGGAATTTCTACCACTTCATTTTTAAAATGTTTACCACTCAGTCTACCAATATCCCAAGCATAAACAACCAGGATTTACGCTTTACATTACAAAGTGCAAATACAGTTATTCCCCAATGGCATCAGAAACAGAGGCTTGATAACAAACAGCAAAATGAGATGAGGGCACAAAATCTTGTTCCTTTGAAATCTCCATCTGACTATTTCAAAGGAAACTGAGCAGAGGAGTGACCCATATTATTTAAGTTCCATGTGTCCTGTACTGGAAAGCAATCCCATGGTATGCTCCCTATGAGCAAAGGCATCAAATGCATTGTAGTGGTATTCCCCACTGTAGGTTCACATACCTTCACCTTCCCTTGAAGTCGGGTTGCTAGGGACAACCACAAAAGAATAAAATCTTTTACATTTAAAGCCATCTGGAGCAGCTATCTTTCAAATATGTATTGGCAACCTTGACTCAATTTCATGCCCCTCACATAACCAGAGCCTGCATGTCTAAGAAATGAACTGTATTGTAACCAGAGGTATTTTTGAGCCACTCAGTCATGGGGCCCACTAAGATCCCAATGCAAATACTTAGGACTTCCCCACAAAGCTTCTTTTTTTTTTTTTTTTTACCCTGAATCAAGGATATATGTAAAAGCCAAATGTTCTCTTGCAAAGTTTGTCAATTTTATTACCATACTGTATGCCAAAAATAGCTCTTACCTCCAGATAGCTAAACATTGTCCATGATGAAACTACTGTGGTATTCCAATATGTCACTCTTAATGGGTTTTGCAATTTAAGAGATTACAATGAATTCTATGGCAATTTTTTATTTTGCTGATTTCATGATTTCACATATAATCCAAGAATCAACTGAGAGTTTTAAAATCAGAGTTAAATTTCAGAAACTTTTATTTGCAGACTTTTTAATATTTGACAAAATTTTAAAACAAAAACAGTATGACCAATTAGCAAACAACAGAGTGCACTCAATTACTGCATGCAAGGTAGCAGAATTGCCATTTGCCCTAATTTTAGAATGACAGGACTGGTTAGGTGGTTACAACAAGCATGGCCAACTCCAGCTTTTTTGCTGTCCCAAGCGGCAAAGCGGGGCGGGGAAAGGCCGACTGGCGGCACTTCGGCGGCAGCTCAATCGCACCGCTTCATTCTTCTGCGGCAATTCAGCAGCAGGTCCTTCGCTCCCAGAAACTGAGGGACCCGCTGCCAAATTACCGGATGTGCCGCCCCTTTCCATTGGCCGCCCCAAGCACCTGCTTCCTTCACTGGTGTCTGGAGCCGGCCTTGACAACAGGATAGGTGATATATTCCGCAATTCAGTACAGCATATTATTGCATCTTGAGAATACAGACTGTCTGACCCATATTAAAGCTCAAGGAAATTGGAAGCAAGGTATTTATTGTAGCAGGTCCTCTACTCAGCAATTTGCTCATTGGAAATACATTTGAGCCCTCAAGCAGGCAGGAAGAACAATTCCATTTTGCGACAACTTTTGAGGTTTTGACATTTGTTTTTAACTATACACACACACACACCCTTTTAAACATTTCCATGAAATGAAGTTGTCTCAAAATGACTGTTTTCACATCTCTCACTCTTTCGCTGGTCAGAAATGACCAGAGAGTCTGCCCTGGACCCCAGAAACCTTCCCAACTTCCACAAAACTGCATATTTTGATAAAAATACATTTTGCCAAAAATGTTTTCTATGTGGCCATTTTTAGAGCACATTTAAGAATATTTTTGTCCAGATCTGTCTCTATGAGTAGGTCCTGGAATCAGCTGTCACCAATTTCCAATGGCTAGTTAGAGCTTGGTGCTACATGAAGCATATATTGTTTGTGAGATATGTTCTTTAATCCAATCCATACAACATACACTAGAAAATGTAACGATGGACACCTCTTACTGCCCAATATCTCTCTCCAAAAACTGTACACACTTTCGTTGGAGTGCAGATTCATGACAACAAATGAACAACCCAGGCTCTGTCTGAGCTAAATCACGTTAATTAGATGGGAAACACTGTACAGCCTATGTAAGCAAGATTTAACTTAGTTTTGCAAAAAAAGTCTCAAGCTACAAAAGGTAGGGAAAACATTAGTATCTTCCTAACTAGAACTATGTTTGAATAGTCTTCGCTAAGTCACTAACAGTTTCAAAGCTGAGTGTAGGCAGAGCCTAAAGCAGAGTGGGGAGAGTTCACGCATCATTTAACATTTGTTAAGACATGCTCCTACTCTATTCTATATAGGTTTTTATATCATACATTACTGGAGTATCTGAGCACCTAACCTTAGGCGTAAATGCTTTAAAGTATCCAGATATATGCTGAAGCAATCACCTGGGGAACTGTGTTTATGAAAATTTGACTCATTAGCTATTGTTCTGCATTATGTCCTTCATTCTGAACTTTGGTTAAGAGCTATGGCTTTAATTTCAATATGTTAAGAAAACTGAAAATATCTGTAAGTGATCCTTTCAGCACTGTATTAGGCATGTTGTACTGCTTGTTTGTGGCAAAGAAGAGGATGCCAAACAGATGAGAACTTTAAAAACAGTCCTGTTCAGAAGGGAAGCAAGAGTAGGTAGGATCTTATATCCCTTGGAATCCAGAGGATCCTGCCCCAATCCCTACATATCACAACAGTTACCCCTCCAGAAATAAAGAACTTGACATGATGCCCATCAAAGACGCTCAACTCTGCTCCAAAGTCTGACAGACAAGTCGTTAAGTGACAAAAGACATTCCCTCCAGGTCACTCCTCACCCATGTGTTCCAATGACAGTACATTTCCTTATGTTTAGACCAATGGTTAGGTTCTGCTTAACAAAAATAATAAATACAAAACAAAACAAAAACAAACAAACAAAACCACAACCTTACTCTACCAGAAGCCACTGGAAGTAAAACAAACACACACGTTATCGTAGCATTTGCTGTTATCTGTTAGATCTATAAGCCAACCATAATTGTTCTGAAGCCATTCACTTTCTGAACTACCATTTTGTTTGGTCAGAGAAAAATTCTCTCTCTCTCTCTTTTCTTCCCATCAATGATCACCATTTTTTCCCCAGGAACAGGACTCTCCTTTCGGGTCCTATCAATGCCACACTTAAATTGTCAGGAGGGAGCACTATTTTATAACACATGGTGTTCTTGCCCCTAACGACAAGTGTGCTGCTTCTGTACCATGACCAGAATCTGCCAGCTCATAAAGAAAAAATATAGGCTTCAAATTAGTGTCCCAATTGCCGCTGAGCACACCAAAACTTTGTTTGGCCAATTAGATCTCAGTTGCATTAAAAATAATATGCAGTCTGCAGGTCTCCTATAACTCAACAGGCAGTTAACGGTTTTTAGTGTTTTTACTGTAAAATCCATCCTCAAAAAGCAGGTTTAAAAGTTCAGGTTAAAATCTGTCATATAAAATCTCATTTTTATAGGACAGACAGACAGACTACAGAAATTGAATTTGTTTGTAGTTATATAAGAAAAAAACAGAATTTTATTGACATAAGATTTGGTTCAGGTTTTAACTAAAGTAGAGATTTAAAAATCCCCAAGACATTGAGATTTAAAAATTAACTACTGGATCTGCACCAAAATCTATTTTAACTTAAATTCAGTAACTTTTAGCAGGACTCATCACTTACAAACAGCAATCTGACGTAACAGATCAGAATTGCCTCAAAAGATGCAGGGAACTGGACTAGAGGACCTCTTCTGGTCCCTTGCTGTCCTACAATTCTATGAGGCCTACAAATATGGCTCACATCACTGAATGGGCTTCTAAATACAGTTTACTAAGGCCAAACAAGCCAGCTAACATGCTGAGATTAAAGGGGGTGTAGTAAAATCTAATTTAAAAAGAGTAGACTGGTTCAATCTAAATATTTAAACAAATCAGCAAAAAACCTGAAAGTAGCTTGACTGAGATCATTACCTGTAATTTTGTACCCATAAGAAGCCAACTGTCCAGCCATATATTCTCCATCTGAATTATTATGAGAACATCCCCACGTGCGTATCCAGATTTTTTGTGCACCGGGAATAATGCTGTTGAGTGAACAGAACCAGGAAAGCAAGTTAGAGATAAAAACAAAATAAAACATGAAGTCATTTCAGGCACTCAGGAACAAAAGGTTTTAGTCCCTATACATTGGAATGTTAAATAACTCACACATGTAAACCCTCCACCCAGCCTCAGTGAGGTGGAGAGGGAAGAAAAGATTCAGTATTTTAATGTGGGGGGGGGGGAGGTAAGAAAGAAATGATCGCTTCAAAATAGAGAGGGTATATGGAAAGAGAAGACTATACTCTGTAGCTATATGGAATCAAAAACCTTTAAAAAAAAGTTGAAATCTCTATCATAAAAAACAAACCCAATGTTCATACATAGTACCAGACTGACAGGACTAAAAATAAGTCATCTATCCATGAAATAGGTACAGCTAAATTTCAAGCTTCTCATGCTGCCTCACCTTTGTGCCTTCAACTCACTCCACAAAGGCCACCTATCAGACGTCACTACTAATCCAGACCAGATACTGACCAATGATGTAGGGATGAAAAGCTCTGTATCCAAAGCTTTCTGAGCTACAGAAGTATTATTGCGCCAGATTTGTACCACTCTAGTAGAGGACATGCCAGCTTATTTGAAGATTTATAATTTGGCTAAAAAGGTTGCTCCAGAGTAAAGCCTCTGGCAGAGGTACAGCCATGATACAAAAGAGCCCACTAGAAGACTAGAACAGAAATCTCAAACCTTGGCTTACACTACCAATTTACATCGGTATAACTATAGTAGACCATCAGAGTTACAAACTGACCAGTCAACCACACACCTCATTTGGAACCGGAAGCATGCAATCAGGAAGCAGAGACAAAAAAATAAAAAAGCAAACACAGTTCAGTAGTGTGTTAAATGAAAACTACTAAAAAAATAAAGGGAAAGTTTTTAAAAAAAGTTATCGGGTAAGGAAACTGTTTCTGTGCTGGTTTCATTTAAATTAAGATGGTTAAAAGCAGCAGTTTTCTTTTGCATAGTAAAGTTTCAGAGCTGTATTAAGTCAATGTTCAGTTTTAAATTTTTGAAAGAACCACTATAAAATTCTGTTCAGAGCTATGAACATTTCAGAGTTACAAACAACCTCCATTCCCAAGGTGTTCGTAACTCTGAGGCAATATTGTATATCGTTCAGGAGGGGGGTCTTCTCCCATCAACATAGTTAGCACCTCTTGGGGAAGCTCTCCCATAGGTAGTGTCTCCCATAGGTAGTGTCGTCACTAAGCACTGCAGCTGCACCGCTGCAGCACTGTACACACAGACAAGTCCTAAGAGACACTGAGTAGTCAAGAATGACTAATGGATAAGAATCATGCCTGTAATTTGTAGGGCCTTGTCTATACTACAAAGTTTTGTCAGCAAAAGTTATGCCATTTGAATTAAAACCGCTGTTGCATGTCCACACTATGCTCCTTGTGTCAGCACAGTGCATCCACACTAGCAGGTCTTGCATCGATACAGAGAGCAGTGCACCGTGGTAGCTTTCCTACTGTGCAACTAGCTGCAGGATGCTTTGGAAAGGGTTTGCAATGCCTCATGGGGCAGTTGCAGTGTCACATGATGCAGGTTTCTCAATCCCATCATTCCATGGGCATTCTAGTAGATTGTCAGCCACTTTTCAACTCAAGTGGGGGTGGGGGGGGGGGAAGGGAGAGGAGAGTAGTGCGGGGGGGAGAGGGAGACAACAGGCTGACCAACCAATCCTGAGGCAGGGGGAGGGGGACACCCCACACACATCAGCCCCCGGATCTGCTCTGCACAGCAGTCCCTCCTGGCAGAAGCAGCCCACTCTGCCTGCGTGCCTATGGTTCCTGATTCCCTCTGAGTTCTCCCACAGCCTCCTCAGCTGCCGGGAGCAGCATTCTGAGCAGCTCTGTGAGCGCTCCATGCTGAGAAATGTCAAAGCAGCACAGCAATCTGCGCCCCCCCCCCAGCAAAAGTCTGCCTACCACTGTGTTCCTAGTGCAGGGGAGAACAGGAGCATTCCATGTTAATGATTTGCTCTTTGTTCCCAGAACAGAGCAGCATGCTCAGCTGTCAGATACTTCCGGGACCTTTGAAAGGGGAGGGGCACATGCCTGCAGGGCAGCAGAAATCAAAACAGTGAGCAGAGCAGTCAGGGCAGGCATTGTGGGATACTGGTGGAAGTCAGTTATGTCAATAAAACAAACAGCACCGTCTACACTGACACCTTATAGCTTTAACTTTGCTGCAAAAAGCTTTATGCCTTTCGTCAAGGTAGTTTTAATTTGTCAGCAAAACAGCAGAGTTTTGCGGTCAAAAGTAACTTTGTAGTGTGTATACCTCCACTGTTTTGTAGGCAAAAGGCAGCTTTTCCTGACAAAAAACTTTGTAGTGTACACAAGACCTAGGATTAAAGCAAACACACACGTGTAGTCCTTAAACATCCCTGGCTAGATCCCAGACATAAAGCTCCAAAAAGGTAATCCTTTGTAGGGACATAAATTACCAGAGTAAAAACCACTGAAAACCAGAGAGTAATGGTGAGTGGCCAACAGAGAGAAAACTACTAAATAGGGATAGCTGAAGATCCTTGATACAGCAACAAATACACTGATTCCATCATATCAAGAACATACTATCTATCTTTGAATGGGGCTAACTCTACAGACTTCATGATTAAAAAAATGCTATTATGCTTATGAAATTGAGCAGATCTCTAGTAGACTGTAAAGCAGGGGTCAGCAACCTTTCAGAAGTGGTGTGCCGAGTCTTCATTTATTCACTCTAACTTAAGGTTTCGCATGCCAGTAATACATTTTAACCTTTTTTAAGAAGGTCTCTTTCTAGAAGTCTATAATATATAACTAAACTATTGTTGTATGTAAAGTAAATAAGGTTTCAAAATGTTGAAGCTAAATTTAATTTTAAATAAAGCTTCAACATTTAAAATGCAGAGCCCCCCGGACCAGTGGCCAGGACCCAGGCAGTGTGAGTGCCACTGAAAATCAGCTTGCGTGCCGCGTTCGGCACCTGTGCCATAGGTTGCCTACCCCTGCTGTAAAGCATAAAGCCAAAATGGTGTTTCCTGTGAATTCCAGGACTAAATAATTAAAAACTGGAAATGGATTGTTTTCTTGTTTACTTAGTACATTTGATAGCGCTTTGCATATGTTCAGATTCTATCATTTGTGTGGGCTTCACAAGGTAGCAACAGGGAAAAGAAAAACAAAATAAGAAAATTATGTATAACCACAAAAATTGGCAGTGGGTCTAGGGGGCAGATCTAATATCTTGAAGTCTTTTTAGCGCTTTCTAAAAACGTACATTCAAATTCAAACTTACTTTGAAGGGATACTTTAATGCAAAGATCCACTTCTACTCTCTTTTTATTCTTGGAAGAGGACACATAGATGCATCAGCTTTCCAACATTTTTTCTACAGAATATCAGTTTTATGTTATCTGATGCTGATACTCTTCCATGCCATTTAACAGTCAGTTATTTCTATTACTGAATAGGTAATCTGAAAGACTCAACAATAAACTGTCACCACTTTTAACATTTTAAATTCTACTTCCCCACCCCCAAACCCCACAAAGTCACTAGAATCCAAGAGCTAGATTTTCAAGAGCTCAGCTCCCATTTAGGCACCCTAAATGAAAAGTCCAAATTGTCAAAACTTCTCAGTATCCAGTAACTGTCTCTGAAAATAATACGAAGGTCTGGGCAATTTTGTGAATCTGGTCACTTCATTCAGGCATTTCAATGGGAGCTGCTGAGCTTTTTAGCAATTAGGCCACAATAAGGAATACTGAGTATTTTTGAAACTCGGGCCCCAAGTTATCAGTGTGCTTAACAAAAGCAGCAAAGTTTTAATTACAACCAAATCTGAAGACAACTTAAAAGCTATGCCACATTCCATTTTAGTTTTAAAAACTGTTAGTGTGTACATACTAGGGTTTTTTTTAAAGAGCTTACCTATCGCTTGGTGGATCATCATCCGCCTGAACATTTTTTTGTGAACTGCGTTTTCGCACTTTAGGAACAACATTCTTTCGTGCAAACTGTCGGTCATGTGGTTTCACATCTTGTGCTGACACAATATCCTCAATATCTTCAAGCAGTGAATCACAAGCAGCAGGCATCTTCAAGAACAGAAATATTTAAATACAAAAGTCAGATTCTATTGTCAAATATTAGTGTTGATCATGTGCACTTTATGAAGAAAAGTCTGCTAATGTTTCTAGACAAACATGCAATAGTGAAAGATATATATGAACTCACTGTGCACCTCAAAATCCACTATTCTGTAAGACCACATACAAGCTAATGACCTGATCCTGCAAACTCTTGCTTAATGAAATAATTCCAATTAAGTCAAAGGAACTATTCTCAGGTGAGATAGAATGTGAAGAATGGTTTCAGAGTAGCAGCCGTGTTAGTCTGTATCCAAAAAAAAAAAACTTGTACTTTTAAGCTAAAAACAAAATTTATTGTAGCATGAGCTTGAGGCTAGAGCTACTTTCACTTCTTCTTGATGAAAACAACACACACACACAGACAGATATATGCAGACACAACAAAGGAAGAAAAAAGAAACCAAACAGGCAGAGTCTAATCAATTGAGATGAGCTATCGTTAGCAGAGAAAAAAAAAAAAAAAACTTTGAAGTGATAATTTTCAAAAAAACAAAAAAAAAAAAAAAAACAGAAAAGAAGACTGACTGCTGAACTTGAATAACTACTACTACTAGATAACATTAACTGTAAAAAAAATAAAGAAAATGGTTTATATTCACCAATTTTTTTTTTATTTCCCCTTCTTCTCTCTCTCTCTCTCACCTTCTCTCTCAAATCTTTTTTTTCCTTTTTTTTTTTTTTTCTCTCCTGCTTCATCCTCTTCTCATCAATTGATTAGACTCTGCCTCATGGTATCTCACTTTTTTGCTTTCTCCTCTCTGTGTCATGTTCTGTCTGTGTGTGTTCTTCTCCTGTGAGCTTTAGCAAGAAGTGAGCTTAGCTCATGCTAAAATAAATTACATAATGCCACAAGTACTCCTGTTTTTTTTAATGTGAAGAATGAGACTAAGTTAACACAATAAGATGCACTAGGCATCTGAAAGTAGAATCAGGAAAATACTAGGAAAAATAACCTACTATTGTAGTACTAGGGAAATAACCTATTATAAACAAAATGAAACTTAGTTATTTCGGACAGCAGAAAAAGTAGATGATGACTTTTACATTTTTCTTCTTCCACGTATATCTAAGTTTGAAATGCCAAACTGAGGAGTTTATCATGCATATCAAAACAAACAATTTCCCAAAATTAACTCAAATAGATTTACTGCATGAGTTTACAACTGTAAAGATACACATGTAAAGAAAACAAAATTATCTTGTTTAAAGTACTTACCATGAATAATAAACAATCTATCAGTACCACAACATCTCTTATGAGCACCAGTCTCAAGAAAGTGAAAACTCAGCCTTGAGTTCTGCAAACACTTAGACAAATACACAGTTCCATTGGCTTCACTAGATTATTCATGTATGTAAATTTAGCAAGAGAGCTTTTTCAGGATCAAGGCCTCAGTCATGATCTACTTATACAAGGCCTCAACCTGAAGTAAGTTTGGCTTGAACTGTTTCAAACATACATACCAATATTCAACTATCTTTTAAAAAAAACTAATGTAACTAGTAATGTAATCGCTTAATGTCATTTAATCTACTGTGTTAGCATAAACAGTAAGCAAACTTTGTATTGTTCCTTGGAAAAATAAGTCTCATTTAATGGAAAAAACAAACAATCCTGAACTGGCATTTATGAACCTTTATAGATAAATATGTTTTATCATCTACTAGGATAAAATTTAAGTTTAGTTTGTTTTTTAATGTAAGAGTCCAAAAGAAAAATACTAAGTACTACTGTATGTTTAAACATAAGGTATCAGTCCAGATCAAACTTCCAGAGAAACCCAGAGAAAAAGATGGAGTGGCATTCTTAACCCATGTTTATGATAGCGCAGGAGGAGAAAGAAAACACGACCCTGCTCACAACCAACACCAGCCTCAACTTGAAGTATCTTGGAATTTTTGTAATTAAACATTTAACTGTTACACAAATTGATGCCATTCTATAAAACAGTTTTACACCAGCACTGAATTTGGCTTAGAATCTTTTACTTTGAAGCTTCAGAACAATCTTCACTCTCCCTTTCTCTGCCCACCCAGCCCATACACATTGAGGATTATTCTTGACAAGTAAAATGTGGAAGCAATCTTCCAGCACAGTCATTAAAGCCCCTTTCTGAATGAGACCAGTTCCACAGTGGCATTCTCCAGTAACGACCAAAATTATGCTAGTCAGATAATCCACATTTAGCAGGAAAGTACTCCACATCAATCGCAGCATTCCCATGGTGCTCTCCCATCCTGACAAACCAGGGAGCAAAAGAACAAGAGGAAAAGACAAACTCTTACTTCTCAAATTGCAGCAGACTGTTGAGGGACACCAATAGGTTATGGGTAGGGCCCTACCAAATTCATGGTCCATTGTGGTTGTGATAAATGAAGTGGGCGGATCGCTCCTTTTGATGAACAACCAGCCAGCTAGCTGTAAAACTTGGTAGCTGTTCTCTGATTGCTTTACCTGTAAAGGGTTAACAAGCCCACAGGTAAAAGAAAAGGAGTGGGCACCTGACCAAAAGAGCCAATGGGAAGGCTAGAACTTTTAAAAATGGGAAAGAAACTTTCCCTTTGTCAATGTTGTTCTCTGGGCTGCAGGGACACAGAGCAGCAATGCTATAAGCAGAAATGCTATGTAAGGTTTGAACCAGGTATAAAAAAGTATTTTCCATATCTGGAAGAAATGATTTGGATAGGGAATGTTTAGTTAGATGGTATCAGGTTTATTTCTTATTTTGGCTTGTGGATCTCCTCTATGTTAACCCCAGATGCTTTTGTTTGCTTGTAACCTTTAAGCAGAACCCCCACGAAAACTATTTTGGGTGCTTAATTTTTGTAATTGTTTCTTTTAAGATCTAGCAAAAAGCCTAAGTTTGAGATGTATTCTTTTCCTTTTTGTTTTTAATAAAATGTACCTTTTTAAAGAACAGGATTGGATTTTTAGTGTCCTAAGAGGTTTATGCATGTTGTTTGATTAGCTGGTAGCCACAGCTAATTTCCTTTGTTTTCTTTCTCAGCTCTTCCGGAGGGGGGAGGGGTGTGTGAAAGGGCTTGAGGATACCCCAGAGGGAGGAATTCCCAAGTGTTCCTTCCTGGGTTCAAAGGGGAGGAGGGTTGCATTTGGGTGGTAGCAGCGCTTACCAAGTCAAGGTCAGAGAAAACCTGTAACTGTGGGAGTGTAATACTGGAGTGGCCAATATTAGTTTTTAAAATCCTTGCGGGCCCCCACTTTCTGCACTCGGAGTGACAGACTGGGGATTCAGGCTTGACAGTGGTCAATTTCAAGGTCATAGAATTAAAAAAAAAAAAGAAATTTCATTATTTCAGGTATTTAAATCTAAAATTTCACAGTATTGTAATTACAGGGGTCCTGACCCAAAAATGAGTTGGAGGGGGTTTGTGGGACTGCTACCCTTGCTCCTTCAAAGCTGGTCAGCTGGAGAGTGGCAGCTGCTGGTCGGGAGCCCAGCTCTGAACGCAGAGCTGCTGTCAGAAGCAGTGCAGAAGTAAGGATGGCATGGTATGGTATCGCCAACCTTACTTCTCCGCTGCTGCTGTCAGGGCACTGAAGAGCGGCCGTTCTCCAGCCACCCAGCTCTGAAGGCAGTGCAGAAGTAAGGGTGGCAATACCCTGGCCCCCTAAAATAACCTTGCGACCCCCCCTGCAACTCTCTTTTGTGTCTGGACCCCCAATTTGAGAAATGCTGGTCTCCCCTGTGAAATATGTATAGTTTAGGGAAGGGGTCGGCAACCTTTCAGAAGTGGTGTGCCGAGTCTTCATTTATTCACTCTAATTTAAGGTTAGTCAGGGCAGAGGGCTGGGGGCATGTGAGGGGGGTGAAGGTGTCAGGGCGGGGGGGGCGGGGTATGTGTGGGGGGGTGCCAGAGTCAGGGCTGGGGTCATGGGGGGGGAGTGAAGGAGTCAGGCAGAGGTCTGGGTGTGTATGAAGGAAGTACAGGGCCTAGGGCAGGGGCCTGGGGGTGGGGGCTCAGGGCAGAGTGCTGGGTGACTGCCCCCCTCAGAACCTCCAAACCCCCTCCCCGCTCCTTGTCCCCTGACTACCTCCTCCTGGGACCCCTGCCCCTAACTGCCCCCCCAGGACCCCATCCAAGCCTCCCTGCTCCTTGTCCCGACTGCCCCCCTTGGACCCTACCCCCTACCTGTCCCCTGACTGCCCTGACCCTTATCCACACACCCGCCCCCAGACAGACCCCCGGGACTCCCATGCCTATCCAACCGCTCCCTGCCCCCTGACAGGACCCCCAGAACTCCTGACCCATACAACCCTCCCCCTGCTCCCTGCCTGCCCCAACCCCTCTCCACACCCCTGCCTCCTGACAGGACCCCCAGAACTCCCGACTCATCCAACCCCCCCCAACTCCTTGTCCCCTGACCATCCCCTCCAGAGACCCCCCCACCCTAACTGCCCCCCCAGGACCCTCTTTGCTCCCTGTCCCTGACCCCTATCCACTCCTCACCCCCTGACAGACCCCGGGACTCCCATGCCCCATCCACTCCCCTGCTCCTAACTGCCCCCTCCAGAGACCCCCACCCCTAGCCACACACACACACACACACATATACACGGGATCCCACCCCCTATCCAACCCACCCTGCTCCCTGTCCCCTGACTGCCCCCACCCCGTATCCAAACACCCCCAGCCCTGGACCCCTTACCATGAGGCTCCAAGCAGAGCCAGATACGCTGCCCCGCAGAAGCGCACAGCCCCACCCCCCAGAGCATCGTGCACACGGTGGCAGGGCTCCGGATGAGTGGGAAGCGTGTCTCCCTCCCCGCGGAGCCAAACACTGTCCTGCAGGAGCGCGCAGCCCCGGCCCCCAGAGCACTACGCGCGCGGTGGCAGGGCTCATGGGGAGGGGGGAAGGGGCCGGTGGCTTGCTGTGCTCGGCCGGGCGCTCCAGCCTGGGAGCGCGGACCTCGCGGCTTGCGCCATAGGTTGCCGACCCCTGGTTTAGGGTAAAAGCACACAAAAGACCAGATTTCATGGTGGGAGACCACATTTCACAGTCCATGATGTGTTTTTCATGGTCATGAATATGGTAGGGCCCTAGGTATGGGTCCACTGTTAACTTTTTCATTGCAAATCTTTATGTTCATGAACACAAAATTCACTCCATCCACCTGCTGAAATATGCAGTGAAATATCCACTGCAACTAAAAGACGCTCAAAATCGTTACGTCTTTTAAATACAAAATCTTATTCTGTGCCCATCACCATATTCAAGTGCCTCTAAAAAGAAACTGTTTAATTTTAGTAACTGTCCATGGTTACCAGTTTCCACCTTACAAATTCACTTTATAAAGATTTTTCAATATAGTTTACAAAGACCAAATTACATAGAACATATACGCTCCTAAATAAATCAGTCTATTGCAGAGGTCCCCAAACTGTGGGGTGGAACATTCGGGGGACGCAGCTGGGGCCTGGGCCAGCTCCTGCCAGGGGAGGCACCACTCAGTTCCTCTCCTGGCCCAGGGTCCCGGCTGCCGGCTCCGCGCCCAGGGTCCCAGGTGCCAGTCCCCTTACCCCTGTCCACGTTCCCCACTCCCAGAGCCATGGCCCCACTCCCGACCCCAGCTCAGGGGGAGTTGCAGAGAGGGGTTGGTGCAGGGGGGGAAGCATAAGGTAAAAAGTCTTGGGATCACTGGTCTATTGAGTCCAAAAAAAAATAAAATACCCGAACTAAAAAACAAAAACAAAAACCTCCACCCTTAAGTCTCTGGCCATGGGAAACATGATTTCTTCAATGCACTGTGGTATGAATGTTATTTATTCCAGCAGTACAGAACTGAACAGATCAAGTACAAATCTGGCCCTTATCCTGCAAGTGGTCCCACTAGAATCCATACAACTACTCTCATAAAAATTTGCAAAACCAGACCCTTTAACAGCAAGCGTCCATAATATCAACTCATACACCTGCATACGATTTCTCTCCCTTTATTTCTGTTTGTTTAAGATTAAGGCCAAAAAACATAAGGGTAAGAGTGAAAACTAACCCTTATCTTACCTGCACTGTATTTCAGTATTGTACATATGATATGTAAGTCAACCACAGTTCAGCAATACATGCAATACTTGGGCATACCAAGTAACATTTAGTTTTCTGGCTTAAAGCTCATGTCTGATCCTTAACACATTTTTAAATTACTTAGGATCACATGGGCTATCAACAAGTACAAAAGGAAAATAACACATTCATCAAGAATTTTGTGAAAGAGCTCATGGTGTTGGCAACCCCATCTATTCAGGACAACAATACTGACACATTACACTGAAGATGTAACTGCCAAATGAAGCAAATCCTTCGGTAAATACAGTTCAGACAAGCAGATTCAACACCTCAAAAAACTTGTCTATATACAAACTAAAAAGATAACTAGTTTTATAATGTCACTTATATAGGGTGACCATATTTCCCTGTGCTGAATACAGGACACCTGGTAAAATTACTTGTACTCAAGCGAGTTCAATGGTAATCAATCAGAACTATGCAGTACAATCGTTCAAATGAACATCAAGTTGACTGAGCCCCTCTTAAAAAGAAATACCTTCTTATCTTTCAGGCTTTAGGGTTCACACTAGACATGTAAATACCATTTTAAAAGTTAACCATTTAAACGATTAAAAATATGTCATTTAAATGGTTAACCAATTAAGCCGCTGGGGCCGATCCTGCCGGCCAGCGCAGCTGGGGCTTATCTGCTGACATGGCTGGCACCGCCCAGAGCAGATTGGTCATATGTATCGTTCATCAATTAGGAGTTGGAGGCAGGTCAGATAAAATGATTTTAAAATAATACCTAGCACTTATAGTACAGTATAATTTCAGTTAACTAGGATTTTCAGATAAAAGGAATTAGGTTATCTGAATCCAGAACACATCTCCCATGTCACCCTATGTTGGTTGGTAGCACTCATGTTTATATGAGTGCCCGATTATCTGAAAGTTTTGGCTGTCCCCCAGGCCATTTGGATAAAAGGGAGTGTACTGTACTTCATATCAGAGTATATTACACTTACTGTTGGAAGTGAGTTAGGGAGTGTGTCTAATTTGTTATATCAAGGAATTGTGAATCAATGTTTTTAGTACTACTGCTGCTTCTGCTTTTAACTCACTCTGATTTTGAGTAAGTCAGTATGGTTATGATCAAGAAAGTGACTGAGTAAAAATAATGCTGTGTTTCTTGACATCTGTTTCCCTGTGTGTGTATTCAGTCATAAAAAAAAGTTATGACAAACATGTTGTTTTGTATCCTGGCTAGACTGGTAGAGCAAACATTGCTATGGGACAGGAAGCTGGATTCTAAATCATTTTGTATACATCAGCAGCACTACAACTGAATCTTTTATTTCTAATAAAGATGCTCAAGACTAAGTACAAGGCTCTAAGATTCCAGGTTGAGTTTTCAGTAGTGTCAGAAAAAACATCTTTTTACTTTTAGACTGAGCAAATCTGATGTGGAATCATTAGGATGCAATAAATATGGAACCTCACAATGCCATTTTTCAGAGGCTAACTCTGCCCAAAACATCTTCATTTTAGAGGAGAAAATACTAATATGTGTGTGGAATTATGGAGTTTAATATTTATAAAATGCGTTGATATTCTTTGAAAGACATTTTAGAAGTGCAAAGCAGCACTCTGCATTAAAGAAATAAGGAGACTGAAAAAATATTCAATCTGAAATGTGATTTTTTTTTAAGTTGATATTTTTAAATTTTCTTGTCCAGATGAGGATTGTGATTGTGCAGGGCTAATACAGTAAGGCTGAGTCTACACTACAGCCTATGTCAGCCTCCCCGAACGACATAAGTTACATCAGCATAAGCGTTTGTGTGCACATTACTGTCAGCAGGAGAGCTTCTGCTGCAACATAGCTTATGACGCTCAAGGAAGTGTTGGGTTTTTTTTTAATGTCGATGGGAGAGCTCTCTTCCATCAGCATAGAGCTCTCTTTACCAGATGCACTACAGTGGCACAGTTGTATTGGCACAGGTGCACTGCTGCAGCGCTGTATGTATAGACATGGCCTTAGAGACTTGTTATCCTGCTGAGGGGATTCTGGTGTTTGAAGATGTATGCTAGCCTGTCATCTGCTACTGGTGTGCAACGTTATAGGCAGTAGAACGTTTGATCCTGGGAAATGTTGTTGTTGCTGAAACAGATGGTGAGTGTCACAGGATAAGTGCAGGGTGACCAGATGTCCTGTTTCTAAGCCCTCCTACAAGTGTCCCAACTTTCTTAAAAACAGGGAAACTGTCCCAGATTTTATCTCCCCCTCACCCATCAGTACTGACGGGTCCCATTCCTGCTGCTGGCCGGACCCCTGCTCACCAGCCACCTGTCCACTAGTGGTGAGTCGGAGAGTCCAGTGGCCAACGATGGTGAAGGGTGTGCAAGGCTGGTGGCAGGGTGAAGATGCAGCTGGGGGGCTGCCCGCTCCGCCGCTGGTCTGTCAGCACAGCCCGTGCTGTGTGCCAGCTCTCGGCCAGCAGAACTGGCAGTGTCCCCTTTCCAGCTTGCACTGGCTGCCCACTGCAAGCTGCAGTGGCTGGTGAGTGTGGGCTTGCGCCAGACGGTGGCCGGTTATGTGTCATCTTGGCTGCCCGCCCATCGGCCCTTTAAGTGCTCCCCCTCCTGCTGTCCTTTCCTTGCTTTGCCCTTTCACAACCCCCATTCCCTCACCCCACTGCTCCTCCATATCCCCCCCAGCAGGCACATCCCACTCCCGGTACAGTAACTCCTCACTTAATGTCATCCTGGTTAATGTTGTTTTCTTACTGATCAATTAGAGAACATGCTTGTTTAAAGGTGGGCAATGTTCCCTTATAAGGTTTTTTTTGCAGCCGCCTGCTTTACCCACTGCTTGCAGAAAGAGCAACCCGTTGGTGGGGGCTTGGAACCAGGGTGGACTGGCAGCCCTCCACACCCCCAAATCAGCTCCCCTAAGTTCCCTGTATGGCAGCCACCCAGCAGGCTATCAGTTGCCGGGCAGTTCAGCTGTCTCCCCCTCCCCCACCCCCAACCCCCATGTGCTGCTCCTGCCCTCTGCCTTGGAGCTGCTCCCATGAGCATCCTCCTTGCTTTGCGGGGCAGGGGGGAGAGAAGAGAAAAGGAGTGCTAATGTCAGGGTGTTCCCCTCCACCACCCTCACTCCTTTACCCCAATGACCACAGAATGGGGGAGAGGGCTCAGAATGAGGGAGCTTGCTGACAGCAGCTGCTGTCTCAACTTGCTGATCTGCTTCAAAAGGCAGTGTACTTAAAGGGGCAATGTGCATCTCTCTCTCACACACAGGATGTGTGTCTGTCTCCCCCCCACACACACACACACCTCTCTGCAATGCTATCTCCCCTCCCTCCATTCGTGCTTCCTTGTAGAGTGTGAGGTTACATTAACAACAATGTGTTAACCCAGGGGTTTTCAAACTGGGGGTCGGGACCCCTCAAGGGTTGCGAGGTTATTACATGGGGGGTGCGAGCTGTCAGCCTCCACCCCATACCCCGCTTTGCCTCCAGCAAATGAAAAACATGTTTTTATAAGGGGGTGGGGGTCGCACTCAGAGGCTTGCTATGTGAAAGCGGTCACCAGTACAAAAAGAGACCCACTGTGTTAACCCTTGAGGGCTCAGCCAAGTGCTAGTTCATCATTTAGCAGTAAAGCATTCCCTGGGAAATATTCCACGCTCTGACTTCACCACCTCAACCAAGCTTCACAATCATCATTGCCGTGTCCAGTATTAAATTGTTTGTTTAAAACTTATACTGTATGTGTGTGTATATATATATATAAATATATATTATAGTATTTTGTCTGGTGAAAAAAATTTCCCTGGAACCCAACCCCCACTATTTACATGAATTCTTATGGGGAAATTGGATTTGCTTAACATCATTTCTCTTAAAGTAGCATTTTTCAGGAACATAACTACAACGTTAAGCGATGAGTTACTGTACTGTGCAGAGAATCAGCCCCTGCTCAGAGCACTCAGCTCATGAACAGCTTGGCCAGCAGGCTCCTTCCTTTCCTCACTGCCTCTGACTCAGCTGGCATCCAAGGAAAACCCAAGACCTCCGGACCAGAGCACTGTCATCCTCTGCCCCCCCCACCCCGCCCCCGCACAACGCCGGCATGGGGAAGCCTCTGTCTCTCTGCTAACCTCTGGAGTGGTGGCGGGGGTGATTTTCAGCCTGTTCATGCTCCCAAACCAGCAGCCTCCACAGCAGCCCCCCGGGGCAGGGGCTTAGCACCCTTTTCTCACACACCCCTGCCCTGCATCCTGCCCCCAGGGAGCAAGTTGCCCATTGGCATAAAAACCCCACCTCCATGAGCAGCAGAAGCTAAGTTGGCAGGAGAAGCTCTCCTGCCAACATAGCCCTGTGCACATGAGAGCTTATGTCAGTGTAATTTATGTCACTCAAGAGAGAGGCTTAATCACCACCTTAACGACTTAAGTTATGCTGACACAGGCTGTAGTGTAGACAGCCTCAGATACTGAGCTTTCCATCTATCCTGATGCCAATTTCACTAGGTTTCCAAATTACCAGTAGTAGATAAGACCTGAATTTCTCAGGTACAAAATCAAATAGAAATAACACTAAGAAAAACCTTTCCGATATACTTTATGAATATGCATAAAATTACAAAGAAGCTAAAATGGGGCCAAAATCTTTATTTTTTTCTTTTGCAAGTCATCTTTAAGTTTTTGTCTCAGGAATCTTATTTACTTTTAACAAGCAGCCCAGTATTCTAATATGCACTCTCCGTGGTTCCACACAGTAGACAAAACATTTTGTAACTGAAGTTCAGTTTCAAGTTTGAGACCTTCCAGCTGCAAGAGAAAGTTTCATCAACAATATTTCAGTCCTTTTAAAACCTAAATTACACTCTCGCACGTGTATATGAATATTTCAAGCTGGCAAGCCAATAAATTGATAAAAAAGCAAGGTGGAAAAGAATGTCAATCAACTTACACTGCTAACCTAAGAACATAACCAACCATGAATGAAACACAGTAGAAGTAAGTTATAAAATGTAATCAATTAAGTTTGTATTATTCATTTTTCCCCTGTCTGAAGTTTCTTCCTCTAGCATGCAATGGAACACCACACAGGCCCAATATACACACCATATTGCAATGGTTTAACTAAATGTGTGATTTAAAAATCAAACAGGTGCAAAAACCCTCTGTGAACACACATAACCCAATTTAAGCCTGTCTTACGTTGACTTAGTTAAATCAGTTCCTTACCATCTTAAGCTAAATCAGTATAAGCCTGGGTTAAACTGATTTAAGTGTCCATGTAGGAGTCTGCACCAATTTAACTAAATTTTAAAATAAATGTTTAAATTGATTTAGTTAAACCAGTCCACCTTGTATGATAGAAAACCAAAAATCTATGCTAAAAGAGGAGTAAATAGACCCTTGAAAAAATACTTGCTCCAAGACACTACTGCTCTTTTCTTAAGAAAGGTCTAGGTGAAACGTGAGATAAGCTATGAAACAAAGCATTTATAATTAGACAAACCCTATTTTCAGGTCCATAAAATGAAAAAAAAAATTAATTAGATGGTTCTAAACCAACATACTAAAACACCATGACCAAACTAAAAACATACCTTGATTTATGCAATTTGTCTTAAGTTCTCTTGAATAAAGTATCTGAAAAGTAGAAAAGACTCTTAGAGACAAGATTCACCTAAACATATTCACAAGTCTGACATAGATTGAATATCAGTTATTGAACTTGATTTATGTGTTCTTAAATAGTAACCACTTCAATCTTGGTGGTGTACATGAACTCTGCATTGGACACCTGAGGAGCATATTTACAGACTCCTGGGCAACTATTCCAGATAAAGATAAATATTCAGAGTAAAAAGACAAGTCTAAAGTGGCAGAAGTGTGTTGATAAAAGTTTTTAAAAGTTTCGTTTACTAATGAGTTTGCACAATATGAGCTACATATTCACTCTGGAGTGCGTTATTTTCTTTAAGAGAGTGGAGTGTTTCGGAAAGGTACTAATCTGAGAGCTCTATAAATGGAAGATCCTGATTTATCCACTAGAATACAGTACAGGCAGTAATAATGCAAGTTCCTGAACATTGCCCTACCAATGTGGCAAATGATCAAAAGGGTCCACATCTCAGGATTAAGTCAGTAATTCCTCTTATTAACCATTCAGTCCTTGCTGGAGAATGCTAACAAAGTTAACTGGATGGTGTTTTTCAACATCAACATGTGTCCCACAAGCAACTGAGCTGAGACCACACAAGTATCACTGATTAATAATCCGAGTTTTCCTCTGTTCAGTCACTTCTGCTCCAACACATCACAGATAAATCTGTGAGAAGGCCTGATGCAAATATTATCTCCATATTAAAAAATACACATTTTTAAAGGAAAGATTAGACAAATCTTTGCATTAAAAAGATTCTGGTTTGACTGCATCATGGTGGACTGAACTAACAGATCTTTTCGTCTTTCATAACACTGAAACACCATGGGAGGAGGGGACCAGATGCTGAGCTTTAGCCAACATATTCTTAGAACATGGGTCCAGCAGTGTGGCCTAACGGCTAGAAAAACAGACTGGGACTCAGGAGTCTTGGGTTTATTCCCAGCAGTCTCTGGCCTACTGGGTGACCAAACAATTTCACCTCTGTGCTTCAGGATATGCCACACTGCCATTACAGAGCACGTCTGCAGCTAGCTAACTTGGGTGTATGCAGCAACGAAGCTGACAGCACAGATTGTGGAGCTTGCTGGAGACCCTGGGTGATTCCTCACACAGGAAGCTCAGCACTCGCTCGCAGGGTGCGCACGAGCCCCAGGCAGATGCCCCCTCAGTTTCCTCTATCTGTAAAATGGGGACAATGATCCCGCCCCCCGGAGAGCTGCGCACCAGCAGCGCCAGGCGGGAGCCGGCTCCGGTTACCGTCACCCCACGGGGCTGCCTAGGCTGGGGGACAGAGCACAGCCGCGCTCTCAGCGCAGGGCCCCGGGCCCCGCCGCCCCCTCCTCCTGTAAACACGAGGGGCCGCCGCTCGCAGGCCGGGGGGAGGGGGGGGAAGTGTCACCACCAGAGGCCGGGGGGTGTCGCCGCCCCGCGCTGCTCGAAGCGGCAGCCCGCGCCCGAGGGGGCCTGTCCCGCCGCGAGCCGGGCCCCGCTGCCGGGGGAGGGGGGCTGAACGCTGAACAAACGACGCCGGCACGGGGAGCGGGGGCAGGAGTGACAGTTGCGACTCACCTCCCAGCCCGCGCGCTCAGCTGGACTCCACCATGATGCCGGCCCTCCGCCCCGCCCCTTCACACGTCAAAACGTCGCAGCCGCGACGGGCTCCCAGGGTGGCCAAACTAAGTCATTCCGCACCTCTGCCCTCAGCTCCACACACACACACACACACCAGAGCGAGGCTGGCCCCACCCCCAGCTCCGCTGGCGCGCTGCGCTGAGCGTTGAGTCCTGGGCTTCTCCCGCCTCCGCTCACAGGGCGGAAGGAGGCGGGGCTGGGGCTGCCGAACGTTCCACTCGGGCGGGTGGGGCCGGGCTTGTGGGGAGATTGTTCGTTGTCCCGCGAGCCCCTAGTGGCCGAGCCGCTCCCCGACGCGGGGGCACGTGTCCCTGCGTGTCTCTGCCGCCAGGGGGCTGCAGCCCGCGCGTGGCAGCTTCGCAGGGACTCCTGCGGTTTGGGCTCCGAGCACAGCCCGGCTCCCGGGAGACTCCCGCTGAACGCGCCGGACTTAGCGCCACTGCCCTGGGGCTGGGGAGGCCGCCGCAGGGCTCCCTTCGGGCTGCACAGGCAAGGCGGCGTTAGGAGGGGTGATATGCCTAGCAGCTCCCGCTCACATGGGCCAGCAGGATACATCTGGCCAAAGTTTACCCCAAGGCCCAGCCAGCGCAAGGCTTAGGTACTGCATCTGTCCCCTCGAAGCCCTTTAATGCAGCTGGGAATTTAAATAGTGCCACCCCGCAGCATTCAAAACTGAATGAAAAATCAGATCGCCTTAAGAATTGTAAGTTTGTTTGTTTAAAAAGATATATGTTGGGTTCTTTGTTTTCCGATGTCTGCGGTTTTAAGATGAAATCAGGTCCCATATGCAAGCTTCTGTCTACAACCCACAGTTATTCTTATAAAAACCTGAGAGCTCACATTCTTATATAAACACGTAACTCGTGCTGGTGCTTTACTACAAACATAAAATAGTGCAAGAGTTAAGGTAGAACTGGAAGACTTGGCAACCAGTTGGTGGTTCTGTAGTGTTATGTGCCAGGTGAAACTATATTATGGGTTGAGTTAAAAACTCATTGAGATTGATGGGTGTGACTACATCCTTCAGTTAAGTTAGGGGTACAGCTAGGCCCCCACCTAAGGCAAAAGGAGTACGTGAATTTACCTAGGAGCTTTAGCTAAGTATTGTTTTAGGTGGGAGGTGTGGGAAGGGAGAACACCAAGGAGCAGAGTGACCCAGACAACCTGAAGGAGAAGCTGAAAGCATAGTGTCTGATCCTGAACAAACCTGGGGAGAGATTTCCAGGTCAGTGTTCTTGGTGCTGTAAGCCAACACAAGATGATGTACATTTCTTGTAAATAAATAAGATTGCATCAAATAAATGCCTGGCACCAGTTCTGGAACATCTCCAGGGTCCCAAATTTTGACTAGCCCCTCAGGTCAAAAAGGGGCAACTGTAACACAAGCAGCATGTTGTGGGGTGGCAGCATTCCCTCAATACCAACTCAGACCTGTACTCTTCATCCAGTCATGCTTTATTTCCCTGAATCTGTGGAGTCTGACTCTGGCCTGACTCTGTTCCTGCAGGCCTCTGTGGCTGAGATTTTCAGAGCCACCAAGGCTACTCTATTAAAATTATTGGGACTTGGATGAGGCATGTGCCTTTGGAGGCATTTAAAGTCTAAGGGTATGTCTACACTACAGGATTATACCAATTTTACAGAAACCGGTTTTTTAAAACAGATTGTATAAAGTCGAGTGCACGCAGCCACACTAAGCACATTAATTCGGCAGTGTGCGTCCATGTACCGAGGCTGGTGTCGATTTCCGGAGCATTGCACTGTGGGTAGCTATCCCATAGCTATCCCATAGTTTCCACAGTCTCCCTCACCCCTTGGAATTCTGGGTTGAGATCCCAGTGCCTGATGGGGCAAAAAACATTGTCGCGGGTGGTTCTGGGTACAGCCTCACCCCTCCCTCCGTGAAAGCAGCAGACAACCGTTTTGCACCTTTTTTCCTGGGTGAACTGTGCAAATGCCATAGCACAGCAAGCATGGACCCTGCTGAGCTCAAGACAGCAATCATGGACGTTGTAAACACCTCGCGCATTATCGTGCAGTCTATGCTGAACCAGGACCTGCAAAACCAGGCGAGGAGGAGGCAGCTACGGCATTGTTACCTGTGCTGATGAGCTCTGCGTGGTCACCTGTGCTGATGAGCTCTCCACGCTGGCCAAACAGGAAATGAAATTCAAAAATTTGCAGGGCTTTTCCTGTCTACCTGGCCAGTGCATCTGAGTTCAGATGGCTTTCCAGAGCGGTCACAATGGTGCACTGTGGGATAGCTCCTGGAGGCCAATACCGTCGATTTGCGGCCACACTAACCCTAATCCGACATGGCAATACCGATTTCAGCGCTACTCCCCTCGTTGGGGAGGAGTACAGAAATCGGTTTTAAGAGACCTTTATATCAATATAAAGGGCTTCGTTGTGTGGACGGGTACAGGGTTAAATCGGTTTAACTCTGCTAAATTCAGTATAAACGTGTAGTGTAGACCAGGCCTTAGTCTATAATGTTTCACATACTTCTCAAATAGCAGTAACACCTTTTTATATACTTCTAATTCTCAACTATAAGGTTATTAGTCAAAATAAAAACTCTTACATCATAAGTTTTGAGAGCATTGGCCAAAATTTTGAAACCTGAGTGACTAAAGTTAAGTTCATAAATCTGTATTCAGGAACCCACAAAAGTGACCTGATTTTCAAAGATGCTGAGCAATTTGTTTCAACAGTATTTGTGGGTGCTCAGCACCGTTGGCCTCATTAGGCCTGATGATAAATTTAGAAATCTAAGTTGGGCACCCAGATTTCAAAACTTGGGGAATTCAACTTAATTTACCTTACTTAAAATCATGTTGCATTCCCTATGCTTTACATTTGACTTTGCAAAACTCATTCCATACAAAATTACGCATTTAAAATTAAGCCAACTTGTGCCCATTCGGACTCCCATTGACTTAAATAACAGCAACATTGGGTTCCTAGTAGATCTAACTGATACCAAATGGAGAGAACAACAACAAAACTGATATTTTTTAACTTGCAGCAATATCGCACCTGAAAAGAGAATGATAATGTATCTGAAACATCTCAAAGTGCGTATATTCACAGTTTTATTTTGGAGCAGCCTGTATCTCCTTCAGGGCATAAAAAACACAGCTTTTTGTAATTGCATTAAGGATGTCATGCTAATCCATTCGCAGTGTCCTTAGAATCCTTTTTTCTAGAAACAACAGATTTTCTCCCTATAGCAAGTAGAAAAGTGTCTGAAAGCCCTGGGTCTACTAATAGGAGCTTTTTAGCTAACAGCAGATAAAGCCTGGCAGTCTCTGCCTCCATCTATGAATATTATTACACTTAAGCGAATTATACAACATTTTTATCTGAGGCCAGTCACAGGCAAATAGGATAGCAGTGAGAGCAAAATAATAGGAAAGGTGTGAAAAATTAGAACAGGACAAAAAGACAAGAGTTAACAGAATATACAATAAAGTATTGAAGCAGTCTTTAAAAACTGTGTAATCTGTGTAGGCCAGGTTCCTGAGAGCTTGTATGTATCACCTGCATCATCTGGTATCAGACATTGAAATATTGCTGCTGTTGATTAAAAGATCATATATGTTTGTGTTGAGTCTGTGGTAAACACATACACAGTGTTCAGAGATCCTGCCCATGAAACACAAAGTGATGATGGTAACTCATCAGTATGTCAGCTTTAACTGCTCCCATCTCTACTTTGCAGCAGTGAGTGGTGCTAATCTCTTCTCAATCTCCCTTCCTCGTAACTGAGGGCTGGTCTACACTGTGAGGGAGGGGATCGATCTAAGATACGCAACTTCAGCTACGTGAATAGCGTAGCTGAAGTCAAAGTATCTTAGATCAATTTATCTCTCGTTCTCACGGCGCGGGATCGACGTCTGTGGCTCCCCCGTCGACTCCGCTACCACCATTCGTGCTGGTGGAGTTCCGGAGTCGACAGGAGCGCTTTCGGGGATCGATATATCGCATCTAGATGAGACGTGATATATCGATCCCTGAGAAATCGATCGCTACCCACCGATACAGCGGGTAGTCTAGACATACCCTGATTTTGTTTAGTAGCTTGTAAAGCTAAAAAGGACTATCTTCATCTAGACTGACCTCCTTCATAACACAGGCCATAGAATTTCACCCAGTGATTCTTGTAGTAAGGGAAATTATTCTTCCATACTATATGTGATCATTATCAAGCCCAATGTCTGGTGAATGAAACAGAGCATGTCTTTCAATTAGTGCCTCTGCATTTGTTGAAGAGGATGACTGAAGAGGCTTGAAAACTAAGGAGGAGCAACCACTGCTTGGAGAAAAGCAGCAAAGGGACAAAACACTGGCCGTTGCAATAGCTTTATATCTCAAACCCTCCACTTCGCAGCTACCAAATACTTCAGTAACCTCTTCAGAAAGGGACAAGCAATGCAAACAAAATCTATCCTCATTCTCTAAGTGTCAGGTCTGCAGAGAATGGACATTGAATGGTTTCACAAACTAGCAGCAGGATCTCTGGAGGATGTCAGCAATCCTTCTCAGCAGCTTTTGGTACTGCCTGGCCTGCCCACGTATAGACCATCGATGGAATGAGCAGCACCATTTCCTGGTCCTCCTCAGAGTAAGAATCGTTGGACTCAAAAGGTGGAAGTGTAGCCAGATGAATAGCATCCCAACAATGCTGGAGTATCCCTGGCCCTATTGGAGTTTAGGATAGAGAGTGACGTGTGGACCACATAAGGAAGTCTCTCTCTATCACCAAGTCTGCCAGGATCAGTGACGCTGAATCCGTGTACATTTCCAGATCCTGAAGAAGGGTGTACTGAGGTCAGGCAGGCTTTGGAATTGGATACATTGGTATGGATGCAGTTGTCTGGGTGTGGTGTGGAAATCACTGGTGCAAAAGGCAATCTGCTCCTACTGTCCTTATACACCTTTGCAGAGTTCTTGGTACTGTCAGTGCTGGCCTGTGATCCCCATGAGTTCCAGATGAGCCATCTCAGGGGAACAGAGTCTCACTTGATCCCCAGGGAAGGGGGAAAGCCACCCTCTTCTTAGGAGGGTCGTTTTGCCCTTCTTCCTCTAAGGGTGCTTCTCCTTACCCTCATCATGCCTTTTTTCAGAGGCATCCTTGGGTGTTCTGTTGGTACTGGCAGGACAGTGCTCGACAGTTCTGGTTGATGAGGCAAGGAGTGGGAAGGTCTCAGGTCCGATCGAGACCTCATGTTGAGCTCCATCAGATGCTTGCGAAGCCTGAAGTCCCAGAAGAGCTTGGTGTGGGGAGGAAAGGAGCAGCAGATGTCACATTTGGATGGGATGTCTGACTCCTCCGGTAATAAGGGCAGCTCTTGTGTGGGTTGCTTACCAGGAAGACTCAAGAGCAGGAGAGGCAGGCTTGAAGGCTGGTACTTTGGGCCTCTGTGCCCAGATCCCTGCTAATTAAGACTATACACTAACTAACAAAACTATTAAAATATATACAATATTTTTACAGGAAAGGTGAGCCTCAGAAGCTGAAACTACAGACACAGGTGGTTCCGTCTTAGACCGTGAGAGGTAGAAAAGGAACTGAAGAGGCAGTCAATCTGTGCCACCCTCAGGTCATGGCACAAGACAGCATAATATGCAGACATGGACCAACGGACAATGGTATTGAAAAATGTCCAGTCCTGGGCACACAGAGCACATGCACGCACACAGTGAATACCCATAGGAACCAGCACTCAAAGACAACAGTTACTGGGAAGTAACCTCTCTTTCTGCTTCGAGTCATCCCTATATATTCCCTTTTGTAAGAGATTAGCCAACAGTACACCCCCTAGGAAGGTGGGTTAAGAAGTCCTAGGTGAACAAGGACTGCAAAATTGTCAAAACAAGCATCAGCTGCAGATAGTAGTTCAAGTGAGGAATATTTTTTTTCTATATATGTACAAATGCAGAGCTTCAAGCAACAGCTCTGCAAATTCAACCAAGACAGAAGGCCTTCAATGGATGTTGTCTTCAAATTAGTTGTAAACCTTTTGATATATCCAGGTGACTCAATACCTGCCAAGTCTTACTAAGGGTATGAAAGATGTATAAAAGAGAGTTGGAGAAATACAGGTAGGTTAGAGGCCTATTTGAGATGGAAACAGAGATAACTTGAAAAAGAAAATTGATATCTGAGGTACTGACTGACCCGATCACATTTCTCATATGGACTAAAGTTTATAGAGGACTGCCCATGCAGTCTGTATCTTAGCTGCGGCTATGAGAAATGTCTTCTTCTCAGGTGTATTGTACACGTGATATAGGAATCACTCTGAGCCCAAGATACTTGAAAGAAATACTCTTTATTCAGTTACCAGTTCCAATTGCCTCTGCATAACTGCACATGGGCTTCTGCAGCACCGTTCCCACAGACTTCCTATCTTTGAAGCTAAATACTTAAAGGTACAGAGCCCAGTACCACAGTACAGATGATATTCTGAGAATTAGCAGACCAGAGATCCCGAGAGCTTTGTGAAACAAGACTCTGACCCTAAATCAAAAGTGGTACATGCACTACAGGAAATACCCTCTGGTCAGGGAAGTGAATACATCCACCCCATGGCACTCACAACACAACCATGCATACTGCTATAAAGGAATCCAGATTCCTTTGGAGCAGCCATGAAGGCAAAGCAGTTGCTTCAAGTAGCCCTAATGGTACATGCAGCAATTCTTCTAAAACCTAGAGTATTGAAAGGTGAGTGAGGACTGTTGGCCTTAAGCATGAGAGAGTAAAAGCTGAAGTCACAACCCATGCACCCTGGGTTAGCATGGTTCTGAATGTTTGAAGTGTAATAGATGGCAGTGCTTAAAGTAAGAGAAGCATGTTTTGTCAAAAGCTCCTGATTTTTTTTTTTTATAAGAAACCACTAGATTTTTTAAAAATGCCATTACGCACAGTACGATTGAGATGTCAGGACATCAACCTGAGATGATTCAGGATCAGCTGGGGAGTTTTACCCCAACCTGAAGACAAAGAGGATGTTTGAACCAAACTGGCAAGACCCATTTTGGCTATGATAATGTCTTGCTGCATCTCAACTGACATGCAGGCAGCTCTCCTGAACCAATGGAATCAGAGGGAACAGAGAAATTCCCAATTCCAGTCTATGGAAAAGGGAGTTTGTCAATAATGAGAGTCTTGTTTGACTCTGGACTGGAGAGAATGGGCATTGTCATGGGTAATAAAGAGGCCTAGTCTGGACATGTCATCTTATAGGTAGAAATTAGCCTGTCCTGTGGCACAGCAATAGAACTAACACACCAACAATTCTGAGAATTTGGTGCTATTTATCTCAATTGAGAATCCCAGATTTACAAGTTAAGTGCTTCCCATTGGGCATTATTGCTACCTGAGTACTCAGGTTCAGGTAAGTAACTCCTGCAGGATCTGCTCCTGAAGCAGATTGCCTGCTATGCCCAAATGAAGGATGAAAGTCCAACATCTTCCTGACATGGCAATGGAATAGGTTCCAGGACTAATGCATCGGGGAGGTGGGAGGCAGAAGAGCGGTGGGGGAGAATATCACCAAAGGGCCCACTCTGATCAGAACCAAGTCCTGTGTACTGGGAGCAGCTGACAAAATTTACTTATTCTTGTTCCCTGGTAGCTCAGGGGATGTCAATGTGCAATTGACTTCACTTAGAAAGAACAAGACTGCAAGTCTAGTGACCAAGCATTAGCAGCTGATAGCAGGGTAGATAAAAATCAATTATTTAAAAAATAAAAATGAAAAAAATCCAATTTTTTAAATTGGATTTTATTGATAAAATGCTTTTTGAGGAAAAAACCTATCTAAAGATAGTTTTAATTAAGATACATTATAGCTTAAAGATATTTCATCATGGAATAGGGATTATAAATTCTAATTCTATAGTATGAGACAGCATATTCATGTAATGTTTATGAAAAATTTTGTAAATGAGTTCCAGTAGTTCATGGATTAGGAATCCAATTTTATGAGGTTCCAGGGGCTTCTGTATAGGTTAATCTTTCTATCTGCCCAATGGGACTCAGTGCCCAGTCTAGAAGATACCATCAGAGATGCTTAGTTTTGCATTTCTCAAACTGTGGATTTGTCTCTCCAGAGATAACATGCTTGTTAACAGCAAAAATATTTTTAAATAAATAAAATAAGAGTTGAGAAACAGACCTCAACCCTCTGCAAACTTGTGTACATAAAAGTCAATCCCTTACTTCTCTCTAAAAGTGCAAAGTTTCAAAAAGTTCAATGAATAGAAGATTGTAGGGGGCAGAATAGATCTGGACAAGGAGAAGAAGTCTGGAGATAAATGTGAGAAGGGAGGGACAAGCATTAAAAACAGAAGTGAAACTGTTTGAGCAGCATATTCCATAAGTCTTGAGGACTTTGAGTGTAACCTTCATTGATTTGAGATTTTACCATACCATTCACTCACTACAAGGGAAAACTGATAATGACAGCAGGCCGTAAAAGAGACCCAGTTTGTGAATAAGAACCATTCAAGAAATACATGTTTGCTGATGATGTTTTAAAGAAAGTCACACCAGTGAACTGGTGGAAGTCACCCAAGCACTTGGATTCAGAGACTGTTGACGTGATAATCTCACTTTTAACAGGAGTAGCTTCTTCTGCCAGTGTAGAAAGAATATTTTCTTCCTTTGGACTAATTCATTCCAAATTGAGAAATTATTTGGGACCTGAAAAAGCAGGGAAGCTTGTTTTTCTTTTCCAGATTATGAACAAACAGGAAAATGAAGGTGAAGACAACTGAGTTAGCTGCAGAAGCCAATATTGTAAGTTTCTCATGTTGACCTGGCTGACATAGTCGATTTAATTTTTTTGTTTGTTTGTTTTTTAAATATTTCATTTAACTATTTTAGTTAAAAACAATTTTAACAAAAACTAACCCGATTTTACAAAACTTGAATGTTTTAACTAAATTCAAAAATTCATATGATTGTTTTGTTAAAATATTATATGTTTGCTGTTGAAGAAAAAAATCCAGAATACTTAATGTTTTAGTTAAATAAAACATTTAAAATGTCTGTCTGGTGATATTCTCCTCTGAGTACAGCATGGCAAGAAAAATCCTCCAAATATTAATGATTAATCTGTTGAATTGGAGAGAGTTTACCTCCCAAGGAGTTCCTAAATATCTGCTTCAATTATCTTTGGTAAATGAAATAACCAGTCATTCATTTTCTGATATATCTGTAAAACTAATCTGAAAAGTCTTCAAAATAAATCATTTAAAAAAAATGTATAGTGCAGAGGTAGGCAACCTATGGCATGGGTGCTGAAGGCGGCGCACTTGCTGATTTTCAGTGGCATGCACACTGCCTGGATCCTGGCCACCGGTCCGAGGGGCTCTGCATTTTAATTTAATTTTAAATGAAGCTTCTTAAACATTTTAAAAACCTTATTTACTTTACATACAATAATTTAGTTATATGTTATAGACTTATAGAAAGAGACCTTCCAAAATCTGGGGGAAAGGGATAGTTCAGTGGTTTGAGCATTGGCCTGCTAAACGCAGGGTTGTGAGTTCAATCCTTGAGGGGACCATTTGGGGAACTGGGGTAAAAATCTGACTAGACAACCATCTGAGGTCCCTTCCAACCCTATGATTCTATGTTAAAATGGATTACTGGCACACGAAACCTTAAATTAGAGTGAATAAATGAAGACTCAGCCCACCACTTCTGAAAGGTTGCCAACCCCTGGTATAGTGTGTACCTTCTAAAAATGAAACCTACATCTATCTCTAAGTTGTAAAGAATATGTATTTTTTAAGTACATCAGAAGCAGGAAGCCTGCTAAACAACCAGTGGGGCCCCTTGACGATCGAAATACAAGAGGAGTGCTTAAAGACGATAAAGTCATTGCGGAGAAACTAAATGGATTATTTGCTTCAGTCTTCACGGCTGAGGATGTTAGGGAGATTCCCAAACCTGAGCTGGCTTTTGTAGGTGACAAATCTGAGGAACTGTCACAGATTGAAGTGTCACTAGAGGAGGTTTTGGAATTAATTGATAAACTCAACATTAACAAGTCACCGGGACCAGATGGCAGTCACCCAAGAGTTCTGAAAGAACTCAAATGTGAAGTTGCGGAACTATTAACTAAGGTTTGTAACGTGTCCTTTAAATCGGCATCGGTACCCAATGACTGGAAGTTAGCTAATGTAACGCCAATATTTAAAAAGGACTCTAGGGGTGATCCCGGCAATTACAGACCGGTAAGTCTAACGTCGGTACAGGGCAAAATTAGTCAAAACAATAGTTAAGAATAAAATTGTCAGACACATGGAAAAACAAACTGTTGAGCAATAGTGAACATGGTTTCTGTAAAGGGAAATCGTGTCTTACTAATCTATTAGAGTTCTTTGAAGGGGTCAACAAACATGTGGACAAGGGGGATCCGGTGGACATAGTGTACTTAGATTTCCAGAAAGCCTTTGACAAGGTCCCTCACCAAAGGCTCTTACGTAAATTAAGCTGTCATGGGATAAAAGGGAAGGTCCTTCCATGGATTGAGAACTGGTTAAAGGACAGGGAACAAAGGGTAGGAATTAATGGTAAATTCTCAGAATGGAGAGGGGTAACTAGTGGTGTTCCCCAAGGGTCAGTCCTAGGACCAATCCTATTTAATTTATTCATAAATGATCTGGAGAAAGGGGTAAACAATGAGGTGGCAAAGTTTGCAGATGATACTAAACTACTCAAGATAGTTAAGACCAAAGCAGATTGTGAAGAACTTCAAAAAGATCTCACAAAACTAAGTGATTGGGCAACAAAATGGCAAATGAAATTTAATGTGGATAAATGTAAAGTAATGCACTTTGGAAAAAATAACCCCAACTATACATACAACATGATGGGGGCTAATTTAGCTACAACGAGTCAGGAAAAAGATCTTGGAGTCATCGTGGATAGTTCTCTGAAGATGTCCACGCAGTGTGCAGAGGCGGTCAAAAAAGCAAAGAGGATGTTAGGAATCATTAAAAAGGGGATAGAGAATAAGACTGAGAATATATTATTGCCCTTATATAAATCCATGGTACGCCCACATCTCGAATACTGTGTACAGATGTGGTCTCCTCACCTCAAAAAAGATATTCTAGCACTAGAAAAGGTTCAGAAAAGGGCAACTAAAATGATTAGGGGGTTGGAGAGGGTCCCATACGAGGAAAGATTAAAGAGGCTAGGACTCTTCAGCTTGGAAAAGAGAAGACTAAGGGGGGATATGATAGAGATATATAAAATCATGAGTGATGTTGAGAAAGTGGATAAGGAAAAGTTCTTTACTTATTCCCATAATACAAGAACTAGGTCACCAAATGAAATTAATAGGCAGCAGGTTTAAAACAAATAAAAGGAAGTTCTTCTTCACGCAGCGCACAGTCAACTTGTGGAACTCCTTACCTGAGAAGGTTGTGAAGGCTAGGACTATAACAATGTTTAAAAGGGGACTGGATAAATTCATGGTGGCCAAGTCCATAAATGGCTATTAGCTAGGATGGGTAAGAATGGTGTCCCTAGCCTCTGTTCGTCAGAGGATGGAGATGGATGGCAGGAGAGAGATCACTTGATCATTGCCTGTTAGGTTCACTCCCTCTGGGGCACCTGGCATTGGCCACTGTCGGTAGACAGATACTGGGCTAGATGGACCTTTGGTCTGACCCGGTACTGCCGTTCTTATGTTCGGTTATAACAAGAATGCACTTTTATGTAGAAATCCATGATTAAATCAAGTCTTCCTGACTAGTGATTTAAATCATGATTTAAATCAAATCCACCCTGGCTGATAGTGGAGCAGACCCTAGGAAAGCTTTATGACTAGACTTCAGAAACAAAGCATTAATGCAAATGTTTGGACTCTATATGACTTAAGTCAATTATACCCCTGGACATTTTAAAAATTCTGGCATTAGTCTCAGATTAAAAGTCTTAGCCATCTTCAGAGCCAATAAGTGGGGTAGCACTGAATGAATAGGTTCCAAAGCTATCCCAGTGGAGTTGTGAGAATGAGTTTCCAGTGCCAAGGATGTTTCAGCACACAAGACACCTTAGTTAAAGAACCCAGCTGGAAGGTTTGGATTCAGAGCCTACTAAGGTTGTCCCAGGTCCTAGTAAATCTTTTGGAAAGGATTGGTTTGACAGATAATATCTAGAGTGACTCCCACAAGAGGATGCCTAGACCTTCATCTGACTCTGGGAGTAAACCATCAGTAGCTATCACGTCTCACTGGAATTTAAATGAGATCATGAATTCAGGCCATTTTAGAGATGGTTTCAAATCCATCTACAAAGTTGGATCTGAATTTTGGATTTTAGTTCAGGTTCATCTCTACTACAATAGCCATCTTGTCATAATGGCCTTTTCTGGTCTTGAAATTTTGTTAGTATACTTGGGGCGCTGCAAACAGATGGAAAAAGGCAAGAAGAGTGCTTTTGCAGTGCCTCAAATTTCTTAAATCTTGCTGTACAAGACACACTGAAGTGCAAACCTTTCTTCAGAAGTAATTAAAGGGTGTGTTTCACCAAGAAACCTGGCTTCCAGAACATGAACAACGCTAGTCACATTTAAGATTCTGCTTAACATTTTCAGACCAACAACCCCGCTTGAAGCAGGATTTGTCCAGGTGCTCTTCTGTGACAGGAATGGCACTTAGGGACCTAAGGCAGTACCTCAATCTGAGGTCTGTTTTCCCCCTTTTGTCTCCCTCATCTAGAGCTCCAGCATGGAGTACATAGAAGGGAACAGAGATCTAGGAATCCAGGGGGGAGAGAAAGAGGTGATTACCGGCCTCAAGCAGGAAAGAGTATGGATGTAACTGTTAGCTGGATTACTGGCTTCTCCAAAGTGCCCTCTGAGAACTGGGAGGGAGCCTTTTATTTTGAGTGCTGATGTTCAGAAACCAGTTCTTCCTGCTTGCTGTCACTTGTGGTGCTTCTGAAGACTTTAAGGGGTGGTAGTCCTGGCCTCTCTCCGGGATAGTGCATCTCTGGACCAGAAAGGAGATGATGAGAATCAGGGGAAAAACGTGCAAACTGCCACGACCGATAGATGTAGTATTAATAAACTTCTGCAGGCAGGGAAAGATGCTGGTACCCTAAACTCAGACACTGAAAGAATGAAAGAATTCTTCCTCCATTTCTCTGCCATGGTGGAGAAACCAGCAGATCATTATCAGGAATATCCAACCCTGTTCATGGTTGTTAGCAATCCTTTTTGGTCAAGTAGGCGGTCTCCCCCCTGACAAGCAGCTCAGTTTTCCATCTTTGCCCACGATGCTGGAGTCTCAGAAGGAACAAAGACCTTTTTTACACAGGTAGAGACTTAGCACAGGATTCTACCCATCAGCTGTCTAGTGCAGGTCTAGCATCTAGACAGATCCTGCCTTGACTGGGGAGGTAAGTATATGTCTACATTGCAATAAGCCTGGGGTTTGAACTCAGGCTCAAACCTAACCACCCTATTGTCTACACACAAATCTTGCTGATCCAGGGTCCTAGAACCCCGTGGGAATGGAGGGTCTGAGCCCTATTCCTGTGCAGTGTAGAAGCAGCCCAACTGGACTTTGTTCTGGGAGTCCACCAAAAGTATTTCACAATCCCATAGGCCAACTTTCCTTCTCTCCTCTGGAAAGTCAAGTTGGTGAATGGTCAAGTTCTCCCCCACTGCACTATGAACAAAGGTCTAGGGCTAAGAGTGGCCACACTTTGGAAGGGTGCTAGGAAGTCTGGGATATTGGTGGTTGGACTGAAGCCTGCATCATGCACTGTGGATCCTAGAGCTCCAGATTTGGACCCACGGTTCAACACTTCATAACCAGGGATACAAATGGCTGTAGATGCTCAAGCCCTAGGTTAACAACCCCTGGATCTGCTAACTCGAGTTCTACTAAGCCTGGGTTTGCATTTGTAGTGTAGACATACCCCATTGTCTTCAATGTAATTAATCTTGATTCAAACGGGGAGTCTTCCCATCAGTTCCTTAAGTTACCAACCTATACTCATGCCACTCTTAAAAACCATTTCTTCTGTCAAGCCCGTAAGTAGGGATTCATAATGCTTAAAGTTAAGTAAAATAAAACTTTGTCATCCCACCACTCGATTTCCTAGTGTGTCACATCTTGTGTGCATGCCTTTTCTTTAGATTGTAAAGGTCTGTCTTTGTTTTTCTGTCTTGTACAGCACTGAGTAGATTGTCAGCACTAAACAGACAAGTACTCTATTGGAATACTGCAGGTGTTAAATGATATAACCTGACTGATTAAAAAGCAATTCTACATAAACAGAAGAAGTTTCTCTCACTAACTAAAAGAGGAAAAAAAAGCAACAGTAACATCTATACCTGATGAAGGACCTCTTTAAGACGAATGATATTGATCTAAAAGTACCAAGAGTAACAAGAAGTTAAACAATATTCAAAAATAAACACCTGCATACAAATCTAAACTCTTTAAAAAATCCTTTTTTATTGATTCATTACCATACAAAATTTATTCAAATTACATCAATTTAAAGTGGTAAGATCACAGCTAGAGAACAGGTCACCCTTTAATAAATCTATTTACAAAACTCATAAAAGCTTTTTTTTTTTTAAACATTATTTTACAGGGTTTTTTTTTCCTCAACTAGCATACAATGCAAAGCTAATTTAGATTACTATTTTGCCCACACACATTGGGACAAGTGTTTAATTTATACAAAACTGTATAACAAAAAAGACAATAATATAATCTATTAGTCTCAATTTTATCCTTCCCACAAAGTGCCCCCTTGTCTCTCAGAAAATGTCATGCTTACACAACTTTTACTTTCCTCTTCCACAAGACTAAAATTTAAATACTGCAATTTTATTTACAGATCCACATCATTTAACAAAAAACCTCTTAAAAAATTACAAACAAGCTAGAAAATATTCTGGCAGTGTTTACAAATTAATTCCTATTGTACAAATCTGCTAGGTAACTAAAGTGTGAGTACAGAACATATATCAACTTAAATATAACCACTTAATGAACTATGCACACATTTGTACATATAAACACACACTTAACACTGTTTAACAGTTCTTAATGTGTTGCACTTTATACATTGTTATATTCTAAAGCTCAGTCATATAGTTCTTATTCTAGTACTTTTACTTTTAGTCATTTCATATGTGAGCTTTTATAGCAGCAACTCAATGGTACCAGAAAACCTGCATACATCATATGCAAACTACAATACAAAATAGTACTAATTTACTGTGTGTGTCAGATAATCACGACAGTAATACAAACAAACAAAAAAGATTATATGGGGCATCATCTACACCAACATTTAGCCCATAAAGTGGCAACATTTTAAACAAAAACAGAAGGTATATTTAAGACTTATTAGAATTCCTCTCACTTTCAAAAAATAAATATTGGTGCTTTACTATACTACCAAAGAGTTTCAAAAAATAAACATAATTCAGTTAATGTGGTACTTACAGTTATGTAGTTCTTGCTTTGGGGGAAAAAGCTCTGTGTGGCTGGCGAGGAAAATTATAAAAGCTGGAAGCAGAGGCAGCTTACCCGCTGATATAAATATGGTATACTGAACAAACAAAGCTTGGTATAAATTATTTTCCATAGAGAGAAAAACACAGTGCATATCTAGTAGGCACTTAACACAAAGCCCCACTTAGTACCACAAAAATTTATGTACCAGGTCTAGTGTGCACACTGGGGGCAGTAAAATTGAACTGTGCATCTTTGTTCCATTTTAAAAAGAGAAACACTTTCACACACATATGTAAGCATTTTAAAAATCTGTGGTTTCTATGAGAAGTGGCAGAACTTTATCCTTTGCCCATATTTGTAATATACACTAAATTTAAAGTTTATTTTTTTATTAAAAATGTATAAGGACATTAGTATCAGACCTCATACTGAGACACATACATTGCTCAAACTGAGCATTATGAGAGCAATTTAAAACATTCCCAGGAAGAGTTGAAGAAACCCATTTCACACTCTTGCATTACTTCCTATTTACATTTACTGCAGGTACAATCCATGTTGTGAGACTCAGAAGACATGCGTTTTCCACAGAAGGCACAGCTTGAAATACAATTTTAAAAATTGCTATTTGTTACTAAACCAGTTCATTGAGCCCTTCTCCACAAGCCCACTGTACACAGTAAGCAGAGATTTGGGGGGTGGGGTGGGGGTGAGAGAGGAACCTTTTATGATCACCTGCCTGCATGATGTGCCACTTGCTGATGCACAAGGCCCTGGAGCCTAGGGTCAAACAAGGCTTTGTTGCAAGAGTGTACAGTTGTGTTCATACTATTCTAGGAAATATTTCATTAAAATGTCAGCATTGTTCAGGAGTCTGTGATCGACTCTGTAATGCTACACTTGGGAATAGGAAAGAGGGAGAAAACAACACAGAATCACAGCAGGAGTTCTGGTTCCATTTTTAAAAAATGGTTTATATGGGAAATAATTAACAAAATATAATCAGCTATATATAAATTCATCCACCAAAGAGGGAAGCTTTTCTAAATCATAAGCATCAAAAAGATCACTGATGCCCTCTTCTTCCCCAAGGCTCAGCAGGTAATCTTCCTGAAGCAGAGGAGGCAGCAAGTTCACAAATGGCCCTTCAAAGTTGGAGGGAATTTGGTCCTCTGTTTGCTGCAAAAGATTGGTTGGAGAAGCCAATGGAGAGAGATTTGCCATATTTACTGAGCAGTCCCCTTGTCCTGAGTTACCAGAAGCCAGATCTGTAAGATGTGAAAATAGAAGATAATTTATCCTATTTGAAATATTATGCATGGATGAGATAAAGTTACTAAATGCTGCAAAGAGCGTTTTTCACCATGTTATTTAAACACAAAGCAAATAAAAGGTAGCCCTCTTTTTCTGTTATGTTCACCTGATTATACAAAATAAACAGCATAACAGAAAAAAAATATCACTAAGTCCAGTAACAACCCATTCACAGCAGTTTAAGATTCACTAAACAATTTACCAAAATCATGCTGCAGAAAGTGGTATCTGTCAGCAATTATTTATAATTAAATTAAAAACACTAATTCTTCAATAGGACCCACTAAGTAAGCCGATTATTAATGTATGAAAGTCTTAAGCAGGCCACACAGAATGACTCAGACTATTTCAAAGTTAAGTACCTTTAAGGCTAAATATATAGATATAAAATGTCATCAATGTCTGACATTGGTTATCTGCAGATGACAATAAGTGAATTTAAAATTCTGCCTCCGATTATGAGAAACATTATGTTTGTTTGCTGCCTTTTGTTGTATGTCAGCAAGTGATAAGAAACTAGATGTATTTTCAATGTTATATATATTTATGATACATTTAGGACATATAGTTTCATACCACATGCGAATACCAAACCCAATGACAAGCAAATGACAAACAGGGGAAATACATTTTCTAATATGCAGTCTAGAAACCTTACATCTTTCTGGCTTAGACAAAAACCCAGGCACCTGTACAGATTACTTCTTTTAGTTAAACTTTCATGTTAAACTCTGAAGACCTTGTGCATCAGAACAGAAAGAGAACTTTACCTTTGGAAATTGTTTTTGAGATATTTCCGTTGTGGTCCTGATTGTATGTTTTAAGAGGACTGAGGCTGTCATTCTCTTCTGGACATAGATAAACCTCAATAGGTCCTTCAGTACTAGATAAATGAATCAGCGCATTCTGCTAACAGAAAAGATTTAAAATTTCAGCAAAGTTCTATGGTAACAAGCACTATAATAGTGACCTTTCTGTCACAACTGAAGGTCATATGATATGGTATGTTTTGGTTGCCATTGTTTAGTTCTGGTATAACGATTAGAGGTATTACAAGTTCCACATCGATCCCCGTGTTTACATTTCACCTTATTTTTGTAACGTGAAAGATTTTGCTGGCAAAGCTCTTAGTTAGGAAGAGAGCATTTAAGGCTACCCACCTCTTTGTAACAAACTTAGGGCATGTCTACGCTTCAAATTTAAATCGTCTCACGTTAGATCAACCTACAGCCAATTCAGTAATTAAATTGGCTCTTTAGGTCCACACTATGTTCCTTCTGTAGGTGGTGCACGTCCTCACCAGGAATGCTTGCACCGGCTTAAGTGGGGACTTGGGGAGCACTAACAGCCTGAGCCATCAGCCCCTGGGCAGCAACAGGCAATGTAAACAACTCAGTGTCTACACAGACACTGCGTCATCCTAACTATATCAACTTAAACGCTACACCTCTTGCAGAGGCGGAGTTATTAGGTCGGTGTAGTGGGTAACTTATATTGGCGGGAAGGACATTTTAGTGTAGACACATACAGAGTTCGGTTGATGTAAGCCGCCCTATATCGACCTTACGCTATAGTGTAGACCAGGCCTTAGAAGTTCACCGATTTCTGTGTTATGTTATAGTGATGTACATATAAAGGGGATTGGACTCTTAATACTTTGTCACAATAGTTATAACCTGTTGCTTTATGATAGGATGTGATTTACAGTGCAAGTCACAGAATAGTGTATTATGGTTTGATTTATTTAAAAGGTTTCTGACAAAGGGCATGGCAGAGATGCCTTTTCACATGTTAAAAAAAGTTTTTCAGCTTGTATTTCATCTGCATATTGATCGATTCCCTTGCTCCTCTTAACAAAGCAAATGCCACTGTCTTATACCAGACTGATTCTGTAGGAACCTTCTTCTGAGATTAAAATTCCCACCTCATCTTGAGAAGTTAGTATTTTTCTCTTTCATTACATCAGTCTAGGATATTATTTTTTTGTGAAAATGTACCTAGTCAGTCACCCTTCCTATTATGATGAAAAACACAAATATTAACTCCACAATTGAAAAAGAATCACTTCCCTCAAGCAAGTGGAGCTTGTCAAAACTGCAGTTCATTATTAGCAACCTAAGAGGCATTAGCACATCAAAATCATGCAGTTTGACATTCTTCTTTTAAAGTTACCTACTACACTATTCGACAAAAGTTCCTCGTGCTAATCATGTTTTGCATTCAAAAGTAGCATGCATTAGTTGAAGAGGGAGCTGGACTTGAGAGTATGAGAATCAAAGGATACAACTGCAAGAGTGCAGGAGAGGAGAAGAAATATAAGATTAGTATCTGAGTTATGTAAATGGGAGTTTCTGATTATATAGTTCTCGTCGATTTTGACAATGTCCCCAAAGTGCTCAAGACATATCAACATCATCCAACTTAAGACAAGCATTTCAGATGCCACAGGCAAGCACAGACACACATCCTCCATTTGTAGTTAAAAAATTACATTATGCAACAAGAGACGCTACGGTGCTCTTACCTCCACTGGGTCAGGCACTTCAAGTCTGGTTTCTGGAGGTGCTTTCACAACTATAACAGTTTGGTCTTTAAGGCCATTAATTTTTCGAATATCTTGATATGTAACATAAGCTAATGTAATCAGTGTTAAGGAGTCCTTCCAATCAAAGATGCAGCATATTCACATTAAAAGAAAAAAAAAGTTTCTGCAAAAAATAATTGATTCTACAAGCTTTGTTCCCAGTTAATCTCCACATGGTCCTCCTCACCCCGATTTTAATTTCAGTACAGTATTCTCCCTGACACTGGAAACCATTCTTTGTAGCCACTAACCTTCAGGCAAATAAGGACCAGTTGAGATTCTAAGCAAAGCATGTCAGTACTGTGCCTTGATCAAACAGTTGGGCCACTATTCAGTCACAAAAAGTATTTTCACTTGCATCTGGGTGCTGCTGTTTCCAGCTGTGTGTGTGTGTGTGTGTGTGTGTGTGTGTGTGTGTGTGTGTGTGTGTGTGTGTGTGTGTGTGTGTGTGTGTACACATGCGTGCACAGAAAATTTCAACATACTTGCAAACGAGTTGCATAGAATTGGGAACTCAAAAGAAATTTAAGATAATTTGCAAACACAGACAAACGCACTCTCTCACCTTCCACTCCGCCCCCCCGCCAATAATTTTAAATGTAACATTCAATCACCCATACTGTAATTTCAGTAAATTTTTAAATTTAATTTTGTTGGTAATTATTTCTCAAGGAGTGGCATCTATCATTTTCTTTTATTACTGTGACAATATATTCTGTGTTTTTATATCCTGGGTTTTCCAGGCAATCATCCAGGTTGATAGAAGTTATAATAAAGTGATGCACATCGTTTTGTGTGTTCCCAGGCATAAAAATGCTTAGAGCAATCTCATCTAATGCCCCTTTGGAAAGGAGGAAAGTAAAAAAGAAATAAACAACTGATTTTACTTTTTTTAATTTAGTGCACATAAAAAGTGTCATATTTAAGCACTGGGAAATGATGTTCGCTGTTTATATATAGAACATTACAGTGGTCAACAATAATACATTTTGCTAAGTCACCACACTGTGGTATCTCAGTATTACTCATGGCTCAGTATAGGAAATAACTACTGTCAGCATACAAGTGTTTCAGGATCTTCATTTTTGCCTGTGAAACACATACCACATTCTTTGTACTGCAGAAGTGAAGATTTATGACGACAGTTACTACTGTGTGTGAATTTTTGATAGATCTGAACTTTAAATTATGACCACAGTGCAGCACAGTGGAACAGTACTAATTGCCCCAACTCCATGCCACCACTATATCTCAAAACCAACTTGGACTGAACACCTGTAGAAATGAGATGGTAGCTCAGCCATCATGGTCATTCAAATCCTTTGCCTCTCTACTGAGATTTCTAGGAAAGGCAAAGTGCATAGTGGTTTTGTATCAGATGCAAATTTAAATGAAAGCACCAAATCAACTTTATTTTGCAACAGATTTAGATTGAAATTGAACTGGCATCCTACAGGTGAAAGGCTATATATCACATTAACCAATTTTATAAGCCATCTAGTCCCTCTTAATGCTTTCAAGAAGACCTGAAAATTCTCTTACAGTTTGGTCAGTTGACAAGCAGGAAGGCAATTTCCTTTGTTGGAGAAACAAAAACAACTAAGGCTGGTCTTATTCCAATAAACCTAAGGTAATAATATCACTAAGTTACTCTACAATTCTACTGTCATCATTACAGGAGTATATAACCCATGCAGCCTGGTTTTGAACAGTGTCCAGATACCACCTCACACAAAAAATAAAAATAAAAACGAACAAGTCTGTTCTCTGAGAATAAAAGCAAAAAGAAAAAAGCTAATAAAACAAGCTTCTCAGCTATAGTAGCAGACAGTAACAGTAATTCTTCGTCCGTCTGCACCATAGTAGGCAACAAATTTTACTGAGACAAAGTCAGGATCAACCCTGTGTTTAGCGTTTCTGTGCTTTCACATCAGTATCCATTGGAAGGAACTATGAATTTACTTTACAGCCGCACTGCTATTTTATATCATGGTACATTTCCTGGCTTATAAATTCACTGATCAAATACATTCAAATGTCGATGTTTCTACAGTTGTCATAATTAAAAAAATCAACATTGACACAGTAAATGTTACTTCCTATCCTTAAAAAAAGACTGTAAATGCAGTTTTTCACATGTCACGGATATCAAATGTTGACTTTTGAAAAATCAACTACAGTATATAATAAAGATCTTCATCATATATCAATGGGTGACATGTCCAGTAAAAGCCACAATATCTTTTAGGATTAACCTGTTCTTCACAGACATATGAATATTGGAAAATATATTAATCCTCTGCAGCTCACCACTGTTATTAAAATCAGTAACATTTAAAATATATCTAGCTTGGGTTTTTATCACCATAGTATCTAGGAAGCATTTATCCCCATAGTATCTAGAGGTTAGGAAACAATAAGGTAAGTTGCAAACAAAGGCAGATTCAGCCTTTGCCTTCCTAGATTTCAATTGCTTGTATTTGTTTTTTTTGTAATCTTTATATACATATTAATGTATGTGCATATATACACATCTAGGTAGTAATATAAAAATAAATACACAAAAACTTAGCTTATGTTTGCAAAAAGTGGGTTTTGATCTGGGTTCAGAATTGTAAAATGAGAACAATGTTTTAAAAGACATGCTTGAACTTAATGTTTTGTCTTCACTGCACTGTAATGAAACTGCTGAACTCTTGGTCATACTACTTTATCTAAAGATGGATATTTTGGGACCTCTTCATACATTAACATTTCTTATATGCTCCAGAAATGTTAAATGTCTAATTTTATAATTGATGTAAGTGCTTTCTTAGCGACATCTGCATTAAATCACAGAAAACTGTTACCTTTAGGAATGAATTTTCAGTGCTATGTGTCACTTATCTCTACTTTGAAGAGTCTTCCTAACTCTTACTCTAGCAGCAGGGAGGTTAACCACATTTGGAAATGATGGCATAAAGGATATCTCTGATTCTCTGAATCCTCTGTTAGCAACTTGAGATCCAGGGTGCAACTTTGGATCAATTCATCCAGTTTCTTCTCTTCCTGACTGAGTTCAGTCACCTCCTTTGACAGGCCTTGACACTGTGCCAGCATGCCCCCATCATCAGATAGACTGCAGCCCCTACAAATCCAAAGAAGGCAGGGTCTTTGTAATCATTATTACAACTCAAAACTACTCTGTAGGAGGAGGGGAGCAAGGGAAAAAAAGAGGTGTGTCTTTAAGTTACAAGCCTTGATTACTGCAGCCTTCATTCCCTAAAGCAGCTTAAAGGATGCCAGTATAAACCAAGCTTCTCAGAGAAGGCACCTTGTATTGTGGCACCATTTAATACAAGAATTTTCTTACGAGAGGCCTATCAGATATTAAAAAACTATCTTAAGTAACAGGTTTCAGAGTGGTAGCTGTGTTAGTCTGTATCAGCAAAAACAATGAGGTGTCCTTGTGGCACCTTAGAGACTAACAAATGGATTTGGGCATAAGCTTTCGTGGGCTAAAACCCATCTGATGAAGTGGGGTTTAGCCAACGAAAGCATATGCCCAAATAAATTTGTTAGTCTCTAAGGTGCCAAAAGGACTCCTCGTTGTTTTTATCTCAAGTAAATAACATTAAAAGGCTATTCTATTTTTGGAAAGTCTGTTCGACAACCGCTGGGAGCAGGAGTGCGAGGCTGGGAGCAGAGACGGGAAACACTGCCACTTTATAACAATGCAATCAGCTGGAGAAGGATGGTGAATACTCACATCCACTGAATGTTGTTTTTGGATTTCTTCTTAATGAGATGGATGCCTTCCAGTACATTGGTGATATCATAAATCCTCCGTTTCTGCACCTTGAGGACCTCTGCTGCTCTGTTCAAATCCACGACCCCATCTGGGGACTGGCTCAGCAGTTGAATGAACTTCTTTGTGAGAAGACCAAGTGATGTATCATACCGAGTCTTTTCTGAAGGAGATTTTGGAGCTTCGAAGAAAAATGAATATAAAAAAGGAAGGATGAGAAAAGAAACGAGTTTGTTAGCTGCTGTTCAAATCAGTTTTCCCATTTCAGTTTTGAAACGGGCATTTGAGGCAACAAAATATGTTTTGCAGAAACTTCCTACATATTTTACTACAGAAAGCTCTTAAACTTCCGCATTAGCACAAAACCTACCATTGGATATTTATATAGTTTCATAGTGTCTCTCTCCAAAGATCAAGGCACATGGACTCAATTTTAAAAAAGCACACACGTGTATTTCTCATTAGCTTAATGGATAATGCATAATAAAAGTTTAAGACTATGCAAAGTATGGCAACGTAATTTAACAATATTTCGGTATATTTTTGTCTTGGCAGCAACACCAACTACCTACCCTTTATCAGGCTGCTAGCCAGTTTTCTTCATGGGTTGATTGTCCCTCTTTTAAGGTAACAGATAACTTAAGGGTTTCACGGGCAATTAACCATACCTTTGGTGCTCTTCAGTAGGTGTACCAAATGACCGTTTCCCTAATTTACAGACGACTCGTGTGAATCAATGAGATTTACACCAAATTTACAAGACAGTTAATAATCATGCATCCAAGGCTATATATTATTTCTCCTTAACCTTATAATAACTCCTTAAAACCAGTAAAGTACAGAGTTTTCCTCCAATTTGCGCTCACTACCCTTACAATGATGTGAAGGTAGTGAGGGAAAACTAGGGAAGAGTGCTGTACTTTACTGGTCTTAAACCATGAATCAGCAACTAACTGCCTCTCACTGGAAAACGAGGGGGACATATTTTCTATATGCCCAGAGAATTAATTGACAAGTTTTGCAGTGGCACACAATTGTAACTGCAAAATAAATCTATATTTGTACAGGCAATAATTAAGTGTTTTTTCCATGAACAAATGGCGGCATCTATTCATTTTATAGATGCGTTTTCAGAGGACAGTTTAAATATGTGGCCCAGAATAAAAAGGTGTTACTAACCTTCCATAACCGTTGTTCTTGGAGACGTGTTCCTCATGGCCATTCCAAAGTAGGTGTGTGCTCGCCCTGAGCACTGCCGCCAGAAAGTTTTTCCTTCAGTGGTATCTGTCAGGTCAGCTTTTGATGCCCTCTGGGGTCATGCGCTCATAGCACCAGTATAAAGGGGCCCGTTGACCTGAAACCCCCCTCAGTTCCTTCTCGTCGGCTAATCTGACAGAGGGGCAGGGGTGAAATGGATTTGAGCAACACATCTCGAAGAACAACAGTTAAGAAAGGTCAGTAACATTTTTCTTCTTCAAGTGATTGCTCATGTCAGTGCCTAAGTAGGTGACTCCCAAGTAGTTGCACAAGTCGAGGGTTAGGAGTTCATTAGCATGCTGATTGTAATACCACTCGGCTGAAACCTGAGTCGTCTCTAGCCTGCTGGGTGATGGCATAATGAGAGGTGTGGACTGACACGACCACGCTGCCGCTCTAAGCATATCCCATATAGGAACTTGAGCCACAAACACTGCTGAAGATGCTTGAGCCCTTGTAGAATGCGCCATTAGGGTAAGAGGAGCGGGGTCCTTCACCAGGTCATAGCATGTGTGGATATAGGAAGTGATTCACAAAGAAATTCTCTGGACCGAGACTGGAAGGCAGACAGAATGAAAGGCAATGGCTACGAAAAGCTGAGTAGATTTCTGAAATGACTTAGTCCTTTCTATGTAGAAAGCTAGTGCATGTCTGACATCCATGAGTCTCTGTTCCTCTCTGTTGACTTGCGGTTTCGGATAGAAGACTGGTAAGAAGACATCCTGGTTACTATGAACTTGTGAGACCCCCTTTGGAAGGAAGGCCAGATGCGGCCACAATTGAACCTTGTCCTTGAAGATGACCATATATAGTGGTGCCGAAGAAAGGGCTCAGATCTCCAAGACCCTTCTGGTAGAAGTAATGGCCACCAGGAAGGCCACCTTCCAGGATAAGTAGAGGAGGAACGCTAGTCCCCAGCTCACCCCTTCTGTCCGTGTCCTCCCATCACCCCCCCACTGGGTCGTAGACATGAGCCCCCTCTTTCCCCTGCATCAGGAGCCCCAAGGCCCCCTGCCCCCCCTGCGGCCAGAGCAATGAGCCTCTCCCGACCTCACCCCGTCTGGAAGAGCCCCGAGTGCACACACCCCCTTGCCTGGAGGAGCCCTGGGCCAGCCACAGCCACGCCTCCCCTACTCTCCCCTCCCCAGACCCCAAGCCACCTGGGAAAAGCTGCAGCATCTCTTTCCAAAGAAATTGTGCTTTCATTATACCCCATACAGGTTCCAGAGCGGCTGAGGAGGTGGTATCTGGTAGTCAGCTTCCCGGGTTCATCAGTAATCTCTCTGGACTCCCCCTGCCAAACCCTGCAACGTCCCCTAGCCTATTATACCCGCCACCCATGTTGCCAGCGGTTCAAATAGAGGTCCCATTAGCTGGCCAACACCAAGTTGAGGTCCTGGGAGGGAGTGGCTGCTGTACCTCGGGGTATAATCTCTCCAAGCACTGTTGTGCCTCGTCACGAACAGATCTATCTGGAAAGTCCCCAACTTCTGGAAGATGCCTTTCCCGACATCTGGACGGATGACCATTCGAGAAGGATCTGCTGAGGTGATCCACTAGCTAGTTCTATGACCCCAGGAGATAGGAGTCTTCAAGATGGATCGAGTGGGCTACTGAAAATTCCCACAAGAAAAGAGTTTTCTGGGACAGGTGAGAGGAACGTGCTCTACCCTGCCTGTTTACATACAACATCACTATTGTGTTGTCTGTAAGAACCGAAAGACACTTGCCCTTCAGGAGGGGTTGGAACGCCTGGCAGGCTTGGCGAACCATCCTGAGCTCCCTGACGTTGATGTGTAGCGAGAGACCCTGAGCTCTAAAGGGCCCCAAGCGAGCTCCCCAGCCCATCGCCGAAGTGTCTGTGATGAGACACATTCACAGTTGGGGTCTCGAGAATGGGACGCCTGCACACATTGTCCATGGAACCAACCACTAAAGAAGGGAGGCGATCACTGGTGGAGGAGGTGTGATGACCATGTCTAAGTGATGTCGGCCCGGTGCATAAGGCAACCAAGCCTGAAGAAGTCTGAGTCGCAGCCTTGCATTTTGCACCACATAGGTGCATGAAGCTATATGGCCTAGGAACTTTAAGCAGTTTCTTGTAATGGTGATGGGGTGGTTTCTGAGGCTTCTGTGAACGCCCTCTTGCTCAGAACTGGGCTTCCAGGAGGAAGGCTCTGGCTTGGACCAAGTCGAGGATTGCCAGGATGAATTCTGTCCTTCAAACGGGGGAGAGAGTAGACTTCTGGATATTTATCAACAGGTCTAAGTCCTGGAAAATTGACTGCATTAACTTTACATTTGTCTCCATCTGGGTCTTGGTGCAACCTCTGATCAGCCAGTCAAGGTAAGGGTAGACCTGAACCTCCCTGGTTGGAATGGTTTTCTTTGGTGCTGGAGATGACGGAGGGTGCTGAGGTTCCTGAGAAGCAGAAACAATGTCCGTTCTCGGTGCCGGGGATGACGACTGGTGCTGAGACTCCCTAAGAATCGCCAGGGCACTCCTTACAGAGGCTGAAGTACTGAGTGCCACAAAGTGGGGTTTGTTAACCTAACTGTTCTAACAACTACAATAACGTTAACTATATACACCAAGTAGAAATAAAGTCCACTGAAGGCGTATTTGCGAATACAAGGACGAGGTAGTTTCAGTGACTGTCGCAGGTAGTAAGAAGGAACTGGGGGATGCAGGTCGGTGGGCCCCTTTATACTGGCACTATGAGTGTGCTAACCTGACAGATACCACTGAAAGAAAATTTTTCTGGCGGCTGTGCTCAGGACAAGCACACACGTACTTTGGAATTGACATGAGCTTGAAGAACTAAGTAGTATTCCAAACTATTTCTAATATTTGGTGCTGCACACCCTGATTTTGTTGGTCTTGTAATCTCTGAAGATACAGAGGATACAAAATGTTTCAAACTCTTACATCAGGGCAATAAGCCAGCCAGTAACCAAAAAGGGTTAAGCCAATAAGCCAGCCAGTAACCAAAAATCTCCCCTATGGGCAGATTATACCACATTTTTCCACTATTGGGTTTCTTGCACCTTCTTTCAAAGCTTCTGATACCAGCTACTCTCTGAGAAGGCTCTACACAAGACGGATCACTGGCCTGATCCAGTATGGCAGTGTCTACGTTCCCACATCTAATTGTAAAAGTCAGGCTATATCTACATTACAGACCTTACGGCAGAACAGCTGTACTGCTACAGTTCTGCCGCTGTAAGGTCTCTCCTGTAGCCCCTCTTCACTGGCAGGAGAGAGCTCTCATGCCAGCATAATTAAACCACCCCCAATGACCGGCATTATCTAGCTCTGCAGGAGAGCCTCTCCTGCAAACATAGCGCTTTTTCCGGTGAAACTTACGTCGGTCAGGAGTGTGTTTTCTCACATCTCTGACCCACAAAAGTTTTACCAACAAAAGTGGTAGGGTAGACAAAGCCTTAGTCAATCTGAAATCTAACCTAGAAGTGGGCACTAAGAGTATCCTGAAATAATTTGAAGAATATTGTGACTTTCCTATGGAAATATATTCATCCACCCACTCACAAAAGGAGGCAATTTCTACCTAATCCTTTGGGAGATTCAAGGTCTACACAGGGACATTAAGGTGAGCTAATCCAAATTAACTAAAGATGTGGATTTAAAGCAGATTAGTTAGGCCACATTAAACCCCTTTGAGGACAGTCTCATTCAGAATTAAAGAGGCCTTCATTTGCTTTAAATGAAGCTAAACAGGTTTAATGTGGTTTAACTCAGTGGTTCTCAATCAGGGGTAGGCATGCCCTTGGGGGTACGCAGAGGTCTTCCAGAGAGTACATCAACTCATCTAGATATTTGCCTAGTTTTACAACAGACTATATAAAAAACACTAGCAAAGTCAGTACAAATTAAAGTTTCATATAGACAATTACTTGTTTATACTGCTCTATATTCTATACACTGAAATATAAGTACTGTACAATATTTATATTCCAATTGATTTATTTTATAATGATATGGTAAAAATGAGAAACTAAGCAATTTTTCAGTAACAGTGTGCTGTGACATTTTTGTATTTTTATGTCTTGATTTTGTAAGCAAGTAGGTTTTAAGTGAGGTGAAACTTAGAGGTAGGCAAGACAAATCAGACTCCTGAAAGGGATACAATAGTCTGGAAAGGTTGAGAGCCACTGGTTTAAGTAATCTGCTTTAAATGCGCATCTTTAATTAATTTGGATTAATTTTTCTGAATGTTCCTCTACAGACAAGGCCTTTGGCTGTTGGTTTTTTAGGAAAAGACATCATAAAGGAAGTCCAAAATAGCTTTAAGCCCCACACCACAGAGCATAACAAAAGTTTCCTTACTTTTTGGACTATCTGGACTTCTTGTTGCAGCTCTTCCTTTTCCTTTTGGGGTTTTTAATCCTTCAGCAAGATATTGGTGACCACTTTCTCCTAGTTCCAGCCTTCGCTTTGCCTGTTAAAAAGCAAATTTTGTATTGATGGAGTGTCCTAAAAGTACATTGCACTTTACAAAGCACAGAATAATGGAGAAGTGGAGAGAGGGGAGGGAACGGACAGACGGAAGAGAACTTTACACAGCAACCTATCTATCTAGGTTCTTATTCCACACTCATCACTATGGTATGAATGTCTACTGGCACCTTAAGACAATTTTAATTTTTTACTTAAAGGTCACAATGATAGCTAAATTTGAATAAGTAAGTAGATCTTTTAATTTTAAAAGAAAACTGAGTTAGGGATATATTTTTAGGATAGTATGTAGCGAAGTTTGACTTTCTTGTACTATATGTCAAAGATCTAAACATATTTCTACCTATCACTGTATTAAGAGTTCTAGTTACAGCACAGAGTATAACATTCAGGGTGAGCTCGCAAATACACACAATGACTTACTTGTACAGCTACATTTTTAGTGAAACTTTTTTTAGGATTCTGTGCATCTTCAGAAGACTGCGCCAAGTTATATTTGTGTAAATTAGATTTCATATGCACCATCTGACTTGGTAGCTATGAGAAGTTCATAAATACCAATAATAAAGTTACAGCAATGCTACAATGAACATGGTACCGAGAAGTAAAATGTCTAAGCATGGGAGAAAGAAGGAAATCTGGCCATCTTGAAAGAGTCTTGCCATCATCTTGGATTATTTTTGCCTTAATCAAGAAGACAACCATTCAGTTTAGCCTACCAAGTGAACTAGAATATATAAAAATTTATTCTGAAACCCAGACTGGAGAAAATGGACCAGTGACAGCATCAGAAAAAGGCTGTTTGAAGACTGTCTACCCAATGTGTTCACTTATGAAGAAGTAAAGCTGTGTACAACCTTGCAAGAAATGAAAGAGATGGCTGAAACTCTGACAAGACTGCTCTGCTGAGTTAGATAGCAATATAAAGATAGACAAACAACATAAAACATCATCATCAGTGTGAATCCTGTTCCTAGATACCTGAACTATTAATTTTGGAAGCAATTCCATGCCATGCCATTATCCACTGAAACTGGACCTGGGGATAGCTGATTCATTATCCTAATAATAAGAGGAGCATTAACTTGAATACACACAAATGGGAAGGTAAAACCCATTTCTAACAAAATTTGCCTGCATAGCTGTTTCCGAAAAATGGGGCTAATACAACTAGATTTTATGATTCAGAGTACTTTATTTTATTTATTTAAAACAGACTGACAAATAATCTAACACCACAGAACTGTATCCTAGTAAGAGCTGCTCTGGGCCAAAGCAGGACAGCACATTCCATTATGGAGCTGTAAATAGTGATATTTTTCTTCTATTTTTTTTAAAATGTGTGCATTTTATTACTGGTTTGTCTCAGAGAGCTCAAAATATATTCAATTTGTATTTACTTTTTGATAACTGACATCTTTGTGTTGGACTCCCTTTGTGAACCTAAGGTTCATTAACATTAGAGTCAGGGCACAGAGGTTCATCTTACTCCACAACACAGACACACAATTCACAAGCTGCTCTGAGTTATATTTATCTTTGAGTTGAGACTAATTCACAGATGACATAACTGCAAGCGAGCTATCCTACATCTCCTCACAAGCACAGACAAAATTATGCTGCTGCAGCCACACATCCTGAAACAACAGCTCTCTAGAAAGGTCTGAGTTACCTCTGTTCATCTCAATAGGGCATTAACTCTGCAATCCAAGACTGGCCATTTAAAATGTTGTTAACAGAAACATCCAGCTAATAGACTTTAGCCTGCGTGACTGGATTAATTTGACAAAGATATTACACAGGAATGAGATAAAACTCACTTGGTTTTTAAAATTTTTGTTTCTTCATCCGAGAACTCTGGGATGGAGGGAGGCAGGCAGGGAGAGAAAGGGAGACACTTCAGGATACAGCAAAACCAAGCCAGAGGGATTGTGTTAAGAAAAGAATGAAAGATTTCAGGAATATGTGGTGGGGAGAATTTTTTTTTTTTTTAAGACAACACTTCATGAAATAATTATATTATTTAATAGTTTTAAACATCAAACACAAGTTTTGTGTGGAATGAATTTGCAAACTAATCCTCGTCTCGCTCCTTCCCCAGCCCCACAGATTTTGCAAATATTTTAGGGAAAACAATTTAGAAATTTGTAGTGGCCATAGCCACCGGGAGGTTTACATAAGCATATCTAAGAATATATAGCAAATAGGAGTTTTCTTTAAGGACTTGCCTGCTAACACCCTACAACCTTCTCCTCTGAACTTTATATTACTAAGTACCAACCATGGTTACTCAAACAGCATCTTTTAGCTGCTTCCAATAGTACTGCATGTTTGTGTGTTTTTCAGAAGGTGTTTAAAACAGCAGAATGGTCTTGTCAGTTTCATTAAGACTGACTATATAGGACTATATGTATACACAGGCAGAACAGGACTATGGATCTCTGGCAATTAGCACAGATACTACTTCAGAGAGTTATTTTGGAGAACACAAAATATTTGTATAGGATATGGAATAAGACTTAAGAACATTTTCTGGATATTCAGAAGAGTAAAACAGCTTGGTAAATAGGTATTTTAAGAAGCAGTTTCAGAAAATCTTTTTTAGACTGTTTTAATTGCAAGCCAGACATATTATACTTCAGATGGGAAGTGTATTTTTGCATATCCCATATTTGATAAAGATCCAAAAGTGGTAGAAATAGTGTTCTCTCTGTTTCCTCTATTGTAGTAAGTCTGTAGGCCAAGGGTTTTGTGGCTCATACTGTTGAATACTGACCCTTTAAAGGGCAATGGACCTTTAATATCTGAACTGTCCAGGAGAGGGAGAAAATTCTAGACTCTGAGTATGTTGGGGTCACCCTGCAAGTAGTAACCAGAGTTGCTGGAAGCCAGATTGTGACTGGAATGTGGCTAACAGGCTACTGAGGTCAGGGCTGGTGGACCAGGGCTGTAGCTATACACCGACACTCAGAGTGTGACCTGCATGCTGGTAGTCTGTTTGTGAGTGGTCTAGGTTGGGAGCTACAACAGCAAAATGCTGTGAGGCACCCATGGTTGTGTGGCTGGTGTCAAAGAACCCTTCGCTGGTCTGGATTGCACCTCAGAATGTGACACCATATAACTATTTGGAGGGGAAAATTCGGTCATTATATCTCATCTGGTTAACAGGCAAGTCCTGCAATCCTTTCATGGGCATTCAAGGTCCAAAGAGCACTGGAACCTCTATGATTGCACTACAAGAAGTGACAGGCCAAGAAGAGAATGTGTACAAAACACTGACCCCAGTGTACACCATTGGACATGGTGTGGGGCTGTGCTCTCTCAAGCTGCATTGAAGGGAGTTCTGGTAAAGAAGTTATATTACTTTACAAACTACAAAGACCAGCAGTACATAGCTGGCCAGAGCTACTCTTAACTTCAGCTTTAGGTGGGGCAGAGGACACTCTGTTTCCCCTGTCCTCCATACAAAACTTGTATACTTGGGTTTTCTGCAAGGGACAAAAATTGTGCCCTTTGTTTTAGAAGTGAAGAAGATAATATTTGACTAACTAGAAAAAGGCAGTTTTCCTTCAAGATCATATTAAGCTCATACTCTTGCATTTTTTTCATATAGCTTTTCCCATTCTCTCTTACTATTTCAGTGTAGGTCAATTTTTAACTCAGAAGTTTGACAAAACGTAAAAAAGCAGCCACAATTTTATCAGGTCTCAGTTAACACACCTACAGATAACAATAAAATGTCTACCCTGGTCAGCTGCTTTGAGCAGTATTATTGAAGAGAACTCTCCCAAGAGACATGCAGAGAAACCAGTATAGGATAGACCTCTGCTAAAAACATGGAGGGAACAGATTTTTATTTTTTAAGTCAGACCTCTCTTTTTGAAGCAGCAGTTTGCAGCCACAGTCAGAGCCAGGTAGATTCTAATTACCTTATTAATCGATCTGCAAATAAAATAACGACTGCTTGTTTGAAAAAGGAATCAGCCTCTGAAAGTTGGTCAGTAAGTCTTCAGCTTTGATAGATGCTTACATAGTGTACATAGAATGCTTCATAAATTGTACAGGAGCCCAAAGAAACACCCTAGGAATTCTAGTGAAAGCAAGGAAGACTTGATGCAACTACATATAGTAAATCAAGGGAAACTAACTGAAGTGGTGGAGAATAGGGTTAAAGACAGACATTTGGATCCCTGATGTCCTTGTTAAGGAGTGGTTCAAACACACAGGAGAGAAATTCAGCAGATATTCATTCTACTTGCATCTCTACACTGGGCTCTACTCCCAACTCTACCATTTGTGACACTGCACAAGTTACTTAATATTTATGCTTATTCCCCAATCTGTAAAATGAAGATAATACAGGGATGCTGAAGTTCTAAATCATTCATGCTTGCTTTGTAGGTACTTTAAGACAGTCAAATGGAAAGCACCAAGAGGTACTACTACATTAAATATTATTAAAATACTTTATTTTATTATGAAAATATATGAAGAAATGTTAAAGAACTGATGAAAGATGCTAGGTAAAGAAGCTCCAGGTGTTACTATCAACATAGTGGTCTTTTAAGGTTGGGAATGGACACTAATAGCTGCTAGACTAAGGTTGTATCCTTTTTTTCCCCAAAAACAAGGAAAATGATTCTTCCCCCCCCCCCCCAATGTGGCTCATTGTAGTACTGAGATTTATCACACTGTGGGGTTCCTGAACGATCAGTGGAGCCCTTCCAAAACATTATCAGATCCAATCAGAAAGGAATAGGGCATTAGGAGCTGAGATTACATGGAGTTCATAAAAAGATCAACCAGAAGGAATTTGAGGATTTATTTATTTTTAAAGCAGACTGCATTACATGAAAGCTCCTGTGCTGCCTCTGGCAGAGCAAGGGGAATTACACCCCCTTTTTTTTAAAAAAAAAAAAGCAAACAACCTAGCAGCATCCACTGGGGACAGAATCAAGTACAATAATACATCTATAGGAAAAAACAATGAGCACTCTGAGTTGAAAGATAAATTTCTAGTGCTGTGCTGCAGATTATAGCCAGGCTCACAAATACCATCTATTATTAAAATTGCCTTACACTTCCATTATAAGCCCGTTTTCAGTTATTTATAACTTTGCCAAATTTTAGCCATTTGGTCTGAAATTTTACATGTGGGATTTCTGCCTACGGCTGGATTGTTTTGGAAAATTTCAGCCAAAACAATTTAGCCTTTTCCAAGAATTAGGCCAAGGGAAAATATGTTTTGCCCATGTTAGAGAGAGAGAGAGAGAGAGAGGAGGGGCTCTAATGCCCCTATGCTTTCAAGCAGGAAGATTAAATTTGGCAGGGGAGTGGCCTTTCTGTCAGGGATGTGCCTTTTACCATCCCTCAAATTTGGCCAAGTTATAAACCTCTGAAAACTGCAGTTCACATACATTAAGTACAGACTTCAGATTTTAGCAGTTACATTCCCTCACTGAGCATGCTCCATCCCCTCACAGTTCCTGCATATGCCTGGATTGCACACATACCATCCCCACAGAGCAACTGAGCACACTCCAGCCTACGGCTACAAGGGCTCAGAAGTATTTTCCCTGTAACTGCCGCTCCAGGCTGGCCATCAGAATAGAGAGCAGGGAGCTTGTCTTTCCTTTGCTTTCAGTGATTACTGGCACTCAGGCAGCATGGACAAGAAAATATAGAATCATGGAAACATAGGGCTGGAAGGGACCTTCAGAGGTCCAGCCTCTTGCACTGAGGCAGAACCAAGTATCCCAGATCATCCCTGACAGGTGTTCAACCTGTTCTTAGACACCTCCAAAGATGGGGATTCCACAACTTCCCTTGAAAGCCTATTCCAGTGCTTAACTATCTTTATACTTAGAACATTTTCCAAATGACTAACCTTAATCCCTCTTGCTGCAAATTATTTCTTGTTCAACCTCCAGTGGACATGGAGAACAACTGATCACCATCCTCTTTATCAGGTCTCTCCCGTCCCCTTCCCCTTCCCCCCGTCTTTTCTCAACACTAAACATGACAAGTGTTTTAACCTTTCCTGATAGATCAGGTTTTCTGAACCTTTTGTCATTTTTATTGCTCTCCTCTGGATTCTCTCCAATTTGTCCAAATCTGACTTCCATGTATAGTGCTCAGAACTGGAACCATACTCCATCAGAGGCCTTGCCAGTGCTGAGTAGAGTGGGGCAATTACTTCCCGTGTCTTACATATAACAGTCTTGTTAATTCAACCCAGCATGTTGTTAGCCTTTTTAGCAGCTGCATCGCATTACTGACTCATTTTGTGAACCATTACAACCCCCACATCCTTTTCAGTAGTAGAACTGCCTAGCCAGTTATTCCCCATTTTGTAGTTGTGCACTTCCTATGTGTAGCACTTTACACTTGTCTTAACTGAATTTCATCTTCTTGATTTCAGACCAATTCTCCAATTTGCCAAGGTCATTTTTAAATCTAATCCTGTCCTCCAAAGTGGAGCAACCCCTCCCAGTTTGGTCTCATGGGCAAATTTTATAAGCATACTCTCCCTTCCATTACCCAAGTCCTTAATGAAAATATAGAATAGTACTGAACTCAGGACAGACTCCTGCGAAACCCCCCGAGTTTGACAGCAAATTAGTAGTCTGATGTGATTGGAAAAAGGGACAAAAGTGAGATTAAGGAGAGGAAAAGGAGACGACTAGGGAAAGGAGTGTGGTGAGACAGATGCAGGGAGAGATACTAGAACTGGCTGGGCAAGAAGACTGGGAGCTGGGAGTGTAGGCTGGGAATAGGACTTGGCGAGGGAAATAGGGAGTGGAATAGAAGCCAGTTGGTTGACAGGGAGAGAAACAGAAGACAGTGATTCAACGAGCGCTATGGGACAGTGGCAGATTTAACAGTCTGCAGGGTCAGCAAATGCTGACTTGGGTTCCATCTGGTTCACACGCACACACCCCTGCCATCTCCCAGTGGCAGAAGAACAAAAAGATGGGCCTTTGGGTAGGTTTTATTTGTGGGCTCCCTTGAGTGCCCCACATTCAAATAAACTCACTCCTCCCAGCCCAGCTCCATGCCATGACATCTGCTCCCTTTGGTCCAGGCCCCGCATGAGTGCTGCTGCCACTAGAGCCATCACCACCACAGCTGCCAAAGCGAGAACTGCTGTTGCGGGAGGCAGAGCGGCAAACCATCGCTGCTGCTGCCACCAGAGCTAGAGTCAGAGCTGCCAGGAAGAGTAACACGCCGATTCCTGCTGCCCACACTTCAATGTGCCTGAGCAATGGAAAGGGAGGATGGGCCTCTGACCAAAATGGAAGCTCTTCCATTGGCGGTCTCACGCCTCAGAATTCATGGCGAAATCACTGTTTTGGAGGCCCCCCTTGTGGGAAAATTCAAATGAGAACTGTGGGAACCAGTGCAATGCAGCAGGCTGCAAACAACGGTGCCAGCAGCCTATTGTGTGCCTGAGCAGCTCTGAGCCTGCAGGGGCCCTCCAAAGTTCATGGGCCCCTTGACTGCTGCTCCAGCTATTCCTCTGCTACTGCCATGTCCTCCCCCACTTGATTCTGGGGCCCCACCCCACCTCATTGAATCTTTTACCCTCAACCAACTGGTTTCTACTCCACTCCCCATTTCCCTTACCAAGTCCTATTCCCAGCTTACCCTCCCCACTCCCAGACTCCTTGACCAGCCAGTAACTGAGTCGGTCACCATGGCAAGGGGTCCCCTCGCTGCCTCAGGGTTGATGCTACTGCATAGGCTGCATGTGTCTAACACCACCCCTGACCATCAGCCGTTTTTATAGGAGTTTCAGGGGACCCACACCCACCTGTCCTGCAGTGCCTTTGCAAAACTCCACAACATTTGAGCATGCCCAGCCCAGTGTCTGGCAGCAGCAGAAGTTTCCTACCCCATCCTGCCACAGCCATAGCCACTGGGCATGCTCCAGCACTGCCAGGGCTGCTATTGGGAAAAGCAGTTTGTTTCCATAGCCTCCTCTTGCTATGGGACACCAAGATATGGGTCTGCCTGCTCTGGCTTCTCCCCAGCCCACCCCATTCTAGGTCTGCCTATCTCCACTAGATTCTGCACACACAAAAAAAACAAAAAAAAACCATTTTTAGGATTACCCTCACAGCTGAAGGATAAAATTCAGCAGCACAAAAATACACTTTATTTAGGCCTATACTTCCAACTTAGTTATTCTCATACTGGAAGGTATTTGAAAATGAAAACCATAAATAGAAATGCAAGTCTGGTTTTAGAAAATGAAAAGAAAAAGATTGTTATTACCAAGCTACTCCAAAGATCCTAAGCAGCAGAAGCTATCATGCTGTAAACTTCCTGATCAAATCCTGAAGTCTGGAGTAAAGTCAAGAATTGCACTACAGTTCAGCAAACAATGACAGACTCATGCTTAATTCAGGAAAATGATTTGTGCATACCATTGAAGTTGTACCTGTAACAGTAGCTGATGGTATTTCAAGAGAAACTTTTCTTGAAATCAGCAACACTGAAGACCCTGTAGATGAGCTACAAACCAACAAAGCCAGAGATGCCAAAGATGATCTTAAAACCAAGAAACTCAAGGACACATAGATGAATTTGAAAGGAACAAAACCAAAGGCCCTCTAGATGAGCAGGTCAACAATGAAGGTCAAAGCAGTCTTCCTGCTGAAATATGTTTGAAGTTCCCATCTGATTAGTCACTTTTCAAGATTCTGTTTTATGCAAGGGATTCCAGGAGATATCTACTCTATTTGGTTTCCTCCATCCTAGCCACTTAAAAATATAACTTTACAAGAGTCAAAAGGAGTAAGTCCTTAAACTCATTGGAAAATAATTTTTCTTTAGACTTGGTTCACGAGATGTATTTCAAGGTGTATTCTTTTGCAAAGGATACAAAGGTGTGCAGTTTGCCACTTGGAGTCCAGAGCTACTTGAATTTCTTAATTTCAAGTTATTTTGAGGATGTATTATTAGAAATGGAAGGCTGTGTCAACTCTCTCTATCAATTGGGGTGGCTAATGCTGAATTGCAATGAACTCTGTAGCAGGGTGGACCCTGCTCCTGCTGGAAGGGGTTTAAAAAGTGGCCTGACAGGGCTTGAGAGCAGTGGCTCTCAAGGCTGAGCTGATCAGCGAAGTGACTACAGCTGGGGGCCATGCCCCAAACAGAGCAACAGGGCCTTATAACAAGGCAGGGAAGCCAGGAGCCAGACAGTCTCTCTCTGGCTATAGAGAGAGACGGGCCTGGCTGCTTAGGAGCTTGAGACTAGATACCTGAGTGCAGCAGGGCTGGGAAAGGCTGAGGAGCCGGGGAGCTCCAGCCTAGAAAGCCCCAGGCTGCGGCCTAGCAGTGGGCCAATAGGTACTGGGGGTTGCAGAGGGCAACCTAGGGGTAGGCCAAGGCAGCAGGTCCAAACCCAACTTTGCCTGTGATGAGTAGGCTGATACTGCAGTCTGCCCCAGAGTGTGGGGCTAGACAATGACTGGCAGTAGCCAAATACTGAGGCAAGGTAGGGATAGAGGGTGGGGGTTCCCTGAGAGAGAAAGGGAGACCCAGAGAGAGAAAGGGGTTGCTGCTAGGGGGCAGCGCCCCATGTAGAAGGGCACCGAGTCCAGGGAGGGACACGGGGGGGCCTACGAACAGCTGGATCACCAGCCTGCAGAGTGTGCTCCAGGGCTGGACAGAGCTAAATTCGCAGAGCAACCAGCAGGAGGCGCCGCAGGGGTGAGTCGACCCCTTTACACGTGGCAAGCCAGGCAGGAGTACTGAACCGCCCCTGATACAAGGGGCCAGGGCAGGGAACCCAGGGAAGGATGGATCCCTGCTATGCGGGGGTCTTCTATGCGGAGGCCCCGGATGCAGTCTCTGGTTGGGCCCCGGTGTCAGTGCCCCAGAGAAAGGGGACTGACCACTTGCAGGGGGTCCGGGAGGCCCACCAGGACATGTGGGAGGTGCAGGAGGCCCTCCAGGAACAGTTGGGCCAGCTGCTACGGGAACAGCGGGCCCTGGTAAACGTCCTCAAGACAGAGTTCCGGAGGCGTGGTGGAGACAGACAGGAGAGGCGGAGAGCCGGGACCAGGAGGCCCGCGGCTGAGCGCCCGACATGTTATGCCTGTCTAAGACGAGGACATATAAGGAGGGACTGTCCCTACTGGGTTAAGAGCAGGGTGCCTCACCCAGAGAAGGGGCAGCGGCAGGTCCCTCGGGCAGTCCGCCGGGTGAGGGAACCCAGGCAGCTGCCAGCATGTTGGACTTGTGGCCAGACGGGCCACTTTTGGAGGGACTGTCCAGGCCCAGAGAGCATGCGGCAGGGCAGCCCAGGAAAGGCTAGGCCCGTGAAGGGACAGAGAAGGCCCAAGGCAGTGAAGAGGCAAAGAGCCTGCTGGGGCTGCCAGAAACCAGGCCATATTAGGAGGCACTGCCCCCTCAAGAAAGCTGAGGGTCGGCCAAGGGAGGTGCCGGGAGGTCCAGAAGGGGCCAAGTTGGATCCCGGGGAGGTGACACCAGCGGAGATGGCAATCGTGGGGACCCCGCAGGAGGCTGGGACCCAGACCATCACCCCGCCAGTCACCGAGAGAGGGACCCAGACGGAGTGGGCCCCGCAGGAGGCAGGAGCTCAGAAGAAGCGGGTCCTAGAAACAAGGTGGACCCAGGTGATTATGGGACAGGCCACCAAGGGAACCCAGACCCTGAGGGAAGAGGGCCTGGGGGACTCAGCCATGGAGCAGGCTTGGAAAACAGCCGTAGCAGAGCTCCAAAAGGTCCGAAAGGAGAAGGAAGCCCTGGCCTGCAAACTGCAGGACAGTGAGAAGAAGCGAGTGGTACTGGAGGCACATGGGCGAGTGAGCCAGGCCAAGAAACCTCCCTATCCCCAGGGGTGGGGGTTTTAAGGGGGGAGGTGTGTAGCAGGGTGGACCCTGCTCCTGCTGGAAGGGGTTTAAGAAGTGGCCTGACAGGGCTTGAGAGCAGTGGCTCTCAAGGCTGAGCTGATCAGGGAAGTGGCTGCAGCTGGGGGCCACGCCCCAAACAGAGCAACAGGGCCTTATAACAAGGCAGGGAAGCCAGCAGCCAGACAGTCTCTCTCTGGCGATAGAGGGAGATGGGCCTGGCTGCTTAGGAGCTTGAGACTAGATACCTGAGTGTAGCAGGGCTGGGGAAGGCTGAGGAGCCGGGGAGCTCCAGCCTAGAAAGCCCCAGGCTGCGGCCTAGCAGTGGGCCAATAGGTACTGGGGGTTGCAGAGGGCAACCTAGGGGTAGGCCAAGGCAGCAGGTCCAAACCCAACTTTGCCTGTGATGAGTAGGCTGATATGCAGTCTGCCCCAGAGTGTGGGGCTAGACAATGACTGGCAGTAGCCAAATACTGAGGCAAGGTAGGGATAGAGGGTGGGGGTTCCCTGAGAGAGAAAGGGAGACCCAGAGAGAGAAAGGGGTTGCTGTTAGGGGGCAGCGCCCCATGTAGAAGGGCACCGGGTCCAGGGAGGGACACGGGGGCCTACGAACAGGTGGATCACCAGCCTGCAGAGGGTGCTCCAGGGCTGGACAGAGCTAAATTCGCAGAGCAACCAGAAGGAGGCGCCACAGGGGTGAGTCGACCCCTTTACAAACTCATTAAGACATGTCAAAAAACTACATGCCTTCAACACTATCAGAGTCACAGCTGAATGACCTTGCTCACCTTGCAATTGAGAAAGACAAGACAGAAAGGTTGGAGCTGGACAGCATCATAAAACAAATAAGAGGACAGAGGAAAATAAAATCGGGGGTGGGGTGGAGAAACAGTGGTGGGAAAGACAGAAGGAACAGAGGGCTTAGCTTTCTGGAAAGGACTCCGAATACAGCATGTACAAAGAAAGGCATGGCCATCACTGCCACAGACAGCAAGATTAATTTAACAGGCAAAAGCAGAAGTGACAGGAGGAAACAAGAATTACCTGCAAACATATGTAAGTGGCCCAGGGTGTTTAGGAGTTCACTGGGAGGTGGGAGAGAGAAAGGAGCCTTCGCCAGAAGAAGTTAAGGTGATCCATTAGCTATACAGTTCAACCAATATGAGCAAAGCTCAAATGGAAAACTGTTAAAGTTATTGTGGGGCTAGGAGAGAGATAAGAGAAGACTACCAAGTTACTGCCTTTGAACTTTGAGTGGCGGCTCTATATTCTGTATCGGCCTCTGTTCAGTAGGTATGAGATAAATTTAAAATCTCACACTCCAAGCTCTTGGAAGGAAGAGGGAATTTTTATTTCAATTCTCCTACAGAAACAGTTTCTCTCAATGGTCCATGTACAGTCACAAGTTTAGGTACAGTCACAGGTACAACAAATAAATCGTACCATGCTATCCTTCATTTCAATTCTGATCATATGAGAAAGAAGATTCATGAGAAAAGTAGAAAGTAAAATGTAACTGGCTGGGATACTTCTCAGTTGTTTTCACATGAACTATGTTTTCACCATAAACTAAATTGTGTGTCCTGAAATATATCTATTTAGCATCTACACAGGGATTGCATAGGGAAAAAGGGATATTTACCAAACACATTTGCTAGATACAGTTCTTTTAAGGAAGGAGCTGGAAACGGCACTTCACTTAGGAAAAATAATACATATTGAAGGTTTGCAGGTAGTCCAGCCATGAAAACGAGTATGAGTCAGTATTATTTCTGGTAACCACAGAAAATGAGTGCCTTCAAAATTAAATGCCTTGTAAGACAGGGCAGATCTCTAGCTAGGCTAAAATCTTACACATTAGTCAAACTACCTGATTTGCCAGACAGTTTTAATGACAAACACTAGGCATTTAAAGATAAATATTTTGAGAAAAATACAGCTTAAAAAATTGTCAAGATCTTTTTAACCAGTAATAAGAGAAAACAAAACTGAGTGTTTCAAAGTAAAACTGTGGTCAGAGAGGTGACTCCATAAAAATGGCTCTTCCGACAACTCCTTTGTGTACTGACCAAGCTGTTTGCTTATTTCTCATAACGATCAGTTACTTTTCACACTGCAGAGTCACTACAGCTGTGGCGGATGGAAATTAATTATTTTGCAGCTTGTATAAGGAACTTAATTCAGGCCAAAGTTTTCAAACATATGTGCCTAAATTAGACTCCTAATTCCATAAATAGACACCACAGGTAATTTACCAAATTAAGCTACATTGGTATAAATTCCAGGCTGCAGCTGCTCAGTGTATCTTCATTAGCAATTGCCCTCATATAGCTAAAATCCATGCAGTTACACTGATAAAATGGCCTGAATTTCATAATTTTAACACCTGTAACTAAGGTTGTACAATACCTCTGAAAATGAGGCCACTTAGGCTATGTCTACACTACCGCGGTAAGTTGACCTACGCTATGTGACTCCAGCTATGTGAAGGTCATAGCTGGAGTCGACATATCTTAGGTCAAGTTACCACGAGTCTACACTGTGGGGGGTCGATGGGAGAAAATCTCCCGTCAACTTACCTGACTCTTCTTGTTGAGGGTAGAGAACAGGGGTAGACTGGAGAGCGATCTGCAGTCTATTTGGTGGGTCTTCACTAGACCCGCTAAATCGACCGCCAGTGGATCGATCTCAGAGCGTCGATCCTGGCTGTAGCGTAGACCTGCCCATAGGAGCCTAAATATGGAATTAGGCATCTAATTTTGGCACACAGGTTTGAAAATTTTATCCTAAATTTCGGCTAAGGAATCATGGCAATGAGACATATGCCAGAAGAACTCAACAATGGCATTTAGTTCCCAAGTTGAATTTACAGAGGTGGCTATCAGAAAAAAACTTTATACTTCCATGATGAGTAAGTTTGGTATGATTATCTCCAGAATCGTAGAATCTCACAATGCCATTTCATAGTCACTAAAGTAGCTGAACAAGTTGGCGTCAGAGATGATCACCTGTCAAACAGTTGTCACAATACAACACAGATTAGTGATATCTAGGAATTTACAGCAATCATCTCAACCTGATGTGGTAGTGTATACTTTTCACGTCACAAGACGGTCTAAAAAGGAATTTTAGTTTTTTTAATATGGATGAATAGTATGCAAACTAAAATGGAAATATAGTAGTGAAGAATGTTAAAAAGATTACATTTACTTTAGACCTATCACTGGTGATTTTCTTGGATAGTTCTGTAATCTGAGGCTACTAATGCGCCCTGGATTTCAAGCATAATGTGCTGCCTAGACTGCAGTACTGTCAGCTGGTATGAGCACCTAGAACTATCCTTTGTTTCTACTGGGGTAACTTTTTCCTGTATGGGACACTTCTTCCATCAGGTCCTGCTGCTCGCAGGAAAGGATGGGAGTTCCAGAAACCCCCATAATACCAGCTTCTCTCACTTCCGATTCTCCTGCCTCATGAGTAAGGCTGTGAGTTTGTCACAGAGGTCATGGAAGTCACAGATTCCGTGACTTTCCGTGACTTCTGCAGCTGTCACCAACCTTACCCAACCCCCCACCCTCTCAGCAGCAGGAGTTTGGGTGGGTGGCTCAGGGCTGGGGCACAGGAGGGGGTGAGGACTCTGGTTGGTGCTTACCTTAGGGGGACTCCCCAGGAGCAGCGACATCCCTCAGCTCCTAGGGGGAGGCACGACCGGGGGTTCTACATGTTGCCGCAGTTCCCGGCCAACAGGAGCTGTGGAGCTGGTGCTCAGGGAGAATGCAGCGCACAGAGCTGCGTGACTGAGCCTCCACTTAGGAGCTGAGGGATGTCACCGCTTCCGGGGAGGTGTGGAACTGGGTAGGGAGCCTGCCAGAGCCACCAACACTCTCCCCATCCAAAGCACCAGCATGGGCTCCCTCTTCTTTTAGCTGCCTCCCCGCCGGTTATTTCAAACACTCATGATCATGCCAATCACTAGAGCTCAAACATTTAGGTAGCAAGAAAATTCATTGGAAGTCAACCACTTTTTGGCTTATGGGTCTTCCTGACACCTAGGGGAGCAAGTTATGCCCTAGCATGCTACATTATATTAGGCCTTGTCTACACTTAAAACTGCAGTGGCACAGCTGCACTGCTGCAGAGCTTCAGTGTAGACACAACCTATGCCGACAAAAGAGTTTCTCCCATCAGGGTAGGTAATCCATGTCCCCAAGAGGTGGTAGCTAACCTGATGGAAGAGTTCTTCCATTGACCTAGCGCTTTCTACACTGGGGGTTGGGTCATCTTGACTGCATCATTCAGTGTTGTGGATTTTTCACACCCCTGACAGATGTAGTTAAACCGACCTAATTTTCTAGTGTAGACTAGGCCTTAGTAACTACTAAAATGTATGTTGCACCTTCTTGCATTGCAGGTGTGTAATAAACAACTGAAATATTATTAGCACTAGAATAAGAGGGACAACGTAGCTTATCAGTCTGTGATTATGCAACTAAACCGAAGTACTAGTAATGCTTCAGGCCCACGTATAGGACTTACCCTATGCTGCACAGGAAATGAATCATCTGAAGTCTGTTCTCTACTTCATTTTTTCCCCCCACAGAATGTGTTACAATTAATTCTTACAGGAAGCCCTGGTACTCCACTGTACTAAGTGTAAAGACTTCAGTTAGCACTCTGTTGAAATTTGAAAATTGGTTTTCAGGAAGCTGCACACAGTTCTCAACTATCTAACAGCCCAAGATGAGAAGCAGGTGTCATCCTGGATAATCATGAAAATGGTTCAATGCTTCAACTGCTACACTAGCCTCGTTCCATTGCCAATCATCTTGCTGACAATGAAATCATGTTTGACACCATTAAGGTGGGAACCCTAAAGACAGAGCTTACAGAAAGTTAATTGACACAGAATAGCAAGGCTGATAAAGAAGGGGAGACGCCACCAACAAGCACCTGGCTGAGAAACCTTGAGTTACTGGTGGGAAAGGAAAAGGCAGCACTGCTCATTCTCTTTCCACTCCCCATGAACCATTGTTGAGGATGGGGCAACAAGAATGCAGGGAGACAATTTGGGAAGGAGGAGGGAAGTTGTGTGGTCAGCTATTCCCTGAAGGCTGTATCAGTATCCCAGGATTCCCTAGTGCAAAGCCAGGACACCCACAGAAAACTCTTAGAAATATTGGTCTGTACTTGCAACCTTATCTTCTTGGCCAGTATGGGTCTATCTACACTGCATTGTAAACCCGGATCTGTGGGACCCGGGCTTATGGACTCAAGTTTTCTCAAGCCCATAGTTGAGCATCTACATTGCACTGTAAACATGGGTTTACAATTGCTGGACCCAGGTGTCACAACTGTGTTAACAAGTGGAAACAGAACTATGCAGACCTTCTAACTTGGGTCTACATCTTGAGCTGCATCCGCACCAGGTGTGCTGGAACAATTTTTATAGTGGGGGTTCTCAGAGCCATTGAACCAAACTATAAACCAGGGATCAGCAACCTTTCAGAAGTGATGGGCCGAGTCTTCATTTATTCACTCTAATTTAAGGTTTGGCGTGCCAGTCACACATTTTAACATTTTTAGAAGGTCTCTTTCTATAAGTCTATAATATATAACTAAACTATTGTTGTATATAAAGTAAATAAGGTTTTTAAAATGTTTAAGAAGCTTCATTTAAAATTAAATTAAAATGCAGAGCCCCCTGGACCAGTGGCCAGGACCTGGGCAGTGTGAGTGCCACTGAAAATCAGCTCGCGTGCCACCTTTGGCACGCGTGCCATAGGTTGCCTACCCCTGCTATAAACCCTGTATATAATGGAAACCACTTCAAGGCAAAGGGTGGAGCAGCACCCCTACACCTGTAGTTCTAGCACCTATGATCCACACTGCAAAATGACAAGGCTTAGACAAGAGTCTCAGTGGAACTCAGGCTCAGACCAATGTCCCAGGTGGATCCTAGGACCTGAGCCAGACAGGTGTGTGTGTGTGGACAGCAGGGGTGCGGTTGGGCTCAAATCTGAGTCTGACCTCAGGTTTACAATGCAGCACAGACATACTGCATGATACAAAGCTCCTGTAGAGATGACTGGTAGGCAGAGCTAAGCCTAGGATGCTGTTAAATCATAAAGCATGTTGGAATTGGCTAACATTAAAGTTTTTCTTCCAACAGGTGAGCCAATATCGAAGCAATGTGTATCTTTTATTAACTCCCACACTGCAACTGCCAAATGACATCACTTCAGATGATGGCTACCTCCAGATGTAGTTCAGGAGTGTCAAATATAATTAATGTCAAGAATGTGTCACCATGAATCAACCCTGAAACAAACATGCCCTACCTGTGAACTTTCAATTAGATGGCATGAGGAAAAAAAACTGGGTGCAGTTTATTTGACTACTCTAGAGATATATAACTATCAAAGCAAGACACGGGTTAGCTTTAAATTTAACCCATCCAATTACATCAAAGTTAACCAAATATGAAAGTGATAGTTAAACTAATTTACACATTTTATGGATGTGGTATCTATTCCCTCGATTGGCTAACAACTGCTTGCAATGTTTCATTTTAAAATTCATCATCAACCAACATTTCCACCCTTTCAAAAAGGGAAACTAACCTCAATTTTAATCAACTAGTTTTGCCCCAAGAAAATAACTGTAATCATGAAGTAGTCCTTTTCAAAACAATGGTCTGTGAGTTTATTTTTGCCTCTTGGACTTGTGAACTCAAAATAAGTTTGTGAACTTCATCTGTTTCATTATGTGACTTCTATCTAAATGAACAGAAATTAGCACAACTCTGTTAGGAGTAGTTTTTTTAAAAAACCAATCCCACACTTGCCTACAAAACTTTCTACTAGGATGGTGATCCTCTGATGCAGGGGAATTCTGTGAAGATGTAGCAGAGGGGTAGCCATGTTAATCTGGATCTGTAAAAAGGGACAGAGTCTTGTGGCACCTTATAGACTAAACAGACATACTGTAGCATAAGTTTTCGTGGGTGAATACCCACTTCGTCAGAAAACTTAAACAGATGGAAGTAGAAACATTTCATACTTACAAGACATATGGCCTCGTCACCTGGGTCTTTTGCACTCTTGTAGCTACAGTAGAGTAAACACACTGTAGATGCACTACAATGGCGCAAGACAGGACCTGCATCCGTGCAATTTACATTGCCAGGGTAAGTCACTGTGGAACCAGTTCCATTTTGCACTGGTGCAGGGGTTTGAACCATTGTAGCAACATTGATGTCGTTAACATGAATGCAGGGTTTTTATTAGTCTAGACAAGCCCTCAGTTGGAGGGGTTTTCTTTTTTAAGAGAAGTCACAAACTTCCAGACTCAAAGCCTAGAGTCAAAATAGCTGTGATCAGAGAATGTATTGCCTGAGGCACACTGATTGGTTGTAGGTAAGACTGCGAGTTTGTCATGGAGGTCACGGACCTCTGTTATTTCTGCAGCGGCCACCGCCCCCTGCCACCCAGCAGCAGCGGGAGTTTGGGTGGGGGGCTCAGGGCTGGGGCGCAGGAAGGGATGAGGACTCTGGGTGGCACTTACCTCGAGGGGGCTCCCCAGAAGTGGAAATATCCCTTGGTTCCTAGGGGGAGGTGCAGCCAGGGGGCTCTGTACATTGCCTCTGCCTGCAGGCACCACCCCCGCAGCTCCCATTGGCTGGGAACCGCAGCCAATAGGAGCTGCACAGCCAGCGCTTGGGGAGAAGGCAGGATGCAGATCTGTGTGACTTGCACCTCCGCCTAGGAGCCCAGGGATGTCGCCTATACGGGGGGGCGCAGACCTGAGTAGGGAGAGCCTGCCAGCCCTGCCAACCCCCCTCACACCCAACACCAGCCAGCACCCCTCAGTCCCCTCACTTGCCAGCTCCCTACCAACCCCTGCCCCCCTCCTTGAGAACCCACGGCACCCCCTGAGCTGCCCCCTCCTCAAGATTTAGCATGGGGTATATAGTACAAGTCATGGACAAGTCACAGGGCAGTGAATTTTTGTTTACTGCCCATGACCCGTCCATGACTTTTACTAAAAATACCCATGACTAAAACGTAGCTTTATTTATAGGGAGCCAAATAATTTTATCCCTGAAATAACATAAGTACTCATGCAAAGCTACAAGAATGCTAAGTTTCAGACATTAAAGTGTGCATCAACTTTAGTATCATACACTGACACCTACACAGGAAAGGAATCCTCCCCTTGAAAATGATTTCTTGCACTCCCGATTTGACATGTTTTAAAAAAATTCTTTTTCAGAGGCATTAGAGCTCTGATATCTAACTACCTGTGCAACTGGTATAGTTGTCAGAAGTCAGAGCTCAGAAAGCGTGATTTTTTGTTTTGAGATACCACCTTCAGCTATGTCCACAAGAGCTGAAAGATGTACTGCTATTCCACAAAAGTAATCAAGGTACTTTGAATCCATTTACAGTAATAAAACATTATAGATTCCAAAGGACATTGGGCAACTTATCAAAAACATACAGGAGAGAGACTAGGCATAGATTAGTGATTCCCACTTCAAATATAGAGCTAGAAAGGGAGGAGAGGACAGAATGGAGGGTTGTTGAGACATAACTGCCGTAGGAAAGGTGTTTTTTTTTTTTTAGAAGTTACAGCAGAGTTTCTAAATTGATTATTTTGCCTCAAGAAAGCCATATCATTACAACTTAAATCTGAGAAGCAATATTTGCACCTCCAATAACTGTACCGTTGGGTTTGCCAAGAGAGCTGTATGATTCTTGGATCATTGAGCAGGTGCAATTTTAAAAATTAAAAGGTACTACAGTGTTACATTAAGGAAAATTTGAAACTATACAAACTTGAAGGAGCTGATTCAACCATCCTAGTCCTCCTACTCAAAATCAAACCCCAGGGAAACAAAAGATACATTACTGGTGCCTATGAAATGAGAAATATGATTTATATATCTTGGAGAAGCTCTTATGCAAAATAAGCCTAAGAGCAGGCTTGACAATCATCAGTCTAGAAGTTAATGCTGACGGGAATAAGGGAATATAAAGTTTTTACCTCTAAAGCACATAAAACCAGAAGTAACTCTAGAGAGCAGAACCTATGGCCCTGAAGACAGTTTTGGCTGACAGCCACATCCACCTTGTGTCATCAATAAAACAACTATGTTGCTAACCAGAAGATTTCTTCATAAGATTTCTTTGACCACAAAGTTAACTTGATATTACAGAATGCACCTAATCCTTTTGGGTAGTTATTTGAGAGGCTAAACACTTTGGGACTTACTACAGGAATTCATACTTTTTTCCTGCTTCAAAATAAGTAATTGTTCTATGTAACCTTACTTTACTGAGTAGTTTGGCAATAGCTGGCTTAAATCACTGTAATGACATGTACGGAGCAAAGCTGTTGATGTTTTTACTCCTCTGTGATGGCACACAGAATAAAGAAAGTACCAAGTTTTCACGATGATGCACGTTCTAAACCAATAGTCTTATCATTCTACCATCCAGAGCAATAGCTGAACTGTTTTAGGATGCTGACAAAATAAAGGTAAGTATTTTGGCTCAGCTGGCAAGATTTATAGTAGTCCCAGCAAAGGAAAGAGAAAACAAGACAAGAACCAAACAAATACAACAGGACAGTTCATGAAAAAAAAATGAGCAGGTATGGGAAGACTGGAGAACTTTCTGTTACACTGGGGTATAGTCTGGCATCCTATTGACAGAGCTGTCCCAGTAACTGATGACGTATTCGCAGGACCATAACCAGAAGTGGTTGATGTCACCATAAAAGAACATACATTTGGGGGGGAAAACTGGAAGTGGCCATTTTATTTCGAACCATGAAGCATACTTGTAAAATTACTCCTCCTTGTAAAGATGAAGCAGAACACTTACTGTATCACATCAGAATTAGCAAGGACATCTCAGAAAGTGACTCAGACCCACCATGTCTCTTTTCTGAAATGCTAACTTGAATTGTAAGAATGTTTTTTTTCCCTTGGAAATCACGGTTGGTGCTTTGAATCCAGATCATTGTATAGGTAATCCTGAAAATGGGTCACTCGTTTCAGCAGGGCCATCCTTACCCATACGCACAGTATGCAGCTGTGTAGGACACCAGGAAATTTGCAGCACTAAATTTCCTGGTGCCCTGCACAGCTGCGTGCTGCTCCAGCTCTTCCCCAGGGCACCACCCCTGATCCGCCCCCACCCCACCCCACCCCTACCTCTTCCCACCCATCCCCGGCCCCACTCCCTTGAGCGCTGCAGCAGGGCTGGGGCTGCACTCACCGACAGCGGGTGTGCAGCGACCTGGCCCCACCCGCACCGCTGGTGAGTGTTGGGGGGTGGTTCCCCTCTACCCCCTAAGCCAGCGCCCTTCAACCCCCTCCATGGAGGCCTAGGGCCAACCCCCCGCTCTCCTCCGTGGAGGCCTGGGGCCCCACACACCCCCTCAGGGGGGCTGCGTAGGGCCCCAGAATAGCTAGGGACGGCCCTGCCTTTCAGCCTACATTTTTCAAAGAAATGAGTCTGTCCTTTTTTCCCGCCCCCATCATGAGTTTAGGTGGACCTCCTGTATCTCACAGGCCATTAAATTTCACGCAGTTACCCATGTACTGAGCCCAGTAACTTGTGTTTGGCTAAAGTGTATCTTTCAGAAAGGCATCCAGTCTTGATTTGAAGACATCAAGACATGGAGAATCCACCACTTCCCTTGAGCGTGTCCCCCAGTGGTTAATCATTCTCACTATTAAAAATTGTTGCAGATGATACAAAACTACTCAAGATATTTAAGTCCCAGACAGACTGCGAAGAACTACAAAAGGATCTCTCAAAACTGGGTGACTGGGCAACAAAATGGCAGATGAAATTCAATGTTGATAAATGCAAAGTAATACACATTGGAAAAAACAATCCCAACTATACATATAAAATGATGGGATCTAAATTAGTTGTTACCACTGAAGAAAGATCTTGGAGTCATTGTGGATAGTTCTCTGAAAACATTCACTCAATGTGCATCAGCGGTCATAAAGCTAACAGAATGTTGGGAATCATTAGGAAAGGGATAGATAAGGCGGCAGAAAATATCATATTGCCTCTATATAAATCCATGGTACGCCCACAGCTTGAATACTGCGTGCAGATGTGGTCGCCCCATCTCAAAAGAGATATATTGGAATTGGAAAAGGTTCAGAAAAGGGCAACAAAAATGATTAGGGGTATGGAACGGCTGTCATGTGAGGAGAGATTAAGACTGGAACTTTTCAGCTTGGAAAAAAGACTAAGTGGGGATATGATAGATGTCTATAAAATCATAACCGGTGTGGAAAAAGTAAAGAAGAACGTGTTATTCACTCCTCATAACACAAGAACTAGGGGTCACCAAAAGAAATTAATAGGCAGCAGGTTTAAAACAAACAAAAGGAAGTATTTTTTCACACAATGCAGTCAACCTGTGGAACTCCTTGCCAGAAGATGTAGTGAAGGCCAAGATTATAACAGGGTTCAAAAAAGAACTAGATAAATTCATGGAGGATAGGTCCACCAATGGCTATTAGTCACGATGGGCAGGAATGGTGTCCCACGCCTCTGTTTCCCAGAAGCTGGGAATGGGTGACAAGCAATGCATCACTTGATGATTACCAGTGCTGTTTATTCCCTCTGGGGCACCTGGCATTAGCCACTGTCAGAGGACAGGATACTGAGCTAGATGGACCTTTGGTCTGACCCAGTATGACTGTTCTTATGCCTAATTTCTAATTTGACTTTGTCTGGCTTCAGCTTCCAGCCACTGGTTTTTGTTACACCTTTCTCTGCTAAATTAAAGAGCGTATTTTCTCCCTGTGAAGTTACTTATATACTGTAATTAAGTCACTTCTCAATCTTCTTTTTGCTAAACTAAACAGATTATGGTGAGAGACTCAGAGTTCAAAGTATGTTCTCCAGCCCATTTCTGTGGCTGTTTTCTGCACCTTCCCCAATGTCTCAACATCCTTTTTTAAATGTTGACACCCAGAATTGCACAGAGTATTCCAGTATCAGTCTCACAAATGCAATATGTTACTCCTGGGGGAATTCGGCGCCACTGTGCAATGTAGTTGCACAGAATTAATGTTCTACACAGAATTTCGCACACCCCCCCCCAACACACAAAATGGGCTGCAGAGCTGTTGGCTGCAACTAGGAGATACTGGACCTGGCAGAGCCCAGCTCCCCAGGTCGCACATAGACAACACTGGCAGGTGGAGGGAGCTGGAGGGTTCCCAGCAGCAGCAGTTCCTGGCACACCTCGAAGGGAGGCAGTGTGCAGGAAACACCATACAAGTCCTGGACTCAGCATCAGGCTGTTTCTCCCTCTGGATGCCTGAGAGTAGAGGGTGCAGATGTCTGGGTTTGGGGAATGTCCCGTAGCTGGGCTCTGGGTGGGAGGGAGTGAAGGGGGCCCCCTGCAGGTGGAGTCTGGGGTTAGGCAGTGCGGGTATCTGGGCTGGGGGCCGGGGGCACCCCATAGCTGGGCTCTGGAGGGTAGGCAGTGCAGGTGTCTGGCCCCTCAGCTAGGCTCTGGAGGGGAGGGAGCAGAGAAACAGGAACAGTGTTATTGTAGGGGTTTCTTTAACTCTCTGCTCATGGGGGAATTTTTTTGTCTCTGTATTATTACAGACGTAGTTGCTGACAGGTATTTTGAAATAAATTACCAAACTAATTGAAACTGGCATGATCACATAGGGTTGTTTTGACAATTAAAATATGCAGAATTTTCAAATATTTTGTGCAGAATTTTTATTTTTTTGGCACAGAATTCCCCTCAGAGTAAATACGTAGAGGTAAAATCACCTCCCTACTCCCCATTTATACATTCACAGATCCAAGCATTAGCCTGTTCTGCCACAGCTTCACACTGAGAGCTAATGTTCAGTTGCTTGTCCACTATGACTCCTTAATCCTTCTCAGAGTCACTGCTTTCCAAAATACAATCCCCCATTTTTCAGGTATGACCTGCATTCCTTGTTTCTAGCTGTACAACTTTACATTTGGATTCCCAGTTTACCAAGCAATCCAAATCACTCTGACTGCCTTGCCCTGATTATTTACTGCATTGCCAACTTTCATGTTGTCCACAAATTTTATCAGCAATGACCTTATGTTTACTTCCAGATCATTGATGAAAATGTTGAATAGCCATGGGCCTACAACCCATCCCTGCAGAACATCCTGATTCAGTGATGGTGCCTACTGACAACTACTTTGAAAATGTCAGCTTCCAGTTCTGAATCTATTTAATGTATGCTCAACCGATAGTGTAGTGCTAATGTTTTAGCCAGAAAGTCATGTGGTATTAAGTCAAACGTCCTTGTTCTCTCATTCCCAGATATGAATCACAGGACTTTGTACTTGAACATTTTTTTGGCAAAGCCAAAAGAACTATTCAAGAACCTAGTATGCTTGATACCATCCACAAACTCCTTTAAAAAAGGGTCCTGAGTATCTCATACATTGTGCGTAAAAGAATGTCTATCTTCTGGCTGCCCACTGAGGCCATGCAAACCCTACGCCCCTAGAAAGACTTATTTGGGAACTTCAGGACTTCACAGGAAAGCAGGAAACTCTGGGGATACCAGAGAGGTCTCTAGGTAGCAGAATGCCAGTGAAAGAGGCAATACTCAGGAAGAAGGTGTGGTGGAGGTGGAAACAGAGTGCCTTGGTAGCAAATTTTAGGTTTTACTCTTTGTAGCTAAAGTTCAGTCAAAAACAAATCAAATTAAAAAAAAAAATCACTCTGAGCAGCCATTTGCAAAGCATGCTTATCCCCTCTCTGTTTTGTGTCCTGTAATGTTACTGGAACTACATGTTTAAGCAATAAATGGCATAATAGGATTTTTCCAAAAGTGTACAGAACTCTCAGACAAAGGTCTAGGACTTTAATGGACACCTGCCAAAAGCTGAACAGGAAAAGTCTTATATATTTTAACAGTCAGCAACTTATTCATGAATTGGCCATGAAGCTACCTTATGGATCTTCAATAACTGTAGTTTGATTTGACCAAGAGGCAGCTGGGCACTTACTTAGGCTATGGCTACACTTGCACTTCAAAGCGCTGCCACGGCAGCGCTTTGAAGCGCTAAGTGTAGTCAAAGCGCCAGCGCTGGGAGAGAGCTCTCCCAGTGCTGTCCGTACTCCACTTCCCTGTGGGGAATAACGTACAGCACTGGGAGCCGCGCTCCTAGCGCTGGGGCTTTGACCACACTGGCGCTTTGCAGCGCCGCAATTTGCAGCGCTGGAGAGGGTGTGTTTTCACACCCTGCTGCAGCGCTGCAAATTTGCAAGTGTAGCCATGGCCTTAGGTTCTCATGTTACCTCCATCACTGTTATTTGAGCTCTTTTCATTATGGCCATTCAGGGTACTCTTATGCTTCCCATTGTTAAGTCTGTTTTCCTTTCACCTTCTTTGTAGGTCATGATTTCCACCTCCTCTTCCACTTCTGCAGCTGAAGTAGTGAGTTTTACACTTTGATATGAAGGCCAATCTTAACTTCAGGACTCTTCCTCCCATAGTACCTGAATTCTGTCCCTCCAGACAACTCCAAGAAAAAAATCCATTATTAGGGGCAATATGGGAATAGCTGGCAAAAGGGGAAAGGTGCTCCCCCCAGAGCATTTCAATGAGAAAGGATGTATAAAGAAGTCGTCCTCTTCCCTTGGCAGCGGCAGCAATGGAGGGGGAAGAAACAGGCCATCCAGTAAAGCCCAGTCAACTTAACACCAACTGCAGCAGCAAGGGTAGAGTTTCCTAAATTGTAAAAAAAAAAAAAACACCTCACTAATATTTGGGCAATGGACAGAACTTCAAAGTAATTTCTCACTCCCCAAAATCTGGTTTTATTCATACCCAGTTCAAAATAATGCTGTGTTCTTACAAGTAACATACAGGGCCTTTATACAACAGGGCTTACTATTTCTCTACTCTCCAGGTGAAGTAAATATGCAATGGACTGAAAACTACCACCCAAACTGGTCTGAAGAGGAGTTCCAGGAGCTCTTTAATACCAAGTTATGGTCATAATGAAGCATCAGTGTATGGGTTTAACTTGCCAATTGTCTACAGGGATCTAGGCTCACCCTGAGATGTACCCTTGCTCTAGTATTTCCAATAAATGTTAGACACGATGGAGCTAGCACAGAGTCCTCTGTCCCTGCCTGTACAGTACTGACAACTGAACCCTGTAAAAAGATTCATCTGGCATGATCTAGAATAGATGTGCTGAACTGAAGCACAAGCAAAGGCTCTATTGGTCTTACATGATGGTACTTTTATACGCAGGCTTCCTTGCAAAATATTGTCATCCTTCTGCCCCTCCTCCCTATCTCCCACCTGCCCCCCAAGGTGATTTTCAGACTTAAAGGGATTTTCATAATTGATGTTGTAATAGGAGGCAATCTTATAACAGCCTAGTATAATTCATTTATGTCACTGGCCCAAAGTCCATGGTCCTATCTGCCCACTTAATACAGTCTCTTGAAAAGAGAGAGGGAGAGAGAGAGGAAGAAACTTACACCAGATCGAAGTTCTACTTGTATGAGTGCATCTATCCAATAATGGAATGAAATGACTATTAATGAATTATGACAGACTATAAATGGTCATCGAGCAGCTCTATAGTCTGGAGGTTAGGACACTCACAGGATGTGAGAGACCCAAGTTCAAGTCACTGCTTCAATGTCTAATTTTTTATATATAGCGGAACAGCTTCAATGGGAGAGACTGAAATAGTCCTGTCTCAAAATCTCTCATAGCCCAGTGACTAGAGCACTCTCCTGAAAGGTGGGCAACTCAAGTTCAAATCCCTTCTCCACATATGAGGGGGCAGGGAATTGAACCTGGGTTTCCCACATACCAGAGGAGTGTCCTAACCACTAGCCTAAAGTTAGGAGGCTACCGTCACCTCATTTTGTGAATAGCATTTAAGTCCCAAAAAGTTTTTTCGGGACAAACTCACTAATAGTTTCAGGTTGACAGAAACGACATTTTTGGATGAATAAACTATTAGTCTGAAAAACTTCAGCCAGTTCTACTAAATACTTGTTGTGGTAGGAAGAAGAGATGAATAAAATAGCTAGCTACAAGTGTTTCACTGGATCTGTACTCCAGATAAGATTTCCTTTGCAGGAAAGGATTTCCTGGAACAGAATTATGAGTTTCACAGGTGCTTTAAGTTACACGTGCAGAGATGCAGGCTGTTGCTGCATGGTACTTTTCCCTCATGAACCTGACCAGGATGTTTGATAACTTTCTGAATGCAGACCCTAACTGACTGCATGGCACTAGTATATCTCAGAAACATGTGGGGTTCACTGTAACAAAAACCTAACAGATGGCCATGGAAGAAATAGCAAGCAATAGCACAAAAGCTGCCTGCTTGGGTTACTGAGTATGAGCAGCTGCTAATGTCTAGGCTGCTAATGCACAAGGACTGAAGCTGACTCTCTAAGGCCCCACAATTTTTAGCTTCCATTATTTTAGATGCAGTTTTGTGTCTGTAATTAAGTACAGGCACAATGTTTAGGTGTGATATTTAACCCACAGATGAAATCCCTCACCACCTGAACAGAGGGTTTGATCAGGTAGCTTGTACTTAAATAGGTGCAGGCATGAACAGAAATCATGCCCACAAATTATGCATGCAAAACTGTACTGGCAATACTAGAGGCCTTTTTGAAGTTTAGTTTTCAGGACATATAATTTGAGAAGGGACTGGCTGCACTGCCTTAAATCAACAGGTTTGAGCAGGACTCTTGTTCTGATTTGGTGGATCCAAGACATAGTAGCCTCATATTTGTATGTCTGTTTATCCAATAATATTTAACTTGAATTTTACCAACTAATCTAGCTATTTATTAATTGGATTTGAGTATTTTGGCATTTTTAAACAATATTAAATACAAGTCCTCAATATTCCTTACTGTTCCCACCCTAAATTCCAAGTTGTTATCGTTATACATACATAGCTCCTCACTGAAATGATAGTCACTAATAGTATCATACTATTACTACAGCCGGAGTTTTGCCTATCTCAAAAACTCTAACAAATGAAGGGAGTAAAGTTGATCAAATACCACCACCTTTCTTCCTTTTTGTTACTGCCTTTCCAAAGATTGACCACAATTGTGGTTAATTGCAGGAGTTAAACTTCCTACAAATAGTGTAGTTAAGGTTCCAGATTCCACTGTGGTTCAGCAGTATCAAAGCTATGGAAATGCATTTGGTTTATATGTGAACCACTATACTAGCTCTTTAAAGCACAAGTTCCATATTGCAACTCTAAAATTATCTGATAAGAATCATCTCGCTTCCACACCTCCCTTCATGCAGAAGAAACACTGACTTTGTTATGCAACTTGAATCTCCAGATGAAAATGCTTTATGAAAGAAACTTTTAGATTCTTGAAACATTAATTAAATGTTCATGAAAGTGGGGACTAAAACTTCCTCACGCAACTCTGCCAGTTTATCAGTCTTCACTTACAACTACTGCCACTGCTCCTGTCCACGCTGCTAATCAAACTAGACTGAGATTTAGTTTTACAATTTGAACAAAATGGAGGCTATGAAACCTGAAACTTTTCCCTCTCAATTCAGGATTGAGGCTTATTTCCAGATGTTAAAGACCTCCAGTCTACTGCCCGGGAATATGAAATAACTAGTGGAGAGAGACCTAAACAAGACACAGGAAATACATAAAAAGGGAGCTCTGTGGTGACTTGTGGAAGGAGAGTACTGCTAATAGAAATGGAAACACCTGAAGAAGAAATTAGATATTGCTTTGGACCAGCGGGTTACACATTTTAGTACCTGTTAAGCAGCACTACAGTAGGAGTCTGAGACTTGCATCTGAACAGGGGTTGGTATGTTGGATGTACATTAGTCCACTAATCCTTTTTAGTAGGACCATTTTTCTTGCACAGCCTCAGTCATCAACAGGCTGCCACTAGCTGCGGGAGAAATGTTTTCTTGGATCTTCACACCATGATTTGTATTTCACTCAATTACACTTAGCCTATGATAGAGTGCACTCGCCTCTCATGAGTGCCTTCAGTTGGCCAGGTACAATCCTGCACTCTTTCTTCTTCCTGGCCCCCTGGGGACACACCTGTGTGCCTGACACCTCAACAAGATTTGCATCAGGGACGATAATGATTCTATTCCACCATTCTGGTCCCAGCCACCAAGTAAGTGATCTGCTCAGGCCTGGCAGCGCCCTTTACTTGAGCAGGCTGGGCTCTGATTGGCTGCTTCCATGCAGCCTTTCTAGGCAGCCTGGAGGACCCACCTTCACTGCTTCTTTTCTGGGGCAGCATGTGGTAGGAACACAGTGCCTCCAGCAAGGGGCTTCAAAAGGTCTGGTACACCCCTTTCACAAGGCCATTAATGCAAAGTTCAGGAAACGTAGAGCTGTTAACTTCCTTCACTTCAACAAGGTACCAACACTGATGTAACAGTTCATCCCACGAGCTAGCTGAAAATAATTGGATACTTACTAACTGTACAGAGGTTTAGAACCCTCCCTCTATAAACATTCTTGGAGCCTCTGAAGCAATTCCTTTCCTCTCAGCTGCTAGTTCTACAGCAAGCAGAATTTTGGAGCAATCTCTCTAACAGGAGAATGAAGGAATGCTAAAGCCAGTGGGTTCTTCAGCAGCTAGGAAGGATGGTTGGAGACAGAAGAGGTCTGAAGTAGTACAACAGCAGACACAACCTTGTCTGCAGATAACCTTCTCCCCCCTCCCCCCCGTTGAGGCAGGGAGGGCTTTCAGGGAGCAGAGAGAAGTGTCTGAAAATAGAGTCAGCATCATCAATGAGTTGATTAAGGAAAGAGCAAAACAACAGAAAACTAGACAAAGTGGCACAGAAAGATACTCTCATTCCCACCCACCCCAACCTCCTCAGAACAAAGCAGGAGCTCTTGCTTTGCTTTGATTTTGCCATCAAGGGAAGAACCTAGCTTCAGATAGGGATACCCCAACTCTTCCCCCCCTATATTTGTGATTCTTTGGGATGTCGGGCGGGAGGGGGGGGGCAGCAATGTGATCTGCCCTATATATTTCTTTAAAAAGCTGAAAGAAGTGTTGACACCTTTCTTTACTGGCAATTCTCCTGTCTAGTACTGAGGAGACATATCCTGGAAGTCCTGCATGCAGGGCTCTCTCTAAATAAGGCATAATGCTTATTTCAGACATCACCACACTTGCTCCCTGTTTGTATACCACCTCACAGTAGGGAATTTTGCTCTGAAGAGAGGTGTTGCTTTCAGAACATGGAATGATCTTGCTGTGTTTAGTTTCTGGAAAAGCATGTGCAGCTGGCACGTTAAGGTTGCTCTTGCTTCCTGTACATTCAGAAATTGACTGAGGTAGATGGAATGGACCAAGAGGGAGGATCCCAGAATTAACTGCCAGTGCAGGGGTACTCAACACCTGGGGATCACAAACACTTTGTCCTTCCCACATTGCTAAGTGGGACAGAGATCTTGTATGGACAGTATGGAAAGGGTTAAGAATCACTGACTATGGGGATTTCCAACTAGTCTCTTTATACTAGAGACTCCTCTACTGCACACCAGACACTAAAACCCCCCAGATCGCATCACCCCATGTCAAGTGCAGTGCATGTGGGAAGGGGGGTTACCCCCCTCACCTTGTTGCTTATCCTCACAGCCCTGTTGACATCAGAAACTACTCTGCATACTAATACTTTTGATGTTCACACTTGTCACTCTCTATATAGCATAAGCCGGCACCCGCTGTCGCACGGCTGGAGTCCAGGGCCGGAGCCCAAAGTCCCACGACCCGAGCCTGCCACCCACCGCCTCAGGGGTGAAGCCTGAAGCCCAAGCCTCATCACCCGGGCCTGGGAAGGTGGGGAACTCACTGGCTGCCTGCTCCTCCAGCTTTTGTGGCTTGGGGGGGGGGGGGGGAAGAAGGGGGAAGAGCTCAACCCCTTCTGGTGGCCCTGGGGGTGAGGCACTGCTTTGCCTGCCCCGCCCGCCCATCTGGGATGCTGTGGCCACAAGAAAAGCCCCTGGTGGCCGCATTTGAGAAAACGCTGCTTTAAAGTGCCTTTTATAGTTGTGAAGCCTCAGACTTCCCCACATGGCATTCACGCCATATCCAGTGTCACATAAAAAGGCATTAAACAAGGAAATAAGGGATCACACTATATTATATAGTATATGGTAACTGGGTTACTTTGCATGGGTTGATAAAGTCTTCCCATGGAAGATGAAGCTTTCCTCTGATGATTTTACACCCAAACACTATTCCTGGTTTCTGATAAGCCCAATTGCCCTAGCCCTTCTGTTTTGAAAGAGGTTTTTTCCCTTCAGTGTGGTAACTAAAGATAAAGTACTGCTAGTACACGACAAATATGGGTGCCATCTCTGGCATTATTTTCGTATAATTCAAGTACTGTCATTCTTTACCAGAACGACACACTTACTAAGCAAGATTATAAAGCTACAAAGCATATCTATGTCCACCATAAGCCAGGATAAAAACCTCCACTCCAATAGTTTTGATAAGAATAGTAGCATGTTCTACCAAGACAACTTTCAGATAAAGTAGGCTTTTGTTTAAACAGTCAGAGCTGTAACTGTAAGGTCAATTCCCAGTATGTGAAAACATTAATTATGCTAAATTTGGAGCTTCAGGACAAAAATTGACTCTCTCAATGTGGGAAACTAATGCTGTCTACAACAGTGGCACGTCAAAATAAAGCCAGTATATATGCATGCTAGTTGCAATTTCATTCAAGTTACAGCAGAAAAAAAATAACGAGAATATTTGGCTGCTGGGACACTCGAGGTATTATAATTCAGTTTGAAGCGCCCCGATTAGGAAAAATAGCTTTACAACTAATAGATGTGCAAAATGATACTGACACAAAGAATTACTTTGAGCTTTTGATTCCCAAGGCACGTTTCAGAGACCTTTGCAAGGTTCTGTGGTCACTCAATAGCCACTCCTAGAATATCTGCCCTCCCATGTACAAATTTAACAGGGAACATGCCCTTGAGCAAAGAATACACTAGAACTGTCTTGTCTGGACAGCAAGGGAAGGAGTCAATGAGTAAGCAGCACCTTTTTGTTATGCTTCTTCTAAGTTTACTCAAATATTTCCTCTCCCCAATAATGGCAAAAACAATCTGCACTTTGGCTGTTTAGAACACACGCAAGATAGAGCAATCATAGGTTAAGTATTTTACTGAACATCTTAATATCTAATGCCTTGCATCCATTATGAGTCAACGTCGGATGAATGTGTGTCATGAGACCACACTGTAGTGGGATGTCCCTCATAAAAAGCACTGTCCTATATTTTGTACGCAGCTATCCTTTCCTTCCTTCAAGCATAGCTGACAAATCTATGAACAAAGCACTAGAGGTTACCTCACCACCAAGAAGCTGCAAAATTACACACCTACTTGATGAACCTGAAGTACACATCAAAAAAAAAATAATTTGCATGAAGTTTAGCAGCTTCATATTCCCCTTGATTGATTATATGAAGGAGCAGGATTGCCTCAGGTTGAACAGACTGTAAAATGCCAGACACTTGTATATTTGTATTGTCATAGCCACTATAGACTAGGAAGGACCTCATTGTGCAAGGCACTGTACAAAGTTAGCCATTGCACTAAGGAGCTTACATTAATTGCTACTAATTTTTAACTTGAGCAAAAATAAAAATAAAGCTTATTGCTCTATTCACTCCCTCTCTATATACCTTTTTCTTATTTTTTGTTCCATTATTTTACTCATGCAAGATAAGAGTTAGGCACTCAGATACTACGGTGATGGTAAGAGCATCAGAACCTTAAACTACTCACTTTCAACAACCCTAAACAAAGCAGCAACAAGCAACACCACCCCCTTTTCTAGTGATCCTCTTACTAGGACCATCATCATCAAGCAGAAAGGAAATTTGCCAATGCTAAATTAAAATTGTTTCCTTCTGGTTGTAAACTATGCAGTACATACCAGAAAAGACCTTTGAACCAATAATAAAGGTATGACAAGGAAGCAAATCCTACCGTTGCTTGCAACAGAAACTCTTTCCTTTCTGGGACATTAAGAAGGATAGTGCAAAAAAACTTTTTGGATACACACACACATCCAGTAATGCCTCAATAAGACAATGTTAAAGCTGAAAAATCTAGACTAAGATGAACCCCCTTATGTAATAAACCACTGATACTATTCTTACTAAGAGAAACTGTAATTCGGTTGCTGAAAATATCTTGCACTTGCGTTCTAAAAGATTTTAGAGAGATTCACAACATAAAGCCTTGCAACACTTGTGTGAAGAGTATAAAAGACCCATTTTACAGATGTGAAAATGAAGGCAGAGAGCAAAGCCCACATTTTCAAAAAATGTTAGCTAATTTTGGATATCCAAACCAAGACACCAAGAGCCAAAGTATCTACTATTCCAACTGAAGTTAATGGAAAGTGTGGGTGCATAGCATCTCTCTAAAGATTAGGCCCTAGAAGTGCGTCAAGTTGGGCACCCAGAAATTGAGACAATCAAAGCTAGTAAACACTTAAATGTATGGGCCTAAGTGACTTATACTTTGTCGTACAACAAATCAGATTAAATCTTGAAGAGACACCGAAAGGTGCCCTGACTGAGTCCCCACCTCAGTCATTAGAGAGTTTCATAGGCCCTTGTAAGTTATGAACGGTGAATACCTGTAGCTGTAAATTAGCAATATGCTAACAAAAAAATAAATAAATAAAAATCAACAAAATCCACCATCGCTCACCTACACAGAAAGACTGATTCTCCAAGCTTGCTTGCCAAATGGTCCTGGTTTGAATCTGGCCCACAATGGTTTTAAACAGAGTTGCTACCAGGGTGGATAAAAATCAAGGATTTAAAAAAAATAAATAAACCACACCAAAAAATTGGATGTTTTTTATTTAAATTGGCTTTTTTTTTTGATAAAATGCTTGAGAAAAAAACGTTTTAATTAAGATACATTATAACTCAAAGATATCTCATCCTGAAATAGTGATTATAAATTATAATTCTATAGTATGAGACAATATATTCATGTAATGTTTAAGAAAAATTTTGTAAATGAGTTCCAGCAGTTCATGGATTAGGGACCCAATCTTTAAAATGTTTTAAAATAAATAAATAAATATATAGAGGTGAGAAATAAGAGACCTCAACCCTATTGTCCCTCTGTAAATTTGTGTACAGAGAGTCAATCCCTTACCTCTCTCTAAAAGTGCAAAGTTTCAAAAAGTTCAATGAATAGAAGATTGTCAGAGGCAGAATAGATCTGGACAAAGGAGAAGAAGTCTGGAGATAAATGTGAGAAGGGAGGGACAGGCAGTGGAAACAAAAGTGAACCTGCTTGAGCAGCATATTCCAGAAGTCTTGAGGTCTTTCTGAGCATAGCCTTCATTGATTTGAGATCTATCATACCATTCTCTCACTAGAAGGGAAAACCTATAATGGCAGCAGGCCATAAAAGAGACCCAGTTTGGGAATATTTTAATGAAGTTCCTCTACCTGTGAAGAATATGTATATGAATAAGAATATGTATTAAGATTATAACAACCAACAAGAAAGCACTTTTATGTAGAAATCCATGATTAAACTGAGTCTTCCTGACTAGTGATTTAAATCAAATCCACGCTGGTTGTTACCATCTCATTGTGCTTAGAAGCATGGGTGAAGTGAGTTGGCAGTCTCAATCTAGTTACCAACAGACAGGTGCACCAACACCACAGCCAAAAATTTTATGAGTGTAGGGCATGATCCACCCTCTCACCATAGAGGTAATCCTTTCAGGTCAAAACTGAGGCCTGGTCTACACCTAAAATATAGGTTAACCTAACTACATTACTCGGGGCCATAAAAAATTTCACACCCTGGGCCAGGTAAGTAGGTTGATCTAACCCCCACCATAGAGGCAGCTAGGTCAACTAAAGAATTCTTCCGTCAACCTAGCAATAGCCTCTGGAGGGCATAGATTTACTACAGCAACAGAAAAAACCCTTCCACTGCATAAATACTTGCTACAGCAACAATAGCATGGCTGCACCACTGCAGCTACACCACTGTAGTGCTTTTAGTAATCTGAGATATGTCTGAGGAGGCACGCAGTGCTGCCATCTCAGTTATAACAGTTTTGGGGAAGACGTCAGTCTCCAAGACTGTTTGGCAACTTCCATGATTAATTCCTGCTCACTCACCTTTTACTTTAAGGAATTTCAGAGTTGTTTTTATACCACCGCCACACCACCCCGCCGCAGATTTCTGACTGCAGGACTCAGAAATGACAGCTTTCTAGTACATGAACTCTAGGGTAAGGATTTGTCTGCAGCACAGGGAAATTGACCAGCATAGCTATTCATGCTATAGCTATGCCAGTCATTTTCCCCTTGTAGACAAGACCTAGGTAGTGTGGGATGTAGAGGCTAGGATATGAAGAGGCTCAAATGATTGGAAGTTTGTACAAACTTCCAAACAGTGTAATTTAAAGACCCGAGGAGTGTTATACTTTTGAGCATACCGCTTCCGGTTCTAAGAGGGAAAATATGCCTCTGAAGAGGCGAGGGGGCTTATATGTTCACTTCTCTCACAATCCCTCCACCCCACCATATTCTTGGGGATATGAGGCTCCAAGGGGTTAAGTATTTATTACCTTATCTGCCTTTCTTTGACTTACTCCATTTCACTAAGCATTTCTAAAGAGTCCATCAGCACAGTACTTCAGAACAATCAACCTCCACCCCTGCCTCATCTTTCCCAAGTTTCCCCTGAGGGGTTTAAAACCTTAGGAGCCAGACTCCTCCACCATGAGGTCTCTAACCCCTCCTAAGACCTCCAAGGGGCTGAATGTCTGTCCCTGACTCAACCAGACAGATATGCAAAGTGGAATTAACCCACAGGGTTGAAAAGGGTGGATCACTTCATGCTTTGCACCTACAAGCCAATGCAGATGTGACAAATGGAGCCTCTCACCAGAAACAGCACCCTGTGCGAAAGGCCCAGTGCCCACAGCAGCAAATGGATTCTCAAACAAGCATCATCTATTAGGCCCGTCAACCCCCTTTTGTCGCTTCGGTTAAAGACAAAATTATTAGGGAAACGTTTTCAAGCTTTAATATAGTGGTAACAACAATGGATTTTTAAAAAAGAAAGCTATATTTTAACAAAAGCTATATTTTATATTTTAAGATTTTTTTTTAATTTAAACTCAAAAAGCATATGAGTGTTCCCTGGAGGTTAGCAGTTCTGCAGAAGCATGCTCAAACCTGGGCACAGTGAAAAGAAAGAACATGCCTTTTGTTGCTCGATCAGCAAGTGGGGGTCAAACAAGGCAAGGCACTGACTGGCTCTAAGGTGAACCACATCCAGTCCTCTTTGGAAAGTAACCTGGTGGCAAAGATAAAGGGTTCTTGAGGGTGGAAGAGCAAAAGGTCTGACTCTTAAATCCAGAGTCCTACCCTGGAAGAATATTTTAAATACTTAACTGAGTATATTCCTTTAAAAAATATTCAAGATTAGATGCACCTGCTTTATTAAGTATTTCTTCATGTGAACAGTCAAGCAAAGAATTATTAAGATGGTGATTGATTTGCATACATGGCTTCCATGGATAAAGTTTTTGGGGGGGTTTTTTGTTTGTTTTTTAATAAGAAAAAGTTACCAGTTAGTTTACTTCCAGTTCCTTTTTCCGACTTGCCCATCTTTTAGGTGTTTCTTCCATTTTCTGCTATTCCTCATCTCACTGTCAACCATGTGTATCCTATTTGACCTTTTTCTTTACCTAGCATCTACTATTAAGATTAAGCAATTATCCCATTTTGTTCCAAACACACTTTTTGAGGGTGGGAAGAGATGTGTTCTTAACTACAAGGGGGAAGAAGTGGTATGCACTGAGTTTGGAAATGTAAATCCTCCCGCTTCCTTCTGAAGCATGCTGAACCAGACTCCCTAGAGTTCATGTCATCAAAAGGCCACAGGAGTCCTCTCAAAATATTCTTAAGAGGATTTAGCCCCTTTTAAAAGGGACTTACCATGTGGGTGGTGTCTCCATTTAAACATTTTCTGTGTTTCTAAATTAAAAAAAAAATGGCCCTCTATTTAAGGGCTTCTCATTCCAATGAAAAGGCACTATGAATTTTTGCACTATTTTCACTGGAAATATTTTGAGCATCTGTCTCTAACGGTAGTTCAGTCCTCCAGTACCGTTATTTACAAGTAGAAGTGACTTTCTAATAACGAAAGTAATAAGAAGATGGCCTTACACAGAATGTTAGCTGTAAGATGGGTGCATGACCATATGTTAAAGAATTACTTCCCTTGCACCCCCCCTCCCACCATAATCTCCCCTATTAATGTAGGAGCCTTAGTTAACAGCTTCTTCTGAAGGTTTAAATCTTTACAAACTATGGAATTAAGCCACCATAAGGGTTAATTTCTGTTCTGACAGTCCACAGGAGTTGTGCAAATCCAGGCCTAAGGCCTGATTTTCAAGTGCTGAGCAGCCACAGCTTCCATTGAATCTATTTGCATAATAGGTGCTCAGCATCTCCAAAAGCCAGGCCCCACTACAATAGAGTGGTGCTGTAGACACTGGTATAGCTTAGATACTGTACACCCCCAATTACTCTATAACCCAGGGCACGGGTAATGGAAAGTCCATGTAGCAGGGTCTGGGTTTAAGAGAACCACCGGGCACAACCAACTGTGCTATTTGTTGAGGGTGGTGTGTACATTGTTAACTCTTCAGGGCAACTTTATAAATGGGGCTATAAGAACTCTGTAGAACACCGGATCTCAAACTTTAGCAACCTGAAGACTCCCATTTTGATTTACGTTTTTTCATGGACTCCCCAAGCCCCTGACTCCACCCCTTCCCCCAAGGCCCCACCCCACCTCTTCCTGCCCCTGCTCCTCTTCCCCATCTCTTTTTGCCCCCCCCCAGAAAGCACCCTGTCACCGCTCCTCCCCCTCCATCCCAGCACCTCCTGCAACTCATTGAACAGCTGTTCCTGCACATGCAGGAGGTGCTGGGAGGGAGGGGAAGGAATTGATCAGTGAGGCCCACGGATCCGTTTGAGAAACGCTGCTCTAGACTGAAGTTTGAATACTTTTAATACTAATCAAGTATGAGTTTAATACTGGCCATGACATCACGCCCCTTTCTCCCAACAACGTAGAAAGTCCCACAGAATTGTTCCCTTGTGATCATGTTTGTAGATATGCTTGTGAGTGAATTCATTTAACAAAGTCATGCTGGAAAACAAAAGCACTGGACTGGATATCCTGTTTCTAGTGCAATCTGTACCATACCACACGCTTAACTAGTGGGTTAAAAATTACAGTAAGATTTACAAATATGACAGCAGCAAATCAAGTTTGTTTTTTAATCTACGCTATGACTTTCTTTTGATGAGACTATACTGCACCTTCCTGAAACCTCCATCGCCATGTCAGCAATGAACACCTGCAACAATTGTATAAAAAGGAAGCTTATGTTCTCATTGTGGTTTGCCAGTAGCAATAAAGACAGTGACCTGAACAGCATAGTAATTAAAAAACTGCTATATTTTGACCAACATTTAAGAAGGTTTCTAGGTCATTTCACAGTGCAAAGTATGAATATCTTGATGTTAATGGCATTAAAACCCACATTTCCTTTAGTTTTTATTGCAAATCTCATTAAAATAAATCTAGACCACCCTCCCTAGAAATTCTAGATTCTCCACAATATCAGCCAGTACTCAGCACGTGCTCACTTACCTAAGGAATGTGTTTCTTTTAATTATAACAGTAGTCTATACTTTTAAAATTCATAAATTTAACATAGGCTGACAACTAAATCTAATGGAAAACTCTTAAAAATATGGGCAAGCAAGATATGATCTGGGGGATGGAGTTTGTGCATGGATAGTGCACATTAGTTGAAAACACCAGTATTTCATGCCTCGAGAGCTAGGCTCAACTGTTATTTTAGCCAGAGCAATTTAGCTTCATGGCCCCATCCCGGGCATGGGGCAATTGCCCTGCTTGCAATGCATTTTTTATTTAAAATATTAACTATTCTAGAGTAACACAGGGCACTAGGGTTATGTTGTAGTAATTTTTGTTGTCAGGAGGTGAATCACAGTGCAATGAAGTTTGAGACTGCTGTTTTAGACCATGTGAAGAAAGTGAGTTTGATAATCTCATCCTAGAGACCCTAGTGCACATTTGCCCACATCACACAATGCCAGAGAAGTCTCAGCTCAAGCAAGGCCCAGCGCTGGAATGCCTGCAGGGCCAGGACTATTAAAATCCCTTAGCAGAACAATGTAGGTTAGTTAAACTTGCAGGGCCACCACACCTGCACATCCATTTTATGCCTGGGTCAAGCCAGTGCAGGACTAAAGTCCCTTATATCTATGGAAACAGAGAAGACTGTTTTTCCTCTCATTGCAGACCCTCTTTATGAGGTTACCCAAACTTCTTCATCTTGTCTCCCAAACTACACCACCCATCTTTGTTGTAACAAGCAGGTGAGGTTTGCCTCCAGGAAGAGCTTCACAAGACAGCAAGGAGGGTGCAGTGTGTTTAATCATTCCAAAACATCTAACGCTCACCTTCCCACACTTTTAGTTGACTATGCAGAGTCCTCCAGAAATCCCCCCTCCCCCCCTGCATCTCAAATGACAGCCCCAAGTACTAGAAATGCAGGGGCAAGGTCCAGCTTTCCCTCCAGAAAGGGGGTTAGCTATGAACGAGGCAAACTGCCTTTAGAGCAGGCCAGGGAGAGGGATGAAGCTGGAACTACCAAAGTAGATGAAGTGATTTAAAAATTAAATGGGCCAGGCACCCAGTGGCCTGAAGCAGGAACCTGACCAATCACTTCCAGGGGGCCAGCAGGAGGCAGGCAGAGGGCTGGGAGATCAGGCCCAGGCTGAGAAAGCTATTGGGGGGGAGAGACTGGGGGGATCAAAGAGGGGGGTTAAACTCAGGAAGAGGACGGGGGGAGAGGAGAAACCTTATTTCTAAACTATTCCCCCATTGTGCCCCCCCCCCTCCCCGCGCGGGTCACTGCAGCTCGGGGAGTGCCAGAGCCTAAGGGCAGGCGGGGGCCGCCCTGGTATTGGGGGTGGGGGAGATGCTTCTCCCAGGTCCCTCATTACGGGGCGGGGGAGAAGCGAGGGGTGCTCTTGCTGCTGGCCCCTGCGTGCCCGGTCACTAACCTGCTGTAGGGGCATTTCCGAGCCCAGCAGCGCCCCGGGCAGCCTCGGGGTGGCGAGGAGGCCGCACGCGCGTGTGAGGGGGGGGACACGGACCGTCCCAGGCCAGCGGCAGCAGGAGGAAGCGGGTGTCCCCCTCCCCCCACTCAGATCAGCGCCCCCTCCCTCCTGCCCGGCTCCCAGTCACAGACGCGGCCTCCGCGCACGTGTGCGAAACGTCACCGGCGAGTCCGGGGGTGAAGCGGAGACACCAGCTGGGCAGAGCCCCCCGCCCCCCAGACACGGGCAGGGGAGCAGCGGAGCCTGCATCTACCCAGCCCCGGGAGCAGGGGTCGCCCCAGCCGCCCCCCACTGAGGACGCCCCCAGTGAGTGGGGATGCCCCAGCGCCGCGAACTCCCTGCAGCGCCAGGCACCGGCCTCAGCGGGCTCTTTGTTGGAACCACAAATATCAGTGGGGGTCGCTGGCCCCGCCGGTGAGAGGGGAACAGGCTGCAACCGCCCCTCCCCCCGCCTTATCCTCTGCACCCGGGGCAGGGCACCACCGCCCCAGCTGCAGAGAGGAGGCAGCGCCTGGACCGGGCCTGGGGGTGGGGGAGAGAAAAGTTTATTGCAACAGGGTGTTGTCCCAGACCTTCCTGCCCCACGACCCCAGCTGGAGAGGGAGCAGCGGGGCCCTGCCTGGGGCTTAACCCGAGTGTCCCCTTCGCCCTCCCCCTGGGCTGGGGGGGAATTACCGGGGGGCGGCCTCCGCCTCCTCCTAGTGCTGGCTGCAGCAGCGCCGTCCTGCCGGCGGGTCCGTGCGGGGTGCAGTACAGGGAGCCGCCAGCGGGCTGACCCCCCTCCGCAGTGAGGGCAAAGACACCGGGAGCCTGGGAGGAGGAGGAGACACAGGACGCCGCCGCCGCCGCGCCGCTGCGGATCTGGATGAAGGTGCCAGCGACGAAGTGGGCTGGGAAGCTGGCGGGGGTCACCCGGGAGTCCATGGAAGGTGCGGGTGGCTGCGCTGCTAGGGCCGCCGGCTGGAGTCCCCTTCTCATCCTTCCCTCTGGGTCTGTCCCCGTAGCCGAGTCTCTACACCCCCCCCCCCGGCCTTCCCGGCTGCTTTCCTCCTCGATGCCGAGGCCCGACCCAAAATACTGGGGGCGGCGGGTGCCGGGGGGGATCCGGCTGCAGGATGCGGGGTCCCAGGGGGGGATGAAAGCGGTGGGACGGGCAGATGCGGCGGATGAAGCGGGGCCGCTCCCGCTGTGTGGGGCCGGCTGGAAAATGGCTCCAGGAAGCGGCGGCTGCTGACAATGAATGAAGGGAAGGGAGACGGGTTACGCGCCAAGGGCCTCCCGCGAAACTCGGATTTCCCGCCCGCTTTTCAAACTAGATTTGCATAGCTCCGCCCCGCAAGTACGTCCTGTACGGCTGGCCCTCCCATTGGCTCGCTACTTCCTCACTCCCATTCAATGCCCCACCCTGTTGACACCCTGCCTGCTTCCCATTGGCCCGCTGCGGTGCGGGGTTGCCCTATTTGCATAGGGTCTATTCATTGGTTGTGGAGGCGAGAGCGGGGATTCCCCTCTGAGCAGCCGGGATCCCGGTGCGCCGGCTCCGTGACAGTGACAGCCGGCGTCTGCGCGTTCTAGAACGTGCCCGGGAGCCAAGGAGGTTCCGTTCCCGGTGTGTTCCCCTCCCGCAGCCCCACTGCTGCGCGGCTGCTGCGGCACAGGGAGAGACTCTGCGCTCGTACCCCGGCCAGGGGAGCGGCTCTGGCCCGGCCGGCTTGAAGGGGGCATAAGGGCGGGGCGAAGGCTAAACTCAAGGAAGAAAAGCAGGTGAATGCCGCATTCCTTCAGCGACCGCAGGGCGCGCCTAGTCGATGGGACTGAGAAATCCCGCTAGACCTGTCCAAAGAATACAGCCAGGAATACATGAGTGCAAAGGACAAAGCGGACAGTGGCACCCCAAGCACACTACTCTCTACAAAGATAACTGGGTTGGAAGGGAACTGACTCATCTGGGCTCAGTGGGGTGGCGAATCTTTTATAGAGCAGTACGAAAATCCTGTGAGGAGCCATTGCTAGTAACTGTGGAGGTCTGCTGCACTGAAAACGGACTAAAACTGCCTTGTTTCACACTGATTAAATGGGGCGTCTGAATTTAAACCCACCTACTCTTCAGAGGCCAACTACTTTTCCTTCTTTGTGCAGTTAACTGTTTAACTTTTGAGGTTTAAAAGCAGGGGCAGCTCTAGACATGTCGCCGCCCCAAGCACGGGAGGTCCGCCGAAGCTGCGGGACCAGCGGACCCTCTGCAGGCAAGCCGCCGCTGGGTCCTGGAGCCGCCCCTGTTTAAAAGTGAGCCCTTTTAAAAGATTTTCCCAAACCCATGGTACTAAAGAAACATTTCCCATTTTCTCCAAACTTCACACACCTATACTTATCTCCTAATGTCTCAGAAACAGGCCACGTTCTAAGTTTTACACAACAACAACAAATGTTCCTTTTATTTATCATGCTCAGTTTAACTAAAAAAAATTGAACTATGTCCAGCAGCTATTTCCATTATTTAATGTTAACTACTGGTCCTTCTGCCCTGCCTCCGCCTGGGATCCTAGCTACTGCATTTCCCATTCACAAATCTGATTTTCCTCCATGCTTCCTGCTGAGTTAATCATCATACATGAAAACACCATGTTCCCTGACATGTCAATCTTTAAGAACAGAAGTTCCATTCAAATAGACCTGGTGAAGTCTTTCAGATCAGGATCACACTCTCAGCCAACCTCAGGAAATCAGATGAATTTGTAAACTGCTAGTTTGGCTTGTCAAATAATTTTGCCACTCTCCCTGCATCTTGCCCCCACACTTTGTCGCAATCAATAATAGGCATATATAGTGAGCAGGGGGGCTTATTTATATTGCCTTATTATTTATATTACAGCAGTACCTGGAGTCCCCAACAAAGGCCTCATTGTAGGCATTGTATACACAGGAGTTTGTCTCAGTTGAAAGTCTAGGATTATGATATGGTGTGATAGGCAGATTAGCTTATTTCTTTCATAGATGTTAAATCCTATCCCAGTGCACGTGTGCAATTGACTGTAGGGGAAAACATGAAGTCCCTTGTAGTGGGGCTGGCCTTGACACTAGCCTACCCCATTAGGGTATTCACAATATGAGGTGGGCTAGTTCAGTGGTTTAAGCATTGGCCTACTAAACCCAGCATTGTGAGCTCAATCCTTGAGGGGGCCATTTGGGGATCAGGGGGAAAAATCTGTCTGGGGATTGGTCCCACATTGAGCAGGGGGTTAGACTAGATGACCTGAGGTCCCTTCCAATCCTGATATTATTTGGACTGGGTTTGCAAACCAGCACTTTTTTGGAGGTAGAAGGCTTCCATCTTGTTCTGCAGAATCTCAGCTTTCACTTATGATTGTGGAGAAAACCTTGAAAATTTTAAAGAAATCTAAACCAATGAAGCAATGTCTATACAAGTCTATGCAGAGCTTGAAATAGCAACTCAGAGATGGGAATGCTGCATTCTTAGTGCCCAATAATGGGAAACTCAGATGTCTCATGATGAGTTAAAGGTCAACATTATTTATTTCACTGTGATCACAGCATGTGGTAATGAAAGAGGCTGTCAGATCTCCACATTCTATTGTAAATGGCATCATTTTAGAGCCACAAAGAGATGGGCACCACTGCTTACCCCACCCCTCACACACACACACCTTACCTGAGGAGCTAAAAGGCCAGATGGGAGGTGTGGAGCCCGAGGGCATTTGAGTCCCTCTATTGGGAAAATAATCTCACAGAGCCCAGTAGGTAATTCAAGCCCTGGTAAGGGGGAGCACATCCTGCACAGCCTAGTAAGGTATACAAAACCCCAACCAGTCAGTTTCCTCCTTTACCACAAGAGCAGGATGGGTCTGATGATGGGTGTAAGCCAAGACATCTTGCTCCTTGGCTTTAGCTGCTGCTTCATCTCCCTCTGCTGAAGATTTTCTGCAGGCCCAGCTACATATGGGGGGGTGACTCCCTTTTATGGATACCCAGCCAGCCAGTAGTTATAAAATCCTTCTTAGTAGCTGTTCTCTAATTGCTCTACCTGTAAAGGGGTAAAAATTCGCACTGCTATGCCTAGGTAAAAGGGAAGTGAGTGGGCACCTGGCCAAAAGAGTCAAGGGCAAGGCTAGAACTTTTTAAAAGTTAAAATCGACTCTCCTTTTGTCTGCCTGTCTGTCTGCTGTTCTCCCGGGGAGAGGTGGACAAGGCAGCAACTATGCTGTGAGAAGCTTGGGCCAGGTATGAAACAATCATCAGTACCATACCTAGAAACTACTCATTTAAAACCCCAGATATGTAAGTAGATCAGGAAATGTCTAGGAAGATGTGATTAGGTTTATCCCTTTTATTTCTTTATGGCTTGTGGATTCCACTGTGCTAAACCCCAAGTGCTTTTGTTTTGCTTGTACCCTTTAAACTGGACCTCAAGAAAGCTATTCTTGGTGCTTAATCCTTGTAGTTGCTCTTTTAAAATCTAGCAATAGTCTGAGTTCCCAGATGTATTTTATTTTTTAAAAAAGGAAGAAAAATTTACCTTTTTAAGAACAGAATTGGATTTGTGTGTCTTAATAGGTTTTTGCACATGTTGTTTAATTAGCTGGTGGCAACAGCTGATTTCCTTTTTTTTTTCTCAGCTCTTCCATCCCCACCTTGCAAACCTGCCCCCAGTATCCCCGTCTCTTCCACACCCTTCAAATACTCCAAACTACCCCAACATTTAAAAAAAAAAAAAAAGTAGTCAAACCAACCAACCTCACTGGGTTAATGTAGAGCTCACAGTGCTCAGCTGCATTTCCTGTCAATGCAACTATTAAAAAGAAAGGAAATTACCAGTTAATCCAATACTGATTTTTTTTTTTTTTTTTTTTTTTTTTTGCATTGCAGTAGCACCTACCAAGGATCAGGGCCCAGTTGTGTTAAACACCAGATTGACAGTAAAAAATTCCAATTCCGCCACCTTAAATTGGGGAGTATTTTGTAGAGCTGAACAGTGTGATTGTGTTTTGAGCATTTTAATTATTTGGGTGGCTAGAGATACAAATTGTGGTTAATCTGCATGTTAATGTTGCCTGAACTGGTGCTTTCTTTGATGATTAGTCATTGGATTGATAGGAAATACACTTGAGCAACTTTAATTGTTAGTTAACCAGGTTTTCATGTGGATAATGTTGAATGTTATTTCTACATTGTCAGTGCTGTACATCCTGCTAAACATTTGCACTACAATGAAATAGCTTTATTTAGAGGCACATCTAAGGGGCTGCATAGTTGTCCAATACCAATAGGGCCCCTCTACTTTAGCTGTTGTCACCACTGCAGCATTTTGGTCTCACACATTGCCTTCTTGGAAGAAGCCAAAACAGCAAACAGCTCCTGTTTCCCCCACCCAAGGACAGTGAATTGCATCACTCTCAATGACAGACTAGCAATAGACTCTCTAGAAAGCTGGGGAGGAAGGGTAGACAATTTGGAGTTCCACATGGAGGGGAGAAGGAAATAGAGAGGCAGAAGCAGGGAAAGGAGACCAAACAGCAGAAAACAAGGGGATCAGAAGAAACACAGAGGATGAAGGTAAGAAAACAGGGTAAGCATAGCACTACAATGGAGGAATAGAGAACTTGGGTGCAGTGTAGGAACCAGAAGACAGGCAAAGAAATGGGAGCCTCAGAGATTGGGAAGAGAGACCTGGACTCCTAAGAGAGCAGGAAACTTAGGGAATCAAGAGGGTGGGAAGGGCAGAGGACATGAGGTGGCAAAAGGAGGTGTTGGGGGAGGATTGTGAGGGTAACAGAACTAGGAGGGAAGTGAGAACACATGGAGCAGATAAGTGGAGGTCCAGTAGGGGCAGAAACAATTTGGACTATGAGGGTAGAGGGAAGTGAGTTTGTGGAGCAGATAACAAGGGAGACCAGCTTGAGGGCCCAGGAAATGGGGGTAGGTGGGTCAAAAGTTGGGGGTTCAGTGTGAGAATGGGTGACAGGAGATGGATCACTTGATGATTACCTGTTCTGTTCATTCCCTCTGGGGCACCTGGCATTGGACACTGTCGGAAGACGCGTTACTGGGCTAGATAGACTGTTGGTCTGACCCAGTATGGCCGTTCTTATGTATGTTGAGGAGAGAATTGGGATCAGAAATTGAGGAATGAAGATTCCAAAGAGGGATGAGTGGGGAAGGGACGCGTGTGAAGGGAAAGTCCAGCACTAGAAGGGGAGATGTGTTTGTGGAGGTAGGGAGCAAGCCCAGACAGAATGAGGTTGGAGCATGCTTATGGGTATGTATGAAGATGGCTTTAAAACCTAAGAGGAGGCACTAAGAATAGCATCACCCAGCCACAGTATCAGAGGATTGGAATGGAGATGGGAGGGCTTGAAGAAGGAACAGAGTTGTGGGGAGCCCTTCAAAAGGGAGAAGGGAAAAGCGATGCTGTCTCTGCAGGAGAATTAAAACTGTTAGTAGAGGAAAGTGGGGTAAAGGGACAAACAAGAGAAAAGCAGACAAATGAAAGAAAAATGGTGTATGTAGAGAGAGGTGCCAGGAGGCAGGGAAGAGGGGCCCCAGAGAAATCGAAAGGAGCGACAGTAAGGAGAGGAAACCTAGATAAATGAAATGGAAACAAAGAAGAGCAACACATATCAACAGAGAGGCGAGGAACAGGATTGATTCAGGCTTCTAGTTTTACTCCATTCTTCGTAAAGCACAATTAGTGTAGCAGGCATTTCAGACACACACAGAGAAAAGTTCTTGCCCCCAGGAGCTTAACTACTAATACTCTAACTCTGCAAGGACAGACCCTGCATCTGCATGAAGCCCTGTTGGAAGGCTAGAGTCTGGATAGTTAAAGTGTCACCACATGGAAAGGGTGGACACAACAAACACAAAGGGATTATGCAGTTAAACTGGACACATGGCTTCTTAGCTCTAAGGTTTGTTATTAGCTTATTTCTCTATAAAATGAGCACAATCAGAAGTCTGAATCAGAATGATAGGGGTGGTGGGCAGTTAGTGGTAGAATCATGGTCAAAGAGTGAATTTGAAGGAGAGTTGGAGATTGCTTAAAACAGAGAAAAGGCTAGGCTGAGCATAAAGAGTAGATTCAAAGAAGATTACAAGAGGCAGGCAGAGCCTGTTACACTCAGAAGTATGAATTAAACTGAAATAAATTCAGAAAGGAAATTTAGAAAAGCATACTATTACCTCAAGAAAAAACATCATAAGAAGTAGGGCTACTTACCAACTAGAAGAGAAAGCAGTGGATCAACTGGCAGCTATTTGTAAAATCACCCCCTTTTAGGACTACAGATGTTTACTTTTACAAAATTTAAGGGGTCAGTCCCAAAGAGGCATGCTGGGGAAAAAATTGCTATAAGTGGATAGCACTGTAATCAACAGAGTTAGTAGAGAATAGATGGTTACTAAGATAGGTGATGCTGTAGATGGAAGGCTCTTTTTAGGCATTGGCTGTCCTATCAGTGTTTGGTAGAAGTCAACGAAGTGCTAATATGTAGTTAAAGGTGGTATTGTGTAGAAGCTGTGGAAGAAGCAAGAAAACTACTAGAGAGGCTTGAGAAGGAGGAGGATGATGATATATTCAAAATGGCAGGCCAGGAGCATAACTTTAGTGATAACAAATAGACCAGAGTAGGAAGAAATGAGATAAGGTGTTTAGAGTAGCAAGTAGGGAGTTCAATTTTCAACATTGCTGACTATGGGTTAATTTAGTTCATTTGCCTTTAGGAAGGGCTCTTATTTTTAAATTCATCTCTGGTTGTAGTGAAGTATGTAGTGTTAAGAATTACACAAAGAAAGCCATTTGTTGTACACTGTGATTTTTATTACTCCCAGAAAACTTATGAAAAATGCTGCATATTTTTGGGTATCATCTATTCTACTGGCATGTGTGGGCCATTAAGGTAGGGGAGGTATAGAGGATAATGCTGCATCATGATTCAAAGAAAACTCTTTTTCAAGTGCAGGAGAAGCATTGCTATTAAATGGAGCTGAGTGAATGAAGGGAGGGACGGAGGGGGAAATTAACGGAACTTCACTTGGTTGGCATCTCTTCTCCTCTCAATTTACCTGTGTTGCACTCACCGATTATCCTTCTCAACGACTGTGTAGCCTAGAGGATGAATAGTTTGCTTCATAATACAAAGTTAGTGAACTTAAATCCTAATAAGGTTATAGTTTTATTAACATTTTCATTAATGTTTTCCTGCAATATGACTATAAATTCTTAACATATTTCTAAAAAAAAAAATAGAATAACTGATCCAAAACAATTAATTTGTTTGTTTTTTTAAATAAGGATAAGAAAAAATAAAATGAAAGAGGGGGTGGAACACAATCACTGAAAGAGGCAATGTCCATTAAAAATGCCAGGTTTTGAAAGATGTTAATTGTTTCAGTGATCGACAGTTAAACGGGAGCTAACTTGGTTTTCCCCCTAACGCTTATATACTGACACATGCAGCTCTGAATTAGGGAGCAAGTGTGCATTCTAGTGTTTCACTTGACAGTTTAAATGGCCATCTTTTCTCTAATGTGGCTTATTTTATAGAGTTCACATTTGTATATGGTCAAACTATTCTTTTTCTATCTTGACTTTCTTTTTACAATGTCTAGGATCTGCTGTCATGACCTCTTCTATTGCCTTTCAGGTGTAATCCTTCTGCCAGGTGGAGCCAGCAGCAACAAGGGCCGGGCTCAGTATCTAGGGGTTCCTTTTCACCAATACAACACAAAACAGGCTTGAGCCCCAACCCCGTGACTTGGGACAATTGCACACCACCCCCTGGGCGCCTCTAAGAGGCAATACTTCCCCTCTTGCAAGCGGAGAATTTGAGTGTAGCAAAAAACTTTAATAAAAGGAGGGCAGTAACTCAGCATTAATTTGGAAAAACACCGCAACTACGGTTCATAAACGTATACCATGAGCAAAGTAAGTTGGGCAGTGTCCTTTCCCCCTCAGGTTCTTAGAGTTCACCTCACCCTGGGTGAAAGAGTGGGTAAGAAGGCATCTTACATGCTCCACTGCTTCAGGCACTTGCTTGCCGGCCGCTTGCTGCATCTCTCTGCGGGGCCCTGCTGGCTGCGTCTCTCTGCCAGCCACCCTGCTGGCCGCACCAAGATGTCTTCAGGGCCCACCACTTAACACAGCTCTGCAGTGTGTAACAAGACTCTCAGTGATTTCATCTGTTAGTGAGGGAGCCTCACTGCTGGTGCACACTGGGCAGTCTCTTGCAATAGAGACACTGTCCCAAAGTAGGTCTAATACTTAGACCTAGGTATCAGTGACCTCAACTCTGCAGTGTGTAACAAGACTCTCAGTTGAGTCTAACTTAGCTCTTTTATTAAACTGTGGAGAGAGAAGGAGGGGTCAAATGGTGTCTCGGACCCTTAAACAGGGCCCACACCACCAAGTATCTGTCCCCACCCTCTCTCAACTCATGGGCTTTGGAACCCATGTCCCCTGCCTAGCGCGTGCTGTTCAGTTGAGTCCCTCCATCAGGATATGCTAGGTACAGTTCTGCTGCCCTTGATTCACAAAACAAGGATAAAAACCCTTTATTACTCCTGCCCCAATAACAAGGAGACTGGGGATCCAACACCAGCCACAAGCGATCATTTGGGCAAGCAATCTGTACCTATTGGGTTCCGGGAAGTGGGCAGGTGGAAGCCCACCCACTGCTAAAGTTCCCCCCCCCCCCAGCCTAAGGGGAGGATCTACAGGACCAAGAAACCAAAGGATTCCAGGGGACAACTAATGAAATCACAGGGACGGGAGTGCGGTCAAAGGGTCAAAAGAAGGGAGCCTGCCGAGGACACTGAGCAGAGAACCCCAGACGGCACCCACTGCTCCTTGAAGGCATCAAGGGAGCCAGTGGATGCCACCCAGAGGAACTCTGCCTGGATACATGAACGGACAGAGGATTGGAACCAAGCCCCACAGTCACAGGAGTCTCCATTGGCCAACCTCCTCTCCCTGGTTGCGTAGATGGCCATTTTAGCCAGGGCAAGGAGGAGGTTGACCAGGAGGTCCCGTGACTTCATGGGGCCACGGATAGGGAGTGCATAAAGAAGGAGCTGGGAAGCCCTAGGCCAGCAGCTCCCCAGGCTGCAGGGCCTGGTCCTAAGCCCACATAGGTATTGGGGTTGCAGAGGGGCAGCCTGAGGGTGAGTAAAGGCACCCAGTCCAAACCCCTTGTGGCCTGTGATGATGGCTGATAGACTGCAATCTGCCCCAGGGCACGGGGGCTAGATGGTGACTGACAGTAGCCATGACTGAGGTGATGTGGGGATAGGGGGTGGGGGTACCCCTGGGTGGGGAGACCCAGAGAGAGTGGGGTACTCCCAGGGGGGCAGCACCCAAGACAAGGGCACTGGGGTCCAGGAGGGACACCAGGGGCCAACAACAGGTGGGACACCTGGCCTGCAGAGGGCGCGCTGATGACTGGTGAGCTAATTCCCAAGATGACCAGCAGGAGGTGCTGCTGGGTGAGTCTGTGCCTGATTACACAATCCCATCATGCTGAGCACCTAGGCAGGGTGGATGTGCCCATGCAAATGAGATCAGCTCCTGAAGTTCTTTTCCGCAGCTCACCACTAGATGTCAAGGGAGAGCTCATTCAGAGTCTGCTTACACAGGGAATCACAATTTGTTCAAGCTTGCCCCAAATAATCACAAATGTTTAAAAAGGATATGTCAATAACCTTAAAACAGAGACCACCAGTAGTCAAATAATACTGGAGGAAAACTCCAGTTCTCACTCATACCAGTGTGTATCTAGTTTGTCTTTATTTCCCTGGTGCAAGTTCAGAACCGTTTCAGACTTCACTTTCTATTTATTGTATCTTAGTGATCTGTGTAACAAAACTTAGTTTTTTTTGTTGACTTTTTGGGTGCTTTTCTTGCCTCTGAATTTTTCAGCTCTTTAATGTTTTTTTAAAAGAATTTGAACTTGAAGAATTCATGAGGTTGCAAAGCAGATGATGCATAGAAATCTTAGTTCATCACTGTACTACTCATAACTGTTGTAAGAATCAATTAAGTGCATATACAAGCTTTAAAAAGATTTACTTACTATACCTGGTTACCTCCATATATTAGTAAGCATGTTATTTGATAGATGGCCTATCAGAAAAGGGTGTGCTTTGATATGCCTACTTAAATCTGGTGTACACTGTATGTTTCACAACAAAAAAACTATAGTGTTGCTTGTTAGACACTAGTAAGAGCGTACATGTTTTTTAAAAACAAGTGTTTTATTCAATAAGTTTGTTTTCAGTCCCTGTGGACTGAGCTGGTGGCCTCTGTCCAGCAGGTGTCCATGTCACAAAAATCACTCTCTCAAAACACCAGGGCACTAACTGAGACCCTTGTTAGATGTCCTAGAAGATTGGGCCTGGAGACTAAACTACTGTCTTGCTACTAGACATGCTGTCATGATTGTGGCACATTAGCAGGAGGTGTAAGAAAGTTTGCATGGCTGGTACCAATGCTGTCCCTGCTCCATGGTTAGAGGGCTTCCACCTGTGTGAACTGGGTTCCATTTTCTCTAGCTGGATAGTAAGCTTCTTCTAGAAGAATTGTGTGTGTGTGTGTTCTTTATGTAATCGGACTTGCTAGGGGAGAGAGGCCAGATTTCTTTTGTTTGTTTCTGCAGGTAAAGTGCCACTTTTATAAATTTAATGTCATATTTACCTCTTTGAATACATGTGAGAATATGGAGCAGGCAGACCTTATGCTCCTATGATTTCATCATTTTGCATTACTGGGTATCCTCAAACCATTGGTCTCTGATAAACCGTTGGGACTTGAAATCATGGACAACAGGAGTTCTCTTCACTTTCATAAGCAGCTAGTTTTGGGGTATAATATATGTAAATTGTAGTGAAATTTATGTTAATAAAGTTGAAATTTATACTAGTAGAGGGTTCTTCCCACACTATTGCAGTGTATTTAGCCCTTTCCTCAATAACTGGGGAGGGAGGTATTCTTCTTACACCAGACTTAGATGGATCCCAGTCCAATTGCCTAAAGAAGGGTGTATGTGTGATCCAGTTGAAGAATTCAGTGTTGGGTCATATTTGCCTATCCTCTTCTCCCAATAACTATGGGAAATGTTGTGGAGCTGTGTGTAGTGGAAGTGGTTTTATGGTGGGAGCTTTCTGTAGGTTTTTTTTGGGCGGGGGTAGTTGGTTACTTCAGCTGGATTAGTGCACGACTCTTTGCCTGGTTTATACACCTCTACCATGTTTTAACGCTGTCCTCGGAAGCCAAAAATTCCTACCGCATTATAGGTGAAACCGCGTTATATTGAATTTGCTTTGATCCACCGGAGTGCACAGCCCTCTTCTTCTCTTCTCTCCCTCCCTCCCCGCCCGGGAGCACAGCTTTACCGTGTTATATCTGAATTCGTGTTCTATCGGGTCATGTTCTATCGGGGTAGAGGTGTACTATTCTGTTGTGTAAAGTATGTATATGTGACACCAAAACCATGTACACTATTGCTTGAGGAGTCTGTTCACTGAACCGGCTTTTCGTAATACTCTGAAAGGCATTGTATAGACTTCTGAAGCCGCTTCTGCATTTACAGACTCTGGCAAAATGGTTATATTTAGTTTTGCTCTTTGGAGGGGCATTGAGTTGCATTAGGGGTATGTTGTATCATGACAATTACAACAGGTTTCCTTTTGGGCAAGGAGTTTGTTCTTAATTTCTAGTGTCTGTAGTTGACCTTTATTGCCATTGCAGTTTCTGGAGAGGAATTGCTTGGTTTTTCTGTGTTTCTGGCCTCTCAAACTTATTTTGTGTCAAGAAATTTTGTTAGGTTCATGTGTGGATCACATAAGATTGTGCATGTAAGTCTTGTTGATAGGCATTCCTGCACTCTGTTTTTAATCTGTGTCCACAAACTTTCATGTGGCAATGAGTCTGTAAACTGAAGTGATAGTATTTCATAGCTTTATATTCTTGCTACTTGTATCTAAATATATGAATATCATAGTGTTTTTGCTTTGGTTTGATATATTTTCTTAATACCAATTTTGTAACTGTAGTCCTAGTTCTCCTGTATATGACAGCATGTCAAATCTCAAACAATAGTGTAACAGTAAGGTATATTTTTTGGGTGTACTCAGAAATACCTAAAGCAAGTAATAGTAATTTCAAATATTTTTCATAACTTTCCTCAGCAAATAGGCTGGCTTCATTAGCCCCCTATCTGCAGTCTGCTGGGGAACCAGGTTTGTTTTAGGCAAGGGATAGAGAAGTTGCACTTATTTGAATAGATTGTATGCTCTTTGGGCTGAGGGTTTTATTGTGTGCATGTACACTATGTACCAAAATGGGATCTGTAATGGGCTATACTGGCCCAGCCAGAGGGGGGAAGTCTGAGAGGCCAGGCTACCCCATTCCAGAAATTATGGAGCAGGCTAGGGCCTAGGAAACAGCAGAAGTAGATACTGGGAGAGAAGAAGTGATCCTGGGGTAATAGTTGGGGTAAGATGGGGGATGAGGGAGTAAGGGAACAGGCTACTAGGCCTGGAACCAGGAGCTTTGTAGTGTAGGATGAGATGATGCTCCCCTCTCTCTTAGCTGACCAGGACAAGTTCTGTGAAAGAGGGTAACATGGCATCTGCCTCTTCTTCATAGTAGGGAGAGACATTAGTAGGAAAAGGACTGCTTGCCTCTCCCAGCCCAGGTGAAAAAGGATTGAGATGGTTTGACCGGACCCTTCCAGAGGTGGAGGAAGATTGCACCCTTGCAGAGATGCCTAGAGGAAAGGACTTTTTTATTAATTAAAAAAAAAGTGGTTTTGAATTCTGTTTGTCAGCAAAAGTCTTTTTTCATCAGTGTGGAACTGGGTGAGGTTAATTGAAAGGGGCCAGCTGGGAGAAGCTGGCTTTTAAACTGGTCTGCTGCAGGATCCATATACCTGACTGGAATCTTTCACTGTTGTGGAATATTATTTTTAATACCCTTTTTTGGATTTCTCCTTTCCTAATTTCTACCCTATAGTCTATTTTATTCAGGTATATTTACCACCTTCATCACTGTAGTATATGAGCAGCTTCTAGGAACTGCTTTAAATGACTTGACTAGCATTTGTCATGTGTGATTTGTTCTTTAATACCTGAATTACTCCCCCTTTACTGAACAGTAATGGGCAGGTGAGTTTAAAGTTGCTGCTACCATGGTTCTATAGGTCCAGCTCCGCTGGTCGGACTCTGCCCCATTGGTCAGACTGTCAGAGCTTAAGGAAGGATGGGAAGTAACTACAGACGGCAGCTGTGGCTTACTCTCTAAGCAGAACAGTGGACTCTAGTGGCCAGAAGGAAAACTGCAGGCAGATCTTGAGCAAGCTGTTGCAACATCATGACAGTCACTGAACTGCCCTACTGCATAGGCTGTCCGCTGAATTATTGACAGGCTGAGAACATGACAAGCAGTATGTTGGCTGACAAGCAGTGGCTTTGTGATACTAGGTGTAGATGATCCAAAGAAAGAGGTTTAGTTAGTGCAGAGATTTACAGAATTTTGCTGTGTGGGGGAGGGAGTTTGCTGTGTCCAGTAGGGGTTGCCCTGGTTCTGCAAAAGAATCTTGGGATTTGGTCCTTATAATGACAATTAATCCTATTTAAATATCCTACATAACAATAACATTTGATTAATGTGAATTTTTATAGAAATCGGACATCAAAATTGTAGGAGTATTGGGCAGAACTATTGAAAAATTGTCAATGGCTTGTGATGCTTCTTTTATATGCATCAGGCTTAACAGAACAGAAATTTTCGTCTAATCCTAACACAACTTTTAAATCACTAAATCTCTAAACAAACATGGTATGTTGTCTGACTTAGCCATATCTGGATATAAATGTGTCCTTTTCTTGACCCTCAAATTCACTTCTTACATCTATTTCATTTTTGAAATAACTAATCTCATTGAAAAGCAGACACTGAAGACACAGTCACTGGGCACAGCAAGTTTTCTAGACCTAGCACCTGCCTCTTTCCTCCACGCCTTCATCTTTAGGACTTGCTATGAATTTTCTAAGCCAAGTCTACCATACTTTTTTCTGTATCTGAACTGTAATGCAAGACTCCTCTCAATATGACAAGGCCCCACCAGCTCCTGCCTATGTTGGAGCAGAGCTTTATAGCTCCTTCTCACATCAGCCAGGGCAGACACACCTGGAACTCCTGTTCTTCTGATGTAAGTTACTACCTCATTCCAACAATTGCTTCCATCCTCCTTCTCCCTCCCTTCCCTCCCTCCTCATGTTCCCCTCCCCAATATGACCTGTACCAGCAGTGAGGGTGTTAATGGCATAGGGCTGAGAAAAATCCCTGAAGTGCTTGCTCACTTCCTTCACACGTGCCCAGGGTATAAACATCTTCATTGCAGCTGAAATTACTCTTCTTGAGTTAGTCTAGCTCGAATGAGAGCAGCCACACGTCTAATAATACTCAAGCTGCAGTGTCCACACTGGCACTGTTACATACTTGTGAGTGGCACTAAGACTTCTGGGGGCACATTCCATGGTCCTCTATGCTGCAGTAAGCTGTGCTCCTCTGAATTCTTGCCAGTAAATTGTGGGAGAACATGTCTATCCTGTCTGGGCACATGGAGGGGAAGGCATTGGAGAACTAGCAGCACTCAAATGTAACTAGCCTGGGTCCATGCTACAAAGTGGTCACGTTAGCTGATAAGTTGTGCTAATTCAAGCTATAGCCTATACCTTCTGGTGGGCCAACCAACTTGAATGAAAAGCACCACTGAACTTAAGATAAGGGTGAAGACAGGACTCGTGTTAGGGGAAACACTCTAGTTATAACTTGAGTTAACTTTTCAGTGGGGGCGGGGGAAGCCCTCACTTTCAGCCTTTTGATGTCACCCAACAGCTTTGACTTTTTTTTTCTATAAAAAGTGGTGATGATGCCTTATCCACTCGCTGCCCCTTTCATTGTTCTCCCATCAGTGTAGTAAATCCATCTCTCAGGTCTAGTCAATGCTGTCGTGTAGACCAGGCCATAAGGTCGACATATGCTGCATTAGGTTGAATTTATAATGTGTTTCTACATTACAGAGCCCTTTCCACTGACCTAAAGGGCTTGCAAAATTGATGCTTGTATTCCACCTCTGTGAGAGGCGTAGCACTAGAGTCGACCTTCCCAGATTGAATTAGGGGTGTTGTAGACACAACACTGTGTAATTCGACGGGACTGGCCTCCAGGAGGTGTCCCAGAGTGCTCCACTGTGACCACCTGGACAGCACTTTCAACTCCACTGCACTTCAGCTAGGTACACAGGAAAAGCCTCAAACTTTTAAATTTCATTTCCTGTTTGCTCAGCATAGAGAGCTCACCAGCACAGTTGACCATGACTGCCCAGGGCTGCAAACACACTCCAGCATGGAGCATACAGGAGACGCTGGATCGGATTGTTGTGTGGAGAAAAGAGTTTGTGCAGGCGGAGCTCTGAACCAGCAGAAGAAACACTGTCATCTATGCCAAAATCCCCAGGGCATGAGGGACAAAGGGACATGCGGCAGTGCCACATGAAAATAAAGGCTTGCAGCAGGGCTGTCCTTAGCCATTCGGGTGCCCTACGCAGCCCCCCCCCCCAGCCCCTCCCCAGGGCCTGGGAGGCAGGAGCTGTTGGAGGGCACTTTTGGGGGCCCCACAGGCCCAGAGTGGCCCAGGGGATTAGCAGGGGGCCAGGAGCAGCTGCCTGCTCTGCTTCCCTTGCTCCAGCCCCAGCCATGTTGCTCAGGGGAGGGGGGTTGGGGGAAGGGATTCCCCCCCACTCACTGGCTGCAGCGGAATGCGGAGCAGCCCGGCCCCAGCCGGCTCTACTCTGCCAGCTCCCAGCCATGGTGCTCCGCTTCCCGCCGCCAGTGAGAGCTGGGGGAGGTCCTTTCCCCAACCTAAGCGACATGGCTGGGGCCAGGGCAAGGGAAGTGGAGCGGGCTGGGTGGGAGCTGGTGGAGTAGAGTGGGCTGGGGCCAGTTGGTCTGCTTCCTGCTGCTGCCGGTGAGTGCAGGGTCACCAGGGCCAGCTCTAGGCACCAGCAAACCAAGCACATGCTTGGGGCAGCACAATTTCAGGGGTGGCATTCCAGACACCACTTTTTTTGCTTGGGGTGGCAAAAAACCTAGAGCTGACCCTGGGGGTCGCTGGGGGAAGAGGTGGAATGGGGGGAGGCTGGGGGTAGAGCAGGGGCGAAGGGTAAGAGGCAGGCAGAAGGAGTTGTCTGGGGCCACACATCCGCCTAGGGATGGCCCTGCCACTTTTTTAGTGGGGGGAGCTGGCCAAGGAATAGGGCTGGTTGCCAGGACTGGTGCTGCCACATATGCAGCACGCAGCTGCCTAGGGCACCATGAAATTTGGGGCAATTTGGTGACCGAAATGTCATGGTGCCCTACACAGCATACTCATCTGCATATGCCTAAGGACGGCCCTGCGCGCCAGCAAGCGTACCAGAAGACAAGGGAGGTGAACAGTCGCTCTGGTTCTGAGCCACAGACATGCAGCTTCTATGAGCAGCTGCATGCAATTCTAGGTGGGGACCCCACCAGTACCCCAACACCCTCTGTGGATACCTCCAAGGGGCCCCTGGCAGCCTCTGGCAACAACGAGGACATTGTTGATGAGGAAGAGGAGGAGGAGAATGTGCAGCAGACAGAGGATCCATTCTCCCTGACAGCCAGGACCTTTTCCTAACTCTGGAGCCAATCCCCTCCCAGGACCTATTGTTGCTGGACTGTGATGGCAGGGAAGGCACCTTTGGTGAGTGCACACTTGTAATAACACTACAGGGGTTAAATGCAATTGAGTTTAATGTTTAATCTGAGGTAAATAATTAGGATACAGTGGTGGCCAGTTCAGCTATGCAAAGGGTGCTCCCAGAACAGCTTGTTTATGTGCTTGGGCATGGACTGGGAATCCTCCACAGATATCTCCAGGAAGCTCTCCTCGAGGTACTCTGCAATCCATTGCAGAAGGTTTCTGGGGAGGGCTGCCTTATTCCGTCCACCGCGGTAGAACACTTTTCACGCCACGCCAGTATTAAGTGATCTGCCATCATTGCAGCACAGATAGCAGCAAAAGGTCCTGGTCTCTGCCCAGATTCCTGGAGCAACTTCTCCCTTTCCAGCTATGTTACCCTCAAGAGACTGATATTGCACATGGTTACCTGGGTGAAATGGGGGAAGTTTCGTAAGTGATTGCCGTGAAGTAATCTGCCACTGTGCTGATCCCCCACCAAAAAATGTCCCCAGGTATGCCCTGATACCGCCTACCTTTTCTTGTGTGCTTACCATGTCTGCATGCAAATCAAAATTTGCTGCCCAGCGCTCTGCTGTGTGTTGTACCTTACTGTAGGCCCTTCTTTTAAAAGGAAAAAATGTGGCCTGGTACCTCAGGGAATGTATTTACTGCTGTGAAGTGTTTCATTCATTGCAAGAGTTAATCTTCTGTTTTCAACAATGTCTGTTCTATAAGGCTACCCTTGTGGTTTTTTTCCCTTGCAGCTGCAACCTTGTCTGTGGGTGCTTCCTCCACTCCAGCACAAAGGCTGTCCCAGATTAGAAGGCAAAAAAAGCAGACAAGGGAAGACATGTTCTGTGATTTGATGCGTTCCTCCGAGACTGACAGGGTCCAGCTGAATGCACGGAGACTTACGCTGTCGGAGAGTATGTGCAACAACCAAGAGGGCAGGAAACCATTCAGGGAACAAGAGCGTAACACACAAGAGGAGATGTTGTGGCTTATGGGAGAGAAAACAGACATGTTGAGGCATCTGGCTGAGGTGCAGGAAAGGCAGCTAGACCTTAGAGTCCTGCTGCATCCAGTGATGAACCAGCTGCCCTCCTCACCAAGTTCCATATCCTCCTCTCCCAGACATCCTTGAATGCAGGGGGGAGGGGAGTTCCATTATCCCTTGAACTCAACTCCAGGGGATGGTTCATGGAGCAAAAGGCTCTTATTCCCACAGCTTTGAGTGCTACACAGTGCAATTGTAATAAGCTACGTGTCCTCCTCTCCCCTGCTACCCAGTGTTATCAGGCCCTTAGACCCGGGTTATCTTTGCTATTCATTGCCGTCTCTGTTCAGTGTTTGTTAGCATAATAAAAATACATGGATTGAGGACAAGAGGCTCTTTATTCACTGTGCACACTGTGGTTGCTAGGGGTTTAGTTTACAGGGCAGTACATGCAAAAAAGGGGCAGCTTGGTAAAGAACAACACACAGAATTGTCACATCAGTGTTGGATCATTCATGAAACTGGTTTTCAAAGCCTCTCAGAGACAGTGTGCTTCAATGTGCTCTTATTGTCCTGGTGTCTGGCTGCTCATAATTGGCAACCAGGTGATCTGCCTCAACCCCCCACTCTGCCAGAAACTTTTCTCCCTTATGTTCACAGATATTATGGAGCACACAGCAAGCAGCAACAACAATGGGAATATTGCTTTCACTGAGGTCTAACCTAGTGAGTAAACTGCACCAGCACCCCTTTAAACATCCTAAGGCACATTCTACTACCATTCTGCACTTGCTCAGCCTATGGTTGACCTGCTCCTTACTGCTGTCCAGGCTGCCTGTTACAGCTTCATGAGCCATGGGAGCAAGGGGTAGGCTGGGTCTCCAAGGATAACTATTGGCATTTCAATGTCACCAACGGTAATTTTCCAGTCTGGGAACAAAGTTCCTTCTTGCAGCTTTCCGAAGAGACCGGAGTTCCTAAAGATGTGCGTGTCATGTACCTTTCCCAACCATCTGTTGATGTCAGTGAAATGGCCCTTGTGATCCACTAGTGCTTGCAACACCATTGAGAAGTACCCCTTCCGGTTTATGTTCTCTTTGGCAAGGTGGTCTGGTGCCAAGATAGGGATGTGCATTCTGTCTATCACCCCGACACAGTTGGGAACCCCATCATGGCAAAGCCATCAACTATGTCCTGCACATTTCCCAGAGTCACTACCCTTCTTAGCAGAAGTGAATTGATTACCCTGGCTACTTGGATCACAGCAGCCCCTCACAGTAGATTTACCCACTCCACATTGATTCCTGACTGACCGGTAGCAATCCGGCATTGCAAGCTTCCACAAGGCTATTGCCACTCACTTCTCAACTGTTAGAGCAGGTCTCATTTTGGTATTTCTGTGCTTCAAGGCTGGAGAAAAAGGGTCACAAAGTTTCATGAAAGTGGCCTTATGCATTTGAAAGTTCTGCAGCCACTGCTCCTCATCCCATACCAGCATCACGATGCGGTCCCACCAGTCTGTGCTTGTTTCCTGGACCCAGAAGCAGTGGCGTAACCAGGTTTTAAGTATAGGGGGTGCAAACATAAAAAAGGCACCCCCTTTGGCTCCTCTGGCCACGCCCCCTGACTCCTCCCATTCCCCCCCCCCCAGATTAACCCCGGGGACGGGGGTATCCGCACCCCCAGGAAGCCCGCAAGAGTCCTGAGCTGGCCCCGGGGTTAATCTGGTACCCAGTGCGCCCTGCAGGTGTCCCCCGCTGGGCTGTGCCATTCGGCCCCACCCACGGGGTCCCGTCCCCCCCGACTCCAGACTCCTGCACTGCGCCAGGGCCCCCCATCCAGACAGCACGGCCTGCGCCCCTGCCCTGCGGGCCTGGCCCCAGGGAGCCCCTTGCCTGGACACCCCAGTGCAAGGCACAGAACCCCCGCTGCTAACCTTCCGCCCTGCACCGCCCCCTGTCCCCGGCCTGCTCCAGGCGCTTGGTGCGTTCCACGTGGGGCTCGCCAGCCAGGTGGCCTTAAAGGCGCAGGGGCCGTTTTGCCTCCCCCCACCGCAATAGCAAGGGGCAGGGAGTGCTTGGCCGCCGAGCCCTGAGCCGCCGCCGCAGAAGGTGGCTATGGCAATGTTGGGGCCACGCTGAGTGTGGGACGCGATGGCCGAGGAGCCGGCCCCCTCGCTCCTCCAGCCGTGCCTGCTGCCCCCTGGTTCCTCCGGCCGTGCTGCCACCAGCACCGGCCCGGCAGGCACTGCTTTTTGAAAACGTGCTGAGGGGAAGCGGCTGCTTCCCCTGAACCCCGCTAGCTATGCCACTGCTCAGAAGTGGCGTTCCACCATGTCAACAAGCCTGACTGCTGCCGCCAGCATGTGCAAATTGCTCCATTCCATGGCTTCCAGCACAGCTATTTGCATGGCATCACATTCTTCTGCACGGCAGCTCCTCGCTAAGCTCTGCAAATACCGCAGGACAATGCGTGAGGTGTTTGTGACGTTCACAAATGTATAGCTGAGCGGGGTCCATGCTTGCCATGCTATGGTGTCTGCACGGGTAACCCAGGCTTGGGGGTGTGTGTGTGGGAAATCATGAAAATAATTGTTTGCTGTTGCTTTCAGGGATGGAGAGAGGAGGTAAGTGCATCATGGGAGGCTGATATGTATCCAAAACAACCCGCGAAAATGTTTTTGTCCCATCAGGCATTGGGAGCCTAATCCAGAATTCCAATCGACAGCATGAACTGTGGATAGCTGCCCACAGTGCATTGCTCCGTGAGTCGATGCTACCTGCGGTAGTGAGGATGTGCTCTGCCGACGGACTGTGCATAGTGGGGACATGCAGCATCGACTTTGTAAAATTGGAGGCTAAATGTCAACTTAAACAAATTTGACCTAATTTCGTAGTGTAGATATGCCCTCAGCTACAGACCTATAGTGGTATAACTATGTTGCTCCAGGGTGTGAAAAATCTACACCCCCTGAGCGACAATTGTATTGACCTAGCCCCCTGTGTAGACAGTGCTATGTTGGCGGAAGAGCTTCTCCCACTGACATAGCTACTGCCTCTTGGGAAGGTGGATTAACTGTGCTGATAGGAGAGCTCTCTCCCATAGGCTTAGAGCATCTTTATTAAAGCGTTACAGTAGTGCAACTGTGCTGATGCAGCATTTTAAATATAGACTTGCCCACAGAGGTCTCATACCAAAGTAAGCACTAGTGTGTAAAACTTAAGTTGCTTGGGGTGTGAAACCCCCCCCCCCCCGAGTGACATACGTTACACCTAACTAAGCACCAGTGTGGACAGCTCTCCCGTCAGCATACAGTGTCTGCACTAGCCTCACTACAGTGGTGCAGCTACATCAGTACAGCTGGCCGTTGCGCTGTAGTGTAGCGATTCTAGTGTTGACTAGTCCAGAGAGGCAAGAGCTAAATTGACAGAAGCAGAGTCTATACCAGGGCTTAGGTAGGCTTAATTACATCACACAAGGTGTGAAAAGTTCCACAGCCTTGAGTGATGTAGTTAAGCTGACCTAACTTTGTAGTGGAGACCAACCCTTAGCTTTAAATAAAGCAAATGGTAGGAATAAGCCTGATGTTAGCAGGCAGTGAATTGGCTGTATAATAGGTAACAAACTCTTGATTTGGATTTTCTGAGACGTGCTGTTTCCTTGTGTTCTGCTTATATAAGAACCATTTTACATGTCTTTGAAGTATATTGGAACCAGTATCAACAGACAGGGAATTTCAAGGGGCTCAGGAGCTTTGGTGTACAAATGGAAAACTGGGGCTTGGAGGGAACTGGGGATAGAAACAATTTTGTCTGGAGAGAGATGAGTGTCTCTGGCTAGAGGCAATACTAGGAAGGGTGGGATGGGGAGCAGGATCTGTGGGTGGGATAATCATATGTGCTGCACTCATCCATTTACACCTGTGTAATTTTCTCCTTTGATTCTCATGTATTTAATAGGGCCATTGGGGAAGGCATCCTCATACTCTTTATTTTAATCTGTTTGATGTTACTGTACTCCATTTCTTTTGGAATTGAATTCCAAAAATGGATCAGCTCATGCCTCTCCCGCACTCAAAAAAAAAAAATAAGTCTTTCAAGGGTGAATGTCTATTTTTACTCTGTTCATGTGTTTAAAGTTTATACAGCAAAACTTATCCTTAAGTGACTATACAAGGGGCCAATGCATAACAGACATGGTCTTGTCATACAAGTGGAGCTGCATTGTACACCATGGGCCAGATCCTCAACTTTGGTAAATTGGCATAACTCCACTAAAGTTGATTTACAGTAGCTGAGGTTCTGGCCCCTTTATGGTTGAAGCAGTTTTTTAACACAGGAAGTTTTCTTAATAAAAGTGGCTTCCTGAACAGATTTCACTGTAAATTAAACTGGGCCTTGAGAGGGGGCAGTGTGAACAGCCTGCTTTTGCTTTTCTTACCTGTCCATTATCTGATATCTTTTTTTTAAATGATGCCCCTGTCTCATACCCATAAACAATGTGATATAAAACAAAAGTGCTTTACACCATATATCAGCAGGTAAATGAGTAGCTGGAAAGGCACTACAATCTGCAGAAATAAAACTCTGCAATCTGCATTCATTCACTCTGATATATGGAATCATAACATGTAATAAACTCAGGCTGATCACACTATATATAAAGGCTGTATTTATACTGAGTTTATAGAGGCTTAATAAATGATCAATAGAGATTTAAAATAAATACTTAATCAACTGTCATTGGTTATTATAGAATCCAAGTTGCTTACAATTGGTTCTGTTAACCATCTACAACACCTTCTACTGATGAGCTCATAACCATTTATTACATATACTACCTGTATGTAACATAGTTACATCTATTAATCATTTATTTACCTTTTATGAGGGAGTCTCATGTATGAAGATGCAGAGAAAACATATATGTGAAGTCAGACCAATGCGAAAATCACAAACATGGTGAGATATAGGACAGACAAGATTGTTTATGACCATTGCAGGCTTATTTTGCACTGTTCATGTTTTTCACATAAGGTATTAATGTGCCTTGCTTCCAGTTGGTTAACTGCAACGTAATAAATCCAATGCTACCTAGCTCTGTCATGGACTGTAGCTTCCAAGTTGCTAGGGTCAACCTGACAGGCTTTGAATTTTGAGTTCAGTGTATCTTTATACTGTTTTCATGGTGGCCAGTATGTCACATCTGACAATAATTAAAGATTTTGATATTGGGAATCTTGTCCCACCATTCGACCCTGCAAACAGACCAAAGCTAGCACATATAGAACTGATCAAGTTTCCTAATGTGGCAGCAATATGTTGTCCATGTTTCACAATCACACAGAAGAGTTACAAGGATTACTGACCAACAGACATGTAGCTTAGCGCTGGTTTTGATGCTGCTATCATTTCATCGGCAGTGTGACAGCATTCCAAATGCAGAGTTGGCCTTGGCTATGTGAGGGGTGATCTTCTAATCCAGTGTGGCATTTTGTGACAGCATAATCCCTAACTAGAAAAACTTCTCCACAACCTTGAAGAGTATTGTTGATCTTAATAATTGGGCAGACATGTCCAATTTGGTATAGAACTTCAGTTTTCTTTAAGCTGATTGTTAAACCAAAATGATTACTTTGCTCATGCAGTCAATCAGTTGTACTGAATGTCAGTAACGGAGTGAGCAACCAGTGTGCAGTCAGCAAATAAAAGCTCTTGAGTAAATATATCTATGAGCACAGAAGCAATGCAGATTGAACAACTTCCCATCAGTGCAGAACTGGATAAATATGCCTGTCAATGTCATGAAATGTTGTGAGTACAGCTGGAAAAAGGGCAGAAAAGAGCATGGGAGCCAGCACACGACTTTGTTTGGTGACTGAAAAGTGGGTGTGATACCTTGCTATTTTGCACCACTTGGGCCATCATCCCATCATAGATGGACCAAATGACAAAAATAAACTTTTCAGGGCATCCAAAGCCTAACAAGTTTCAGCATCCCTTACTATTTACAGAGTCAAAAGCTTCAGCTGAGTTGAACACCACATAAAGACTATGGTTTTGCTGCTCCTGAAGCTGATAGACTGTGAGGGATCATGTCTGTAGTGCCCTGTCCAGATGAAGATCCACACTGATCCTCTGAGATGTTGGCTTCCACAAGATAGATGTCAAGTCCATTCAATATGATCATTACAAGCATTTGACCAGCAACAGAAAGTAGGGAAATGCTCCAGTGTCTATCACAGTTTGCACTATGACCCTTATATTGATGGAGGTGGACAATATTGGCATACTTAAAATCCTGTGACATCAACTCTTTCTCCCAGATAATGCAGAAGAGCCACGTGAGGTGCCTTGCAATGTGGTAGCAAGCCTGCTTATTGATCTCTGCTGGAATGCAGTCCAGTCCAGGTACCTTCTCTGGTGACATCTGCTTGATTGCTGTTATGGTCTCTCATAAGATGGTGGCTAGTGCAAGTTCTTCTTTTAAAGGGCACTGGGGAAGGGTGGGGTGAAAGTAACTTAAAGGACTTACTGGTACGCCTGAGTCCTGAGCAGGGGAGTGGCCTCAACCAGAAGAGGCATGGCTTTTCAAGATTTAAAGGCCCTAGGGCACCGGCTAAGAGCCCCAGGGCCTTTAAATCACCCCAGAGTTACCAGCTGCAGAGGCAGCTGGGAGCCCCGGGGCTCAGGGGCAAAGTAAAGGGCCTGGAGCTCCGGCCGCCAGGGGGAGCCCTGCTGCCCTGAGGCTCCGGCAGCACTTTAAAGAGCCCGGGGCTCCCCACAGTGGCATCACCTCACCATAAGATTTGGATTAAGAGATTGCAGAGTCAGTGTTATGTTGCTGAAGCACCTGCACTGTGCTGGATCATAGTGGGAAAGGTGTGTGCAATCCAGTCCACTCTCTCATCCACACAAGCCATGTACCATGCTGTTGTAGAAACTGTAACGAGTAGGGTAACAAACACGGATGCAGGCTCAGGTTCAGAGTCCCTTCTTCTAGCAGATGCCATTGACCATTTCATAGTTCCTCTTTCTTTATGGAGTTACTTCTGGAAGGGCAATTGCATGCCCCTGTACTCTGCAGGCTTATTTGATGGCAGCCTACCTCTGGGTTCTGGGTCACCTTCCCAGGAGCAGCACCATGTGCCTTTGAACGTATCCCCAGGTTGCGGATAGTAGAATGCTCTCTATATCCGGAGGGCAGCTGTGCTATAAACAGGGAAACCTGTGAAGTAAGCAGTCACGGACAATCTCATGGTAGCTCTTTACAGTAATTACATCCCTCTCCTGTATGGCAATTCATACAGAGGCTCACAATACAACCACTTAGCTATTACATTACAGTATGGAACACAGCTATTATAAGTAAGATTAATACATGCAACAACTCACAAGCATTCAATTAAGTCTAAACATTAAACACTTCCTTATAAGTCTAATGCCTTTTATCAATATTAACCTGTAAGTGAGCCAGACTGATTGCAGCTACATATCCATCAGTGTCCAGACATGGGGGCCTTTGCACGCCTGCCAGTGTCAGAGGCACTGTGCTGAAGATGCAGGTTTAAATGTTATTTACAAGTCAAAATAAGGGAGTAAATAATTCTATGAGATCCCATGCTTTTTTCTTAACTTGTTTGGCATCTGTATGTCTTTGGATAAACAGTCTTTGCATTGTACTGCATGTGCCAGAGCCTGTGTGAGAGCATGACCTTTTACGTGGATGAGGTAGTTTTTTCTGTAAAGCCAGGAACTACTGAGTACACTAATTATGTCATTGTCAAGAAAGGGATTGCAGCTGAACATTCTCAGCAATTTAAGCATAGCAGAGAGACCCCCTCCAAGCTATAGAACACTGCACTGTGTAAAACTAGTTAAACAATTTGTGAGCTCAGTATTTGTCAACCCCTGATGTTCAAAAAGCATGAGTCAGTCCCCACCAAAAAATCACGAGATAAAAAAATGATGGCTTTTGGCTTGTCTTTTCTGTTTTTAACTCTCCATGCCCATTCCTGTGTGCGAGAGAGAGACAATTAGTGCTGCTTGTGCTCCCAAATATATCGGGTAAGGTGATTTTGGCCCCTGCTGCAGGAGCTCTCACCCCACATCTCCTGTCCCGTCCACCAATTAATTCTGTCCCCCAGCCTCCTAATCAATCCTATCTCCCCAGTCTCCCATCAGTTCAGTTGGCATATCTATGGGCAGTTGTCAACAAGGTAATCAACAGTCCCTGTCTATGCTGTATTCTGAAGATCAAAAGAACATGCTAACATTTAAATGAATTGCAAGCATGGGATATGTCTGTATTCATCTCTCTTTGAAATGTATAGGAGATCATCAGTGAATGGTGGAGGAACAGGCAATTGTCATATGTTAATTTGTAAAGCTAAGTACCAGTGATAGACTGCCTTATGTTAATCTGTGTGAATAATTAACAATGATGTTTAGGAAATAAGGGCCTATTGTTCCTTGAGGGACTCCAACTTCTTGAAGAAGACCTGAAATTGTATAAAAAATCCTTGGGTCCTGATCCTTTTTATCTCAGATCTGCTTAAGCTTCATCAGCGGACGTTTGAGTCGCAAGATGAGATCCCAGTTAAGCTGGGACACCCTGGATATGATATTGGACATTGGACTATAACCCCTATGAACTAAATTCTAAAGGAACTCTGCAACTATAAAGCTCACCATCTCTGTTATGTATCTGAACCTCAAGAATTGAACTCATGTCTGTATGAGTCTGTATGTATATTGATCTTTTAACCATACTCTCTCCCTTTTCTTTTTTAATACATTTTAGTTTAGTTAATAAGAATTGACTGTAGTGTGTATTTGGGTAAGATCTGGAATATTTATTAGCCTGGAAGGTAATATCTCTGATCCTTTGGGATTGGTAGAATCTTTTCTTCTATATGATGAAATAAGATTTTCAGAAATCTTCATCATATTTGACTTGGGTACCTGGATGGAGGCCTGAGGCTGGGTTACTTTAAGGGACTGTGTTGTTCATTTCTGGACAACCAGTTAGGTAATAAAGAAGCTGTTCTATGCTGGTTTGGTAAATGTAAGTATTGAAAATATCCACCAGTTTTGGGGATTATCTGCAGCTCACGCTAATCGAGTGACCTCAGCTGGCCCCCACTGGGACCCTGGTCACAGCACCCCTCTGCATGTTTCCGCACAGGATGCAGACATGTCTGACCTTGTCTACATGGGAAAGTTGCACTGTTATAACCTAATGTGTCAATTTATATTGATATAGTTAAACTGGTGTAAACCCTTTGTGAACTGTTTAGCTTAACACATTGTCAAGCTTAACTGGGAACAGGGTGCTTAGCATGTTCTGAAAACCTTTATGGTGCCTCAGAGTGGACATCCAAAATCACTAGTCACTTTGAAAATATACATAGCCAGAGGGAGTTTTGCCCACAGTGGCACCCACAACAATGAGCCAGAGTTGTGTTCTGTAAGGCATAGCCACAGTCTAAACTATGAGCCACATTGTAAATTAAAGCAAAACCCTCTCCGATCTCCCAGAAGATTGTCTCATAATAGTCAGCTGGCAAGTGCACTGTGCACTGTCCATCTGTTACTGTGAAATGGGGTCATCTACTTCACAAGAAGCTGTTTTGCCTCTGGAGTGATAAAAGCAATGACCTTATATGAAGACAGCCTATTTCTGACAAGAGATTTTTAATAGTGAAATTTATTTTTGTTACCATTACATTAACTAAAACTGACAGAATTATGTCAGCCATTTGGGCAGCTTTATCATGGACAAATTTTGATCATGGAGCAGAAATTATGATGAAGAAAAGCTCTAGGACAGAAGTTCTCAAGTTCTTTCATGTCATGGACCACATCTTACTAGGAAGTCAGTCTCATGGGCCACCTTCCTTCTATTCACAACTGTTCAGACTACCTCTCCTCGTATGTAGCTGCATAATATTCCTGTGTCAGCTCCAGCAATTGCTTACATAGAAAAGTTAAATGTATAGCATTTGTGTATTTTTCGACAGCTTTACGGTGGTAAGCATCCTGTCCTTTGTGAAAAGAGTTAAACACAGAGGGTCTGATTCTCTTCTCACATTTTACATAGATAAAACTCAATTGGTATCAGTAGAACAGCTCCTCATTTACACCTGCATGGGAGGAGAATCAGGCCACCTGTTGTCTACTTCTGGTGTTCATTTCCTCTTCAATCTGTTCTGACTTTCTCAGCTGGAAACAAAGAGGGCCATCACTGTGTAAACAGAATGTGCTCCTCAGAACTTCTTGGGAACTTCTGCTGTAGCAAGCTCTTACTAAGATGTCCTTTGTGACTTGGCCATCTTTGAAAAAATAAAATGGTTGGGTTTTTTTCGGGTGCTGAAACTCCACAGCTTGTCACTGATAGATATAAAATATAAGGTTTGTGCATATATGTATGCAGGTTTTTTTCCAAATAATGTGTACAGTAGACTGAAAAGCTATGTACAACTCTTACCTCTTAGCTCAGCTGAAGATCATAGACTGAAAAGGAACACCCATTCTCAGAATCTACCTTAATTCCAAAGGTGGTTTAGTGAAAAATGCTAACACAGGAGTGGTGGAATGATTCCAGAACAAAGTTTTTTTTGTTATACCTGTATTACCGCTTTGCCAGTATTTTCACAGTTCCATCCCCTTTTCTCATGCACTAGATTTCTCTAATCCCCAAAGTATGTGATAGCGTCATGGCTTTAATAAGACAGTAGTTGCTGAAACGTGTTAAGTTGGAGTTAATCAGAAGGCTGCGTCACTGCTCAACAACCCTTTCTCTGGTGATCCTATAAAATAAAGAGCAGAGACAAGCTCACCACATTCCTACTGTTTGGGCAGAGGGATGGTCCCTTTTGGCTAAGGTTGAGCTAACTAGTTTTTGATAAAATAAGAGCTAGTTATGAGTGGACTGACTGCTATTCAGATGTCATTCCTATGTTAGGGTCATATTAGTCAGATGATAGTGAGTCTTGTAATACAAATATAATCCAATTCCCACAATCAACCTGTCCCTATTCCCAGCAGCCCTTGGACCTCCTCTGTGATTCTTGCTCCCTGGTGCTGTTTTTGGGGGAGTCTCAGTAACATTAATGCCTCCTTCCTTGTGTTTTCAAGGGGTAGTCAGCTGGGTCCCTAACAACTTCAAGGAGCAGCTGACTAGCCCACTTCCCCACACTCTATTCTGTTTTTTGTGAGGACCAGCAGGATAGACTAGTCACCCCTCAAATCTGATGGGGCCCCCTGACACCCTGGCACCCCCTTATTCAAATAATTGTTAAATAATTAGGATATGTTTTGCACAAAGTATGTCTTGAGAGGTATCATTCTAAAAGTCTTGATCTGCTAGACATTAATATCTCTTTGGATTGTATGTGCTATCGTCGTATGGGAAGTTATGAAGTTTGGCTATGTATGTTACTGAAACATGTTGTGAGGTGGAAAACACCCACAAGCAGCCTTCCAGACACAACGGTAAAAAGGCCAATGTTAATGGCTTATTGAGGAAATGCACACAAGCACAAGGATTACCCCAGGAATTGTGTATAATAGAAAACTCTCAGAGCTAGCACTACACAATGGGAACTGTTTGACCCAGGTCACAGCAAAAGAGCTTTCCAGCAAGTTGGAAGATATAAAAGGGGGGAAATGACATCATGGGGGGACTTCACTCTCCCTACAAGAGCACATCTGGAAACACCTGAGGAATAAAGACTGAACAGGGAAGAATTGATGGTCCCAGGCTAAAGGGATTTCTAGCCTGTGTATGAAAACCTGGGAAACCCAAGCTGAAAAGCCAAGGCACTTTGTGCCTTAAGAATCTGCCAGCCTGTTATCACTCAGGTAGGATATGAATTAGCAAATTCTCACCCTATCTAGTATGTCAAGCTCAGTTTGTGTTTTTGTTTATTTACTAGGTAATCTGCTTTGATCTGTTTGCTATCACTTAAAATCTGTACTTTTGTAGTTAATAAACTTATTTTATGTTTTAATCCAAACCAGTGTGAGTTTAACTAAGGTGTCTGGGGAAAATCTCAGCTTGGCTACCACAAGTGTGCATGGTCCTCTTCATACAGAGGTGGACCAGGTGTTAAACCCATATACTGGCCAGATTTGACCAGGGCAAGATGGTACTGCTCTGGGGTCCTAGGCTGGGAGGCTGGTGGATAGAGAGCCTGCATGTAACTGCAGCTGGATGTGTCCCTACCAGTGTGAGTGCTAGTGAAGGTGAAAGCTTGGAGGACTTTGCAACTTGTCACAGCAGCACAGTGTGAGAGGGAGCCCGGGACAGTGGGTCAGAGGGCTCAGCGGTACCCCATTTCCAGGTGGCACCCCAGGGGGAACCTGTCACACCCCCAAACAGGAATTCCAGCCAAACTCTGCTCTAGAGGCAGGAAGAGATGTTGGCTTTGAGCTACATTTGCACTTGCCCATAATCTGAGATTTACTGGCCCCACAGCATAAATTATGGCAGTGGCTCTCAAACTTTTGTACTGGTGACCCCTTTCACACAGCAAGCCTCTGAGTGCGACCCCTCCTTATAAATTAAACACACTTTTTATATATTTAACACCATTATAAACGCTGGAGGTAAAGTGGGCTTTGAGGTAGAGGCTGACAGCTTGTAACCCCCCCTCCAATAATAACCTTGTGACCCCCTGAGGGGTCCCAACCCCCAGTTTGAGAACCCCTGAGTTAGGGCAATTTGGTGATTTCCCATGGCCCCAAGGGCCCTTGCAGCAGCCAAGCCTAACTAGCATGTAGGGGTAGTCTGACCACACCCATTCCCCTGGACAGGGCCCCTTTGGAAAGTATTGCATGGCAGGGTGAAGTTGTCTACACTGGCTCTACCCACTAAGGAGAATTCCCTGGTGGGGAATGTACAGCTAGCTCTTAGCTGTTTTAATAGCTATCACATGAATACATGGCTTGCCTCTTCTTTTTCTAGCATATTTGTTTTTACCATCTGAAGTATCTTGGATGAGATCATAGATAACTGAGAAAATGAGATTATTTCTGCTATTGTACCACATCTCAAACTGTGAAGCTTTCCTCTTAGATCAATGAAGTACTCTGCAATGTGTTCCAAAAGATAGATGTAAATAGTTAATAGGTAAGGCGCTGGTAGATGACATGCGAGTATGTGTAGAGTAGTTCCTGGGTTTTGCACGACCAATAAAACTTCTTGTGCACGGTAAATGGTTTCCTTTGTGCAGCTCTTTGCATCAGCTCTTAACACTTTGGTTTAAAGCATTTGCTGTTATATAATAACAGGCTGGTATAATGCAGGTTTAGTGAATGGTGTAGCAGCTTCTAGACTTGGAACAAAGAGGAGAAAAATTAAACCAAAGAATGCTAGAAGAGAGGACACCGGCAGCTCACCTATTGCTGCAGGTAGTGCTGATAACTTTTGCATTTTTTCTCAGAGCAGCAGTAGAACATATACAATGTCTCACTGTGATGGGCTTTACAGACTCCACACTAAACTAGAGCAAGGCATGGAGCCATACTGGGCTGGAAAGGCCCTGCCCCACCCCAGCTGCAGGGCACGCTCCAGGTGCAGGGACCGTTTAAAAAGGACACTGGTAGCCCAGTGGGAGGGGAAAGGAGTTACAGGCTGCACCAGGAAGTGAGGTTGATGCCTGGAGCTGTGGGCAAAGCACCTGTAGCCATGGTGTGATTGCTCCGAGAGCAGTAATCTGTGTTCTCCCCATCCTCCTTTGGAACCAAGAACCCATGAGAGGCCCCAGAGAATGGTACATTGTTCCCTGGAGGACAAAGCAGATACTACTAAGGCTGTGACCATGCCCAAAATGGAGGAGTCACAGCCTGGTCAGAAGTGACCCAGGGGAATGTAACTTTCTTGGCATGGAACAACAAGTGATCCAGAGAGACTGCAACACCCCTTTAGGTCCTTGGTAGGGTGACAAAGTGTCCCGATTTTATTGGGACAGTCCTGATATATGGGGCTTTTTCTTACATAGGCACCTATTATGCCCCACCTCCATCCTGATTTTGCTATCTTGTCACCCTAGGTCCTGGGTTGGAACCTGGTGGAATGGGAGGGCCTGTGTGCCCCTCCCCTCTCCCTGTCCTCTCTGTCATGATAGAATCCTGAATGGGGGAATGATGGGGGACACAGGAGAGACTAAGACCCACTATATACAACCTGGCAGGGCCCCCTCCAGGAAAGGCAGCCTGAAAAGAACTGTAAAGCCACTTCTTGACTACTAGGCCAGCTGGCTATCGGACTGACTTGCTACGCTGATTTTCTTTCAAACTTACTTTCTGAGCCAGGTGCCCACTTGTCTGAAAATTTAACAAGCAGGTGATGGAGGCTGGAAATCAATATCTTAATAGTGAATGAGACATCGGGATAGGCCATGAAATGCTTTCAAAGAGAAGAGAAGTAACTTATGTGTGATGTGATTTTTAAAAAGGGGGAGCCAGTGGAGGGATGCAAAGAGAGAGATGACATTGCCAAAGCGACAAGCTAGGAAAATGATCTTTGCATCAGCATTCTGAATGGATATGAGTGGGCAAGGCTGCATTTATCAAGGCCGGAGAGAAGAATGCTGCAGTAATCGAGATGTGATACGATGAGAGCCTGAAGAAGAGTTTTGGTTGTATAGATGGATAGTAAAGGCTATATTTTAGAGAGGATATGCAGAAAGAATCTGCAAAATGTATCCATAGCTTGAATGTGAGTACCTATACAAGAGAAGTCTGAGTTGAAGATGCCAGGTTAAGGGTCTGAGTGAAGGACAGGATGGTGATATTGTCTACAGTGATCAAGAAAGAAGGTACCAGAGAGGGCTTGTGGGGGAAAATAAGACTCATAGACTTTAAGGTCAGAAGAGATCATTGTGATCATCTATATTCTGAACTGCACATTGCAGGCCACAGAACCTCACCGACCCACTCCTTTAATAGACTCCTAACCTCTGGCTGAGTTACTTCACGGGTTAGACTTCAAGTTACAAAGAACCCACCATTTATACCAGTTTAAACCTAAAAGTGACCCATGCTGCAGAGGAAGGAGAATCTGCCAATTTGACCTGCGGGAAAATTACCTCCTGACCCGAGATGTGGCGATCGGTTAGACCCTGTTCTTATTTGGTTTTCCGAAGTTTCAGTTTTCCTTTCTACAGTTATACTGTAACTCACATGACCACATATTTTAAAACACCACCAGGATATATTTCTGCTTTATATAAACTTAGACTCATTTCAGTATCCGTTAGCCACTGCTATTGGTTTTGGTGCAAAAGGAATCAATGGAAAATAATATTGCAGAAAAACAAATAAAAATGCAACCTTACTACTGAATAACCACTAGAAACACACAAACACACATAGAAACGCTATAAGTGCAGTTCTCTCTTTTCATTCATTTTGAGAACAACCTTAATAAACAACATTACAAAGAACGAGAGTTATTTCTCTACCTGAAGATGAAAACTTGCCCTGCGAAGCTCAAATTTATTTCCTGCATGTTTTACAGTTTCACCTCTAGGTGGTAGAAGACAACAAACTCTACGGTGCCGGTTTTGTGAAGGATAGCATAGTGGTTGGAGGAAAAATAACTTCACCTATGAAAATACAATTCAGAGGTTGAAAGCTGTATTACGTCAATGGGGATGCAGTAAGAATACATTCCACCTTTCACAGAATTCATTTTTTCAGAGTAAAGCTACCAGCATCAGTTTAGTGCACAAGAGAGTAAATTAGAAATAAAAAATAACAATCAAAGTTTCTCTGCATTTTGCTGTCCCTCAAACGTTTCCCTCACCAGTTCTGAATAGCCAAGTCTGAGCAGCCTTTACTTGCCTTTGAGCTGCCTGTGGACATCCTCTCATGTCTACACTTTCACTGTTACTGATATGCGACCTGACCACCCCCGGTGATGACTTTGTTGGCTCTATTGCTCCTTTCCTTCTGAGGGACATTCAGTTAATAGGATATGTTGCCTAAAACCCTGGCTCCTTCTCCAAAAGGTATGCTTTTAGGAACTTCAGCTCCTCATCGCTGTAGTTTGGCTTTAATCTTCAAATCACTTTCTCTTGTGCTGCTCTCTTCAGCACCATCATCACCTCAGGCTATCTTGTCAGATTTTTTTTATCTGCTCCACTTGACATAGAAGTCAAAAACAACCTCTACAGTATTATTTATATTACAGTAGTGTCTATGTGTAAAAACACATAGGAAGAGCCTGTCCCTGCCCTGAAGAGATCATAATCTAATTAGACAAGACAGACAAAAAAAGAAGAAAGGAAGTACTACTATCCCCATTTTTCAGATGGAAAACTGAGGCACACAGAAATTCAGTGACTTGCCAAGGTCACACAAGAAATCTTTGACAGAGTGGGGCATTGGACCCTGAGTCTCAGACCATCATTCCTTTCTTGCAAGTTTGAGTACAATTTGCATATGTTAATAATCATGAGCATAGGATAAGATATCTAGGGGCATGACCATATAGGGCAATGTGGGCACATGCCGTAAAAATTACCATGTGCCCTGAGCAGGACACCTGCAGACCACTGCCACCAGAGAGTGATTCTCACTTGCAGGCAGGCTAGTGAGGATCTGACTACCTAATTAATACTGTACATAGGCTGCTTTAAAGGAAAATGTTCAGATCTGTTGATAAATGCAAAATAGCCACATTAACCAGTGGATCTAATTTCCTGGAAACCTCAAAATAGCATGTGGTTCGGGGAACAGCTGCCCAGGGGATATATATTTTCTTTTTAGGGAAAAAGTGAGAGAGTATGATGATGAGGAGGAAAAGTAATAACTGATGTGTTTGGCTTGTACGTTTGGCTTATACCCAACAGAGTATACTGCTACCAAGAACATCGGCTACTGCCACAAGAAGTATTTACGCTGTAACTAGACAATGCAGTACTGTGTTGAAAGAGGAACTTGCTGTTCTTTTTTGTTCTGCTGACACATTTTCAGAACCTGACATACCTCGAGGGTTCCTGGCTGTGTATGGGCTATCATTTTCTCCTCTTGAAATAATTACCCAGTTGTAGTAGCTGAAACTGCAGTAATGGCCTAAAAGTGGTGGTATGCAATGTTCAAAATCTTGTTTTATAACGTGTGAGTGCTACCATTGACAAGTCCAGGCAAAGAATTGTGCCCTTTTTCGCTTCATTATGATGCATGAAGCAGGTTGTGTTTTTATTTGGTTTCTAAATTTTGCTTCTTTTATAATATTAGAAGTTCTGGCCCTGAAGCCCTATGGATGATTTCAGAACTTGTGATTGTGACGTCACAGGAACCTGAAAGTTGAGCAACTCAGAGAAGTGATTGTTAGGTCTTGCTATACCAATGTAAAAAGTGAATTGCACCCTGCAGTTTATCCTAGTTAAAGAATAATATTTAATGTTCTCAAATAATACTGAATTGGAATCAGGATTTAATAATACCAAATTAAAGAAATCCAAAATCACTGAGCAGAGCATAGACTTCCTAGCATGTGACTTACTCTAAAAGCATTAGGCCTTTTGTCTTCTAGGAGACTGAGTTAATTTTGTAGACTTTTTTCTTTCCCTCCCACTGAGAAAGTGATCTCCTGATCTGTAATGAAATTATGATAGTCACAAACAATACACATACAAACTATGGAAGGATTCCTTCCATGCTTACAGAATTAATTGAAATTAAGATGGTGCATGTAGTAAACATCAACTTGTGAGCTTTACTACTCTTGAAATGTATCATAGTCTGTATTACATACAACATGGAATTATATACTTTGATACATTACCAAAATACACAGTAAATTGAGAAAATGCAAAACTGAATGTTCAGTACGAATGATTAATATTTGATTTTAAAAGTCCATGAAAATGGTTCTTATATTGTAGAAGATATACTAAAGAGGAAAAGTCAAGCTTGACTTGAAAGAACTTTTTATAACAAAAGACTAGTACAACAGATACATCTTTGTATTCTTAAGGAAGAGAATTTTCAGCACTTTCAGATTAAAAAAGGATCATGATTAATATGTGAAAATTACAGAGAGGTAAATTCCTTTAAAAATTTCCAGTTTTAACAAGGATAAGTCGTATTCAGCATTGAATCAGTTAGTTGTGAGTAAATCCTACTGGGCCCAGTATCTGACTGTCTCTCTTAACTACTTATGTGGCCCTCAACACTGTAGTATCTGCTTTCCCTTTATTTTTTTCAATAGTTTACGTTTAACACAACGTACCCTATTTTCTTTTTTTTTATGTGTGTCTCTCTGGCTGCCTGATTGCATACTTCCGGTTCCAAATGAGGTGTGTGGTTGACTGGTCAGTTCGTAACTCTGGTGTTCGTAACACTGAGGTTCTACTGTATCCCCATTTTACAGATGGAGAACTGAGGCAGAGACAGTAAATGACTTGCCCAAGGTCACACAGACTTTTTGAGAAGGGAATTTAACTTAAGCCCTCTATGTGCAATGCTAGCACCCTAATGACTGGATCATCTTGCCTGTCAGTTATGGTCACCTAACTTGAATGTTACAAATTGTGATTAAGTGATTAAATGTCTGAATAAAGACAAGCTTTATATTTGAATGAGACAGCCTGGAAGAGTTCATTGGCCAGTCAAAGTCTGGCAAAACTATGCAGCCTTCAATTACTCTCCTCATATGTCTGTAATGTGCCTACCATACTTCTGACAACTATATACATAATCAAATAGTAATAATGTATTATTACAGTTAGTGTGCATTGCTGTTACTTCTTGTCTTAGGGAATCAGATGGAGTAACTGCACATTTAACATGTTAACAGGACTTGCCTCAAATATGCTGTTTGAGAATTCTAAAGTGTGGCTGATACAGATTCATTTGAAATTTAGCGAGCTAACAGAACTGGAGAGTAGGCAAGACTTGAGGGGAACAGCTATGCTGAGAACAGGCACTTAAAAGATATTATATCTATATATCTATATAGATATGTCTGACCAAGTATACTAAAGCAGTGGTTCTCAAACTTTTTTTTCCGCAGACCATTTGAAAATTGCTGAGGGTCTTGGCAGACCACTTAATGATCTTTCCAAATGTTGTTTGTACCGTTAGCTAATTATTGTAAAGCACTTTGGATAAAAGCACTATATTAAAAAAGAAGCTTAATAATTAACTTTTTTTTGTTCTACAAATAAAAGCACACAATTCATATTTTAACATCGGTAGTCTTACCTTTCTAATGTGATGGATGCACCCTCTCTCCCCTGCCGCAGCAGTCCCTGAACTGGGGCGGGGAAAGAGGGGGATTTTTCCCTTTCTCCCTCACCGCAGCAGCCCCCGCGAGCTGAGGCTGGGAAGGAGGGCCATCTCTCCCCGGCAGCCACAGCCCTGGAGCTGGGGAAAGTTGCCTTTTTGTCTAGTCACTGCAGCCCTGCACGTCCCAAATTCGCCCCAACCCCTCTTTTCACCCCACTGCCCCCTCCCACCTACCTTCTAGTGCCCCCAAGGTCACCACCTCACCTTACATGTGCGTCTTCTCCAGGGTCCAGGCACCTAATTAGTGGAGCCATGCCTGCGCGGCTCCACTGATTAGGTGGGTGGCCCTTCATTCTCTGGTGTGTGGCTGCCCATGCGTGCACCTTAAAGGGAACTATCCACAGATTACCTGAATTGGTGGTCCACGGACCACAGTTTGAGAACCTCTGCACTAACGCTTATCTTAAGCTGAAGAGGAAACTATATTCCTTAGTAAAAACTTTCTAACTATAAGGATAGTTAAGCACTGGAAAAGTCTACTGAGGGAGGGATGCTTGTGGAATCCCCATCACTGGAGCTTTTTAAGAACAGGTTAGAAAAACACATGTCAGAGATAGTGTAGGTGTATGTGGTCCTACCTCAGAGAGAGAGAGAGAGAGAGAGAGAGAGAGAGAGTGTACTAGACTAAATGACCTTTTGAGGGCCTTTATAGATCTACATTTCTATAGGCTAAATGTGCTGAAAATTTTAATTTTATTTATATTCTAGGTTGAATGTGTGGATCACATGGTGTTTATCAGTACAAGCTTGGTGTAATTAATAAGGTCAGGGGTAACAAGAAAAATACATAATGTGTCAGCTGTTTCCCAAAAAGTAGAAGTGTCCTCTGACAGTAGGGATGAATAAACACCAACAATGACTAACTTTTGCAGAAGTGGGAGATAGCTCTTTCTGGTTATTCTCTCCATGCCATTTTAAAAAAATAGAATCCCTTGGCATTTTTTGTACAATTTCCAATCCTGAAAAATTACTCTTCAGCCATATATATCTAAATTGTGTGACAGTTTCTCCAGGTCCCATATTCTCTAGGGATTTTTGCCAGACACAAATCATGACCCTAGGCAGCTGCACGGTGAGCATTTACTCTTCAAGAGAAGGAAAGAGAACTTTATGAACAGCATGGGACAATTTTATATGGCAGGGACACCCTCTCCCCTGTGTTTTATTTTGGATAAAGTTGTGTCACAACATGTGATCCTTTGCATTAGTCCTAGATTTTTTTTTGATGACTCAGTGTTTCATGCTGGATACAGTGCAGGGGGCATTAGATGCCAGTTTCCAAGTGAAGGGCATCCCTCAGCCGCTGCTCCAGGATCATTTTGCCCAGGTGCGGGCGAGCTGCCCAGAGACGCCTGCCAGGCAGTCCCCAGTCTCAAAAGGTGTGTGCTGGGGGGGGGGGAGGGTCTGTGCTTCCTAGGGTGCCCAGACGTCCCCATTTTATAGAGCCAGTCCTGATTTGTGGGTCTTTTTCTTATATAGGCTCCTATTACCCCCCACCCGGTCCTGATTTTTCACACTTGCTGTCTGCTCGCCCTAGTGCTTCCCCAGAGGCGGGCGCAGCCGCCGCAGCAGTAAGCGGGGCGGTTTGGATTATGTTTCAGCGGGAGGGGACTGGGCAGGAGCCCGGCGTGGGTTCAGCGCCCAGGGAAGCCCGGGCTTTCTGCGAGCACCCAGCGGCACCCGCTGCCCTCTGCGCGCTCCCACCCACTCGGGCTCTCGGCTCCCGCCCTGCGGCCAGCGCCCAGCGCGGAGTGACTGGCGGCTCCGCCTATGGGCACGTCCCTGCCGGCTGTGGCGGTGGGGTCTGGACGGGAGCCAGCTCCCCAAGCTCCCGCCCCGGGCTGCTGGCTGGAGGCTCCGCCTGGAGGATGCTGCTTGGGCCGCCGCCGCCCTCCCGAGTTCCCCCCGCCGAGTAGGAAGCGGGGAGCGGGCATCGCAACCAACCCGCAGCCGCCGGAGGGGCAGAGCCTAAGCTCCGCCGCCGCTGCATTGGCCGGGCGCACGTGTGTGTGCGCCAGGCTCCCGGCTGGTCCCAGCGCTGCAGTGGCTCGGAGTGGAGGGAGGCCCAGGCGGGAGGGATGCAGGATGGCAGAGACACCCGGCGTCCCCTACCGAACCACGGGCTCCACCTTGCTGCACCCGCTCAGCCAGCTCCTGGGCATCCCGCTGGACCAGGTAACACCGACACAGGTGACAGGGATCGGGGGTGCCCCAGCAAGGGGCCAGTTGTACCTGGGGAACGGGAGGGAGAAGACGGGGGAGGAACTAATAAGCTTCAGTATGATGCGATTGGAAATCTGGGCTGTACAAGGCTTGTTGGGGGCTCACTTAAACGTTTTGCCAGGTTATATGTATATCAGTACATGTGTGTCAGACCAAGGCTTACAAGAGTAATTTGCAACCTATTAGATACACTGCATGGGATATTTTACATAGGGCACTGTATGTAAGAGAGGAGGTCAGTTTTCAGCAGATCAGTTATTTCCTATCACATTTGCAAAGGTGGTCTGTATCAGAACCTCAAGAAACAAACCCATGCAAGGTCAAAGTGCACAGATCAGTTATCTTGTAATGGACATATATGTTAAAAGACATTATAAGGTCAATTTGCAAGGGCAGCCAGCAGGAACCAGAAAGTCAAGAATATTTGTGGTTTTTGTTTTTTTTAAGAAAAAAGGAAAATGGGCACAACATGTGCACAGATTGCAGAGCAGACACTACTGTGTAATAGAAAGCAAAGTGATCAAGCATTGAAGTTTAGCAAGTGTTTGGTTAGTTCCATAATTTTTGTTTATACTTTAAAATAAATTCTGTTATCTGTCTTGTTAACACGTATTTGAGCTATTATTTACTTAGGTAGCTGTACATGGCTCTTTCCAATATTCAGTCATAGTATTCTTTAGGGCAAATGCTGCTACAAGTAATGATATTGAACTAAATAAGGGAAAGTTTAAAACTTTTTTGGGGGATGTTGATGGTGGTATTTGCCTCATAGTCACTTAGCAGCTGACTAACCAAAGCAGCTATTTGACTACGTTTTATGTCAGGGGACAGGGGTTGAGTGTTGTAGCTCATGAAATGCCAATTAATTCAGCTATGAGGGGGTAGCCATGTTAGTCTGTATCCACAAAAACAACAAGGAGTCCAGTGGCACCTTAACCAGACTCCTTGTAATTAATTCAGCTGTAATTCCTTAGATTATACCTACATGGGGGGGGGGGGGGTAGCTCAGTGGTTTGAGCATTGGCCTGCTAAACCCAGAGTTGTGAGCTCAGTTCTTAAGGGGGCCATTGGGGGTTGGGCTAGATGATCTCAAGGTCCCTTCCAACCCTAATAATCTATGATTGGAAGGGAGATTAGGGAAAGAGACTTCTGTAATAACAAGTTTCAGAGTAGCAGCCGTGTTAGTCTGTATCCGCAAAAAAAACAGGAGTACTTGTGGCTAAAGACTAAAGTCTTTAAGGTGCCACAAGTACTCCTGTTTTTTTTCTGTAATAACAAGGGACTGTTGATCCCAAAACTACCTGTGCTGAAATGTGTAGTCAATTCTCAAAATAAAAAATAGAAGAAAGGCATCTTACAGGAATGCAAGGGTGTTCAGAGCACTCATGGCATGATATATGTGGTTGTGCTGTCACACATTCATTTATAGGCTCATTGTGAAATTGACCCCTAACAAGTAGAGAAAACATTGGTTGGTCCTTTCTCTTTATTATTTTTCAAGCATACACACACACCTATTGCCCTTTCTGCGTTCTTTCAGCAATGAGGAAGTTCAGCCTGGAAGTTTGCTATATCAGCCTACTGATGTGTTCAGTAGTTGAGATTGTGCTGTGAGATAAACCAGGGCAACAAAGATTTACTGTAGGTTTTGAAATCAGCAAAAACCAGGATATTCTAGATTAAGATTGGTTTGTGCTCTTTTACTCATTCAGTAGCTATGCACTGTTTTGGCTATTGTTTTTATAAATTAATAATAAAAAAAGACATTTTCAGCCCCTGCTCCCTTCCCCCTCAACTTAAAACATGCAACTTTAAATTTGTGCATGCTTACAGATAATGTTTTTTTTAACTAAAAAATATTTTTTTTAAAAGATTGGTATTTCTAGTATTTAGTAACTACAGGAAAAAACAGGATTTATTGTAAATTCTACCTGTAAACCTATCTGTGAACATATCTGCTAGTCCAGTCTGCTTCGAGGCAGGACAAAGAGTTTCTTTTTCTTCCTTTCTTGTTTTTAAAGGTATTATGGGCTGGAAACATTTTAAAACAGTGTTAAAGGAACCATAGCAGATACTACATATTGGCCGGGACGGCATATATCAATATACAATACAAAGATAGACTGGCTGACTGAACAGTGAATAGCTTTCAAAAATATATGTCTCCCTTCAGTGAAGATGACAAAGACTATATTCTCTATGGACAAAATTCACCACTTATCCCCCTCATTGCCCAAAGTCTGAATGGTCATTGTGTAGGGAACTTTAGAGGGATTGTAGTGGGCATAATGAAACACATACACACAAGAGGGAGTGGGGTGGCAGGTAGGGTGACCACCTTTGTTGGATGGAAATAAGAGAAAAACACATGAAAAATAAGGGACAACACTTTATTTCACACTATTTCCCTTAGCATATCATATACTTGTCTCTCAAGTGTATACTTGAGGGCAACAGAAAAGTACAGTATAATTGAGGGCAATTATAAGTTTCAAATGAATGTGTAAAATGGTCAGTGTCCCTTTAAATAAGGAATTGGGTGACCACCCAATCAGCTGTGATGAGAGGGGCTCAAGGGCTCATGAAAGCCCCGTGTTAAAATTCCTCCAGAAATTTTCAGAAAGATTGAGGTGATGTGCCTTCCTCTCATGGAATCTGCTTAAATATTTCTGCAAGAAGACTGATCCATTTATAAGAACACTTCTAAGATCTGATTTTAGAGCGGTAGCCATGTAAGTCTGTATCAGCAAAAAGAATGAGTACTTGTGGCACCTTAGAAACTAACAAATTTATTTGGGCATAAGCTTTTGTGAGCTAAAACCCACTTCATCGGATGCATGCAGTGGAAAATATGGTAGGAAGATATATATATACACACAGAGAACATGAAAAAATGGGTGGTGCCATACTAACTTTAACAAGACTAATTTATTAGTTTTTTCATGTTCTCTGTGTATATGTATCTTCCTACTGTATTTTCCACTGCATGCATCCGATGAAGTGGGTTTTAGCCCACGAAAGCTTATCCCAAAATAAATTTGTTAGCCTCTAAGGTGCCCCAAGTACTCCTCATTCTTTTTTCTAAGGTCTGATTTTTTTTTTTGCCTTTGGAATGCATCAGCTTCTGCCAAGTGTCAAAGATTTTCAGATTTCCCTGAGGTAGGATGAGCCCAGAGCTCTCCACAAGAGCTTTACACACCTAGCCTCACTTCAAATGACATAGATTAAGCTCTGTGCAATAGTGTCAATATAGATAGGAACAAAATGCAAACACTTCCAACCTTTGTGCTAAATATAAGCTTGTTTGCCAGGTGGTGTTGCCTCCTTCCTTTGTTGGGGGAAGAGGGTTTTTGTTTAAATGAAAAAATAAATATAGATTGTTCAGTTTTTAACCCCTTCTTTATGCAGAACTTGCCTCTCTGGCTAAAAGAACATAGTGTTTATTATCAGAGGGGTAGTCCTGTTAGTCTGGATCTGTAAAAAGCAACAAAGAGTCCTGTGGGACCTTATAGACTAACAGATGTATTGGAGCATGAGCTTTCGTGGGTGAATACTCACTTCGTCAGATGCACCTGACAAAGTGGGTATTCACCCACGAAAGCTTATGCTCCAGTACCTCTATTAGTCTATAAGATGCCACAGGACTCTTTAGTGTTTATTATAAATCCCACATATAAAGGGAAACATCTTGTGGAAATCCTTTATTAAAATATTAATAAAGCCTCCATGGCTTCTAAATCAGGCTCTGGGCTGCAATAGGGGAAATTAACCTTGTGTGTCCTCATGCATCTGTGGCTATGGGTTCAGTGCGGATCTTGAAATCTGTCCACACCCATCATGCTCTTCTAGTGCCTGTCTGGAGCTGAACACTGCTACTAAAAAGGGCTCTGGGAGTCCCCTGCATGCCTGTTGTGCATCCACCCACCAGAGCACAATGGAATTGTGGTACTTTCTTTATATCGGGGCTCTTCCCTGGCTCATCTGCACCTGGGAGAATTTCACCCTGCGATAAATGCCAGCACCACAAGCTGAGCTGGGGATTTGAAAATCAGGCTATATGTTTTTGTTTTCTAACTTTCACGTGACTAGTAATAAAGATTTTGCAGTCTGCCCTCAGCTGGCCATGCTGTTGATGAAGCCTGAGTTAGAGTAGAATCTGGCATGTTCTTTCATAGCTGTATTGACTCTGTTGTAACAACAGTAGGGGAAAAATAATCAACTTGAACAAGTGCATGGAGCATATATGTAGAGTAAGAGAATGACATTTTTACATAGTTTTTTCCTCCTTTTTAAAAATGAAAATGCTGAATTATGTTTCAGAATAATGCAGAGTTCTAAAGAGCATCTAATTAGTCAACACATCTAGAAATTATACAGTACTAAAACTATTACTGACCAAACACTATATTTGTAAGCAGTCAGGATGAGCTCTACCCTGACATCTGGTGGTGAATTATGGCAAGTGTGGAAAAGAATTTCAGAGGCTGATCGTGTTTGCATAGGCACACCCACTCTGCCTAGTATAGCCCACGGCATCCTAAAATGGTTACTTTCACAGCTGTGGGATCCCCAATTTCTTTGTTATTGGGGCAGGAGGAATAAAGTGTTGTCACCCTGATTAAGTAAATGAGGAACTATGAAGCTGTTTTATGATAAAGGGTTTCACTATCAACTAAATAGCACTTGCTAGACAAGGGACATGGGTTCCAAAACCCAGTGAATAGAGAGAAGCTGGGGACAGGTATCTGTACCTGGTGGTGTAGGTGCCTTGTGTGAGCCAGAAGCACCAGTTTCACCTGTTCCTCTCTCTACTGTGGAATATCAGAGTTGGTTTTTGATTTCCTTAAGAGTCTAGATACAGGTTACTAAGCTGAACTTACTATGGGCTAATGGTGCACTAGCACTGGAGCTCCCCTACTGTGAGCTGAAATCACTAAAGAGCTGGAATTGCTGAGCTGAGAGCACTGAGTACTGTGCAAACTAGTGGGGGAGCCTGAAGCTATACTGCAGAGCAGAGCAGCTGGCAGAGCGGAGTGGAGCAGTTTGTGGAGCCACGGAGTGAGTGGAGCTGAGCAGTTTGTGGGGATGGCTGGAGCGGATCACGGGACAGCTGGTGGAGCAGAGCAGCTGGCAGAGCAGAGCAGCTGTGGGACGGGTGGAGCGGCCCACAGAGTGAGTGGAGCCGAGCAGTTTGTGGGGACGGCTGGAGCGGATTACGGGACGGCTGGTGGAGCAGAGCAGCTGGCGGAGTGGAGCAGTTTGTGAGGACGGCTGGAGGAGCAGAGTGGGGTGGCTGGTAGAGCGGAGCAGTTCGTGGAGAAGGCGGAAGCAGAACCCCACGGAGAGGCAGGACAGTTGGCCCCGGACCACGTAAGGTGCCCCTTTCTACCCAGGCTGGGGGAGGGGGGATCTCTGCAGATAGACTCTCGAACTCTGGGGCTGCACTGACCCGGGACAGAGACTTTTGGATTGTGGGACTTTTGGGACTGTGGGTGATCTTTGGGTTGCTGGACTCTAGGGACATTTGGGGTATTGGACTTTGGAGTCTTGGGGTGATTTGGGGGTTGCTGGACTCAAGAGCCAAGGGAAAAGGACACGGCCCAATTTCCTGGGGTGGGTCTTTGCTCACGGTTTGGTCTATGAACTCTAGTTGAGGTGTTTTCCCAATGTAATGCTTGTTGTTTATCTCATGTAATTAAACCTTTTCTGCTACACCGAGACTCTGTGCTTGCGAGAGGGGAAGTATTGCCTCTTCGAGGCGCCCAGGGTGTGTGTAAGATTTTCCCAGGTCACTGGGTGGGGGCTCGAGCTGGTTTTGCATTACGTTGTAGGGAAGGGACCCCTATATATTGAACCCGGCCCTTGCTGCTATCAATTCAGCCTGGCAGAAGGGTTACATATTAATGAGAGATGCCAGCAAGGTTTGCTGGTTTACATACATAATAAAGAGTTGCCATGTCTGTATATAAATGGTACATATTCTTTTTTTACTTGTAACATACCTTTGTATTTAGCAAACCTTTCATTAATTGGAGCATGATTCTGTGGCAGTACTTCTTTAGCTGCAAGAGTACCAGATGCAAAAGGGGATAAAAATAATACAGTATTTAGGACATCATTATATCCCAGTAAAGCAAGCCTTGAAGTGTAGTTGATTTCTGTTTTAAAAATATTGGGCCACTACAATATGCACCTCCAGTAACATCAGGCAAAAGAACACTTCCACCTGATATGCTCAAAGTCACCAGTTCTACCACAGCCCCTCAGCGTAGATCTGAGTCAGATACAGCAAATTAAAGAGCAGATTTGGAGAAATAGAAACCTTGTAGACAATATTAAATTATATAAGCAGATGTGCTTAACTGCACTGTACAAGTATGTTAAATGTATGTCTTCAAGGACTTGATTGTGTATTTTTATCCATGTACAATGCCTAACCCATGTACAAATGTTGCAAATACAACAAAAGATAAATATCTTAAATAGAAAAAACGTTACCACTCAAGGCTCCTTCACAGTATAGCCTATTTGATAACCCACATTCCTTTTTCAGCAGCCCCCTCCACCCACCATAAATGCCCACCTCAAAACCTCATTTTAATCCTCCCTGATGAGCCGTTTTGCGTGCCCCCACCTTAGTCTGACAGTGTCTGGATTTGTTGATTTTTAGCAAAGTGAGTTACAGAGTCAAGACTTCTTCACAGAGAATGCAGTGCCACAGCTTCCCCTCCCTTTTAAACCAGGGGGCTTTTAGCTTGAGTACCTCCATTGACTGCAGTTGCTGTGATATCACTGGGGAAGCAAGATAGGGTGACCAGACGTCCCGATTTTATAGGGGTCTTTTTCTTATATAGGCTCTTATTACCCTCCGCCCCCGTCCCGATTTTTCACATTTGCTGTCTGGCACCCTAAAGCAAGATGATCTTTCAGCCAGGGTTCAAACCATTTAGGATTTGACTGTGTCCCTTTATCTATGGAATTATTAATGTTTTCTATGTGTGCCATACATTGTTATTCACACACCTATTTTTTACTTGAATTCATTCACTGCAGCTGGACTTCGTTTTTGTGTCTTGGCAGCAGTTTAAATTGAACATTCACACAAATGATTACAAGCCAAGCATACTTCCATCTAAGTCTCTGAACAAAATGTATCGGTGACATCTTCCTGATAGTGATTTAAATGGCTTTTCCACTAAAAGTGCATAGGCATCAGTTCTGAAGAGGATGTGTGTTAGAGATTTTCCATTTGGATAAAGTATAAATCATCCTAAACTTTGGTCCCAAATGTAAAGTGAGCCCCCATACCAAATCTTTGTGGAAGCTCAGAAAACGTCAGTTAAATCTGTAGCTATGGTTTTCAGTTTTGCCTCTATTCTTCCTGGTTCTTGCCAGGACTAGAAGAGAGTGAGCTGAATTATCATCCACAAGCCTGCTTATGTGACTTTTGTAACCCAGCTTTTGAGGGCTAAAAGACCAGGTAAGAATCTAGCCTTTTGTAAGCTTGTTGAAATTCAAGCTGAACTTCCCATATTTTGAGGTTCATCTGTCACTAATTTGTTTAGATTTTTTCTTCCAGGCAGTGTAGCGTAGAGCAGGATGAAATGAATCCTGCCTTAATACAATGGAATGGACTAGATGACCCACTAGAGATTCTTTTTGCCTAAATGAATCTAAAATAATCTTAATTGGGATGCTGTGTATCAAAACAAGGAGTAATTGGAGAAAAAATGCAACAATTTATTACTGATAAAATTAACTGAGTTTAGGACTCTAGTCTTGTTGTAGGAGGGTTGGTCCCAGGATATTAGACAAAGGTGGGTGAGGGAATATCTTTTATTGATCCAACTTCTGTTGGGGAAAAGAGACAAGCTGAAGAAGAGCTCTGTGTAGCTCAAAAGCTTCTTTTACCAACAGAAGTTGATCCAATAAAAATTGTCTCACCCACCTTGTGTCTTTAGGATTCTAAACAGACAAGGATTTTTGACAGAGAAGTAAGTGAGTTAGTAGAGGACTTTAACCTGAAACATACAACTGTATTTTGTGGCTAGAAATTAAATTTTGTAATGAGTTCAAGTGGGACTGAGATATGACCCACACACAAATTGTAATACTTTTTTTAAAATATAGGAACAACTGTTAATGTCTGTCCTGAACTGTTACATTTCATTTAATTCTTTAATGTGTTTCACTCTGAAAATGAAAACTTGATTTGTTATTTTGAATAGCAGTAGCACTGTTAGATTTCAGGGTGAATAAAAATCAATAATTTAAAAAAAAATCTGAGTTTTTTTTTAAATTGGATTTTTTTTGATAAAATGCTTTGAGGAAAAAACCTATCTAAAGATAGTTAATATTAATGATTAACCTGTTGAATTGGAGATAGTTCACCTCCCAATGACTTCATAAATATCTGCTTCAGTTACCTTTGGTAAACGAAATAACCAAACAATCATTCATTTTCTGATATAGCTGTAAAACTAATCTGAAAAGTTTTCAAAATAAATCACTGTTTAAAAATGTATAGTGTGTACCTTCTAAAAAGGAAACCTACATCTATCTCTGAGTTGTGAAGAATATGTATTAAGGTTACAACAACCAACAAGAATGCACTTTTATGTAGAAAACCATGGTTAAATCGAGTCTTCCTGACTAGTGATTTAAATCAATTTGATTTAAATCAGATCCACCCTGTTAGATTTATTGCCTCATTGCAAGACTCACACTCAGCTGGCTATAGAAAAGTTGTCTGCTATTCAGTTATTTGAGGAACAGTGTGCGCTAATGTAATCTAAAGACTGTATCCTGCATGTATATTCACAGAGAGGTACTGCTAAGCATTCATGGGACAACTTTAACTTTGCTAGCTTTTGAGTGCTCATAGCACTGATGCTATTTTAATGTAGTTAAAATGGAAATATTGTTTAATTTTTTATATAATGCTATAGAGGTATATAATATTTTACAGGAAGAATGAGGCTATGTTCCCTTCCAGGGACTGAGGTTACCCCCTGAGCATTATTCTCTATGCAGGCCAATATAATCCTCTGTAATATTATAAAATGTTATACAGAAGACTAGAAGCCTTTGAAAATAAATGCCTATGGAAGATTCTGGGCATTTGTTGGAAAGATTTATTCACCAGCAAAGAGATACAAGAAATCACCAACTAGAAGCTTATTTCCACCAGAATCAGAAAGAAAAGGTGGACTTATTTGAGCTCTGTATTCTGTATGCCAACACACATGATATGTCTACGCAATTAAAAACCTGTGGCTGGCCTGTGCCAGCTGATGGGTTTGCAGGGCTGATACTAAGGGCCTCTTTAATTGCAGTTTAAACATTCAGGCTTGAGCTGGAGCCTGGGCTCTGGGACCCACTCTCCTCATAGGGTCCCAGAGCCTTGGCTCCAGCCCAAGCCCAGCTGTCTACACTGCAATTAAACTGCCCCTTAGCCTCAGCCTTGTGAGCCCATCAGCTTGCATAGGCCAGCCGCGGGTGTGTAATTGCAGTGTAGACATATTAACAGACTCCTGCGTGAAGCTGTCAAGTGGAAATCCAACTGGTGTGAGGAAACAAAGGCATCTAAGAGAAACCTTAAGAAGAGCTCTTATCAGGGAGGGTTTAACAGTCAATATCAACACCGTAGAGCTGATGAAAACAGTAGCAAATGACAGAGAGGAATGGAAGAGACTAACTTCCACTCTGCACCAATATCAGTTTGAGAAGGATGTAATAATAATAATAATAAGGTAACAATGTTACAAACCTCTCTAGGGGTAGGTCTATACTTACCCGCTGGGTCGACACGTAGAGTTCGACTTCTTGGAGTTCGAACTATCGTTTCTAATCTAGACACGATAGTTTGAACTCCGAACACGCTCCCGTCGACTCCGGAACTCCACCACCGCGAACGGTGGTGGTGGAGTCGACGGGGGAGCCGCAGACTTCGATCCCGCGGCGTCTGGACAGGTAGGCAGTTCGAACTAAGGTAGTTCGACTTCAGCTACGCTATTCGCGTAGCTGAAGTCGCATACCTTAGTTCGACCCCCCCCCCCCCAGTGTAGACCAGGCCTTAGAAATATGTGCCCCATCTCTACATTGTTCTCATTCAGATGGTAATTTCAGCCTCAGAGTTCTTAGCCAGCGTCTTGATATTATGTAAGTAAATATTTCCATGTCTCCTTATTCATGGAAAACAGTCCTTGTCCTGATAAATTTTCCATTTGGCAGGGGACAAAATTGCAACTGGGAAACAGCCTCTCATGAATTTTCCTACTTCGTGCACTTTCCTTTCCTTCTCATTTATATGACATAAGATCTGGAAAAATAAATGTTAGGGATTTTGTATAGAATTTCCTGAAGTCCTCTCTCTATGTTAATCATAGTGGGACTGATTCACCCGTGCAAAGTGACCCCGAAGCCACTCTATGGCCTCCCACAGTGCAGGGGCCTCTGTGGCAAGCACAGTGCTGCCCTGCTCCCCACTCCACTTCCACAGGAGATGCCAATACTGGGGACCTGTTGGATTGCAGGAAGAGGCCTGGTTGTGGCTTTCCTATGCTCCTAATTCCCAGGTTCTGCAAGACCCCTATGTAATCAGTGAGGTGGCAAAGTTTGCAGATGATACTAAACTACTCAAGATAGTTAAGACCAAAGCAGATTGTGAAGAACTTCAAAAAGATCTCACAAAACTAAGTGATTGGGCAACAAAATGGCAAATGAAATTTAATGTGGATAAATGTAAAGTAATGCACATTGGAAAAAAAAAACCCAACTATACATACAACATGATAGGGGCTAATTTTGCTACAAGGAGTCAGGAAAAAGATCTTGGCATCATCGTGGATAGTACTCTGAAGATGTCCACGCAGTGTGCAGAGGCGGTCAAAAAAGCAAACAGGATGTTAGGAATCATTAAAAAGGGGATAGAGAATAAGACTGAGAATATATTATTGCCCTTATATAAATCCATGGTACGCCCACATCTCAAATACTGTGTACAGATGTGGTCTCCTCACCTCAAAAAAGATATTCTAGCACTAGAAAAGGTTCAGAAAAGGGCAACTAAAATGATTAGGGGTTTAGAGAGGGTCCCATACGAGGAAAGATTAAAGAGGCTAGGACTCTTCAGCTTGGAAAAGAGAAGACTAAGGGGGGACATGATAGAGATATAAAATCATGAGTGATGTTGAGAAAGTGGATAAGGAAAAGTTCTTTACTTATTCCCATAATACAAGAACTAGGGGTCACCAAATGAAATTAATAGGCAGCAGGTTTAAAACAAATAAAAGGAAGTTCTTCTTCACGCAGCGCACAGTCAACTTGTGGAACTCCTTACCTGAGGAGGTTGTGAAGGCTAGGACTATAACAATGTTTAAAAGGGGACTGGATAAATTCATGGTGGCTAAGTCCATAAATGGCTATTAGCCAGGATGGGTAAGAATGGTGTCCCTAGCCTCTGTTCGTCAGAGGATGGAGATGGATGGCAGGAGAGAGATCACTTGATCATTGCCTGTTAGGTTCACTCCCTCAGGGGCACCTGGCATTGGCCACTGTCGGTAGACAGATACTGGGCTAGATGGACCTTTGATCTGACCCGGTACGGCCTTTCTTATGTTCTTATGTTTGGGCAGCTCTCAGGATAGCCAAACTGACTCCTAGTAGTCCCAGGATAAAGGATGTGCAAGTCTGGTTCCTACCAATGCAGCGATGAATCTAGCCCTCCATCCTTATCTAAAATGACAAAATCATCTGCAAGGTACAAACGATGTCAACAAACTAGATTTCCTTTTGGAACCGAAGGCCTATTCAATGTCCAATGTACTATATGACCTAATTGCTTTTAAAATTACTGGAAACTATTTACATGCCAAATTTACTAGATTCCCTCCTCCTTGCCCAGCTGGTCTAACAAGCATACTTAAATTGTAAGAGCATGCTTGACATTCTAGAAGTTCAATTACATTCCGGCACGAAAGCTGCCATTGTCCTTCAGTAACGCCTCTGACATTCATGTAGCTCTTTCTTCAGAATATTTCACTGGCTGATCTGTACTTTACTTCTGTCAACATGGTGGATTTCAGTCTCTCTCTCTAAGTTATTTCACTTGGTTCACACATCTTGTGCAATTTACTGTCAATTTTCAGGGTCGCTTTGAAAAATAACTACAGGGAAATCTCTTGATCAGATGTTTCCTGCCCCAGAACAAGAGGGCATCCAGTCATGCTCTTTTCATCTATTGATGATCTTACTTTTGTGGTTTAGGACATTTTAAAACTGCTCTGCAGTCTTACAGGTGAAGTGTGAAGCAAAAATGAAGGCACAATAAATTGAATTTGCCACTTCTGAGCTACAAGGACTTTAACTTTAAAAGGACTCAAACTCAAACTTTAAAAGAAAAGAAAATTTTACTTTTTTACCTTACTTGAAATATGTTGGGCCCTTACCAGAGTTAAGTGGGAAATGGTTTTCTTGTCCTACAAGAATTTTCAAAATTTTAAAATATTTTTTCCATCCTGAATTGAGATGAAAATTTGAAATCTCAAACATCTTCATGAAACAAAAATCCAAAACTTTGTTTTGTGTTGAGTCAATAGAAACATTTGTAAATATTTTGATTTTGACCTTTAAACATTGGTTTAATTTTTTTTACTATAAACTAACTTAAATTTCAAAATAAAAATAATTTCAAACAGAAAAAATATTGACATTTTGAAAATGATGTGTTTTGACAATTTCAAAACTTTTTTAATAAATTTTTCTAACCAGGAAAGTTACCTTTTCCTTAAATAGTTTCAGTTTTCACTAATTGGCCTTTTCAAATGAAAAAACATTTAGCTGAAAAACTAGCTCTAGTCCTTAGTTGGCTTGATTTGCTGGAGGAGCCCGAGTTGGTTGATCAGAATGTCTATATATCGCGTGACCATCACCACAGTATTTAGGCACCAAACACAGAAACTTTAAAAAGCATTGTTGCTCTTCAGAATCAGACTGTTCTCTCCAGTCTTCACTCAGTTACATCATAGATCTGTGGGTTGTTTTGGAGGATGACATTTTGGGGTGAGTGGAGAGAGAAACTCACTGGCCATATTATTTCTTTGTGCTTGAGGGAGATTGTGCGGTTATCTTTTGTTCGGCTTTGTCTCTTTTAGGGCTCATAGACATATCCTAGCTTCTAGGGGCAGGAAACTCCAGAGCAAGTGACCTCTGCTGAAAATGCACTGCCCCTGGTTCCCAAGTTTTACTAGGGGCTCTGAGACCCATGATGCCCTTGTGTATTATAGTTCTTACGTGTGGTGTGAAAAGAGAGTGAGGGACCCTGAACCCTAGTGAGGGCTTTGACTATAGAGTTCCATTTTAAAGGTAGCCCTGTCCTCCATATCTGCATTTTTCACTGAATTCTTTTGTTTAGCCCATTTTTACATCTGGGTTGTCTGAGATCTTAAACAGCTTACAATAATTCTTAGGGAGAGAATGAAACTTTCACAGTGAAAGCCATACGTGAAGGCTTGTAACTTTGTGACATCATAATGGATTTTTTTTCCTGGTGAGTCTATTTTCTTCCCGGAAAACACTCTCTCTTGTATTCTTTGTAACCCAGACTAGACATCCAGGCCACTCTCCCTTTTTCTGAGGAGGGTTGCTGATTGCCTTTTGGGCCAGTCACACCTGCTTTAATTGCTGGGGAAAGAGGGGTTCTGATGTGTGAAATAAAGTGCTCCTTGTCCCCTGGGAATGGGCCGCAGTAGCATCCAGCTCTCGGTGTAACTGAGCACTGTACTGCCTGCCAGTGTGGCAGGCTTCTTAGTGAAGGGGGTGTTTTTATATAAGCAGAAATATAATTGCTGAAATGGAAATTGAGGAATCTGGACTAGTGATCTCACAAAAATGTTTTGGAGTTGTTTCAGTGTTTGGCTTTAAACACAAAACATTAAAAGTAGCTAATTCAGGCCCAGAAAGGAACTTCAACCACTGGTTGTGTACATTTTCCCTGTGCTGCATGTCCGAGGCCCATGATGAAAGCTCTAATCGGACCTGAGCTCTTTTTTCCATTAATGTTCTCTTGTCCAAGGCTGTGTTTGGCATTGGTGTGTACATAGGATAAGAATGTGAAGATGTAGGGAGATATGAAAGTGACATTTTTAATAACCATTTGTATGTAACTTCCATGAATTGACATTCATATATACCTTTTCCATTGTACTTTAAAAAACTTTTTTTAGACAGATGTGCTTAGTGATTAGTTTAAATCTTCTCAAATAACTGTACTTTTAAAGAGTACCGTAGTATTTTTCCCCTTGTTATGGGCACAAGGAGTGTTAAAGAATAGTTCAATATTGACTTTCTTTATCTCTCACATACATACTATTTCTTATCACTAGCCTGTTGAGGCTGGTAGTAAGCATTCACACCAAGGCTGAGGAGCTGTGATTCATGGATCGGGATTATATGTCACCACCACTGTTTTCCCTCCCTGCAACTCCCATTGGTACTACAGCTTCTTACTTTTATTAAATTATCTTACCGTTACAGAGCACTTTTCATTCTGAAGAGTCTTTCAGAATGCTCTGCAAACTACATTAAATGCAAAAACTGTACACTAACGTAGCACTAGGGATGAGGAAATTAAATGCAGAAAAGACAGGTGATTTGGAAGTTGAAGTCTCCCAGTGAAGCCTCCATTTTTGATAGCAGAGTTTTTGAACTCAGATTGAATTGCGGGCACTATTTTCACCCACAACTCATTCATGCTTTTTTCTTGTAATTGTCTGCTGGCTAAATTGGGACCACTGATTTGAAAATCGGGCCTAATATTCCTACAACAACATTAACTTGGCCATACCATACTCAGTGTTTACTTTGTACATTTAACAGTCTAAGCAGTATGTTAACATTTAGTCATATTCTCTACCTACACTGTTAAACTTTAATAGGCTTCCAAGATATTAAATAACACTGCTCTACAGCCAAAATGCTTCTGAAATAAATGTAGTCAAACTTTACTAATTCTGGGTCACTGAGAACGAAAATGATGCTTAAAATTGTTGATTGGCTCTAGTTTTCAAGACATGCTATTGGGTCCGTATATACGACCCTTGACTTGGGAATAGTGGAGGATAAGTGAGTTATAAAGGGAAGGGATCTCAATTTAAACCAGAAATGACTAAAATACATCTTTGACTGGATCTATGAATAAATCTATGACTGGGTTTGGACAGTACTTGCTTTTTAGGCAAAACAATGAATGATGCAATCTGAAGCTGGTATTGCATCATTCATGATATGAATTGCATCATGTTATTCCTAGAAGTCATGGATGATGCAATCATAACGAAGCTTCCATCACTCTGCTGAACAAATTGCCCTATATCAGCTCTAGAAATCATACAGTGTCGTGCTCTCTTATTTGTCAGTGTTTGATTTTGCAAAGGGACACATTTCTGTTTAGCCAAAGTGAGCAGAGATGCCTCGTACTTGTGTGAACAGTGCAGATAACTTCTGCTATGTTTGTGGTGAAGTGACTTTTGCATCACAAAAGCGCAGTATAACCACTATGGTTAAGAAAGCCTATCACCTTTATTTTGGCTGCAAAATTGGAGATCAGGACAAGAGGTGGGCCCCACACATATGCTGCAACACTTGTGCAACAAATCTTCGCCAGTGGTTGAACAGGAAAAGGAAATCTATGCCTTTTGCAGTGCCAATGATTTGGAGAGAGCCAACAGATCATACCAGCAATTGTTACTTCTGCATGGTGCCTCCAGTTGGGAAAGGTGTGTCAAAGAAGAAAAAGTGGACTGTGCATTATCCAAACATTCCATCAGCTATACGCCCAGTACTCCCCGGAGAAGGACTGCCGGTTCCTGATGCACCAGAATCATTCTCACTTGAGTCAGACGAGGAAGAGGAAGAAGATGAAACTTCTGGTCCTGAACCATCAATATCACAGGACCCACATTTTCTCCCATCCTCCTCCTCTGAACCACACCTCATAACACAAGGTGAACTGAATGACCTTGTCAGGGATTTGGAACTACCCAAGAGTAAGGCAGAGCTGTTGGGCTCCAGACTACAGCAGTGGAATCTCCTGGCAGGTGATGTTAGGGTTTCCATGTTCCGTGACCGTCAAAAGGATCTTGTCCCATTCTTCTTCATGGAAGGTGATCTGCAACAACATCGATGGTATGATGGCAGCCCTCAACATCGTTCACAATCCAGATGAGTGGAGACTGTTCATTGATTCATCGAAGACGAGTCTTAAAGCTGTTTTACTGCATAATGGCAATGTTTTGCCATCAATTCCAGTTGGTCATGCAGTCCATATGAAGGAAACCTATGACAACATGAAACAACTTTTGAGGTGCATAAACTATGACCAACATCAGTGGCAGCTTTGCGGCAATTTGAAGGTTGTTGCTCTCTTGCTTGGTCTGCAGACTGGATACACAAAGTACTGCTGTTTTCTCTGCGAATGGTAATAGTCGTGCAAGAGATTCCCACTACATCAAGAAAGATTGGCCACTCCGACAGTCATTGGAGCCTGGGAGGAAAAGTGCTCAGCATCCACCACTTGTTGAATCAAGGAAGATTTTGTTACCACCCTTGCACATCAAGCTGGGTCTGATGAAGAACTTTGTCAAGGCCATTGACAAAACACAAGCAGCTTTCAAGTACCTCCGTGGAAAATTTCCAAGGTTAAGTGAAGCTAAGATAAAGGAAGGTGTCTTTGTTGGTCCTCAGATTCGTGAACTTCTTCGAGATGATGCATTTGACCATGCACTGCGTGGCAAGGAAAAGACGGCATGGAAAGCCTTCCAGTTAGTGGCAATAAATTTTCTCGGAAACAACAAGGCAGACAACTACAGGTTGTTGGTGGAAAACCTCCTCAAGGCATACAAAAGCCTTGGTTGCAACATGTCACTAAAGATACATTTTTTGCACTCTCATCTAGATTTTTTTCCACCGAACTGCGGAGCAGTGAGTGATGAGCACGGCGAGCGACTTCACCAGGACAGTGCAACAATGGAGAAACGCTATCAGGGCAAATGGAGCCCATCAATGCTTGCAGACTATTGCTGGACAGTGACAAGAGATGCTCCATTTAATGAATACAAGAGACAAGCCAAGAAGCGCCGAGTAGACACTGAATAGGACTAAACTATGTACATAATAGTTTTTTGCCTTTTGTTTCATAATACATTTTATTTATATAACCCTTTTGCTGATTTTTAAAGTGTTACATAAACAGGACAGGTGAAATATTATCATGTAAAGCAACCATAAACATATGAAAAGACCTAGGTTTACAATTTATGATTAAAACTCTACTATCTACACAATATACAGAGACATAAAAGGTGAAAACTTAAATAACTTAGAAACAGTAGTAGTTTTAATTGTCATATTTGAATTCAGCACATCAAAATACATAATAAATAGCACATTTTATCTCTGAAGCAGACGACTTCTCAAAAATTGTAGACCAGTGGGGTCTTTGTGGGGTTTTTATTTAAGTATAACCTTTTTATGCTTTTTTTCCCCCACTATGGTCCCTACTTCCTGCTTGCAGACCCATGATGTAGGGAAGGAAGTGGGGTTAGCAGTTCAGGAAAAAAAAAGACACTTGAAAGGATCACTGATGCAACAAGTAAACGCAAATAGCAGACAGACATAAGACAAAGGGTAAGAAGAAGAGGTTCAACATAGAAGGAAAGTGGTCGAGTTGAGAATTAGGCATGTCTCGATGATGATATTTTTCTATCTGTTTAGCCATGCATAGTGTGACAAAGTTCCTCCTCTATCTTGGTGGGTCCTGTGCTTATTGGCAGTTTTGTTCGCCTCAGAGAGTCACCATGTGGGTCAGGGACCTTCCCTCTGGTAGAACCCACAGTCCAGGTCAATTCCTCCTGTGTCTGATCAGGAGTTGGGAGGTTTGGGGGGAACCTGGACCCGCCCTCTACTCCGGGTTCCAGCCCAGGGCCCTGTGCATTGCATCTGTCTAGAACAGGGGTCAGCAACCTTTCTGAAATGCTGTGCCGAGTCTTCATTTATTCACTGTAATTTAAGGTTTCGTGTGCCAGTTGTAGGGATATTAAAGAAGGTTTATATTAGACATGGTTTATATGAGAAATGATTTATTGATTTATTGTTAATTAATACTTTACTTCTCACATAAACCTTAAGTTATAAATTTGTGATTCCCAACATTTAGCCTCTAACCTGCAAGCCACCAGCTGTGTCTGTGTGAAGCCTGCTCAAAGAGATACTTGGTATATAACTTGTTAAACTCAAAGAGATACTTTGTATAAAACTTGTTACACGTCAATTGACTGTAAGTAAGCCAAAACAGTAGCTGTTATAGTATATAGATAGAGACCCCCACCCTCTGTAAGTTTTCATCTCACTTTATTTTTGATTGTTAAAAGACAGGGAGTCTCACATAAATTGGTAACACCCCAAAAGGTAAAAAGACAGTAAAATAGATGTGATTAAGATAGAGAATGTATGTGAATGAGTGCCTAGTTTAAATAATGAATGAATGGTTAGGGAGTTACCAGCCTGAAGAATTCAGTGTTGGCCGAAGAAGGTGTCAAGTGGGATCAATCAGATGACCCCCGGAGGGCAAACTGGAATCCACCCCACCACACCTCAAAGGCATTAAAAACAAACATCTGATAACATGGAGCCAGCCACCTGCTGATTGATTTAGCAACAGCAGAATGAAGCAACTCTCATGGACTGACATAGGAATAAATTCCTATAAAACTGGACTCTAAAGACTGAGGACTTTGAGTCTATGGTTCTGCTGCCAGCCTCCAGGAGCATCAGATGCATCTGAGACAGACTCGGCTCCATCCTCATGACCAAGATACCTGGCCAGTAACTTGGCATGAGCAACGTCTAGGCTGGTAACTATAACATCTATACAGAACCTGAATAAATGTGTGTGTGTGTGTGTGTGTAGTAATAAGTAGTAATAGAAATAAGTGGTACAACAATGTTGTTTACTGTTATCTTTTGTTTTACTATTATATTTACAATAAATGTGGCATCTTTGCCTTATCCCTCTTAATAAGATCCTGCTAGTTTTTATTGGTATAACACAGTAATACATTAACATTTTTAGAAGGTCTCTTTCTATAAGTCTATAATATATAATTAAACTATTGTCGTACATAAAGTAAATAAGGTTTTTTAAATATTTAAGAAGCTTCATTTAATTTAAAATTAAAATGCAGAGCCCCCCAGACCGGTGGCCAGGACCCAGGCAGTGTGAGTGCCATTGAAAATCAGCTCGCGTGCCGCCTTCGGCACGTGTGCCATAGGTTGCCTACCCCTGGTCTAGAGTGCCTCCTGGAACAGCTGTGCGACAGCTACAACTCCCTGGGCTACTTTCCCATGGCCTCCTCCCAACACCTTCTTTATCCTCACCACAGGACCTTTCTCCTGGTGTCTGATAATGCTTGTACTTTTCAATCCTCCAGCAATACACTGTTCCACTTGCCGCTCCTAGTGCCTCTTGCTCCCAGCTCCTCGCATGCACACTACAAACTGAAGTGAGGTGCTTTTTAAACCCAGGTGCCCTGATTAGCCCGCCTGTCCTAATTGATTCTAGCAGTTTCATCTCAATTGGCTCCAAGTGTCCTAATTAGCCTGCCTGCCTTAATTGGTTCCAGCAAGTTCCTGCTTGTTCTGGAACTGCCCCTGTTATCTTACCCAAGGAAAAGGGATCTACTTAATCTAGGACTAATATATCTGCCCTCTAACACTCTCCTGTATCCATCTGGCCTGACCCTGTCACAATAGTCACACATACATATATAGTATTTGCAAACACATAAACACATGGAGACTATCTCCAGTTGCTCCATAACAACACCTTTGTTAGCTAATTTCTTATAGGCATCACAAAAGATGTGAGACTTCCAGAACATTTTAGGTGAGGAGAGGGTGGGGGTTTTGCTGATCAGCTCAGGAAAGGCATTCCATTCTGAAGGAGGGGCTGAATTCTCTTTCATGTAGTTGGGAGTATTTGGTTGGGCAAATCAAGCTATAATATTCAAACCAAACAGAGCTGTAACTGGTACACAAGGGTTGATTTGCATCCTTGTTCTTTACATTCTGAGAGAGCTTTTTCCAGTCAGCTATGGAAACAGTATTATTATTCTGAAGGTGATATTTTTGCTAACTGTCACTGTTTTCTTCAGAAGTGTCAGTTAAAAGATGACAGTAATGACATCCTTGTTTGTTTTTTTTAAATTTCATTTTTATGGCAATCAATGTAAACAAAAAGAGGAACAAGGGAAACTTTTTTTTACTTAACCATGGAAAGAAAGATTGAAAAGATTGGGATTGTTACTTAAGAAGGGGGACTAAGCACCCTGGTGGGCCAGGCCGGTTTGTTTACCTGCTGCGTCCACAGGTTCGGCCGACCCGCGGTTCCCACTCGCCGAGGTTCGCCGCTCCAGGCCAGTGGGGGTGGTGGGAAGCGGTGGCCAGCACATCCCTCAGCCTGCGCCGTTTCCCACAGCCCCCATTGGCCTGGGACATCCAAACCGTGCCAACGGTTGCTGATCCCTGAGTTATAGAATCAGCTCAGACTGATTTTAGGGATGGTAGGGAAAAACTGAAGTATCATACCATGTTCTGTACTTATGTTAGCCTTTCAGCAATGGCAAACTTTTGTCCATGTTATTTTAGGGCTCTTTTAAAAGATTGCTATACTGAATTATTCTATTAAAAGGAATTTTTATTATAACTGGATGGTATTGGTCTAAAGCCTTATTATACAAGGAAATACAGAGAGAATTCAACTTGGCAACCCAAGCATTTAGAAAAGAGATGTCCCAGCTCTTCTAAAGCATATTTTTATGACTGTGGATAAGACTTATTTGAAAGAAACATTAAAATCATTCATGCAACTTAAAGCATAACAAACTCCTCTCCCAAATTTTTTTTCTCTCCAATATGTTCAGATTTGATATAGTTTGAGGAAAGACGTGGAAAGGTACAGTTCTGAGTTTGTGATGTTGAATCCTATACTACCCTCAACATTTTCTCTTTCTAAAATATATTCTCAAACAGCTCTTCTCTTAGTACATATGTTGTTGGGGTGTTCATGGCAGGACAGGTTGTTTTTATTTAATGGTTAAGAGTGGTCACTTTAAAAGTACTCCTAAAACATAAGGATTGTCTTCTACTCTTCAATAGTCATGAAATAGAAAATAAGATTAGTTCATATACAAGCTTCTTCTATATCTGACTAGATAAACGTGGCAAAGATACTGTCCCCCTTGAAAAAGTATGTGACTGTGCTAAAGGCAAAGATGCACACGTTTGTTTGTTTTTGATATTTTTTACTGATATGGCATTTTTTTATTGACAAGTACAATGTCTGGGTTGTAATCTTCAAGCTGTGCCATATTACAAATAAAAAGTACAGAGTATTGTTTTTAGGAAGGCAGTGTGATCTAGCAGGTAGAGCACTGGACTGGGACTTGGGAGACCTGGATTCTATTCCTGGCTCTGCCACTGGCCTGCTGTGTGACCTGGGGCAAATTGTTTCACCTCCAGGTGCCTCAGTTTCCTTATCTACAAAATGGGGATCATGATACTTACTGCCTTTGAGTTCTTCCGATTAAAAATATTAGACAAGAGCTAGGTATTGTTATTATTTATTATAAATGAGTACTTCACTGTATTGTGATACAATGGATAATCAAGATGCTAACATATTTTTTAATTAGCCAAAGAAATGAAAAGCAAAATAATCCCCTTCCTTCAAATTTAAAGTATAAAATGTGGATTTCTAAGTTGTTTTCTTCATGCTGTTTGCACTCCAAACTGATTATTGCGCATGGTGTGTATTTTCCTGTTTTTCTTTATGCTTTTGGTTACTAAGTTTGAAACCAGAAAAAAGAGTTGCCTAAATGACAAATGTTTTGTGTAAGCTTCTACAAACCATTTAAGACAAGATTTTTCAAAAGCAACTCGTAATTCTGAGGTGGGCAACTTGAGATACATAAAAGAGGCCTGGCTTTCAGAAAGAGCTGAGTACTTTCCTGTGAAAGTCAGGTTATTTTTAGGTGTCAGGTTGGGCACCCAAAAGTGGAGGTACCCTAGTCACTTCTGAAATTCTTTTCTTCTGTTTTTTTTTTAAATCCTTTTTTTGTCCTATTTTTTGGTAGAATGATGGATTGTAAATGTGTTTGTAGTTATTAACTGAATTTAGCTAAGGAATCTTAGATGGGCCAAGATCTAGAGTAAACGGCTGTAAAGTCTGAGTATGCCCAGAAAAGAAGTGTATGCTGCTGGCAATGTCAGATCATGAGCAGAAATAGGGGGGAAAAATAACCACAACAGGATATTGCAGATGTTCACATCTTTTGTAGTGGTTTATTTTTCTGCTATGGTACTAAAGGAGTTAAAAAAAATAGTTAAACTCGGGTACATAAGTAAACTCTGGTGCATAAGTAAAATATAAACAAAGATACATCATTTTAAGTGCAGTAGCAAGATAATTTTATCCTTAAGCCAGAGGACAACAGGAAAGAGTAATATTTTAAGACCCTGGATGCTCTATCCAGCACTTTTGTAGGCATTTGCTTGACATTGGCAGTTATGACTGACATCTGGTGCTGGCTAATTCTGCACAGTCACCATCACACTGGAAGTATGAAACAAAGCTACGGCTGCTAGGATATGTAAGAGGCCCTTCAAAAGAGTGTTAAACTGTTGAGAGAGAAGCTTGCACTCAGGACTTGGAAAAATTAATTTGCCAATGGTGAGCAGGCAGCTTCCTTTAGTGAGCGTGAAGGTCTGCACCATCAATTTAGGGATAATTTAAGCTTTCATTATTACAAAAAGTTACTAGCTCTTATGTTTTGCAAAAATAACCTTCCAATGTTAACTGATGTATGGTGTTATCTTTTTGGACTTTGCATGCCAGACAGCTCAGGTGTCTCTGCTCTTAGCTTTGCCATGTGCAGCAGAGGGAAATTAATAAGTCTGATGTTAGTTTTACTGCTGCTTTTTAGCATTTTGAAGGCCTCATTGAAACTGCCAAGATTCACTTGTTTCCCATTGCTACTTTGGGAAGGCTCTAATCAGCAGCAAAGGTATGTACTAGAATTAGGAGGGTGGAACAGAATCACAAAACCCTGGTAGAAATACCAATACCTCTTCCCTTTTTTACACCTGTGGCTGGATGGCAACAGGGCTCCTTACCAGAATATCTCTGGCCCTCACTGGAGGCTCCTCCATACCCTTGTATCCATATCTGCTCCTAGTTAGAAACTTTCTCTCTGAGGCTAGAAAGGTGTTTGGTAAAATGTTAATCCCCATTTTCAAGAATGTTATTCTTTGTGGAATATTTCTGAATCAGCCTTTAAAATTCAATTATAAACCATTGTTTAAGAGAGTTCTCCTCCTCTGCTTCTTCCATAAACTCTGTTGGTTTGTATCTGTGGGGGAGTAAGACTACTGAAACGATGACGAGAACAGGAAGGACAGAGGTTTACCAAAGCCTTCTCATTGCAGATGCAGGAAGCTGATCATGTAGACTATAGCCACCAGATCAGAACAGTGGTACATTAATTGCTTAAAAATAACATTTTAAAACACATGACAAAGATATTTTGGATAAGATTTTCAGAAGTGACTAGTGATTTTGGTTCCTCAATTTTTGGATGCCCTTTTAGATACCTTAAAGGGGCCTGATTTTTAGAGAGCGCAAAGTACCAACCTCTGAAAAATCAGGCCCCTTTAAGGTATCTCAGTTCGAGTACCCCAAAATTGAGACACCCCAAATCACCAGTTACTTCTGAAAATCTTTGCTCTCACACTTCAGTTGAAGCTATGTGCTACAGAATGTGGCTGCTTCCCTCGCTTCTGTTAATGCTCACTCACATGCAGTGTGTTATAACCTTCGTTGAGTGTAGCGCTCTTGAGCCCTTTAAAACATGTTCTAAGCAGCTAACTCTTGCAATGTTTAAACTCCCTGATGTTTAAAGTAATTAAAAGCCATAATTTTTCTGATTGATGTACTGTGGCCAAGGTTTGAAAACAACAAGAGCCAAAGTTAGATTAATATTTTACTACCCTTGCCACATCTCAGAGATTTATTTTTCATCAAATAACTTTCTTCCCAGAATGGTGTGCTTAATTTTACACAGTGACAACAGCTTCATCATTTTAAAAACACACAGTTTAGAGCTGTGGTGGGCAAACTTTTTGGCCCGAGGACCACATCTGGGTATGGAAATTGTATGGCGGGCCATGAATGCTCACGAAATTGAGGTTTGGGTGTCGGAGGGTGAGGGCTCTGGCTGGGCATGTGGGCTCCAGAGTGGGGCCACAAATGAAGAGTTCAGGGTGCAGGAGGGGGCCCTGAGCTGGGACATGGCGGGGGCTGAGGGCTCTGGCTAGGGGTGTGGGCTTTCGGGTGGGGCTGGGGATGAGGGGTTTGGGGTTTAGGATGGTGCTCCAGGTTGGGACCAAGGGATTGGAGGGTGGGAGGGGGATCAGGGCTGGAGCAGGGGGTTGGGGCGCAGGGGGTGGCTCAGGGGTGCAGGCTCTGGGCAGCACTTACCTCAAGTGGCTCTCGGAAGCAGCGACACGTCTCCCCTATGGCTTCTATGTGGAGGCACAGCCAGGCGGCTCAGCTGTGCGCTGCCTTGTCCGCAGGTGCCATCCCGGCTAATGGGAGCTGCAGGGGCAGTGCCTGGGATGGGGGCAGCATGTGGAGCAGAGCCCCCTGGCCACACCTCCGCATAGGAGCTGGAAGGGGGACATGCCGTTGCTTCCGGGAGCTGTGCGGAGCGGCCCCAACCCTGCTCCCTGGCTGGAGCACTGGAGCAGGGCAAGTCCCAGACCCTGCTCACCAGCGGGAGCTCAAGGGCTGGATTAAAATAGCTGGTGGGCCGGATGCGGCCTGCGGGCTGTAGTTTGCCTACCCTTGATTTAGAGCAAGCTCTTGAATATGCTTCTTTCCCTACTGATCTCTCTGCTGTGGGCATACGTTGGCTGTTGTTGCAGGGAGGATAATGAGTGTTGCAGTGTTGGGTATTGATGGTCGTTGGTGGGGTTTTTTTGTTTTTTTTTAAAGAGCATTAAAGTATTTGTTATAGAAAGAAAAATTCAAACAATTACATTGACTTGGAAAACGGATGCAATACAGGAAAATGGGAGACAAAACTTTAGACTTATCAACTTTGGCCCCAGCTAAGGAATGTACTTTATGGTTAAACGTTTTAAGCATGTGAATAAGCTCATTGAAATCCATAAGACCACACACATGCTTAAAGTTAGGCACATTTCTGAATTGGGGCCTATTATTACTTGAAAGATCGTGAATTCCTTACCTGTATCTCCCATTGGGGCCTGGGGAATTTAATTTGAGTCATGACTAAAGGAACTGGGAGGGGCAAATACATGTTGTCTGTTCATTTTTGAAAGAAAATCAAAGTGTATGCTGTATTCTTGTCTGAGTGGCATAGTCAGATATTATAAGGGAATATTTGACCTGCCATATAAACCTGAAATAAACCCTTAATACTGAACAAACATTGCAGATCTCTTTTGCACTACCACTTTAGTGCATTGTTACTTAACTGTTTACAAAAGAATCTTGAGAAAATAAACCCCCCAGAGGGTAATTCTCTGGAGGCTGTATTTAGATAAATATCCTCCCAAGGACTTGTGTGGCTGGCAGGAGTTCTAGGTTCTAGGAGTTAAAGAACCTTCAGTCTGTTTGTCTTGTGTCAAGCCCTTACCTGACAAAACCTGTCCAAGATATCTAGCTAGGGCTTGGCAGCCTGTTTCCTTTTCATTACTGAGGGCATGTCTACACTACAGCCCTAAGTCAACCTATATTAGGTTGACTTATAGCCACCGCGTTAATTACTGCAATGGCTGATGTCCACACTACCCCTTCTTCTGTTGGTGGTGTGCGTCCTCACCAGGAGCGCTTCCACTGACTGAAGAGGGGCAGAGTGTGGGCCTGAGAGTCAGGACTCCCCGCCGGGAGCCCAGCTGCCCTGTCCCTCCAGCTCTCACCTCCCTATTTCCAGCTGGGACCATGGGGCTACTGGCTTCTTGTTTCCCTTGGTGGGGAGCCTCCAGGCAGCAGCCCAGCTGGGAGTGGGGAGCCTGGGGGCAGCAAGGCTCTAGCTGCCTGGCTTCCTTGTCAATTTCCAGCATGGAGCCATGAAATTGACAAGATAGTCAACAGCCCATGTAAGTAAGGCATTGTCTACACAGACACTGCATTGCCCTAAGTACACTGACATAAGCCCTACGCCTCTCATGGAGGTGGAGTTATGATGTCAGTGCAGTACGGCACTTAAATCGGTGGGACAAGGCTGTAGTGTGTACACTGACATAATTGGGTCAAAGCTGTCTTATGTGGACCTAACTGTGTAGACCAGGATGGAGTGCTGCCTGGTTGCTATGGTTCCTGTGGCAGTGGTGGTGGAGGAAAGGGTTAAGTAAACACTTTCAAGGATTCCTATGAAGATAAAAGCCCTTTGCTTTGTTGGAGACCTTATCAGATGTGAAGAGACCACTCAGCATTGTATTTACCAGCCAGGTATTCACTTATAGGAAATGGCCAGGTAAATCTGTTAAATTTTATAACAAGCCAGGACCTGTGTAATCTAAGGGAATGTCTGCACTGGCAAGTTTCTGCACCACAAGTTATACCAATTTTATTAAAACACTGGAATTAAACCGCTATTGCGTGTCCACACCGTGCTTCTTGTGACGCTGGAGCGCATCCACATTAGCAGCTCTTGCAACGGCAAAGACAGCAGTGCATTGTGTTAGCTATCCCACTGTGCAACTGGCCGCAGGGTGCTTTGGGAAGGGTTTGCAATGCCTCATGAGGCAGGCACAGCATCACACGATGCAGGTTTCGCAATCCATTGTTCCATGGGCATCCTACTACATTGCCAGCTGCTTTTCAACTGAAGTGGGCGGGGGGGAGAGTGTGTGACAGGAGTGTGTATGTGTATGGGGAGGGGAGAGAGACAGTGTGTTTTGGGGGACAGAGTGTATCAGTATGCTGTCTTGTAAGTTCAGACAGTGGCAGGAAGCAGCTAGTCCTGAGGCAGGGGGAGGGGGAAACCACGACATCAGCCCCTCCCTCTCTCCCTGGGCTCTCCTCACAGCAATCTCTCTCTTCTCTCACACTCAGATATCTGCCTCTGTCTTCAACAGCATGAGCATTTCACATTAATGGTTTGCTTTGTGTCCCGGAGCAGATCAGCACAGCACACAACGGCTGCCAGAAATGGTGCTTTGAAAGGGGAGGGGCGCATGTCTCTAGGGTAGCCGAGTTCAGAACAATGAGCAGAGTGGTCATTTGAGGCATTATGGGACAGCTCTGGAGGCCAGTTACAGTGCAGAAAGCCATCAAGTGTCTACATGGGCAATAGAGTGCTGGAGCCTCTGTGCAAATAGCCTTACGACTCTCGTCTAGGTGTTTTGGTTTTTTTTGCAGCGCTGCAACTGAGGAGTTTCTGCGCACAAAGTGGCTTGGCAGTGTGTACACATCTGCAGCTTGAGTGCAAAAAGCTGCTTTACTGCGCAGAAACTTGCCAGTGTAGACAAGCCCGAAGGGTCAGAGCGTCAGCTGCTGCCTGAGTCTGCCTCTGACCACCTGGAAAAGAACAAGGTGGCACTGTTTGTCCAGCACACGGGATTCGCTGGGGCTCTGGGGGAGTTTGGGGAAGGCTCAGGATGGTGCAAGGCAGGGTTGTCTGCTCTTCACATTACTATCTCTTGCAGAGCCCCTAGATTTCCACCAGTTAGAAGTTAGAGCTTGGAACAAATCTCCTCTGCACTGCTGCTGAGCAGTAAGAGGGGGTCCCAGGCTGCCTTGGTGGCGGGGGAGAGGGGGTGAAAAAGGGGGCAACAGAGCACTGCGCATTGGCTGCTGGCAGTGTAGCTGTCTCTTGCTTCTGAATCCTGAGAAGCCACCTAGCTGGGAGGCCCTATCACACCACCCAAGCTCTGTGCCCTTTTACCTAAAGGGATTCTTTACAGGATATATACCACAATGTAAACCTCCCAACGTTTTTTTTGCTTGCTTCCTGGTAGTAGTATTTTAATCCTTGTTAATCAGGAGGCATGGGGCGGGCTCCCCTGGGGAGCAAGTACATAGATAAAAATGCTGACTCTCAGAAGTATGTTGGTTACTATGATATTCTTCTAAATCTTTGGCTCAAATTTGGATTTCTGTAATGCAACATGGACAATTTGGTTAAAACTCAAATTTGATACTTCGAGTTATTTCAGGAAAGGCTATCTCAGCGGGCCCTGTAATTCCATTAATGCAACTCAGATTCATTTCTAGAGATGAAAGGGCTTTCATGACCTAGCTAAACTATGTTGTAAAATAAAATGTTGTATAACAAGTGTTTTGTTGGTTTGGGTTGCTAGGCGTGGGTGCTTCTGAATTTTAAGTTAGCAAGGTTAGGAAGTGACTCCCGAGAGTGAAATGAAAGCTTCTCCTTTTCTGGAAAATCAAGGGCTGCCACTGGTGCAGTCTTTGAGCCATTTCTAAGTAGGTACGTCCTCTTGAGTTGTCACTTTTCTTTTCCTTTTCACAATTCCAAAACCATTTCACTTCAATTTACTCATCATCATTTGAGCAGGATAAGTCTGGTCATCAGTACTTCAAAAGGAGACCCACAGAGAAAAGTCAGTGAAGGTAGCACACTTCCCTCTGATTCAGCATTGAACCAGTGTTCCAGCACCATGGTTAGGGAGGCAGGAGATGCCATCTTTCAGGTGATTTGTGAAATCAAGGTCCCAACCACATGGGGTCATTAACAATCCTGTAGCACTTTTTGCAAAAGTTAGGGTGTTAGTCCTGTTTTCCTGGCACAGTTCCAGTTTGGATAATTATATTTCACTTATGTTTTTCCTTCAAGTATTCTTCACTTTCTGTCCTGTGTTGTGAATTGGCTTGTAATATTGCTCTTAAACATCTGCCACAAGAGGTGGCAGCATTTCAGAGACATGTGGAATTAATATTATTTTATTGTTACTATTTTATTTTATTTGTAAAGCACTTTTCAAGATGAAAGTTTCTATTATCAGTATAAAACACTGGTATTATCACAGTCTGGGCAATTAATATGCTTCACAGCTAATGTCTTAAGGTGTCTTGATTAGAAAACCCCTGAATTACTGAAGTTTTCTAAGTACTCCTGGCTATCTCAGAATTCCTTTGTATCTGTCATAGTAAGTTACTGGTATTATCCATTGAGAGAACTGGGTTGTGGCAGAACATCATTGCTCATAACTGAGCACTAGTTAAACATCTGTGCAGTATACCAAATAGTTGCAGTTCAGTATAAGAGTTGTTGAGAGCAAAATAGAGCCTTGGATCAATCAGCAGTTAAAGGTAAGCATACTGGCTTGCATGATTTCTAACCTAGAATTAAGTTATAGGTTAGATTTTTCAAGACTACTTTTAATTTAATTATTTTCCTTTCTAAATTTCCAATGACTTCAGATTTAATCTATTCCACAGCTATATCACATGTCCTACTAGTGATTATTCCTTTAATGGCTTCTTAAAGGTAATCCAGAAAGAACATCTGTTTCAACTTTAGAGTCTAAACAACAAAGATTATTGACCCTGTAAGTAGGAAATCAGCAGAATTTACTCATGAAAACAGCATCACAGGCCAACATTCTCGAGATATGTGCATGGAGATAAACTGTACAGCTCCTGTTAGTGCACCCAGCCCCATGTTAAAATTTCCTCTCCCAGTAGCAGGGGTAGATATGGTGATTTCCCTGCTTTGGGTGGATAGAGTTAAATCATCTGTGCCAGAGAGAATTTGTCCTTTGAGCTCATAAAAATGCTTCAGAAAAGAAAAATATTTTGCCTTTGCAATGGCCCAGATTCCAGGAAGTGTCAGGTTTGTTTAAGAAATTCCTTTTGGGTATATCCCAACTCTCCACAGACACATGCATCCAATTTCAAATATCACAATTTGGATGTTGTTTGATGCTATCAAAATACTCTGTTTAATTTTCAGCATCAAAGTATAAACATTTCCAGCAAAGTGCACTTCATTATATTTGTTTGCCAAGTGGCGCTCTTGGTTATGTATATAAGAAGCCTTATGGAGAAAACAAATGATTACACTTCGAAATCCCTTGCTTTTCCTCTGCAGACATACATATCTATGACTAATGGGGACATTTCTGTGAGGGCCCCTTATTAAAATGTTAACCAAACAATGCTGCCTGGCATTTGAGTTAAGAATGAACGCCTGCAACCTTTAGTCTTATTCACCTTCACTGATTCTTAATGCTATCCTGAGCGCTGAGAACATCTGGTGGCCTATGAGAAGTTACTTTCTAGATACAGTGCTGGTATCAACATCATAACTGGGACTAAATAACTCCCTTGTAGGCAGGGCCAACATTAACATGTCTTGAAGCATGGATTACCTGCTGATCCCGAGGATCAAGGCATACTGGCAGTTCTGCTGCTGACCGTGCAGTACCTGCTTAGTAAGTAAAACAGATTTAGAGCCTGATGTTCAGGTCTGGCTGAATACTGCGCAGCACAGGACCTGAGGGCAAGAAGTAAAAGTGACTTTCTGCCACCTTTGCATTCCTGTAATCTGGGGCCAGTTCAGAGCAGACTCCCGCCTGAATGTTAATTGCCACTGTTTAGCTGGGACTATTTTGGCAGCTAGAGATCACTGAAGTGCATATTCTATCCAGACGTGCCTCTATGTGCTGTCATTTTGAGTTTGGAGAGAATTATAGTCAATCTAGTCCATCCTCCTACATTTTGGCAAGTGTGAGGTCAGTTTTTGAGCAAGTATAAGGGGAAAAATAATAAAGGAAAAGCAAGGTATTTTGTGGTCAGACTTGTGGGCAATTTGCATATGCTAGGATTACTGCAGGATCAATGGAAAGAAACTTTTTTTTGAAGTGAGAGATGAGTAACCCAATACGACTTGGGTGAAGCAGTGACCAGGAGTGTTTCCAGTGATTTATTATAAGGGTGAAGCTAAGGAATTACCAGCTCTAAATCTTCTGTGTCCTGACTCTAAATGTTCCAAGAACTTCCTAGCAAGGGAAAGTATTTTCCCTCTTCTCCTTTATAGGTTTTTCTGTGGTTTGAACAATCATTTTTAAGAGAGAGGACAACACACTATTTACTTCTCTGTGGAGCTGTCATACCTCTCTGTTGCTTTCCTCCTGTTGTAGGAATGTGATGAATCACTAACTATTCTGGTCATGGGGCCAGTTTGTCCATTACTTAGGAAAAAACTGTGCAGGGAACAGGAAACTTTGGATTCCCTCTGGCATTGTTTCAACTGCATAATTCCATTGGATGAGCTGGGTTTGTTTCTTGGTGGGAAAGGCAGCAGGTTCCGTTTACTACATCTTCCAATGTCCTGAGGTCTGTAGAGATCTTGGGACACCTGTCTGAGGCCAGGGTCTCTGCACATTGCTGTCTTGGACCTTCTTTTTGGCTCCTTGCCCAGTGACTGCTGTCCCTAAAATCATCCTGCTGTGGGTGTTGAATGTAAGGGAAACAAATACAGGGTAGCGCAGAAGGGGTCAGCTTTATCTTACGGAGTGTCTGTGGGAATGATAAGAGGAACGTGGCCCTCTTGCATCATATGCCCTCTCTGTTCTCAGACATGTAGGAGCTCCAAAACCTGGGGGTAGGATGCCTGGAAGTGATCACTTCTCTCCCATCTGCCAGACCAGCCACATCTGCCAGATCACTGTCTCCTCTTATTAAAAATAAAGTGTGGATGACTGGGCCCTTTAAAAGGTGACCTCTTTTTGGTAATGATCACCTACCTACAGTATTGTATGTACAGGAGAATCACATAATCGGTAGTAATATGCTTGGATAATGTCATTCACAGAGTCCAGACAGTGGGCTGTTGGTCGTTCGGTTTGATTTGGTTAGTAGGTTTTTAGATGCAGTTTGGATTTAAGGGCCCTATGACAAACACAATTAATAAGTAATTGTTCATGGGGAAAAATAGAATGAATATAGGAAAAAACATGAAATTTAATTCCTTTCTTCACCATCTATGCTATGCACTGACGATTTCCTTGGTCTGTCAAAGAGAAAGTAGATAAGGAAGTGTTATTTACTCCTTCTCATAGTACAAGAATTAGGGATTACCAAATGAAATTAATAGGCAGCAGGTTTAAAACAAACAAAAGGAAGTATTTCTTTATACAATGCACAGTCAACCTTTGGAACTCCTTGCCAGAGGATGTTGAGAAGACCAAGACTATAACAGCGTTCAAAAAAGAACTAGAAAAATTCATGGAGGATAGGTCCATCAATGGCTACTAACTTGGATGGGCAGGGATGGTGTCCTAGCCTCTCTTTGCTAGAAGCTGGGAATGGGCAACAGGGGATGGATCACTTGATGATTACCTGTTCTGTTCATTCCCTCTGGGGCACCTGACATTGGCCACTGCCAGAAGACAGGAGACTGAGCTAGATGGACCTTTGGTCTGACCTAGTATGGCTGTTCTTATATCACCTACAGCTTCCCCAAACTTGAGGCTTAGCTTTGCAGCTACTGTTCTCTGGTTGAGGAGCTTTCAATAACAGTCCATCCAGTACCTTCCTTTATTAACTGCCTGGTTGGAGTTGCCCCAACTTCTCTCTTTCTTCAGTGGCAGGATGCCTTGCTGCTGCATTATATTGCTGCCTTCACCAGCTGACTGATGGACCAAGAGACAAGTTGAATAATGAAAACTGAGGGGGTGGTGGTATCTTTCCAAGGCTGGCCTTGGCAGCATACTGTGTGCTCTGATGGCTCATTTATTGTATCTTATTCAGTAGAAATTGGCTTTGTAGAAAGCCAATGCATTTCTTTCATGTTGTCAAGGCTGAAGAAGTTTGAAATGAAAAGAGCTGAAGGCAACATTGAATGGGCATGAGCTGTTAAAAGATGGGTTATGTAATCTACAAATAGTTGTAGGTTTGAAAGGGAAGGAATCAGTTTTAAGATAAGTGAATAATTATTTTCCTAAGTCAACGTTCAGAATCCCCCAATTCATTATTTCCACTGTGCTGTTAGCAACACCAACAACAGAAATGGTACGAACCAAAAGGAGGGTGGTTTTATGCTCTTCTGCCAATGTGGCAATTCCCACAGTCAGGGATTTTTGGGGTCAGGGAGAAAGAATGAACTTTCCTTCTTTGTGGTCCAGCACTGAGTGCACACAAATTGTAGCATATAAAGTTACTTTAAAGCATAGTCATGTTCTCAGTTTTGAAAATTAGGGAGAATGTTTGTTCTTCATAGCAACCTTACTTAACTACTTCAAATATGTATGGTAAGCAAAGGGTCCCAAAGGAATCTGCATAATAAACTGCAATATGCTTATTGTGTTATAACCCCACTCTCTCTCTCTGTATGTGTGTGATGCACACCCACCCACCCACCATATGATATGCATGTGATCATTTATTATGCATTGTTGACTGTTTCTCTTCCTCTTCTCCTGAGATGTAGAATTCTCCCCTCCCTCAGAATTAGTTTCCCTGATGCAGAGAATCGACAAGATTCAGTCTGGCAAGAACACCAATTTTTCTAGACAATAAAAAGCTGCAGCTTTAAACCACACTACATGGTTAGAAATGGGAACTCTATACCACTGGGAAAAGGATTCCCAGCTTTCTAATGGGGCCCAGCATTTGCATCAAGCCCTGGAAGATCCTGTGAAAAAAGACTTTAAATCTGTGAAAATTTTAAGTTTAGAAAAGATTGTGGATAAATTTTTAGATTTTTTGAGCCTTGCACAGCTGAACTCATGGGTAGTGATTTGTAGAAGTGCTGAGCACCTGCCACTCCTGCTGGCAGTCAGTGGGAGCTGTGAACATCCAGGATCTCTGAAAATCAGTCTCATGGTAACTAAGGCCCTGATGCTGCAATGCGGATAAAACCTTTATACCACACCAGGTTGTGCATACCCTTGTACGTACAAGAGAACCTCAGAGTTACAAACACCAGAGTTATGAACTGACCAGTAAACCACATACCTCATTTGGAACTGGAAGTACACAATCAGCCAGAGGGGGGATGGAGGCAAATATAGTACAATACTGTGTTAAAAGTAAACTACTAAAAAAAAGGGTGGGGGGAAGCAGCATTTTTCTTCTGTATAGTAGAGTTTCAAAGCTGAATTAAGTCAATGTTCAGTTGTAAACTTTTAAAAGAACAACATAACATTTTGTTCAGAGTTAGTTATGAACAACCTCCATTCCAGAGGCGTTTGTGATTCTGAGGTTCTACTGTATTAAATATGCATATAAATTGCATGAGTGTTTTCTCTATTAAAATTGCAAACAAACAATGCTTAGTGTTATGTTTTATCATGGTATAGTTAGAGGGGGTGAAAAACCATGCATATATTTAAGGCATCACATTACATATTGCCCAAGATGCAGAAGAAGAAAATGGTACAAGTGTAATTTATGCACAGTAGTTTCTTTGTTGATAGAAAACCTGTGAGGAACAGATTTTAGATAATTATGCACATTAGCACTAAACAAAATGAAACAAAAATACAGCATATTCTTGCTGGAGTAGCTTTATCAGTTGGATAAGGATATGGAGGAAAGGATTTTGAATGCCTGCATTACAGTTTGGGTCATAGCAGGTGAGAAGAAGGAGATGACCAGGGTAGGGGTGAGTGTGCCCTCAGTCAGTGAAGAGGCAGTCTCTCAGCATTGTAAACCACATCCTCTGCTTCTGTGAAACAGTTAGAAAGCAAGTGTTTAATCTTGAAAACCATGCCATTTGTACTGCTTTCTCATTCCCTTTAGAGTAGTGCTTAGTCATTTACTTTCAAAATGACTTTCAGGGGTGCTGCTATTTCAATTTGTTCTTCTTTGATTCCCTCACTCTAACCTTCCTTTTCAGATACTGTAAATTACTTCTAAATTGTTAGCTCTCTAAATTAGATTTCCTGAGTTAATGGCATGTTGTAACCATGGTGCTGCAGGCAACTGTTAGTTTAATTCAGGGCAAGAGGGTTAAGTGAAAATTACAATTCCAAGATTATCACTCTCCATGTAAATTAGATCTATGGCATTGGAGCTTCTTATAAAGAAATTGCCTTTAAGCATTGAAAGTAGAACGAAAGTTAGGGCTAGAGTTTCCTTTTACTTTTATCCCAGTGTAAGGAGCAACATGGAGCTGTACTGTCCCAAAAGCAGCACAGGGAGGGAATTGTGACTCTGAAGGTCTAAGGCACAACCAAGATCTTGGATTGAATGGTCAATGAAATAGTGAGTGGGCTTTGCTGGTGAATTTTCCATGACTAATGCTCCCACAAAATGGGGTGTTGTTTTTCTTTTAAACAGATACACAGGTCAAAGTCCATGTCCTCTTCCTCTCTGTCCATCATGGGTAGGTGGGGTGGGCTTTGAGGAGCCTGCATAGTGGTTCAGCAATCCAGCCTGCCATGCAGCTTAGCTCCATCAAAGCTTACCTATGTACAGCCCCAAAAGAGAGGGGTTGGGACAGGCTTTGAGGCCAAGTACATTACAAGTAGGCATATCCATGTGGTCCCACATACATAGGGCACAGCTGGAGGCTTTGGGCTGTAGCAGTGGCTATACTGCCACTTCGCAGACCTGCGGAGCAGATGTCCTCCTCCACTTCCAGATCCCATTGGACCCCCCCACAGCACTATGCTAAGCCTGACTATGTGAGATTGGTGTTCCAAGAGTGCTCTAAATGTAAACAGTGTTAAGACATAATGTAACAGCAGCCTGTGCTCAACAATTTGTACAATAGTTCCTGGGTTTTATAGGACCAATAAAGTCATCTTGCTGTACACTGCAAATGGCTTTCCCTGAGATGCTCTTTACATCTGCTTTTAATGCTTGATACAGATGGAAGGAGTAATTCCCTTATTCAGACAGGCTTAAAGTATTGTCATGGTGGGAGAAGGCTCCTCTATTTTTTCCTGAGTTGTAATCATATGATGCCTTTTATTGTTTAAGTGCTGACTATATTACTAGGTTGTACAAGACACAAGTAGAGACTGGCCCTGCCCCAAAGAGCTTGTAGTCTAAAATCCTACGTGTTTTGAACTTTAGACCTGCAGCAATATCCGTTTTCTAAATACTGAAATAGTTTTTTTCTTAAAAAGCAGCAAAGAGTCCTGTGGCACCTTATAGACTAACAGACAAGTTTTTTCTTACTAATTGAACCAACAAATATTTACAGAAATCATTCACTGTAACAAGACCATGCTGAATATGAATGTGATCTGCCATGCCAAAGACCTTAATGGTATGTCTGTACTGCAGTGTAAACCCAGGGTTCAAACTGAGGCTCAAGCCTAACCTCCCTTCTGTATACTCACAAACAGTGCTAGGCCTGGGCTTGGACCAGGGTTCTGGGACCCCATGGGGGTGGAGGGTCTGAGCCTGAGTCAAGCCAGGAATTTGCAACATAGATGCATCCCTATTGGACCCAGAGTCTGGAAGTCTGTCAAAAGTATTTCACAACCACACAGGCCAACTTTCTTTGTTCTCTGGACAATCAAGTTTTCCCACGCTGTACCACAAAGAACGGGCTAGCGTGGCCACATTTTGGGAGATGCTGGGAAGGCTGGGATATGGGTGGTTGGAGTTGGGCACACATAATGAGGTGTAGATATTGGAGCCTGAGGTTGGGTCCCAGGGTTCAACAATTCCTAACCTAAAGTTACAAATGAGTGTAGATGCTCAAGCCCTAGGTTAACAAACCCAGGGTCTGCTAACTTGAGTTCTAATAACCCTGGGCTTATTTTGCAGTGTAGACATACCCTAAGAGATCACAGCCCTGAACTGTTTATTTAATATGTGACTTTCATGTGGAAAATAAGTCAGACCCAGCTGCATTTAGGCAGCCTTAGTTCAAAGGATTTCCCAATGAAAGATGCTAACTTGGTCTAGATTCCTAGCTTAGTATGTTGCCAAAGAGCTTGAGGTGAATGTTCAAGAAAAGGTCTGCAGCAAAATAAAGTAAATCTAGTCTTATCTGTCTAGGTTCCCATATCCTGTCCATCACTGGGGTATCTGAGCACCGTACACATTTATTAGAAAGAACAAAAGAGCTTCATTTGTTTTAACTCTGTGGGTTTTGTGGGGCAATTGTGGGGAAGGGCAGTGGAAGAAGCAAGCTTTGTGTTTTGCTTTGAATGCACGGAGGCTTGTGGCTATTCTGAGCTCTTCTGGGAGTGAATTCCACTTGTGGGCTCTGTCTCCTGCACACACAAGCCTCACTTTTGAGGTTGGCAGTTCCCATTACCATAGCTAATTTCTGTTTTAATTAGCAGAACTCCTTATTATGGGCCCCATTGTTTCCAGCCTCTGCTGCTTGGGCATGCCCTGGGAGGAGAGGCCTCAAGGAGGTTGGTGCATTATGGGGAGTGGTGGGCAGAACCAAGATTCTACCCTCTTCCACCCCTGCCCATCTGTATGGAAGGACAAAAAACAGCCATGCAGAGGCTGCTGTTATTCTTGGATGGGACTGTTAAATGACCCACACTCTGGCCCATAGGTTTTGATCCTTTTGTCCTTAGTTAAGCAAAGCTCCCATTTCAAAGGGACTTTGCTAGGAGCTTTGCCCATGAAACAAGGTCAACCCCTTTATTCTTTTTCCTCCTGGATCTACCCTAGTTTCTTGTCATAGGTGAGAAATTCTATATAGCTTTTTCCAGAGTCACAAAAGGAAGCTGTTGTGATCTTCAGCAGTGAAGCCTATGGCCAGGTAACATTCCAAATTTCTTTTTTGTTGTTGTTTTTGTTTTAGGTCAATTTTGTAGCCTGTCAGCTGTTTGCCTTGTTGGCTGCTTTTTGGTTTCGCATTTATTTGAGCCCCAGCAATGTCAGTTCCGTTGTTCGTCATGCATTTGCCACTCTCTTTGGAATATACTTTGCTGTTTTCTGTTTTGGATGGTGAGTATTTAACTTTCAGATAAACAAATTATGCCAGCAATTATGTTTTATTTCATGTCAGTTTTTCTAGATTGTTTGTATTCAGTCCTGAGACAACTTGTGTGTTTCAGTCCTGCAAAACAATGACCACCTAACTGCCACAAAGACCAGAACAAACTGAAATGACTTGTAGATGTTTATTTGCAATGTTGCAGTGTTGGTCCAACGACATTAGCGAGACAAGGTGGGTGAGGTAATATCTTCTATTGGTCCGACTTCTTTGGTGAGAGAGACAAGCTGAAGAAAAGCTCTATGTAGCTCAAGAATTTGTCTCTCTCACCAATGGATGTTGGTCCAATACAAGAAAATATTCTCTCCCCTACCTTGTGTCTCTTGTAGATGTATGTTGTATTTATCTGTGGCAAGTTTACTGCAGTCATCAAAGAGACACTATACCCAAGAAGACATAAAAATATATCTCCATGAGAGGAGATGCATCCATTGTTGAGTATTCAGTTTGATTATTTTTAAAAAAGAACATTTTAGACCCAAACTGGTTAACAGGATTCTTACTTGAAGCACTGTTCTAGTCACTGTAAAAACTGCATTGTGGGGTGGTTCCATGTTTACTGGCTCTATTTCAAATTTAGTTAGCTTACATGGCAGAAAGGGATTTTTTTTCCATCAGCCCTGCAGTCTTACTGTGAGACTATCTAAATGTTTATCTTTTTGTTTTCAAGGTACTCAATCCATATTTTTGTGCTGGTGATGATGAGCTATGGCATCATGAACATTGCAAGTATTCCCAACATCCACAGGTAAGGTTACATGGGGGCAAGAATTCAATTACCCTGTTTCATCCAGAGGCTGGCAGCAACACAGAAGTTCATTTTGGTATCTTATCTTTCTGTTCTCACCACCTCCACTCAGTTGCAGCAGTTTTATGGATTTAACTACAGTATCCACTGTATCACATCTGCCTACCAAAGAGAGGGAAGGCGGCTTGTACTTAGCTCAGTTTAGCCTCCTGCAGCTTCAGCAATTTACATGGAGACCTCTTGTCTTTAAGTTGTATTTGGAGATTATGTCAAGCCACACCCTCTTCAGTGTTGTGTCGTGGAGAATGGGTTTTAAAAAACCCTATTTTTAATTTTTCCCTCTTGCTGTTTGGCCTTTATGCATTTCCCATTTACCCTTGAGTTAGATAGTCAGAATAAGATCACAGGCAGTTCAAAATCTGTGGTTTGTGAAACAAGTCAGTATTTTGGTACAGTAATTCCTCACTTAAAGTCATCCTGGTTAACGTTGTTTCGTTGTTATGTTGCTGATCAGTTAGGGAACATGCTTGTTTAAAGTTGTGCAATGCTCCCTTCTAACGTGGTTTGGCAGACACCAGCTTTGTTCACTGCTTGCAGGAAGAGTAGCCTGTTGCAGCTAGCTGGTGGGGGCTTGGAACTAGGGTGGACTGGCAGCCCCCCCATCAGCTCCCCCTATCAGCTCCCCGCTCCCCTAAGTTCCCTGTACAGCAGCTGCCCAGCAGGCTATCAATTGCTGGCAGTTCAGCTGTCCCTCCCACCACTGCCATGGGCTGCTCCTGCCCTCTGCTTTGGAGCTGCTCCCCGAGACTCCTGCTTGCTGTGCGGGGGGTAGGGGAGGAAGAGGGGGGCTGTCAGGGTGTCCCCCTCCCCCCTGCTCCCCACTTACCCCATCTTCCTTAGAGCAGGGGGGGACACACAACAGGGCTCAGGACAGAGGGAGCTTGCTGGCAGCAGCTGCAGTCTCAGCAAGCTGATCTAATTAACAAGGCAGTGTATTTAAGAGTAGGGTCAGCGTACTTAAAGGGGAAATGTGCATCTCTCACACCCACCCACACACACACACAGAGTTTGTGTCTCTGTCTGCGATGCTGTCTCCCCTCCCTCCATTCCTGCTGCCTTGTAGAGTGTGAAAGTTAACCCTTGAGGGCTCAGTCAATTGCTAGTTCATCATTTAGCAGTAAGGCGTTCCCTGGGAAATATCCCACCCTCTGACTCCTCCACCTCAACTAAGCTTCATAATCATCATCACTGTGTACCAGTATTAAATTGTTTGTTTAAAACTTATACAGTATGTGTGTGTGTATATATATATAATATAGTCTTTTGTCTGGTGAAAAAAATTTCCCTAGAACCTAACCCCCTCATTTACATCAATTCTTATGGGGAAGTTGGAATCGCTTAACATCGTTTTGCTTAAAGTCGCATTTTTCAGAAACATAACTACAAAGTTAAGTGAGGAGTTACTGTACTGAACACAGAGCTTCACAGAACTGCAAATACAGGAAATGCCATTGACTTGGTGACAAGAGAGCATTAAACCATCACCAGCCCAAAAGTAAAAGTTATAGACTGTCAGATTTTAGTTAGTCTTTATGCTAAGGTCAAAAAGAAAGGTACTGAAACTACCATAGCCAGGTGTATGTTTAGTGTCTCACTGAACCTTATTGGGCAGATGGTACCTTGATCAGAATTGGCAAACTCTGTTGAAACCATAGCTGATTCTTGTAAGAAGATAGGAAGCATCAGTAGAAGAGATTTACAGGGCAGTAGAGTAGTTTTCTTTGCAATATTTTGCAAAACATAATCACAGATAATGTATTGTCTCAGAGTTCTTCAAGCAATAGTTCTTTGTTAGTGTTCAGCATGCTGAGCATTTCTTTCTCTGCATGTGGAATTGCTTTTCACTTGCTGTTATTTTGAGCTCTTAGTTGAAGATATGGAGGTAGTAATGTTACCTGGAAAATTGTTTTCTGTAAGTAATCCAGAGGAACGTGCCAGCTGGCAGCCTGAGAGTTATTCCACTTTTTTGTTTTGGGTTGACTTAGGCATTGCTTAGACCATTGAAGTAATGCTCCCATTAGGTCTAGTTTTGGTTTGTAACATATATCCTCTTGCCCTACTCTCTTTGTGCAAGTTTTTTAACTCACCTTTATTGGCTTAGACATACGCTCGTGTTCACTGCAGTTGTACCTAAAGACAGAATCCCTATGCTTTCTTATTGTTTGGTAGGGGCTCTCTGAGGGTCTACGATCGTTATGTGTGCATCAACCATCTCCCCTTCTGTCTTATCAGTTCTTCAGACAATCTCTCTCCAGTGAGACTAATGTCCAGTCTAGTACATTTTTAAAAGTAGGATTTATTTATAAATATCTTACAGTGGTAGGCAATACAATTAAATAAGTGACGTCTAAAGTACGAATTGTTGCTAGAGTAGATGACTTGCAACTGTACGCAGTGGCTCTTCTATGAAGTATCCCGCATGTAACATGCAATACCAGGCAGAATGGGAAAACATGCAAAGGAGAAGGCATCCAGCCTAGGATCCATGATTGTTCCAAACAGGCGGGGGCAGGCAGCAGAGAGCACTGGTAGCACTGAAGCAAGATTTTCATGGAGAGGGTATGAGAGAGTGGCATAATTAGAGGCCACTTTTGACAATTTGATCCTAAATGAGTTTCCCAAGGTGGCCACATAGCACAGTCAGACCTAGAACCCCGAAATCCTGATGTAGTTGATAACTAGCACCACGCTGCCTGTGTGAGAAGACACCAGAGAGAAAAGGTGCTAAAATACGCTTTGTTGTTGCCTATGTCTTGGGGGAAGAAGGGAGCAATCTATTGTTCTGGATCAGTGGACCAAGTTGTAGAAACCATATCTACAGCTAGAAATCCAGTATTTATTCATGCCTGCATAGGAGAATGAGAAGAAATGGGCATACATTCAAGTTAAAGGATTTTCCTCTCACTCTTACTGTTTAGCCAATTATTCATGATGGAAAAAATAGCATATGTTGCAGCACAAATGAAGCCAGTTTACATAATGTTGTTGGCTATTAGAGTGCAATAGTGAGTCATACTTTGAACTGCATTGATTTGAAATTGTGATGGAACATGTTGAAAATCTTTGCAGGGCTGGGGAAGTTGGAACAGAGCCATTCCTCACTCTTAGCAATAGCTTTGTGGCTCAAACATAACATGTTCTAATTAATTGAGGCAACATGAAAAGTAACTTAAATGATAAATGTTATGGCTAAAATGGGGCTTGAAACCTGTAGCCAACAGCTGCTGGCTTAAAGACTGAGCCTATTCATAGTGTTTAATACTATGTGTCCCCAAGCCATGCCCCGTTCCTTCAGCAACATACGAGAATATTCATAATAGGAATATAAAAAAGTATATTTTCTCAGGGGAGAGATTTCTCATGCAGTGAGGTAAAAAGGAGAGTAAGGGAAATAGCGAAAGGATGAATGCATGAATGAATCTAATCTGCACCCTTCCTATTCCCCATTAGTCCAGTTTCTGCAGTTCTGTCTTCCTCTACTGGTTTGAGCCAGGAGGACTGTAGTAGGTCAAACCCATGGGTTTGTTTTTTAAAATCAATACTCAAAACAGATAAATAAGGTCCTGCTGCCTGGCTGCTCCTAGAGCCTCTTTCACATAAGGTTTCTTTCCCTGTTCATACAACAGATGTGTCCAGCTAGGTTTTACACCTACGTGGTGTGGAGAATCGCCTTCCAGGACCTTCATCCTAACACTGGGTCTCCTACAGGAGCCTTCCTGCTACCTGCAGGTCCGTCTCCCTAACCAAGCTACTTGCTGACCTTTTATCTGAGACCCAGATGACCCTGCAGGCTGTCACCTGATCCCTCACCTGAAACCCATCACCCGGGTTGTAAGTAATTAGTCACTGGTGGGCCTAAACACACCTCCCTTAAAGGGACAAAGGCCTGGCTCCGCCCCCTCCTGGCTGGCCAATTCTTTTGCCATTTCATCTTCTGTTCTGTTCCCCATTCTGGTTTGTCTTGACTTGGGCCTAGTGGCCACAGCCTCACACTCGCCAGTCTGCCTGCCTGGTCTTCTGCTGGCCAATTTGTGCCACTTCCGTTTGGGTGTGAAGGCCCTGATTTCCCAATCATTAGGTTCCTGCCTGCCCCCTACTGCTAGGGCTCTATGGTCCTGGGCTCCAGTTGGCTGCTTTTGCTGATATGACGTTGGACCCTGATGGCCTCAGTTCTAGATGGGCTCTTAGGATCACCTGCTGTTCTCTTCTCAGTTTGGTGTTTCAGCCTTCTGGTGCACTGCTGCTCCCTTCTGGTCTGTGAATCTTGGTTCTGTTGGTCTCCTTCCTGCTCTTCTCTGTTTCCAGGCTCTCATTGGCAACCTACATCTGCCGGCATCCTCTTTCCTGTTCTGTTATGGATGGGGATGATGAGGAGAGGGAGAGGAAGTAACAGGGTTTGAGGATCACCCCTTCTTGTGCTGCACAGAGGATCTGCAACACTGCACTCCTTAACCAGCGATACTCAGACTGCGGCCCATGTGCAGCATTCCCATGTGGCCCATGAGCTGCACATGAGCTCTTTATTGTGTCTCCTGCATGTCTTTGCAGCACATGATATCATAACAGTGTGATTTAATTATTAACCAGTCAGGATGCTTTACTATGTTATTAACCAATTAAGTTATGAACTTGCACTAATTTATTAACTTATTTGCTGTGAGAATTATATATATGGCAGACCTCTGTGATTCGGGAGCCAAATTAGTGATCAGCAGTACCCAAAAGAGCCACAGTAGTGTGAAATATTTCCCCTCTCATACTGTTTTACTATAGTACTATTCATATTTAATGAAACAATGAATTCACGCTACTGTGACTCTTTTGGGTAATGCTGATCACTAATTTTGCTCCTGAACCCCTGAGATCTGAGTATCACTGCCTTAAACTATTAGAATGTCAGAATACAGTATGCCACTAGCCATCCTGCCTAACCTAATTTTACACTCACACAGGACACAAACCAGAGAGTGGATTTTTTCAAACCCTAGTTAAAGAATACTTCCTGTGTGAAAAACTTTGCATAACAGCCTATTTGAGCATGTAAAGCCAAAAGAAATTGTCTTCCAAATGTTATTGAAAACAATGTACAGCGATTGTGTACTCTTAAAGCATAATTATATTCTCTCCCTCCTGTTTTCTACACACTTGCAATATGAGAGTCTCAAGTATTTCTGGTGTGTGTGTATGTACACAGAACAGAAAGGAGAATGGATAATTTCAGCAGTATGTTAAATGTTATCTGGCTTCAGACACTTGAATTCTAGGACATAATTTTCCAAAGTGACTCGTAATTTTGAGTGTCTCAATTTTGATTATCATCTTGACATGTATACATTTACTCTCATTTTTTGTTTTCCCTTGTATGAGGTGAATGTAAAGTCTTGACTCTGCTTCGGTTGGTAACTCTTCTGTTTGTTTGTATGTTCTGTTTAGGTACTCCTTTGTGGTAGCCATGGGATATCTCACATTGTGTCACATTAGCCGAATATACATATTTAATTATGGTATTCTCACTACAGATTTCTCTGGGTAAGTATCCAGCTCGTAATCTATGTCTGTTGATAAATTGTATAGTCAATTGCTTGATCACACTTTGGTTCATTATGAAATATATTCAAGAGGCAAATTAACTAATATCACTCAGGTTTATTGATATAAGCCAATAATAATATAGAACAGGAAAAAACATTCAATATGATACCAGTTTCTGGGAAGCCACCTCGTGTAGCGTTGTTAAATTCACTTTACAGAGAAGGTGTGTTTCCCAAATTTACACTCCTAAAGCCATCTTTTTATCCCCTACCTGTTGACAAGTAAAAGGTACTGTGTACATCATCTGAAACTAGATTTAACCAATCCGCTTTCTACCTTGTTTTTTCGGTAAAATGATGTACCCCTTATCTCATTGTTCTGAAAGCATGCACTCCAGGTATCAAGGGGCATGAAGAAACCTTTTAGGTTTATGCCAGGGTAGAATATTCATATGTCTTGTCCTTTTCCTTTGGGACATTTCTGTACTAGCTTGTGAGAATAACTCCCTACCTGTTAATATGGAAAAATACTCATATGTCCTGACCCAGACCGTTTTCTTATCTCCTTAAGCCAAAGCTTACTTCAGCTAATGCGTGGTCTTATGAGATAACTGACATGGGTGGACAGAATTGTAGGGAGAGTATAATACATTCAGTTAACATAACTTTCCAATACTTATATTAACACTAAGCCTACCATATATGTATTGGCAACAATATAATTTATTATTAAATTATTTTAGGACTGTAATTTAGTACAATTAAAAGAATGCCACAAAGGGCGGTCCTGCAATCTTGTTTACTTAATCTTTCAAGAAATACATGTTCAAAGTAAATAATGCATGATGTTAGAGTGACTCAATATTTCCATTAGCCAGTGAGGTGTACCTGTGTGTTCTTGCACAACAGAACTAGGCTGACCAGATAGCAAGTGTGAGAAATCAGGACAGGGGGTGGGGGATAATAGGAGCCTATATAAGAAAAAGCCCCAAATATTGGGACTGTCCCTATAAAATCGGAACATCTGGTCACCCTAAACAGCACCTTGCCAGAGGTGGGGGAGGGTCTGCTTATCTGCTTCTCCACCTTGAGTGGGGATGGGAGAGTAAGTTCCAAAGTTACTCTTTGGTGGTGGAGTGGGTCCTAGGTTATCTTCCTATCTGCCAATCCCTCAGTGTCCAAGGAATCAGCAAGCCAGGTTGGCGCAAGCTGTGTCTTCCTTAAGTTTGTCTGGTTGGGTGGGATAGACTGTTGCTCTCTTTATTCCTTTCTTGATAGTGCAGTAGACCAGTATTGCCAGTCCCGGTAAGTGGCCCCAAGCCTTCTCTTTCCTCATTCTGATTCTACTCTGGGGGAGACGGTCCTTGGATTATCCCAAAGCCCTTTCTTGCCAAGCTGGGAAAACAATGTGAGAGGAGCCATCTGCCCCTCTCCTGCTGAAAGGGAGAGAACTTCCAGAATAGCTGTAGCTGGTTGTTTCTTTCAGGTTTAAAGGGCCAGCTACCAGTAAAGCTGTTTTATCCCATTTTTGAAAGAGTGAAACATGCATGTTTTATTACAGGGGTTCTCAAACTGGGGGTTGGGACCCCGCAGGGGGTTGCGAGGTTATTATGGGGGGTTGCGAGCTGTGAACCTCCACCCCAAACCCTGCTTTGCTCCAGCATTTAAAATGCTGTTAAATATATTAAAAAGTGTTTTTAATTTGTAAGAGGGGGGTCGCACTCAGAGGCTTGCTATGTGAAAGGGGACACCAGTACAAAAGTTTGAGAGCCACTGTTTTATTATAAGTCCTTTTCTGGATGCTTTGCTTTAGCATTTATAAGATGTTCTTAGGATTATTTAGGTTTTTTTAACTCTTTCTTACCCCAGTTACATATTTTATTTCCTTCTTCTTTATGCTAAGAGGATTATGCTGGTGAGTTGATTTTTGGTGTTTTTTAATACTTTATAAGAATGGCACTACTACTACTAATACATCATCCTCTTTTATAGCATAGGTAGACTGTCAGTATAGTAATATTATAGTTTTTACCAGAAATGGATTAGTTTAAAAAGAAAAAAATCAAAGGAATATGATAGTTCAGGAGGCTAGTAATGGGCATGGGTCCCAATCCAGTAAACTACTCAAACATGTGCTTAACTTTGTGCACGTGAACAGTATGAATGAAGTCAGTGTGACTACTCATGCATTACATTATGCACAAGCTTAAATCCTTTTGCTGGACTGGGGCCACGGTGCCTCTCACTTTTTGGTTACAGGTTTAAGTTCAACCAGTTCGTAATGAGCAAAAACCACTACCATTTGAAGAATATTCATTGAAGGCCTGTGGATGACACAAATGGCTTATGTGAAATTCTAGGGGCCTCCGCACTATCCTAGTAGAAAAATTCACAGCACAAAAATCACCATAAAATTGGCACTAGTTACCACCCTTATTAACAGTCTTATATGAGAGGCAAATGCTTGAATTAGCTTGGAGACTGACCCATCTTTTCACCCCGAAAGGTGGTGTTTTCATGTGTAAATCGGAGCCTTTTGGCTGACAGATACGTAATCTTGCACTTTCTACTGCATGTGCCATATTTCTGCTGTAGATAAATGGAAGACTTCATTCTCCAGGGCTGTTGGGCTAAAACATTTCATCAGCACTAACTTTACTCCAAAGGAAAAAATGGCAACATTTCTAGCAAACCACCCTAAAAATGAACATAATTAAATGTGAAATCTCTAAGCGCTTTATAAAGCAATTTTTTTTAGCAATGAGCATCACTGAAGGCAATGATTTATCTTCTAATGTTTAATGCTTTACTGTGTTTTCTTTCTTCCTTCTGGTTTTATTTCAAATCCCAAAGTTAGCAACAATGGTAGAATAGCCAATTTGTAAAAAGAAAATATATTTGACAACAGAAACTGACCTAGATGTATTCTTTTACTGTTACACCATTGCAGAACAAAGTACAGAAGTATTAAGCACTCCAAAGAGTTAGATGGAAACATTTGTTTTCCTTGAAAATATATTAAGGAAATTCTTTTTTGGCATTGTAAGTGATGGGACTGAAGTCCTCTGTGTATCCACAGACCACATACAACATGGGTAGTAGCAGTGTAAGACATGGCTCTGCCAATAAGCCTCTTTTCTGTAGCACTCTCTTCATTCACTCCATGCTCATTCATTGCTTGACTGTTTAGCATTTGTCCACTTGAAACCGGACACCACTAACTGATTACACATAAGCTGATAAAGAACCGTGGGTGGTAACTACCAACCAGCTTAAATTCAAACCAGTGAATCAGAGTTGAAAAGCTCGATATCCCATTACTATCCCACGCACTTCCCTCAGAAAGAAACAATTTTCTGAATGAAAACTTTCAGCTGTAAAGAATAGTTATCTAATAGACACCACCAACTGAACATATTGTTTAGAATTGGGGATGGGTGAAGTAAGTGGTTCTGATTTTAAGTTGGGAAGTGACTTGAATTTCTGCCTAAATATGAAACAAACTGAAAACTGATTTGAGGTGTGTAAAATTCAGTTTTATATCTTCTTCTTTGTGCTGCCGCACTTCCTGGTTTCTGTTGAAAACAGAAGTAACAAAATACAGGAAGAGATGCTGATATGGAGTTTCTAGTACAATAATAAAAATCATAGACAATCTGGACAATCTCATGAGAGCTCTTGATCGTGTGAGGTTTTCCACACTGATTTCCAGACCAAGGAAATAAATTCACAAAAAGTATCAAAAATATTAGAAATAAATCATAGTATCGGGAAATTAAGTTTCTGTTTCTCTGGTCTGGTTTTAGCAATAGTGTTGATATGTTTTATTTTCTATGATATTCACAGATTAGGCATTGTGGGATAATATCCTTTAGTGTTCAGCTGCAAAGCATGAGGAGCTCTTTTTAGTCATGGTTAGACAGAGTTCAAATGATCTGGGTTTGGGGAATAAATGGCTGTATTTCAAATGTCTTCCTTTAGGTTTCCTCTGTAAATGTAAGTATCATCTGTAGATTTTATTCTCGTAGAATATTGTGATTTTCTTTTAAAGTCTACCTACTTCTTCGCCTCTTTTCAATAAACTATGTCAACATTTTGAACGAAATAATAGGTTCTGATCTTCGCTTGTGGGTATACAGTAGATTTTATTAATGTCTATTTTTGTGCACACCTCTGCAGCCTTCTCAAACTGAGTCACATTTTTATTATTTATGTAAGAAACATTTGACCTTGCATGACATGGGCACCATGTTTGACATACTAATTTACTCAACATTTTTGTGCCATTTATAATTAGATGTTACCTGAAAGTTTAAAAAAAATTAGCAATTTATTCCTTCAGTATTGCCAGGCCTAAGTGTTCAAAAATCCTGAGTCTGACTTAGTAATTATGGGATTTTAACAATAAGCTTTGGGTTCTTTTTATTTTGGCTCTGTTTTTGAGCTTGGAAGATTCATGTTTTCAATCCTTTCTCTACAATCAGTAGGGCTAGGAACTTATTTAAAAAAACAAACAAACAACAAAAGCTGAGGTTCTCATATAACCACATGATTCAGGGAGCTGGGGTTTTAAAAACATATCAAATATCCTAAGACCTGCAATAAAATCCTGAGAGTTGGCAATGCTTCTTTTTAATACTTTAAATATCCAAATCAGACTTCTAACCTGGCAACTAATCACACACAGTGGAGGCTGGCAGATATTAAACACAATGTTCTGGCATTTACCTGCAAAGCTGATCTTCAAGGACACGTTGAAAGAGCTCTGTGAAAGAGGCAGAGATTGCTGATCTCTGCTGTACTGTCTATTTTATTACTAGGCTTGAAATCTCAGTGTATCAGCATCTCCTGAGTCAGCATTTCAGCTTTAAAACAGGAACTATTTTAGGTGGGAGGAAGGTATGAAGTGTCTGTCCAGGTACTATAGTGGACCCATATAGAACAGTAGTTGCATAATGTGCTGCCGTGTGCCAAGTTAGGCATCTCATTAGGACTTCTCATTCTGTAAACTGAATGGCAATCTATGTGGTACCCATCACCAGGATGTGTGAGCACCATATGGATTCAAAGGTTGGATGCCAGAAGGGTTTAGCATATGATGTAGGTGAAGTACTTGGATTTCAGGGCACAAAGTGAAACAGGCAAAGTTTTCAGTTACTCTGTCCTGTAAATTTCCTAAGCTGACATCAAGATGAAGTCGGTGGCCAGGTAGGAGGGGCAGGGGGACAGCGGACCTGTTCATCCTACTTTTACAGCTGGAGGCGAGATTACAGTACCAGGCACTACAGAAGTATGGACATGTGCTTTCACATGTGTGTATGGGAAAGGCTGATATCCCATAAGAGCCCACAATGACTTATTTGTTTCTTGGCTGTGACACGATATAGGCAGATTTCTGCTTAGGGGATGTTGCAAGACAGTTTTCCACTTTCCTGAGGATAGTGGAATAGAATAGACGAGACAATTTGAGTCTGCTTGAATATTGGAGGCTTTAGCTGAGCTGTTATTCTATGCCACTGTTTTCCCTCTCTAGCACCCTTAATTCCCTCTCTTGCTGTCATTGTATATTAAGCATCTTGAACCCAGGAGGAAAATAAAGACTCCTATTGGTTTTTCAAAACGGGCTTTGTATGATACGTTGTATTTTTCTGCATCAGGAGTGTCATTTCTGTCAATCTTTATGTCTTATTTAGAGTTCAAATTTGGGATGGAAGGGAGAGAACATTGTTTTTTTCAGATTAAATTGTATGCAAGACTTAAGAATTTTACTTGGTGGCTAGATATTACGATGAGTACTCTATAAATACCTACTATAGATAGAAAGAATCTTTCTTTTTTCTCTATGTTCAGGTATCATAGCAGTGTTCTAATACAGGCTGGTTTTGTGCATGACCTTCAGTCCATCTGAATTGTTTGCATTTCAGTGCTCACTGGCTTACAGCAGGGGGCCCAATTTTCAAATGCAGGTGCCTAAATGCAGGCAATTAAAGGGACATACGTTTGGCTTTGATTCTCTGGTTTAAAGTTACTTACTTAAACGTTAGCATAAAATAAATCAGTTTTGTCATTAGCAAGAATCATGCCTGACAAAAGTTTGCTTTTAAAAGGAAAAATTGTTGCTGAACCAATGTGACATGGTGGGATAATAGGCATGACTGGAATATTGGTATAGAAGGGTACAGCTTGCTCAGGAGGGACAGGCAGGGAAAAAGGGAGGAGGTGTTGCCTTATATATTAAAAATGTATAGACTTGCACTGAGGTTGAGATGGAAATAGGAGACAGACTTGTTGAAAGTCTCTGGGTAAGGATAAAAGGGGTAAAAGACAAGGATGATGACATGGTAGGGGTCTACTACAGACCACCTAACCAGGAAGAAGAGGTGGATGAGGATTTTTTTAAACAACTAACAAAATCATCCAAAGCACAGGACTCGGTGGAACAACTCAGGGGATCTGCTGGGAAAATAACGCAGCAGGGCACAGATTATCCAAGAAGTTCTTGGAATGTTTTGGAATGTATGATAATTTTTTATTTCAGAAGGTGGAGAAAGCTACTAGGGGAGAAGCTGTTCTAGATTTCATTTTGACAAATAGGGAGGAACTGGTTGAGAATTTGAAAGTGGAAGTTAGCTTGGGTGAAAGTGATCATGAAATGATAGAGTTCATGAATGGTAGGTGGGAGAACAGCAAAATCAAGACAATGGATTTCAGGAAGGCAGACTTTAGCAAACTCAGGGAGTTGGTAGGTAAGATCCCATGGGACGCAATCTAAGGAGAAAAACAATTGAAGACAGTTGGCAGTTTTTCAAAGACACATTATTAAGGGCACGAGAGCAAACTATCCCCCTGTGTAGGAAAGATAGGAAGTATGGCAAGAGACCACTGTGGCTTAACCAGGAGATCAAAAAAGAGTCCTACAAAAAGTACTACAAAAACTGGAAACTAGGTCAAATTATAAAAGATGAATATAAACAAATAACACAAGTATGCAGGGACAAAATTAGAAAGGCCAAGACACAAAACGAGATCAAACTAGCTAGAGACATAAAAGGTAACATGAAAACATTCTACAATACATTAGAAGCAAGAGGAAGACCAAGGACAGGGTAGGACAGTTAGTGAAGGGGGAAAAATAATAACAGAAAATGTGGAAATGGCAGAGGTGCTTAATGACTTCTTTGTTTCGGTTTTCACCAAGAAGGTTGGTGGTGATTGGACATCTAACACAGTGAATGCCAGTGAAAATGAGGTAGGATCAGAGGCTAAAATACAAATAGAACAAGTTAAAAATTATGTAGACAGATGTCTTCAAGTCACCAGTGCCTGATTAAATACATTCTAGAATACTCAAGGAGCTGACTGAGGAGATATCTGAGCTATTAGCGATTTATCTTTGAGAAGTCATGGAAGACTGGAGAGATTCCAGAAGACTGGAAAAGGGCAAATATAGTGCCAATCTATAAAAAGGGAAATAAGGACAACCCAGGGAATTACAGACCACTCAGTTTAACTTCTGTATCTGAAAAGATAATAGAGCAAATAACTAATCAATCAGTTTGCAAACATCTAGAAGTTAATAAGGTGATAAGTAACAGTCAGCATGGATTTGTCAAGAACAAATCATGTCAAACCCACCTGATAGCTTTCTTTGACAGGGTAACAAGACTTGTGGATGGGGGAAGTGGTAGACGTGGTATATCTTGACTTTAGTAAGGCTTTTGATACTGTCTCGCATGACCTTCTCATAAACAAACTAGGGAAATGCAACCTAGATGGCGCTACTATAAGGTGGGTGCAAAACTGGTTGGAAAACCGTTCCCAGCAGCAGTGCAAGTAGGCCGGTATGCAAGTAGGCTGGGAGTTCTGCTCCTTTCCCCACTGGAAGGGGCAGTAGCGGGGAAAGAAGCAGAATGCTGGCGGCTCCTCTGGCAGCCGTACCGCCCCCTCCCTAGCCCTCTCTCTGGCGCAGCAGGAGGACAGAGCCCCCTTCACCCCCGTCCCTTGTAACATGGGATGGATGTGCGGAGGGGATGGGAAGAGCATGAGGGCCCTGGGTTGGGGGCAGAGCAGTGAGGAGTCACATGGGGGGTTCACATGGGAAGGTCACATGCCCTCCTTAGCTGGTGGGCTCCCCCCCGTACCGGTAAGACATGGATTTTACTTACACCACTGGTTCCCAGAGAGCAATCAGTGATTCACAGTCATGCTAGAAGGGCATAACAAGTGAGGTACTGCCGTGATCAGTTCTGGGTCCGGTTCTGTTCAATATGTTCATCAAAATTATTTAGATAATGGCATGGAGAGTACACATAAAGTTTGTGGACGATATCAAGCTGGGAGGGGTTGCAAGTGCTTTGGAGGATAGGATTAAAATTCAAAATGATCTGGACAAACTGGAGAAATGGTCTGAAGTAAATAGGATGAAATTCAATAAGGACAAATGCAAAGTACTCCACTTAGGAAGGAACAGTCAATTGCACAAATACAAAATGAGAAATGACTGCGGAAAGGGATCTGGGGGAAGTGGACCACGAGCTAAATATGAGTCAGCAGTGTAACGCTGTTGCAAAAAAAGCAAACATCATTCTGGGATGTATAAGCAGGAGTGTTGTAAACAAGACACGAGAAGTAATTCTTCTGCTCTACTCTGTGCTGATTAGACCTCACCTGGAGTATTGTGTCCAGTTCTGGGTGCTGCATTTCAGGAAAGGTAGACAATTTGGAGAAAGTACAGAGAAGAGCAACAAAAATGATTAAAGGTCTAGAAAACATGAGGGAAGATTGAAAAAACTGGGTTTGTTTAGTCTGGAAAAGAGAAGACTGAGAGGGGACATTATTATAGTTTTCAAGTACATAAAAGGTTGTTACAAGGAGGAGGGAGAAGAATTGTTCTTCTTAACCTCTGAGGCTAGGACAAGAAGCAATGGACTTAAATTGCAGCAAGGGTGGTTTAGGTTGGACATTAGGAAAATCTTCCTAACTGTCAGGTTGGTTAAGCACTGGAATAAATTGCCCAGGGAGGTTGTGGAATCTCCATCGTTGGAGATTTTTAAGAGCAGGTTAGACAAACACCTGCCAGGGATGGTCTAGATAATACTTAGTCCTGCCATGAGTGCAGGGGACTGGACTAGATGACCTCTCGAGGTCCCTTCCAGTCCTATGATTCTACGATTTCCACTAACTGCAGATAACTGTGCCTGCTTGTGGATTCCCTTTGGATGTCAATGTCTGAGGAGGATGAGGATAAAGCATATTCTTTGTGTATAAAATTATTACAGTGATATTGATATACATTTAGGGTTTAAAATACAATTGAATTCCAGTTTGCTGAATCTACAGTATCTAAACCTCTCAGTCTACTGAACTGCCATCATGACTCCCTGCTTATGTGACTCTGTTGAAACCTGGTTATGTGAACATAATATTTTGAGTGGTTCAGATAATCGGGATTCTACTGTACCTTCAACACTTTTTTCAACACGTTGAGTATATAGAAAAATCACTTAAACTTTTATATTGAGGCTACCAAAAGGCAAATAGTTAATCTTAACCATCAGGTCTGATTTTGAATTGGGAGATTTTTTAATACAATGTTGCCTTGTGCGTAGAGCAATGGACTGGGGCTCAGGAGACCTCAGTTCTATTCTCTGCTCTGCCACTGGCCTACTGGGTGACCCTGGGCAAGTCGCAGCCCCTCTGTGCCTCGGTTTCCCCATTTGGATAATGGTAATAATTATACTTGCCTGCTTTATAAATCCCTTTGAGAATTACTGATAAAAAGCTCCATATAAGAACTAGGTGGTAGTTTTATTCTGCCTAGAAATGTTTGCTAGGCACAGTTCCCACTCCAAAGGGATTAAAACCAGATGAGCTGCAACAAGGGTGATGGTATTTCATCCTGAGGTATTATTTATTCCAGAATGACACCCTTAGCATAGTGTACGCTGTACTGGTTGAGGTACCATCTTTTGGATGAGACCTACAATGAGGTTCCGACTGCATTTGGTAATTAAAGATTTCACCGCACTCCACTGTAGGATTGTTAACTTTGCTGTTTTGGCCCAGTTTCTACCATGGATAATTATGTTCCGCCTACTTAAATGCCTCATGCAGTTTTGGTGTTTATATGGCATTTTCCACTTTTTATTCTAAACTGTTAAAACAATACCTTTCATCCCAGAGGTGGTTGCATTTCATTGACTAATTAAGTGAATTGGGATCCTTTGAGATGAAAGACATTAGATAAGTGTAAGATTATTATCAATCAATCCAATAATTCATATAAAAATAAGATGGAAGGATTTGCACTGTATTATGAAAAGGCATTCATCGCTTTCTATATCTTTACGTTATAGCCCACTGATGATTATTACACAGAAGATCACAACTCTTGCATTCCAAGTGCACGATGGTAAGCAAACAAACCCCCTGATATCCTAAAGGCAGCATTTCCATTCCAGTCCATTGTCTTTAGTGGAGTTACCCCAGGGATGAATTTAGGTCACAGTGTTTCTCCAAGCAAGGAAGGGCAGCGATTTGTGAAAAACAGACAGATTTTGCTGCATTTTTCTTGATTCTAAACCTTCTTTTTATAATAAAGATGCTTTTATACCTCAGAGAAGATTACCTCCGGGGTATTGAAAATTACACTGGTTTGAAGTCCATGGGCCTAAGTCTGATCTCCTTTAATATTTGTTTGACACCTATGTAACTCCATAGACTTCCCTCAAGTTACTCTTGATTCACGCTGATGTGAGATCAGAATCAGGCCCAAGGACTTATTATGTTCAGTATGGACTTGTCTAGACAAACAAACAATTTGTGACAAGCTGGGGTGTGAATCTACCCTGTGCTAGCCTGCTCCAGACTAACTGTCTGCATAGACTAGAAGTCTGCTCGAGCCTAATTTGTAGGTCTGACCCTGACCTGAACTGGGCCCATGCCTACCTGGCCCAAGTCTCTTTGACACTGCTAGTGTCTCAAATGGCATCATCTTCCAGAAAGGTGCCTGCCTCCAGGACAATAAAAGGCTCAAACATTGCAATTGTAATTAGTGTTGTTGTTTGTTTATTTCTGTAGCGGTTGCACCTGTGAATAGGGTTGCCAACTTTCTGATTGCAGAAAACCGAATACCCTTGCCCTGCCCCACCCTTCCCTGAGGCCCTGCCCCGCCCCTTCTCCAAGGCCCCACCAATTCCATTCCCCCTCGCTCCCTCTCCCTCTCCCTTGCTCATTTTCACTAGGCTGGGGCAAGGGGTTAGGGTGCAGAAGGGAGTGAGGGCTCCGGCTGGGGGTGTGGGCTCTGGGGTAGGGCTGGGGATGAGAGGTGTGGTATGCAGGAGGGGGCTCCGGTCTGGGGGGTGGGGCTGAGGGGTTCAGAGTGTGAGAGGAGGCCTTGGGCTGGGGTAAGGGGTTGGAGTGTGGGAGGGGGTGAGGGCTCCAGCTGGGGGGTGTGGGCGCTGGGCTGGGGCCAGAAATGAGGGGTTTGGAGTGTGGTAGGGTGCTCTGTGCTGGGGCAGGGGGTTGGTGTGTGTGTGGGGGGGTGATGGCTACAGCTGGAGGTGTGGGCTCTGGGGTGGGGCCCGGGATGAGGAGTTTGGGGTGCAGGAGGGGGCTCCAGGCTGGGGCAGGGGGTTGGGGTACAGGAGGGGGTGAGGGATGTGGACACCAGGCAACGCTTATCTTAGGCGGCTCCCGGAAGCGGCCGGCATGTCCCTGCGGCCCCTAGGCAGAGGCACAGCCAAGAGGCTCTGCGTGCTGCTCACACCCGCATGCCCTGCCTCTGCAGCTCCCATTGGCTGCAGTTCGGGGTGGGGACGGCACGTGGAGCCTCCCTAGCCGGCCCTATGCCTAGAGGCTTCAGGAACATGCTGGCTGCTTCCGGGAGCCACACGGAGCCAGGACAGGCAGGGAGCTTGCCTTAGCTTTGCTGTGCTGCTGACCGGACTTTTAATGGCCCGGTCAGCGGTGCTGACTGGCGCTGCCAGGGTCTCTTTTCGACTGGGTGTTACGGTCGAAAACCTGACGCTTGGTAACCCTACCTGGGGACTCCACACAGGGACCTGAGCCCCATTGCGCTAAGCACTGTACAAACAAATAACACAGAGACAGTCTCTGCTTCAGAGAGAGTAGTAATCTAGGGTTTAGGTAATATCCAACAGGTGTAAATAAACAGACACATGAGGGGAGAAGACATGGTAACAGCAGAGACAGATGCATTTGAAATTAATCTTTTAAAAAGTCCTACAGATTAATTGTAGTGGTAAGTGCTTATTACCTTACAAACTTTCATGCTAGTGGAGTGGATAAAAATTGATGCAGTTTCCATTTTCAAGCAGTTGTGACTTTATCTGTAGAAAATACATACAACTCCCTTCCAAAGGAAACCAACCCTGCCCCCAACCTCTCCAAAAATAGAAGATAAAAAAGAGGTTAAATATGCTAGTGCAACCATGATGGGTGTGCACTTAAATATATCAGTGTTTGTTGTTAAATGCATGCTATGAAATATACAGGCTGTACAGTGTTACATAGTTAATGTTAATATGATAACCTGAACTTTTGCATTTGAGTGTTCAAAATAACATAATTAATGTTCCGTTAACCATACGGGTTTTTACATAAGAAAGAGTGTTTAAGTGCACTAGTCAAGTGGCGGGTATAGTCTGAGCCTGGGAGTTCAGTGGTTAGAGTCAGTCCCTGGGCAGAAGGAAAGTCAGTTGGAACTCTTGACTATAGTCGAGTCCTGACCAACCCCTTCTTTCCCATGCCAGCAGCCAGTTCCTCTCCCTTGGCCAGTCTTCTTGCTGTGAATTGCCCCTTTCCTCACTTGGGAATAAGGAGGAGACTTGTGGCTAAGAGGACCAGCATCTTCTGGGAACAGGGATTTCCTGGTACAGAGCTATAATAATAGCCACAGGGGATGAATGCTGGTGGATGAGCATTATGCAGCTCACTGCCTACTTGGGAAGCTGTTTCAATAGGTACAGAGATGGTGAGGTTGTGGAGGACTCATGTTGAAGAGGAGAGAATGAGGAAGGGAGATGGATCCAAAGGAGAAGGAGAGCCTTGTAGGGAGAGGGGAGGAATCGACCCTAAAGTACCCACTATCAGTACTTCATGCAGTCTTCTGAGGATGAGCATGTTTGACTTAAAGGATGGAAAATTAAATCAAATTATTACTGTTGGTAACAGTGAAACGCAGGAAGGCCTGTGAATTTAAAATCTCCAATAACTGCCTACAGCATATAACCTTTGATCTTGGAATAGATTTCTGCAGTTATTTTTGGAAGAATCTAATTTGATTTCATTGTGTCATGCCTATTATTTATTCTTGCTAGGAATAGGCCGACAAGCTGAGGACCTCACTGCTGAGCAAAATCGGCTTGCTGTAAAGTAAGAATTTACTTCTCCCGCTCAGTGTGTCTTTAACCTCATCCAAGTAATAGTGGTCTGTGGGGTTTTTAATTCCTCCCTGACTCATTACCAGGAGTCAGATTTTCAAAATCATTGTTAATGTAGGTACTGCCTACAATCCACCCAGTGCCAAAGGCACTTTAATACTCATTAAGGTAATTCTTTTTGTGATGTTTGTGTCCCAAGCACCCACATATGAGTTCTTCATTTCCCCCCCGACTGAACTATATACCAAGAGAGCCCTTGTTTCTCCAAGGCCGGGTTTAGACCCTGATTCAGCAAAGTACTTAAGCACATGCTTAAATCCCATTAACTTTAATGGGTGCCTAAAGTGTAGCAACTGCTTAAGTGCTTTGCTGAACCAGGCCCTTTAATAAAGTTGTGCTGTTGGATCTTCAGGCTTTCGTCTACCCTTTCATTGTGGTCTGCTATCTTTCACATTAGAATATGCGCCCCCCCCCCAATCAATAGCAACATCAAAGCACTAATCCATGTTAAAACAGCAGGGATGAAGTTTGCTTCTGACACTTCAAATGCTGCTGGGTTGTTGTTTTTTTTAAACCTACTACCAGCAGTTTCTGGACACTGATACATGTTTCTCCTCCATCTCCATCTTCCAAGTTCAAACTTTGATACTACAGATTTCACTGTTTACCAGAAGAAAGCGGATGCTGCTTATCTATTACAAGCATTCCCCCCCACCCAATCTTATTTTAATTCCACTCTAATTGTGGAATGAAAGCGAAATCTTTTTTGAACAGGCTGAAAGTTACAGCAATAACTAACTTTGATCCTTGTGCTTAATACATTTGAAACTTTGCTTGGGGCAAAATAATTAGTTCCTCAGTTTTCAAGGTTTAACTGTGAGCCATTGAAAAATTTACCTAATTATTAGATGATGGAACTATGATTGTCATGTCTTGAAAAATGAAAGTTTGTAAGGAGGTTTATATAACATTTCTACAGTGACCTGTTGCTTTATGTCTCCATGTATCATTTAGTATACAGCTGGCTTTAAAAATGTAGAGTACTCATAATTGAGGTTCTGTTGTATGTAAAGTTTTAAATATACTCTGAATAATAATTCACGGAATTGGCAAAATAGTATGTTACACAGTGTAATTCAAAAGCTTATCAAAAGTACCCATGAAACTTTTTGCTATATTTTACCTTGTTCTGTTTTGTGTGTGGATGTTTTGACAGAATAAGACCTTCCTTACTGGAATATTTGAGCTATCTCCTCAATTTTATGAGTGTCATAGCTGGACCTTGCAGCAATTACAAGGACTATATAGCCTTCATTGAAGGGAGGCATGTGCATATGAAACTTTTAGAAGTGAACTGGAAGCAAAAGGGTTATGACAGACTTCCTGATCCTTCTCCAACTGTAAGTTTTGAAAAGCCAAGTATTTATTGCAAAGGGCTAGAGAATACTGCTTTGCATGTCTGACTTCTATAACTGCACCTAGTTTAAAACCAAACAAGGAAAACTGCTTGGGGAATTGTGCCAGAAAATATAACTGTTTTCTGCTGTTTGTGTTGATAACAAAGCTAGGGGGATGAGGGTTGGCATCATCCATTTGTTCAGAAGAGCACATAGCAGCTCATTGGTTGGTGAACATCATATGTGTAAGTCTCTCTGTTCACAGTGGGAACATACTGTAGATTCTGATTATTATGAATTGTAATTCAGACTTAGACAAAAGAGAGAGAACATTTTACAAAAGAAAAAAGCTGAAAAAACTATTGTACTGTAAAGGACATGTTGGAAGCAGGAATCATAATTGATTAATTACTGTAAATTGCACAGATGCATTTCAAGGAAACCTGGTGACTGTCTTAAAGTATCTTTGGTTTAAGTCTGAAAAAGATAAATCCATTGCAAGAATTTATCATTTTTGTTTTATATTATTAAATATTAACTGGATACTCCCACAAGTGGCATTCATGTATTGCAGAAAAATGCATGGGCTAGATTCCGATGTTACATTGGAGTGACTGGATTTATACCTTTGTAACTGACTGAGAGCAGAATTTGGTTCTGCATATTCTCTCTGTAATGTGGAATATGTATGTATACAGGGCCTCATCCTGATCTCTCACTGGTGAAATCTGCTGACAGTGTAAGTGAAGTCAGAATCAGGCCCACATTGTGTCACTTGCATAAATTATATATATGTAGTATAGAAAAATTAGTATTTTTCTTTTAAAAGTTAAGCTTTAAAATGACATGCATTAAAGTTTTACTGTATAGGGAGTGCATGTTAAAAAAAAGTATTTAGGAGCTAAAAGTGAGTTAGTTACATCAGTGTTTAAATAATAATGGTATATTGTTTTTTATTCTCCTGATATTAGGTGTCTACTCTTACTGATTCACATATTTGCAATATGAATGTATGAGTGAATCTGTTTACTCATGATGGATATGTGAAAGCCAGTTACAAAGCATTCACATAGCTTACACCTATAATTCTGATTTCTGGAGTGCTAGGCACTAACTACACATTTTTTAAATATATATTTGCTAGGTGAGGTGCAGGACAGTATCTGTCTAAGTCATTTTGAGAGGCACTTTCAGACACCTTGATGGGAGTGATGGGAAGAACCTAGATATATAACAATCTAATTGTACTGGAAATCAGAATATTTGGTGCTTCCAGCAGGAATCCAATAATTAGTTCCTGTGCTTAACTGCACAGATAGGGAAACTCTGTTTCCCATCTTACTTCTCTGTCCTCCTCAGGGCACTTCCAGCAGATCATGTACAGTGCTTAGGTGAAAGAACATGACCCATTTTGGTTCTGAATAATTCTTTAATTTCTATTTGTAAGATTAATTAGTAAAATATGTTAAAGCCAGCTTTGCATGGCTTTCACTGATTCATTATACCAGCTGGTCCTTGTTACAAATTAATTATGAGGAAAAGGAAGCTATTATTAGCTGTTACCAGTCTCGTTGGGTCTTTAGTCAATTTATTTTTGTAAGTGGGAAGCATTATTTTGCTTTTAGTCTATTCTGATAAATTATTACATCAATGTTTTATTATTCATTGTGCTTTTCAGGGGGCTGTGATATACAAACTGTGTATCACATTTGTATCTCTCCTTTTGTTCTTGACACTTACCAAGACTTATCCTGTTACATACATTGTTGATAGCCAGTTTATCAATAACACATCCTTCTTGTCAAGACTTGGCTACCTGTATATCGTTATGCAAGCATCGAAGCCAAAATATTACTTTGCATGGACATTAGGTAAGGATGACTAAATGGCTTATTTTGTGTCCAAATAAATTTAATACATAAACAATGGGGTGTATGAAATTGTCATAAAACATTTTTTTTAATTTGGGGCCCAATCCTGCAATTCCCACAGCACCCCTGCATCTGTGCAGAGGCCCCCTGAAACCAGTGGGTGCAGCAGTCAGTTGCAGAAGGGAAGAGATTTGACGTGCTATGGGTATATTGACTATAAATCTCAAAAGGACACTGTCAAATAGCGTAGGCCAGAAGTTTGATTTACTTTAAAACTGTTGTCAGTTGTCAGCAAATGCCCCCCACCCCCACATACCTGGGGGCAGATCCTCAGCTGATGTCAGTTATTATAGCTCCATCAAACTCATTGAGGAGTATGTGACCTCTGGAATCTAGATGTGTAATAGAATTGGTGTGAGTATGGGTATGTGTATGTAACATCTTCCCCTTACACCTGGACCTTGTTAATTGTACCTAATATCAGAGGGGTAGCCGTGTTAGTCTGGATCTGTAAAAGCAGCAAAGAGTCCTGTGGCACCTTATGGACTAACAGACATATTGGAGCATGAGCTTTCGTGGGTGAATACCCACTTCATCGGATGCATGGTGTTCACCCACGAAAGCTCATGCTCCAATACGTCTGTTAGTCTATAAGGTGCCACAGGACTCTTTGCTAATTGTACCTAAATTACTTTTATTGGCATTCTTAATACTTTAAGAAGAAAAGATTGTATCTTTTGTGCCAGGATTGTATTTCCTGGTCCCAATCCTGTACTGCTCTGGTGCAGATGGGGGCTCATGGAGCCTGTGGTCACCCTGGTAGTTAGAAAGCCATTGTAAATGTGAACCAGCCTATCCAAAGCTTTCTTAGGGACTTGTCTATAACTAGAAAGTTGTCCCGCTTTAACTATACTAGGGAATAGGCTATGCCAGCATAAGGCACCTTTATACCAGTATAACTGCATCCATATTAGGGATTGTACTGGTATGACTATATTGCTAAAAGATCACATCCCTAACTGCCAGTTATACTGGTACAAAATCTGTATGTGGACCTAGCCTCATTCAGTCCCCATTTCCTGTGGGTGACAATCCTACACCCTTATTTGCAAGGGAGAAAGGAAACAGGGTATGGGCGGAGATAAGGATGGTCAGGAGTGAGCTAATTGACCTCTAACCCTGCCCTCCCCATTCACTTGGGTACAGAGCAACCATAAGGCAGAAAAAAAAGTTCTGTCTGCTATACTGAAGAGAGAGCTCACCTGCATAGGATGAGGAATAGGACTGTCAGTTGATCAGGTGTAAAACTCCCTGGCTAATCAGTCTTGTAAAATTCTTCTCATCCACTCACCTGAAGCAAGCAACTTTTCATGGCCAAATAAAGTTGTTACATTATCAACAGTCATTGCTATGATAATGGATAGCCATTGCCATGATAATGGATAGTCAAGGGCTTTGGCTGGTCATAAATGTTAATACAGTTGAACCTCAGATTTACGAACACCTCGGAAATGGAGGTTGTTCATAACTCTGAAATGTTCGTAACTCTGAACAAAACATTATGGTTCTTTCAAAAGTTTAAAACTGAACTTTGACTTAATACAGCTTTGAAACTTTACTGTGCATAAGAAAAATGCTGCTTTTAACCATCTTAATTTAAATGAAACAAGCACAGAAACAGTTTCCTTATATTGTCAAATATATTTTTTTACACTTTCCCTTTTTTTTTGTAGTTTATTTTTAACCCAGTACTGCACTGTATTAGCTCTTTTTTTTTTTTGGTCTCTTCTTCTGCCTGATTGCGTACTTCCAGTTCCAAATGAGGTGTGTGGTTGACCAGTCAGTAGTAACTCTGGTGTTCGTAACTCCGACGTTCTACTTGTAACAGTTTTGCAAGGCTATATTCAATGTATTGCTTCCAATTTTGTCTTTATTAAGAGAATATTCAGCAAAGAGGGAAATATCAGGTAACACTGAGAGAAGGAAATAATAGGGGCAAACAATAGCTGCGAAACAGTATCTGAATACACTTGCAAACCTTGAGTGGCTTTTAGTGTGTAGCTACTCTAAACAGCTAAAAATACAAGGCTTTTAAGAAACTCTCTGTGTTACTAGTAACACCGTAAGTTGTTATATTGGAAAGCATTTAATACAATTTACTTTCCAACAAATAGGGTGAGGAAGATTGATCCTGTATGTCAGGCATTGGACTTGGACTCAAGAGGACTCTGTTCCCAGCTCTACTTGAGACTTCTTGTATAAGCTTGAGCAAGTCACTCGTGATTATTCAGAAAGTTGAGACCCATTGTCTGCATGTCTTTGTGCACACCAGTTGTTACTATAAATTGGGCATTTGGTGCATATTTAGACCAATTTGTGCAGCCAAAGAATTTGTACAGACCTTGGTCTTCAACCTTTTAAAAATCAATCTCTTATTACTGTGGCTAAATTTCCTTATATGTAAAAGGGGGGGAGGTCATATTCTTGTCCACCTCACACCAGTGTTTGGAAGCTAAATGAATTAGCTGAAGTGAAGCTCACTGAGATGCTCAGATGGAAAGAACTTTATAAGTGTAAAGCATCCTTACTATTTCACTGCTAAATTGTCCCCTACCCCCACTTTACTCTTGGATAATGAAAATAGACCATTTGTTTTTGCTTGTTCTTTTACAACCTTATTTCATGCTACCCTATTGAAGTGCAAACACAGCTAGGGCATGTTTGAAACCAAACCATATTTCCAATGATATTTTAAAAAGAAATAAAAAACAGTTATATTAAATTTTATGTAAAGCCCACAGAAGACCCCCCCTCCTTCCAATTCACTCACCTAAAATTGTTTCCTTTAACAAAACCTAAATTTTGGTTGTAAACCACATACTGCTTCCTTTTATTAAATGACATTAGCCTTCAGGACTATTGGGCAGATCCCAGGCAGAGTAAAAGCAAAGGGGTTTTCTGACTGTTCACCCAAGAAAAATAGCCTGTGTTGCAAAATATTAAAATAACCCTCATATCCCAGTGCAGCAATGTAAACACCATTATATTGAGATCACTGTCTACCAACTCTTCGAATTTATTGATAGTTAAACCTGTTAAACTGAGATGAGAACTTGAAATAAGGGTTCTTATTTTCCCCCTGAAAAATGGGTACCATCTTTCTCCGTGTTTTGGATATAAACAACGTCCGTTTCAGCAGCATTGACTAGAACAATAGCTCCCAAGTGGGACTGATGTCAGTGGGTTTCATTCTCAGCTTCTCGTGGGCCACAGGAAGCGCACAGACAAGATCTTTCAGTGTTGCTACTAGGTATATATGTGGAAATGAGGCAGGACACACAGAAAGGAAACGTGGGATGGTTGAAAGGATGTATAATGGTGTGTTGAATGGGAGGGATGAAATCTTAGGAGGAGATAGGTGGATCTAAAACACTTCTGTAAGAAAAGAGAGAATCAAACATTCCCAGAAGGGAGCAGGCCAGAAAGGCCTATAAAAAAGAAAGTAGTAAATGGCTTGGATTCTAGGGTGGGGAATGTGTTTCTTTGGCTATCAATTTATTTAATATTGAGAATTAATTTGATTGGTGTCCAAAAATAACTTCAAACTAACACTCCATTTCACCCATCCCCATATGTACTTTTCTTTACTGAAAGGGAAGGGTGAGAGAGACTGCGTTTGCTGAATAGAGAAGATCACCAAAATCTGCTACACAGAGGCACAAATACCTGGAACTGGGAGAGGAGCATCATGGAAGGGGATAGAAAAGGGACTGTGAGCATTCAGATTAAGGCTGTGATAAAGTGCAGGAAAGTAATAAGTGGAAGCAAACAGTTGGGATTGGTATATGTGTAATAGAAATGGCTTTGGGATAAGAAATCATTCAGAGAAATAATTTATTTTAGTTGGATATAGGTTTAGGTTATTAGAAAGCTGGAAAAATGTGGGTATAAAATAGAAACATTATTAGAGAGACTGCCTTTGGACTTATGACGTGACGTAATCTTGGAGACTGTGGAAAGATCTTGTGAGTTTTGGGAAAGCATGCTCTGTCTAGTGGTGGGTGAGGCTTCTTTTATCTATGTTGCAGATCCAAGCAACAAAATGGCATGATTCCTCCCCACCCTTTTCAGTTAAGCTGTCTGTTGTGTGGAATAGGGCATTATATAATCATTTAATAAAACTGCCGATAAGCAGTTGCTGTTTCCAGAAAAGGACAGTCATGCTATTGTGTGAGGCACACTGCAGAATTCCTCCAGATTCATGAAAAGATAGAAAATTCAAGCACTCTGGTTGGTAGCATTAAACACTGGAACTTAGCTGTAAACTTTAGGCTTAAAATACTTATTAGTAAAAAACATTTAGACCTGAATTCCACAATCTGATAGCAACTAACCAAATAGGGTTAAATTCTGACCCCACTAAAGTTAATGGCAATCCTCCCATTAGATTTCAGTAGGTCTAGGATTTTACCAGTAATTTGAGAACTGAAAGGTGGCAATTCTTCTGCACTCCAGAGTACTTTATGCTGCATCCAAACCACTTTTGCATTGGGGCTAACAGACCTGTTATAATATCAGACACTGGAATGTCCACCTTTGCCTTTAATTAGGCGGTGCAGCCTGTGGAGACTAAAAGTCTCAGCATTTTGTTGGGATCAAGAAGTAGCAGTGCAGTTTGACGTGTATGTGTAGGAGTTGATTCCCTACTGCATGGAGCACAGTTCTTCAAGGGGTTCTCTTGCTGCAGCATAAAGAGCAGGATAGGGCCGGAAGATTTATGCCTGTACAGATCCTCCAGTTCTTGGCTCTGTGAATACATTGACAGCAAAGAGGCTACTTCAGCCATTGTCTACAGCCATGTCCACCCCACAGCCTGTGGAGGGACATATTTGACCTTCCTGCAAACATACTTAACACACAGCCAGCAACCAACGTTTGGTTGGGACGCGAATTGTCCCGATATTTTGCACTCCGGTGCACAGGCAGAGGGGGGGTCATGCCCCCAACTCAGCCCCGGCTCCACCTGACTCCACCCCTCCCTGCCCCATTGGATCCCTCGCCAAATCCCCGCCCTGGCCCCGCCTCTTGCCCAAGGACTCCACATTCCTCCTCCTCCTCCCTCTCTCCCAGGCTTGTGCAAATGAGCTGTATGGGGGAGGTGGAGGTGAGCTGGTGCAGTGAGGGGCGGGGAGGGGAGCTGCCGGTGGGTGCTCAGCCCCCACTAATTTTTCCTATGCTCTGGAGGTTTTTTTTTTGCTCTGCTGGCCAGGGCCAGCTCCAGGCACCAGCTTAGCAAGCAGGTGCTTGGGGCGGCCACTCCGGAGAGGGGCGGCAGGTCCAGCTATTCGGCGGAGGGTCCCCCAGTTAGAGCGAAGGACCTCCCGCTGAATTGCCGCAGATCGCTTTCGCGGCTTCTTTTTTTTTTTTTTTTTGTGGCTGCTTGGCGCGGCAAAACCCCTGGAGCCGGCCCTGCTGCCGGCAATCCCCCACCCCCAACCCCCGTGTCCCGATATTTCATCTCTCTCATCTGGTCACCCTAGTTGCATCTCATGATTTGGGCCTATGGTATTGTAGCACGCAGAAAGCCCGAACAGTAGTAGACATTAAGGATAGAAGGGACTAAATATAAATGTTCTTATTTAGTTCTAGCAATCTGGCACCAGCAGTGAGCACTTGTTATCGATCTAGTAGCAGACACTTTCTTGTTCAATAAAAAGAAGTATAACAACAAGCAGGGTTGTTTTTAGATTGTTAGGATCAGAAATCAAGACTTGGAAGCCTCTGTTTCCAGCAGCTTGTCAGTGAAGTGGAAGGTTAAGGGAAAGGTCCATATTTTTCTGGTTAGAATACTGCTTTTAGATTAGACTGCATCCCTGAGTTGTACTTCAGGGTTATCCCTGAATTTGTACCTAATCTCATAACACTTTGTAAGAGAGACCAAGACCAATTTTGAATCCCGAGACAGAAATGCTGACTTCATTTAATAAAAATGAAAAGCTCAGCTTTATCTTCAGTTTTCTTGATCAGGTTTGTCATTTATAATGGAACTAGGCGGAAAAATCTAGCAGTGTTTATACTTTCGTTTTTTCCTTCCAATATTTATAGGCTTGCCTGTATTTAAAGACCTAGAGGTAATGAGTCCCTCCTGTCGTCTCAGTATGCACAGAGAAAGGGCTTTTGACAGAGGCAGATTAAAAGCAGGATCCTTGAAATCCAGACCCAATTATCAGAGGCGTTCCAGAGCAAGACAGAACCCTGATTGGCTCTGAGGGAAAGAACGCAGCAAGAGCTGCGGCCCATGGGATTCCACTGGGCTTCCTGAATAAGGAAGAACAATGAGTCTTCTAGGAAGAGCATAGTGTGTGAAAATGGGCTGGGTGAGAGGCCAACCTGACATGAACCAGGCCTCCATTTTTGCTCTTGCAATTATTTGCCCCTGCAACGTAAGTTATTTGTACATCTCAGTATTTGATGTGCAGAGACAGACTGGTATTAAGTGAGTTGTGAGATCAGCACGGAACTTTGTACATGGGGTGTTCAAAAGTCATCGCTAAAATTTAACTTTGACTAAATCTTAATAAAAAACAGAAACTTGAATTTGAGACACGTCAGTATTTCCCCCCACAAGTACAAGGAACTAGCGCAGTATCACAGATACAACCATGTGGCAAATATTGATACTTTTTAATTAGGGCTGTTGATTAATCGCAGTTAACTCAAGTGATTAACTCAAAAAAAGTAATCGCGATTAAAAAAATGAATCACAATTTAAATCACACTGTTAAACAATAGAATACCAATTGAAAATTATTAAATATTTTAGATGTTTGTATACATTTTCAAATATATTGATTTCAGTTACAACATAGAATTCAAAGTGTATAGCACTCACTTTGTATTATGTTTACTACAAATATTTGCACTGTAAAAATGATAAAAGAAATAGTATTTTTCAATTCACCTCATACAAGTACTGTAGTGCAGTCTCTGTCATGAAAGTGCAACTTACAAATGTAGATTTTTTTTGTTATATAACTGAACTCAAAAACAAAACAAGGTAAAACTTTAGAGCCTACAAGTCTACTCAGTACTACTTCTTGTTCAGCCAATCACTCAGACAAACAAGTTTGTTTACATGTGTAGGAGATAATGCTGCCCGATTCTTGTTTACCCGAAAGTGCGAACAGGCATTTGCATGGCACTTTTGTAGCCAGCATCACAAAGTATTTACATGCCAGATATGCTAAACATTCGTATGCCCCTTCATGCTTTGGTCATCATTCTGGAGGACATGCTTCCATGCTGATACACTCATTAAAAATGTGTTAATTAAATTTGTGACTGAACTACTTGTCTCCTGCTCTGTGTTTTACCCGCATTCTTCTATATATTTCATGTTATAGCAATCTCGGATGATGACCCAGCACATGTTGTTTGTTTTAAGAGCACTTTCACTGCAGATCTGACAAAACACAAGGAAGGTAACAATGTGAGATTTCTAAAGATAGCTACAGCACTTGACCCCAGGTTTAAGAATCTGAAGTGCCTTCCAAAATCTGAGAGGGATGAGGTGTGGAGCATGCTTTCAGAAGTCTTAAAAAAGCAACACTCTGATGCAGAAACTAGAGAATCCGAACCACCAAAAAAAGAAAATCAACCTTCTTCCGGTGGCATCTGACTCAGATGATGACATTGAACATACCTCGGTCCGCACTGCTTTGGATCGTTATTGAGCAGAACCCATCAGCAGCATGGATGCATGTCCTCTGGAATGATGGTTGAAGCATGAAGGGAAATATGAATCTTTAGCGCATCTGGCACATAAATATTGTACACCACCAGCTACAAGAGTGCGATGCAAACACCTGTTCTCACTTTTGGGTGACATTGTAAACAAGAATCGAGCAGCATTATCTCCTGCACATATAAACAAACTTGTTTGAGCAATTGGCTGAACAAGAAGTAGGACTGAGTGAACTGGGAGGCGCTATAGTTTGACATTTTTATTTTTGAATGCAGTTATTTTTTGTGCATAATTCTACATTCTCCAATTATTATTATTATTAAGTTCTACTTTCATGATAAAGAGATTGCACTACAGTACTTGTATTAAGTTAATTGAAAAATACCATTTCTTTTATTTTTACAGTGCAAATATTTATAATAAAAATAAATATAAAAATGAGCACTGTATACTTTGTATTCTGTGTTGAAATTGAAATCAATATACTTGAAAATGTGGGGAACAGCTAAAAATATTTAAATAAATGGTATTCTATTATTGTTTAACAGTGCAATTAATCACGGTTAATTTTTTTAATCACTTGCCAGCTCTAATTTTAATGCAACCATGTTGTATGTACGTTTTAGTTTCATAATGATTAGAAAAACCCTTTCTGTTCATCGTCCTTTACTAGATTTTTTTTCACCCTAAGAATTTTCTTATTATTGTTTATTGAGCATTATCATTGTGTTCAGTGTCCTACAGACATGTAAAAAAAAAAAGATGCCTGCCACAGTCTAATTTGAATACTTTGCATTGATGTTACAGCTGACGCAGTCAACAATGCAGCTGGCTATGGATTCAGTGGTGTTGATGATCAAGGCAATTTCCATTGGGACCATCTATCCAACTTAAATATATGGAACATTGAGGTGAGTTAAAAGAAACAAAATCTTGGTATAATTATAGAGTGACAATTATGATGTGGCTCATTAGTAACAGGGATACATTTTTCTCTTCCAAAGGTGTGTCTAGAATTAGAGTGAATTTTATCTTTTGGACAGATAAATTGTATTGGTCACACTTCATAGGAAGGTTACATTTGTAAATAGTTTCTAAAGAGCTAATAAACAATGTTTAAATAAACTATTAATTATTGTAGAGTTCAGCAGGTCAATAGATTGCTTACAACAATGATCCATAACCATGATAGCATCTTCTATTTATGTGCTTATAACAATCTGTTATTACTATTTTTAGTATTTGTATGGCAATAGCAGGTAGAGGACCCACCTGAGATTAGGGCTCGTCTGTGCTAGGTGATGTACAAATACACAGTAGGAGACAGTCCAGGCCCCAAAGAGCTATGTTCTAAACGGCAAAGACAGACAAAGGGCAGAAGAGGAAACAGATACAGAACAGTGAGGTGACCTGATCGCCATATTTGAGGTCGGGAAGGAATTTTCCTCCAGGGAAGATTGGCAGAGGCCCTGGAGGTTTTTCACCTTCCTCTGCAGTGTGGGGCATGGGTCACTTGCTGGAAGATTCTCTGCACCTTGAGGTCTTCAAACCACGATTTGAGGACTTCAATAACTCAGACATAGGTTAGGGGTTTGTTACAGGACTGGGTTGGTGAGATTCTGTGGCCTGCATTGTGCAGGAGGTCAGACTAAATGATCATAATAGTCCCTTAAAGTCTATGAGTCTATGAGACCTGCCCAAAGTCACAGAATATGTCAGTGACAGAGCCAGAAATAGTCCAGTTACCTGGTTCAGTTCCCTATCCATTAGACCACACTGTTTCTCAGAACATCTGTAACATCTTTCTCATGCCAGTGGCATGCTTTTAGCATCCATTAGTCCCATACAAGATATTGATAAAGGTACCCTTCCTATAAAATGTGGACCAACATATTTCCTGTTAGTTTGTCATTAGGATAAATATCTTCTGAGTGCCAATGGCATGAGACAATGTCTAGGAGACTGGAATAGGCCATTACCAATTTCTCCTTCTACAGATTTAATTTTCATACAGTAACAGGTGCTCTCCATCTACAATCCATTATTTATTATTTTAGAACGAAAAGCAGAAGAAACCAATGAGTTAACTGCATTGTAGCTTCGTGGTCTATCAAAAGACAGATTCTGGTAATTCATCTCTACATTTTAGGGGCCCCTCTAATTCTCAGTGGAAAAGTTGAGACCATCACTATACCCTCTCCATTTCATCTTCCCTTTTTTGTGCTTGTCTTAACCCTTGCCTGAGCTTGCATCCGTCACTCTTGGAGTGTTTTTCCTTGCTCTTTTTTGCAGCATCCATGGTGGGTGCACAGCTCAAGTGTAGAAGCACTTGCAGCCAACTGCAGATGGAAATGCACACAGCTTCCCCCTTTTCCCCCAGGACCTGAGAGGGGAATCTAAAATAGATTGAAAACAGGAATGGGAGTGCTCACTGTGCCAGTCAGAGAGGAGGGGGCGCTGGGGAGGAATGTTGCTAAGCCAAGAGGAGCTGTGAGTTCCCCAGTACTTTAACCCATTCTCCTATCGTGTAGACCTCATGCACCCTTCCCCTCTCTGGGACATATTGGCTGTGGGGGAGGGGCTGGAGAGGGCACTTCCTTGGCAGCGTAGGAGCAATGAGGCCATATCAGCTCCAGGACCCTTGTGATGCCACAGCCTCATTTCCATTTTGAACTTCCCTTTGAACTGGTGCTGTCTGGTCTGGCTTTCCTTATGGAGAATACTCCTCTAACAGCACAACCTGTAGGAAGAGTTCCACGGAGAGGCCCTGGTGGATGGAGGGAGGTATGAAATGATGGGAGGCCATAAGGCTCAGGCTCATTTTTTTCCCCCAGAGTGGGGCAGGCAGGGTTAAATATTAACCCATGGGATTGTGGTTTATTAGGAAAGTTTAAAAAGCTATTTTTTTTATAAGTTGCTGACTTGGGGGCTAGGGGGGGAAGAGATAAATGATTCAGGAGGCACCTAATTGTGCTTGATGTTAGTCTAAATAAGTGTCCTCTCATTACTAGTCCTCCCTTTCCCTTCTTGCCTTTGGTTTGTAATGCTCACTAGTTGCACCTTGCCTTTAATGGGACTGTGAGCTCTTCAGGGCCAGGACAGCATCTTCCTGAATATTTGTATGTCACCTATCACCGTGGAAACCCTCTCCTGAGAGATTCTTTTAGGCACTACTATACAGTACATGTCAAATAGTAAGAGCCACTTACGTGCGTAAAGCACTTCTGCATTTGAGCCGATTGCTAAATATGGCTGCGGTTGCACCATTTGGTCATGGCCAGGTGAAAATATACTCAGTGCAGGTAGCAGACTGTCAATTAGGAAGTGCTGTGAAGTCTTTTAGGCACAATGAAAGACTAAGTATGTGTGGAAGGCATCAAAGATTTGAGGTAACTTCATCACTGATCCCCTCTAAGGTCTGCCCAAAGAATGCTCTCTCAGGGCTCAGGCTGTAGCCAGAACCTCTCTCTCGGCAGGAGCCCACATCCATCTCCCTTCTGACCAGGGATTTAGGATAGCAGTCCTGGATTCTCTCCAGCAGGTCTGACCAAAAGCCCAGCCCCCACACTTGCTTTCCCTCCAAGGGCTATGGCTAGGGATTATATGTTGCAGATGGATCCTTCACAGCAGAGTACATTTATTTATTTATTTAAGAATGAAAACATAAAAAGGTCTAATGCATACCAAGTGTACCCAGGAGGAGTCTGACAGGTCAGAATCCTTCCAACCCCTCAGCAGGACAGGTTCCCCTTTGGACAAAAGGCTCATGTCTGTTTGTTGAATCAAAAACAAGGCTCTTCTGTCAGGATAAACTCAGCCTTTTACATCAAAGGCCCTTTCTGTGTCTCCTTGCCTCTGGCACCTGTCTGAACCAGTATATGCAAACCACCCCAGGGGGTGGTATTTCTCTGGAGCTATTTATAGTTCCAAGAACTGCAGTAATTGTGCCACAGTGTTTTTAGTTTCTGGAGGAGCTTTTGTAACCTTCCAGCATGGAGTGGAATACACTCCCTAGCTCACAATGATCCATATAACCTTCATGAAGTTAATACAGTAGTCCCCAAAAGATACTGCATGTGGCTGCAATATCTGTAACAGAAGGTTTGAAGAGAACCCTGTCAGAGAGCATTCCATGTTGACAGCCAGCTTGACTGGCTGCTCTCTTGGAAACACAGAGGGAAAAAAATCAGTGCTTGCCAAGTGAAAAAGGACAACATTGATAGAAACAAGGAAATACAGTTCCTTTCTCTAACTGGAACTATAATGCAATTAAATTGCGTTTGTCAATTAGGGCTATTTTAATTTAACCCATAAAATACTGATGAAGGTTGCTCTAACCTCCAGTATTTTGGACTGAGGTGCAAAAGCACTCAAGTACTCCTTTTTGGCCTCTCTCCTGCCTTACTCCAGTTCACACTTCCCTTGACTCTCTTAGAAGACCTTGTGAGCTTGGGAAGAGCCCTTTGACCTTCTACTGGCATTGGTACAACTGCTGCTGGAATACTGTGTCCATTTCTTGTACCCACAATTCAGGAAGGGTGTTGATAAATTGGAGAGGGTTCAGAGAAGAGCCACAAGAATGATTAAAGGTTTAGAAAACATACCTTTAGCGTAACAAAGCGAAGGTTAAGGGGTGACTTCATTAAAGTCTATAAGTATCTACATGGGGAACAAATATTTAACAATGGGCTCTTCAGTCTAGCAGAGAAAGATATAATGCTCCATGGCTGGAAATTGAAGCTAGACAAATTGAGGCTGAAAATAAGGCATACATTTTTTACGGTGAGAGTACTTAACCATTGGAACAATTTACCAGGGGCATGGTAGATTCTCCATCACTGACAATTTTTAAATCAAGACTGGATGTTTTTCTAAAAGATCTGCTCTAGGAATTATTTTGGGGAAATTCTATGGCTTGTGTTCTACAGGATGTCAGATTTAATGATCGCATTGGTCCCTTTTGGCCTTGGGATCTATGAAGCTCTGGTGCAGAAAGCCACCTCCTCATGTGATTTATGTTTGCAGCTAGAAAGCAACAGTTCCCTTGGAGAGCCCATGTTGAGAACCACCTCACAGCATTTTCATTGGTGCTGTCAGATTACTTCTAAGGGAGACTGTCACGCCTTTTAGTTTGGGCTGCACTTTACTGCTCATTGCTTGAATGCACCTCTAAAGAGACTTCTTTGGTGCTTTTTATTAACAAAGAAAACCTTCAAGGTTTGTTCAGGGTGTTAGGTTATCAACTTATTACAAAGGAAAAACTGGACGGAGAATATAGCACACCTTAAAATGAGCCAAAATTCACTTGGAGAGTTGTTTCTGGAGTGAGTTTCCCTTAAGGGTACACTTCTCATTACAGTAAGCCACAAGGAAACTACAGTAAATAAATAAGCTCCAAGTTGTGACATGAACCTAAATGACAAAGCAAAGCTGAAACGCCATGCTTAACTCAGCCAGTTTTGCTGAGTTAAGTATGGCAGCCTGTCTGGTATATTAGATCACCCATTGTTTGGAAAGCTCTGTGACATGTAATCGCAAGAAGGTGAGTTACAGTTGGACTTTTTCAGTCTTAACTCTGAATATCCTGGCTTTCCCTAACTTGTCTCTTTACCTTAAACCCATTCTAATATGGTTTCTGGCTGTTTAATTTCCACTATAGGTTGTTTTGCTGTTCTATGGTCTCATGGCAATGTTGACTTAGGTGCTCTCTTTAAAGTGTGTATTGGTGACCTGATAGATTGTAGAAGGCTCCTTGGGATACATTGTGATTTAATGGATCACAGTACATTTGGAGAATCTCTTAATTATTGCATTCTTTCTTCACATTGAGATTCTCTGGAGACCTGTGAACATTTCTGGAAATTTTGCAGCCAACTGTCGATGTGTAATTTAGGAAATGTTTGATTATTGACACGATAAAGTGCAATAGGGCAGAGGTGCTAAACATGTTGCAATGTGCGCAATAATGGACAAATCTGGCGCAGACCCAGACGATGCAGCAAATGGACCCCAGGCAACAGAACTGATGTGAATCCAATGCATCACTGGGGAGTTGCACTGCTGTTACTCATCCACTGAGTAGTATGGAGTCCAGCTATCTCAGATAGCAAGCAGAGGACAAGTGGGCAGAGGTGAAACTGAGCAGGTCTAGAGGATCTGGTGTTGGAGGGAACCCTGTGGTCCTCCAACCATGAGAGTTGAAGTAGTCACTGCAGAGTGGTTATGTAACTGCTCTATGGACTTGCCTCCCCTTTCCCCATTGGTATCTCCCTATGGCCCAGCTTAGTTTCTCAAGCTGCACTCTGGGCTGAAGATTTGGCCCTAAGTTCATGTACTAAAAATACTTTCCATTGTTTCTTGAGAACAAGTTCGTTTACGTGTCCCCCTGCTCCCAATAATGCATTTCTTTTAGAAACCTTTTGTTTTCATAGCACTCTAGGGATTTCCAGCCCACCTAATGGACTGCAAGGTTTAAAGATTAAAAAGCAGTTGTTTGTAAGTTGAAAGGTTGGGGGTGGCATGAATATCTGAAATTAGAAAACCTTTTTTGGCTTTTTCCATAATTAGAAAGATAGCCAAACACTTTTATAATAAAAAGTGAGTGGCAAGTGTCAGCCATGGGTAAGTTCTTATGGCTGAGTTAGAAACCCCAAAACATGTTTATAATGGAAATGTTGACACAACCTTGACTGTAGCTAGCTACTACTGCTAGCATACTGCATGTAAACCTCTTCAGTTTAAAATCCAGGTAGAGATTGGCATTGTCCTGTACATTTCAAATCCAGTGTGAGATGTTAACTGTCTTCTCTCTCTCTTAGACTGCAACAAGTTTCAAAATGTACATTGAAAACTGGAACATTCAGACAGCTGCCTGGCTAAAGCGGTAAGAACGGTAAAACAGTCAGTTGCTGGTGAGACGCAGTTACTTTTAGGTGGTAATGTTGGCTAGTAATTCTAACTGGTGAATCTGATAAGTATACAACAGCCTCTCAGTCTCTTTCATTTCTCCCTGTGTCTGTAAGAGCTTGTGTGCTATTATGTTTTTGGTGCTCTGAAGTTTTTATTGCTACATGTTTGGAATGACCACATTTGCTCATGAGCAGCGAAGCCATGAGTGAGCTATACAGGTCTTCCTACATAACATTTTTATAGCACCTCTCACTGTCCATATTTTGTCTTTGTTACCCATCTGTATTATTTTGCTAGGAGTTTATCATATTTTCCCTCTCTCTCCCTTGCACTTGAAATCGATTAATTATTATTGGAGATGGGCCTGAAGTGGGTGTAAACTCTTTCTCCAATTGGAACTTTGGGAAACCTTGGTCCTGATTCAAACTTCATAGCCTCAATATAATCTGTTGCAGAGGCACCAGTCACCCCATACTTCAGGTGCCAATTTAAATCTGTCTTTATAGTATGCCAACTTGAGATGCAGAAAGTAAATTTTGTCCAACACTAGGAAATTTGATTTCAGACTGTCATCACTATGACTCAGTGTAAATAATAATATGAATCCAAATTTTTTAGCTCGGTCCTGGTTCTGGATACTGTGAAAACAATGCCTTTGGTATGTGAAAAGTCCAGTTCAGGTCAATTGATGTGACCCTCAAAATACAAGAGTTTATATAATGTTTGTCCTAACTGTATTTGGTGTAAAAATACAGATCTGAAAAATCTGTTCCTATTGTTCTTTGTGAGTGAAGTAAACATAATGTTTTTGAGTAAATAAACTACCATGATCATTTCTTAGGACCGTTGCATGTTGAGTTAAAACGCAGATGTTGCAAGATTCTTAGGGTCCTGTTGCTGTGTTTCTGAACTTCGCACACGGAACCATTCACCTACGGCTTCCTTAGTTGCTAGTGTAAATCAGCATAGGTCCATTGATTTACACTAGCTAAGGGACTGGCTCTCTGTGATGTAGGGTACGGGTAGTGGCTGTATAGTATTCTGCCTAAAGAATATTGAAATAGAAAAGGAAGTGTGGGTATGTTGCTTTCATCCTCCCACCCACTCTTGAATATCCGTCAAGTTTCTCAGGATACATACAGAGTTCCAGATGGTAAAATGCTGGCATGGTAAATGAGAACCCGCCTTATGCCATATTACATAGAGAGAGGGCATAAATAATATGGCATAAGGTGAGTTCTCATTTACCATGGCTATATATATTGGTTTAAATTCCATAATAATTAATTAAGTCATGAGAGAATGCCTTACTCGTGCAAGTAATTCAATTGACCCTCACGTAAATGAAGGTTTGCAGGACTGGGTCTCTGATATATGAAGGAGATCAGAATGGGATCTTTAAGATTCAAGGAGATCTGCAGTGCAATGAATATTTGTTACTTGTTCAATCTGCTGTTTTCTGTTTGTTTCATTTCTTCCCAGTGTTTGCTATGACAGGGCTCCATGGTACCCCACAGCCTTAACATTTATCCTGTCAGCACTATGGCATGGTGTCTATCCTGGATATTACTTTACATTCGTTACCGGAATCCTTATGACATTAGCATCCAGAGCAGTACGTAGCCTTTATTGTTCTCTTCAGAGACTTGTATGATATTACTGTAAAGCTTTCACTGCTAGGTGTTTATGTACCCTTAGACATACTGAACCATTTTCATCCCTGGCATAATGCCGTTGACTGTACACGAGGGATGAATCCACGTAATACCTTTTTCCTTTGAGATGATCCTCACTGAAATGTTGATCTGCACTGCAATAATTGTAGGTGCTTCCTTTAATTACAACCAGCCATTGCTCTTATTGATTCAGCATAGCAGGTATTGTGATGCTGGATTGGCTACAGTCATAGAGAGCGGTGAGGGGCCGTGCAAAATGCTAGTGGTCCATCATACACTTTGCACATAGGTTCATTTGTCTCATAATTGACCTGGTCAGATAGAAAGAGCCTCTATCTCATCTGTGTATTGTGATAATTCTGTGTAAAGTACAGACCTCATAGATTGGATTGAGCCAACAGTTGGTTTCAGGCTGCATAGACATGTCTTTGTAGACCACACTAGTTTCTACAAAATATGTACTTTCATTTTTAACAAAACAAAAGCTTCTGCCCTTTATGGTTGCAAAAAAAGAATTCTGAATGGGTCCCCAGTGCATCTAAATCTGCAGATAGATCACACAAAATAGTATGTCTGAGAACTTTGAACTGGCTTCATTCTTTGCAGCAGAGTGTTAACTTTGGATCCTAATGATGACAATTTAAATTTTCTAGCATTAGTAACTATATCCGTGCTCGTCATTCTAGTGGAAACATCCACTGTGAAAAGACTGGAGAGCACCATCACTTTTACTCATAGTCTGACCTTGGGTATATATCCATATCAGTTTGACAAGTGAACAAAGCTGGCAATCAGTAGCAGTTACCATAATACTGTACCACAATAATATTTTGCACCTAATTTGCACCTTTCCTATGAGGATGCATTCCAGAGATTAAAACAAATAAAGTGGTCCGATTCATCCAAAAAGAACAAAATTGCCCATAGATGCCCATACGAGAGACAGCCTGATCCCCTGGTTATAGAACACAGGAGATCTGGGATCTATTCCCAGTTCTATCACTGACCTGCTGTGGGACCTTGGGCATGTCATTTGGGCATTTGCGTGCCTCCATTTCCTCTCCCACTTTTATTCTGGCTTGTGTATCCAAACCGTAAACTCTTTGGAGCATAAGTATGTGGTATGTTGAGGCCTCTAGGTATCACTGTAATACAAATAATAATGGATGAGGAGTTTAATAGATTTGAAGTGAGTCTGCATGTGTTTACTAAGAAATTTTTGGGGTTTTGTTAATCCCCTTCTCCTTGATTTGTAGGTGAGGAACAATTACAGACATTACTTCCTCTCTTCAAAGCCACTCAAGGTGATCTATGACATTGTCACGTGGTTTGTCACTCAACTGGCTGTCTGCTATACTGTTGCACCTTTTGTTATGCTGGCTGTTGAGCCCACGATTAAGTTATACAAGTAAGTTTCCTCCTTTTAACTCTTAAACCTGTATACTGTAGACCTGTAACCATTGGGCTTTGTTTAATAAACCAGCCTGTGATGGAAGCTGATTAGAATTTTGCCATCATTTGGAGGGAATCCAAGCAGGTTATTTAATAACATGAGGAGTGATTTCATCTGTAGAACTTGATGAATTCATTTAATCGTGCTAGAATAATTTTCCTTTTTTTTCTCAGTTTAGTTTTTTTTTTAATTCTTATTTGACCTGACTTTCCATGTGTCTGCTGCTGTGTTCAAAGCATCCCAGTGCCAATTATTACCAAGACCAGAGGATGGGGTGGGTAGGAACAAAATTAACCTTATATTGGGAAATGTCTAGGTGAGAAAACAACTAACTTCCAGTTGTAAAATGCTCATGAGAAGGGATTCTGAATTTATCAGCAGGAGATAAAGAAGATACATGGCTGATTCGTTGTGTATTAAAATCATTTTGTTGCTTTGCACTCTTATTTTATGTGCAGTTACTTCTGTATTTTAAAAATGAGATAAAGGGGTGGTTCTGAAGATTACATATAGTGAAGCATAAAATGAGTTGAAAAGAAAGACTTGACTAAGTCTTTACTTTACTTTTCTTCCCTTTTTTGGTAAACCTTGTCAAACACAGAATAACAGTTTTTGGCTGAAAAAAGAGACATTCCATTACTTTGTCATAAAAGACTGAAAACTGTTAGTCAAAAGAGCAGCTGTGGGTGAGTCTGTTTGAGGGATTTTGAATGCTGTCCTTTTTTTTAAAAAAATGAAAATGTTTAGCTAAGTTTTCTCCTTACTTAAACACAACTATTAAAATGCCAACACCAATCTGAAGCTTGTACGAGCGTTGGCAAGATTCAGTCCCAGCTACCATTTTAATGTCTCATTGTTCTGTCTTTAGCAACGGCAACAAATAAAAAAAGATAAGGGCTATCTCAGTGTAAAAATATTGAATGTGACAAACTCATGGACACTTAAGAATTTGCTCAAAGGGCAAAACTGTTGTCCTTTTTGCCAGCAAAGGCCATTTGAGGTGACAAAATACCAACATCTTAACTTAAGTTCTGTTAATAAATACTTGTAAAGAGATTGCTGTTACCATGCCAATACCTGCGAAGGAAAAACTGTCAGTTTAAGTTTAGCACAGCTATGACCATAGATGGTACCTACACATTTCTGTGTGTTTCACTGACTCAGCACAGGAAGGTAATGTATGAATTCATGGGATTTTCAAAGAAGGCGACTGAGCTAAGTGCAAGGTGAGTGTGTGCCTTTGGAGTAGGACATTGTGGACACGTCTGTGGTTTCAGGCACCTTACAGGGATTTTAGAATTACGAGGGAAGGAGCATAGCAGGGGCACTGAAAAGTTAGGTCGTTCCAGGATATGCCTAAGTGGTCATGTGCTGGACTCATGCACAGCTCCCTGGCCTTCCTCTATGGGCTCACCAAAACAGGTGTCCCTTTTTCCAGCTGCTCACCATGAACACTATCAGTTATAGCAGTAAATATATGGAAGATGTTTTTATTTTATTTTACATGGTGCCATTCTCTCTCTAATTATGATGTATTTTATTATGATTATTATATTGTATTAATGATGAGCAAACCTAAACAAATGTTCAGAGTTTTAATTAATTTCAGATAAGCAACCAAAAGTTTGGCTGGAAGCTTTTCTGTCCTTCAGTTGCTGTGCCATTTTTTCAGGCACAAGCTATGCTTGCTCAAAAGGGAAGCTTTCTGAAAATGTATCCCAGTATATTCTTTAACAGTGGGAGATAGGCTGAGAAGGCCACATTTGGGTTTCTCAAACCATAATCATGGGTAGTTCACCTCTGAGTCCATTTCACCTGAATTGTCAAAGTTTGGGGCTAGGGATTTGGAAAAGGGTTCTCGGGTTGGCCCCTTGTCTAGTAACAATATATGGGAAAATACTGGCCCTGTTGAAATCAATGCCCAACTTCCATTGACTTCAGTGGGTTTGGATGTCTCCATAGTATAGTGTGACATACTGCTGTAAAATCCAAGGGCATAAAAGCCTGTCATATATAAGACTCTATCAAGTGCTCTGTTTTATGTCTAAACCTCTTGAATCTTGACGGAGCTGGTTGTAGTGCTGAACTAATACAATTTGAAGTGTTCATATGTTACTAACAAGCATGTTCTCTCTTTCTCTTTTCGTTTCTAGGTCAATGTACTTTCACATGCACATTCTAAGCCTCCTGCTGCTGCTGGTCCTACCAATCAAACCTCGAGACCACACCATGAGGCAGCTTCAGAATCAAGTCACACACAACTCTGTTAAAAACAAGAAAGAAAAATGATACCTCAAAGAAAAACCACTGATACTGGGAAGTGAAGTGTCATACCAAAAACAAAAGGGAGAAAATAAAAAGACAATGGCATTGTTATTGCTTAATTTAAAATGCTCTGGAAAGGACAGACTGGAGCTTGGCCGACTGTATTCCAGATGACCCAGTAACAAAGAATTACAGGCTTGAGGAGCAGTGCTTTTGATTTTGTAAATACAGGGACTATTTTTATGGCGTGTTTTTATATATTTAATTTTTTCACATGTACAGATGTTTTTGATCTTTTACAGAAATGTACATTTGATAAACAAAAATTTTCAGATTAAGAAAATAATCATTAAAACAAACCTAGCAAGAGTCAGATCAGCAGCTTAGCAGACTGGTGCTCTAGGCTGCTGAGTCGTTGGCTTCCTATCCTGGCTACTATGGCCAGAGTTGGCTCCGGGGTGTAGAACCACAGAACTCAGTTGGCTCCTGAGACTGTTGGCATTTACTCCAACAGGAGGAGGAGGGCCACAGCGCAGGGTGAAAGTGCTTCCCATGTGGTTCTGAAGAAGAGACCTGCTGCCTGAGTTCAGCAGCTTGGAGACTCCTAATCGCTCTGAGTGACACCTGCTGGTGTGAGGGCAAATTAGCCACTTGGAAATCACTCAAGTAGATTTCTGTGAACATCAGCCACTGGATTGGCCAAACTAAAATATAATATATATATATAAAAGGAAAAATCAGAATATCCTACAATATGCAGATTAAAACTTCTCTAGCCGAGGCTACGTCTACACTACAAGTGCTCCAGTGGCACAGCTACAGCACTGCAGCTAACCCTCTGTGCTGTAGTGTAGGTACTTGCTACAGCAACGGAAGAGGTTTTTCCATTGCTGTGGTGAAAACAGCCCCTTGAGAGGCAGTAGCTAGGTTGACAGAAGAATGCTGCTGTCAACATAGTGGTGTCTACACCAGGGCTTAAGTCATTTTAACTACGTCTCAAGGGTGTGGATTTTTCATACCTTTGAGTGACATAGGTTGAGCTAAGTTTTAGGTGTAGACCAGGCCTGAGACACAGAGATAATTGGGATGTGACTGATGTTCAGCACTACCCTGCAGCTTTGGAGTGATATGTTTTGCCGTGATACTTTTATGATCAATATAATGTAGCAATAGGGAAACCTTGCAGATTTAGTGCTTTAAAACTGTCAGTCACTGATCAAAAGCTGGAGGAAGGGTTGGGAATAGATCAGCTTGTTCCTCATAATATTATGTATTGGCAAGTAGGAATTTTGTTCACACAAGGATAACAATCCATTAAAAATAAAAGTAAAAGAGTACTATACAAGAGAAGGGTTGTGATATGATCAAGGGACTGAGAATCAGCAGCTCTGCTTCTGACTCACTGTGTGATCTTAGGCAAGTCACTCAACCTTTCTATGTTTCAGTTTCCCCATCTGTAAAATGGGGATAATAATAGTTACCTACCTCACAGGAGTGTTGTGAGGTTCTGTTAATGTTTACACAGCGCTTTGAGAGAACAGGATGAAAAGTGCTATGTAAGTTTAAAAACTAAATATAGTCAGAGAGGACCTCTTAAAGGAACACATGAAAACATGCACCAAATAATTCTGTTATATATCTTTAAATGTTTTCTAAGTTGGTTTTCTCAGAATCATTTAGAAATGAAGCAGTTCCCTTACATACTGTTGATTTTCCTCATCTGTCTGAAGTGTAAGTGAACAAAGAGTCTACCACATTTATTTTATTTTAATTTTTGTATCAGAACAAATTCAAATTCTGCAGAATCCTTACTACGGGGAGAAAAATGTAAGAAACCAAAACTGAAGAATGTAAACAGTTTCACTTTATTTTTCTTGACTGACTGATTTTGCTTTTCTCCCCTCCACCAACCTTCTTTCCTCCTTCCCCAACCCCCCGAATTCCCAACAGCCTTTTAATATAATGTCTATTTCAGGGGAAAGTTTATTTGGTGATTTCTTTTGGAGAAGAGATGGGTTACTAAGATTGGTCTGAATAAACAAACTGTTTTTTGTCAGTGTGTGGCCTTATTAATGGGGAGAAGTATGAAAATCTGGGGAGAATGAGCCTGTGTCCCATGAAGCAAAGTGAAAGATCATTACACGTATGGCGGGAACTAATCACATCTCTCAGTCTCGCATTTTACAAACACAGTGTGGTTCAGATGCTGCTGCTATTGAAATCCATGCTAAAAATTCCCATTTATTTCAATGGGAGCAGGATTCATCCCTAAATTGGTTTATTTTTTGTCATTTTTTTTGTTCTGTTGTTCAGTATTATATCTTTTTATTTAAGAACTTGCTGTGACATTTCTGTGGTGTGGTGTATCTATTCCTACATAGCTAGATCAAACCCCTACTCAGCCCATACAGGAACTAGGACGTTCTCCTTTCAAAGTTTCCTTGGCATTCTTCTGTCAGAGAGGGGGTGACATTTGTGGAAATAAGAAAGGTCCTAGCACAAAAACCAGCCGATAAGCAGGAAGACAAGGTGAATCCTTACAGAGGCCCTGTGTCCCTGCGTGGTTTCTGGATACCCATCAGGTCCTCACCTTCTGCTTCTTGGCAGTAAGACTCCAAATTTGCTGCACTGACAGGGCTGCTGCAGCTGGCCCCACCAGTGTTCCCTCTAATTTTTACCACCCATGTGCGGAATTATTTTTGTTATGTGCACCCATGTGGAGGTGATGTGTCACACATCACCTCCACATTGGTGCACCTAACAAAATTCATGTGGCGGGGGTGGGGCTGAGGGGTTCGGAGTGTGGGAGGGGGCTCAGGGCTGGGGCAGAGGGTTGGAGTGCAGGCTCTGGGGTGGGGCTGGGGATGAGGGGATTGAGGTGCAGTGGGGCTCCCCGGGGCTACAGTGAGGAGAGAGAGGACTCCCTCCCCCCTAGTTCTCTCTTCCCACAACAGCAACTGGGCTGGGGGAGGAGAGACACGTATCCCCCGGCCACAGCAGATCCAGGCTGGGCTGCGTCTGTGCTGGGAGAGAGGTGCCTGTCCCCTGGCCGCAGCAAGTCTGGGGCTGGGCTGAGTTGGGGGCGCCTGTCCCCCGGCCACGGCAGGTCCAGGCTGGGCTGGGTTGGGGCCTGGCGAGGGGTGCCTGTCCCTCAGCCGTGGCAGGTTTGGGGATGGGGAGGGGCACCACAGCAAGTCCAGGGCTTGCGGGGAGGCATCTCTCCCCACTGCAGCCCTTAGTGCCTGCGTGGTGCTAGAAAGGGAGGATGTAAGTACATAGGACTGATCCAGGCCTCTGGATAGACATATGTATGTCTACCAGCATGCATAGGCATGCATATGCTCTCGGCTTGATCTAGCATGCTAAATATAGCAGCATGGCTGCAGGGTCACCAGGGCTGGTGCTACCATTTAGGCGAACTAGGCGGTTGCCTAGGGTGCCAAGATTTGGGGGCGCCAAAAAGCGGCGCCCCCCCAAAATGTTTAAAGCTGTTTCAGCGGCCGCTGCGCTGGGAGGGAGAGGGAATCTGAACCACCGCCGGCAGCCCAGAGGTTCCCCTGGGTCAGTGCGCCGCCGGCAGCCCGGGGGTTCCACTGCGCAGTCGCTGCTTCGCTTCTCCTGCCTCCCAGGCTTGTGGCGCCAATCAGCTGTTTGGCGCCGCAAGCCTGGGAGGAGAATTAGAGCAGGGGCAGCGTGCTTGGGGAGGACGCGGCGCAGAGGTGAGCTGGAGTGGGGAGGTGCTGCACGGCTCCCCGGGCCAGGGGGTGGCGAGCTGCCCCGGGGGTGCCTCAGGGCAGGGGGAGGGGAGCTGCCACAGGGCTTCTCACCTCTGCTCCGCGTCCTCCCCGAACACGCTGCCCCCGCTCTAATTCTCCCGCCTCCCAGGCTTGCGTCGTCAATCAGCTGTTTGGCGCCGTAAGCCTGGGAGGAGAATTAGAGCGGGGGCAGCGTGCTTGGGGAGGATGCGGCGCAGAGGTGAGCTGGGGTCGGGAGGTACAGCACAGCTCCCTGGGCCAGGGGGTGGGGAGCTGCCATGGGGGGGGTGCCTCAGGGCAGGTGGGGGAGCTGCCGTGGGGGGGGGAGCTGCTGCAGGGCTTGGGGGGTGCAAGGTGGAAGTTTTGCCTAGGGCGCAAAACTTCCTTGCACCGGCCCTGAGGGTCACAGGCAGTGGCCTGGGTTTACCATCCTGCCTGACCCTCCTGGGTACATACTTGGGATGAGAATCTACCTTTTTTAAGCTTTTTGTACATATTGAGAGATGTTTATATGTAACGGGAATATAGAAAAAGTATTTTAGTAAATTATGTGTCACTTGCACTTAAGTCCCAGAAATGCATCAATGCAAATGCTTGCAGAACCGGTAAAGTTTTTGGAAGCACTGGGCTTGGTGGATCAGAGTAAACATTTTCAAATAGGTTAGTTTACATCCCAAGTCCATCAAAAATAAATAAGAAGTTCGACAGCTGGCCTACTGCCTGGTTTGCATTTGATGCTACTTGCAACGGGTTCTCTATTCAGGCCCTGCGTCTCTGTTCCATACTCCTTATCTCACTCAGCGTTCGATGCATGTTATATGTCACATTGGGGTTTTTCAGCACTTCATGAAGCAAAAGCTGCTTAACTCTAATGCTTATCCTGACTACCTTCTTACTGTATTCTTGCTAGTATATAAACCATCATTCTCCTGTCATAGTCCATCCTTAAAGAGTCATCATCATGATTAAAACTTGAACCCTGGGGTTTCACTTCTACTGAAAAATGTTCATGTGGGTTTGAGATGACCTCGGATAAGTTTCCTGAGTTAAAATTGTATTGTTCCCTTCAAAATGTTGAATTACAAGCAAGCAACCTTGCTGCATGAATTTTGTCCAAGAGCTGCATAGCAAAAAGAGTGAGCAGATGTCTTGGAAATCATTTAAACAACTTTTTCTCTGCTGTGTTATTCTCTCCAGACTAGCCAGCTCACTTAGCTCAGCATACCAATGTGATATGGATAACCCAGTAGTGGATTTATGGTTCTGTAAGATCTGCCTTTTTAAATACACGCTGAAAGGAACTTTTATTGGCCCTGGAAATAGCCTTATAAATACAGTGCGTTCGGTCTTCCCTAATTTCTTTGCAGATTACAGATTTAGGATCAGATTCTCCATTGCCTTGAAAGTTTGTTGTCATTTACATCTGTGCCAAATCAATGTAAAAGGCTACCACCGGTATAAATAAGTGGAGAATTCTCATTTAGTTAGCAATTCATGCGCCATTTGCACAAGTGTAAATTGCTGCATGATATGCAAGGCAGTAGAGAATCAGATCATTAATGCACAATACTGGAAAATCTGTTGAACCTACAGGATCTACAACCCATCCTGGACAATGATCCCACACTTTCACAGGCCTTGGGTGGCAGGCTAGTCCTCGCCCACAGACAACCTGCCAACCTGAAGCATATTCTCACCAGCAACTGCACACCGCACCATAGTAACTCTAGCTCAGGAACCAATCCATGCAACAAACCTCGATGCCAACTCTGCCCACATATCTACATCAGCAACACCATCACAGGACCTAACCAGATCAGCCACAACATCACCGGTTCATTCACCTGCACGTCCACCAATGTAATATATGTCATCATATGCCAGCAATGCCCCTCTGCTATGTACATCGGCCAAACTGGACAGTCTCTAAGGAAAAGGATAAATGGACACAAATCAGACATTAGGAATGGCAATATACAAAAACCTGTAGGAGAATACTTCAACCTCCCTGGCCACACAATAGCAGATCTTAAGGTGGCCATCCTGCAGCAAAAAAACTTTAGGACCAGACTTCAAAGAGAAACTGCTGAGCTCCAGTTCATCTGCAAATTTGACACCATCAGCTCAGGATTAAACAAAGACTGTGAATGGCTTGCCAATTACAGAACCAGTTTCTCCTCCCTTGGTTTTCACACCTCAACTGCTAGAACAGGGCCTCATCCTCCCTGATTGATCTAACCTCATTATCTCTAGCTTGCTTCTTGCTTGCTTATATATACCTGCCCCTGGAAATTTCCACTGCTTGCATCCAAAGAAGTGGGTATTCACCCATGAAAGCTCATGCTGCAAAACATCTGTTAGTCTATAAGGTGCCACAGGATTCTTTGCTGCTTCTGTTGAACCTAGTTATTGCCTTTGCATTGCTGGGCTCTAATTAAAAGGATGTAAATTGAGCATGGTCTTAAAAATACTGGCGCTAAATAGGTTTATGATCTAAGTCATATTCTAGTAGCCTGAAATCACTCTTTGGGCTCAGTTTGGTGCTGGAAGCAGAAAGAGATGGATATTGTAAAGAGATCCTCAAGACAGAGACAGATGATGCTTGTAGGCGAGAGAGAAATATGGAGCCCTGAAATGGAGACACAGAAACTAGAGCCTAGAGGATGAGCAAGTGTTCTTATTCATGAATAACTTAGATGGAGCCCAAATTCCAACTGCTATTCATCAGCACATGTTCTTCTACATCAAACCTAACACAGAACTGGGATATGCTTAGGAGGGAGAAAAAAGGCTGAAACTGACATTTCAGTTCAGTAAACTGAACATTTAAAAAAAATAGCCTCATGAATAACAATCTTGTTGGACTGGCATTTCTGGAAGGACTTAACTCTTCTGAAACAATTTCCTCACTATATTAGAGGCACAAATGTACTTCATTTACCATTCAATATGCATGTTTCCTTTTTCCTCTCCCCATTTGTGTTTGCTCTCTTATAGCATGCCAGGGCAGGAAGGCAGAATGATATGGGAGAAAAGTGAGGCATATTTCTCTCCTGTTATGAGTGCTCCTTTTTGCACGCGTGTGCTGCACATAGCTCAGATTTTAGAACCCTTTAAAGTGAAAGGAGGCTGTAGATTAAATTTCACCCTCTGATAAGTGCTTGTGAAACACGGCAACTATCTGGGTGCTGTAGCTGCAAAATGGATCTATCTTAGAAATATTGAGTGAAATCCTGGTACCAGTTAGTCAATGGAAAAATTCCCATTAACTTCCTGGGGCCGGGATTTCACTGGTCTAAGGCACTTACTACCTCCCTGTCTATGTATCTTATATTTGTGAGCACAATTCAACATTGGCTGGATTTGCTGGTAATTTTTTTGACTAACATTGAAGAGAATATTAAAGGAAATGCATTTGCTTGAGTAGTGTGGTACAGCCTGTATTTAAAGCTTCCCAAATGCATCTTGAAACAGTGCACTTCACACTTACACAGGATGTTGTGAGAGCCATTCCACCCTAACACAAAGCTGTTCCTGTCTGATTTTCTCAACAGCCATAGTTAAAGCTTTTGGTTTTAAGTTTTAACCATTAAACACTGGTAAAGCACCCCAATTTTAAAACAAAACAACAAGAACAAAAACCAGATAAATCAGTGTTTATCTAATACACCCCAGAAAAACACCAGAAATTGTTACGTGTCTCTGAGGGCTTGTTTGCCTGGGACAGTAATTCGCTCTACAAGGGTGTGATTTCTAAAGTGGACTGATGTCTTCACATTAATTGGTTCAGGTAGATCCTGCTGATGCACACAAAAGGTTTCCCAGTGCACTTTAACATAGTGCTCTTTGAAACGGTATTAAGTTAAAGCACTTTAGGGAACATTACAAGATGACTCATTACTGTATATACTGCTGTAATGAGTAATGTATATTGTCTTTACAATATATAAAAAAGAGAGTCTTGAAAACCACCAATTTTTTTTTACCTATACATAAAACTCAAAAATTCCTAAAAACAACCCCCCCGTCATATTCCAATTAAAATCCAGTATGTGTTTCAAATTAATTCTCTGATACAGCCATCAGACAACTGCTCTCTTCCCTCCCAGAGAGGGCAATGATAATATAGAGTATTTGAATTTGTTCTTGGAAAAAACTGCCTACCCATCTAATCTCGTGCTGAAATTACGTAAAGTGGAAATATGCCTGTAAGTGACCTCTGTGAATAGGGTCCTTTGTGTATAAGTGGGTCAGGCTAACATGAAAGTGGAAACTCAAATACCCTGGCTGGTTGAGTGGGCCACCCTAGCAAATCAGGCAGGAATGATTTTGCAACTATCCAACCCAGCTGATAGTGCGGTCAGGGTGGTTTTCATGTATGTTTTCTATGTGAAGGATTTTTGTAATGTTTTGCTATGGGGGACAGTTAGATGTGAAAGCTATGACAGTAATCACAAAAGGGAATATGTTCACAGTCTTATCCATTCATCTAAAGGGAAGTGTGTTTGTCTAGTTCAGCAGTTCTCAACCTGGGTCCCGCAGTCCATCAGCCACATGCGGCTCAATTAGCACACAGCTGCAGCCCAGCTGTGTGCTAAAGGCCGTGGGGCTGGGTTACCGGCTGCCTGGCCGCCCAGCACAGTGGGGTCTGGGTTGCCCGACAGGGCAGGGTGCAGCACAGTGGGGTTGTGGGGGTAGAGGTCACCGGCTGGCCCCATGTGGTGGTGTGCAGTGGAGTCCAGGGCTGCTGCATATGCAGCCCACAATGATAAAGTGGTTGAAAACCACTGGTCTAGTTTGTACTGGAAACTTGTGGTGTTGGTTATTGTTAGGGGGCTTATTCCTTCACCCTCCCACTTCCCTGGTCCTTCTCGCATGAACAGAGAGCAACAATACCCCAAGTCCAAAGGTGCAAACAATTTGATGTTTATTGGGGTGAACTTCCAGCAAGCATGATTCCAGTGTCCTTCCTTAGTGTCCCCCTTCCCAGCAGTTGTCACGGAGTCCCCGGGCGATGCTCTGGAACTGCTCCCCACAAAGCCAGTCAGGACTTTGGGGAGCATCCTGTCCCTTGGAGCAGCCTGTCTTCAGGGCAAGAAGCTCACATGGCTTCACCTCCTCGGTTTCTCCTTGGAGCATTCAGCATATGCCCCTCCATGCGCTTCCCACAGCGAGCCCACCCAGGAGGGGTCCTGGGGAAGCCAGAGGGTCCTGCACCCCCACTTCGCAGTCAGACATGACTCTTAGCCGCCAGTAAAACAGAGGTTTATGTAGATGACAGGAACACAGTCCAAAACAGGTCTTGCCGGTCAGGGCTGGCTCTAGGGGTTTGGCTGCCCCAAGCAGCCCCCCCCCCCCAAAAAAAAAGCTGCGATCGCGATCTGCGGCAATTCTGTGGGAGGTCCTTTGCTCCCAGTAGGAGTGAGGGACCCTCCGCCGAATTGCCGCCGAATACGTGAAAGTGCTGCCCCTCTCCGGAGTTGCTGCCCCAAGCACCTGCTTGATAAGCTGGTGCCTGGAGCCGGCCCTGCTGCAGGTACAGACAACAGGATCCCCCTTTAGTTAGGTCCATCTGGGGCCCCCGGGGAGGCCACAGCCCTGTTGGGAAGCCCAAGCCCCATCGGGGCGCCCTCTCCATTTCCCAGCCAGCTTCAAACTGGAAAAAACCTCCAGCCTCTCACTCAGCCTCCCCCCGGCTCCTCTTCCAGCCTTTGTCCAGTTTCCCGGGGCAGAGGTGTTACCTGGCCTCCAACCCCCCTCCTGGTTTCTCATGTCATATACCCCAGTATGCTCCCTTTCCCAAGGCAGGCTGTCCCAGCACAACTCCCCTGCAACCTTCCCAGGTCAATACTCCCCTCTCAGTATTCACAGAACACATCAAGAACATTCCCACTTTGTCACATCTCTCCCCGCTTTGAGACCGAACTGAGCAGGGTCACTTCAGCCAGTGACCTGGGGAAGTTTGAACCTACCTACATTCCCATGGATGCCCCAGCATCCCCCCACTTCCTGGGAGAGAATTACACCAGGCCCTTCCAGTTTCACACCCCCCTTTAGGTCGGGTGTGCTCGAGGGTACTCGTAGTCTGCAGGTGGGAAGGCTTATGCGGCCCGTGTCCTTCCCCAACCCAATACCCCTGGGGTTCAAAGTGGGATGGCTCTTTTCCCAGCGTTCCAGTCTGGAGGGCTGTGATTTGGGCTCTCTTGGTTAAGCGCCCCCCCCCCCCTTTTGACCTTGGCCACCCTCTGGAAAGGCTCCTCTGAGCTGGGCAAGGGTCCTAAAGCCATTATTCCTTCACCCTCTCACTTCCCTGGTCCTTCTCGCATGAACAGAGAGCAGCAATACCCGAAGTCCAAAGGTGCAAACAATTCAATGTTTATTGGGGTGAACTTCCAGCAAGAATGATTCCAGTGTCCTTCCTTAGTGTCCCCCTTCCCAGCTCTGACACCACAGAGCCTTGCCTGTGTCCCTGTTCCTGTTACCATCCCCTGTTCCCATTCCCCCCTTAGCAAAACATGATCCCAATTCCCCCACCCCCAGTCCCTGTTCCCAATCCCCCCCACCACTTCCTGATTGACTGCAGACTATATAGTAAAACTTGAGTTCTGCTTAGCTATACCTTAACCAATCATTTTATTGAAATTTAACTAACCAATCCTAACATACTGTAACACGGTTATTTAACCAATTATATCCAACCACCTTAATTGGTTTACACCCAACAAAAATTAATTATACAGCCAGGGGCGGCTTCAGGCCCCAACACTCCAAGTGCGTGCTTGGGGTGGCAAGCCGCGGGGGGCGCTCTGCCGGCGCCGCGAGGGTGGCAGGCAGGCTGCCCTTGGTGGCTTGCCTGCAGAGGGTCCGCTGGTCCCGCGGCTCAGCTGGACCTCCCGCAGGCGTGCCTGCGGGAGGTCCGCCAAAGCCGCGGGACCAGCGGACCCTCCGCAGGCAAACCGGCGGAGGCAGTCTGCCTGCCGGGCTTGGGGGGCGGCAAAATCCCTAGAGCCGCCCCTGTATGCAGCAGACAGAAACAATCGCAGAACCAGACAGAGATTATACAGACAAACAATAGGGAAGTGGAGACTACAGTGATGGAACAATACAGAAATGAGGATTTCACATCCCAGCTATTGATAAGTGAGTTCTTGCCAGACAGGATGCTATTAAACTAAGTTTCCTTTTACATCTTCTAGGCTCTTCCCTTTCTCTGGAGGTGATAGGAATATCAGGACAGGATTGTATTCCCAACAGCCCACTAGCACCTTATTTCAATGTGACTAGTTTGGAATGTGAGGATATGGCCATACACTTCCCAGTTTATGGCTGGCCTCTGCTGCTTAGCCAAAGAACCAGGCCTCAGACTGTCACAGTAAGAGAAGGCCATTCCACAGACAGACAGTGATTTTTGATTGTTTCTTTTATACCTGTATAACCGGCTAAGTGATAAGAATACACCTAAATTATTGAAGAATAGGCCTTTGCAGACAGGCCTGAATATCTATATCCTAACAGTTATTTTCTGCTTCACTCGACTACCATTGTGGTAATGGAGCCAGTGTGTTCCAAGGCACCGGGGCCAGAGTTGTGAGTGTTTTTGAACTTGAACCAGCCATTACTGAGGCTTGACGGAGAAAGAGAGAGACTCAGCCTGGACCATCTAAAATGGCCCAAATTGTGAGGGAAAGATCTTCCATGAGCTAATGTACAATGTCTTGCAGATTTTGCACTGCATTCTGTTTTGATCAGATAAACTAATCAGTTCTGAAGTTAGGAGATGAAGTTAACCTATTTCTCTCTACAGCTTGAATTTGCAAGGTTCATGGGGATCACTGAATTCAGAATAAAAAATGCTAGTCACCTGGTAGCTCAGAGATGAGCCCAATCTCGCAGCCCTTATCCAGGCAAAACTCCCATTGATATGCAAAAGGTATTCTGAAGGTACTATAAGCAGTGAGGTTTACTTGATTCCATATTGTAGAATTTTAGCTTTGTTTCTTCAATTTTTTCTTTGTTCTACAGAAAAACGACAACCATCTGTGCAACCGTCTGTTGTCTGATTAAACGATGGGAGTGGATGCTAATTAACGAAAAAAAATGGCATAAAGTGTGTGTGTCAGGTCAACAGAGGAACCTATTCACTGTTGTGCAGTATGTTATGAGATGGGTAAAACATGTTTTGGGGTTAGGTTAAACTTCGTTAAACTGATGGGCATGACCACATTCATTTAAGACAGCTGTAAGAGACAGTGAAGGGGACACAAACTAAAACAAGGCACAATGCTCAAAAAATAGCACCAGGTGAGCAGAGGGGTCCATTGAGTATTATTTTGAGTGTGTGTGTGTGTGTGTGTGTGTGTGTGTGTGAGAGAGAGAGAGAGAGAGAGAGAGAGAGAGAGAGGACAAGTGGGAGTGCAGACCAGACTGAAACAGGCAGAGGAACAGCCTGATGAAGCATGATGTGTGACCCTGGAAGAAGCTAGAGAAAGGTCTTCTGGTGTGGTGCTGGCTAAAGAGACTTCGGACTGTAAGCAAAGAAGTTCTTCCCTGTTTTTGGTTTCTCCTGCATTTGGAGAAGCAGGACTTTAAATGTTCCTTTGTAATAAACAAGACTGCATCAAAGAAAATACCAGATTCCCTCATCATTTTCTATTCCCAACTGTACCAACCTACAAGGTTCTGAACTTTGACTAGCTGCTTGGTTCAAAATGCGATAACAATAATAACTGATTTTCCTTCTTACTAAAGCCCTGCCTCTCCCCCCCGCTCCCTTTGACCTTTCTTGGGGATTCATGTGTTTTGTTGCCATGTCATTTGAAGTGACATCTTCCATTGCTGGAGGTGGTATATATATTCAAGAAGATTTCTAAAATAAATCACAAAACTGCAAAGCAACCTTCTCTTGTAGATGTATGTTTTTGATTTTTCTCATGTAATGCACTGAAGAAAACAGGAACAAAGTTGCAAAGGTCTATCTTCAGTAAACTAACATTTGTGTGTGTTTCTTCATTCACATGAGGTGAACCTGTTATGTGCTTAGCACAAGGAACAGCTGTGACAGTTGACCAATTTTCTTTAATGAGGAATCTAGGTAAGTGCTTTGTTTCTTAGTAAGATGGTGCAGTTTAGCTTCTTAAAGGCAAAGGCCGTTGGCAGCTCACTTCCAGTGTATGTGATGGTGTGCAGGATGGTTTTCACCATTCATTTTCCATTGCCTCATGTGCCATCCTGGCATGGTTCATTTTAGAAAGCAGCACATAACAGATAGTTGAAAGGTCTAAACTAGGAACTGACATTGTATATCCGTTGGCTGAAAGCTGAGAATACACTCCCAACACAATATGGGTGTGTGATTTCATTCTGCCTGTCTGTAATCACTCATCTTTCCTGAACTCATCTATTAATGAACATGCTGAGTAAAACAGCAACAGAAGGTACGTCAATAAACATCGTGGACTGAAAAAACCAGCAGCATGACTCCAATTTTCACCAAATGCGTTTTTTGAGGTGGCTTGGAGGGGAACTGACCTTGTCTTGCAAAACCAAAGTAATTGCTTTAAGCCAACTATTTTGTAAAGCAACTTTTAAGTTAGTTGTACATGGTAATACTGTGAGTGAAGCAATGTAAAATGGATGAAAGGTTTAGTGAATTTATTAGGCAGTATAAAGTGGTCTGACTTGTTTTTGCTGAATCAGTTTCAAGACAATTTCTGCCATGTAGCCATACCCTTTTGAGTCCTAGTTCGCTCAATCTCAGTCAGCCAATCAGGTTTAATGGGTGAGCTGAATGGTGCTGGATAAAGAGGGAAAAATTACATTAACAATATTTAGTATATACTTATATAGCACTTCACATCTTCAATGCATGTTGCAAATATTAACTAATTAATACCACCAATGTCAATAATGGTGATGGTAATATTTGCAGATGAAAAACTGTATTTTTGTATTATCCTAAATACTCAGCTGTCCCCATAGCACTGTGCAACGTGCTTCATGCTGCATCACATATACTGCTCTTCTGATTCAGCTTCCAGAATATGCCACCTAATTGCACAGCTCTGTTTTGAGGGAGTACATCTCTACTTTTTCAACTATCGCATCTGGAGTGCAAATGGTTCCTTAGAGCTACCTTAACAGTGAAAAGTCTCATAAAGGCACCCTGAAAAGCAATATCAATGTTCCAGCTAGAGTAACGGGTCAATTCTATGCTGAAAATAGCTAGATTAAAAAGTCTTCCTTGTGCACTGTGTCCAACAAATGAAACAAGTATACATTGCCATATCTGACCACCTGCCTAGATTACACTTGTTGAGTAGATCCTAGTGTGAGGTTATGACTTGGGAGTCTTTTAAACTCTATCCTGCAATTTGGTATTGGCCTTACTGATTACATTTCATGCCTGCACCTTGGAGGTGGTTCTTTGTCTGGTTTTAGTTACCAGTGCCCTAGGTATCACTCTTTACCTTTTCTCTCTGATTTCTTGCTTTTCATTTTCTATTGCACACACACTGCTCTCTGTTAATAACTCTGTTATAGCATTAAAGCAGTGTCCCAGATAGAACGTATTATCAGCCTCACTGGCTGTATTAAGTGGAAAAAGTCTGTTGGTGTTGGCTATGTTTGGCTTCCTAGTGCTTTTGGTTAGCAGCATGCTGTCTGACGTGTGTGTGTGTGTGTGTGTGTAAAAGCAGATCTGTCGTTAGCAATCTTCTGCATGCTAATTCAGCATTCTGTTTATGTTTGCCCGAATTTTTTCTCACTCCTGGCTGATGGTGCTCGAGAATTTTTCATACAGGAGAAATTCAAGGTGATTGGTGGGCAAACTTCCCACGCCTGCCCTTCTAGCTTACTAGCCCTCTCCAGTCATTGATTGCTGATCAGTCACTAGGTGATGAATATCTCCTAGATGTTTTTTTTAACCAGATCCTGGAAAAATTCTTCTCTCTTCCAGTCTGGAATCTCCTGCAATCTCCCAATGCTACTGCTGCCTGACATAGTATTAAGATCATAATCCCCCAACCAGGCCCATAAAACTTTTCTTAAAATGTTTTAAATAGATGAAATATGAAATACCTACCATAGTCTCTGAGGACTGATAATCTGGCATGCAGCTGCTTCTAACCAGGCAAATGGGTTGAGATAAAATAAGGGCAACCAAGTACGTAAACACATTAACTTGTGGCCTTGCTGTGATACAGAATGTAAAAGGGGTGATTTTTATTTCTTTCCAGGGTTATACCTATACATGATTCTTTTATTATCTTGGCAGGACCTTCTACCTATGCTGGGGTGACTCAGCCTCCAAGGTCTATTGGGGAGAAAACACTGAACCAAGGAAAAGAAACAAGATCATGGACAACCTGCTGCAAGAAATGCATAATGACTTTGGATGCAGGACAGCCAGGCACCTTAAGTTCCACACACAACAGCTGGAGCAGGTGAGGGAGACAAAACTGGTGGTGGACTACGTTGAGCGTGGCCGAGGATGAGGGAGCATGACCGACAGCAATAGAGGTATCTAGCATCAGTTGATTTTCTTCTACACTATAGTGTCTTGCAGCCATGGTAGGCATGGGACAGTTCTGGGGCAGGGTGGGCTATGAGTAAGTCAATGCTCTCCTGGAGGGGAAGTGTGCCTGGGCAGATGTACCCTGTTCAGTTGACTTCTGGGCCACTGTGGGATAAGGAGACAAGGCGCGCTGAGAATGTACAATTCCATTACCAGTGAGATTTCACTGATTGGCACGTAGCACCTCTCAGTTTTGTTGCCATTTATACACTTCACCTCCTGGCAGCTGGGCTGCCTGTATTGGTTCTTAATACAGTATTTTTTATAACTTTGATAATTTACTTTTAACAAAAGTGGTGATTGTACACTGCACGGATTTGTGAGTGCTTAAGGAAAAAAGGAAAAGGTGTGAAATTTTATCCAAAGCTTTTAATGGGTCACACACACCACCACGTAAAAGCAATAACAAATAGATAAACTGATGTGTACTAAAACCACTACACAGTGTGATATTTCCCCATCACAGCATGACATTTCCCCATGCGTCTCTCCCTGTAATCCCAGGCTTCTCTTGCTGTCCTGGACCCAGCCCCAGCTATCAGAGGTGCACTTTCTGATTGTCTGAACAAGGCCTGCAAACCAAGTGTCTTGAGCCCATTCCTGATGAAATAGGAGAACACCAGATCTCCGGAACATTCCGGCAACATGCACACTGCCAGCGCATCCCACATTTGAGGTCCATGAACCAACCTTTTTGGTCAACCAAGGCCTGCAGAACAATTAAGCAGTATCCTTTAGGACTGACATAGTAATGAGCTCCTTGTAACGGGCAACCAATGGGCATATGAATGCCATCAATGGCCCCAGCATAGTTCAGGAACACCATTCTGTCAAAACCAGCTATTATTTTGAGAACATTAGCAATGTCCACCACTCCTAGGTAAACCACAGTGATAGTCGCCTCACAAACCTCCACAGCGCTGACAATTGATGTGTCAATGCCAAATTGGTTAGCCTCTGAACTACAGCAGCTTCCAGATTGCAATCACAGCCTGCTTCTGGGTTGGCATGGCCTCCCTCCTCTATGTGTCCTGATGCTGAAGTTGCCTTCAGACAGCTGCATGAAGGTGGCCTTCCTCATGCAAAAATTCCGGTGCCTCCTCTGGCCAGCCCAGCTCTGCATGACAATGGAGTCCACGCTGGTGGTTCTGATGCAGGACCACAAGCAGAGTCCCCACTGAGGGAATCCACAGTTATCACAACTAATACCTGTCTCCACTCTGCCACGGTAGCATCTAGCCTGCATAATCTCCTTTCCAAGATCTGCCACTGCCACCTTCTGAGGGCCACTAGCTGCCACCAAAATGCCCTCCATCATGTCTCCTACTCTGCTGCATTAACACTGCACTTCATGATTGTAGGCCTTTTTTTAAAATAAATCAGAGGTGGCCAACCTGAGCCTGAGAAGGAGCCATAATTTACCAATGTACATTGCCAAAGAGTCACAGTAATATGTCAGCAGCCCCCCATCAGCTTCCCCACCTGCTCCCAGTGCCTCCCAGCCACTGGCAGCCCCCGCCAATCAGGACCTCCCCTTCCCTCCCCACACATCCTGATTAGCTGTTTCCTGGTGTGCAGGGGACTCTGGGTGGGGTGGGGGAGGAGCGAGGGCACGGCAGGCTCAGGGGAGGGGGTGGTAAGGGGTGGAGTGGGGGCAGGACCTCTGGCAGAGCCAGGGGTTGAGCAGTGAGCACCCCCCTGGCACATTGGAAAGTTGGCGCCTGTAGCTCCAGCCCCAGAGTTGGTGCCTATACAAGGAGACGCATATTAACTTCTGAAGAGCCTCATGTGGCTCTGGAGTGACAGGTTGGCCACCCCTGTAATAAATAGTCACATACTCAATTTATAATAAAATCATGCATTCCAGCCCCACTTATATCTTGGCTGTCACATCACCGTAAGATTCCCCTATTCCTTATGTTCCCTCTTTATCTTCTCTCACATCTGCTCCCTTTGTCTTCTCTTAGCTTTGTACTTTCATTCAGCATCCCACATCCTGTGTCAAGAGCCTTTCTTCTCCTTTCTCCTGATTAACCACCACTTCTTTCATTCCAACAGTGAACTCTCTCCTGACAGTGGCCAGACACTGTGCTTTTTACTGCTGTTCTATGTGTATCGTGATTTAGATTGTCTGGCAGTAGACATGTCATTGACACGGGAGATAATTTTTTACACCTCTAAACACGTGGCAGACTCACTAGAACTCTTGATGCCTGAACTGCTTTAATGTTGTGCGAATCAGATTTATTATCCCAGTGAGTCTTTGCTCTGCAAATGTATGGAGCAGCGACATCTAGGGGCGAATACGTAGAAATTCAAGATGGAAAAGGGCAACTTTGTTAGACTGACATCTAAGCCATTTCAGCTGTCAGTGAAGGATTGGTTTCTACCATATGGTTTGTTGTATTGTGTCCTGTCCAGTATAGTTTTAAGTTATGAGGTCCCATTATTTCCTTTGGAAAAGTACTTCATGGTTGGGTATAGGTGCTTCAAAATGCTTGTAAAATGCAGTGCACATTTAGAGCTCCACATATACGTTTTAATTATAATAAATAATTACAGTACATCACACCATTTTGAAATTTCCTAGATACTTAGCCTAAATTTTCCTTTCCTTAATATCATCCCATTTAGAGCTGAGCAAACAGGTGATTTTTTTGGTTTGATGGCTGCAAAAAAAATCAGTTTGTTTAGAACTTAAACTAATTTTTATTTTTTGTTTTTTTTTTCTTGCCAGGATGAACCCCCTCCCCTCGGATTTGTTTGGTTCAAAATGCAACATCTTGAAAAGGCCAAATCAACCTGAATGTTAATTGAAATGTTAATTTGAAATTAAAGGTTGGAACAGTTCATTTCAACGTTTTCAAAATGAACCGTCCTGGCATTTCTTTCTTTCTTTCTTTCTTTCCTTCCTTCCTTCCTTCCTTGAAACTCTTTGCGAAATCCATGAATAGTTTTTGTGCTTCCTAAATGCTATGTCTGCTCCAGGGCTGTGCCCTGCTCAGAGTACGCATGGGACCCCCCCAGCCCCCGCTGCACAGCGATCTCTAGCGGCCTAAAGGAAAAACTGAAAGTAGCATGAGAGAAATTCCTGAGCTGCTTATGTCTTATCTCAGGAGCACAATAGCCCTCCCCAGACTCCCCCAAATCACGACACTCATGATATTGAGTATTGGCAGTATTATTCGACTTCCCCTTATGAACCAAGTTATACACTCTGCATTTGGTTTTTCTAATCTTTCCTTCTCTCCCAGCCACTCCATCTGCTTCCTTGGGGAAATCAGGAGGAAATATTCTTTATTGGCAGCCTAGAGAAATATACCTGGTACTTTCATCTCCAATGGTTCTTTATAGCTGGAACGAGGAAGTTGGTGGGCATCAAAATGTGTGTGTGTGTGTGTGTGTGTGTATTTCCTACTCTCCATATTGTTGCTCATTCTCTCTCTCTCCTGAGGCATTTTGTAGTGTACCCCTAATTCCCAGCTCTTTTGACACATTTTAGAAATAAGTATTGAGAATGAATCTCTCTGTGTTGCTAACTCTTGTGATTTTTATCACAAGTCTTGCAATATTTTGTGTTTTTTCTTAAAGCCTGAGACCCCAGAGTAATATGAATCCAATAGAATGTCAGCTGTCATTAAAATAAATACTAAGGTTCTAGCCTTCATGGCTGTGGAGAAAAGCTTGAAAATGTGACCCATTAAGGTTCAAAGGCCAGAAACAAATAAACAGAACTCCTACCTAGTATTTTTTAAAATCACATGATTTTTAAAACAATCTTGCGATTTATTGGGGGGCCTCACTCATGAATTTTGAGTAATTATGGCTTGGCAATATTGTTCACTCTCTCTCTCTCGCTCTGGCAGATTTCCATGTCAGTTTCCATGTTTGAGTGTACAGTGGTTTCAGAAAATTGTGGGCCAGAGTCTCAGCTTGTGTAAATCGGTGTCTCCACTGACTTCATGATGCTGATTTACATTAGCTGAAGATTTGGCCCCATGTGTTTTTGAAAACTGGCCATTATTTGTGTTAGTTGACTCCCAGAGGCCTTACTGAGATGAGGCACCCATTGTGCTAGGCACTGTACATGCTCAGAATAAGAGACAATTCCTGTCACCCAGAAGTTTAAAGCTTAAGACAGACTTGCCCAAGGTCATGCACAAAATCTGCAGCAGACATGAATGGAATGCAATCCCAGGCCAGTACCTAAGTACAAGACCATCGCTTGTTTGACCAGAGAAAGATCCATCTGGCACTATAAAAGTGACTTATGTGCAGTCCCAATATTTCCCTGTTCTCTTTTGTAAATGATGGAAAGAAATGATGGGTGAGGGGCCTCTTCTTTCTTTCTCCTTCGTGAAAAGATACTACACTGGCATAGCAAAACGTGGTCCAAATTGCCTAACAGATAGAAAGTAGCACTGTCTAAACCAATGGTCGGCAACCTCTGGCACATGGTTCAGCAGGGTAAGCACCCTGGCAGGCCAGGCCAGTTTGTTTACCTGCTGCGACAGCAGGTTCGGCCGATCACGGCTCCCACTGGCTGTGGTTATCCACTCCAGGCCAATGGGGGCTGCGGGAAGCTGTGCAGGCCGAGGGATGTGCTGGCTGCGGCAGGTAAACAAACTGGCCTGGCCCGCCCGGGTGCTTACCCTGACGAGCCACGTGCCAGAGGTTGCCGACCCCTGGTCTAAACCTTGCAGGAAGTGAGCTTCTACAGTGTAGCTTGGTTTGCAGAAAGCCACGCAGTCCCAGTGGCGTGCTGCTGGCCTACTTCAATTAGACTTTTTGACTGATGGCCAATTTAATGAGCCTATATATACAGGGTCATTCAACATGGCAATTATACCTATAAATCTATTTGCAGCAGCATTCAAATAACCTGCACACAGCCCTTTATAAAATGACCGTCTGATTAATTAACATTAATTTATCCAGTGTTTGGAACTGGATGCGCCCAATATTAAAGCCTCCATTGTAATCTACAAGCAGTGTGGGAATTGGGAGATTTTGGGGGGTGTGTGATATTGTTTAAAGAGTCTTCCGGCTTCTCTTAGATTTTTTCCTTCCTTTCTCACTTTGGTCCCAGTTGATTAATGTTCCAAGGCAGCATCATATACAGGGGCAAAATTCAATTAATTGAATATGAAATATTTATAACCCTGCTCTGTGTGGCTATCAGAGAAGGGTCCTTAATAGATCTTCTCATTAGTATGGACTGGTGACTCGTTTCTCCGCTTTCACAGTCATTTGGAATTAAAATCCAATTAATCTAATGTCCCAGTGAATATTATTAAATTATTTGAAAAACTGCATTCAAGAGATATGAGGTAGGGGGGCGAGGCTGCTAGGAGAAGGAGAGGGAACATGGCTTGAGCTTAATTTCTTCTCTGGTAAACACATGGTCCAGGAAGACTACGGTAATTCCCTCAGTCCCAGAACTCCGGTTGCCAATGCTTGATGTTAAAATAGCCTCAGAATGGAAAAAAATAATTTGTTTCCCATGGCCATAGCATAGAACTTTGTCATTTTTGTGAGAGCAAAGGAACAGCCTTGCACACTCGTGCGTTTTAGGTTGCTCCTCGGTTTTAGACACTAACATTAGGCTGAATTAGCTGACAGAAGGGTGGGATAGGGACAGATGTATAATGGTATTTAGGCACCTAAAGATGCACATAAGCACCCAGTGGGATTACGAAAGTGCCTAAACAGGTTAGGTGCATAACTCCTATTGGGACTTCAATGAGAGTTAGGCACCTAGCTCACTTAGGTGCTTTTGAAAATCCCACTCGGTATCTATCTGCACAAATGGACGGGGAAGTGGCTTATACACAAGAGACGTTGGTTCAATTCCTAGCACAACCACAGAGTTGCTGTGTGACTTTGGGCAAATTACTTAGTTTATTCTATATCTCAATTTGCCATCTGTAAAATGGGGATAATATTTCTCTACCTCCCCAGCAAGTTGGGAGGGTAAAATCCACTCATGATTTTGAGGCATTCAAATTCTATGGTGACAAAAGCCATTTAAGTATCTAGTTAGTAACACTTGTTAAATAGCCATGCTATCTATGGAGCAACACAAATGCTAAAAGGGTTAGAAAACTTGACCTATGAGAAAAGGTTGAAAAAAACTGGGCATGTTTAGTCTTGAGAAAAGAAGACTCAGTGGAGACCCAATAACTGTCTTTAAATATGTTTAGGGCTGTTATATAGGAGATGGTGGTGATTAATTGTTTTCCAAGTCCACAGAAGGTAGGACAAGAATTGATTGGCTTACTCTGTAGCAAATGCGATTTAGTTAGTTATTGGGAAAAGCTTTCTAACTATGAGGATAGTACTGGAATAGGTTAACAAGGGAGGTTGTGGAATCACTATCATTGGACAATTTCAGAAGAGTTTAGACAAACACCTCTTCAGTGATGATCAAGGTTTATTTGGTCCTGCCTCAGTGTGTGGGGGCTGGACTAGATGGCCTCTCTAAGTCCCTTCCAGGCTTACATGACTGTGATTCTATAGATACTTCTAAGCTGGAAAAGCATGCTGGGTATGTGCATGTCAAGCCTCCCACTCCTACTTCAAAAATTTCATGTTTAATATTTAGCCCCAATATGTAGGTTTTTTGGTTTGGTATTTTTAGTGGAATGAGGGTTACCTTGTTCCCCAGGCACTGGTCATTTAAATTTTGTTATAAACCTTAGGCCAAAGGGGGCATAGCAATAATATAGTATCTTAGGCCAGGTCTACACTCAAAAGTTAAGTTGGCCCAGTTGTTCAAGGGTGTGAAAAATCCACACCCAAGTGACATAGTTAAGTTGACCTAACTTCTTGTGTTGACTGAAGAATTCTTCCGTCGACCTAGCTACCGCCTCTCAAGGAAGTGGATTAAACTACGGTGATGTTGCTGTCGTGAGTGGCTACATTGAAGCGCTACAGAGGTGCAGCTGTAACATTTTAAGTGTAGACATAGCTTTACTATAGAGTGATGATAGCACATTTTACTGTATATTCATATAGGACCTTTAATCCCAGACTTCAAATATACAGAAATTACTTTCCCATCACTAGAAGGCAGCCACCTCTGGAGGAAACTATGGCAGCTGTTTAACAATGCATAACAATGTTACAGTACAATTGAAAAACAAGAAGTGAGGAATACTTATGTCTAGCTGAAACTATAGGAGGAAGAATTGAATAGGAAGAATGTAGCTACCAGAACTACACTTTGACTAGAATCCCAGAGCTCCCCTACTCTTGAGAAAAGTGCCATGGGATTATTAATGATCACAGTATCAGGATATTAGGGTTTTATTTCAGCCAAAGAATAGTGCATCCAGCAGTATGATGTTTGAGCATTGACTGAGTCCTGGCTTAGAGGGAAGAGGTCAGGTCCACTTGCCATTTTCTTCTAGCACTTGTGTTTTCCTTGGAGGTTTTGCTATCCACATGATCAACCCTATCTGTTGTGGTAATAAACCTCAATATGCAAAACTCAACTGCTCTGGACTTCACACAAAAACAAAGATCATGTACAAATCAGAATGTAAGCAGATTTTACACTTACCCTTACTAAGGGAAATTTGCTAGTCTTAGTTTTAACTCAGCAAATCAGCTTGACCTTTCTAAACTGATGTATATAAGATAATAATGGAAATGGCTTCAGTGACTTCAATGGAGCTACACTGAGAAGAAGATCCAAGAATCAGACCTTGCAGAAAAAGTCTCCCCTTCATTCACTGCAAATCTGGCAACTTCCAGGCCAAACAAGTTTTCCAAAACAAAAATGTATAGGGAGTGTAAAATAAATCTTTAAAATGGAAGCTGGTTACAACCAAAATTCTGGAGAAATTACAGCACTTGAAGTATAGGAGGTGCCTCACAGAACATATAGAAAAGACTGGTCCCAATTCACTGTTGCTTGAACCCTGTGCAATCATTTACCAGTACAGAATGCTTACATTCTTATTTGGTAGGATCTTACACCCATTTTTGACTCACTGTATGCTGGCATAAAAGGACAGGACAATGGTGAATGTGGTCCATATCCTTAAGATATTGCAACCTAAATTTGGATTGTGCCAATACTTAACTTAAGTGTATGAGGAATTCAAAATGAATGGCCAATCAGTCACATGGTTAAAGTTAACCAGATGTGAAAACATTTGCAGGCCTGGGGTCTAAGGTAAGAGAAGATTTAGCATGTGAAAACAGACAGGAAGGTAGATGAATGGAAGGACAAGGATTATAAGATTATGTACATGTTTTTAATGAATTATGATTGCTTCTTGGTAGACATCCAACTTATAAACATTTAATGTATTTATATATGATATGTTACAAAAATCTTAGAAGGCAGTAAAGTCTGGTGACTCAGAAATGCAGCCTGAAGTCTCCCAGTGTTTTGCAACATTAGATAATTTTTTCCATATACAGGATCAATTGTGCTGGTGAGACAGGAGCTCCTAGCTAATCAAATGCTGCTTTACTGGCTACTCAGCTTGAGTCTGCTCTCTCTTACACCAGGGTAATGTCATGGACTGATATATCTGAAATGTTGTCAGCTTACCAAATTTAGTGCCAATGCCACTCTTGCGATGTATGGAACCATGAAATTGGTGCCATAGTTTTCTGCACACTGCACCTTTACGTTGCTAAGCAATCTGCCTGTGTAGAGACAGTACCTATTTTGTTCTCGGCGTTCCAGCCTGTAGCAGAAGACACATGCTTCTCTTTGCTCAGTAACGGAGACAGTGGCCCCAGTTCTCAGCTGCATTTCAGGCCCTTTATGCTGCTGGAGTAACTGGAGCTCCCCAGTGAGGCATTCCCCAAAGATCCTTCCACCCATTTCAGGCCAGTCAGAGGGGTGGTGTCGGGCATACACTGGGGCTGTGCCCACGAACTCTGCATTCTGATTATTCTAGGCTGCAGAGCACACACTGGTGGCTCTGTGAAGCCGCCTTGTACAAGCTAGAGCAGCTTCCTGTAACGTATCCCATTTAGCTTCAGCAAATAATTTCATTACATATAAACAAGTTAATAAAAGCACGACAACGAGTAACAGGCACTGAGCCCAATTCTAACATGCACCAGTGTAAAGCAGGACTAGCGCCACCGGACAGTGTTGCCAACTCTCACAAGTGACTGAGTTTGGCCAGGGCTGGAGCCAGTCTTGGACTGACACTAATCTCCAGTCCTCTGGGAACTTTCAACCCTGCCTGGGGGCAAACCCTCCTCTCCTTGGGTGCTTTGCCCATCTGTCCACCACCTGAGGTAGAGCAGCGTGTCAGGGCTGCTGCAGGAGCTGACACCATTCTCACAGGCGGGAGGGGGGGATCAGGAAGACCCCAGCAGCTCTGCTCCCTCCCCTCCTGTGAGCAATAGGACAGCTCCTCCCCTTCCATCCCCCAGCAACACCCCATCTGGGAACAGGTAGCAGGGACCTGCCTCTGGCTTGGGAGATGGGAGTGAAGAGCTGCAGTGAGACCTGGGGTGGAGGGCAGAATTGACATGAGTGCTGGTGGTGGTGGGGAGGGGGGGAGGGCAGGACTGATTTGGGACTTGGCGGAGCAGAATTAATTCCTGGGCAGGGGGATGGACAGATCTGGGTTTGGGCGACACAGAAATAATTAGTTTGAATTTTGAGGTTTGAGGAGACTGGAAGCTTGGCACCGCCAGGCAGCCAGAGAAAACATCTGCAGCAGGGTCCAGAATCACCTAACCCAATAAAATTAGGTGCACTGGATTTGTCTCTGTCTTTCTCACAAACACGCTGAGGATGGGAGGAGGGAAGAGGAGGAGCAAAAATCAAAAGACACCAAAAAAGCCTGCAATATAATATTTTTCGTTTTAACTCATGATTTTCGGGCAGCTGACTCATTGTGTGTTTTGGACATTTGGGGATGGCACTGTGGGTTAAGGTTTCAGTGGATGTCAGTATCCAAGTGATCCGAGAGCCAATGGATCAGAGTGAAGCGCTTATCCAAGGCAAATCAAAATGTAAAGAGAAATATAGCCTCTGTAACCCTTTAATCTACTTCTTTGGTAGCTGGTCTGTGCCCCTGATTTACTCTTCTTTCCTAGCCTTGGTTGGGGAGGCTGCTGGGGATTCAGGTAAATGTGGTTGCTTCTCTAAGAGGGTCCCATGCTTCTCCCTATTCTACCATTGCCTGTTATCATTTGTCTATGTCCAAACACAGATGGCGAGCTCCTGAGGTCAGGGATTGTGGGCTTGCTTCTCCATTGCCCTGGCCCGTATATTGTCTTCTGTACCAGGACACAGTGAGTGACAGGGGAGCACAAAATACAATTCTGCTTTAGCAGCATTTTACGCTCACTTTGTATTAGTATAAATGACTACACGTGATGCAGGGCAATGGAAGATTGGGCCTTGTGTCTTTTCTATCTTTTGTAAAGTCCCTAGCACATGCCAGGCCCTATATGAATGATTATAATTTCTTCTGTGTTGCTGCTTTGTCTGTGAGGTTTCCTTGAGCAGTATTTTTTCCGGCAGGCATCAGCCTATCTGGAACTCAGCTGCCTGAGATCTTTCCCAGGGCTCGGGTATGCCAGCCAGCGCATCAATCCACTTTTGTTTTCATTATGCTGGCTTCCTGTGAAGTTTCAAATTAATTTTAATGCCTCCCTCACTTTTAAGGCCTGTAAAAAGGCATTGGTTCTGCCTACCTTGGTGAACTGGGGCCTGTTCATGAGTCCAGAATAAAGCTTTACAGATTGGCTAATGCTATGTGGTTAACTGTTTCCTCAGTTTGCTTCCAGAGCCAGGGCTTTCAGTTGTTACTTATCTAGTTTCTGAAACTATCTATTCAGTAAAATCCAAACCCTTCTTCCTCTCCAAAACCCCAACGGGAATCAAATGCACCACAGGCTTTTAGATTTAGCATTAAAGTGTCTCTTTCACAAAAGTCACTAACTCTAATTATGTTTATGCAGTGTCTTGGATAGGTTGGTCTTATAGTTCAGACAGTGCAGTAACACTCAGGAGACTGGCATTTATTCTTAGCTCTGCCACAGACTTCCTACATGACCTTTCTCAAGTCACTTAAATCTTTGTGCCTTTAGACAGCTAGCATGTCTAAACTGGGGACAATAATAGCTCTCCACCTCACAGGGCTGTTATTCAGAGAAACCTGTCAATGTTTGTGAGGTACTCATGAATTAAAGATATAATTAATACAGGGGGAATAAAAAACCTGATTAATTTATTAAACAGGCTGTAAGGGGTTGAATAACGTCTTTGATTATTTCTCCCTTCCACAAGCATGACTAGTATGTCTCATTGGGAGCTGCACATGTGGCTATATCCTTAAGTGTGAAAACTGCTTCTGCTAAGCGATAACAAGAAATCATTGATGAAATCTAGCACAGGCTGCATTGCTGCTCACCAAGGCACCAGGGGGGGCAGATTTCAAGAATATGCTGATTAACCCCTTCCTTCCCATTTTCTAGTGTTTACACTTGTAAGCCCATTACTGTTGTCTCCAGCATCTAATGAAGGCCAATGTGTGTAAGGTAAACTGGTCTGGAAATCATTCTTTGGAGACAGAGTGGTGCTGAAGCCCCTGGGCTCTCTCTTCCTTAGTATGTGTATCGAGGACTCTCCCGCTGCCTGGGAGGCAGGGATTCAAGGAATCAGAAAAAGCTGCAGCCAGGAGGCCCAATTCACCATTGCTTTGCCCCTGGTGTCACCATTTACACCAGAGCCGAACAGGTATAAAACCAGAATGACAATGTTTCACAACCACTTTGCCCAGTGTCAGTGAGTACACAATGGTGAGCCAGACCTGTAGAGTTCTCAGGCACCCTTCATATACTGGCTTCCCTTTCTTTCACTCAGTAAGTTTCCTCCCTCTTTCCTATGCACATTCCATAGGTAGGAAGGTGGGCTTGGGCCTGATTCTCCCCTTAGTTACCCCAGTTGCAACTCCATTGCTGTGAATGGAGTAACACTGGCACAAGGCAGAGAAGTCTCAGGCCTGGCACAGAAGTGATTGGAAAAAACTTCTGAATTTCAAAATTTTTGATGATGAAAAATGGAATAAGTTTTCACACAAATTTTCCCACTAGGTCTAGTCTGGCTACTGCCCCTCAAGCATCCCTTGGGCTGGGAGTGAGTCATTAGGTTTCACTCTCCCGCAGCTGCTGAAGGAATCACCTGTGAACCATTACCAGCACTCACCTGCTCACCTAATGCCACAGAGCCTGAGATTAGGCTGAGACATGGGTCTTGTGTGTGGCAGCTGAGCCAGTAGGGCTGGCTGTGAAAGGCTTTATTTTATTGGATAGTTTTTTCCTCTCCTAACATCAGGCTGAAAATGAAAACACCTTTTTAGCCCTCGTATTATTTCCCCTATGGATGGCACCTTTAATGTGTGCTATTCATTGTTATAATGGCTGCACCTGTGTATAGCAAGAACACTGGAACTGCAGCAGCTGTGGACTGTAATTGCAAAACATTATTTTCTGTTTCTCCCTGAAAGCTTTTTTTGTTGTTGTGGCTGAGAAGGTCCATTTATAACGATCACAGACCTCTTTCTTTCCTCAGCGTACCCTATAAATGTCTGACACCCATTTTGAAACGCAGGATTTCTTCAAAGACCCACATGTGTGTGCGTGCATACAGACTCCCATATTCACACAGAGAGCGCATAATGACACGAAGCGTCTGTGGGATTCTTTGTGTGTGGTCAGTGGAAAGGTTAGAATTGTTCATGTTATCATCGCTGCTCTGAGCAATACTCTTTATGCGGGTTGGCATGGCAGTGCAGCAATGATTAATTCATTTCTTCCTTAGATATTCTGCCCCTGGGTGCCTGCAGTACTATGCATCAATTTAGCACCTCCAAACCGGGATTAGCGCAGTGCCGATGGGACACACACACCTACGTGTGTGTGTGTGTGTGTGTGTGTGTGTGTCCATAGCAGAGGTTAAACAACTCCAAAAAAGAGAGCTTTTAAAAAGTGTACATTTTATTTTCAGTCATCTCAGCTATCATGTTATATTTAATCCACTGAATTGGTGCTAGCTGGTTGATGTTTCAGGTTGTGCTTTATAAATCAACAGTGTAGCTAGGAATTCAAAATTTATATTGCCACTGACTGTTCTGTTACCTACCCCTAAAAACACACACACGAAAATAAAAATTGTATGCAGTAGTATATGCAGTAGCATGACATCTTACACTCAGGATTTCAACAGAAAGGAAACAGAGTCAGGGCTCAAAGTGTGTGTGTTGTACCTTTTTGGGACTAACAGAGAGAGTTGCTGAATAGGTGGATGATAAAAGTAAAAAGAGGCTCCTAGCTACCCTCCTTGCTCTGTCACACATGCTTTGATCTATATTCCATAACCTTAATCTTCCAATCCTACATTTTGTTCCCCAACCTGAAACCTAATCTGGATTATGGCCATGCTGTCACCTATAGACTGGAAGAATAAAGTACAAAGGGAGGCATATACAATATTATTTTAGAGGTCCTGTGATTCAGCTCAAGCTCAAGCTCATCTATTTATTTAGGTGCTTACAGGACCCCGTCCCAGTAGTATCTGATCAGTTCTACTCTCACCAGTAGAAAGCACTACAAAGATATTCAAGGCTTCATAGAACACAAGGAAAATACGGGGAAATGTAACCTAACAAAATCAGAACTACATAAAGGAAGGAAAGAAAAGATAGAAGAGACATGTCTCTTCTTGAAGGAAGGGGAAGACGTACTTATGTTACTGTGAGATCTGGAACAGTTACTCTGGGCTGTAGGAAGTCTGAGATTAGAAAAAAAAAATCAAAACCAGACATCTGGCCATCCTTGTCAGAGGGGATTAAATATTTTCCTAATGAAGGTCTCATGTAATTGGGTTAAAGTACTCCGTATTATACTATTACTATTATTATTTATTAGTAGTATCATTATTTTTCTAATTAATACTTTGATGCTGTCTGGGTAAAAGATAGCGGTAACATATTGATGTTGTGCAGGCATAATTAAAAAACAGGCCAAAGCAAACCTGCATCTGTACTAATCAATGTAAATTAAGCTACATGGTCTCTTATACAGTTCCAGATGCTGCTGCTATGCGGTTAGTCCAGGAGGTGGCAGTACTTCCTAAAGAATTTTGAAGAGTACTAAAATTCAGCAGCACAATGACAAGATATAGTTAAAAAACAATAAAGGCAGATCATGGGACCCTGTTTTTTGTTTCTCATTCTTGTTTTGACAGATAAAATAAAGAGTTTTCATCTTTCTATTTGGGGGGGGTTAAACTGTGCAAGTGAAAATAATTAGCAGAACTTCAGCCCAGTAACAAATTAGATATAAAATGTATTTAAAATGTATTGTATTGTATTGTATTTAAAATGTATTGTATATAAAATACAATCAATTTCTTGGAGGGTGTTGTGAGATGGTATTTATAATACTGCATTTTAAGTCTAGGCTTATTTAGTGGTAAGTTTTCTGGGGCTACTGTGTTTGTTTCTGTAAATTCCTCCAGTCACAGAGATTGTTTAGCTCCTTGTAAACCTCATGTTATTTTTTGTGGAGAGAGGGGGTTTTTTGGGTGCATTTTGGGTGCTTTTTTGTCTCTTACTATTTTGTTTGTGCAGTCAAGGTTAAAAAGAAAGCTTCAAGAAGTAGAGGCATTTTAATAAGATGATGCAGAAAAAAAGATAGTGAAAATTGTCTAGATTACAAGTCACATCTGAAAGCTTTATACAAGCAATACTTGAATGCCAAGGCTATATTTGAGTTTCTATTCAACAGCAACGTTAGTGTATTGGAATTTTTTTCTAAGATTGTTTACCTGGAAGTTTCCTGCACTTCAGTTTTTCTCTGTGTGTGTGTGTGTGTGTGTGAGAAGCTTATAGGTGTGAAAGTGAAATGCTGATGGCATTAGATAATGGCACCTGGCATAATGTGAGTGGGTGCTGTGAAATCTCCTCTGCACACCTGTGATGATGCCCTAATTTCTGATTGTTACCTTAGTGTCAGGTGCCTTGGTAATGCAAACATGGGAAATTCTGCTCCAGAAAGTTTCTTGAGGATGACAAACATCTGTGAGTGATAAGATTGAAAGGACTGTGCCACCTAACCTACACTTAGTACAGTCTCTTTTTTCTCCCCGCTGAACATAGGGCTTATGAAAGATACTGGATTGATAGCCCTGGAGACTAAAGCCCTCTATTTATTCTCAAAGCCAGCATAGTAGCAATATACGCTTCTTCACGCTGCATGACAAATATGCTCCAGCCCTGTCCTGGAGGGCACACATCTAGTGGCAAGAGCGTAGTTTAGTATTCCTGATCATTGATTCCTGGACCTCTCTGCTGAGACCACAAACAAGGGTTCCAGTTCGTGTCATTGTAACGGTGGCCTGGCGATGCGGTTACCTGATTAGAGTCAGGAACTGGGCTGAGGCCACCAATTGTTTCCATAGAGGTCACTAACCAGCCATCAGAAGGCAATGACTTTTTGTCACTAGCATTGTAGGTTGAACTCATAGCAGAAGTCCAGAAATGAAAGGTTCCATCCACATATCAGTCATTACCAATCCCCTGACTCTCCAGTCTGCTCTTAGAACATTTTGTAAAATAATCTAAATGTAAATAATCAGAACAATGCTAAGAAATTCCGATTTGGGGTGAGAAACTTACTCATCTGAATGTCAGAAGCTGAATTTAGCCCCTCATATTTTACTATTGTTCATGTTTCTCAGGGTATATAATATTTAAATTAAGAAAATATTTTGTTTACCATGTAGAAGTTTGGGATTTAAAGTATTCCTTGATTGGGGATAGTCATTCTGAGCTATGGCAAAAGCAGCAGGTGTGAGCTGGCTCTATCTATGCATATTATATTTTGCTCAGCAGTTTCTGTGTCCTATGAACAGTGAGGTGGGGATTGCTGATAGGAAGCAGAGAAGGGTGAGCAGTTGGTTGAACAACAGCAACGATTGTTAAATCAAGCAGACTTTTTCTAGTTGATAATAGAATAAGAACGTGGCTCTTATTTCTCATTAGAATCTCCCGATTGTTCTGCTGTGTCTAATGGTGGCTAAAGTTAACAATGTCAACTGCTGGTGTAGCCCTAAACTGGAGGAAACTGTTTGAGGGAATTAGTCCCACACAGTACATTAAAATTGGTGGCTGTGTCTTAGTCTAATTCTTCACACAATACTTATTTACTTTTGTTTATCCTGTGTTTCTGCTACACAGTGAGACAGGTTCATACTTTGGATAGTAATCAGGAAATGTGGGTGGGATTTGTACACACCTGAAATTCATCTGTAGTTTCCGATGGGGTGTGGAGGCTTTTGTATTGATGTTATTGTATAAAATATGATAGACAATTGAAATAGCACATATTGTACTTCACTCCCATAACTTTTTCCTACATTGGAAAAAATATATTGCAGAAAGAGAGGGCCAGTCCTGGGTTAATTCCATTGACCTTAGCCATGTGTTCACTCTGAAATGACTTTGCTTTACATTGCCTGGAAGCCTACTTAATCCCCTGGAAATTACATAGAACGGATCTTAAAAGGCAGAGGGAGCACACATGGTTCAGAAAGTAATAATGCTATGGAAGTTTTCATCTCTAAGCAGAGGTCTGCACAGGCCTAACTTTTAAACCCAACCTGGACCCCAGCCCACCTGACTCAAGTCAAAGAGGGTGAGCCATTTTCTGACCTGACCCCAACCTTTCCCCCCCAACCCTGTCAGTGCTGCCTCCTCCTCCTCTGGGTTGGCGCAGTGGTGGCAGTGTGCCTCACTCGCACAGTCCATTGCCCCCTGCTGCTCTGCATGTGTGGTGCAGAGCGAGAGGCACTGTGACTCTGGCACGTGCACCCTGCAGCACAGCAAGGTGGCAGTGGCCGGCAGGAGTGGGGCAGGCTGCTACTGCCATGTCGACCACAAGGGCAGGAGAAGGTGAGAAGAGTCAAACCGAGCCGAGCCTGAGAGCATCAGGTTGTTTTCTGACCCAAAGCCGACACCTGTAGTCAGATCCTGTCAGGTTGCAGGACTCTACAATCAAGTCACTGGTCCAAAAATAGCTCAGGATGCTTATATGTTATTACCACCTGTTGGTTGGCTGTGAAATGAGTTGACAGTCTCCAGTCCAGTTTCTATTGGACAGGTGTCCATATCACTTGCTACTATAAGAGACATGCTCCTTAATCTTTAGAGACACCAGGCATT